>NC_081291.1:73515420-74765420 GCF_030435805.1 Mustela lutreola | reverse complement strand
TATTTATTTTAGATTTTTTAATTTATTTGACACAGAGAGAGAGATCACAAGTAGACAGAGAGGCAGGCGGGGGAGGGGGGGGAGCAGGCTCCCTGCTGAGCAGAGAGCCTGATGTGGAGCTCAATCCCAGGATCCTGAGATCATGACCTATGACCTGAGCCGAAGGCAGAGGCTTAACCCACTGAGCCACCCAGGCGCCCCCGAAAGGGATTTTTTTTTTTTTTTAACGTACTAATTAGGCTATTTCTGAGAAAATAAAATTAAGCACTGACCTAGCACATCACTATTTACAGAAGCTTTTTACAGTTGACCCTTGAACAACATGGGTTTGAAGTGGGTGGGTCCACTGATATGTGGATTTTTTTCAATAAATGCAGCACGTACTGTATGTATATTTTCTCTTGCTTATGATTTTCTTAATAACATTTTCTTTTCTCTAGCTTACTTGATTCTAAGATTACTGCAATGGACAGACAAACACGTGTATATCATACAGGTACGTGTCAACTGACTATGTTATTTGCAATAGCTAATAGCAGTTAAGTTTTGAGGGAGTCAAAAGTTCTACACAGATTTTTTTATTGTATGGGGGTCAGTACCCCAAATCCCACGTTGTTCAAGGCTCAGCTGTGGCTCTGGTCAGTGTGGCTGACTCTCTTCACTATGGCTCAACTACTCTTCACTAAGGCTTTGGTCAGTGTGGCTATCCCCACCTTTCAGATGGGGCATCTGAGCTGACAGGGACTCAGAGGTCCCAAGATGTGACCAAACCACACAGACATACAGAGTGCTAAACGGGCCTCAGACAGAAAACTCCAGGCCAGTGCACTTTCTGGCAATCTCTGTACTTGTACAGTCATTGCTCATGTACATTAAAGACACACACTTGGGGCGCCTGGGTATCTCAGTGGGTTAAAGCTTCTGCCTTGCACGGGCTCTCTGCTCAGCAGGGATCCTATTTCCTCCTTTCTCTCAGCCTGCCTCTCTGCCTACCTGTGATCTCTGTCAAATAAATAATAAAATCTTTAATAAATAAATAAAGACACACACTTGAACCCGAGACGTTTTTAAATATTAAAAAGGCCTGTTTCTAAAAACATACTTTAAAAAAAAAAAAAAAGTGACCAGTGTAGCCAAGAAACAACATAGGATTCTGTGACAGATCTAAAGAATTACTTTCCAGAGCCTGGGGTTGGTCTCCACGGACATTGGGACAGTTTCCCAAACACACCCGATATAAAGAATCACCTAAAGCACGTGCTAAAAATTCAGATTTCTCAGGACCTCTCTGGATCTGGAGTCAATCTGAGAATCTTCTTTTTAAATATGTGGGTGATTTTCATCATCTGGCAGGCTTTAGATGAGGGACACATCCATCGTGGCTAGCTGGGGCTGTCTGACACTGCAGTTTAAAACCGTAGGCCCTCATTTATCTGCCCGAATTCCACGAAGGAGATGCTATACTGTTGAGGGCTGGTTGTTTCGAATCTCTAGAAATGACTTCAAGATGCTGGGCAACCAACCTCTCCAATTTCTTATTATTCTAAGCCCCTACCCCATGCCCCTTGTTATGCCCTCTGGGGTCTCACTGTTTTTGGTTGGGGCGGGTGGGGAAGGTGGTATGTGAGAATCCGTAACTGAGACCAAAACAGGGGAAGGATACGGCATTCGACACCAAATAAAGCTCTCCTAAACCTCAGAGGGAAAAGAGATTAGCAGCTATTTTTTATTCCAATTTGTTTTTTAAAGATTTTATTCATTTATTTGACAGACAGGGATCACAAGTAGGTAGAGAGGCAGGCAGAGAGAGAGAGAGGAGGAAGCAGGCTTTCTGCGGAGCAGACAGCCCGATGTGGGGCTCGATCCCAGGACACTGGGATTCTGGCCAGAGCCGAAGGCAGAGAGGGGTACTAACTGTCCTACGGTCCACACTCCCACCCATATATATATATATACACATTACTTTCCAGTGCTAACCCTCCAATGCGAGTGTGAGTCAGTAACGCTGACATACATGATGATTTTGCATCTTTCTCAAAACATTTGACTCCTCTTTTGTTATTAATATGGAAAGTTCCCTGGAAGTTCCCCTCATTAATGATTCAAATGCCAAATGATAAGAGAGACAAGCCATGTGAGGTGTCTACTCCTACCTGCCCCCCCCCCCCCCCCCCCGCACGCCACTGCCCAGCAGGGGAGGACTGGGAGATGAAAAGGCTATTTTGTTTGCAATTTAAAAGATGCATATATAAACAAAGGCAAAATGCATTTCCAGACCAGTTGCCGAGGCCAGGTAAGAACCCAACTAGGGAGAAATGAGTAAAGGAGTTAACTGTAAAATTAGCATTTACTTGAAATCCCAATCCCCTGGCTTTCCTAAACTCGATGATTTCTGGGTTTCTGTCCCTTGTATTCCCTGTTTTGCTGACTATTTTAAAAATGGGATTACGCAAATGCTGGTTGTCCCAGTAGATTCTGTCCCAAAGGCCCTCTCCCCTTTATCCAAACCGGAATGGCGAGTAAAGGCAAGTATTTTTGCTCAATACACACTCAGACAGTAACTGCGAGCAACACTGCTTTACCCTTGGACCGATGAGTAGCCTCTCCTTCCATTTTCCTTTCAGTTGGAAGAAGAGAGATCTGGCTGCCTCCGGGCCAAAAGACTCCACTGAGAAATGGCTGGGTAAGAAAATCCTTCTGACAAACACCCAGATAAGAGTCAGCCTGCCTCCTCTCAGTCCTCAGACTAACTACCACAAGCGACTGGCTTTATTCCCAAGGACCAGGGTGTAAAGAGAGCTGGATGCTGTAGCAACTGGGTCAAGACAGTATGAAACACCTTCCTCCTCCACTTCTAGGAGGGATCCGTGGGAGCCATGGCCATGCCCCAACTCAGCCACAGTGTGGGACAGGCATTCTGCCAGAACTCACACTCCCCATTCCAGGGATCCACTGAGGTCCACACTCTAAAAAAGTTAGGGAGAGCTCACTCAGTTGAGTCCCAAATCACCACGGAAACTCTAAAGAGTTCAGTGACAGTTCTGAAAAGAAGCATCCCTATCATCGCCTCTTGGAGTGAGGTAAGAGGATGGGAACTTGCATCAAAAATAACACATCCAAACAGCAAAAAGGACCCAGTCATCTTCTCCCCAGAAGACTCTCGGAGCAGCCCACCACCACCATTACTCAGGATATTTAAAAACCACACAGGGACTCCACACCACGCTGTCCTCACCTAACGCTGGGGGACAGTGGGGCTCAACTGGGGAAGTTTCTCAGCGCAATTACATACCCACCCTCCCTCCTGGAGGAAGCCTCTCCCGTCCCTCTCCCGTAGCTGTTGGTCAAGGCAGCAATCAGCAGACAGGAGATAATTATGCAGTTCCTCAGCTCATTGACGAGGCCAGCTCCCGGCCCGCTACATCATTCAGATTCATCCAACGTGGTCATGGTCAGAGCGGTCTGAAACTCCCAATTCAATTAAGAAACAGCTACCTCACCTACTAATGGCTCCTGAGGCACTGGGAACATGGTACCACTAGGGACCAGACCCTCAGACTGTACATATTAATTGTATTCTTTTCATGTATGGGGGATGAGGGGGGCATGCGAAAGACATGTGATTTGAGGGTCATTTTGAAGAAGAAATTAAACAAGACAGATCCACTGTGTCCTACAAGGTTCTAGGACCCAGCACCACAGGAGCCTAAGGGCCCTCTCCTGTGGCCTCCCTGAGAATGCATCTCAGTGCTAATTTCCGGGTACCAGAAACCTCCCAAGGCCTCTCTGGCCACACAAACTCCACCCAGTCTCCTCTGGAATGTGCCACACCCTCCCTGCACAAACGCGGCCTGTGACAGAAGGAGACAGTCTCTCCAGCCCCTCCCAATGTCTCCCCACCCCCACAGATCGCCGGGATCCCACAAGCAAAATGCATTTGAATTGCCTGCCGGGTAAGAAGCTGCTTCTGCATCTTCTCCAGCCTCCCCAGGGCCCACCTCCGGTCAGGGCTCGGTCTGGGCTTGGGAAAGGGAGGACTCTTCCAGGCCTGCTGCCAACAGTCCAGAGAGCCGCCTCCTCAATCCACTACTCCCAGCCCCGCCAACAGCACAGAGGTCACTGAACACATCTCTCCTTGCACACGCGTGCACACGCACATATACACACGTGTGTGCATGCATGCGCACGTCAACATCAAACTCACGTCTCACCCCAGAGCGAATTCAATCCAAGAGAAGTACAACGCTCACAAACCAGGCACACACCATCTGCCCTTCTGAGCAAAGACCGACTAAGCACAGAAGGGTCCTCCTGAGCCCTGCCCAGCTGCCATCTCACCCACCCTGCTTTCCAAACCGGCAGGGTCATGCACACCTGCGGTCATGCAGGTTCCAGCACCCCCCACCACCTCCTGCCCGTGTCCCCAGCAAAGGTTTCAAGATCACCACCCCACCCCAGAGGGAGACAATGCTCCTACACATTCCTGCTCTGTTTCGCGGGGGGCCATAATTACCGTCCGAGCATTCTTCATAATACCAGTCTAGTTCATAATAATCCGCTTCAATAAATTTCTGCATAGTCAGTATTCTCGCAGAGGAAAGAACAGACTTCACAGCACCATCAACATCAAGTAAAACACTGCCATGCCTCCCTGCCCTTCCAGAACACTGGGCAGAAGAGCGTCCTGAAACACACCGGGATTAAGCCGTGCATTCTTAATGACAGTCTGCCGCCGAAACAGAAAAAGAGGCCGTGAGAAGCAGAATTCTGGAGGGGCAAGGACAGGAGGGGGCAGAAAGAGAAGCAATTTGCCGAGCCCCCCAGCAGCCCTGCTAATAAAGCGGCAGTGGCCAGCAGCCCTGAATGGGAGTATCCGTTATCGCCCTATCCAGACGCGAGGAGGATGACGTCAGGGACACACACCACCAGCCGGAGGTCTCACTCCAGCCTTGCCTCCCACTTCGTCTCCCGCTCGCTGATCATCTTTCAATCTTACAGTTGCCATAGAAACTGGCCGGCTCTGAAAAATGATGCCAAGATGGAGGAAATGTCTTCCAAGGATGCTGGGAGCAGGGGCGGGGAGGTGCCACACAAGGAGAAAGGGGGGTGCGGGCAGGTGGGAGCTGGGGGCCTTGCCACCATCATCACTTCCAACAAATGTAAAGACAAGAACATCTGCTCAATTCTGAGCCACTATAAAGTCTGCATTTCAAAAAAATGCCACGTTCTAAAATCTGTAACCATTACTTTTGGTTTTCCTTGGTCAACCTGATTTAATACGTGAAACACCTTTTCTGAACATTTTTGACCACCACCTAAAGGAAAGGTAAATCACTCAGAAAATGGAAATGCTAGGGTACCTGGGTGGCTCTGCCTTTGGCTCAGGTCGTGGTCTCAGGGTCCTGGGATAGAGTCCTGCATCAGGCTCTATCCCAGCAGGGAGCCTGCTTACCCCCCTCTCTCTGCCTGCCTGACTACTTGTGATCTGTCAAATAAACAAATAAAATCTTAAAAAAAAAAGAAAAGAAAAGAAAAGAAAAAGAAAATAGAAATGCTTTCATTGAGATGCAGTTCTGCTCTGCTGCTCATGCCTTTGCTCAAACTTCTGGGAAAACAGCTTGCAACATACAAACGGGGGAGAACGCCATCACAAAGGGGCCCAGGCAATGCAAGAGACTGTTTCACTGGCACTCACATGTGTGATCCAAATACAAACAACAGAAGGCAAGAGCCCACCTGCAAAATGGTGTGGTTGCCTCTAGGGAGGGAGGGAATGGGCTTTTGCAACCGTCCTTATAAATGCATCTGTAATGTATTATTTCGTAAAGAAAAAAAATGGAGTCACCGTTGATTAGTGTTTGGCATGTTTTAAATATCACAATTAAATGAGTAATAGATAGGGGCGCCTGGGTGGCTCAGTGGGTTAAAGCCGCTGCCTTCGGCTCAGGTCATGATCCCAGGGTCCTGGGATCGAGCCCCACATCGGGCTCTCTGCTCAGCGGGGAGCCTGCTTCCTCCTCTCTCTCTGCCTGCCTCTCTGCCTACTTGTGATCTCTGTCTGTCAGATAAATAAATAAAAAAAAATCTTTAAAAAATAAAAAAAATAAAAAAAAAATAAATGAGTAATAGATAGATTTTGGACTAACTATAGGTTAGCTTCATCCCTTGAACCAGGGTTTCTCAAGCTCAGTGCTACTGACATTTAAGGTCAAATCAACTGACACTTAAGGTGGCTGCTGGGGGCTGTCTGGGCATTGCAGGGTGCTTAGCAGTGCCCCTGTCTCTACCACTTAGATCACAGGAGCACCACCCCCTCTCTCTCCTTGATGTAAGGACACTGCCAAATGTCCTCTGGGAACAAAAATCTCCCTCAGAAACCAAAGCCCGAAAACAGAACTCCCTACCAAACCTCACCAGCCTGCTGGCTGGATGCCGTAACCATGTACTGGCATCAACAGCAGCCGCGTGGGCTCTGATGGGTTTCTCCTCTTAATTTTCTACTCAAGACCATGTAACTTGTAAGCTAGTAATACGAGAAGGTCTCTTTTCCACCATAGGGAAAGCATGCTCCTTTCCTTCTATGGTGACCGAACAAGGACCGTTTCCCTTCATTCTTCCAGTGGCATATGATGCCTCAGTTCACAACCACGGAAGCATCCCTCTAGGGCGGGGCTTCCAGGAGTTAACATGCCCATGAAGTACCAGGAGCTGTTGCTGAAATGCAGATCTGGACACTGCAGGTATGCAGCAGGCCCAAGACTCTGCATCTCTGACGAGTTCCCATGGGACAGCAGTGCTGCTGGTCCACTGGCCACAGTTGCAACAGTGAGGTAGGTCAGTAGGACGGATAGATCAGGAAGGGTAACATACACAGTGTGTGTGTGTGTGTGTGTGTGTCTGCATTTGAATTAAAAAATTTTTAAGAAAAAACTGTGTAGATATGCGTGCACACACACATGTTTATATACACGCATACACACACATAATTACAAACCCTATGTATGGACTCTTGGGCAGAATCTGTACTAAGTATAGACCTATCTCAACCTTCCTAAATCATGGGAAGCAAATGCACCTCTAATGCTGTGCTGTGAGGTCCCCAGAGCTGGCTTCCTGTCCCCTGTGTAAGTTCCAAAAGCTTCTCCCAGCTCCAGGTACCCTCTCTGTACTCAAGGGCCATGTGCTTTTTTACCAGGCTGTGCTTGCCCACCAGCACAAGATGCTACAAGCAGATCTTCCCACTTGCTGGGTGGCCAACTGAGCCCACTTGGCCCGGCCTGCACACTGGGAGAGCATATCCTGTCCCGTGTGGAAAGCGGGGTTCCTGCCTCTTCAACAACATCAAATAGCAGAACCTCCTCAACTCTCAGAAGGGGAAAGGAAAGCTAAAGGCAGCTGGTGATGAATCTTGGCTCAGGATGTAAACAGGCTTTTGGTAAAGTTTGGAAGATACACAGTGCCAGGGAATGGTACTGTCTCTGGTTATGCTGTTCCCCAGCTGTCACTTATACCCTGGAGGAACTGTGCCCCTCCCTACCGAATTCCAAATTCTTCCTGGGCAACATAGAAATCAGACCCCATCACCTCACTCACTCACTTGAATCCCTGTCCTTCCCTCTCCCTGACCCCTGCTTAGGTACACATTTAAGATTTTCTAGGACATCTGCCTATTTAAAGTCAGCAGCCAATGATTTTAATTGTCGCTATAGCTGTCCCCATTATCTGAACATATCTCTCCCTCTGGTCCTCTATCATGTCTCTCCCTGGCAAGGACAGCACCTCTCAACAGCCCCACAGCAGACCCCCATGTGAGACATGAGCAGAGGCTGTGCCCCAAGGTTTTCCAAGGTTTTGTTTAAAACCTTGAGTTGGGGGCGCCTAGGTGGCTCGGTAGGTTAAGCGTCTGCTCAGGTCAGGATCCCACGGCCAGGGATCAAGCCCCACATCAGGCTCCCTGCTCAACCGAGAGCCTGCTTCCCCTCTGCTTGCTACTCCCCCTACTTGTGCCCTCTCTCTGTCTCTCAAATAAATAAAATCTAAAAATAAATAAATAAATAAAGTTCCTTACGGTGTTTCTAAAAAGATGATTCTAGGCCTCCGGTCAACAATTAACAGATTCCTCAAATATCAGCATGCTCAACAGGTTCAATCCACTATGTCTGGGGGAAAGGGTCCAATACGAATCTGCAAAATGCAGATGAAATAAGTGAACAGGACACGCAAACTCTGTAAAGCATCACAGAAAGTCAAATAAGGGGAGAGACAAAGGCATGCACATTTCCCTTCCCGCACTATGAATTCTTAAAAATACTTTATCAGTATCATCATAAAGGCAAAAAATGATGGATGGATGGATGGACGGATGGACATACAGTCAGACGAGAGACAGACTAACAGGCAGTTTAATTTCACAGTTAAGAGCGTGGGCTTTGGGGCCCCTGGTTGGCTCAGTGTGTTAAGCCACTGCCTTCGGCTCAGGTCATGATCTCGGAGTCCTGGGATCGAGTCCCACATCGGGCTCTCTGCTCAGCAGGGGGCCTGCTTCCCTTCCTCTCTCTCTGCCTGCCTCTCTGCCTACTTGTGATCTCTCTCTCTGTCAAATAAATAAATAAATAAAAATCTTAAAAAAAAAAAAAAAAAGAGCGTGGGCTTTGGTGTAAGATGGCCTGAGGTGTGGTCCAGGCTCCTCACCCACCATCGCTGTGACCTTCTTAGACACCTGAGCCTTAACTGCTACACAAGGGGATTGTAACACCTATCTCAGAGACAAGGCGAGGTTTTAATTAATTAATTAATGCATGGTAGAACACTCAGCACAGTGCCTGGGACAAAGTGAGTTTGCAATAAATACTACTTTCTGATCATCTTCATCACTCAAATTTTTTAAAAACGTAAGTAAGGCAGTATAGGCAACTAGAAAGACAGTATAATTTTCTAAGCTATAATTAGGGAAATGAGGTAGAACCGTCTTGTCTTGGCTTGTCCCCGCATAATTAATGAAAAGGCACTGAGTTCACAGTAATAGGCGGGGGGCAGGACAGAGGACGCATTTCTGAACAGTAACATACTCCTGAACACGACTTACACCGCGTGCAAAAACTCTGCATAACAAATTCACGTCTTACAAAAATGGGAAAGAAAACAAAGTGTGCAGCAACAAGCACAAAGGAAATAGCATCACTTGTGGGTGACTTCCATGGGCTCCTAAGCAAGATTCAGAGGAACATCTACACCGACACTCCCATTTTATAGGCTCAGAAGGATAAAGCAGTCCATCTGCAGCTCTGGAAATGGTGCTGAGGTTGAGATCCGGCTGTACCTGCCTTCAAATCCACATTCTCCTCCAAGAGTCCCATGGCCCGGAGGGTCCCAGTCTTCCTTCCCTTCCTTCCCCACCATCCCCCCACTTCCTGCAGCTGAAAAAGCAAGTTCCTCCACAGCAACCCCCCAACCCCAGAATGCTCCCATCACGGCCCCACCCTGGGGGAATGAGGATCAGGGACAGGTCCCCAGAGAGCCTCAGAGAAGCCACCTCTCACTCACCCTCATCACCCAATACCATTTAGGGCACGCAGGCTGCACACCAGGTGGCCAGCACTTCCTAGCTCACTCCTTCCTCAGACCCTGCTATCTAATTACCAGCCTGCTCGCTGTGCAGAGGAGGCCAGGGGACCCAGAGAATTTAACTCACTTGTCCAAGATCACTCAGCAATTAGAGCACGTAGATTTAAACTGGGCATGGTCCACCTCTACCGTCTTCCCACGATAACTAAGAAAACATCTAAGGATTATTTGCAAATGAACTGTGAAAGGCGGGGGGAGACAAAGATAAAAACTCAAGTTGGCATTTCACAGCAAAAACAAATTGTGGGGGTACCTGGGTGGCTCAGTGGGTTAAGCGTCCCACTCTTGCATTTGGCTCAGGTTGTGAGATCAAGCCCCTGGGAGGCTCCCCTCTCAGCAGGGGGTCTGCTGGAGATTCTCCACCCCCATCCCTCTGCCCCTCCCACTCATGCTTGCTTTCTCTCTCTCAAATAAATCTTTTTTAAAAATTGTGAAGTCCTATTTCCTTTTAAGAACAAACTAAAAAATGATCATGAAAGAATTAAATTGAAAATATCAATGGGACTTAGTGATACTAAAAAGAAATACTATTTCCAGATCTGTCAAGGAAGTGGCCCAGCAAGGACACTACTGCACCAACAACCAGCACGTCAACATTCTGGTGTCCAGCTTTAGGTGAAATGTCAACAGCGTTCCTTGGGAGAGCTGCTCATTCCATGCCTTGAGCAAGAAAAAAACAAGATCCACCTACAAGGCTGGCTCAGAGGAAAGCAAAGATGGCTCCACAAGGTCTTGGGGGTAGGAGTGATAAGGCACAGAAGCCAGCGTAAAAGGATAGTCAAGGGCCAGCTGTGACAAACTGAACATCAAAAACCGAACACAGTTAGTGACATTTAGAGGGAACAAGTCGAGTCTGTAAAGATCGTGGTGATGATCAAGGAATGCCAAGACTAAAAGGGCAATCAAGTGAACGAGGCAACTGATGTATAAAGGAGAGAAGATTATTGGAAGATATTTTTAATGCTTCTGAAGAAGAGGAGGGTGGGCGTGTATGATTGTTCTGTCTCTTCCACTAATATCTTTTATAATGCATTACCTGAACACTTCTCGAAGTAGGGTGGCTGTGAATAAGACAACCGGATATGGAACAAGGAGGCAGGTGGAGAACAGAAACAGAGCAGAATGCTGTGGTCACAGGCCACACCCGGGCAAGGAGGACGGTCCCGTCCTGTGTTGTCGCTTAGGGGAGCATGTAAGCGAATCTAACAGATCCGGTCTGTAGTAATCTATGGCTTCCATTTGTGATCAGATTCAAATGTTGAAAAGAATTTCTAAGCTTCTAAGTTTCTAATGATTAGTTCTGTGAGCGTATGAATTAAATAGCTTCATGCGTATGAGTGATTTTCTATATACACATCTGAACATACACATATGTGTGTACCTAATTTTGAACAGTTATTCAATACACTTAAAAGATGAGTAAACAATAACACTGAACAATTTAAAGCACAAAGAATGCAGTTAGGAGTTTGCCCCCAAAATATCTGATGTCATGGCACACGCCACTTTCCTTCCTCCGTGCTCCTCGGTGATCAGCATGGGCCACACGCTGCCACTTACTCAAGCAGGTGGGTAGAAAGATGGCTTCCCTCCTGCTAGGAAGCAGAACCACTCGGCGGCCCCAATCCCCTCTGGAACACGATCCCAGTCTCTAGGGCTTTTCTCCGCTCGGGAAACAGCATGGCTGGCCTTCTATCTGCACTCAAAGAGGCCAGAAGCCTAATAACAGAAAAATGGGCTTCCTGGCCTTCCAATCCTGACAGGGCTGCTGGAGCTTGCGTGAAACCCAGCCTCACCAGCAGACCTTCCTGCACCTGCTGCAGAGAGAATGCTTCTGGGGAGCTCTCCTTCCGATCTTTAAGACATTGCCACTGCCAGTCACTGAGCTCCTGTGGCAGAAGGCTGGCTGCTGGCAAACAGCTTGCTGTCAGCTACCCCCCTCCCAAACCATCTCCACCTCATTTCAAGCACAGGAAAAGCAGGCACCCATGCCACCTCCCAGTTCTCTGGGGCAGAACAGAGTCTGGCTTTCAGAGACACATCCAAAGGCAGAGACATGGCACTCAACAGTGCACTGCAGACGCGACGTGCGGCCCTGCCTTGGTGGAGTTATTAAAATCCGAGAAGGAAATGGAAAAGAAACAGTTCAGATGTGTCTCAGGTTCCCAGTCTGCTTCCTACAGCCTTGGGGGGCTGCATGGGGCATTCCACTCCAGGACCCAGCGAGTCATATGGCCAATGCCACAGGCTTCAAAACGCAGCCAGAAGCTCCATCGAACCCCCACCCTGCTCCTGCTGCAACTCGGAGCCTCTCTGGCCTGAGTGTGTCCCCCAGGAGGAGCCAATGGGGGTGTGAGCTGAGCTGTCACGTCAATTTCCCACCTGAGCCCATTCCAACTTTGTCTTGGATGCGCCGGAGGGACGCGGGAAGGCAAACAGTCAATCTGTACAGAACTGCTTGCCAAGCATTTTTGGTCTCAAAAGAAAAGATACTTAAGATTGGAATCTGATTTGATGAGGGGGAAAAAAAAAGGTGGCAGGTGGCAGAAGCCAGAGGAAGCTTAGGGGACACGTGGGTAGACTGCCCCCGGAGATGAGTCCCTGGCCACCCTGCTTGACCAGATGCTGCGCCCAGAGCTGCAGGTGCTATCGGGCTCGCCAGCGTGCAGCTGCCCTGCACCGGCCCCGGGACACAGGTCCTCCAGTTCCCGTGGGGCCTGGGCCCACGCCAGGGTGGGGATGGCTGTGACCAGGTGCGGCTCACGTGTGCACTGGGCTCACGCAGCCAGGGCTATTCTGCTCCCATCTCTGCCCCTGCACACCACTGGATAGCTAGAAGCAGCAAAAACAGGCCCAGGGAAAAGTCCACTCGTGGGAGGGGCAAGCAAGAGAAGGGAGAAGGCACAATCCAGGGCTCATCGGACGCTCACCTGTCAACAACATGGCCCCTGGTCTTGGGATGGCAGAAGGACCCAGACAAAGTGTGGGCGTTTACAGGAGAGAAATTCACGGCAACTATTTATAAATGTATTATAATGTATGCACTTTGGTATCATGTTGGTTGTCAAATGAAATAAGAAGTTGTTCCTGGCCACGAGATCCCTTTCCCATCCCCAGCACAGGCTCCACCCCAACCCTGTAATTTGTCTTTCCTCCCCTCATTCGACACCCCCCCACCACACATAACACCTGGGGGAGAAGGATCCCCAGGGCCCCAGAGGGCACCCCTCCCCCATGTTTTCTCCTATGTCACCACCTCACAGAACTATTAAGCCCCTCCCTTCAGGAAGTCAGCACCGGGTGTTACCTATCCATTTCATTTGGCCTATCCCAGTGCCTCTATTTTGGCCACACTTAGGATTTTAATCAGACTGAAGGCCATCTTGGGAAGGTGGCAAAACCAAACTCTGTATGCCGTATGTGGGTTTTTTGTGTTTCTTTTATTTTAAAAAAGGAGAAAAATTTGAACCTCAAAACATGTATCTTTTCATTTTCTCTTCCTGAGGAAGCATTTATTAAACACTTACTTAATGCAAACATGAGGCAGACAAGGGCTCTGTCCCCTTGAGATTTACTCAATGAATACAGAAATTATTTCTAACAGCTTGCAGTCTTTCAGAACATAAGCCTTGCAGAGATCTAAATTTTAATGAGAAAAGTTCGAGGCAATTTAAAATGTGCTTAGAGAATTAGGACAGTATTTCTATCGTGTTCTGAGAGTTCCTTTTTTTTTTTTTTTTTTAAAGATTTTATTTATTTATTTGACAGACAGAGATCACAAGTAGGCAGAGAGGTAGGCACAGAGAGGAGGAGGAAGCAGGCTCCCTGCTGAGCAAAGAGCCCAATGTGGGCTAGATCCCAGGATACCGGGATCATGACCTGAGCCGAAGGCAGAGGCTTCAACCCACTGAGCCACCCAGGTGTCCCTGTGTTCTGAGAATTCTTAAAAATTTTCCCTAGAACTATCACCTGAGGGCAGTAACAGCACTTTTATTTTATTATTTTTTTAAAGATTTCTATTTATTTATTTGACAGACAGAGATCACAAGTAGGCAGAGAGGCAGGCAGAGAGAGAGGAGGAAGCAGACTCCCCGCTGAGCAGAGCCCGACAGGGGTCTCAATCCCAGGACCCTGGGATCATGACCTGAGCCAAAGGCAGAGGCTTTAAACCCACTGAGCCACCCAGGTGCCCCAGCACTTCTATTTTAAAAGAGCAAAAACTACCTTTTTTTTTTTCTCTTTAACAATTTCTTAAAACTGAAAATTAAAGTCTCAAGTCTCATAATTCCTATTATACAATATGGAAAAAATATTTTTAAAGGAAACACAGTAAGACAAAAACAATAATAAAAGAACTTTGTCCTGGGATCCCTTTGACAAAAGAGTAAAAAACTCTCAGTGACATATTTCAGAGAGCCACAGAATGTTTAACGCTGACTAATTTCCAGATAGTAAAATCTGAGTCCCTAAGAGGCTATGAGGTTTGCTCAAGGTCACACATGGAGTTGGCAAGGGGGATGAGGGAGGCGAGGCCCTCTAACACAGGGCTGACTGTTGAGTCCCTCACAACTGGTCTCTAAGAACCACTCAAAAGAGGAAAACCTTCACCATATAGGGAGGTTACCTAAACCTCAAATAGACATCCCCTACCCCCACACAGATTAGCTGCATCTCTCAGTCCTAGCTAACTTCTACAGATAACATCCATTACTGTTCTCTCTTATGAAGCGGTCCTTGGTGAAAAGTTTAAGGTGATCCCTGGATAACACTTTGAAACACACACACACACACACACACACACACACACACACACACACAATTGAGCACTTCAATCAATTCTTCAGGCCATTATCTAATACTGTCATTTTCCAAACATTAATGCGTAACGACCTACCCAAGCTAAGATAAGGGTCAGATATTTTTCCTCAGGTGTCTTGTAAGAAAACACGTAGGGTATGTTCAGACTTCTTTAAGACCAAATACGGCGTTTTCAGGCAAAGTGCTTCTGAGTACTACACGGCCTGAAGTCTTGGAAATAAAAAGATTTAGTCAAAGATGAGAAGATCACAAGTCAGGCCTAGGGAGCAGGGAAATGCTGCCCATTTCAAGCACCTCAAAAGTACATAAGACCTTTTCAAACCACAAATAAGGCCTGGGCTGCACTGAGGATATCTTATGATAGAAAGAATGGGCTTGGTCCAGCTGGGCTGAGATCTGCTTCTCCCCTATCCTGTGCGACCTTGGGCTGGCAATGGAGGGTCCCTCTGAACCACGGCCTCCTCATTTTAAAAATGGGGATAAGCCAGTCTCGATCTTTGAGCACTGCAGGGGGACTCATTGCTCAGAATGTAATAAGCACTCAATAGATGTCCTTTTCATTTTTCACTAACCACCATGACGTACAAACCATCCAGCAGAAATTAGAGACGAAACCTGAAAAGAATTCTGTATCCAAAGAATGAGGCATCCATCAATCTCGGGATCTCTGCTGACCATTCTTAGGTTAGAAAGAAAAATCAGGAAGTTTATGAACTCTTAGCACCTCATGGAATGATGTTCTACTCATTCACTCACTCAACATTTATTCCTCAGGGCTCCTAATGATCTCATGACTCTGTATGATCTCATGCTCACCAAGAATGGGCTGCTTTTTTGCAGTAAGTTAATATCTATTTATTTATTTTAAAAGATTATTATTTATTTGGCAGAGAGAGGATGAGCAGGGGAAGCACCAGGCAGAGGGAAAGGGAGAAGCAGGCTCCCTGCTGAGCAGCATGGGGCTCAATCCCAGAACACTGGGATCATGACCCAAGCCAAAGGTAGACACTCAACTGACTGGGCCGCCCAAGCATCCCAGTTAATATTAAATCTAAGAGTAATCGTTCAAAGAAACTTAAATAAGTTCAAAGAAACTTAAAAACTGCCACATTTTCAAGCCAAGTAAATTCCTAGAAATACACCTTAAGGAAATCATGAGTTGGGTAGACACCTACAGATGTGGAAGGATGTTTTCGGGTGTGTTATCTGAGGAAAATTTAGAAACGGCCCAGATCCTTAATAACAGACCAACAACTAGGTATAAATGATGGGATATTAAACAACAATGAAAATTGTGCTTTTCAAGAATTTTAATGCCACAGGGAAATGGTCAACATATGCAATTAAGTAAAAAAGCATTATGTCGGGCGCCTGGGTGGCTCAGTGGGTTAAGCCACTGCCTTCGGCTCAGGTCATGATCTCAGGGTCCTGGGATCGAGTCCCGCATCAGGCTCTCCGCTCAGCAGGGAGCCTGCTTCCTCCTCTCTCTCTCTCTGCCTGCCTCTCTGCCTACTTGTAATCTCTGTCTGTCAAATAAATAAATAAAAAAAAAAAAAATCTTTAAAAAGCATTATGTCCCCAGATATGTAATATATTTGTTGGAGGAAAAAAAACCCACTAAAAATATCTCACAAAAACTGAGAAATGTTTGCTAAGTTAGTCATCTTTTTGTCCTAAGTCTTGCTAAATTACCTACAATCAGCAAATTTTTATGATCAAAGGATATACTATTTTTAAAACCTCACTCCCTTTGAGGACCGTTGACATTCACTAAATGGCCAGGCACTAAGGGCTGAGCGATGACAAGCATCCCTGCTTCCTCCACCCAGAAAATCAGAAATGGACACCATGTCCCAACAGAGTCACAGAACCTTTTTTTTTTTTCCACTTAAAAAAAAAAGAAAACCAAGGTCCAAAGAGGTTTCACAACTTGCTCGTGGAGATGACAGTAACACTCACTCAGGACCAGGACCAGAAGGTGCCCCTGAGGACAGAAAGGACGGGACGTAGCACAGGCAGTGGCCGGGTGAGTGCCTGGGGCCTCCATGCACGTCAGGTAGCTGTGAGAAGACGGGCGTGAAGATGACAAACCCGTGCTCAATTTACAAGAGACTCCAGCAACGCATCCTGTCGGTGGAGAGGGACATGCAGAAGCAGAGAGACACGGCTGAAGAAAAGCGGGGGAGGGCAGGAGACCCCGAGACAGGAGACTGGTAAGCACCCATCACGAAGCAGAGGAAGGAGAAAAGAAATTTACCAAAAAGGAACAGGAACAAGCTAGACCAGAGAGGACTGGTCCAAGGAGAGGCAGAACTACAACACTGCCAGGGACAAGTCCCCTGCACACAGAGCTGCTACAGCCCTCTCTAGTCCCAGGCACTCCTGCGGGACCCGGAGTCCCAACAAGGAGTCGTGGCCCCCCGGAGAGCGGGCCGCCTGCCCGCAAACACACCACTGTCTCTCTAGCCTGGCCATGTGGGCTCGTAGGAATCAAGTTCTTTTCCCTACCAAGGCTCATTTGTCTTTGTCCCCAGATCTGTTCATGGCCATTTTTGCTTGTTAATGTAATGACAGAGTTACATTTATTATTTCATGAGTTGCACAGACAGTTGTTTCTATGAAAGCGAAGTTTAATACCCTGAAAGACTAAATTAAGGATTAAATGGCTAATTCAATTTGCCTTTGCACTATATCTGAAAAAAATCACTTAACAAAGAGGGGATCATAGACTTCAAATCCAGTGTATGTGTCCTAACAGATTCATGAAGGTAAAGCGCTTACGAGCCCCAGACCGGCCAACAGGAAGCACTCCCCAGATCTGACTCATTATTATTACTGCTTGCATCATCGTGGTGGAAGCATATAGACATATGACAGCCGCAACAGCAGCCAGGAGGAAAGGGAAGGGACAGCACAGCTGGCTGCTCTCCAGGAAGGCAAGAGTCCAGAAGGGAGTGGTCCCTGTGTCACCCCTGCTCCCAGGGCACCAAGACCTCCAGGGACAGATAGGTAGAGATGCTGAAGTCCAGCCAATGCCCTGGCCAGTTAGACCTCCTGCAGACGCTCTGGGCTTGCATACCTTGTCCCAAGCACTTTCCCGCTGCCCTCAAAGAGTCCTAGGGTGGTGAAGGGTAACACACAAGCTCATAAAACACTCATGATGCTTGGAACCATGTGGACACAAGTGAATGAACACAGTGGAAATCGGCGTATGACAGTGACTGTGGACTCCAATCTTCCCTGGACACAACTCCAGAGGGCCAGGGTGAGGGCCAGAGGGACCCATCCATGACCCCTGGCCTGTGCAAGGCCGGTACCATGTACAAGCTTGTGAAACACTTTGCCACAGGCCTCAGGTGCTCCAGCAATGGTCTTTCATTTTTTTGTTGTTTAAATGAAACTTTAAAAACAGGGACCTGGTAGAATATGTAAGTTCCCAGACCCCACTCACTCCTCCCATATAAGCAAGGCAAGCAACTCTGTGCAGAGGCCTGGAGGGCTTTCTGCATGGGCCCACGTCCAGCTGCAAAGTCCCTGCTCAGGTAAGGGAAGAAAATCCATAATCCAGGAGCCATTCTTACTTCCTTAGCCAGAAAACCTGAGCTGGAATTCAAAGAAGTCAAGTTCACAAAAGATTACAGGTACATACAAGGCGCTCAGTAAATACCTGTTGGCTGATTCATTAAGATTAGTTTACAGTAAGAGTAAACAATAGAACAATGTCTTAAAACTCTTATTTACTTTATAACCTTCTTTTCTCCTTAGGAAAAAAGATTATTCCAGGTAAAGTCGGAGGTGAAGTGGTCAGGGAATCCTACGCACTTGAGACACAGAGAGATTGCTTTTCTTGACCAAAGCTCCTTAACCAAAAAGTGACACAAAGCAGGCCCTGGAAATGAGAAATGGGAAGGGGCCACAGCCACCTCTGTAACAAGTCAGTCATGTCCACGTCTGCTGTCTGCAGAATGCTATGTGACAAGAAAGGTCCACAGCATACACAAGTTGTTTCCACCAGGGGAAAGGAAACGTGACCTACAGACCACATGACAGAGGCAAAAACCACAGGGAAGCAGGGAGGAAATCTCAAGTTGACAGTACGTTCCCACTAAGTGTCACTTGGGACAGTGACCTTTAGAGGAAAAAAGTCAGATCTTAAATATGTAGGAAACACATTTTATAAACAAATAGCTACTGATGTTCTCAAACTGAGGGTCTGCTCTTCACATCCCCCGTGCCACATCAGTTTTACTCTTAAACTACAATTGTTTTCTCGTTTTGCTCTTCTGAGAGAGTAGTTAAGATACAGAGGCAGAGCAGACAACCTAGGTTTGCTACTCAGCATCCCCCACCCCTTGCAAGCTGTGTGACTCTGGGCAAGCTTCTGTGCCTCAGTGTCCTCATCTGTAGGATGGGGACAGCAAGACTCACTCAGAGGACACTGTGCAAACTGAATGAGATACATGTAAGGAATTAGGAACAGTGCCTGATACACAGTAAGGGCTAAATGCTGACTACTCTGTCTTCCTCCTAGACCATCTAATCCTAAATGTCCCCATTTATGGGTACATCTGCTATGTGAATCATTTTCCTGTTCTGTTTCCCACGCTCCTCCAGAATTTAAAAAAAAAAAAAAAAAAAAATCAACCTGTTAAAAATTTGTCTGAAAAGGTCATTCTACCACTTGGTAAAGGGAGACACCCAAAGAGGTATCCACCTCTTCTTAACAAGCCAGGTGAGGGGCTCCTGACTGGCTCAGTTGACAGAACATGTGACTCCCAATCTCAGGGCCATGAGTTCAAGCCCCATGTTAGGCATGGAAGCTACTTAAAATTAAAAAATGAAAAATGAAAAATTGAAAAAAACAAGCCAGGGGAGGGCCAGATCCAAAAGGCAAAGCATCATTCCTCTACTCTGGGAAACAGCCTATAAGAGTGGGAACTGAGGTTTACCTCATCTCCTATTATCAGAACCCCTAGGGTACCCCTTATTCCCACTCCCACCCACAACAGAGAACCACTGCCCTAACTGATGAGAAAAGACATCTAAGAGGAAACAGCTCTGTTATCTTCTCCCACACCTCACAACTGACTTGACACACCGGTGAGTCACAGCGCTGTGGCCATGGAATCCCCTGGGTTACGCTCCTATAAACAAACAAGGAAACCCAAAAAGGACACCATGCATGGAGCAGGGCTCCTGATCTGTGCCTTCCACCGACCTCTCAGCCAGTTTGGCCAGGCTCACAGACCCCTTCTTAGAAGACAGGGTTGAAAACACAACATAAAGTACAGACGACTCGGAGGAAACCAACTGTATTGCAATGCAGCTATGAAAACTTGCAGAAAGTCTGTGATAGAAGAGCTTATCAATGCATTAAATAACAAGATCGACCAGCACATCTTACAACGAAGGTAATTTCAGAGCCGTGACGAGAAGAGGTATTTCAAACCATCTCCACCGCAGCAGGACATGAAAATCTTCATTTCTAGCAGTGATGAAGCCACAGGGCCTGCTGATACCACCGTGCTTTGTTTTCTGGGTTCACCATGAAAGGAAACCCTGCATTTCAGTTAGAAATCAGTGAAAATAAAGACGCCATGTCATTTCTTTACAAGTTCACAGAATCCCCAATTTCCCTCTACAGATCTTCAGGGGTCCTAGGACCTCCATTTGAAAGCCATGCTGAGGAGCCTGCTCTATTTAAGAGTTTCCCCCTGATCATTCATTTAATCCATAGTTAGCAAATACCCGCTTTGCTCTAAGCACAAGTAACACAGAAGAAAAATACAAAATTAATGTAAGACTTGGGGGCAACCGTGCCCTAAGAACTATCAGAGTTTCCGCTCAGCTTCCTCTAATTTTGGCATAATTTTGTTATCCACGACCAAATGCATAACCAAAACAGAGTGCACAAACAGAAATGAGCCACAGCGTCTGCTCGAGTCTACTGTCTGCAAGTATTTCAGAAGCTGGAGGTCAGTGCTATGGAAGAAATACAGGAGCCCTCCATGCTTCCACTTCCTCAATAACCAAACCAGCCCTGCCCAGACTGCAGACACTGCATAGGGAAGAAAGGAGCAATTCATGTGAAAGTTCTCCGAGAATACTGAAGTCCTGCCTGTGTATGGTTCCTGTTATACCGTGACTATAAGCGATTCACTCATGCAGGGACCCAGGAGCCTCCCACAGCAGAAATGGCCATGCAGGGTCCTGCAGAATCACAGGAGGATCTCTTAAGGAAGAAGTAACACACGGGGATTTGGGGGGAGGAAAGAACCAAACCAAACAAAACCAAACAAAACAAACAAAACCACAAAAGAAAAACAAACAAAGAAAACCTGTCCTGCTCTGAATTCTACCATGAAGCAGTCTGAAGGAACCAAAGACAGAACTTGCCAAGGACATGACTCTGGACACAGTTTTCTATCCAACACCACATCTCTTGGTATAACAGATACCGTGAGTCAACAAAAGGGACCAGCAAAGAGCTTCCTATTCACTGCCAGACACGTCAGAAAGTCTAAAGCTCCACTGGGAACACTGGTACAAGTCTAACATGCTTCATATTTGCCCAGGTGTGGATTATTCTATTTTTATTCCAACTGAAACTGATTACCTGCCGTGTTCATACACCTGATTTGTCTCAGGTATAAACACAAAGGTCAGTCTAAACAAAATTCCCTTCTCATCGATATCTAAGAGAGAAAATGAGAAAACAGCCCAAGATACATTCTAAAAGAGAAGTTTGTAGTTCCATCTTGTTTATTATAAATGATTTCCCAAATTCAAGAACACTGGAGATCACTCTGTATTGAGACAATAATTACAGAAAACTTATGGGCGTTAGAAGCTGGTTTTGAACCAAGTTACCATCAAGTAGAAGCAGGATTGCTATACTTTTTCTTTTTAAAGGCGATACAATGATACACAGGTATGTAAATTATCTCACTGCCAAAGTGACATCACTAACTCAGACAAGGTTAAAGTTAACTTGAATTTTAAAGTCAGAGGTGTCAAGACAATGGAGAGCTGTGTCTGTCCTACCAACCTCATTGGGCTGTGTTGAATTTCTAAAGCGTAAAATGATTTCTACAAAGGTGCCTCTTGAATGAATATTAGAAACATCATAAGCATGTGATTTTTTAAAAAACTATCACATGTTTTCCAAATCTGCAATATCGGGTTTCACACCCTTGTAACCACATGTTGCAGGGGGCGGCGGGGGGTGGGGGGGAGGGAGGCGGGGACCCACATGGTATACTGTTCACCCTATCAGGTATCAACTCTGCAGCCCCAGAGCATGACAAGTTTGTCGCTGGAGCAGCCTTTGGATTTTTCTGAATAACCAGCTTAGTGGGCTCTCACACAGAAATCGTTAGTCTTGGAAAACCAAGTTCACAGATACAGAGAATACATTGATAGTTGCCAGAGGCAGAGCTGGGAGCTGCGGTGGGGGGGGCGGGGGGGGCAGGGAAAACAGGTTAAGGGGGTCAACAGGTAAAAACTTCCAGCTATGGGGCGCCTGTGTGGCTCAGTGGGTTAAGGCTCTGCCTTCAGCTCAGGTCATGATCTCAGGGTCCTGGGATCAAGCCCCATATTGGGGTCTCTGCTCTGCGGGGAGCCTGCTTCCCCCTCTCTGCCTGCTGCTCTGCCTACTTGTGATCTCTGGCTGTCAAATAAATAAATAAAATCTTTAAAAAAAAAAAAAAAAACTTCCAGGGGCGCCTGGGTGGCTCAGTGGGTTAAGCCTCTGCCTTCAGCTCAGGTCATGATCCCGGCGTCCCGGGATGGAGCCCCACATCCAGGCTCTCTGCTCAGCAGGGAGCCTGCTTCCCCCCACTCTCTCTCTCTCTCTCTCTCTGCCTGCCTCTCTGCCTACTTGTGATCTCTGTCAAATAAATAAAATCTTAAAAACAAAAAACAAAAAAACAACCTCCAGTTATAATATATTTATAAAATAAATATGTCACGGGAATGTAATGCACAGCATGATGACCACAGTAATAATACTGTATTGCATGTTTGAAATTGCTAAGAGAGTAGATCTTAAAAGTTCTCACTATGAGAAAAAAAAAATTTTTTTTCTAACTATGTATGGGGACAGATGTTAACAAGACAAAGATTCATTCATTCATTTTGCAGTGTAGACAAATATTGTTGTACAATATTGTGTTGTGTACAAAATTGTGTTGTACACCTGAAATTAATATAATGTTATATGTCAATTATACCCCAATTTAAAAATTAAAAAAAAAGAAAGATAATGCTCAACCTTGGTATACATGTCTTGCTATATCATATAAATAATGCTACATAGCCAAGATGTTCTCAGTGACTTTAGTTTAAATGCAAACTCCTTCCCAGGGAGAGTTTCCACGGACTCACATGGTATTTTGGTAAAAGGCGGGAAATGGGAGTATTTTCAAATTCTTCTGTACAGTTAAGAGAAAACTGGTTCAAATGAAAATTCGTACCTGGTCCCCACCACCCTAAAATTTCTACTCAGAACACTCAATATCAAGGCCTTGTGTGTGGCTAAACCCTAGAGCCACATTGCTCAGCACACCCTACCACAAACAGCAAGCCATAAGACCTGCTAACCAGCATGAGGTCCCACGTGGGGCCATGGCTAAGGACACCGGCCATCACAGTGCTGTCACCAGATGAAAGGGAACTACTCAAAAAAGGAAAAAAAAAAAATAAAAAAGAAAGGGAACTACTCACGGAAGTACTTCAGCGTCTCTTCGATTTGCTCGGTTGTGAGGTCAATGTTGGCATCTGGAGAAATGAGGGGTGTATGGAGCCAGTCGTCGTGGTCATAACCGTAGATGGTGTCGGCTCTTAACTTATAATGGGGCAGCTGCTCCTCCAGCAGGCTGATGATCTCGACTTCCGGAAGATCGGTGCTGTTGCACACGTCTACAGAGAAAAAGACAGGGAAATGAGAGCCCAAATCTGGCTCTGGCCTTGCGGCTGCTAACCACCAGCATCATGGCCCCAACAGGTGTCTTTGCCTACTTACCCAAAGCAGGGTGAGGCCAGATTTGGCCACCAAGAAGGGGCCTTCTTCCAATTTAAATTCCACTCTCAAAATGTACAAGACCTACCTGAGACAGTTCCTATACTGTTTTGAGCAGCTCACTTTCTTCAAAGTGAAGCCACAACTCTTAGGCTTTCTGGGTCCCGACCCTTTCTCGGATCATTCTCATTCAAACACTCTACCTGTAAGCCAAACCTGCTACAGTTTCACCAATATGTCTAACTGCTGCCTGCTACTCTTACCACTCAAACCATCCCCCATCTGGGATTTTTGCCTTCATTTAATTCACTCAACTGTTCATCCACCTGTATTTTTTCCATTCATCCATCCTAATATACCCTGAGTCTCAGAGACACAGGAGATGCACCAGTCTACACAACTGTCATGGTCCTGCTTTTGCAATGCTTGTGTTCTTGTGGGGCTTCCAACCATTAAAGCAACAGGTGCCCCTCCTTTGAGGCAGAGGCTAGATCTTCCCGGATATGTTGGTGTTTTGAACACTTCAAGAAGAATTAACCTCTCTCCTCCCTTCCATATTCCTACAGTGTTTTGTTAGATATTCTGCTAGGTTCTGTCTTCTGGATATTTTAGTATCCAATCTGTCCCCTGGGAGATGGCCAATTTCCACCACTGGTTTTTCTCAATCCACCACCTGTACCCCTCCTAGGTCCTGGCCCAGACTGTGCTCAAGGGGTGTACCTCAATGCCTGTGAAGGTCCTTCGATTCCTACAAAGCCCATTAAAGAGGCCTTATAATTAAACAGTAAACACAACAACACAGCCAGTATACCCAGGACAAGACCAGTCTTCCTCAACTTCTCTACCGTGAGGAAGAATGAATTAAATAAATGCTAATGGGTGAGCCTTGATTATCTCTAAACTAATCCTGACATCAGTGACCATACTGGCCCAGTTCGCAGAGAATATTCGTGACCCATGACGGCAAACGGCAGATGAGAGCAGTGGTGGTCTTGTGACCCCACAAAGAAACCAGAGCACCCATGGTGCTCACGGCTGGACAAGAGAGTTACCTTGGTCTTTCCTCCTAGATCGGGCTCTCTGCTCAGCGGGGAGCCTGCTGCCCTCTCTCTGCCTACTTGTGATCTCTGTCAAATAAATAAATAAAATCTAAAAAAAAAAAAAAGGCTACAATCAAAGCAATTCTTAAGAAGTTTATTGCACAATGTTCTTGCCTTGAAGTAGTAAACAGAGGCAGCGGCCTGGGTCAAGGTGGAGGGCAGAACATGGGACTCCGCCTCCCATCCCTCTCCAAAGTGCAGGAAGGGGCAGGAGAAAATCCTCTGGAGTTACACGAAACCACACAAGGTCAAGGTGAAGTAAGGAAGAGATGCTGACAAGAGATCAATCACTCTTAGGAGTCATTCTTAGGACATGGAAGGTGGCATCAAAGGAAAGGAGAGAGGCCCAGCCTGAACACAAAGGAAATGAGTGGCACAAAGAGTGGGAGCAAAGCAAGCTGGAAAGGGGAGGCGGAGGGAGCAGGAAGGGCCCGGGGCGGGGCCTTGAGATTCACGGGGGAACCAAGGCCAGCAGAGCAAGGAAGATCAGTCCCTTTGCTGCTCTTGGGGCTGAACCAAAGCAAAGGTGGCAGCACGGCATGGCTACAGGGCCATTCACACTGGAGGACAATATGGAGCCTCCTGTGCCCACAACAACGGCTATCCCGGAGACTCTGTCCTTCCTGTTTAAGGCCACAGGACAGGCAAAAAATATACAGAATCACAGGTCAAGGAAGCGTTTGGTGACCCAGTGTCACCCTCTAGGCAAGAGCCCTCAGAAAGCACCTGTCAGACTCCCTCCACCTCCTACCACCCGACCCACACCCCACCCTGTCTTACTCAGTTCATTATGCAAAGCTTTACCACAGAACATTTCAACTCAGAAAGTCAGTATGGTTTTTCAAGCACTGAGGAAAGAGAAGAAAATAAGTACAAAGTGAAGACATGTAGAATTTTCCTTGGAGCTTTAGGGACTGGAGGGAGACAACATCCGAACACTCGGATTCTTGGCTTCGTGTGGGAAATGTCACTGCAAGCGCTCTTGGCATTTCAGCCAGCTGAAAACCAGACCAGAGCTGCTCTGCCACTTAGCAAAGGTCTGCCGCAAACAGAAGGGGCCTCCTCCCTGAGGCCAGTGCCAACAGCCCAAGCTCAAGACAGATGTCTCCTACTTCTTCTCACCTCCTGCCAACAACAAAATGCCACTCAAGAGGCTCAAGTAGGGTGCGTAACTAAGCAAGTATTTCCACCCCTCATAATCAAGTGAAGAGTAGTCCTCACAAAGCTCATCTTGGGGAGAGGCTTCATGGTTTTAAAAATGGCGGCCTTGCAGCTGAGGGGACACAGGGTCGAGGAGGGCTGACACCTGACTGGCAGCCTCTTGTAACTGAACACAGATGGGCTCCAGTGCCAGCCTATGCCGAGGAGACCAGGCAGGGGACCGACACATTCCTGCATGACTCATCCCCCCAACAGCGTAGGGTCTTCTGGTGTCACTGCTCTGGGTGCTAGGGAGGGCAACTATCTAAAACAGAAGTCCCTTCTTTCTAAGAATACCGGGTCACTTCTGAGCATGTTGGCAGCTGCTCAGACTGAGGCTTGACCTGCCTTTCTACACTTCCAGGACTGAAGGTCAACGTATTTACAGTGCAGGTCTTGATGTCCAGGAGAGGTTGTTTCCCTCAGAGCACATGATGACTGGCGAGATAAAGTATCAAAAGGTGAGACTATGCCAAAATGCCTCTTTTAAAAAAACAAAAAACAAAAAACAAAAAAATCAGATGCCTGCATGGCTCAGTTGGTTAAGCAACTGCCTTTGGCTCAGGTCATGATCCTGGAGTCCCAGGGTCAAGTCCCGCATAGGGCTCTCAGCTCTGTGGGGAGTCTCCTTCTCCCTCTGATCTTCTCCCCTCTCATGCTCTCTCTCTCTCTCAAATAAATAAAATCTTTAAAAACAAACAAACAAATAATTCTGTGTATTTGATTTTGCCATAACATGACCAGCCATATAAACATAGCAAGTTTTCGGCCTCCTGGAAGGTCCAGAGAATCAGAGCACAGGGAAGAACTGCAGAGACCCAGGGAGCATTCCTTGAACTTGACGGCAGGGTGAAGAGGGGAACACCACATCTGCCCCACGGAGAAGACAAACTCAAGGCCTGAGGCTGGGTACACATAGCAGGAGAGCCTTCTAGAATTCTCCAGGAATGCCTGCAGTGTTGCAGGCCCCCAGCCAGCTGCGTGCAGGGCACTCTCTGAACCTGCCATCAACCTGGGACAGAGAATATCTGCTCTGATCAACAGAGGAGGAAGCAGAGATTCACAGGGGCTGTGGAATATCTTGTTGGTCAAAGCCATGCAGCTAAGTGGCAGCTGCATGAGAAGCCTCAGCTGTCTGACCAAAAGCTGTGCCCCTCCCTCCGCCACCAGCAGTCTGTCCCTCCCAGGCGGGTGCACAAGAAATGCTGGGGAACTCCCAGGATATTCCAATCAGGAAGTTTTTGCTCTAAACAGGGAGATGACTTCATAAGCATGACAGGGATGTGCAGTTAAGCACACTGACCAATGAGGGAGGCATCAGAGTGATTTTCCCTTAGAGCCCAGGAAGCGGAGTGGAGAAGTGAAGGAACTTGTCTACAGAACCAGGGAGGGTCAGAGGCGCAAGAAGGATGGTCCTACCCCCTCTCCTGGGGCTTACTCAAGCTGACAAGGTCAAAGAACACTTGTTAGCCCAGCCTGGAGGGAAAGACCCCTTTTTTTTTTTTTTTTTTTTTTTTTTTTTTTTTTTTTTTTTTGACAGAGAGAGATCACAAGTAGACAGAGAGGCAGGCAGAGAGAGAGAGAGGGAAGCAGGCTCCCCGCTGAGCAGAGAGCCCGATGTGGGCCTCGATCCCAGGACCCTGAGATCATGACCTGAGCCGAAGGCAGCGGCTTAACCCACTGAGCCACCCAGGCGCCCGAAAGACCCCTTTATACTCTTGACTGTCATCATTTCTGCACAGCACAACTCACATTATTATTTTTTAAAGATTTTATGTATTTATCTGAGAGAGAGAACATGGGCAGGCATGGGGTACAAAGGGGGAGGGAGAGAGAGAAGCAGACGCCCGGCTGAGTCTAAAGCCCAATGACATGTGGCTTGATCTCAGGACCCCAAGACTGTGACCTGAGCCAAAACCAAGAACTGGATGCTTATTGCACTGATGGGTATTTACCCCAAAGACACACATGTAGTGAAAAGAAGGGCCATATGTATCCCAATAGCAGCAATGTCACAATATGTATCCCAATAGCAGCAATGTCACAATAGCCAAACTGTGTAAAGAGCCAAGATGCCCTTCAATGGACAAAGGGATAAAGAATATATGGTCCATATGTTATGCCTCCATCAGAAAGGATGAATACCCAACTTTTGTATCAACATGGACGGGACTAGAGGAGATTATGCTGAGTGAAATAAATCAAGCAGAGAGTCAGTTATCACATGGTTTCACTTACTTGTGGAGCATAAGGAATAACATGGAGAACATTACGATAAGGAAAGGAAAAGTGAAGGGGGGAAATCGGAGGGGGAGATGAAGCATGAGAGACTGTGGACACCAAGAAACAAAGTGAGGGTTTTGGAAGTGGGGGGGAATGGGTGAGCCTGGTAGTGGGTACTAAGGAGGGCACATACTGCGTGGAGTACTGGGTGTGGTGCATAAACAATGAATCTTGGAACACTGAAAAATTAAATTAAATTAACAACAAAAAAAAAGAATTGGATGCTTAACCAATTAAGCTACCCAGGCGGCCCCCAACTCACATTATTAAGAAGCTATATAAATGCGTTCTCAGATAAACCTCAAATAAAGGGTATCAGCCTGTAGACTGAACTTAGACCCCAACAGGTCCCTGGCTTTTGGGAGATGTGCAGCAACCACACAGTCCGGAACCACCAACATCCAGCCTGTCAAACCATCAGAAGGCCAGGCTCACTCAGGGCGGATCTCCCCCTTCCCCAGTTACTACAACGGCCCCAAGGTTGCTGGCCACACTGCTACTAGGGCCATCTGAGGAAAGGTGCTTTTTAAAAACATGGTACCGCCCTGCTTTAAAAACCTCCCAGCTACGTTTCGGCCCACGCCTTCCTAAAACAGAAGCTGTCGGAAGAGAGATTTCCCAATATCCAATTTCAGCCTCTTCCTTTTGGTAATGGAGTTCCCAAGGTGTGGTTGGGCACATGGCCACCAGGCTAAAAACTACATTTCCCATCTTTCCTTGCAGCAAGGTAAGTCCCCATGCCTGGTTCACAAGCTATAAAGAGAGCTTCCAAGCCATGTTCTCCAGCAGTCCGTGCAGAGAGGGGATGGAGCTGAAATGATCTTCAGCCACACAAAGAAGAGCAAGGCCAGAGCAACCCTGGGTGCCTGGGACCATCTGGTTGAGCCCAGCCTTCACCTGGAACTTTGAGGAGGGAAAGACAGGTCTACCTTGTGGAAGGCACTATTGCCTTGTGTCCGTAAAAACAGCCTCTCTTATTACGTGCAGACTCTGCTGTTTTATCCAGTACCTCTTCAGTTAAGCCACGCCAACTTCTCACCATTTGCTAAGCATACTTTTTCACAAATGTTGGTTTTTACACCAGCTGTCCTTGTTGCCCAGAATGCCCTTCGCTGCCCAGCAAACTCCCATCTCAAAATACCACTCAAATGTCACCTTGTATTTCAAGCTTGCCTTGACTTGTGTCCTGTGGCTAGGTACAGAGTACACTGATGATTTCACTACAACGTGATCAGTGTTTTTCTACAGCCCCTTCTCAACTAGCTGTGAGCCCCTCAGGGGAGGAACTGAGTTCCCGCCTTTGTCCAGCTGGGCAACAAACTGTAAGAGCTCAGTGAGTGTTAGGTAAACAATGGGGACAAGGGCAAGGGAAAAAACCCAGCAGTGGGTGGCAGGGCTGTCTGTCAGACTTGCATCCTGGACGGACCAAAGCCCAGCATTCAGCATGGGGGAGGCAGGGCCATCTAGTGCCAATTGTTTTCAGGCCCCTGCGGGCATCCGGCATTGCTGCAGTTTTCATTCAGCATGGGGGACTTTGGAGGTAAGTCCTACCAGGGAAGAAAATGTCCCCTCAATCACTCAGCAAACACAGATCGGATCCAATGCCCCCTATTTTTACCACACCACTCTGGGGGGCAAAACATAATGGGTCTCCTCAACAGTTCAGGGCTATAATCCCTCCTAGGTTTTCTCCAAGGCATAAGGTTTGGAGTAGGTTCCTCCTACCCAAGGATGAAGGCTACATTTAGGACTGGCTGGGAGGTAAGACAGGGTGCTGAAGGTCGGGGGGCATGGGGGCACTATGTCCACTCGACACCTGCCTTGAGTAGACCCTCATTCCCACAGAAGGGCTGGAAGGGGACCCCTCTGATACACAGGTGACATGCCAGCTTCATGGAACTTGCCAGGTGCCTGAGATAATGCTTAACGTTTTACAGCAGAGGCGGCAGCTCTAAATCAGTGCCTGACATTTAAAGATCAGAGAGGCTCATGTAAAAAACACAGATCCCTGGCCTCTCAGAAGAAATCAGCATATCCAGGACCGTGCAGTTACACACTGAGTGGTGGCCATCCCCAGATGGGGTGGGGGTGTCTCCCTCGGGGTCTCTGGGCCTCCCTGCCTGCACGCCAAAGCTGGAGGGCTCTGGGCCCGGGAGAATGGGGAACTGCAAAGATGGAGGGGAGAAGCCTCCCAAACACTAACCCAGGCTCCAGGAGATCCTGGGGCAACAACAGGGGGAGAAGAAGGAACAAAAGGAGAGAGGGGACAGCGCTGAATAAAGAGGAGGCCTTCCTGAGAAGAAATGCTAAATCAGGAGAGAGGGGAACAAGGGAACGGGGTCAAGTCAGGGAAGAGACAGACTGGGAGGCAAGCCAGCAGCAAGACTGCCACCTGCCGGAAGGTGCGTGGGGGCCAGGTCCAGGAGGAGTGCTGTTGGAGAACTCAGGGGAGGGGACCCCAAGCCTGGCTCTGTCCCCAACTTCTCCCAGTCACCCCAGCAACTGCCATCTCGTACATCTGGAGCTTAGTTTCTGCATGCAAAGAACAAAGGTGTGCGGCTGCAGAAAAGCTCGATTCCAGCCCTACCCGCGCTGGGCCAAGGGCTGTGTGTAGAGCATACCCTGCTCCACCCAGGGAGCGCCCGCAGCCCCGGACATGCTGATTCCTTCTGAGATGAACCTGCATTTTAACATGAGATCTCTTGATTTTTGTTAATGTCAGGCACTCACTTAGAATTCTGTAAACACCCAAGAGCCACATTAAACATGCGTGTGCCTCCTGTTTGTGCTCAGGGATTTCCAAAGCTAGTGTCTCACTCTGGGCCTCGGGAGAATGCTCTAGACTACGATAAAGGTAACAATCAAAGAAAAAGCAGAGGAACCTGAACTCAACAAAACTGGCCATATTCTGAAAGCCTGTCTATCTTCTACTTTTTCCTCCCCTACCCCAACCCATTCCAGTTCTCTGCCCAACACGTGTCCACTTAGGCACAAGGGTGGTAGCTGAGGAACGTGACCCCAGGCCTATGCTTGAGGAGGTTCTGGAGAGGTGGTAAGCCTCCAATCAACCACTATGCTTGGCAGAGACAGTAAAACCCTCAGCAGTGTTTTAAAGACTGCATAAGACACGACCCTTCTCCTTCTCAGCCACTTGCAAATCACTTGTACAGACTTAGAAACAATTCGTTTTTCTTGACATTACTAAGATGAAAGGGCACAGATGCAAAGACTTACACAGGGGCCATCCTGGTGCTGGAGACACACATGGTATTTTGTAACTCGTGTCTTTCTAGAACATTCCTACTATAGGGTCACACGGTTGAGAGTTTCTCCTCAGCATCTTCAGGGAACTCAGAGTTAGTAGTCATATTCTACATCACAAAAGCTGTAATTTCACAAACTGCAAAAGGACCATTAGAGCTAAAAATTACTGGCTCAACTGCCTCACATAACGGAAAAAAAACTGTACTCAGAGAGGCTGAGGTGGTAGCCAAATGTCTGTGAGCAACCAGCGAGAGACCCGATGTGGAGCAGGTACTCACCCTGCTCCACAGCCCACCACATGAGAGGCCTCAGAAAGGGACATCTTGGATGCTGATCTGTCTTCCCCGCTGTTTATACCACACCCTACCTTGGTAATCTGTAAGCGCTCAACAAACGTTTGCTGAATGATGCAACGCACATAGTACCTATTCCTGAATTTCATCTACTCTCATGAACCAGCAGGCAGTGCAAGAGGAGAATTAAGAACATATTTTACAGACGAGGAAACCAAAGTCTCAGAGATTATGTGAGAAGCCCAACTGACTCCGCTAGCAAGGGGCTGAGCTGGACCCCGCAACCTAGCCCATCTCCCCACAACCCTAACTGACACAGAGCTCACTCCTCGTCTGGAGGTCCTGGCAAGGATCCTCCAGGGAAGGAATGTACAAGAAAGCACTTCCCTTCCTTTATTGATCCATGCTGAGGAGCCCTCCCAGGAACCGTACGTGAGGGTGGCATTGCCAATAGGCAGGCTTCTCTCTGAAGGGTCTTCAGATGGTTCCTGAGGCTCTACTCTAGACCTCCTGTACCAGGATCTAGATGGTGTGACCCAGGAACTGGCTTTTATGTCAAGCCCTCCAAGGGGTCTTGCACACCGAGAGTTGATACCTAGCCCCTGGTGGTGTTCATTAACTGAATCTGGTTTCTTTAAAATAAAATGAATTGGTAAGACATGTGGCTCAATATTCAAACAGTACACAAGGGCGAGGAGGTCTCTCCACTGGCTCCATCTCGCCCACACTCCACCCTACCCTATGTGCACACAAGACCCTTCTCAGACTCCTCCTGAGAACCAGTGTGCACTCCCCATGAGCCTGTCCTCACCCTCCCCTTCACCTTACACAGGAGAAAAGGCCCCACAAGGTGCAGGGCTGTAGGTGGACCAGACATGAAGCCCTGCTGTCCACCCGTGGCACCTCAGCTCATGTTCCAGCCCCAGAGGGACAGGCCCCAGTCCTCCCTCCCCTCCTATTCTGCCCCACCCCACTGAGGGTCAACTCCCTTGCTGGGAGCAGCACAAGTGATCCCCGGGAGGGGCAGGGCCACACAGAGAAAACCTCATAGACACAGAAAGAAGAGGCCAACTATAGGAAGGAAAACCTACACGGGGAGTTCTCAGCAATGGCTGTGACCCTACCTACCATAGACGCAAGTCTTCCTAAGAAAAAGGATAAACAATGACACAGAGTGGACTCCACGGAGACCTGGTGTCAGTTCCCCAGCTATCGCATAATCACACGAACACCAGCTTGGAGGACACCTACCCCCACCAGGAGCACAGCAGCAGAGACGGCCCATTGGCCAGACGGCCATGTTCACACGCAGAATTGCTGACGTGACGCTACAGTGCGGTCCTGTGCACCCGACCGTGGCACCATACACCCCGACAGGCCAGGGTGTTGTGCAAGAACAGAGGGCAAGAAGAGGCAAGGCACAGCAAAGGAGGTAGATCCTGCTACGGGGGATCCCTAGTGGCAAAACCAAATCCAGCTTTTCTGAAAGAGCGCCCCCAAGTGGGCTTTGCATAGAAATTGACAAAAGCAAATGATGTCACACTGCGGACTGGATTGATTCTTATACCGAGACATACAGCTTGAACTGTACAGAAATTTATCTTGCAAGGAATAAGTACTGTGTATAAATTCAGCCCATGGTTAAACCTGCACATATACCAAAAATCGGGAGTGTTCCTCCCTCTTAGAATAATTTGTTTTTGTGGGAGAGAAACACAAAAAAATACTTTGGTCTTCTAATTTCCTTGATCATTTCTCTTAAAAGTGTGTATTTTATAATTACTAAATCACCAGGGGGTAAGTAATTTTACACAAAAATAGCCATTGTCAGGGTGATAACTGCAATTAAAATGCTCCCAGCTGAATTAGTGTTTAGACAGATGGAGCTGGTATAAACTGGAACAACACTGGCAGTAAACAATTTGACAGCATGTTTGGAGAACCAAAAATGTGTCATGACCCTCAAGCCAGTACTCTCACTTATAGGATCAAATCTAAGAAAGGAATCCAAAAAAATCTAGCATGCCAAATACATAAGCATGTTTACAGTGCATTAGATGAAAACATGGCTAACCGGTTTCCTCCAGAGTTAAACACAGAACTGACTTATGATCCAACAATTCCAAATCTGGGGGGCACCTGGGTGGCTCAGTCAGTCAGGCTTCTGCCTACGGCTCAGGTCACGATCCCAGGGTCCTGGGATCGAGCCCCACATAGGGCGCCCTGTGTAATGAAGAAGCGGCTTCTCCCTCAGACCCTCCCACCACCCGTTCTGTTTCTCTCTCTCTTTCTCTCTCTCTCTCTCTCTAATAAATAAATAATCTTTTTTAAAAAAATTCTCAATCTGGATATATGTCCAGAAGCAACTGCAGGGACTCGAAAAGGTATTTGTATACCCACAATCACAACAGCTAAATGGCAGAAGCAACCTAAGTGGTCACAGATGAATGAATGGACATCAAAACGTGGTCTATAAACACAGGGGGTTATCACTCAGCCACAAGCTACACCATGGATGAACCTTGAAGACCTCAGATGAGGTGAAATGAACCAGTCAGAAAACGGCAAACACTGCATGCTTCCTCTTCTATGAGGAACCTAGAGTAGCAAACGCATGGAAACAGAAAGTCGAATTGATGGCTATGGGGACATAAGGCTGGAGGGAGGGGTACAGGGGACTTAAAGGGTACAGAGTCTCGCTGGGGAAAATGACAAAGTTCTGGAGATGGATGAAGGCAGTACTAGCTTAACCCTGAAGGTACTTAATGCTACAGAACTGTATACTTAAAAATAGCTAAAACGTTAAGTTTTATGTTATGTGTATTTTACCACTATTTTATTTTTTAAAAGAAATGAAAGATGGTCACTGCATTAGGGATTTCCTTTTCTCAGACTGGAAACCTGGGGACCTTGGCCCCTCAGGGACAAGAAAGGATACACGTGGAATAGAAGTTGAAAAACATGGGAGGGAAGCAAGCACACCATCTGGATGGTGGCTAACACCAGGAGGGAAGGGAAGAGAGGAGATGGCGGGGCTAGGCTGAGCAAGGACGCCCATTTGTCTGGGCTTCCCCAAGGGCAGCCCCAGTTCATGCCTGTTCTCCCAGTGTAAGTATTAGTATCACTCTGTCATACTCAAAGGTGTCCCTTCTAGAAAACAGTATGGCAACTCCTCAGTAAGTTAAACACAGAATCACCATATGACCCTACAATTAATTCCACTCCTGGGTTGATACTCAAAAGGACTGAAGGTGTGTATTCAAACTAAATCTTGTACGCCATATCCACAGCAACACTCTTCCCCAGGGCCAAAAAGTGGAAACAACGTATTGTTTACATTCCCAACAACAGTGCACTAGGGTCCCCTCTCCTCCACATCCTCACCAACATGTGTTGTCTCTTGTCTTTTCCATAGGAGCCATTCTAATAGCTGGGGGAGGGAGGGGTGATACCTCACTGTGGTTTTGGTTTGCATTTCCCTGATGACTGCTGATGCTGAGCACCTTTCCATGCACCTGCTGGCTGTTGGCCTTTATTCCTTAATAATATCCAACCTCTTTTCACAAACATATTGGCCTTTGGCTTTTACAGGATGCTCGTATGTATTTTTTCTTGCTTATCTCTCTTTAATATTGTTATACACAGAGGAAGCTTTATATTAATTCCCTATCAAATACAGAGCAACTGTTCCTGCCACCTGCCCCACCTTCCCCCCACTGGCCATGCAGCCCTACTCGTGTTTCCTGGGTTTTCCCACACAGCCTTGTGTGCTGCAATAGGACTTTATAGCAGGAGCTCCTATGTTGGTGTTAAGCAGGGAAGCCCTCTTATACTGCACAGGCAGGAGTCCTTTCGGCACTCTTTTAAAGAAGTTTAAAGTAAGCACTGCACGTAGGGCTCCATCCCCCAGGAGGTGCAGCCCAGCCTTTCAGGGGGGTTCCTCGCAGAGGCTGCCCTTCCTCCTATGCCAACCTCCATGAGAGCTGCAGGGCTCAGAGCCCCCACCTCTGCACGGCTCCCAGCCTTTGCCCTGAACGGTTCCCACAGTCTCACATTATCTCTCCGTGCACCGTGGGTGCTTTGTACTTTTTAGTGTTCTGGCTACAAAGTCGCTCAACTCCTGTTATTTCTGGCTGGGGATTCCGAAGAACATGTGAGCTTTTCAGGAACAGAAGCATCGAGTTCCAGCAAGAATCCCCGTCTCAGGCTTAATTTTTTAAATGGCCACAATGACCCCTCCTTTTCTTTACAGTTCTAGCCTCTGCATCCAGCTTTTGGATGGCCTTGCCCGTCTCGAGATGATTAAAAGATCCAGAAATGTTTCCTTCTACCACCTTTCTGGCTTCTTTCTTGACCTTCATTCTCTTTGGGCCATGTGGATTTTACTGGGTGTGAGAGCAATGTAGGGATTCAGCTGTATTTTTTTTTTTAAGATTTTATTTATTTGACAGACAGAGATCACAAGTAGGCAGAGAGGCAGGCAGAGAGAGAGGAGGAAACAGGCTCCCTGCTGAACAGAGAGCCCGATGTGGGGCTCGATCCTAGGACTCTGGGATCATGACCTGAGCCGAAGGCAGAGGCTTTAACCCACTGAGCCACCCAGGCGCCCCACCAGCTGCACTTTTTATAATGATAATAAACAACAGTAATAAGAAGGTGGAGTACTACCACCACTATGTAAACCCTACCAGGTGAAGCCCCTGCTCGGCAGTTATCTTTCAGTTACTAGGAGGTAAACGTCTATTTTTCTGCTTCTCCATAGCAAAGAAAAGACAGCTTATCAGACTTCACCTCACTCATCTCCCTCTCCCCCCTTGACTCCTGTTTGCTTTAATTTGTGGGTTCAGATCCAGTCTCCTGTTTTAAAAAGATTAACTTTGTACACTAACACTTGCTTTCTGTTTCCCAGAAACATCTATACCTAGTCTTTATGGTTAGCCTCTCTAAAGCTTTCAAGACAGCTTTGAAAAGCTGCTGCCCTGAAAAACTGCTGAGCAGCTTCCACATCCTCCCCAGGTCCTCTCCTTCCCAAAGTTTAAGTTTTTACAATGGGATGAAAGCCAATTCATGTCCAAGGTTAAACACTGAGATCAACGGTCAGATGCCAGATCAGGACAAGTTTATTTTATTAATAGAACACAATTTTTTAAAATCATAATGCCTACCGTGTCTCGACCACTGAATGCAGTCCACTACTTTATTGTTCATCTAAATGATTTCCTAGGCAGGAAATTCTGTTTAGAGGCAAACAATGACCACTTTTTCAAAACATAAAGTGAGATCATCTGGATATTAAAAGACTACAAACTCATCCTCAAAACCATTACCATAACCCAACCATAAGCGGTTCAGCAAAATAGGTAAAACCAATAAAACCCGAGTGTGAAATGATTCCACGTTCCCTGAACCACGTCTCAAAACAAGTATAAAATTACAAAGGGCGACTCCTTCAAAGCAAAATACAAGCGAAGAAAAAGAAAGGTATGATAAAGGACAAATGTTAAAGCTATGTCCTCAGCTGATGTAGTTCTGATGCCCAGGTTCTCAGGGGCAGTGAAAGTACTGGTTGTGCACCTGCAGAGCATGATGACCACTCAAGAAGATTCCTGGCTCCGGGGATGCCTGGGTGGCTCAGTGGGTTAAGCATCAGCCTTCAACTCAGGACATGGTGCCAGGTCCTGGGATCAAGTCCCATATCTGGCTCCTTGCTCAGCCAGGAGCCTGCTTCTCCCCCTGCCTGTAGCTTCCCCTGCTTGTGCGTTTCCTCCCTCTCTCTTTCTCTCTCTCTCTCTCTCTCTCTCTCATTCTTTCTCTTTCTTTCCCTCCCCCCATGATAAATAAATAAATTCTTTTTTTTTTTTTAAGATTTTATTTATTTATCAGAGGGGGGGCGCGCAGAGAGCAAGCACAGGCAGACAGAATGGCAGGCGGAGGCAGAGGGAGAAGCAGGCTCCCTGCCGAGCAAGAAGCCCGATATGGGACTTGATCCCAGGACGCTGGGATCATAACCTGAGCCGAAGGCAGCTGCTTAACCAACTGAGCCACCCAGGCGTCCCAATAAATAAATTCTTAAAAAAAAAAAAAAGAAGAAGAAGAAGAAAAAGATGATGATGAAGAGGATTCCTCGCTTTGCTCTCCAAGGCCAGAGCTGAGCTTGTTAGGGCCAAGAAACCAGGGTAGCAGATTCCAAGAGGTGACCCTCCAAAAGCTCATTAAAAATTCAGCCACACTGGATATCCAAGATCTATAAAGAACTCCTCAAACTCAACACTCAAAAGGGGGGGGGCAGATAATCACGTCAAAAAATGGTCAGAAGACATGAACAGACACTTCTCCAAAGAAGATATACAAATGGCTAACAGACACATGAAAAAATGTTCATCATCATTAGCCATCAGGGAGATTCAAATCAAAACCACACTGAGATACCACCTTACACCAGTTAGAACAGCCAAAAATAACAAGATAGTAAACAATGTGTATTGGAGAGGATGTGGAGAAAGGGGAACCCTCTTACACTGTTGGTGGGAACACAAGTGGGTGCAGCCACTTTGGAGAACAGTGTGGAGATTCCTTAAGAACTTAAAAACAGAGCTTCCCTACAACCCTGCAATTGGACTACTGGGTTATTTACCCCAAAGATACAGATGTAGTGGAAAGAAGGGCCATCTGTACCCCAATGTTCATAGCAGCAATGGCCACAGTTGCCAAACTGTGGAAAAAGCCAAGACGCCCTTCAACAGAAAAATGGATAAAAAAGATGTGGTGCATATATACAATGAAGTATTATGCCTCCATCAAATGATGAATACCCAACTTTTCTATCAACATGGATGGGACTGGAAGAAATAAGTCAAGCAGAGAGAGTCAATTATCATATGGTTTCACTTCGTTGTGGAGTATAAGAAATAACACGGAGGACACTGGGAGAAGGAGAAGAGAAAGGAGTTGGGGGAAATCAGAGAAGGAGATGAACCATGAGAGACTGTGGGCTCTGAGAAACAAACTGAGGGTTTGGGGAGGGGGGGGTTGGGTGAGCCTGGTGGTGGGTATAATGGATGGCACGTATTTCATGGAACACTGGGTGTGGTGCATAAACAATGAATCTTGGAATACTGGAAAAAGATAAATAAATAAAATTTTTTTAAAAATTCAGCCACACTGGAGGGAGGTGTGTGAATGGGAGTGGATTGGGGGTGACAGCTAAAGAGTCTGGAGTTTCTTTTGGGGGTGATGAAACTGTTCTAAAATTGATTTGTGGTAACAATTGCACAACCCTGTGAACAAACTAGAGGCCATAAAACTATAGACTTTAAATGGGTGAATTATATCTCAATGGAATGGCCACACACATAAAAATGTAACCACAAGAGATGGGGAAGTAGGGTCGGTGAGCACACCTACTACCCTTACTTAGGCCCACCTCAAAGTCCTTCACCAAAAATACTGTTCCTGAGGGCGCCTGGGTGGCTCAGTGGGTTGAGCCGCTGCCTTCGGCTCAGGTCGTGATCTCAGGGTCCTGGGATCGAGTCCCGCATCGGGCTCTCTGCTCAGCAGGGAGCCTGCTTCCTCCTCTCTCTCTGCCTGCTTCTCTGCCTACTTGTGATCTCTCTCTGTCAAATAAATAAATAAAATCTTTAAAAAAAAAAAAAAAATACTGTTCCTGAAAGATAAATTGGAATCCACCAGAAAGGTTAAATCGCTTCCCTATCATTCTTGGAAAAACCAAGGATCTTCTCATACCCTTTCCAGACATTTCCATGGACAACAGGTTAAGCAAAACGAGGTTTCGTACGTAGAGACAAGAAGCTTTGGCTGCCTAGAAAATTCACTGACAAAGAACCAGTTTACAGCTTGACCATGCTGCATGGTGAGTAGAGGATTACTGGACTCCCCAGTAGCCTCCCAACAAAGGCTATTCCTCTCTTACTGTTAGGCTGACATCCAGAGAGAAATGAGGGCTTGAACGTCTGCACCAGGAGTCCACCAACCACGATCCACAGTCAAATCCAACCCCGGCCTGTTTTCATAAATAAGGATTTTACCGAAACCCAGCTATACAACTATTCCTTGAGATACTGTCTGCGGCTGCTTTCAGCTATGACAGCAGAGGCCAGTCGTTGCGACACAGGTCATGTGATCCACAAGCTTGAAATTTTACCCTCTGATCTTTAGGGGAAAGGTCTGCCAACCGATATTCTAAGCTACTGGGGAGATCGTGGACTCCCTGTGGCTTCCTGAAGGCCACTGAAGGACCTCAGCCATTCGAGGATCTTCTAAAAATCTGGCTGTTCATCTTATTCACAATTCTTCCTTCACTATCTACCTTGGTTCTGGTGCACTGTGAACAAAACACCACTCTGCAGTTCTGTGACTGAGTGGGGCCACAGAACTTGCCTCGGCCAGTCTGGAATGCCAGCCAGAGACTCTGCTGCACGTGCAGCCAGAGACTCTGAATATGCTGGCTGAGTCTGTCCATGTAAGCCTTGTCCTCTGCCAGGAGAAGGGGATGAATGGCCAAAGACAGCCGGGGCTCCTTCGGCCCCAATCCTCCAATGAGAGCTAAGGAGGGCAGACCTGAACTGAAGCCTGAGCCATCCTCAGGTGACTGAAGACCACAATCTAGGAATAAACATTACAGTAGCCACTGTGGATCTGGGAGTGGTGTGTCACCCAGCAAAACCTGACTAATATACACTCAGTTTGAAATGATGTAACATATAATGACTGAGAGCTGGAAGAAAAAAGTTGCCCGCAAGGCACTGAAATCACACCACCACCAGGACCTCCTAAACAGCAGCCTAAGCAGGAAAGACACCGTCACACTTGGCTTTCCTAATACCCTCCCTCTTCTCATAAATTGCAAAAAACAGTCTCTGGAATGAACTCCAGCAAACAGCAGATGGGGATCAATTAGAATAAAGGTAGAAAGAACAAGACAGAGGAAGGCATGGAGGGATGGAGGGAGATTTGTTTTGTTCTACACAACTGAAGCCATCTGCCTTCCTGTGGGATTCTCTGGAAAATTAACCTCCTCTTTCCTTCAACCACTTTCGGAAGTTGCCAACCCCAGGGTACAGGTGCCTCTGGGTTAAGCGGTCACTCCTGCTGCTGGTGCTTCTCTCGCCCACTAGATGGTGCTGCGTGCACACCTGGGTGGGCCTAACACCCCTCCCAGCCTCCTGGTCCGGAAAAGAAGACTGGGCAGCAGGGGACTCGCATTACCTTTTCTCAAACTCAGACTTGTCCCTTCCCATTTTTTACCACCACAAACCCCCACATAAATAGGGAGAAACACCTGAAATGACACTGAGCAGTGGAGTTCACGCCTGCAGTTATGATCATCCGAACGGACTGTTGTCAAGGTTTTTCTTGATACAGAAAAAGAAGTACAATTATATTTATCAGATAAGCTGAAACATGGCAAGGTGGGTTGAAAAGGAGAACAGAATTCCTGTAAGAGAAGGAATGTCAGGGTCACCATGCCCCAGGCTTAGCCCTATCATCATCTTCCCAGCCACTGAGAAGCAAGAAGGAAGGTTCTCCCCCACTGAGCAGGTTCAGCGCGGCCCACATACGTGTTCCAGCACACAGATCAAAATCCAGGAGGGCGGAAGACCTGGAAGATGAGGATTCGAGTCTTGCTCTGAGCTGGTCCACTCGGGGTCTAGAGTTAGTATCCGCATTCTCCGGCTCCTCCAGCCACAGATGGTTCATTTCCTTCCACCTGCCCTTACGCTGGCTCACTTGAGACTCAAGCCACCCTGCTCACACTCACACGTCCGCTCCCTAGTCCCTCCCTGACCGCACGCTCCACCTCTGCCAGCCGAGTCTGGGCCACCTGAAATCTGAAATTCGGACGCCCCCCTCCCTGATCATGACCAGCCCCTCCAGCCCCCTCTCCTCACAGTTCCCCCTCATTTATTCCCACTACACCACCTGGAGACCACCGCCCTGTGATCCCTCCACTTTGCCTTTCTTGGGCCCTTCCCTCCAGCTTGAATCCCACAGCCCCTTGCTTCAACTACCCCACTCACTCCATGGTACTTTCACCCAATTCTGCATGACAACAAGTGTCCACCTTGCCCTGCCTTGTCCCTGGGCTCCCGGAAGCACTAGGGGAAATCAGAAAGCACCATGAGGATAGTGGCTCTAGAAGGCTGAGAACTCCCATGCTGGGAGGGGCCCAAGCCCAGAACCCCATCATCTATTCTGAAACAGTGCTAGGGTGGGGGATGAGATAGGCTAGGTAAGGTCTAAAACAGCCTCTCTGCAGGGCAGTAACTCAGGGTAAAACCACCTTCCAGCAGCTTGCCATCACCCACAGGAGGAGTGGCCGGTCTCTGCACACTCTCCCTCCTTCTTCCCTTCTCCCAGTGGTCAGGTTCCCTCCTAAAGACTTCCAGAGCTCACATGCACACACTCAGTCCTCCCTTCCCACTTAGCTCCATCTGAAAATTCTCTAGACCGACCACACACTGACTGCACACACGGTGTTAATGACCCGTCGTCCCCTCTCTTGTCTGTTCGCTCACCAGCATGCTCAGCAGCATGGCTGGGAAACACCTTTCCTAATCTTCCTCTTGTAGCCAAACCCCAGCATGTTCCAAATCAGCATAATGGAGCCCCTCCATTATCCCAGGATGTGTCCAGGAACAGAAGAAGGTGCCTGTTACCCGGACACAACGGGCCACCTTGTGCTAGAAAAGCACTGAAGAACATTAACCCAGCAGGGCCTGTATCCTGCAGTCTCTACCAAAGTAGTTCTGGTCAAATGTGACACAGCTTCCAGAGTCTGCCCAGCTAGATCCACCCCTGGTGTAAAATTTTTAGAGAAAGAAAAAAGAGGAGTGCCTCAATCGGTTAAGTGTCTGACTCTTGATTTCGGTTCAGGTCCTGATTCCAGGGCTCGAGCCCTGAGTCAGGCTCCACATTCAGTGGGAAGTCTGCTTGAGATTCTCTGTCCCCCTTTCTCTCTGCTCCCACTCCCACATGCGAGCAAGCGCCGTCGCACACTCTAAAAATAAATAAATATTTCTAAAAGAGAATAAAGAAGAAACCATTTCTCTTATATGGAGGGAAGGGCGGGGGAAAAGGAGAAAGGGAACAGGGAGGGCAGAGGAAGTGGGGACAAAGATGGGAGAAGTAAAAAGAAGGGAGGAAAGAGAAACTGAAAACATAAGTCCTCCAGGCTAGTCCTCCGGCAACGGGATGCCCACTGGCCCAGAGCTCGGAGGCAGGCCCCGGTATGACTGCTGTTTAAAAAGCTGGGGCCCGGGGCACCTGGGTGGCTCAGTGGGTTAAGCCGCTGCCTTCGGCTCAGGTCATGATCTCAGGGTCCTGGGATCGAGTCCCGCATCGGGCTCTCTGCTCAGCAGGGAGCCTGCTTCCCTCTCTCTCTCTCTGCCTGCCTCTCCGACTACTTGTGATTTCTCTCTGTCGAATAGATAAATAAAAATCTTTAAAAAAAAAAAAAAAAAGCTGGGGCCCTGCAGGCCTTCCCAGAGCCTCAGCCTGACCACGTGTCCCCACACGTGTGTTCATATGTTTCCCAGGACAGACACCTGTGAAACTTCAAGGCTCAAATCACAAAACACGCAATGATCCCTGTCTGCATAAGACACACCCCAGCAGGTGATCCAAAGCCTGACTCCTCACTCCTGGAATTCAAAATCACGCAGTGCGGACGGTGAACTAAGAGATGAGGACGAAGGGCAAGGTCTCTAGCAGATTTCCCACTAAACTGGGCCGCATGGAGGCAGCTTCACCCCAATGGGAATTAAGCAGAGCCGCAAGTAACAACAGTCACCAATCCTTACTGAACACCTTCCTTGCATTGCTGTACCAAGGACTTTACAGGATCACCATGCTGAGTACCAACACCAAAGGACCCTGAGGTTCTTACTGTCATCCCATTTTAGAGATGCAGAAACAGCTTCGGAGACGAGCTAACATGCCCAAGGTCCCAAAGTAAATGCTGCAACCGTAAAACACACCCAAAATGTCTCTGCCCCAAAGCCAACATGCTTTAGGCCGAGAACCCCAGGAAGGCACGCTGCTTCTCCCTTGGGAATACTGTCAGAGTCTGTACAGGCTAAAATACGGGGGTGGGTGGACTTCCCACAGGAGCAAGTTCATGGAGCCTTGAGAAAGTATAGTGAGTCAACCTTTATTTCCTCTCAAACCTCATGTATGTCCATTAAGGTTTCCACAGAACTATGTTAGAATAAGCATAAAAAGAGGCTCCTGGGTGGCTCAATTGGTTAAGCCACTGCCTTCATGACTCAGGTCGTGATCCTAGAGTCCTGGGATTAAGTCCCATATCGGGCTTCCCCTGCTCTGCAGAGAGCCTGCTTCTCCCTCTCCTTCTGCCTGCCACTCCCCCTGCTTGTGCCCATTCTGTCTCTCTGTCAAATAAATAAATAAAATCTTAAAAAAAAAAAAAAAAGCAGCATAGAAAGAGAGCACCCTGTGTATTCTATTAAATGGAAGGAGGCAGACGTAGGCAAGGACGGTTTTACCAGCATACCTATTCAGTGAAAACCTAAGGCAACTGAACTTTCTAGAAACCAAGGCAAAAAGAGACCTTCCCTGGCACAAACACCAAAACAAACAAACAAACCCAAAAACAAACAAACAAAAACAAAAACCCTCATTATCTAATAAAAAGAACCACAACTAAGCAGAAAACAGTTTTAGCAAGAATCCCAAGAGTTCATCAAGAAAAATTTTTTTTAAGATTTTTTATTTATCTATTTGACAGAGAGAAAGACACAACATGAGTAGGGGGAAGGTCTGAGGGGGAGGGAGAAGTAGGCTCACTACTGAGCCTGCTCCATTCCAGGACCCTGGCATCATGACCAGAGCTGAAGGCAGATGCTTAAACGAGTGAGCCACCGAGGTACCCCAAGTTCATCAAGAAATTTTTGAGACAAATATTCAATAATGTAATTAGGGAAGTATATTTGATCCCAATCACTTCTATAATCAACCAGAGCTTTTAAAAAAGCAAAATCAGAGATCATATGCTGAAAGTCTATGAAGACATTTTAATGGAGGACATTTCCATCACTGTAGAAGGTGCCACTGGGCTCCCTGTTGAGTGTCACTTTTCTAAGTATTTCACAGAAATAGGTCACTTGCTTCACCCCCTCAATAAATCCATCATCCCCATTAGACAGGCAGAGAAACAAATTCCGTCACCCAAGCATTCCAGAAGCCTCCGAGACCCACCCCGAGGTCCCCTCGCAAGGCTTTCCAGTGATGGGAGCCAAATCCCGCCCAGCTTGCCACTCCGCGCAGAGCCTGACCCAGAACAAAGAGAGCAGTAAAGTAACAAAAAAGGAGGAACAAACCCAGCCCGGGCAAAGGAAGGAAGAGGTGAGAGAAGAGCCACAAGTGGGTAAAAGATAAGCACATTTCTGGGAGATGGGTGGGAGCACACTGACGTCAGAAAGGGCAGAGTACGTCTGGGGCCCAGAAAAAGGGCAAAGTGGGGGGCGCCTGCGTGGCTCAGTGGGTCAAGCCTCTGCCTTTGGCTCAACTCATGATCCCAGGGTCCTGGGATCAAGCCCCCCCCCACCCCCGCATAGGGCTCCCTGCTCAGCAGGACGCCTGCTGCCTCTCTCTGCCTGCCCTCTCTCTCTCTCTGCCTGCCCCTCTGCCTACTTGTGATCTCTCGCTCTCTATTAAATAAAAAAATAAAATCTTAAAAAAAAAAAAAAAAAAAAAAAGCCTGGGATCCTCTCAGAGACAGTAAGACAGACAGAAGAGGGGGAAGGGGACCACAAACCAAGGGAGAACGGAAGGGCAACAGGTGCAACAGCTCTGCAACCTGCTGTCCTTCCCCTTGACCCGGCCTCAGGCAGCCCAGGCCTTTCCTCTGGGCCAAACACACACAGACCAACAGACAGCGATAACAGACAAAGGACAGATGATAAACAGTCGGCATGCAACAGGAAGGGACTCAGGAAGGGACTCACTGAACACCTACTTTGTGCCCACAGCATGCTTGGCACCATGCGTGAGGTAACTCGGTGAATCCTCACATGAGGCAGGTACAAGGAGACCTTCTCCACCGTTGGCAAAGGAAGGAAAGAGTAAATTACTATTCTCTTATATGCATGATGGAATTAACTACTCCATGGGCTAAAAAGAGAAACTGGTAAAAAGCATTTCTCTCAGATACGGAAAATAAAAATAAAAACTCCTTCTAAGTACTGAGGGGAATGTAAATCGAGACCATCTGTGCTCTTGTTTTCACACCTCAGTTGGCAAAGCGCGAGGTGTTTGCCAATACCCAGGGTGCATGCAGGGGGGTGTGGGCCCAGACACCCCCACTTTATCTGCATAAAAATAAAACTGCTCTGGCAACATCCGTCAAAACTGAAGTCCCCACTCCAGAAAGTCTCACAAGTGTCTTCATCATATAGTTGCTCAATTATCTGGGAACATCGATATCCCCGGCAGCCTTCATGAACATTGCAAGGGACCCTGAATTAAAACCACCCAGCTAAGCTACTCCTAACTTCTCAACCCACAGAAATATGTGAGACTATAAATGTTTGCTGTTCTCAACGGCCAAGGTTTGGGGAAGTATGCTGCATAAGTGATACATGAGAATTAAATGCAGGTAGATATAAACGCAATTAGGACAACATCAAGTACACAGTAAGCGCTCTTTCAATCTTAGCTATGACTGTCAATAATCTTCCTGCCACCGGGCCTTTGCTCATGCTGTCTTCGCTGCTTAGAATGCTCTTCTCCCATCCCCACCATGCAAACTCCTACATACTCTTCAGACTTCTGCTCAAACACTGCTTTCCCATAGAAACCTTCTTGGAAATGCCACTTCAGAAATCCCCTTTATACAATCTTTTATTACCCTCTGGTTCTCCTATGAATATCAAATCTATAGTAATAGTAGTTAAATAGTAATTCATGTGACTATTTTTAAGACTTTTTCCTCTTCTAAAACGTAAAAGAATCTCAACCTGACACACTGCCCTATCCTCTGTACACACAACAGAAACTCAATTATACCTCTTAGAGGGCAAAAACCCATTAGAAAAATGAGCAAAGACAAAAACCAGGCTGTCTGCAGAAAATAAAATGGAACAGAAAAGAGGTACAGACTATTCATAATGAAAAAGATACAGAGTAAAATGAAGTCCCCTTTTTCCTGACTAACTCATTAACGAAGATGAAAAGGGCTGACGATGCCCCAAGTTGGCAGGAAATGGCCACTCCCGTCCACTCGTACTGGGCACTTAATGGGTGCAGGCTCTCTGGAGGGCAGGGCTGTGATGTAGATCAAATCCTAAATGCACATTCCCTGTTATCTTATAGACACATAGGATAAGTGACCCAAAAGATATACATGCAACACCGTTCCCTGGCATATTGTTATGATGTAAACCCTGGAAATATTGTAAAGGCTCCCCTGACAGGAGTCTACCCCAAACAGCGGCTCCTACTTGGACATTAAGTACTCAGCACATGGTCAACTGCCTCTGCAGCTGCCACCTTCCCCAGTGATCCCACCTGCAGGGGCAGGAGCTGACTGATCATCACGCACCCTGGCAAGGCCACGGGCCTGTAGTCACAACCGAAATCCAAATTATAGCAGTTTGCTTTGGCTTCTTGCCCACATTACAAGGAAGCATTACACTGGTTCTTTTAAAATGGTCTTTAGGGGGTGCCTGGGTGGCTCAGTAGGTTAAGCCTCTCCCTTGGCTCAGGTCATAATCTCAGGGTCCCAGTCTGCTCAGCAGGAGTGTACTTCTCCCTCTCACTCACCCTTTGTGCATATTCTCTCTCTCTCAAATAAAGAAAATCTTAAAAAAAAAAAAAAAAAAAAAATTCTCTCTTTCCCTCTTCCTCTGCCCCTCCCCCTGCTTACTTGCTCAAGAACTCTCTCTCTCCCTCAAAAAAAATTTTTTTCACATGGAGGAAATCTGAAATAGGGTCAGCAAATGACACCATGTAGTCTAAACCAAGGACCCCTATTTCACATAAGAGGACAAGTCACTCCACTGTACACCTCCTTAAGGGTGCAAGTGATAACACTGCCCGCCACCCCAAGCCCAGCAGGGCTGTGCCAAGGACGAAATGAGTTTCCACAGCAGTGCCCAGAAGCCTGCCAGCCACAGAGCAACCACTCTTAAGTGTCAGCCTATGTTAGCATTTGTGATGGCTGTCAACCCTTCTGAGCCATGGGAAGCCCGGAGTCGGGCAAACATTTTGAATGTTTCTGTGAGGGTATTTTTGGAAGAGATTAATATTTCAATCAGTAGACCCAGTAAAGCAGACTGTCCTCCTTAATGTGGGTGGGACTCATCCCATCTGGTGAAGGCCTGACTAGAACAAAGAAACCCCACTCCAGTAAGATGTTTCCCGTCTGACTGCTTTGGAGCTGACATCAACTTCTTCCTGCCTTTGGACTCAAACTGAAACACTGGCTCTTCCTAGCTTGCAAGCTGCTGGTCTCTGGCCTGGAGCTACGCCACTGGCTCTCTTGGGTCTCCAGTTTGCTGACTGCAGATCTTGGGCTTGTCAGCCTCCATAATCCTGTGAGTCAATTCTTCATAATAAACCTCTTTGCAGATGTATATCCTGTTGGTTCTGTTCCTCTGGAGAGCACTGACTAATACATGATTTATGAAATCTGATTCATTCCAGGTGTAATTATGGCTATAAAGTTCCAGTTCATGACGGTTTCAGCTTGAAGGGCTCAAATCTGTCAATGTTCACACCAGATTGGGGGGGCAGAGAACACAGGCAGGTCTCCCCAAGCCCCAAGTCCCAGAGTCACCGCTGAATCGCACAGACATCTGAACCCAGTGGAACAACTATACCAAGCTCAACCTGCCAGCCTCACACCCTCTCTCGCCAAGTCCCTGGAAAGGTCCTACAGCATGCCCTGCCAAGGGGGCAAACAGGGTGCTGAGGCCAGAGGCCCACACCTGGCCCTGCAGCCAGCAAATGCCCCTGAGCCCTGGTCCTGTCACATCACAAAGAGGGCCCCTTGACAAAAGCATGTAGGAAGCGACCCTCACTTCACTCTGATACCTGCAAATCAAATTAATATAAATCCATTATGAAAACGGAACAGCTAAAGGAACGCCATGAGGAATGCTATTTGAGGCTGGGATCAATGTCCTGAAGCGCCTGCAAAGCACACCTGGTTAACACTTTAAAATAAGATCACTCTCAGGGCTCCCCAGGGGCTTGGTCGGTTAAGCAGCTGCCTTAGGCTCAGGTCATGATCCCAGAGTCCTGGGATCAAGCCCTGCATCAGGCTCCCTGCTCAGCGGGAAGCCTGCTTCTCCTTCTGCCTATGCCTGTTCCCCCACTGCTTGTGCTCTCTCACTTTCTCTCAAAGAAAGAAAGAAAATCTTTAAAAGAAATAACAAGATCACTCTTTAATTTTGTTTAATGTCATTTACTATTTGCCAGCTTCCTAAAATGGTTTAAAATGGTCAGAGACTCGGGGCGCCTGGGTGGCTCAGTGGATTAAGCCGCTGCCTTTGGCTCAGGTCATGATCTCAGGGTCCTGGGATCGAGTCCTGCGTCAGGCTCTCTGCTCAGCGGGGAGCCTGCTTCCTCCTCTCTCTCTCTGCCTGCCTCTCTGCCTAATGTGATCTCTCTCTGTCAAATAAATAAATAAAATCTTTGAAAAAAAAATGGTCAGAGACTAACAGGAATACATTGGATATGTTCAAAACTTGTTTCAAATTCAAAATGCAAACCAAATCGGAGGATAAAAAAAATACATAGATAGCAAGCACCTGGAATTACAGATTCCAGATCACATGCTAAAAATCTTACTAATACATTTTGCCTAGACTTTACAAGGTCTATCGAAGACCCTGTGGGACAGATATTCTCCCCACTCTCCTGGCGATGAGGGACTGAGGGGGAAGGAGGATCCGCTGCGGACCTCCAAAATAACTTAGAGCGTGTTTAAAAGACAGATGTGAACATTTGCATGTTTTGCTGAAGCTTACACATTAGCTCCGGAAATCATCATATGAGGCCTTCCTCCTGCATTCCACGCACAAAAACCAACTGCTCAACAGAGCAGATTCCACTATGAAGAAAAAAAGAACACGTCCAAGTTATGAGTTTAGAAAACGTGTCATTCCCTGAATGCTAATTCACAACTCACCCTGTTAAAGAAGGGATATTTCACTGTCCATTCTTTTCTGTTTCACTCAGCCAAGTACCATTCAGGCTAAACTTCTCAACGGGAAACACGAGGACTTTTACGCTAGACAAGAACCAACAGACAAGACGTTAAACTGAACTCATAAAAGACGTCCACAATATCTTCTCTGAGCATGTTTTCAGAGCATCATCAAGTTTGATGGCTTAGGCCAGGGACAGAAAAGGAACAAATCCTAAACAGTAGATTTGCAGAGTGGGAGCAATTCTCTGGGGGCCACCGTTGGTCAGCTCAACCTCTGCCTGCCTCCGGGGCTCAGAGCTGGAGCCAGTTCTCAGCCTGGACCCCAACAAAATGCTGGCCTTGCGGAGCTATTGGTTGAAGAGAATCGCAGCACATGCCTGAAGGGCTTTACATAGCCCTCCCACCCCCACACTCACACACTCACAGGACCCCATCATCTCTCATTGAACTCTTAAAATGTCCTGAAAACTGAACCAATTCAAACAGGCCAAGAGGGTCTCACCTCTCAGTTTACTGGGTTTGGGCCCAATCAACTCTTGCTAAGAGCAGGAAGACAGGACAGACACCAGACGTTCATCCATCATCATACTCTTGATCTGTTCCCTCAGTGGGGGAGACAAGCCAGAGCACAGATGATTCGCACGCTCTCCATCACTGGGGTGTGGATCAGAGGTATGGACGGGGCCAAGCATGTTTAGGAAAGAAAGGAAAAAAAAAAAAAAAAAAAAAAGTAAAGGCAGAGAAGAGAGGGGGAGGAAGGGAGACACTAACTCTGTTCTTCCTTCGCCTTTCAAAAAAGTCCTTGCTGACCCAGATGCCAGGTTAGGTTCTGAGAAACCAGGATAAAGACACAGGATTCGGAAAAATCGAAGAGTTGGAGAGGTAAGAGCTGGGGGGAAGGGGGAGCTTGAAGACCCTCCCTGTTTAGCTGCTACAAAGAACCACAAGGGGGAAAGTGCTTGGAGTCTAGGAGGCCTGGTCCCAACTCAGAGCTGTCCTCACAACCCCATGTCACTGCCTCACCCGAGCCTCTGGGATGAGGGGACAAGGTGGGTCCAGCTTCTGTGGACCCTCGGCTCTGCCCTTCAATGACTCAATATTGCAATTTCCCCACCATATGCCAAGCAAAACAGGGCAGGAGAGACACTATTTCTCCTGTGGTCTCTTCTTTCTGGCCACCCCACAAAGAAAACAAACAGCAGACACTCTTACCACATGCGTTTGTCCGAATGAGCTCGCCTTGGCAGAGTCCTGGCAGAGGCTGGGCCCCGACGGGCTGCCTGAACCGAAGTACCAAGGCCATGTACAGAAATCCACTCCAAAAGCAATTCAGAGAGAAAGGGGAATGATTCTCCGTGAGAACCCCAGCGCGGGCAAGACCTCAGCACAGCCACCCCGCTGTGCCTCCCTCAGCAGCTTTCTCAGTTTGCTTGTTGGGGCAAATCCCAAGATTGTGGCTGCTCTGGAGGCACAATGGGTTATGTAACTCCAGGCAGCCTGGGCACCCTATCGGCTCATCTTGTTAAACCGCCCCAAAGAGAAAATGACGCACCCAAAATGTGATATACTTAAGTTGGGGGGGGGGGGGCAGGGGAGCAGGGCTTTGTGCTAGACACTGGGCTTTGCCTAAAAATGAAAAAGGAACAAAAGGTCTGCTGTTCACCTCACTGCTCGCTAGGAACCGGGGGCGGAGGGTATTTACCGGAGGCCTGCTGCCAAGTGGGCTCCCGGGACTGTACTTGGCAAAGCCCCTGGAGGCGGAGAGGCATTCTTGGGGACACTCCAGGTCTCTCCGAGAATAGTTTTCACTATTTCGATGACCCTCTAGTAAGATTTGAACCTGCACCATCCGGCCGTCCAGCACCTTGACCATGAAACAGGGTCTGTGCTCATAGTCCTGTTCACTCAGCCGCTGCCAAGTGTGACAGCGCTGAGCTCTGCGACTCAGCTGTCCCCCACCGGCTTGCCACCAACATCCCAGCAAAGAGCCTTCAGGCACCACGCCCTATGGGGTTTGAAGTTCCAGCACTGCATTAGACCATTTCTTTGTCCTTGGTTGTCACGTTCAGAGAAAGTGAAACTACTTCAACAGGCTGGATGTTTCCTGGATTTCACTGGCACAGATTCCACTGGAAGCCCAGGGTTAAAGTTCACATGCCTGTACAAGTGAGGACACAGTTGGGACACTGCCTCCTCCAGGAAGCCTTCTGGGTCCTCCCACAAACTTTTCCCTTCCAGGCTTGGCCAAGCACTCCTCTCAGCGTGCTCCCATATGCCCATGCTTATCGCTGTGCTAACTGCGGTGCACCATCCATTTTCACTCGTTCATCTGACCACCCCACTGGACTGTATTCCTGGGGAGCCCAGAACTCCTGTCCTGGGGTCATGACATGCACTCCAATCTCACTCCTCAAGCTCAAGGATCTTGGGCAGGATGCTGAACCTCTCATGATTTAGTCTCTCTACCTGTAAAAAGGGGAGAAGAGACACCATTTGCCAAGCACTGGCTGCATGAGGTATGATTTTAATCACTGGGATTCAGGGCTGCACAAAGTCCTTGCCCTAAAAAACAAACATGTAGTAATAACTCATGACTAAGCCTGGGGAGGAAGGTAAGGCAGGAAAAAGAGAAGGGGAAAGGTAGCAGTGGACCATTCTTTGTTCAGGGCAGTCACAAAATGGCCTCTAATGAAATCCCCTTTGGAGAAAGTGAAAAGGGAATCATGAGGATATCAAGTGTAAGGTGATCCAGGTGCTGGGCAGCAGCAAGAACAAAGGTCCTGAGGCAGCACATTCCTGGTGAGTCCAAGGATTAGCAAGGAGGCCAGTGTGTCTGGGGTGGAGTGAGCACAGAGAAGACAGTCAGAGAGGTGAGAAAGCCCTGTCACTTAGACCTCCACTGGCCATGATCCGACAGGAGCCCACTGGAGGTCTGGAGCAGATGAGTTAAAGAAATCATCTGACTGTGTGTTTAAAAAGCATCATTGGTGGATAGACGGAGAATGGACCTCACAGAAGCAAGCAGGGAAGCAAGTGGCCCAATTTGGAGGCTACCGCAATAATCCAGATGTAAGAGGAAGGTGGCCTAGGACAGGGTAGATGCCGTGGAGCTGGTGAGAAACCATCAAATTCTGGACACAGTGAAGACCAAGCCAACAGACTTCCCAGCAAACTGGGGTGTGAAAGAAATACAGAGATCATGAATGCCTCCAAGGCGATTGGTCTTGGCAACTAAAAGACAAAAGTACCATTTATAAAGACAGGGTAGACCACAGGAAAAGCAGGCCTAAGTGGGAAAGGGTTCACTTTTAGCTATTCAAGTTTAAGATGCCCACAGACACCCAAGGGGAAGATGTTGTATATGGCTTTAAACCAACATGTCTGGCCTCCAGGGAAGAGGATTAGTCTGAGGACAGGGGCTAGACAGGGGTCAGTATGGGGCAGATTCTAAATCCTGGAGCCTGGGGGAGATCACCTGTGGCACAAGTGCTAATGAGAGAGGGAGGGGCTAGCAGGACTAAGCTCCAGGCCCTCCAACATCCCCAGGATTGGGAGGAACAACATTCAGCAAGGTAGGAGAACAGGAGAATCAGGGAGCCAAGGGAGGACCAGATTTCCAGAAGGGAGTGCTCAGCAGTGTCAAGCCCTCCTGAAAAGGCAAAAAGATGAAGCCTATATACAGACCCCTAGACTGACAAGGCCTTCAGTGCTAGGGGAATGGTAGGCTCATGCCCTGCTCGCCCTAGGTGCAGGTGAGCACAGAAGAGAAACTGCAGTGAGCACAGACAAGAGCAGAGACATGGGTACCGGTACTGGCCGTGAGGACCACAAGCAATTCTCTTCACAAAGGGAGAGATCATAACATGTTTCTGTGCTAAGAGGAGAGCTCCCCGAGCAGAGGGAAATGGATGACGTGGAAGGAGAGAAGCTGCAGGAAATGTCTCCTTCCAGAAATGGGCAGGCCAGCAGGGGTGGGATTCAGGGCACGAGCAGATGGAGGGCCACTCGTGGGGCAGGAATTCAGCCCAAGGGCGAGGCCCCCAGGCTGGGATCCTGGGCCATCCCCCTGGCCCACTATACTTGGGACACTCCTGATATACAGGAGATCCCCCACGCTTAACTGTGAGACAGATCAGTCGAAAGCTACTGGAAGCAAATCTGCACATTTTCAGCTGTCACTGGGTGTTATTTCAAACAGGAGGAGAAAAGTAAACACTGCAGACAAAACGAGAACTGGGGTGAACTTTGATATGAAGGCATCTAGATGTGACTCTAACAACACTCCTTGCTGCTGTCTGAGTTCACCAGCCCACAGTACATCTGCTCGGAGCCCCGCCAAGCACTCATCCCCATGATCCCTGGGGGTGGGGGGGACAACAAGCAGGAGCTCCAGTGGGATAAACTCTGCTCCTGGGCCACGGGGAAGTCATGACGGCTGCAGGCACGTGTAAGAAGCGCTATCTAAGCCAGCCTTGGCAGCAGATGCCGGGCACCACGAGCAGCTCCCCATGTTTGCATCCCCACAAGGCAGTCGTGTGTGATTTCCATTCCACCTGCCTTTATGTGAGAATCAGAAATGGAGCCTCCGCGAGAGGAGCAGGAGCCAAACTACACCCAGCATCACTACAGGCCAAGCAAGCTGCTCAGGGTCCAAAATTCCCATCCTTGGGGCACCTGGGTGGCTCAGTTGTTAAGCATCTGCCTTCAGCTCAGGTCATGATCCCAGGATCTTGGGATCAAGCCCCACATCGGGCTCCCTGCTCAGCAGGAGGCCTGATGCTCCCTCTCCCACTCCCCCTGCTTGTGTTCACTCTCTCACTGCGTCTCTCTCCGTCAAATAAATAAATTAAATTATGAAAGAAAATTTCCCATCCTAACCTCCAGGGCAATTCTTCATCTCATGTTGGGTCTGGATGGTTCGCTCTTGCCATCCCAAAGCTCAGACCCTCCGCACTCCATTCGTCCTCCCCGGCCCTTCACACCTGCCCCCAATGACTCCTGTGGCCACACACCCCATGCCCCCCACCCCACCCCAGGCAGAAAAGGCCCCCTTACCGGTGATGGTGCAGGCATCCCGGTACCCTCTGCAGCTGGGAGCATCTTCCACAGCCTCACTTACATAGTGCTCCTCAGGGATGCCCGGGCTGCAGGCTACGACTGCATGGCTGCACGCCTCCAGAGGGGGCACAGAGTTGGCCGAAGTGTCGTCGTGCGGAGCTGTGGCGTCCAGCTTGGCAGGTTTCACGGGAAGGTGCCCACTGCCATCAGGGGCCCCGCTGCCGGAGTCTGGGGCAGTCAGGTGGACAGCCCCGGGTAGGTGTGGTGTACCAGCAGGGGCTCCTTACAGGAAACCTAGGGGACAATCCAGACAGAGGAGCAGTTAGCGGAGCTTCTGAAAAACGACAGTAAAATAAGGGCCCTGAGATGATGTGGGTTCAGATCACAAATTCTGCAAACCAAGGCATTTCCCATCAAATTCTTCAATTCTGATCAAAGAAACGGCACAGTGGAGCTTTCCAGAGACCACCTAATGTAGGGTGACACCTTGCCCCGAAGGCTTATAATGGAATGTGTCCTTCCCTATAGCTGTGGCTTAAATTTCCATTTTGATTTCTAATACTAATTCAAATAATCAGTATAATGCCTATTAACAAAAGCTCTTTGAGATCATCAATAATTTTTTAAGGGATCCTGTGACCAATAAAGTTTTAGAATTACTGCTCCAGTATATAGTTCTTTTTTTTTTCATTAAGTATAACAACCAGTATAGTTAACAGTAAATAACCAGTATAGTTCTTTTTTTCTTTAAAGATTTTATTTATTTATTTGACAGAGAGAGAGAGAGAGAGATCACAAGTAGGCAGAGAGACAGGCAGGAGAGAAGGGGAAGCAGGCTCCCTGTCTGGACCCTGGGATCAAGACCTGAGCTGAAGGCAGAGGCTTAATGCACTGAGCTACCCAGGCGTACCACCCCCTTTTTTTAAATAAGAAAGGAAACAAAAAGAGGGGGAAACTAATGGACATTTTACCCAATACCAACACAGCCCAGTAGGTTGTGACAGAAAACTACAGCCCTAGATCTGTGACCTTTTCCCTCCACAAGATGTTATTTACCATAATACACCAAGAGTTCCTATTAGATATAAATGAATTCAGCCCTCATTAAAGTGAACACACAACTATCAAGTGGGAATGAGTGGGGGAGCCTGTAGATCCCTGGTGAAAAGTGAAAGGTAACCAGAGATAAAACTGGATTGTGACATCTAGTTAGTGGTTCAAATACAAATGGAGAAGCCACCTGGTAAGAAAAAGCCTGGAATTCCCAAGCAGGACCCCAAAAATATTGCAGGCTGCAGCGGCCTACGGAGGTGGACCAGGAGACCTCCAGAAGAGACCTGTGAGCCCATTAAGCTACTGTTCTATGCAAAGACAACAGAAAGACATTGTCAGACAAATAAAAGCTTAAAGATTTGATCCCTGATACTCCTGAGGAAGCTCCAGCCAGGGAAAGCCACCACACCTTACAGGCTCCCCACTAGTGAGCAGATCAATGGAAAGAACTCAAAGGGGAGGAAGGCCTGCTTATAGTTAAGAATGGCAGAGAAATTAAGCCAGGGACACTTAGAATTAAGGTCTAAATAATGCACACGATTCACAAGCTTGAAGCAAACAGCTGAAAAGGGGGGAAAAAAAGGTCAAATGATTTATAGATTCTCTAGTCCCCAAAAAAGAAATACACAAACACACACACTAAACAATATTAAGGAACCTTAATAGCGGTCCAAACAAACAAAAACAAACAAAATCTCTATCAGACTGACAAAGATTTAAAAATTATAAAAAGGTTCAATTTGGCAACACTTTTAAGAAACAGTGTTAGGCATTACTTGGGGGTGGGAGGGGTGGTAATAAATTCAGGAGGGCAGCCTGGCTGGATGTGAGCCCAGGATGTTTACCACCATGAAATGCTAACAACAACCCAACTATGCCACGGGGGGGGGGGGGGGGGGGGGTGTTAATTACAGCTCCACCAGAAGAGACAAGGCAACCATGCTACCCTGAAAAGAAGTTTCAGGGCCCAGATGATTTCACCACCATGGAAAGACACCCTGCCCAGAGGGAAGGGAGAGGATGAACATGGCCTTCCAAAAGTTTTAAATCCACTAACAGACTGAACTCTCAATGTATCCCTCAATGTATCCTTCTTTTTCTTTTTTTAAATAGGGAGTCTCGAATATACAGATTTCTTAAAGACAACTTCAACCGTGGATTATATAACTTTTGCTTTCACGGTCCATAAAGTGAGGGGTTTGGCCAAAATCCTGGTGATTACGAGCCCTAAACTGTCCTGCCTCCTGGCACCTTTGCTTCAATTTACAGTAGTCATACCCTCACCCCAGGAACATACTCTTTTTTTTTTTTTAAGATTTGTATTTATTTATTTGATAGAGAGATTACAAGTAGGCAGAGAGGCAGGCAGAGAGAGAGAGGAGGAAGCAGGCTCCCTGCTGAGGGGAGAGCCCGATGCGGGACTCGATCCCAGGACCCTGAGATCATGACCTGAGCCGAAGGCAGCGGCTTAACCCACTGAGCCATCCAGGCGCCCCGGAACATACTCTTATAAAACAAATAGTTCCAGGGCGCCTGGGTGACTCGGTTGGTTAAGCGTCTGCCTTTGGTTCAGGTCATGATCCCAGCATCCTGGGACTGAACCCCATGTTGGGCTCCCTGCTCAGTGGGAAGCCAGCCTCTCCCTCTGCCCCTCCCCCTGCTCATGCGCGCTCTCTCTCTCTCTCTCTCCAATAAATAAATAAAATCTTAAAAAACAAATAGCTCAAGTTAGTATAAGCACTTTCTAAAAAACATATTTTGGACACATCAGTAAATGCTCACTCAAGCCTCAAACGGGAACACAAGGAGCCATTTTGAAGCACAAAGTACACTTATTATGGGCTGCAACTGGCAAAGCCCTCAGAAGCTTGAGAGGCCTCTCTTTTTTAAGTAGAACAGAACTACTCCAATTTATTTTCTTATCTCCAACCCGGGTGAAAAAGAATTAAGTACAAAGGCACGGGCATTCACATGCACACCGCACCTGAAGTACATCATATCCCATAATTTGTGAATTTTAATGCTCACCACATGACTTTCTTTGGTCATAATATTTTTGGTTTGCTGTGGTTAAAAAATATATATATACCCACATAACATAAAATGTACCTTCTTCACTGCTTCTAAGCGTAAAGCTCAGTAGTGCTGAGTACCTTCCCATTGTGGTGGAACCAATCTCCAGAATGCTTTTCAGCTTGCAGAAATGAAGGTGTATCCATTAAACAGCCCCAGCCTCCTCTCCCGCCACAACCTGGCACCACCACCTACTTTCTATCCTATGAATTCCCTACTCTAAGTGCCTCATGTGAATAGAACCATAGCATATCTTTTTGCAAATGACTTACGTCACATAGCATAATATCCTCAAGATTTATCTGCGTTGGAGCATCTGCTGGAATTTCCTTCATTCTTTCTAAAGGTTGAATAATATTTCACTGTACTGAGAAGCCCTTCTTGAAATGAAAAGACCAATCTCTCTCCCATTAAAGTCAAATGAAAAACAACCTGAACTTCTACAAACAGAAAAACAGTTACAGGGACGCCTGGGTGGCTCAGTTGGTTGGACGACTACCTTCAGCTCAGGTCATGATCCTGGAGTCCTGGGATCGAGTCCCGCATCAGGCTCCTGGCTCCTTGGGGAGTCTGCTTCTCCCTCTGACCTTCTCCTCTCTCATGCTCTCTCTCTCACTCTCTCTCTCAAATAAATAAATAAAATCTTTAAAAAAAAGAAAGAAAGAAAGAAAGAAAGAAAGAAAGAAAGAAAGAAAGAAAGAAAGAAAAACAGTTACAGGGACACCTGGGTGGCTCATTCAGTTAGGCATCTGAGCCTTCAGCTCACATCAGGGGTCCTGGGATCGAGTCCCACATTGGGCTCCCTGCTGCACAGGAAGCCTGCTGCTTCCTCTCCAGCTCCCCCTGCCTGTGCTCCTTCTCTCACTGTGTCTCTCTCTCTCAAATAAATAAATAAAATCTTTTTTAAAAAATAAATAAATAATTTAAAAAAAAAAAAGAAGGTTACAAATCGCAGCCGACCCAAACCACTGAAATTCTGGAAGAGGAGCTAATCCACCTAAGACACATGCCTCTGTGCCAGGTACATCTAACATTCTCAAAATAATCACAGATTTGCAAATCTGACCATCATACTCACATGCCAGCATCCCCCATCCTATTTCACTGTGAAACCTTTCTCCACGTGGTACCCAGTTGCCAGGTGTTTACCTAACGGAGTTTACTTTGGGAAAAGCCTCTCTGTGTGTCTGACTCAATACCCCACCCCCATTCTCTTGTCTCCCACACACTGTGAGCATCTTGAAAGTCCCGGCACCTGCTGGGTACTAGGTAAATATTTACAGAATAAATAGTCATGAGTGAAGGACAAGGGATTTGGTCCCAATGACTCTGAGGATCTCCTGAAGCTACAGAGTGGTAGTTTGAGGATCACTGTTGTACGAACCCCATCGCAAGTCACAACGCCTCGTACTGACCTTGAGGAATCTCTCGGAAGGGCGTCTGCAGAGCTGGGGGGAGGGGATATAGACCACACCCTGTGGGCTCTGCAAGAGGGCGCCAATCGAACCTCACCACGTCCTTCCCATTACTGACTGATACAGACCAAGTGTGATTTTGTGTAAGATCACCCACACACAATAGTTCAGGAAATCAGGAAGCCTAACCCGTAAAACCCTCAAGAGCTGGCTTGCGAGTCCCTCACCCAGTTTCTCGGTTGAAGAAACTCAGAGCATGAGTCCTGTCCCCACCCCCCAACCCCAGAGAGACCTCAGGGACGGTGGGGGAGGGGTGATAACGCTTCTCTCCTGCCCCTAAGTGCAGCTGGGCAGCCAGTCCAGGAGTGCTGTGAGAGACACAGTACTGTTTCAAAAATCAGTTTTCCCAGAACAGTGGTTTATCAGCGCTTTTATTCATAATGCAGTTTTCTGCTGGGGACTCTAAGAGCTCAAGGATCAGAAATAAAGAGAGCCAGGCACCCAATCAGACTCCATAACCAAGCGGCCACTGCAAAGGAGACCACCCAGCAATGTGACCCCAACAACCCCAAAGCAACATTTGGGGGGCAGGGGGGAGAGAGGCGCTCCTGTATGTCCCAGAGCCTCAGACGCCTCCTCTCTGAGGCAGTAATACCCACATCTCTCAGACTGTTAAACAGATTATAGACACGGATGTAAGTCTTTATAGCCAGCACCGTGCTAACCACACAGCAAACCCTCCAACTTTACAAATCCCCAAATTGCTCCCCCCCTCCCAAAACTATTTATTTACTGTGTAAGAGAAGTGAATGTTCCTAAACATGCACAATTTTGAATACCAGTATTCTGTAGGGCAGTGCATGTCTATAAAGTCCTAGCCATATCAACTTCTTTCCTAAGATTGTATTTATTTGAGAGAGAGCACAAGCAGGGAGAAGGGGCTAAGGGAGAGGGAGAAGCAGGCTCCCTGCTGAGCAGGGAGCCCAATGCGGGGCTCGATCCCAGGACCCTGAGATCATGACCTGAGCTGAAATCAAGAGTCGGACACTTAACCAACTGAGCCACCCAGGCGCCCCAACAATATCAACTTTATTAAGAGCTCAGAGAGTGCACCAGGCACTGTGTCAAGAGTATTTTGGAGGCTTTAGGTTATGCCACCCTCTACCACCTCCCCATCCTTGCTGGGGTCCTGTGACCAGCCCCATTTCACAGTTGAGAAAAGAAATGCTCAGATAGGTTCATTAAATTTCCAGAGGTCACAGAGCAAGCAATCCAGGTCTTCACTGCGACAAGGGATGGAAACCTAACATGAAGACAATTCCTAGCACCTGGTCTCTTGCCTTCCCCTCTGTCCACCGTACACGAGCATCTGAGGCTTCACGGGATTCAGGAACAGAGCAGCCACAGCCCTGGGTGCTCTCTGGCTCCAGCAAACCCTGGCACCCCCAGCAAAAGGCCTCTTTCAGGCAGAGGAAACAAACAGGGCTTAGGCAAAGTGAAAGTGGACAGTCCTGAGCCATGAAAGGGCCTCTGTTTCCCTGCCTGACTTCTGCTTGCAGAGCCTGCGGGAAGGAAGGATTTTTCTCAGCAGAGGAGTGAGAAATTCTGCAACCTGGTCAATTCTTCAGCCAAAGAGGTGCCAGGAAAAGAAGTAGGAGAAAGTACACATGGAGGCGGTTTTGCATTCGAGCTAGGAAGCTTCTCCAGCTCTGGCCCAAGGTCCTTGACCTAGGCTCTCCTGCCTCACTCTTCTTCTCAACTTATGACCCATGATCCAGCCCCCTGGTTATCAGGGGATAGGACAAGCCACTCATCTTACTCTAGTTTGTTGCTGACAAAGTACACGGTGCAAGCTCTCGTCCCCCGTCACCGGCATGTGATTTTCGGGAACCGGAACTAAAACCCAGAGAGCTGTGTGACACTGAGGACATGGCACTGCCTCTCTGAGCCTCAGATGCCTCATCTGGATAAGGAAGACCTTGAGGAAGCATGAACCAGACAGTCCCTTGCAGCAAGCCCCATGAGGAGCCCCAAAAGCACAGGAAATTATGGGAAGGCTTCTGTGTCATCGGCCCTTCCCCTGCACCACCCTCCCCCCACCCCGTACTATCCGCATGAATCCTCCTCCCTCACCCACATACAGGGGACTTCTGAGAGGAGAGCCAAGTGATACTATGCAGATACAGCCGCCCTGCACAGGAATAAGCTATTTCCCAAGAGCCAAAGAAAGGAGCTTCCACCAGGACCAACTCAGACATTGTTGGGGGGAAAACAAAACAGGGCTCCAGAATGGTGGCCCCATAGGTGACAAGAAGAAGCTGGTGCAGGATGACTCCCTCCATGGCCAGCCAGGTGTCTGAGCTTGCAAAGCCTCCATTTTCTGAGCAAAGGAATCCAATACATCTAGCACAGGACCTGCTGTCATAGTTTAGTAATTCTGATTAGGTCCAAGAACAGCAAAAGTTTTCATCAGAATTTTATCAGTCCTGCACTGACGCAGTGGCAGGCTGCCACACATCTGCTGGCTTAAAATGACACCTATTTACCAACTCTGTTTTCTAGGTCAGCAATCTGACATGGGACCCCCTGGGCCCCGGGCAACAGGTCAGCAGGGCCATGCTCCTTCCTGGTGCCCTGGAGAACAGCTGGAATCCAAGCTGATTCAGGTTGTTGGTCATAATCGGTTTCCTGTGTTTGCAGGAATGAGATCCCGGCTTCCTTGCTGGGCTCTCTGCTGGGTGCCAGCCTTTGCTCCTAGGCATCCTGTGTTCCTTGTCATACTTCCCAGGTTCTTGCCAGTGACCTGCACATCTCAGAGCAACCGCCCGTCGAGTCCTTCTCACACCTTGAACCAACAGTCCCCTCCCTCCACATCGGAGTAGCTCCTCTTCTGTCCCCCTTCTCTGTTTTGAAGGGCTCATGTGATGACACTCACGTGATCAGGGCAATTTCCTGTCTTAAAGTCATGTGATCAATAACCTTAATTCCAACTGCAAGCCCCTCTGGGCCAGAACCTAGGTTGGTGCTGGACTGATGAAAGCCAGGGGACAGCAATCTTGGAGGAACTACTTTAGAATTTTGCCTCCCACAGGGGCCTTTGGTTCTGAAGGCCCGGTAGACCTCAAGAGCCCACCATGTCGCCCCCAGCCTGGTGAGAAGGCAAACCAGAGTCAGCCCAGACCCTTTTGGCCCCACAGGAAGATGCCTGAGATCCAACACTGGGGACCAGACAGGAGAGGGTTTAGTCCCAGTTCTGCTACCACCTACTGACTGTGGTTCTCGGTCAGCTTCTAAGATGTATCTCATCTATAAAATGCAGGTGTCACCAACGGGTCACCAAGTGGCTGGGACAAGGAGAAACAATGAAAGCAGGTGGCCTGCCCAGCCTGGGAGGGGAGCCTAAGCATTAGTACCTGAACATACCATGGAGGCAGATTAATATCTACAACGCAGTTTTTCTCTCAAGAATCAGGTAACATGCAGGCTGTGGACTCAGGGCACTCACTTCCGGGCCCGGACACTCCCCAGAGGCTGAGTCAATCACAAAGGAGGCTGACTGAGGTGTGATGAGCTCCAGGCTCGCCCCACTCTAGGGTCAGCCATGCTGCAGCTGCTTCTCTGAGCAAACCGCTGTGTGCTTCGAAGGTGCTGGGACCCACATGCGCTACTTCAGAACCCAGGTGGCCTCAGCATTCCTGTAACATAAAAATGAGCCACGGGCTTGGCACTCAACCTAGTAATTTACATGCATGACCTCATTTATGGCTCACAACCTATAAAAGTAATACCAGTAGCTGCTGTTTTCAGGAGAGGAACAGGCTCAGAGAGATAAGTAACTCCAGGATTTGAACCTAGATCTGAATGGCCCCGAAGACGCTGCCTTATTGCAGCCATGAGTGATCCTGGGCGACTGTGTCGTTCACTCAAGTGGAGAATCCTATGCCCCGTGCTCTCTCACAGCTGCCCCTTCTCTTACAGCTGTCCACTGTCTCTCAAAGCAACCCTCCTGAGACGCCTGAGTGGCACAGTGGGTTAAGCATCCGACTCTTGGTTTTCAGCTCTGGTCGTGATCTCAGGGTCGTGAGATCGAGTCCCACGTCCAGCTCCGCGCTCACACGGCGTCTGCTTAGATTCTCTCTCCCTTGCTGTCTCTACCCCCATGCTCATGTGCTCTCTCTCTCTCTCTCTCTCTCTCTAAAACAAACAAATCTTTAAAAACAAACAAACCCTCTTGCCATAATAGGGGCAAAGGAACCCAGAGTGAAGATCCCACTGAAACCACTCAAGTGCACATAAGAAATATGTGTCCCTCCCAGCCAGCCGAAGGCACAGTCTGACCTCTGGGGCCACGCTGGGTAGGTACGCAGGCCTCCGAGGGGCACCCGCCAGGTCCGATCCTCCCTGACTTCTCCGTCTTATCCGCTCTCTCCCCACTGCATCTGACCTCTCTACCACTCCCAGCAGCTCTGGCAGCTCCTTAAATAACTGGACAAGCGGCAAAGTAGTGGAAAATACCATGCACAGTTGGAACAGCTGAAGGATGAGGAGGGGAGGAGCTGCCACTTTGCGCAAAGGTGACACATGGCAGAAAGAGCGAGGCCACCAGTGGACGGGCGGGATGGGAGTCCGGAGGAGGAGGGTGTGAGCCCCCAGTTTTGCAGAATGACAAAATGGCTCACTGCAGGCTTTCACACACCCAAAACGCTTTGTCCCCTAAACCAAACCCACACTAGAGCCTGGTGGGGCCCTTCTCATTCTGGGAGGCAGCAGTAGGGCCAGGCTGAGGGCCTGGCTCCACATTTCATCCCCGGTAACAGGAGAAGTGGGACTGGGAAGTATTTCTTGTTGACACAAAAACTTCAACGACCGATCGCTATGCCACACTGCAAAGGGAAGGAGCGTCCTGGGAGAGGGTGAGCAGGACTACCCGTGGCACCAGGAGGCAGGGTCAGCCAGGTCAGAGCCACAGTGGGCACCCCAAGGCACAAGAAAGGCAATGCCATATGGTCTCAAGGAGAACTGTCAGGGCCTCTCGTGGACTCCTAGGAGGTGCCTGGAAAGGCGCCCTGGAAAGGGAGGGGACAGGGCTGGGGACTGCAGGCAGGTGTCCTCACAGTTTGCACTGGGCTGGCTGAAGGCGTGGAGGTTGGGCGGGGGGGTGGCACTCTAGTGCCTGCCACGCGTGTCTTCCTCCCTGAAACCCACTTTCCCATGCTCTCATGCTCGCGTGTGTGCGCGTGTGCGCGCGCACACACATACACACACAGGAAATAAAAGCCATTTCCAAGGCTGTACCATTCTCTAGTTCCAAAGAAAGTGAATCCCCAAAATAGTCTTTAAAAGAAAATCAAGAATCAAAGAAAAGGCTGATAACTCTAGGCAAATAGAGGAAAAATTATGGGGTCTGGTCCTTTATAACCCCACCTTGTCTTTTCTAAACCTTGCTTAGGACAGAAGCAAATCAGCCCACACACGGCACTGCCCCCCGTCCCCCAGTCCCTGCCAGGAAGAATAGGCCCATTTCATCCATCGAGTCTCATGAATGAAAACTGCTGTCAGGTGACCAGATCTCCCAGTTTCCAAAAATAATCCTGCCGCACCGGAGAGAACAGAAATGGCCAGCCTCGCCACCTCCCAGCCCCGTCTCCCAGAAGAAGGCCGGCGAGGGAATCAAAGGCCATGCGCTGAGAGCCTTACGTAACAGGCCCAGCTCTCTCAAGCTGGCGGCAACAGATTTATAACACGCCAGAAATAGCTCCATCTCCTGCAAAACAGGACCGGCCTGGGAGGCTGAGCAGCAGAGCCTCGCCTACAGCCTGCCTCTCCCCTTTCATCCGCAAAGGACCTCTTCTGTGCCTTCCAGCACAAAGTAAGTTCAGTGGGACCAGCTGCCAGGGCCCCACACAGACAGGTATCACCTGAGACCCTCCCTCAATGCTGGAGAAGACATTCAAAACCTGGGTCCCTCAGAGGCGGCGTGCCCAGGCCAGGGGACGAATGGTAACTCCACCTCAGTCAAGTGTCCCCAGCACCACTGGGTCGCTCCATGCTCCTAAACCAACTCAGGACAAAGCCTGGCCTCTGGACACTTTACCCTGTCAGCCCCAGAGTGCGAGGCCAGCCCGACAGGTGGCAGGCAGGACGGAGACGGTCATGTGTGCCCTGCCCCACTTCGAACCCCAATCGGAAAATCCGAAACTGCAGCAGAGGTCTGTTCACATTCCCAGGATGCCCTGGAGGAGTTCTGGAGGCTGGCCAAAGCTGGGGAGGGTGGCAAGGGTGGTGACCTCGTCCAGAATCGCCAGAGGATGGCTCACCAACAATCTCCATGATTCCAGGCTGGAGGGCTGCTTTAAAGAGGAAACAGTCCCCTGAGAAGAGCCAGATGTCCTCACCAGGAAGCCCAGCAGCGCAGATGCAAGTGTTTGCACTTTGAAGGGGCATGAGGCCTCACCTGCCCTCTCAACATATAGGCCTGAATTAGCAATAAATCGTGCCTGGCCAAGAACAGCAGTTGCCAAACTGTCACGCTCCAGGATAAAGTTAATACAATAACCAGAGTGGGAAGGAGGCCCAAGGAATGTGGGACAAGGGTGGAAGACAAGAAGAGAAGGGAGCAGTTCTCTGTGCAGAAGCCCTCCCGAGGTCCTGGCTTTTATGGCACTCAGTCCCCGGGAAGAGCCTGGCTTTTAATGATTACAACAAGGAAGAGTATGAATGGCTCCTGGTTACTGCACAGTGACCATGTCCCAGGTCAGGGCTGAGTGCGTTACCCGCAGGCGTCCTGACGTAAAACTCCACGGTGGCCTGTGGGGCCTGCGTCATGGCTCCTTCCTCACACTGCTGACGGAGACACGGGCTGGAGATTCCTCGCCGACGGTCCGAGAGCCTGGAGGTAGGGCTCGTATTGAACCTTAGCCTATCTACCCAGCACACAGCAAATGTGTTGTACCCAGCAAATGCCAATAAATGCAGAAGGTGAGTGTCAGCTTTGTTCATGGCATTCTTTTTTTTTTTTTTTTAATATTTATTTGTTTGACAAAGAGAGAGAACACAAGCAGGGGAAGCAGCAGAGGGAGAGGAAGAAACAGACTCCCGCTGAACAGGGAGCCCGAGGCAGGGCTCGATCCCAGGACCCTGAGATCATGACCTGAGCTCAAGGCAGAGGATTAACTGACTGAGCCACCCAGGCGTCCCTCATGGTATTCTCTTACCACTCACGTAAACTGGTAATTTTTCCGAACAGTTAGGACATAAAAAGAGCAATCCTTCACAAAAAAGAAATTCATAGTATAAGATAATGTCAGTTTCAAGATAAATGCATTCAAAGAAATCATGAAGATCATTTTATACTGAAAAATGTTAACATCCCCCAATGAAAATGCTTAGGCATCAGTCATTAATAAAGGAAATTCAGTGATAGTTTTCAGAAGAAAAAAAAAATCACCAAAAAAATCAAAGAAATAGTAATGAAAACATGAGATACTATCTCATTATCTATCAAACAGGCACCCTTTTCTTCCCCTGTAGATAGAGCCTCCACTGCAAACAAGGGTTTAGATAATGAGTTAGCTTCATGTCCAGGGGCAGGCATCAAAAGCAATCCCTCTTCTCCAAGTATTTCCTAGGAAAAAGACCATAACTGTGGACAGAGAGAACTTTCCTCTTCTCAGCACTGCACAACAGAGAACAGTTAGAAAATGAAAACCGCCTAATGATACAGACTTCAATTCAATAAAGCAAGGCCCATCCACATAACACATCTGTACACTCCTAACTATAACACCATTTCTTTTTTTTCATTTTTTAGAAAATTTTATTTATTTATTTGACAGAGAGAGAGAGAGATCACAAGTAGGCAGAGAAGCAGGTGGGGGGTGGGAAGCAGGCTCTCTGCTGAGCAGAAAGCACAATGCGGGGCTTGATCCCAGGACCAGGAGACCATGACCTGAGCCGAAGGCAGAGGCCTAACCCACTGAGCCACCCAGGTAGCCCATAACACCATTTCTAACATCAGTGTAGAGAAACGTGTTGTGGTCAAGCCAGGATGCTCAGGATAGATTCAGTGGGAAAACAGCAGACCACAAAAGCAGGTGCAGAAGACAGGGTGCCTGTTTTAATAAAAATGAGACACATACAAATATAATAAAAGAAATGTCATCTTCATGGGCATCCCAACCTCATGCCCCATCCCCGCCCACAGAACTACATGCAATAGTCTGCTGCTGCCCTTTCCTTATTAGAGCCCTGGCTGTCCTTCCTCATTACAGTCCAGCCTCCCCTCTCAATGGCTGGGTGAGCTCTAGCACCACTGCACCTTCCTAGATGCCCACAACTTTTGAACAGCCTGAGTACAAGCACATTCCTTCACCAATGCAAAAAATGCCATTCCTAAAGCACTTCCACCATAAGCTCAACCCCTTTGAAACAGTCCCCATAAGTCACCATGGGGGGTGGGGCAAGTTAAAGTTAGTTGGCCTCTACAAGCCTCAGTGCTCTCCTCTGTAAAATGGGACATAATAACAGTACCTAAGTGTGCAGGGCTGTCATAAGGATTCAGTGAGATATAATATGCTAAAGTAAAGTCAAATGTACTCTAAGCACACAGAGTCAATGTTCAGTGACAGCTCCCTTAATGGGAGTCAATTTGTTGGGAAAATGGGAACCCTATTTCAACAAGCATTTTCCTACAACCAAGCTATGTATAAAGTTCAAGCACACAAGGCTTATATTCTATGCTTCATATCATATGGACAGAAGCTGACTACAATCAAGACTCACTTCTGCCTCTTTGGTTCGTTGCTGTGGCCTCAGTTCCTGGGATATAGCAAAAGGCCCATGAATGCGGAAAGAATTAGATGACTCGCCCAACTGACTATAACCCCAACCCATCTTCTGATTTAATTACAACTACATGACAGGCTAATCACGACTGTGGTGACTCTGAGGTACAATGGGTTTCCACTGAGTCATCTGTCATACTAGGAAGTGAGAGGGACTGTGTGAGAGGATTCCTGAATGACAGAACCAAGGTCATCTTCTGAAATTGACCCACAAAACCTGAAAGCTTAAAAGAGAAAATTAAGTCTCACCTAAGCATCAGAGGAGGACAGGAAATTTTTATTTTCAACTGTACTTCTGAATAAAGCTTCATTCCCATTTCCATATCAGCTTCTCAGTATGCAACAAACTACAGTGAAATTATAGCCTTGTGTTTTTGAAAACAGATTCTGTAGCTATGGTAACAGAAGTTGTCACTACTCGGACTTCACTGTAGGATCAACTGGGGAGAAACAGCTCTCAGTCCAGACACAGCTAATCAGCTCCGGACAGTGTTCTTTTCAGGACAATGTGCTTAAACCATAATTAACAAAGCCCTTAAACAGAATTCTCTAGACAAACTGTACCACATAAAGGTTCCTTCAACTAACAATTCATAGTTAGGGATACACACACACAAATCTTCTTGTCCTGATTTTATTAATTCTAAATAATCCCCCAAGAGGCGAGTGATTGGTCCACATTAAAAAAATCAGATTCTGGACTTGAATCATCGTGCCAGCAAAGAAGCAATTTTCTACAAAACATTAACATAGGCATCTACACAGAAGTGGGAAACCATGGCTCAATTTTTATCATCCACTTTTGGTAAGTAATCCAAAACAGACTTTGGGATTACTCAAGAAGTAGCACAAATAATTAGGAATGCATGGTATTGAGAGTAGAAGCCAAAAGTTTCTGTATGAAGATACCACAAGGGAAAAAAAAAAAAAAAAAAAAAAGACTATCGCAGAAAGCAGTAAGGTCAGAGACAATGGCTACTGAGGGGGGCTAAAGGAAGCACATTCCATCCCCCGCCCCCGAAAAAAGCACCCAGGGGAGCCTGGGTGACTCAGTCGGTTAAGCATCTGACTCTTTTTTTTTTTTTTTTTTTTTTAAATTTATCAGAGAGAGAGAGGGGGAGAGAGTGAGCACAGGCAGACAGAATGGCAGGCAGAGGCAGAGGGAGAAGCAGGCTCCCCGCTGAACAAGGAGCCCGATGTGGGACTCGATCCCAGGACGCCGGGATCATGACCCGAGCCGAAGGCAGCTGCTTAACCAACTGAGCCACCCAGGCGTCCCAGCATCTGACTCTTGATTTCGGTTCAGGTCTTGATCTCAGGGTCATGAGTTCAAGCCCTGTGTTAGGCTCCACACTAGACATGGGTCCTACTTAAAACACACACACGTAGACACACACACACAGCACCCAATCAGACTCTCTGAAATTAACAGGCTTGCTAGTAGGGAACCGGTCGAACAGCCATGCACACACTGAATGAATCCTGACAGATGGCTTGCAGTCAACATGTAGTTTCATGAGATGGCAAAATCTCCTTAAGGTGAATGGGCCATGATAACCACAACACATAAAGGCAATAGCAAGACAGAAAACAGAAGGAGGAAATGCACTGGCTAGGAACTGGATGGATGGGAGGCAGGGAGGACAGAGTCATCTCCAAGCAAACAAACACTGGCATCTCACTGGTCCCCACCAGTCACTGCCCCCAAGAGTGCCAAGAGCAGGGGTCCGACAGAGGCACTAATTCTGTACTGTTCATGACCTCAGCTGGGGGTATCAGTGCCCACATGCCACATTCCCAAGCTGGGCTATCCCTTTCCCTCTCCACCATCTTTCCAATTCAAACAAGTGCCCTCTCTCCAAGGCCTTGGTGAGTCTAACGCACCCCAGAGTTTCATCTTCACAACTGCAAGTTTAACAGAAGACCCAAGGAAGACCGCTTGCTCACAACTTCAAAACCACACCACCCACGTAGTCCTGGGAGAACTGAACGGGGTCACATTTTCACAACTCTCTTATGTTTGGCCTACAGCATGTTGTTAATTTTTGAACTAAGTGCCAAGTGTTAAAAGTCAAAAGTCTTCACATAAAAAATATCTGGATTTCTCAGCCTCTCACGGTAAATTCGAAGTTCTGGTAACATCAGTCTCGTGGTCCTTAGAGGCGACCCTGGTCAGGAGCTAGAGAGCAGGTACCCTTCATCTGCCACAGTCCCCACCACTCCCGGCTATCTGATACCCAGCTGGTCCACCCCTTGGTATTTCTTAGCCTGGCCTCTACTAGCATGTTCTATACCAACGAAGGCTACAGTCTGGAATATCTTTCCTTTAATACAGAATGGTTCCCATCTTGGTAGGTGCCGTTTTTCCTACCATTCTACAAAATTCCAATCTCTGGAAAAGGGACTGGTTTTAGATAAACTCCTGGTTAGCTTCTTGTTTATACTTGTAATAGAGAACATACAACCCAACATAAAAGTTTTTAAAGACATCCTTACACTTCCCATCATGAAAATTTTCTCCATCAAACTCTACTACTCATTTTCAGAATTTCACAGGGGAATTCTATTAGACCTTCAAAGACCAGATAATCCCAAGTACAGTTAAATTGTTCCGGGTCACATTAAAAAGAAAAGGGGGCAATAAAAAAAACCACCGAGAAAACATGCATACACACATCATGGGATCTATTCCAGGAACTGTTCAACATTTAAAAATCCTTTACTACAACCCACCAAATTACTAACTCTAAGGAGAAAAATGATTATCTCTTTAAATGCTAAAAAACTTCAATACAGTTCAACAACCTATTATCTAGTAAAAACAGTCCATAAAATAGGAATTGATGGATACTGCCTTAACAACACACACACACACACACACACCTATGTTCAACATCTTACTCAATGGAGAAACCATAGCACCATTCTCAGTGAGGTGAGGAGAAGGTTAGAACACCCACTGTCCCCACTACTAGGTAACAATGTGTTGTGGGTGTGAGCTAACACAATTAGACAAATCAACAATTAGCAGCGTAAGAATGGGAGAAGAAGTAGTAAAATGATCTCTTTGTAGATGATATGATTATATATGAAGAAAAACCAAGAGAAAAAACAAAACTAACTCAATAAAGGAAGTTGGCAAAATAGCAGGATATGTTGGCACAAACATCAACAGCCTTCACATCCACAAACAATAACCAGAGGGAAGATACGACAGCAGATGAATCCCCCCACGATGCCAAAATAAACCACTCTGAAATAAACCGAACAAATGTATGTACAACATAGGAGAACATTTTTTAAAAATCACACAAAGTTATTCATCATATCACAAACTGTAAGATGAAAACATCAGAAATAGCATAAATATTTATATAAAAGAGTTTTATTCAGTCAAACAATGGAATCCCATACAGCAGTAAAGAAAAAAAATATCTAAGGTAAGATCTCCATAAACAGATTATGGACTAGTTTCTGGAATATACTGCAATGTGCAAGAAAAAAAGGTATAAAAGGTTACTACTTTGTGTACAAGAGAAGGGAAAACAAAACATTCACATATAAGTAGCAGGGTTTTGTTTTTTTTTTTTTTAAGATTTTATTTATTTATTTGAGAGAGAGAGAGAGAGAAAGAGCACAAGTTTAAGGGAGGGGCAGAGGGAGAAGCAGACTCCTCTCGAGCAGGAAGCCTGATGTGGTGCTGGACCCCAGGACCCTGAGATCATGACCTGAGCCAAAGGCATATGGTCAACCAATGCAGCCATCCAGGTGCCCCATCACTGATTATTTTTATAAAAAGAAACACAGGAGGAACAAACAACTGAAAACTGGTTGCCTCTCCAAGTGGGTAGGAACAGGGTGAGACTAATACACGCTGTCTCTGGGTGCAGCCTTTCCTACACTTTGGACTCTGGGTCAAATTCACAGTTTACATAATCAAAAAATTAAGTCAATGAAGATGGAGACTGATAACGCACGTAATCAAAAGGACGAGAACATAGTCATAGAGCAAACAAGTAACACTAGCACTCAAAGAAGAAATCGGCAAAGTCACTCTTGCACCCAATACCCTGTACACACTCAATAAGATACATTCTAAGGACAAAAAGAACTGCACAGGGACGCTTAGGGGGCTCGGTTGGTTAAGCGGCTGCCTTCAGTTCAGGTCATGATCCCAGGCTTCTGGGATGAGTCCCACTTTGGGTTCCTTGCTCAGCTTCTCCCTCTGCCTGCCGCTCCCCTACTTGTGTGTGTGTGTGCACTCTCTCGCTCTCTCTCTCGCTGACAAATAAAATCTTAAAAAAAAGAGAACTACACAAAGCCAATCTTACTTAGTAGGTGTACTGATGGGACTAGTATGGGTGTAACCACTTCTAAAATTATTTGGGGTGCAATGTGTAAATATGTTGGTGTTGCATAATAAACAGCTATTGTTAGTAACAAGGTGGAGGGTGTTTATTTCATGGGAAGGGCAGGAAAAGCAGAACCAAGAAAACCCTAAAAAGGTTCGGTGTGGGTGGATCTGAAGATGCAGGGGAGAAAGCTGGAGAGGCAGGGGCAGGCGTGGGCCACATCATCACACAGTTCCAAGGGGCCACTAGGCACAGTCACCTGTGTAAATTGTACACTAAGATGGCCCTGGCCTTTTTGCCCCATGCTAAAAAGAGCTTGGTCTTTATCCAGGAGGCAAATAATCTACCGTGGAAGAAATTCTTTGGGCTGCCAAGTTCATCCTAAGATACCCAGTGAGTTAAGATGACACCAGGGGCTTTGACAGGAGAGAACTTCGTGGCTAGGAGGCTCGGGAAGCCTCGGGACAAGTCCCGTAGATTTAGATCTGCAGAAAGGCATGTGCTTTAAACACCAATTCCAACCCTTCCACAATTCCTCTGATTAGAAACAAACAAAATCAAACTGAACAGCCCTATGCACATGACTGCTTGGGGGAAAAGAAAAAAAAAACACAGCTCCTTAACTCACTGAAAATAAACCCTTGATATTCCAAGGTAAAAGCAACTCACAAATCATTTTCAGAAAAGCTGTCCTTTCCGGGAAGTCTAACACAAATATTTTAACTTTGGTATTTTAAGAACCATTCTGTAAGCTGCTTAAAATGCTCATTATTCACTTGCTTTTCCATGATAAGCTCCTATAATAGAGCAACATTCAAGCTATTCTTCTAAGTCTAGAATCACATGAGAGCTTCCCAAATTCCAGCTGATAATATTTTCGAGTTCTTCAGAATTACATTTGGGTAACTCACATGGCAAGTTCAAAAGTTTGTTTCACACCTCAAAGTCCTCAGGCACTGACACGGGACCGTCTGAGAATTCCCATCTGTATGCTGTGTCACCACCTCCCAGTCTAGAAAGCATCTGTGGCCTCTCCCCCAGGTCTTATCTCACCTTGGTCTCCAGCAGCTTATCTCTTGCTGTACCACAAACCACCACAAAACACGCTTGCTCAGAACAACGATGGACTGTCTCTCCCAATTCTGTGGGAGTAACAGAGGCCCAGCTGGTGGTCCTTCTGCTGTTCTCACTCGGGTCTCTCACAACACTGAGTCAGATAACAAGGGCTAAAGCATTTAAAATGGGTACACTCATGTCTAGCACCTTGGCAGGCACGACAAAAAGGCTGAGACACCTCTCTCATTTGGCAACATGCTATTTCCATGGGGCTACTTGAGCTTCTCATACACTGGCTGGACCCTAGTAGATGGCGTGTTCAACATATGAGGCAGAAACTGTAGATCTCTCTAGACTCGGTCTTGAAAGTTACACAGTATCACTTCTGCCACAGTCGGCTAGTAAAAAAAATAATCACAAACCCAGCCCACGTTCCAGGGGAAGGAGACTCTACCTCTCCACAGGAACGTGGCAGCAATCTGTGGTCTAACACGTGGCCAAAGGTATCAGGCCCATGAAACTATAGGGACGGCTGCCTTGCCCCTGCCTGCCTTGTTTTTGTTTACAGCAGAACTCAGTCACAAATTTGGGCTTTCCTGGAAAAAAGAAAAAAGAAAAAAAAAAGTCCGAAAACACAAGGAGCCTAAAGGCTTCTTCAGCTATGGACTGTGACAAGGGTTGGCAAACTTTTTCTGTAAAGGGCGAGATAGAAATTTTCCAGGCTTTGAAGGCAATACGGTGTCTGCACTATTCAACTCAGCCTTTGTAGCAGGAAATTAGCCACTGATAATATGTAAATGAACAGGGGTGGCTGTGTTCCAATAAAACTTTATTTACAACAACAGGTGGTGGGAGGGAGTATTTTGCAGACCCCTGGTCTAGGACAAGGAGTACTGGATTTGGGAATGGAAAACCAGGCCTGGAATTCTGACTTCACCATTCACTACCCACGTGACCTTGATGTAACTTCCGTTTTATTTTCTAAATCTACAACCAAGGGTAATATCATCCGTCTCCCAGGGTGGCTAGGGGCGGGAAGGATACACTGCACCCTTCCCCCCAGTAAAACAAGCATGCCTTAGTGCTAGCCTGCAGGGCCTGAAGAACAGCTCCTTGGGAGGGGGTCATGGGGAAATCCAGCTGGGCAGCAGAGAAGGGACTGTCCTACACTGGTTTTCAGTGAAATGGAACCTTCACTGTGAAAATTATATTTCGCACCAGACTGAACACTCTTTGTTAAAGACCTGGCACTGTTTTTGTTCTTTTTCAACAGCAAAATACCTTGTTTTAAGGCAGACAGACAGTACTGAAACAACCAGTATGTCACAAACAAGTAGCACACATGCTCAATGAGAAGGAAAAAATAAAATACCAAAATGAGCAAAAGAAGTATTTTCTCAAATACAAAGTTTGTTCAGAAGCACAGCAATATAATCATACTGTATTTAAGCTGGTTTTATAATTTCTGAGAGGTTAGGCAGAAAACAGTCTGAGACAAGTATATATATGTGTATGTGTGTGTGTATATATATATATATAAAGATAGATAGATTTTTTTTAAATGCTAAAAGCATCCTGGCATTTTATAAACAGGTGAGTGCAAGCTTTACTTTCCTTAAGTTGGCCCTGATGGGAAACAATGTACTCAAAACATTTTTTTAAATCTACCCATAGCCAAAAGGAATTAAAACCATTAAAGAACTCTGTTTGCATCCCCCCTAATGGGGCAGCCCTTTATCATATCAATAGTCCTCTGCGAGAATAAGAGATTTCCCATAAGGAACTGGCAGCATTCTACTCCCTTGTTTGGAAAATTCCATCACCTGACTGCCAACAACTTGTCCACTACCTGATCGTCCTGCTGCCCACACCTGAGCAGGATCCTGGCCAACACTCGTTTTGCAACTTCATGTTCATTTCTCCCACAGCTGGGCAGCCCTGGTCAAAAGCAGCTGTCCTAAGGCCTCCATGAGAGACAGCTGCATTCCAGAGGGATGGTGTCAGGAACATCCTAGAAGGGTGTGGGCTCCCTCCTAAGCCCCGGAGTGAGTGCCAGTGGCTGTCACTATTTGGATTCAATGTCCATTTCCAAAGCAACCTGTACCACCTCCAGAACAAAATCCTCCTGAACAAAGTCAAAACCCAGGCAAATGGATGGATGAATGGCTTTCTTGTTCCTCATCCAGAAATTAATAAATTGGTACATATCATTGGTCTTCAGATTCAGAAATCAGATGGGAAAGAAGCAAGATGACTTAGCATTGAGAGAAGCAAAAGTGAACGCTTCCAAATTCTCTTGTATTTGTATTTGAGCAGAATGGAATTCTCACATGATCACTGGAATGTCTATATTAAGTCTCCGAGGCCAATCTTCTCCTAAATAGAGTTCAAGTGGCACCGAGTTCACATGATCCTCAGCACTCTCCACACAGCTGACTGTTCCCCGGTATCTCCCGCTTTGGAACTTGAGCTTCAAAGTAGCTCCCTGTCTGCTTTTGCCACAGCCAGAGTCCATTCTGCACCCAGAAGGTGTGAGGGTGATGAGCTACCAGAGGCCCAAGCGGTAACAGAGTCACCTTCTTTGTGCCGGTATGTGTGTGTGTGTGTGTGTGTGCGTGCGTGCGCATGCATGTGTGCACACACACAAGCAAACACGGCTGAAGGTCACAGGTCATGTAGGATCAGGGAAAGCTGGGTCAAGGGTGTATGGGAACTCTCTGTACTCTCTTTGCAACTCTTCTGCAAATCTAAAATTATACCATTATAAAGAGTTTCTTCTAAATAAAATAAACTTTAGGTCAGCTTGAAGGCCTGAGGGGTGCTTCTAGTTTTCACAGGCTCCTTTTACATCCACCATTAAATCCCCCAGAAGGTCCGTTTGTTTAGCCCTGAAATGAAGCTCATGAGCTTCCCAAAGGATTGCAAACCATGCCTGACAAAAATGTATGAGTGTTTAACATTCAGAGTCAGGATTTCACCCCATGACGGGCTGCAGCTACACGCCAGCCAGACCATTAAGTAAAGCCAGGCCTGGAAAAGAGACAGCCATTCACTGGTTATGCTACTATACGACCCTGCATTTCAATGCTGCCCCATCTCCACGCTCCCAAATCCAAAGGGTCAGCAAACATAGAGGAACAGTCCTTTGGTAGCCCTTCAACATTTTAAGGGCACCAAAAAAATTTTTCATTTAGTTTTCACATAGTTGGTTATTACATATTTAAATGATTACTTCATAAGGAGTTATATAACACTAGCATCCTCTATTCCTTGAAACTCTGAATCTTTCTATTTGTTCCTTCTACCTAGAACCTCCTTCTCCCAGGCATCCTCACCACCTTCTGTCTTACCTTTTGTCAGAAACTAATGACACAACAACACCTCAGAGAGCCCTTTCCTGACCACCCAGTTTAAAACTGTACCTTTCCCAACATTCAGTATCTTCTTCCCTTTATATTTCTCTCCTTAGAGGTCATTCCTTCTAGAGGTACCAGGGTGCCTCAGTCAGTTAAACATCTGCCTTCAGCTCAGGTCATGATCCTGGAGTCCTGGGATACAGCCCCACGTGGGGCTCCCTAATAAGTGAGAAGTCTGCTTCTTCCTCGCCCTCTGCCCCTCCCCAGCCCCACTCATGTGCACTCTAATAAATAAAACCTTAAAAAAAAAAAAAAAGTCATTCCTTCTAATGTACTATATAATTTACTCATTTGTTAAGGACCCATAGTCCCCAAACTAAAATTACACTCCATATGAGTGGAGTTTCTGTATGTTCTGTGCACTGCTAATGCAATTTCTCAGAAACCCTCTATAGAAAGATAGTCCATGTTCATGGACAGGAAGACTCAATATCATCCAGATGTCAGTTCTTTCCAACTTGATCTACAGATTCAATGCAATCCTAATGAAAATTCCAGCCAACTATTTTGTGGAAATTGACAAACTGGTTGTAAAGTTTATATGAAGAAGCAAAAAACTTAGAACAGCCAACACAATACTAAAGGGAAAAAAAAAAAAAAAAAAAACAAAGCTGGAGGACAGATGTTACCCAAATTTAAGACCTACTATAAATCAATAGTAATCGACCAGTAATACTACTGGTGAAAGAATAGGCAAACAGATCAACAGAACAGAACAAAGAGCCCATAAATATAGTCAACTGATCTAAGACAAAAGAGCAAAGATGGTCTCTTCAACAAATGGTACTAGAACAACTGGACATCCACATGCAAAAAAATGAATCTGAACACAGACCTTACACCCCTCACAAATAACTCAAAATTGACCATGGTAAAATGCAAAACTATAAAATTCCAAGAAAACATGGGAGAAAACCTAGATGGCATTAGGTATGGCTATCACTTTTTAGATACAACAGAAAAGGCACAATCCATGAAAGAAAAAAATTGATAAATTGTTAAATTTAACGTTAAGATTATAATTAAAAACTTATATTCTGCAAAAGATAGTATCAAGAGAGCAAGAAGACAAACCACTCAGAGAAAATATTTGCAAAAGACACTTCTGCTAAAAAGGACTGTTAGTCAAAAAAGAAAAAAAACCTCTTAAAACTCAACAATGAGAAAACAAAACCCAACTGAACAATGGGCCAGTGACCTTAACAGATACCTTACCAAAGAAGATACACAGTGGCAATTAAGCATACGAAAATATGCTCAAAATCACAAGTCAGGAAAGGCAAATTAAAACAACTATGAAATACCACTAAGCCCCTATTAGAATGACAGCACCAGGGCGCCTGGGTGGCTCAGTGGGTTAAGCCGCTGCCTTCGGCTCAGGTCATGATCTCAGGGTCCTGGGATTGAGTCCTGCATCGGGCTCTCTGCTCAGCGGGGAGCCTGCTTCCTCCTCTCTCTCTGCCTGCCTCTCTGCCTACTTGTAATCTCTCTCTGTCAAATAAATAAATAAAATCTTTAAAAAAAAAAAAGAATGACAGCACCAAATGCTGATGAGAATACAGAGCAACAGGAACTCTCATTCACTGCTAGGAATACAAAATGGCATAGATACTGTGGAAGATGGGTGGCTTCTTACAAAACTAAATATACTCTTATCCTATGATTCAGGCATCAAGCTCCAAAGGAGTCCAAAACTTAAGTCCATACAAAAAACTGTGCACAGCAGCTTTATACATAACTGCCCAAACTTGGAAGCAACCAAGATACCCTTTGGTAGGTGAATGGATAAACTGTAGTACTTCCACACAATGGAGTATTATTAAACTCTAAGAAGGAATTCATTATCAAGTACAGAAAGAGATGGAGAAACCTCAAATGCATATTCCTAAGTGAAAGAAGCCAATCTGAAGAGCGACAAACTTTATAATTCCAACTAAATGACATTCTGGAACAGGCAAAACTATGGAGACAGTAGAAAGATCAGTGGTTGCCAGGGGCAGGAAGTGGGGAGTAGGGATGAATAGGCAGAACACAAAGAATTTTTAGAGCAATTAAATATTCTATATATTATAGAATATACAACACCAAGAATGAATGCTAAAGTAAACTATGGACTTCGGATGATTATGATGTGTCAGTGTAGTTTCATCAACTGTAACAAATGTATCACTCTGGTGGAGGATGCTGGTAGTGGCTAGGGCTGTGAGGGCTGAGCTTGTTTGTGTAGGGAATATGGGAAATCTATGCATCTTCCACTCAATTTTGCTAGGTACCTAAAACTGCTCTTTTAAAAAAAAGTCTTTTTTTTAATTTAAACATTTAAAAATTTTAAGTATGTAAGAAAAAAAAACCATGGTTCTTTAGGGTTGACAGGAAAAGAACAGAGTATTTTAAATAAGGAAAGGACATTTCTTATGCAGAAAGAAAGTAACTAACACCAATCAAACGCTTTCTGAATCACTGCTATGTGTATACAACACTATCCTTTATGCTCTGAGATTACCGTGGCACTTTCAGGTAAATTATCTCATTTGCTCTTCCCAAGACTGTAAAGGAGGAGGAGCAGGTATTATCATTGCCATTCCACAGAGGAGGAAACTGAGGCACAAGTAAATGGTAAAGCCAAGAAAGAATCTAAGCTACCAATACTTTCTTTGAACAGTCTCCACCACTGGTATCTACTTCTCCGTAAAGGAAAAAAACACTCTGAAATCAGTCACTTTAAATTTTTTCTTAGAAAATAACATTTCAAAGTTGGATAATTCCTAAATTAAAACAATTATTAATGAAATGACACATGTATTCTTGTAGGAAAACACACAAGGCCCTACTAATAGGCACGGGGAGAAACAGACCAGTTCTCACTAAGCTATTTCCAAAATTCTGTTGGAATTCATTAAGACTACCAGAAAGCTTACCAGTTAAGCCCAATATATATTCTCCTAAGATACAGTTAACTTGGTTCCCATTGGCGGGGGGGAGGGGGGGGGGTAGTAAAAGTGGAATCTCAAAATTTGTATAGAAACAAAAGCACACAAAATGCTGAAGCCCTGCGTGCCTGGGTGCTCTGTTGGTTACTCATCAAACTCTTTGACTGCGAGTCAGGTCATGATCTCAGGGTGTTGAGATCCAGCCCTGCATCGAGCTGCACTGTGCGTAGAGCCTGCTTAAGACTTTCCCTCTCCCTCTGCCCCTTCCTGCCCTCCATTTCTAAAAAATTCCCTGAAGCCCCAGGCCTGCTTACATTCCACGCATGAATATGTATACACACGCACCTAGATTTCTTTTAAATCAGGTGAATACGCACTTGTTTAAAAGAAAAATATCACAGCAGAAAGGGCAGATGGTAAAGAAAAACTCTCTCAAGATACACACATTAGGCATTTTTCACATTTCAAGATCTCTAAAATCAAGGTCTGTCTTACATATAGCCAATGGTATCTTACACTTCGTTTTGCACCATTTTTTTTCTTTTTGAGAGGTATATAAAATGGCAGACTCCCATTTAATATAATTTAATATAAAATATTATATATAATTTATTTTATTTATATATTTATATATAATTTATTTAATATAAAAAGTAGCATAGTATACACGCAGATCTGCTCTTTGCTCTCCTTGCTTAGCAGCTTTCCAATCAGTCCTTATCGATGCACAAATAGAGATGTGTCTTTGCCTTTAAACAGATAAACAGCAAGCCAATGAACGGACAAACCCTAACTTAACCAGCTGCCTAGTAGTTTAGACTGTCTTAAATCTTTTGCCATATGTTGCGATGAATAGCCATGGACAATGGCTTTGTACATTCCTGAACACAGAGGACAGGTTTCTAGACATGGCATGGTGAAGTCTGAAGAAATCATGTAAATAAGTCACTTTGCCAAGAGTCCCCGGGACAGGAGAGATAAGCTCAACAACTCAAGTGGCCAAACAGAAGAGGAACAAGGACAGGCTATGTCTTATGGGAGATCCTTGCATCAGGGAGGACAGGGTGACTAAGGGTTCCTCTGGTCTTCACTGACCACTATGGAGATGAACATGACAAAACAAGAGTTTACGGGGGAAAGGACACTGCAAACAATCCTTATTTCATGTAATCATCGTAACTGCCAGATGACATGGGAATGACTCCCATCTTAAACACGAGGAGACTCAGAGGGGTAATGGACACAGGTCTGACTTCCCATCAAAATGCCCCGTGGCAAAGCAGTTAAGAAAACCATAAGCAAAACCAGGAGAGCTCAAAGGTGCAAGGACAATCCCAACTCACCTGGGGCAGAGGGCAGAGGTGTGAAGGAGTAAAGGCGTAAGTGAAGTCTGAGCTCAGCCTTAAAGGACAGGCTCAGGTTTCCTGGCATTAAAAAAAAAAAAAAGAAAACTTTCAGATGGTTGTATTTTCCAGTTAAACAGGGGGAGTTCTCAAAGTTATAGGGCACTTTATGGAGGAAGGACATATGGCCTGCCTGAGAGGCAGATGAGTCAGAGCCAAACCCATTACCCATCCATCCTTCCTGTTCCATGGGGCACCCATGGTGCAGCGTCTGCCGACACGCTGGTTCTCCTCAGAGAGCAGATACAGCATTACTGCAGACTTGACAATGATCAGGGGAAGGAGAGAGCCAGTCTTCACAAGTCTCTTTGTCGTTCTTCTCCCAGAAGAACCTTCCTCAGGAGACTGAAGCCAACTCGTCCTAGTTGCCACAGCCCATTTCAAAACCACAGCAAGGAGAATGGGACCCCAGTGACAGGCCTACATCAAACAGCACCCAATCTCTCCTCCCTATCCCCACCACTGTAAACTGCAAAGGAAGCTGAAGACTGGCACAAAATCCTGATTCTTCCAGGAAAGACAAAAGCATGGTGGACGATGGGTATGGGGGTTAGCGATGAGTTTCTCCTACTCCCATCACTTACTCATCCGTTTGTCCATTCGTCCATCCAAACACCACTGTGAGCCTGTCAGCGTATGTAGAAAAAAAAAAAAAAAAAAAAAACCCACCTGTCCCAAACTGAATTCTAGGCTTATGGTCGCAGTATTTACATAAGAAGATTTCTAACTCCTTGATATTCAGAGTAGCACTACCCAGGTGATCTAAATGTCCACGAGTAATATCGCTGTAGCAACTTCTGGCTAGCCAGGTCTCCAAAGGCAAGAGAAACAAAAGCAAAAATAAACTACTGAGACTTCATCAAGATAAAAAGCTTTTGCACAGCAAAGGAAACAGTCAACAAAACTAAAAAGGAACCTATGGAATGGGAGAAGATATTTGGAAATGTCTTATCAGATAAAGGGTTAAGTATCCAAAAATCTATAAAGAACTTATCAAACTCCAACACCCAAAGAACAAATAATCCAATCAAGAAATGGGCAGAGAACCTGAACAGACATTTCTCCAAAGACAACTTACAAATGGCCAACAGACACATGAAAAAGTACTCCACATCACTCAGCATCAAGGAAATACAAATCAAAACCACAATGAGATACCACCTCCCACCAGTCAAAATGGCTAAAATTAACCAGTCAGGAAACAACAGATGTTGGTGAGGATGAGGAGAAAGGGGAACCTTCTCACACTGTTGGTGGGAATGCAAGCTGCTACAGCCACTCTGAAAATCAGTATGGAGGTTCCTCAAAAAGTTAAAAACAGAACTTCTTTAAGACCCAGCAATCACACTATTATGTATTTATCCAAAGGATACAGACATAGTGATTTGAGAGGGCATATGCACCCCAATATTTACAGCAGCAATGTCCATAACAGCCAAAATACGGAAAGAGCCCAGTTGTCCATCGACAGATGAATGGATAACAAAGATGTGCTATAGACATACAATGGAATATTACTCAGCCACCAAAAAGAATGAAATCTTGCCATTTACTAAAATGTGGATGGAACTAGAGAGCATCTTGCTAAGTGAAATACGTTAGTCTGAGAAAGACAAATACCATATGATTTCCCTCATATGTGGAATTTAAGAAACAAAACAGATGAACATAGGGGAAGGGAAGGGAAAATAAGACGAAAACTGAGAGGAAGGCAAACCATAAGAAACGCTGAACTCTAGGACGGTTGTTGGAGGAGAGGTGGGCAGGGAGATTGGGGGTAACTGAGTGATGGGTATTAAGGAGGACACCTGATGTAATGAGCACTGGGTGTTATATGCAACTGATGAATCACTAAATTCTGCCTCTGAAATTTAAAAAAATCAAAAAGTAATATAATAGTGATACACAGATTTTAATTACTACACCTTAAAATGCATCAATACCCTAGTTCCCATTGCCACAATCATAGGTGGCTAGGAAATGGTTCAGGGCAAAGCGGCTGAGGCAGAAGGTGCCCTTCGCCAGGCCCCTTCTATTAATAGCAGCTCAGCGTGACTCGGGTTACAGGTTGGTTCAAATCCATACACAACTGGCTCCTCTGACTGAGGCAATTTGGGTACTTTTTTCCTCCCATGAGATTTTTATTGTTAAAACCCTAGTGCTGGAAATAGAAATGTCAATGAAGGTATTAAAAAGGGTGGAGAACAGTCTATCATTACAATTAAGGCCAGAAAAAAAGAACGTGTGAATACACACACACACACACACACACACACACACACACCCCTCCCTCAAGTTTTCAATATTATATTCAGTATTATGGCACACACGTAACCTTACAATAGGAAAGATACACCTTTCTGATATATTTGAAACATTAAAAAGCAGGAATTCTGACCTTGTTTCTGTAAGATCTCCAAGTGAACAGAACAAAAAAGACTGCTTTTAATTTTACAATTTCTAACATTCACTTGGTGAAAAAAATCTGTTTGATGTTAGTTAATATGTATGCTAAACATAATGTAAAAATCAATGATAAAAGGATGGATTTCTGTTTATGTTGAAATATTTTAAGCATTTACTGGTTATGCACCCTAAATATGTTTTAATTAAACAAAATAATTTCACAAGTTCGTGGGACAAATGGCCAATAAGCTCATGAAGAGACAGACGTTCAAGGTCAGCAGCCATCAGGGAAATGGAAATCAAAATCTTAATGAGCTGCAACATCCCACACACTGGGACTGGCGGAAAATAACAATGATCAAGAAGACCCAACCGTTTTGTTAAGCTGATGGGCAGGTTGGAAGCCTCATACACTGCTTGGGAAAATGCAAAATGGAGCAGCCACTTTGGGAAGCAGTGGGGCAGTTCCTGAAAAGGTTACCATATACAGGATCTAGCAAATTCTACTCACAGGTAGCCATCCAAAAGAAGGAGAAACACACCTCCATGAAAACATCTGTTTCTGCGTGTTCACAGCAGCGTGACTCATAATAACCAAAAAGTGGAAACAATCCAGAAGTTCAACTGATGACTAGATAAATGTAGCATACGCAGGCAACAGAGTGTTAAAGGCATGAAGTACCTGGAAAACAGTATGCTAAGTGAAAAAAGCCAAACGCCAAGGACCACATAGGCCCCCATTTATATGAAATGTCCAGAGTAGGCAAATCCATTGAAACAGAAAGCAGATTCATGGTTGCCTGTGGCTGGGGGGAATCGAGGGAGATGGGGAGCCACTGCTGGTACAGGGTTTCTTTCTGGGGTGATGGAAGCCTTCTAAAATTGGTGGTGATGATGGCTGCATACCTCGTAAAGACACACAAGACCTGTGAATTCTCTATTTAGAGGGGTAAGGGGTAAGGGGCATGGTGTGCAGAATATTATGTCAATAAAGCCATTATTTTGAAAAAGAAAATTTTTTAGATGTCTATGAGAGCAAGAGACTATGAAGGGACAGGGCAGTGGCTTTGGGGTAAGGGAACCACTCTTTCCCTCAGTGGTGGTTAGTGACTCCACACATGTGTTAAACCTCACAGACCAGACACAAAAGAAAAATGTCCATTTCACTGTATGGCAATTTGAAAAATAAAAGATTCTTCACAAGTCTAAGTCCTGGGCATCCACAGCTGACATTTCAGGAACCACTTTTCAGATATAACACTGGCTGTATCTGCTGCAGTGCATAAAATGACCAAGCCCTCTCCACATTCCTCCTTACATGAACTGTAATGTAACATGCTTTAGAAATGGTTCAACCAGGGACGCCTGGGTGGCTCAGTTGGCTAAGCAGCTGCCTTCGGCTCAGGTCATGATCCCAGCGTCCTGGGATCGAGTCCCACATTGGGCTCTTTGCTCGGCAGGGAGCCTGCTTCTCCCTCTGCCTCTCCCTGCCATTCTGTCTGCCTGTGCTCGCTCTCTCTACCTCTTCTCTCTGACAAATAAATAAAATCTTTAAAAAAAAAAAAAAAAGAAAGAAAGAAAGAAATGGTTCAACCGTGCTGGGAACACGTACAAAGGTGGTAAAACAGCAGAAGGCTGTTTTCAGAGGTAACTGAGTACCCCAGTGTAACGCCACCTCCCCCAGTCACCAGGCAAGGAGTGGGAGGTCCTTGAGTCTTGGTCTTGCTATGGAACTGCTTCCCTGGTGAGCAGGTGACCTGGGCTGAGTTATTTCTGATCCTTCTGCTTAAACCTGCCCACCACTTCCCATCATTGCTAAAACAAGACCCAAGCTCCCGATTCTGGCATGCAAGACTCTGGCTGTGTGGCCACATCTCTCTGCCTCTCCGTGCTGGCTGGGGACCAGGACAGGGCAGGACGGCAGGGTAGGCCATGAAACCAGCCAGGCCAGACTCTCCAGCCAGAGGGAGAACGAAAGGAGGTCATTCACTCCACAAGTACTTATTGATCATGTTGACTAAGCGCTGAGCACAAGCTTGGCACATAATGCATCCTCAATAAATGGTAGCTATTGTTTGTGTTAAAGATACACACACAAACCCGAATGTTAGCTCCTGAAGGACAGGTCCCCGTTCATGCTCTATCATGTATAAACACCCAAATGGCAATAATATCAGGTATTCAGTAAACACACTGACTGCATGAAACTTGCCCTGGAGAACCAAGGGACGATTCTTCAGAAAAAGCCATTGTCTTTAGAGACATTTCTACTTAAAATGTTAGCAGACTTTTATGCATCCCAGTATCTTTTGTCATAGCTGAATTAAGTGTCAGGGTAAGGTAGGCTGTCCGCTGGGACACAGATTTTGATTGCCAGGTGTGTAAGATAAGCAGTAAATCCATCACCAGGCTTGGAAAAAGCAAACAGAGATCTGGGGTCTCACCTCGCACAAAGAAGACAAATCAAGAAGGAAAGGCCACATCCCTACATTCAAAACATCTCTTTGCTCAGGCCGGTTTAAATCCACACTACCTGTTGGGCCAGGTCAAGCAGGGTCAGTGTGAACTTGGCTGAGAGCAGGCCTGGGGCACCGGCACAGACCCAGCTTTTGCTGGCTCCTCTGAGCGTGGATTTCAGGGACGGGAACAGGGAGGCAGTAGCTCCTCGGAATTTATCTGCTCTTTGCCTGGTGCCAGGAGGAAAGGAGACTATACCACAGAATGGGGAACCCAGCAGAGTATACCCAGCTCCTCCACCAAAAGGAGAGACACCCCAGGGCCCAACCATCCACCTGCCCTAAGGGTTCTCTTTTACCCTCTTTCCTTGCTATCAACTTGATTCCTTATTCTGAAGGGACTGAACCGTGGAATTCTCCCTCCACAGAGTGTCCCATCCCCTGCCTCCCCAACCCGGGAATGGAGTGATGCCAACATCCACCTTTTTCTTTGTGCAAAGAATTAGTCAGCTATCCCACTACACTATCTGTAAACATCAGATAAAAGTCAACGAGACAGAGTCCATAAGGTCCACCAGCTTAAACAAATGGAAAAGAAAAGATTTCATTGTGTGTGGCATTGCCAGAGAGAAGCAAGAACTCATAGAACCAGCCATTGTTTGGGAGGAAAAGAATCAGGCAACTTTATTCCCGGCAGCACATGAGAAAGCAACATTCAGCCAGCTTGCAGCGTCAGGGAATCTGAATGGCAATGGAGTGGCCTGGTCAGTTGGCTCCCCCTGCCTTTCCCCCTTAACAGAGGGTTCAAGATGACCCAGGAGCCCGACAACTCCAAATGGCATGGGGGAGATGACTTCTTGAGGGCTTGCACCTGACCCAGTGCTTTTCTCAGAGCACAGGTAGGTGTCTCTGACAACTGGAACTCAAAGCTGGGAACCACCTGCCACCTCAGTCCTTAGACAGCAGTATCCAGAGCTCTTCCACCATGGGTTTGGGGGAGGTGGGGAACATAATACAGAACAATGCGTACAGTGGGATCGCAGCTAGGTGAAATATACATCCCGTAGCCAGAGGCCCACAGAAGAAAGACTGGAAGGAAACCCCCAGAATGCCAACTGTTCTTATCACCCATACACACACACACACACACACACACACACACACACAACACACACACACCCCTCCTCAGTTCTTCACAGGATGCAGAATAAGACAAGTTATTTTTTGCCTTGGAGATTTAACCACGCTTTTGGTCTAGTTGGCTGCTTTCCCAAATCCCAGGCTGGAACTGCTCAACCATGCCACAGGGGCCGTGGGCAATGACGCTGGGGGGATACTCTTCTTAGGAAGCCGCAGGTAAGATTACGGCTCCTGTGGAATATAGATTTCCAGGCTTTGTGCCACTAACCCCCAAGTCCACAAGGATGAGCTTCAGTGTGAGTCTCATCATCTAAACCAGTGAGCATGCCTGGGAACCTTCTGGAGGGCTTGTTAAAAACTAAGACTGCTGGGCCCCATCCCTGCATTTCTCTATTGTGGAGTAAGACCTAAGAATTCACATTTCAGGTAGGCTTCCAGGTGAGGCTGCTGCTAGGAAACCGAAATGAGAGCCATTGCTCTAAACCAATATGTAATTTCAAGCCAAACATCCCTAAGACACCAACACACTGAATTCTTCAGCACAGGGCTAATGTCCCTTAGAACACTACCCAGGAGGGGTGTCTGGGACTTTTAATTCTCTTTAAATTTTTTGTGAGTTTGGAATTCCCAGATTACTCCCTGCTTCTTAAGAAGCCAGATTTCATCATTCTAAAAGCTGGGGCCCCAGCTCAGCTATCATATCACAAGGTCATGGGGCAGTTTCAAGTCACAAAAGCTTCCAAATGAGTCACCAGGGCGTTGCCAGGCACTAAAGAAGATCATATTAGAAGGGAGAGAAGTTTGATAAAGAAAAAAAAATCTCAGTCCCATGTAGACAGTTACCAGGCCTGCGTTCTTGGTAACCTGCGATGAAGCACTGTGTTTCATGATTTAAAAGATGGGGGTTCTGACGATCTTCAAGGTCACACACGTATCACCCCTCATTGTCCTGCCCTTCTTCTTTGACCCATCCAAAGACAGCAGCAAAGAGCTAGCCATCCTCTCTATAAGACTTTGAAGGCCAGTTCACTTGGGTCTTAGCTATTCACCTCCTCAAACTAGTGCATAAGTACCCATCAGAGCCAAAAGAGGAAAACCATGTGGCAGATGTTGGCCCAGGTTGAAAAGCAAGCTGCAGATAAAAGGGTAGTCCTCACTAAGGGAGCCCCTGAACTGTGAGGAGGGTTGATACTGTCCCCACTGCAGAGAAAAATGAGAAGGCATGGATTCTCACTGAGCTACCTACCCATCTTCCCATGGGCCTTAGAAGGTTCTCTAGTGAGTATCAAAGAAGAAGACACAGCAAGAGCTGTACCATCTCTTGCTCACAGAGGTTAACTCAAAGACCGAGAGCTCTGGCCTGGTGGCTAACAATGCCCATATGAGAGGACCCACCACCACTGGGAAGACAATAGCCAAAGAGCTTGCCTCTATGCTGAACGGATGATACAATGTAAGCTTTGCTGTACATAAAAATAAAATCCTGTCTTCAAAATAAAGTCAGCCAGAGGGCCTTCAACTTTACTCCCACAAGTCCCCAAAGGGAAAAAAAATGTCAAGATATAATAAGCTATAAAGTCAAAGAAACTGGAAGAGAAGAGAACATGAAAAACATCAACCAATTTTCAGAAGATGAAAGGCAGCAGGATCTGGCTTCACCCGCCTTCCCAGAGCAGAAATCACTGTAACAAGTACCTGCAGGGAGGGTCCCAAGGAGAAGTAAGGGACTAACTCTGAGAAGACTGAACTGTGGGGGATGGTGAGGGCCAACAAGCTGGGGATTAGCAGAAGGTTCACACACAAGAGCAATCGGACACCTTCCCAGGCTCACAGATCCTGTTGGCCTGCCAGAACATCCGGGTAATAGTTCTTTCTTCATTCCAGCAGACCTTTGGAGTCAGAGTCAGAGACGTTGAACCACAGCAGCACTGGGCCCTAGAACACCAGGGAGGGCTGAGATTGGGTCAAAAATAGGGGAGTATATATAGATTCCCCCTATTCACTTCCCCAACTCAATTCATAGAACACCAGCCACCAGGCAAGAGCTGAGGGTTCCCCTCTAGGGAAACAGACCAGAACCAAAGAAAACAACTCCAGATACCCAGAGTCCCCAGTGAAAAGGCTAAGTGCCCTAACATTTATCATACTCATAATACTTAATCCACAAGCCCCACTCTCCATATACAACTCCAAATGTAATAAGGACAACCAAAGACCACCAGACATTTGAGAAAAGCCTCTAACCTGTAGACAGAGACCAAAGCAAACAGGAAAAGGAATTCAAAGGAAACAGGGACAATGCAGGGAACAGAACAAATTTCAAAATATTATCATTAATGCTTTCAGAAAGAGAAGACACTGTCCCCCCCAAAATGAGAATAGGACACTATTCTAAAAAAAAAAAAAGGAGGAGATATACTCAGAGAATAAAAGTGAGCATTCACAATTTAATACCAGAAATTAGCTTATAGCAGAAATAAATTAAAGAACCAAGAATAAAGCTGAGGAAATCTCCCCCCAAAAAGAATAAGAATTAATAATAGAGAAAAATAGGTAAGATAAAGAGGGAGCCAATCCCAGGGGTACAACAATCAATAAAAGGAGCTCCAGAATGGAAAAAAAGGGGGGAGGGGCTGGGGGGGATAACAGGAAGAAATTATCAAAAAATTATATAAAGATTTTACAAAAATTATATGCATGATTATATTATGGATTTATACATAATTACATCTATGCATATTTCACATAAATATTTCTTTATGCATAAAAACTGTGTCTCCTAGAACTGAAGAGCATACATTTCTAGATGAGGATGACCCACTGAATACCCAGAGTAATGAATCACAAACACCCTACACATGATCTTTAAATGTCACAAGCTTCTAAAAAATTGAGTGACATGCAAAGGATCAGGAATCAGGTTGGTCACAGACTTCCTAACAGCAACACTGAAGGGTCAAAGACAGGGAGCATGGCCCTCGGAATTCTGAGAGGAAGTTACCACAACCAAGAATTCTATACCCAGTCCAACTACCAATCAAGCATGAGAATAAAGTAAACCAGGATAATTTAGAACTATAAAAGCGAAGATGAGAAGAAAAACCTCAGAACTTGTAATAAGAGGGAGGGGTGAACAGGTGGAATATGGAAAATACAGTTGTTTTTCATTGGTCCCTTAGTGTTATTAGACTTTTTAGAAACCATGTACATGGGGCGCCTGGGTGGCTCAGTGGGTTAAGCCGCTGCCTTCGGCTCAGGTCATGATCTCAGGGTCCTGGGATCGAGTCCCGCATCGGGCTCTCTGCTCAGCAGGGAGCCTGCTTCCCTCTCTCTCCCTCTCACTCTGCCTGCCTCTCCATCTACTTGTGATCTCTGTCAAATAAATAAATAAAATCTTAAAAAAAAAAAAAAAGAAACCATGTACATGAGATAAGCAGGAAATACAATGGACTGAGGACCACACTGAACTGCCCTGTGACTGTACACACAAGCCAGGTCATTTCAGAGCTGTGGTCAACTCTGCCAGTCCAATGGCCTGGGTTATTCAATAAACCATGAGGAAGAGGAAGTAAAGGAAGAGAAAAATCTGTATATTAAGAGACTTAGAATACATAGCATGCTTCTGGGGGTACCTCGGTGGCTTAGTCGGTTAAGCATCTGTCTTTGGCTCAGGTCATGATCTAGGGGTCCTGGGATCAAGCCCCATGTCAGGCTCCCTGCTCAGCTGGGAGTCTGCTTCTTGCCCCTCCCCCTGACTTGTGCTCTCGCTCACTCGCTCACTCTCTCTCTCTCAAGTAAATAAATAAAATCTTTTTTAAAATCGACAAAAATAAATTATGGTACTTAGTGATTATGATAAAAGTCTGGACAGCAGTTACTTTTGGAGGTAGAGTAAGAGGGGCTTCTGCAGAAGCTGACAAAGTTGTACTTCCTAAACTGAGCTGTCACTATCTAAGGTATTTAATAATAATTCATTATGCTATTCATGGTTTTGTGTGGTATTCTGTACCTGTTTGATTTTATAATAAAAAACATCTTTTTAAGTTATGTGCATGTGCATGTGCTTGTCTTGATAAAAATTGTTTAAAAAAGAAAAAAGTCAAGTGGATCTCACACACAGAAGAGATTCTGTGGCAAGATGTTCTCTGTGCATCAACACTGGGTATTTCTGAGTGGTCTATTTTAAATGTTTTCTTGCTTTCATCTCTGTTCCATCCTAAATCACAGACCCTTGAAAAGGCTACTGCCAAGAAAGATTCACAATTTTTAACTTAAAAAGTCAACTGCAGGTATCTATGGGCAATCATTCAAATTTGGGGGTCCCAGAGCTTTCTTCTTTTCTTTCCACCTGATTAATGTCAAAACTAGAACTGAAGGATAGAAATGGAAAAAAGTAAATCTAAAATGAGCCCATTTTTCTAGCTTCCAGATCTGCCAAAAGACTGGCTTGTGTGGGACTATTTACATTCCCTCTTGTCGCCACTGAATATATGAAGATAATTCAGGGATATAATAATCATGTATTTTAAAGTCTGCTTCACTTTTGTTTATATGAAAAAAAAAAGGCAACCTAATACTTTTGACCACACTTAATGTAAAGAATGAATTTAAACATTAGGCACTAAAATGTTATTCTTAATTAGTAAGAAATATATACAAGTACCTCCAATTTCAGTCAAAGTCTGCACTGCCCCTTAAAAACTAAATGAAACCAAGGCCATCCAATTCAACAAAAAATAGTTACTTCAGGACCCTCAGGAAATAGCAAATCACAATATTCAGAATGGACAATCAAAAAGCATACACTTACATTAAGAAAAGGAGGGGTACCTGGGTGGCTTAGTTGGTTGAGTGGCAGACTTTCCATTTTGGCTCAGGTCATGATGTCAGGATCGTGGGATTGAACCCGGATCCATGTTCAGCAGAGGGTCTGCATGAGAGTCTCTCTCCCTCTCCCTCTGCCCCCAACCCATTCCTGTATGCACGCACGCATATGTGTGCAGGCTCTCTCTCTCCCTCTTTCTCTCAAATAAATAAATCTTTTAAAAAGGGGGGGGCGGGAGAACACTCTTCAATGAACACCAGAACTATGACCCATTTGTGCTTGATCGGTTTACGGATTGGGAGTTAATCTTATTGGAAAATGGAAACCATTTACATTTCTCCCTCCCAAGACAAGTACTGTAAATATTAGCAGACACTGTGTCTTCTAGCCTAAATCCAAGCTTAACTGTAAACACATTGATTAATTTTCCCTCTCTCAGAAAGGCTCCAAGTAAGTACTCAACAGACATCATCTGAATTCATCTTCCTAGGAGTGGGATACTAGGGCCTGAGAACCCCAGGCAGCAGCTGGATGAGCCAACAGACTCCTCCAGAGGGGAAGACCTAACATGAGCTGCCATGCTAGGCAGCAGAAGGGCACACAGCAGAGCCCACGTCTGCTCTCACCAGGCAGAGTCTACCCGCCTTCCCAAGCTATGGCCTGCAAAGGGTCTCATGGGAGTTCCTGAACCGCATGAAAATTGTATGTGATTTTTTTTCCAAGTATGCTCTATGGTACATTTGAATACACAAAAAGAAAGAAAATTGCAAAAGTTGCTCAGTCCAAACCACATTTATCAAGGCAAAGCTTCCATTTCCGAATCTAGGATCCGCTACCCTAGAAGTCCCTGGTTTTCGTGAGGTTTGCCATTCAGTTCGGGGATCGCTACCCCAGGACACACATATTACTAAGACTGATACTTGTCTGGGAGAGGAGGGAGGTTCACATGGAAAGATAGCAATTCTCGGCAGGCTCAGAGACCTGCAGGCATAGGGACTCCCACTCATAGGATGTACTGAATCGTTCAATCATCTAAAATTCATGTAACCCAAAAAGCTTAAATATACAGATCTGTATGTTACCTTTGTATGTTATGGGCAATTGGAACAGCAGCCCAGGGGAATGGGTTTGATTCCAAAGTTCCTCTGAACAAAGAGTACACTATGAAGGCTTTCGGTTTACTTGAACACAATGGCCTGATTTCTAACCATCCCAGGTGAAGGAGTCTTGGTTCAGGGAGGAAGCCAGATGGCGTGGCCTCAGGATCACAGGACAACTGAAGGCCAGAGTCTGGTGCCCCAACCATGCAGTGAACCAAGAGTTCAGGGGGGGGCGCCTGGGTGGCTCAGTGGTTAAGGCCTCTGCCTTCAGCTCAGGTCATGATCCCAGGGTCCTGGGATCGAGCCCTGCATCGGGCTGTCTGCTCTGCGGAGAGCCTGCTTCCTCCTCTCTCTCTCTCTGCCTACTTGTGATCTCTGTCTATCAAATAAAAAAAATAAAATAAAATCGTTAAAAAAAAAAAAAAAGTTCAGGGGACCCAGTTTTGAGTGTGAGCCTGAGGCAAAGGATTGGTTCCACAGTTACCCCACCTCACAGAGAGCATTCAGTCCATGTTTACCTTTTTTTATTTTTTAAGATTTTATTTATTTATTTGACAGAGAGATCACAAGTAAGCAGAGAGACAGCCAGAGAGAGGGGGAGGTGGGCTCTGCGCTGAGCAGAGAGCCCAACGCGGGGCACGATCCCAGGACCCTGGAATCGGGACCTGAGAGGAAGGCAGAGGCTTAACCCACTGAGACACCCAGGGGCCCCTCAGTCCATGTTTCAATGAAAAAGGACGTGATTCCACCTTTAAAACTCGACTCTGAAACAGTCCCCACAGTAAGGTGCCTTTAAATAAACGTAGGAGTCCAGCTTCTAAATAAGGTTATAAAAAGAAAAGGTATACATTTATATAGAGATGTAATACACTATAAAATGTGTCCTCACGAACAGTTTATAGCAGCAACAGGTTCCTGCTCTGAGAATTTTAAACCATCCCATTTCAGAATGGCCACATCTTTTAAAATTTAAAAAAAAAAAAAATTTTTTTTTTAAGAAACACACAGGCATTAGCTGCTAAAGATTTTATTTCTTCAAGTAAATTGGTTTTACAGCTCTAATTTCTTAGTCCAGGCTAACTTAAAAAATCCAGAGGAATCATGTAATTCAAATGAAAAACAGAACAGGAAAGAAAAATAAAGAAAATGGGCAACCGGCTCAAGGCTGTTTCAGGGACTGACCTCTGTAACTAAATAATCATAATAACACATTGACGGTGTTTAGTAATAAGCACTTAAACTACAGCACACCCCCCTTACCTTCACCATCCCTCGAACAAGGCACCCCATCTCAGGCCTACTGAGGAAGAGACTGCAACTCTAGGAGTAGGAGGAACAGCCCACACAGCAGGCAGGTGGCACAGACCAGAGCCCAGCCTCTTGGCACAGCAAGATGAAACTTGGACTGGCAAATCCAATTTATTGACTACTTTCTAGGAAACTTGTCCTCTCTGAGACAGAAAACTTCCACATTATACAAACAATATTCAAATGACCTTTAAAAAAAAGGAAAAGAAAGCCTTGAAAAGTGTTAGTGGGGAGGGTGAAAGACACCCAAGTAGAACTTAAAAAAAAAAAAAGAAAAGAAAAGAAAAATTCATTATTTTAAAATTTCAACATCAGGGCCACCTGGGTGGCTCAGTCAGTTAAGCATCTGCCCTCAGCTCAGGTCATGATCCCAGGGTCCTGGGATCAAGTCCTGCATGGGGCTCCCTGTGCAGTGGGGAGCTGGCTTCTCCCTCTCCCACTCCCCCTGCCTGTGTTCCCTCTCTTGCTGTCTCTCTGTCAGATAAATCAATAAAAATCTTTAAAAAAAAATTTTTTCAACACCAGTTTTAAGGTCCAAAATCTAAATCAACCCAGTACCTACGCAGAGCAACCTGAAAGGTAAATTTCTATCCAGGCCAGCAGCCAGGACATCTGGGTTCCAGCAGATCAAGAGAACTGGTCTGAAGATGACCCTTTCCATCCCAAACCAACCCACATCTGCAGATCATGGCAAAGAATCACAACCAGATGTTTACAAAGTATTAAACTACGACCACAGCAATCATTTTTGTAAAATATACCATCTCCCACTAATCAAAGGCATTCCAAAGGGGCAGTAAGAAGGCTGCCCATCAAGTCATCAAGAGCTTTTAGAGGCAACAGCATTGTCCTCTTTCAAATCTACCAATATGTGTCCCCCAGGAATGGTGGGGGAGGAGCTCTGCCACTCTCAAGAGATCACAATCAGAACCAGGGATACTGATAAGCAAAGCCAGGGACTGGCTCAGAAATAGCTAGACCCTGAAAACAGAGCCTGTCGGTGACCATGAATACCGGGTCCCCCTTACTCTCCACCTTTGTGGAGAAAACAGGACACAGGATCTCAAGTTAGAGAAACCCACAGGCAAAAAGCCAAAAACAACATCCATCAGAAACCAGAGAGATTTGCTCACATGGCAGAGGGGGATTAGGGGGAGGAAAGGGGGGTCCCGGGGGTCACAGTAAGTACAAAGGATTCCCAAGACAAAGGGTGAAGCAGGAGGGCAAGGGTCAGGGGGAGGGGTCTAGAAAGAGAAAAGATGGGGCAGGAGAGAGGAGGGAAGGGGGAGAGAGGGGAGATGGACTGCAGGAGAGGGAATGGGGGAGGGGATAGAAAGAAGAGGAACAAGGAGGGGAGACCAGAGGAGAGGTTAGGGGAAGGACAGGGGAAGAAAAGAGGAGAATGGGGGAGGGGAGAGGGAGAAGAGTGAATGCAGGAGAAAGAGGACACAACCAGGAACAAACTGAGACAGCTGAGTGCCGTGAAACGGTTGCTAAGCTGCTGCCCATAAACCCACAATAATGGCTGCAGATACACTAATCCTTACCTCAAAAGGGGGAGGCAAGATCAGCGAGAACACTAAAGCAGAGCTCCCGGGATCAAATTCTACATAAGCATCCTTCCTAATGTATTCTTTACAAAGGAGGCCAACATTCTCTGGTAATAAGAACCTGGGCTCATCATTCTTTCTAAAGATGAGACAAGGAGATCAGTATAATTAGTAACACTTCTAGACTGTGGCAGGTCAGGGTCCACAGCAGTCACAGCTAGCAGGGGCAACCGGAGATGATCAGCCCTGGAGAGCCGGACAGCCGGTTTGCCATCAGCATTAAGAACTGCATTTCTTCTTGGGAACACATCCTAGGAAGCAATCACTGTCACGGGTTCATTTTCCAAAAGAAAAAAACAAAAAACAAAGAACTTCAGCTCAGTGAAAAACAATTTGTAAACACAAGCAATTTTTTTACTCAGAAGTTCTCCATTTCAAAAGTATTTTCATTTAATAAAGGTCCTGAAAAATAATATAAGGAAGTAATGATCTGAAAATCATTTACTGCGATATCCATCCTAATAAAATAAAGGACAAAAACCACATGACCATCTCAATAGACGATGAAAGAACATCTGATAAAATTCAACACCCTTTCATGGCAAAATACTCAACAAACTAGAAATAAAAAACTTCCTCAACCTGGTAAAAAGCATCTATGAATGACCCACAACTAACACCACACTTATTAATGGAAGAATGAATGTCTTCCCCTACAATCAGGAACAAGGCAAGGATGCCCACACTTGCCACTTCTGTTCTACACTGTCCAGGAGGTTCTAGCCAGAGCAGATAGGCAAGAAAATGGAATAAAAAACACTATTACTGAAAAGGCAGAAGTAAAGTTTCTATTTCTACTTGCACAAAAATCCTAAGGGACCCACTAAAAACCTATTGGAACTCATAAACAGGTTCGGCAAGGTTGCAGGAAATGTCATCAATATACAAAAATCAGTTGTACTTCCATACACTGGTAAGGAACATTCTAAAAATGAAATTAGGAAAATTATCACATTTATAGTAACATCCGAATAAGGATAAAATACTAAAGGACAAATTTAACAAAAGAAGTGTTTAAGACTACATTGTGGAAAGAAGTGAGGACTATCTAACTAGATGAGAGGACATTTCACATTAAGGAAGACTTACTATTTTAAGATGGCAATGGTCCCAAAATTGATCTACAGATTCCATGCGACCCCTATCAAAATCCCAGTTGCCTTTTTGGCAGAAATTAAAAGATGATCTTAAAGTTCAAGTGGAAATGTAGAAGATCCAGAAGGGCCAGAACAATCTTGAAAAAGGAAAAGTTGGAGGACTCACACTGCCTGATTTCAAAATTTAGTACAAAGCTACGGTTAATCATTACAGTGTAATACTGCCATAATGCTACAGATCAATGGAACAGAATGAGCACCCAGAAATAAACACTTACACATACGGACAACTGACTTTTGACACGACAATTCAATGTGGAAAGAACCGTATTTCCAACAAATGGCGCTGGGACGATACCCACGTGCAAAAACAGCAAAGCTGAACTCCTAAGCACGCCGTACACAAAAATTAACGGATCGCAGTCCTAAATGTACAAGCTGAAACTATAAAACTCTTAGAAGAAAACACAGGAATGCAACTTCAGGACCTTAAGTCAGGCAATGAACAGTTTCTTCATTATAACACAATAAGCACAAGGAACCAAAAACAGATACACTAGGCTTGGTCAAAATTAAAAATTTCAGGGACGCCTGGGTGGCTCAGTTGGTTGGACGACTGCCTTCGGCTCAGGTCATGATCCCAGGGTCCCGGGATCAAGTCCCGCATCGGACTCCCAGCTCTATGGGGAGTCTGCTTCTCTCTCTGACCTTCTCCTCGTTCATGCTCTCTCTCGCTGTCTCTCTCTCAAGTAAATGAATAAAATCTTTAAAAAAAAAAAAAAAAAAAAAAAAAAAAAAAAAAAAAAAAAAAAAAAAAAAAAAAAAAAATTAAAAATTTCATGTTGCCAATGATACCATCAAGAAAGTGAAAAGACAACACAGAATGGATATGTCAACTGGACCTCAAGGCTGTTCAAAACAAAACTACGTATCCTCGGTATTTTGGTCCAGGTATAAAGGCAGCTCAGCCTTCCTAACCCTACCCCAATACCCTTGCGCCACCTCTAGGAGGGGACACTATTGCAAAGATCTCAAGAGTTACCCAGTGGGTTGTGAACATCTCTGCCACCCTCCAATCCCAGCCTGCCCTCCTCTGGGTGTCCCCCTTAGAAAAAGCGATTAACCTCTCCAATCCACACCCTTGTCAGGCAAGGTGATAAGAGTACTATAATCCGGGGCACCTGGGAAGCATAGTGGGTTACAGCCTCTGCCTTCGGCTCAGGTCAGGATCCCAGGATCCTGGGATGGAGCCCACATCGGGCTCTCTGCTCAGCGGGGAGCCTGCTTCCCCCTCTCTCTCTGGCTCTCTGCCTACCTGTGATCTCTGTCAAATAAATAAAAATCTTTAAAAAAAAAAAAGAAAAAGAAAAAGAAAAGAGTACCATAACCCTGTCTTTCATGTGTACAAGGTCCTGCAGTTCTCCCTGCAGTGACCCTGCAAGACAGCTCTCGGGAAGCCAGGACTTCACACCCTTCACACAGCTTGCCTCTGGAAGCAGGAGAAGCAGGGATATGAGTAAAGATGCCTGGACTCGAACCCCTCAATACGGACCAGCTACTTAAATTCCAAAGGTTGGCCAGTCCCATCTCCGCAAAATCACTGGGAGGTTAAAACGTTGTAATCCATGTAAATATCCATTAAACGTTACCTGTTGTTCTGAGAAAGGAGAGGCAGGTGTTAGAGTCCACTGATAGACACAGAAAAGAAGGCCGTCTAACATGATTTCCCAACATGGGTCATGCTGCTCCCTCCATCTGAACGGCCCTGCCCTTCTCTTGAGCTGAGCACCTTTCCTTTACCTCTGGGGACCCTTCCCAAACTCCCCAAGCCAAAAAGCTCCTGTGATCATCCATTGAACCCAGCAGCTTCTCAGTCACTGCTACAACACTACATTTCCTTCTGAAACGTCATTAATGTCTGTCTACACCACCAGACTCTAAACTCTAGGGGGCAGGGACTGTACACCTGTCCACCATCCCCCACCCCCTGCTCGCCATGCCTTCAGCAGAAGCACTCTGCCAGGCACTGTGCTGAGCCCTGGGCACCCCCAGTGAGCCTCACAGATGAGGTTCCCAACCTCCAGCAGCTTCCATTCTCCCTCGGGGAGGCTGGAAATAAAACCCCAAAACCAACGAATAAGATCATTAAGAAAATGGGCACAAAATGGGCCCGTTACACATATCTGTCCAGTAAATGATTGACAAAGAACCATACCCATTTTGTTACTTGGTTCCTGAAAGCATGAAAGCATCTTCCGTGTGTCTCCTGCACAACAGCAGGTGCCTGCTGCTCGGGACCCCAGCGCCAACCCCCGCACTTGGCCAGGTCCCTTTCCAAGGAGCATCAACTCCCTGGAAGGTGACGTGGGGAGCCAAGTCAAGTCTGCTTCCCCAGACCAGAAACATGTCCATTTTTCCCCAGTTGGGGCATGAGTCAGAGCAGCCACAACTATCTCATGACCCAGGAATCCTGTTACACGGCTGTGGTGATTTACAACTTGTGATTTTAAAAGGCTCACAAACATGTGACAAAACGGTGCAAGAGAGGCCAGAGAACAAGTCCACTCCAAGGGGCCACTCCCATTCCCAAATCCATGCCCCCCTCTCCCCCATCATCCTGACAGATAGAGAGCAACTTAAATCTGCCATCATGAAAACTGAACAAGATCAAAAGGGTCACATTTGCTCTGCAGTCATCTGATCTGATATTTACTGAGCACCTATTAGGTGCCAGGAGCTATGCCTGCCTCCGGTAGTACTGGGACTAGAGAGAAATGAATGGGACAGAAATCCCTGCCCTGATGGAACCTGCCACCCATTGCAAAGAATGATCTCAACATGCTGTGCCCCATATAAGATCCAGATGAAAATAGCCCTTTGGGTCAGGTGCCACATGCCAGGGCGGATGTATGCACGCCCTCCACTGTCCCACTGAAGCCTCTCATGGATGTTCTTTACCTCCAAAGGGGCCAAAGACAAAAATATCAGCAGTGATAGGCCTCCGGGAGAACTGCTGATACAGATGGGTAACCTGGGGTGAGGAAAGTCTTCCTGTGCCAAACTCAGGACAGACCTAAAAAGTGAGCAAGAGTCAGCCAAACTGCCAGGACAGGCTGTGCAGGGAGTGGGGGCAGAGTTAACAGCACAGGCAAAGTCCAGGAGGAAGAAGGGAAAGCAGGGCCCTGCGAGGGAATGGAAAAGCTCTGAAGGGCTTTAGCAAGGGAAAGAGGGGCAGCAGCCTCTTTGGCCCCAGGGGGAGTTCCTAAACAGGCTGGAAGCAAGCAAATGAAGGGATCTGATCTACACTTCAGAAAGTCACCTCAGCAGAGTAGAGAAAATATTAGAGCAGCCAAGGCCAGCAGGCTATTCAGAGTGATCTAGGAGGCAAATACCCAGGGCAAGGGGCAGGAGTGAGAAATAGAGGGTAGGAAAAGGTCCAGGTTCCTGCCTGAGCAGCTGAGCACAAGGATAACCACAATGTGACTGGGCTCACAGGTAGAGACTCCTTTTTTGGTAGGGAGGAAGTGAGGGGCAGTGGGAGAAAGTGGTGGAGGTGGTAATGAGCTGGGCCATGTTCATGCACCCTTAAATGGAGGTGTGAGGTAGGCAGGCAGGGAAGCAGGCAGGTAAATGGGTCCAGGGCTCAGGAAACAAGATTTGGGTAGTGATGGCAAACGAGGCCACAGGCGTGGCCACTTTGAGGGGCAGTGTGCAAGGCAGGGTGCTCCGCTGAGGTGACAGAGCTGGAGGACGCCACCACGCAAAGACTGCACTGGGGCAGAAGAACCTGTGAGGCAGGGCGGCGGCAGAGGTGGGAAGGAAGCCAGAAAGGAGCAGCTTTTTAGAAGCCCAGGGAAAAGAGCCTTTCGACATGGAAGGAATGCCAGAATGTGTAGCCTGTACTATCAAAGGTCAAAAATGATGGGACTGGGTGTGCCCTGGACTTACAGCACCAAATTCAGAGCTCTTGGTAGGGGAACAATCGGCTCAGGTGCCTGAGGGCAAGAGGACCAGGGAGGAGGGGAAGAGAGGAAGGGGAAGTTTCAGTGAGAATGGCAGTGAAGGAAGGAAGGAAGGAGCTATGGCCAAGGAAGACCAGGGGTCTAGAAAGAGAGGAGAGAACCAAGTATGTCAGAGGGATGTGGGATGCAGTCCACAGACAGGATGAGGCTAAAGAGACAGAAAAAGGACTGGGATTCCAGGTGCCACTCCTAAGGATGTGAGAGAGGATGGGACCCACAGGCTGATGCAAATTAGCCTCAGGCAGGAAGAGGGTCCCTCCTTCACGTTACAGGAGACAGGACAGAAGAAAGGTTCTCAACGTCTACACATGAAGGCTGCAAGGCAGCAAGTCTGTTGGCTCCTGCTCACAATGCCAGGGGTAAATGTTTAGGGAAGACCTGGAAAGTCTAAAGTCACTGGGGCACAAGACTGACAGAGAAACCTAGAGAAACTTCTGCATACAACTGGGCAAAGCCTGTGGCCCAGCTGAAGTTGCTTGACAGGGTCACCATGCTAGGTGATAAGTGATTCTAGAACTTCTCCAGCAGCCCCCAGGAGGTTAGGCACAGAGTTCCGCGCGGTGGCAAAAAGGAAGGACAACGGGTGCTCGGTGACAGTAGGCTGGAGTGGAGGGGAGATGCCAGGAACCTGGAGGGGACAAGGAACGTGCATGAAGGGCTGGACAGTCTAGAGTCCAAAGAGCAGGGTAGTTATGCTGAGGTTTTCAGAGGTGGGACAGGTTAACTTCAGGAGATGACACAGTCCAGGCTAAGACAAGGGCAAGGGAGGAGAGGCCACCACGGCAGAGGAGATGGTCAACATGATAGGTGAGTCATCAGAATCCCGAATGAGGCACTAGGTCAGGGGAACACGACCGTAACCCAAACATCCTGGTCTTCCATGATGGGAGGCGTACAACCTGGGAGTGGAAAGAAAGGACAGTATCCCAAAGTGTCACCAGCCCCAAAAGAGTGGAGCTCAGATCTCTCCAGGCTAAGGGCCTGCTGAACAAGTGAGAAGAAGCCAAACTGTTCTACACGTCACCTTAGTGAATCCCCACAATCTTGTGACAGTCTTATTCCACAGATAGAAACACAGAGGCTCACTGGCAGAGACCCTTCCCAAGGTCACAAAGCCGAAGCCTGCAGGACCCAGATTATGAGGTTCAGGCATCCGAAGATCCAATTTGCTCGGCCCCACCACATGCACAGGGAGGCAGGGTAGATTGCATTATTTATGCCCCAGCAATCACTTAGCCCCGTCCAAGGGCTCTCTAATTGGGCCTCACACCATCTCCAAGGAGGAGGGGTCAGGGGCCACCAGCTGCCAGCTAATAAGCAACTGGCTATCCTCCTGAATGGCTTACTGTACTCGCTGAGATGGGAGGCCACGGTAATTACCCAGAGCCCATTAAAAAGAGCCCAGAATGTGATGGGCTAATAGTTCCAGAACAAACACATCAAAATATAGTTGAAGGCACCCCGAGCCCAGAATGGCTATTTCTAAAAGAGCTGACTTGATCGTATTCTACAGGAAAAATCCCTTCCTTCCCACATTTCCGAACAAAGCAGCCAGTGTCTTGATTCAATGACAATGGAGTTTCATTTTAAGGAGGGGAGCAGCCTACCACACTGGTTTGGGGGAGTTAAAAAATATTGGTGCCACAGTCTTGGGGTGATAGAGAAGACACGAGGAAGGAAAACAGGATAACAGTCTTGTAATAGGCAAGACGGCCGTCAGCATTAATCTGGTTCTTCGTAACTTCCTATTGATTTATTCAGATGCCAATAAGACATAGTGGAAAGGCCTAGAAGAGAAGTGTTCAGAGGTTGGAAAGCAGCCGTTGGGTGCTGACACACGCTAAGTGAATTTGAGCAATATCCTGGGGCTTCACACCATACTTGGCAAAGACTCGCCAGGCCTCAAACAGTATGACAGGGTGAGGGGCAGCTCCTCTGCACTGCACAGAGAGGAAACCCAAGTCCCAGAGCCACTACCTGGAAGATGGCAGCACGTTCTGCAATAAACAGGCATGCCCCACTCATCTGCACATACTGGAATCCCAAGTAAGCCCAGCTCTCGTGTTGATTATTCTTGCCACACTCAACCAGAAAGCAGCAAGATCTGTCCTTAAATATTTCAGATTCCAAGAGAACGCACCTTCCAGATTCTTGACCGATAACCTCAGCAACTGACCCCAAGAGAACGCACCTTCCAGATTCTTGACCAATAACCTCAGCAACTGACCCCAAGAGAACGCACCTTCCAGATTCTTGACCGATAACCTTAGCGACTGACCCGGCCTCAAGCAACAACACAGGCTTCTCAAAGAAGGCTGCTAAGCATTCCTCACTCAGTCCCTTCAAGCCTTCAGGTGAAGGAAGGGAATCCTCTCACTTCCCAGGAGCTGGGGCAGAGTCAGATTTTCTGCCCAGGCCAAGTTTCAAGGCCAGGCCTTCCAGGGAGGGACACCATCTCAGATAATGAGGTAAGCAAGAGCCATAATGATAAACCTGGGATTGGCTTTTACTGTTTCTATCATCTTCCTGGTTCCTGAAATTCTGATCCTCACAGGGGGGAAAAGCTATCTGTGAGGAAATCGGCAAGGCACCTCAGACAACCCCACTCTTTTATGGGAAGCGTTCTTAAAACAGTAAATTCCAAATAGGGCACTGTATCCAGACACAGGATAAGCAAACTGGCAACACACACAAAGAAAATACTACCGAATCGCTTGGAGACTCTTCAGAAACTTTTTCAACATTGAAAATTCACATCGCTATGGCTCTCACCGTTACTCATGTGCTGAGGCACACCATTCCTTTCCCTCTTTGTAATCTGTTCAACGGTTACTTCATGCTCCTTGCCTTGGGTTGAAGTTTGAGATTCCCCTTCTTCCCTCTTCTGCCAAGAAGAGTGACTTCCGGGCTGTGAAAGAACGCGGCATTCTCCTTCCTCTCAGCCTTTACCTCGGGCTTCAGAGAAGACGCCTCTGCTCTTTTTTTAAGTGTTGGGTAAAGTTTACCTCCAGCTGTCCCTACTAACCACTTCACCAACAAAGGACACCAAATGACTTCTAACACCAAAATTTTAAATTATGTAAATGCTGTCCAGTGTTAAAAGCTCCATTCAGGATGTATGAGATCTAAGGCATCTCCGTTGAGTCTTCCTTGCCATGGCTCCTCACATCCCTCTCCGGCCTGCCCTCTCCGGCCTACCCCCAACACACAGCGCATCCTCCACCCTGGCCTAGAGCTGCCACCACCCTGCCTGAGCCTGTACCAACACAGAACACTCTCCCTCTCCCTACTCCCCCTACCTGGCTGTCCACACAGCAGCGGGGGAACCCTTGTACAAAGTAAATCCATTCACGTCACACCCCCTACTCAGAATCCTCCAGCAGCTTCCTTCCAATCATACTCAAAATAAAATTGCAACTGCTGACCATAGCCAGGCAGGCCAGTGGGACGCAGGCCTGTCCTGGTCGCCTCCCTCATCTTTGTCCACTTTCCCAGGTGAACTGGGGTAGGGGGGTGGGTCCCGCATTAAGGTCACAGTAGCCTACCTGCAGAGGCCTGGGCACTTGCTGTTTGCTCTACCTGAGAGGACACTGTCCTTCCACATTTTCCCAAGGCTCATCTCCCTCTCCCCATGGTTGGGTCTCTGCTCACCCATAACCTCCCCACGGAGGCCTTCAGAGCCACTCCACCCTCTGCCACCCCTCCCTCCCTATCGCCCCCAGTCTCCACCTGGCATTACAGCTTACACCTGCTACTTGTTTATATCTCTTTCACCTGTCCCCAGACCTGGGCTGTCTAGTTTACTGTCACACCTCAGTGGCTGGCCCAGGGAGGCCACTCCACACATACTTGCAATCACTCTTCTAACCAGACCTCCAGTTCCCCATCCTGTTGAGAAGGCACTGACTCCAACCAAAGCTGACTCTTACCTCCTGAAGACCTAGGAAATCAGAACCAACCACGATTCTGGGATCAGCATACACTACTCAGCGAATACACTGACATTCGGCATGGACACTTGTCGCCCCACAGCGTGGAGCCACGGCACCCGCTTCCACCGATCTGTAAGAGCTGGGGTGGCCATCATAGGAAACGGCTTCCTGCTTTATGATTCCCCTTCTTCAGATAAAGTTAGGGACATGGGGGAAAAAAAGGCCATTGTTGGTTATATTTCCCAATCTCTGAATTGGCAGAGAAACCAGTAAGAATAATTAGGTAACCAGTTCATAACTCTCTTCCCATGCTGATCTCACTCCACATTTTGGGCTTGGGCTTTTTTTTTTTTTTTTTAGCATTTTCACAACAAAATGGTTTCTAAAATCCAAAAAAAGTAATTTTTTTCTAAGATAGTTATATTTAGTTATATTTATTTTCCTTTGAAAAAAATGCCCAGGTTATAGAGACTTTCTTAAAATTAGAGTAAGATAGGACACTGATATATGTATTATTTCATTATTTTTGAAATTAAAATGGGATCAATTTGTCATAGCTACAAAATTAGTTTAAATATCTCAAAACAACAGCACTGGGAAAAAAAACAGTAGTAAACTTTTCTAATGAAGCTTGCATCCCTTTGAGCTTTAAAACATATACATCGAGGTTCCAGCCCATAACCGCACATTCCCCGTACCGATTCAGTCCTCCCAGAAGAGTAATTTACGTAGCTCTGATACTGATTTTACCTTGTGTTTCCAAGCTGAGATGGGTTACTATAAAAATGAGGAGTGAGGGAATGACCACATAGATGCTTGCTGATAATAGTTGATTGGTGGGGACCCAGGGTGATGGTGGCAAGAGAGGTCATCAGCCAAACCAACAATGCACACACTGTGTGCAAAAATGAACAGATAACCAGTGCCCTGGCCGGCTCTTCAGTCTGTCTGGGTTACAATGGCCCCAGAGCCATTAGGATCACTGCTGCGCCCCATGACTGAGAGCAGTTAAGCTAATTGTGCAGTTTAAAACAGGCTCTTGACCACACAATCTCAAGTGTTCATCACCCTCAGACTTACCTGCACTCCTTATACTTTCTAGGAAACGCCAAGGCTCACTTTTAACCTAAAATGGGCAAATTTTCTTCCCGTGCCACTCTGTCCTGCCCTAGTTCCCCACCGGGTTAAATAAGAGGGCCTCAAAGGAGAAAAGAAGGAAGTGTTATAGGAGGGAGGGGGGGGTGCGGGGAAGAGTCGTAACAGCCCAGAAATAGAAAAGATGGGGAGAGAGAGACAGAAACAGAGAGAGGGAGGGAGAGAAAGACAACAAACAGCAGAGAGAGAAATAGACAAAAGACAAAGACAAGAAAACAGAAAACACAGTGAGAGAAAGAAAAAGACAAGGAACGACAGAGAGAAAATGCCACAAAGGGCGAGAGAAAGAGAAGGGAAAAGTTCACGGGGACGGGGAGGTGGGGGTGGGAGGAGGGATGTGTTTCATGGAAAAGCTATCTGTTACCGAGCCACTCCTTTTCCATGTACTGTATTATGCCATATGTGGGAAGTGAACAAGGCTGGAACTCCGCCTAAGAACATCTGCCATGGACTTTAAAAGCCCTAATAATAGCACAGCTGGTGTCCCCAGCCTAATGAGCTCACCGCCCACGTGACCGATCTTCCCCGGCAGCTCCTCCCCAGAGAGAAGGCAGCCAACAGCAGCCAGTCCTCCTCTCCACCCTCCCTCCCCCAGGCTTTATTTCCTCCACTGCCTTCCCCATTCCCTTCTCCCAACACCACCCCCACCACTCTCCCGAACTCAGTTACCCCGATGTGGCAGTTCCTATGAACAGAGATCTTCTTAACAGGAAAGGCACAGATCAGAAACAAAAGGGAGAACACCACTACAACTCTTCTAGACATTAAAAAGATAATGGTTACAGCAAGAAATTCAACAGCTTTAATGACATAGACCACTCCTGGAAACATACAACTTAACCAAAGCTAACACAAGAGGAAAGAACAGATCTGAATAACCCCATCTTTATTAAAGTAATGGAACTCCCAATGAAAAAACTTTGCCAGATCCCATGAAAGGCTAGTGCACCATCAGCTGTGCCTTGACGCCAGGGTACAAGGTACCAGCCCCTCCAGGAGACCTGGTGCCGGTCTGGGGAAGCTGGTCTGTAGCAGGGAGGCTCTCAGCCAGCTGGACTTTCCCACTGACCACGGCATGTTGCTAGGAGAAAACCATGCACAGCAAAATGGGCAAGCAGGGTGGGAAGGCTGTGAACAAAGAAGTGAGCTTTTACAAGGCTGGAAGTTTTAACCCTCTCTGGCATACTTTTTTTAAAGTAATTCCCATATGGTACACTTATAAAAGTCCTCTAGTATTCTGAAGAATCCATACCTTAGCATCAGGAAGGGCAAGCATTTCAGCTTCTAAGGGGAAGCCTGTCGGAAAGGGACAGAAAGGAGACTCCAGTTGGCACTGATACAGTATCCATAGCAATTTGGAAGAGATGCTGAAAAATATGGGACTTCTCTCACGTGCGCATGCTCAGTCCAGGCAACACCTCCGACCACGAAGAAGAGCCCAATGGACATGATGCATGGGACTTACCAGAAAAAGGCAAGAGGCCACATTTCAAAAACCACACTTGATAACATACAAACGCACAGATGTGTCTGGAAGTACGCAGTATGGAGGTTGGCAAATTACTAGATTCTGCCCTGCCTACCGAGTAATTACATCAACAACAGTCACATGGTTAGCTCAAAGGTGGACAATCGTGAATTTTTTCTACTACCAAATACTGTTCCACACTAAAAGACAACATTTTATATCTTGTTAATGCCATGAACAAATTACCTGAGCCTTGACAATTTACTGTTTTTAGAACATCAAGCCATTCTTGCCAGAAGTCAACACTATAAAAGTCACCAAAACTTAAGAACAATTATAGCACCTGAAGGACCATCATTAAGTGCTTGTATACATTATTCCCTGTTGTCAGAATGTTTAATATACTGAGAAGAATCCTTTCCAAGACATAGCACAGTTGTTTCCATTCCCAAAACACTGAAGAGCACTAACAGAATCAAGGGCCGTTCAGTCTTTACCAACCTGCCTTTTCACCTTTTACTCTCTTGAGTCAGTCAGACATCCAGGCCAAGACTATGGTTCTCAAGCTCCTCCTGCTCCATCTTCCGGCCCACGACAGTGTCCTGTCAAGCCATATGGGAGCATCGGGAAAAACGAAAAATCAGTAATATGAATTCTGTCTTTATTACAAATGTTGACGTTTTGTTCATCATTGATTTCTCTGTGCTCATTTTTTTTTTAGAAATACCACACTAAAATATTATTTCTCTTGATTACTTAAACTATGCCTCTATCATATCACCCTAGGCCTGGCCCTGGGCCACCAAGATAACAATACACCCTTCATGAACCAAGGAAAAATGAGTAAATACCCAGGCTTCATTAATTACCCCAAAGACTGGACAACAGCTGCCCTAAGGACCATGTTCGAGGTGTGTATTGTATGTTCCAAAGGACTCCACCGGGGGGGGGGGGGGGGGGTCAATGGGATGGAAACCCCAGATCAGGGCACTGTTAAATTCTGTGGAACAGCTAACTATCTTCCGTAATGTTACATTAAAATCTCACAGTTGCCAAATTTGCCGGAACCTTTCACTGTCTTATGCATGCCTTACATATCCATCTTGCACAGATACCTCCTCGTCGGTAACCACCACTATCCTGATCCTTATTGTAGGGGAGTTTTGTCCAATTAGACTTCTTGAGAATGGAATCCTCTGGAATATACTTTTGTGTCTGGTCTCCTCAGCTCAACATTTTCTAGCAGCATTCGTCTACTTGTTGCGTCCATCAATAGCTCATCCCTTTTTACCGCTGAGCAGTAGTGCACTGTATGTATGGATAAACCATGATTTTGTTGACATGGTCACTCGTTAATAGACATTTGGGCTTCTCCACCTGGGGACTAACATGAGCAAAGCTGCTACTAATTAAGCAGCAGCACGCATTTTTGTTGAATATAAGCCCAGGCGTGAATCTCAGGCTCATAATATAGATGGTCAGCGTGAGTAACTATCACTAATCTTCCTACAGGTTGTTGTTCTTTGCACGTGGTGCGTGAGGTTTCCTTCCGCCTGTTCCACACCCTCACCAGCGGCTAGTACTGCTGCGTTGCTTATTTTATCCATTGTGACAGGCAGTAGAAGTTATCTTTACTAGAACAAGCAACTTCTAATTCCCTCCCATTTCACCATGATTCCCCAGCTCTAACAACACAAGCTGAAAACCTTCAAGTTACACATACAAGGGTCACAAAAAAAGTGCAACAAAATCCCTAATTCCAAACTCACTAATTTGGGAAACTCATCAAACATGCCTCCCCTACCATGAGATAAGCATATGGGATGCTTGGCAAGAACACTTGAAAATGTTCCTGAAGGCCACAAGAATCCTCATGGTCAACTTGTTACTGTGCTTCCAAGGCGAAGCCTGCATCACTTCTAGATACAACTCCACAAATATTTGCATACCAACAAGTGTAAACAAACCCGGAGAACATTTTAGCTGCTATCTTGCAGGGCTCAGCATAGCAGAGAGAAGCCAGGAACCTCGTGCTTGCTGCAAGCACTCTCTCTTCCCCCAGCCCCTCTGGTCTCCTCCCAGGTAGAACTCTAGGAGTTCCTCCCATGACATCACTACTGTCTACACCGCAATAGCCCCCAAGCCCTCCCTTCACACTCGGATCTCTCCCCTAAGCCTCAGGCCCAACACCTCCATCAAACCCAGGACCTCCCAAACAAGGTCCTGCCGGTCTTCACCACCACCCACCCACCGCCCCACCCCCCAGCCGCGCAACTGAGTTATCACAATTGAGTTAGCCAATTCAAAATTCTCAGCCCCATCCTTGAGGTCACCTCTCCCAAACGTTAACCACCATCTCTTCAAAGGGCAAGCTGAGGTATCCCCTCCAGGTCACCAAAGGAATCCATCCACTTTAATCACACTAGCACTCACTGTCTGAAGTCACATCCTCTCTCACCTCTAGCCAAGCCAGAGCGCGGGCTGTCATTCCAGTGGCAGATAGGGCTGGGGACCACACACATGCCTGGGCACGCTCACCCGGTGAAGCCAGCTGCCTCCCCTCATCACATCCCCACCCTGCCATGGCCTTCTCTTTGCTGCATCCCTGCTCTCCTACTGACCGCATGTGGGGGCAACTTCTGAGTCTGTGAGGGAAATCCTCACATATGATTACACTGAGATTCTCTGCCGTGCGGCCTCTTCAATCAGGATACCATAAAGGATGATAAAAAAGGGTATGTTTGATAATAAAATAACCAAACTCTCTTCATTATTCCCTTTGTTTCCTTCCATACGAGTACTGTTTCTCTTCTAGTATCAAGAGACTCAGCAGAGCTCAAAGCTGTTCAAGTTCACATTCAACAGCGGCTATGACATTCTTCTTCTACTCTTTTAATGACACAAACTATTTTCCTATCTTTCCAGTACAGTATGAACACACCTACTGCATCAATCAACAGTTTACAGCCAATTTGTTTTCCCAGTGATTTGCTTGTCATACTTTTATCTGTTGTAATAGAATATTCTGCCTGTCTTCTCAAACAGAAAGGTATTTTCTCAAATACTTAACACCGAACTACACTCCTTCCACAAGAGACCTTGGAAATGTCTTGATATTTGTGTCCAAATGTCAAGTCCAAAGGGATATCTCTGACGCCTCAGGATCCTTGCAAAGAGAAAGGCTTCTCCTCAAAGCCAAAGGAGGGAAGTTCACTGTCAGGTGAGCAAAATTCACAGCCCATATTGCCTTAGGTCATGGGGGCTATTCCTTTGAGAACCATAAAGACAAGGCCCATAGCCCTGGGGCGTAGCACAGGATTCGTAGCATAGGATGCCCTGAAATGACTCGGGAATGAACACATCATAAGAAGTTCAGTAACAATAATAATGTTTAACACAAATTGTTTACTGTGAGCCATGCATACACATTAAACTCATGTAATCCCTTTAATAACCATATGAGATTATCGTACAAAGTAATGATTCAGAAATTGGCTGCCCCAAACAGGAGTTTTTGCCGGGTTCAACACAAATAACCCTGGAAAAGCACCAATCTTGGGGGGGGGGGGGAGCATGACTTCAAACATATCAATGGTGTGCTACAGTTGATCCCAACAAACTATTAAATCTGGAGGATTTTATTTTTTAATGAATGGAAATAAGGTTATGCCCCAGCCAAGCACATAAAACTGTACAATTCCCCAGAATTCAGCATTTTATTTAAAACATATTCTAGATGCCGAGGTTGAAAGGGAATACCCACCGTCTGGATGACACTATTTCCTTCCCTACTACCTAAGCCAGTAAACCTATTGTCTCAGAAATCCTGTGTTCAACTGAACACTCACAGACACAACACCAGTGACTCATCCGTGTAACAAATTGCTCATTTTCCTTCTCTCCACCTTTCCTCAAAACCATTAAACTACTACCCCTGAATCATAGGGTTTGGTTTTTTGTTTGTTGGCTGGTGTTTTTAATCTCCTGGCACAAAGCTCATCAATCCCAACCATGTAACATGACAAGAATCTGCCTGCCACTATAGTTTAAATAAATCGCCCATTTTCTTCCCAGATTTTTTTTTTTTTAAAGATTTTATTTATTTACTTGAGAGAGAGACAGTGAGAGAGAGCATTAACGAGGAGAAGGTCAGAGAGAGAAGCAGACTCCCCATGGAGCTGGGAGCCCGATGCGGGACTCGATCCCGGGACTCCAGGATCATGACCTGAGCCGAAGGCAGTCGTCCAACCAACTGAGCCACCCAGGCGTCCCTTCTTCCCAGATTTGAAAAAAAAATGTTAAGATTGTATTTATTTGAGAGAGAGACACACACACACAGAGCATGAGACAGAGAGAGAGCAGGCAGGAGCAGGGGGAAGAACAGAGGGAGAAGCAGACTCTCTGCTGAGCAGGACCCCAGGATCACGATGGGAGCCAAAGGCAGATGCTTAAGCAACTGAGTTGAAACCCCAGACCTGAAATTCTGCGACATGGGCAAGATCTGGAGCCGACAATACAACTGTGTTGCCAGATTTCTGCAGATGTTAGACTGCCAAAAACCCCTACTCCAAGGCAAGGTCCAACAAGCAAATCAAATTTATTCTTAGAACCCTCGACTCAGAATCACGAAATGCGATGTCCTGTCTTACTGAGTAGTCTTTCCACTATTGTCCTCCTTATTAACCCAACTTACACACCCACATTCCCATTCAAAATAACAGAGGAGAGGGAAGCACGGAAGGAAAGACCATGAACTCACAGACCTCGCAGACTCTGAAATACTAGCAGCTCCTAGAAACCTTATTCATCCAAGTCTCACCACACTAAGTAAATTCAGTGTGACACCCACGGAGTTAAAAAGCAATCAGGAGCAAGGATTGAAGCAAGAGTTCCACTTCTCAGAAATTCTCCACAGCTCAAAGTCTGGCAAAAACCGTGGCTAGTGTTGGGAGACTATCAGAATAAAGAAAAGGGACTCGAAAGAAATAACCCGATCACACCGATCAGAATGGCTATTATCAAAGAGAGAACAGAACAAAAAACTGAAAATAACAAGTGCTGGTGAGAATGTGGAGAAATTGGAACAGTTGTGTGTTCCTGGTAGGAAAATAAAACAGTTCAGCCACTGAGAAAAATGGTATGGCACGTTCTCAAAAATTAAACAGAATTACTACAGGACCCAGCAATTTTGCTTGTGGGTATGCACCCCAAAGAAGGTCAAGCAAGGACTCAAACAGATATTTGTACCCATGTTCATAGCAGCCTTATTCACAACTGTCAAAAGGTTGAAGCAACCCAAGTGTCCAAAGATACATGAATGGATAAACAAAATATGGTCTATACACACAATGGAATACTACTGATTCTTAAAAAGAACTGAAATTCTGGTACATGTTACAACATGGATGGACCTTGACGATATTATGCTAAGTGAAAAAAGCCAGATACAAAACAACAAATATAGTACGATGCCTCTTAAATAAGGGACCTAGAGTGGTAAACTCACAGAGACACAAAGTAGAAGCACATTGGTTGCCCAAGGCTGAAGGGACAGGAGACTGGGGAAGCAGTTGGGGAAGATGGAAATGTTCTGGGGGTATCTACACAAAGTGAATCAGTTTAATGCCACGAAACTGTACAATGAAAAATGGCTAAAATTGTGAAATTTGTTGTATACAACTTTTTTAAAAAGAAAAGCTGATTATATTAGACATTTCATTTCCTTTTTTAATTTGCCTTTTTTTTTAAAAGAGTTTATTTGTTTATTTCAGCACAAGTCAGGGAGAGGGAGAAGCAGGCTCCTGCTCAATCCCAGGACTCTGGGATCCATGACATGAGCTGAAGGCAGATGCTTAACTTACTGAACCCCCCCAAGGGCCCCTGGAGATTTCCTCTCATCTCTCAGACTGGGATCTTGGGCACCTCTAGGGCAAAAAGGGAAAAAAGGAGAATTTTGCAAAGGCAGGTTGTGTGCACCCATCCCAGCATGAGGTTACAGAAGGAGGACCCTAGGCCGAGAGCTCTGCACTTGCCAGGAAAGCAGAACGAAGAAGGGAGGATGAGAAAGTTTACCTATATGCTGGGGTCAGATCCACCCACCTTCTCTCTAGCTTCCACCCTGTCTAGTGATGTCCACACATATGACCGGGCACTTCCGATCTACTCAGCAAAGGGAGGTGAGTGTGTGGGTAGCTGGGTCAACTCTAGAGCTAGAACTTAGACAGAACCACCTAGTCACTGCTCTAGCGTTTTAAGAACGTAAAACACCACCGAATGTTTCAGATGTGCCTTGTGGCAGGGAGGGTAAACGACTGGCCACATTTGGGAATGCTTCTCCTCACTGCTGAATGAAAACAACAGCTTGTCCATTCCCTCTTTGGGTCTTCCCATTGTACAGTTCACTGCGCACAATTTAAGGGAAGAGGTGGGCACTGGGAGAGCCCAGGTTCACCAACCTCTTCTCAGAAACCCCAGCCCCTTTCCTACCAGGGGAGGGCAAGAGGAGGAATCCAACCTTGAGCACCAACTCTCCCAAGGAGGGCAGGGAACCAGTGTGTACCGGCCACTTGTTCTTCCCAACATACATGAAGTCTGGCCTCACGCATGGGGAAAGAACGTTCTGGGGAACCACCAAGAGATGAAGAGGTCTCTGAGCATCAATACCACCTGGGGATAGGTTTAAAATGGAGATTCATGGGGCGTCTGGGGTGGCTCCACTGGTTAAGCATCGGACTAAATAAATAAATAAATAAATAGAAATATAAAATAAAATAAAACAAAATTAAATCAAATCAAATGCAGCTTCACATCCAGCAAGTCTGGGACGGGTCTGAGGTTCTGCGGGGCTAACAGGCTCCCAGGTAATGCTGACCGGCTGCAGGCCCACCTGCCACAGGTTGGGTAGTGAAGCCTTCCATTCCTGCAAATGGCTGGAGCCAGGAGAGCATGGAGCAAAAGCCAGGCACAAACCGCACCATCAGGATCTTCCTCTTGTGAGCCTCCCTCTCCACACCCCGGGGCCACAGCCAATCGGTGGAACCAATCAAGGTCCCACCTTGAACCCGGACTCCCGGTCCCCTTTGGCATAAATAGCAAAAATGAAATTCCTCCTCCTCACTCCTCACCAGGCCAAATTTTCCAAACTCTTCGGATAACTTCAAGGGCAGCTTCCACACTCATTGTTCACCTGCTCCCCCTGGTTCAAACTCCTGCATCAATCACACAAGGGAAGCCAAACCTATTCTAACATTCTAATGGCAGACGCAGGTGTTTGACCACATCCCCCTTATTACTTGAGAAGGAGCATGATAAAAGGAAGCAAACCTACACCAAGGTCCCACCTTCTCTACTTTTTGCAAAACTTAGAAAGTGAGAGCTCGCAGAACGCACCCTTGAAAAAAAAATCCAGGCCCATAGCCTATACCACTGATGTAAAGAACTGACAGGAAGGAGTTTTTTACTTTACCCAAACCACCAGAGGAACTGATGGAGAACTTCGAAAATCCCAGGGTTCTCCATTTTCAGGGATGCTTTTTCTCCCTAAATGTGGAGAAGAAAAATCAAAATCCTTACCCTTATTCTAATTAATACCCATTTTTAAGTGACATAAGTAAACCTGCATCTGTGTAATCCAAGGTAGGAATTGCTACCAGCTAGTTCATGTGAACATAATTCAGGAGACAGCAGCATTTTGTAATCAATATCATCTCGCTACCTAGTAACTAGGTCTAGTTACTAAGGGCGTGCCATAAAGTAAGTAGTGCTCTGAATACTATTCTACAAGGGATACCTTACAGAAAAAGTCAAACCACTTTATCCACAGGTTCACAGTTTTTTTTTCAACAATTCTTACGGGCAAAAAAAAAAAATTTCAAAGTCCCTTGAATACCCAGAGCATGGTCTTCCTTTACATTCAAATCCAGATAATTTATACTCTGGTGTTTCTTTGATTCACTAACATACCTTTGGATATTAGAGCATCCTTTTCACCTCTAGGAAGGAGAGGACCTCCTGCTTTTAAAAGTGCAGGCACGGAGCACCTGGGTGGCTCAGTGGGTTAAAGCCTCTGCCTCTGGCTCAGGTCATGATCCCAGGGTCCTGGGGTCAGGCCCCACACCAGGCTCTCTGCTCAGCGGGGAGCCTGCTTCCCCGCCCCCCTCCCTGCACCTGCCTTTCTGCCTACTTGTGATCTCTGTCAAATATATAAATAAAATCTTAAAAAAAAAAAGTCCAGGCACATCATGAAGTCTGGAATGAGCAGAGCCCCTAGAAATAATCCAGCTCCAAGATTCTAAATTGAGGTATCCAGGGCGCCTGGGTGGCTCAGTGGGTTAGGCCTCTGCCTTCAGCTCGGGTCGTGGGATCGAGTGCCGCATAGGGCTATCTGCTCAGCGGGGAGCCTGCTTCCTCCTCTCTCTCTCTCTCTGCCTGCCTCTCTACCTATTTGTGATATCTGTCTGTCAAATAAATAAAATTTTTTAAAAAATCTTAAATTGAGGTATCCAAGGGGCGCCTGGGTGGCTCAGTGGGTTAAGCTGCTGCCTTCGGCTCAGGTCATGATCTCAGGGTCCTGGGATCCAGTCCCACAACGGGCTCTCTGCTCAAAAGGGAGCCTGCTTCCCTTCCTCTCTCTCTACCTGCCTCTCTGCCTACTTGTGATCTCTCTCTGTCAAATAAATAAATAAAAATATTTTTAAAAAAATAAAAATAAAAATAAATAAAAATAAATAAATAAAAATTGAGGTATCCAAAATTTTTTTTAAGATTTTATTTATTTATTTGAGCAAGAGAGAGATACGGCAAGAGAGGGAACACAAGCAGGGGAAGTGGGAGAGGAAGAAGCAAGCTTCCCACTGAGCAGGGAGCCCAATGCAGGGCTTGATCCTAGGACCCCAGGATGATGACCTGAGCCGAGGGCAGACGCCCAACAACTGAGCTACCCAGGCACCCCTGGGGTAACCAAACTTATGCTGCAGGGAGCCCACAGAGCCTCGGGGAAAATAAGGTGCACCTTCCTTGGATGCTTTTTGAATTAAGACAGTAACTTAAAGCATTTTTATATTAAAACAGATGAATCCTGCATCCTATTCTCCATCAAAGGAATTGGTGAATGAACATTGAAAAATTCCCTGAAAAGTGCCAGAAACCTCAGGCTATGCCCAAAATCCCCCTTTCCAGGGTTCCTTTGCCCAGAAGATTATGGGGCAGGTTTAAGAAGTATCAATATGATCCATTTCATAGCTTGAGACCTGGCTGTGACTGGCTCCTAGAAGTCACTGTGCTGTTAGTCTTCGAAGAGATTTACAGCCCTCCTCCCATTAACCAGGTGAGGCTGGGAGCAGCCCTTCCCGAATGCAGGACCAGAAGCCAAACAAGGTTGTTAAGAGCTAGCCTTCCACCTGTGTGCCATCCTCTTCCACCTCAGGTGCACTCCTAACAAACACATAATTAAATGAGCTTCTCAATGAATCATAAAGCCACACATCCCTCATAAAACACGTCAAAGCATTTCTTTAAGCGGCTGTTCATCACTGGCATTATATGTAGCTTGGAGGCATCCAGATTTACGCATATGCTATTAGTTACTGTCTCTTCACTAAAACGCTGAATTTTTCAACACTGCAGGTGGCCTCCATTTGGACACACCTAATAAGGAAGCAAGTCAGAAGGGTAGTATTTGTTCCCAAAAACGGGGGGAGGAACCAGAAGGCCCATTCAACATTGTGTCTCTAGACAAAAGACACTCCCTTGAGACTGAAAAATAAAATCTAAGAACCTATGTAAGATGGTCAACTCAAGAGTCATCTAACAATTAGAGACCTACTGTGTGCCAGGTCAGAGGCTAGGGCTTAAGAAGCAATGACCAGAAGGAAATCCACATCAGACGGCAAATGGTAAGGCACTGTTAGTTTGGAAACTGAAAGTTGAGGAACTCCTTTCAACGCAAGTACTGCTCGTTTATTTTCAAAGCCCCCTTTTGGGGGAGAGGGGCAGAGGGAGAATCTTAAGCAGGCTCCAGCCCAGCACAGAACCTGACCTGGGGCTCAAACTACAACCCTGAGATCATGACCTAATCTGAAATCAAGAGTCGGACACTTAATGGACTGAACTCCCCCAGGTGTCCCTCAATACCCTTTTACGTGATCTGATTTGACCTTCATAGCAAAACTGTAAGAAAGATAATTAGTATTATAATATCTGCTTTATTTATCTCTGTTAGGGCTGAAAAAGGTCACCAAGTGACACACCTAGTCTTATCGGAATGAGACCTGAAAACTTCTCACATCATTTAGTCAAACTTTTACGAACACTTTCATTTAAAACACTCTTTAATCCTTGTAATAATTCCATGAGTTTTGTTTGTTCCGGGGAGGCAGGCAATCCCAGAGAAGGGAAAGCCAAGTCACAGGGGTTAAATAAGGGCCCAAGGTCACAAAAGAGAGAAGAGCTGGAATTTGAATCCAGGTCTTTCACCCAAAGGCCTGCGTCCTGGGGCACCTGGATGGCTCAGTGTGTTGAACAGCAGATTCTTGACTTAGGCTCAGGTCATGATCGTGGGGTCCTGGGACCAAGCCCACCCTCCCCCCCAATCAGGCTCAGTACTCACTTCGTAGTCTGCTTGGGAATTCTCTTCCCTCCTCCCACTGCTCCCTCCACCCGGCTGGCCCATGCTCCCACACAAGCACTCTCTCTCTAATAAATAAATAAATCTTAAAAAAAAAAAAGCCTGTGTCCTTTCAGAAAGAACATCAGCAACACAGCCAGGGTAGGGACACCCTCCAGGAAGAGCTGGGGATGGGAAACCAAATCTCACAGGCCCCTGGGGAGTTGAACAGGAACAGGCTCATGCTGGGGTCAAGCTGAGACCCAACTCTTGCCAAACCTTCTGGGCTTTCTAACCCAGCTCAGCAACCCCCAGTCCTGCTCGGCTCTCCAAGTGGCCTATGTTTGTCAGGGCACCTCTGTGATAAAACTAGGGTCAGAGATCAAAGGGCACACAAGTGTGATCTTTCCAAACCAGGAAAAAGAGGAAGGTGTCATCTGTCACTCCAGATCCAACTCTGAACCTGCCAGGCAAACGTCCTGTCTGGCGCAGGGGGAGGGGGACATTGACCCTCCCCAGTGCAGACTGCACAGGACTGAGCTGCTCTTGCAGTTGCAAACTGAAAAGGACCCTGTTCCTAGCTTGTCCCCCTGTCTGATATCCCTTGTTTATCCCTGCCGCAAATAAACAAAAGATGCTCCAGGAAAGGGTACCCATCCAGCCTACACACTTGCAGACAACAGTTACGTATTTGTTTGAGCCATTAAGTTCTGGGGAAGAAAATCAGAAAACTGTTTAAAAAAAAGCAAACGGAGGCCAAACCACTTACACTTCGGAGGCGCTCAAAGTGAAGGCTGATTTCGGTTTCTGAGCAAGTGCAGGGAAGGGCTTGAAGCACAGAGGCTGGCCTGGGAGCAGCTGAGCTTCCCTAAACACAACTTAACAAAAGCAGAAACCACACTTCATCACATTTGTTTTCACCTGCAATAGGCTGACCTTGAAGATTCGAAAAGGATTTAAAAACCCATGTCAGGGGCGCCTGGGTGGCTCAGTGGATTAAGCCGCTGTCTTCGGCTCAGGTCACGATCTCAGGGTCCTCGGATCGAGTCCCGCATCGGGCTCTCTGCTCGGCGGGGAGCCTGCTTCCCTCTCTCTCTGCCTGCCTCTCTCTCCATCTACTTGTGGTCTCTCTCTGTCAAATAAATAAATAAAATCTTTTAAATAAATAAATAAAAATTAAAACCCATGTCAAAAAGTGACAAAAGTAAACTTGTTAACTCTCAGAATTGAAAGGAAGGTTCCTAAAAGCCACACGTTCTGTCCCAGACACACTCAGATGATGTAATTTACATTAATTTTGCCGGTCAGTGGGAACCGGGGTGCTGCTCACTCTCTGGCCTGGCTCAGATCGGGGCTCTCTGAAGGTCGCCTCACTGTCATCTCCGAGTGCCGAAACCCGGAATCCGGGCCACGCGGTGTGACCGACACCATGGCTACGGGCACCTTTTGAGGCACCGCGAGGGTCTCCCTCAGGTGCGGTCAATGCAGGAGGGGTACTGCCTCAGGGTCCCGGAGCCCGGCCTCTCCCGCCGCCGCCAACACCGCATCACGCGCCCCGACTCCACGAACGCTGGTGTCCCTCCCCACCCACCCGCCGGGCCCGATGCGCGGCCCCGGGTCTTACCCGAGAGAGGCGCACGGAGCGCGGCCCCGTCGCAGGCGCGGTCCCGGGGGCCTCCCGCGCGGGGCTCTCCGGACGCTTGGTTCTGTCGGCCGCCTCCTCTTCGTTGTCCTCGGCCCGGCCCCGGCCGCCCGGCGGCTCAGGTTCCCTCCGCAGCTGCCGGCCGGGCGGCACAGGGGTGCACGCGGCTGGGTTCGGCTTCGGCGCCCCCTCCTCCTGCTGCTCGCCGCCGACTTGGCGCTCGAGAGCTCGGGGTCCGCGGTTCCGGGACGCGGGGGTCGTCTAGGTGCTCCGGCTGCCCCGCGCTCCCTCCCGCGCGCAGCCCCTCTCCGGGGGCGCCTCACTCGTGGCGCGCGGGCGTCACGGGCTCGGGGCGCGCGGGCACGGCGGCGGGGTGGGCCCCGGGGCGGCGGGCGGGGGCGCTGCTGCAGACGCGGGCACTGATGCGGGCGCCGCGGCGCGGCCTCTCGCCATGGCTCCCCCGCGGGCAGGCGGCTCGCACCTCCCCTCCGCGCTGCCGTCACCGCCCGACGCGCGCCGAGCCCTCCCCTTCTACCGCCCCGCCCGCCCGCCGGCCTGCGCCGCCACCTGCGGGCGGCCCTCCAGGATGCACGCCCCGCGGAGCGCGCGGGTTGAGCCGGAAGCCGCGCCCCTCTGCCCTGCCGCCGCGGTCCTGGTCCCGCCCCCCGCTTTTACCTGCGCCGCGGGGCTTGGGAAAGTGCTGGTCGATTCGAATACCTGGGTGGGGGAAACCTGTACACAGCTCCCCCAGCGCTTACTTCTTGCGCTTTTCGGCGTCGGTCTACCGGGAGCACGTGCGCTGCTTACCACTAAAGCAATTGACGTCCAGACGCGTTCCTGCAGGTTGGGCGTTCTCCTAGGAAGCAAACCTGAGGCTCAAGCAGAGGAAGGACACTGCCGAGCGCTGGGGAGTGGCGGTGGAGGAGGGGAATGTCAATGGACAGTCTGAAAAAAATGCCACCGACTTCTAGGTCGGGGAAGGCCGAGGGTTGGGGGGCGGAGCGCGGAATCAGAAAAGGATCCAGGAAGTAAGTGCTCACAGGCAAATCACCAATGGACAGTTTAACTCGAAACAACCCAATTAGCTCATTTCCACTTAGGGCTGCTGAGTGTACTACTTTGGCCCCTTCTCTGCCCAAAGGTCGTAGAGGATGTTTGGAAGGCACGGAGAGGACTCTAACCAAAACCAAAGACGTAAGAAAGCTGAGCCATAGAAAACCTGGTTTCAAATACTGGAAGAAGACTTGAAGTGTACCGTGAAGATTCTTTCAGGCAAGAATCATCCCCCGATGCTAACACTAGAGCGGATTTAATTGAAGAGCAGATATTTGCTTCGCTTAATGTCTCTCCATTGATGGTTTAGGCTCATTAATAGCAAGGGGGAAATATTTACAAAGGAGCCGGCAGACAACACCTTGACCAGGTGGTCAAAATTAACATCATGAATGAGAGTAGACGGGTACCATGTCCTCAGAACGCTTCACCTACGCAGTATTCTGGGGAAACTGCATAACCTGAACCTGACGATGATGAAACCTCAGAAAAACCCCAAATGAGGAACATCTAGTAAAAAGGGGCAGAGACTGTATTCTTCAAATGTGTCAACGTCAAAAAGACAAAAGAGGGGAGTCCAGGTGGCTCAGTTAATGAAGTGTCTGACTTTTGGTTTCAGCTCAGGTCTTGATCCCAGAGTAGTGAGTTCAAGTCCCACATTGGACTTTCAAGACCTATCTCCAAAGGCAAGGGAAACAAAAGCAAAAATGAACTTTTGGGACTTCATCAAAATAGGAAGCTTCTGCACAGGAAAGGAAACAGTCAACAAAACAAAGAGGTATCCCCCAGAATGGGAGAAGATATACAAATGACACTAAGACAAAGGGCTGATATCCAAGATCTGTAAAGAATCTCAAACTCAACACCCAAAAAACAATTGGGTCAAAAAATTGGCAGAAGACATAAGCAGGGGCGCCTGGGTGGCTCAGTGGGTTGAGCCGCTGCCTTCGGCTCGGGTCATGATCTCAGGGTCCTGGGATCGAGTCCCGCATCGGGCTCTCTGCTCAGCAGGGAGCCTGCTTCCTCCTCTCTCTGCCTGCCTCTCTGCTTACTTGTAATTTCTCTCTGTCAAATAAATAAATAAAATCTTTAAAAAAAAAAAAAAAAAAAAAAAAAAGACATAAGCAGACACTTCTCTAAAGAAGACATACAAATGGCTAACAGACTCATGAAAAAGTGTTCATTATCAGTAGCCATCAGGGAAATTCAAATCAAAACCACATTGAGATACTATCTTATACCTGTTAGAATGCAAAAATCGACAAGGCAAGAAACAACTAATATTGGAGAAGTCGTGGAGAAAGGGGAACCTCCTTACGCTGTTGGGGGGAATGCAAATTGGAGCAACCACTTTGGAAAACAGTGTGGAGTTTCCTCAAAAAATTAAAAATAGCAGCGCGTGGGTGGCCCAGTCATTAAGGGTCTGCCTTCTCCTCAGGTCATGATCCCAGGGTCCTGGGATTGAGCCCCACACTGGGCTCCCTGCTTGGCCAGAAGCCTGCTTCTCCCTCTCACGCTCCCCCTGCTTATAGTCCCTTTCTTGCTGTGTCTCTCTCTGTCAAATAAATAAAATCTTTTTAAAAAATTAAAAATAGAGCTACCCTATGACCCAGCAATTGCACTACCGGTACTCACCCCAAAGATACAGAGGTAGTGAAAAGAAGGGCTATATGCACCCCAATGTTCATAGCAGCAATATCCACAATAGCCAAACTGGAAAGAGCTGGGATGTCCTTCAATAGATGAATGGATAAAGATGTGGTCCATATACACGATGGAATATTACTCAGCCATGAGAAAGGATGAATACCCAACTTCTGCGTCAACATGAGCAGGACTAAAGGAGATTATGCTAAGTGAAATAAGTCAAGCAGAGAAAGTCAATTACCATATGGTTTCACTTACATGTGGAACATAAGGAATAGCATAGAGGACATTAGGAGAAGAAAAGGAAAAGTGAATTGGGATGAATCAGAAGGGGAGATGAAGCATGAGAGACTGTGGATTCCGGGAAACAAACTAAGGGTTTTAGAAGTGAGGGGATAGAGGAATGGGTGAGCCTGGTGATAGGTATTTAGGATGGCATGAGTGGCATGGACACTACATCAAAAACTAATGATGTACTGTATGGTGACTAACACAATATAAATAAATAAATAAATAAATAAACATTACCACATGTACATTAGAAAAAAGAAAAAGAAAAAAAAGGACAGAAGGAGGTTATATGTTCCAAATTAAAGGCTGCTAAAAAAGACATGACAACTTAATGGGATACCTTGTCCTAATCTGAATCCTGTACTGGAGGAGGGAAAATGCTGGAAAGAATATTTCAACGGACAAAGTTGGAATCCTGATAGTAAATTATTGGCTCAATGTTAAATTCACTGCTGTTGATAACTTGGACCATGGTCATGTAGAAGAATATCCCCATTCTTAGAAATACACACTAAAGTATTGTGCAAGCATGATGTGTGCAACTTCAAGGGACTCAGAAAAAAACATATTGATAGGAAAAATAATAAAATAAATGGGCAAAATATTAACAATCAGTGAATCTGGGTACAGGATGTACTGAAACATGTCTGTACGTTTGAAATTATTTCCAAATAAAAATACTTTTGAGAAACCAAGCAGGGGATGTGGTTGGATGGGAGGAAGACAGGGTGCGTCTGTAAAAGGGGGACACAAGGTTCTTCTGCTTTTAGAACTTGTGGTCTTAGAGCAAGTGATCAAATTTATATAGAACTGACATACACTGAAATAAGTACAAGTAAGACTGGGGAAATCTGAATAAGAGGTAGGTTGTATCAATGTTAACATTCTAGCTGTAATAACATACCAAGGTTTTCAAAATGTGATCAATGAGGAAACTGTGCAAAGTGTATTATTTCCTGTGGTTAAATGTGAATCTACAATTATCTCAACAGAAATTTCAATTACAAAGACGCCTGGCTGCCTTGGTTGCTAGAGAAAGCAACTCTTGATCTCGGGGTTGTGAGTTCAAGCCCCACACTGGGTGTGGAAATTACTTAAAAATAAATAAAATCTTTTTTAAAAAATTCATTTACAAAAGAAGTGATCGAATATATGCCAGATTGGTATGTAGGTAGGCAGGGCTAACTGGGAGTGTGTAAGAGCAAATGCGCTGGTGCCATCTCCTTGTGGGTTTAGAGTAGACATGGGGCTGTTAGCAATATGTTTTTTTAACTAAAAAATAATAATAATTAAAATAAAGTAAAATAAATAATATAAATAAGTAAAAATAAAATAATAATAATAATAAGCTATTTGATAAACTATTTGACTATTTGATATATCACTGACAGATCAGGTTCCTTCCAATTCTGTAATTTAAGAATCCTAGAGCTGGGGGATCTTTGACATCATCTAGTCCAACCTTCTCATTTTCAGGAAACTGCGGGCAGAAAAGTGGTACATGACCAAAGGAGCATCCAATTAGTGGTAGACCCATAACTACAACTTTTGTCTGCCAAATATGTCCAATGCTCTTTGCACCTTTACCAGCTGCCTGTCACTCTCTATATCCATGAGGTGCAGTCAAGATTGGTGCCAAATTTTGAAGTCATCAATTCATTCATTTTGACTCCCTGACTGTGGCCCTGTGGGCACAGGGTCCTGACATCCTGTTTCCAGCACCAGATGACAGACGCATGTATCCCACCCTGGAGGAGGAGGGGCTGGTTTCCTTTTGCCATCCCCAGCTTGGTAGGAGCAGGTGGCAGGCAGGACCCCTTGAGTGAGCCCCCAGCTGTGTGCCCTGAGCTACTTCAGCAGCTGGTGACCTGCTGCTTCTGGAAGTCAAGGGTGCAGCGACCTAAGAGGGCAGCTAGATGGGTATACAGAAGAGAAAGTACTAATTGCGTGGCAGGTCCCAGCCTTACCCAGCATTGGGCATAGGTCTCTACACCAGAAGTGACTTGGGCCTCCCTTAGGGCTCAGATAGGCACTGTATTCTTTCCTTCTGTCAAATCAAATTAAAATCAGCATATGTTCACTGATATTTGCCAGGCCCTGAATAAGTAGCTATGGGGAAAAAATATATATATATGTAATTCCTGCCCTTTAGAAACCCAAAATACAACCAGGGACCCATGATGGACATGCAGAAAATGTCTTGACAAAAGAATTAAAACATTAGCTTTGTTGGCTTGGGTTCTCCTCAAAAGCAGTGTTAAAGGAGGACTCAAGAGCAGGTAGTTTCTTTGGGGAAGTGATTGCATGGAACAGGGGTAGGAATAGGAATCAGGGCCAGAAAGAATGAAACAGGCAGGGAGAGAAAACCCATCCAAGGATGCTTAATCTAGGTGGTCTCCTCTATGAGCAAGTAGGGCTCAGTCCTCCCGGCACCCTCTGAGGAATTGCATAGAATGCAAGACATGGGGACACCTGGAGGGTGCACTTGCTTAAGTATCTGACTTTTGGTTTTGGCTCAGGTCATGATCTCAGGGTTGTGAGATCAAGCCCCACACCAGGCTCTGTGCTCATCATGGAGTCAGCTTGGGGTTATCGCTCCCTCTTCCCATGTCCCTCCCCCTGTGCTCTCGCTAAAATAAATAAATGAATCTTTGAAAAAAAAGGATGCAAGACGGAAGAAGGGAGCATTTATCCACCAGCTCCAAACTCCCATTGGCCAAGTGGGCACTGAACAAAAAAGTGAACTGAGAAGGTATCACGGGGACATACATATATACAAAATGCTCAGATTCACCAGCAGAAAAGCAGCCTCCGGGCAGAGATTTTTGCTTGCTTTATTCGTTGCTGCATTCTAAGCAGCAACAATAGGACTTGACTCATAGTAGATGCTCAATCAATTGACCCGGAATTAGTGAACTATAGAGGAAATTGTTAAAAGTATGTAAATAAGTCATTTATCAACAATGGGTGTGTGTTTACATGCCCACTTGTATGTGCACTGGGTATTGGATAGGTTAGAGTGATAGTGAACAAAAACGGTACAGTCTTGGCCCTGTGAAACTTTCACTCCAGTAGAAGACTCAGACAATATGCTCTATATGCACCTTCAATTAGTTTGTGACACATGCTGAGAAGAAAAGCATGCAGGCACTGGAAATAGAATCATAGGAGGATTTATAATAGACCAGCTGGTCAGGGAGGATCTGTCCAAGGAGGTGACCCAGAAGAGGAACAGGAACCAATCATGCAAGGGGCAAAGGGCAGCATCAGAAAAGGGCCCAGAGGCAAGAAAGACAGTAGCTGGCGCTGCTGGGATTTCAGGGAAGAGCCAGACTGTGGCCTGTGTGCCAGTTTGAGGAAACCCAGATGGCACTTCAGAGCCAGACGGCAGGGCTCACCCACAACCTCCACTTCCATCTCCACTACTGCTACAAGTAATACTTCGGGAACATGCTAAAATCCCACGTCATATAAGCAGGCCCCTGCAAATTCAACTGGTAGGGTGTAGCATAGGGTCGCAAAACTGAAGGTTAATTAAAATCAGTATTTCTGGAGTGCCAGGGCAGCTCAGTTGGTTGAGCGTCTACCTTCAGTTTGGGTCACAATCCTGGAGTCCTGGGATGGAGCCCCAAGTGGGGCTCCCCGCTCAGCAGGAAGTCTGCTTCTCCCTTTCCCTCTGCCCCTCCCCCTGGCTCATGCTCTCATGCTCTCTCCCAAATAAATAAATAAAATCTTTTTGTAAAAAATCAGTACTTCTTGGGGCGCCTGGGTGGCTCAATGGGTTAAGCCGCTGCCTTCGGCTCAGGTCATGATCTCAGGGTCCTGGGATCAAGCCCCGCATTGGGCTCTCTGCTCAGCAGGGAGCCTGCTTGCCCTCCTTTCTCTCTGCCTGCCTCTCTGCCTACTTGTGATCTCTGTCTGTCAAATAAATAAATAAAATCTTTATTAAAAAATCGGTATTTCTAGTAACTATTTCATGGCTACTATGTGACCAAAAAAAAAGGAAAATGTTTTCTATTCATTTAATAAATATCTAGGGAGTCATGAATAAAGCATCAGGTTAACTGAACTGAGAGCACCCCCAAATGATCATAGGATCCTCATGTATAACCACCTCCCACACACACATCCTCCAAGAAAAGAACTTGAACCTGCCAGAACAAGAACAAAAATCCAATCCTGTTATATCCACACCAACGTTGTCACTGAATGTCTTATCCCAGGATTGGTTTGTTTGTTTTTATTAAGATTTGTTTATTTATTTGAGACAGAGGTAGAGGGAGTGGGGAAGGAGAATCCCAAGCAGACTCCATGCCGAGTGCAGAGCCTGACATAGGGCTGGACTCCAGGACCCTGAGATCACAACCTGAGCCAAAACCAAGACTCAGTTTACCAACTGACTACACCACCAGGTGGCCCTTACCGCAGGGTTTTAATCTGACATTTACTGAGCACATATATGCACCAAGCACTGTACTAAGAACTGACATCACTTCATTGAATCCCTACAGCAAGTCTGTGTGATAGCCATTAACATCTGCAATTTATAAATAAGAAAACTGGAGCCTCGGAGAAATTAATTTACCCAAAGTCACACACTATTGACAAAATCAGAATCAATCCAGGCTTCTAGCCCCCCTATGATTGATTCAACACTTTGCTTTTGTCCTGTGAAGAAAAGGAGAATCAACCAGTCTCGGAAGAATGGAAGAATGGGGAGGTTAGGATTGGGGTGGGAAAGGAACCCTAGGATCAAGATGCGTAGCCTTGTGTTTATAATGCCAACCAGCTGCTTGTGGGAAGTAAGAAAAAAATAGATTTATATCAAAACCTTCTTTAATAACTGGTGTTAGTCCTGATGCTTTAAACACCATGTATACGTGGATAACTTCCAACTTTACACTTCTAGTCCTGACTCTCCCTCCTGAACTCCAGACTCATGTAAACAAACTGCCTAACTGGCACTTCTGTCTGGATGTCTAGCAGTCATCTCAACCCTCTGATGCGCCAACATGAGCTGCTGGCCTTGTCCCAAGTAGTTCTACTCTCCCGGTCTTAGATTTCAGTTGCTCAGGCCAAAAACCTTATAATCATTTTAAACTTCTCTCTTTGTTCCCAACCTATTGGGGATTCTGTTGGTTCTACCTTTCAGATACAATTCAGAATCTACTTCTCACCACCTTCATTGCTTTCAGCCTGCTCCATTTCCCCTGGAGCCCTGCAAGAACTCCCCAAACCTTGCTTGTTCCCCTCTCATCCTCTCCTTTCCCCCAGAGTCCATTGTCAACACAAGAGCCAATATCCTTGTAAAATGTGGCTCATTTCATGGTCCTCCTCTCTCAAAACCCTCCAATACCTCCCCATTTCCCCCAGAAAATAAGCAAATATCTTTCCAGTTGTCCATAAGATCTACACGGTCTGCACCCCTCACCTCCCAGCCTCATTTCCCTCTTCTCTCCAACTCACTCCCTTCACTCCACAGGCATAATGATCTCTTTGCTATTCCCTGAACACCCAAAGACACTCTCACCTCAGCATTGCACACTGTTCCCTTTGCCCCAAATTCTCTTCCTCCACATGGCCCTTCCCATCACCTTCCCAGCAAGGCCCTTAGGCACCCCAATTCCCCTTGCTCTCTTCTATTTTTTCTTATTCAACACATTATAACATGTACTCATTGCTGTTTTATTTTCTGCCTTCTCTCGATTCACAAGGTAGTTTTATTCCTAGGTATAATCTTGACACAATGTCTAGAACAAAGTAGTTGTTCAATAATTATTTGTTGAGGGCGCCTGGGTGGCTCAGTGGGTTAAGCCGCTGCCTTTGGCTCAGGTCATGATCTCAGGATCCTGGGATCGAGTCCCGCATCGGGCTCTCTGCTCAGCAGGGAGCCTGCTTCCCCCCCCTCTCTCTGCCTGCCTCTCCATCTACTTGTGATTTCTCTCTGTCAAATAAACAAATAAAATCTTTAAAAAAAAAATAATTATTTGTCGAATGATCCATCCTTCGGACTCTTACCAAAGAACCATCTGACCCAAAGTACACTCACTGATTAACATTTCATTGTCTTATTGGAGGTGGAGAATATAGTAATTTCTGGTTTTTACATCAGTGTTAAAAGACCTTGAGAGGGCGCCTGGGTGGCTCAGTTATTAAGCATCTACCTTCAGCTCAGGTCATGATCCCAGAGTTCTGGGATCGAGTCCCGCATCAGGCTCCCTGCTCCATCGGGAGTCTGCTTCTCCCTCTGACCTTCTCCCGTCTCATGCTCTTTCTTTCTGTCTCTCTCTCAAATAAATAAGTAAAATCTTAAAAACAAACAAACAAACAAAAAACCCTTGAGAATATGTCCTGACTTTCCTTAACTTCTCTTCTACAACCCATTATGAAGTGACCATCTATCCAAACCCTGCGAGACCCTATTTATTCTCAAGATCTACAGTATTATTCTCAAGGGAATGAATATCATATATGATTTTCTCATTATGGTATATTCATTCCTATTGGCTAATATTGTCATAAAACGACTTCTTATCTCCAAGTCCTAGGAATCCACATTTTACTGGATGACTCTGGGATATCACTGTCAGTTTATCCTGATAGGAAACTATCTCTGCTATTTTAATTCTTTACTTACTCCCATCTAAGTCTTTTCAAATTCATATACCTTGAAGATTTTCTGGTACATGATATTTTACGTGTGGCCAATATTCTCCTAGTTGCCTGTTTCCTAGTGGTATATATTTATGCTTTGTTTCATTTCCCCCTGAGCATGGATTCTTCATCCAGGGTCCACGGAGGTCCAAGGGGAGATGTCAGGGAGCATAGTATTAGTTTGAGTGGGATAAACTGATGTAGTAAGTAAATGTAAAATGTAACAGTTCGACACAGTGGTTTGTCTTTTGCTCAAGTAACAATTGAGTGTAATTCCAGACTTGTAGAGGAGCTCTGTTCCATGTATTTCACTAAGGGACTGATTGTGGACTGAATGGGCAAACTCTGGCTCCGCCATCTTGGGTCACGCAGGGCATGGCCCAACTCAGTGAAGGGCTGGGGGGAGAGAGCATGGAGGAACCTGCAGGGGAGGTTCTGTGAGCCAGGCCTGGCAGGAACACACAAACCACTTCCACTCCAGTTTCACTGGCGAAAGGTCTTAGTTACATGGCCACAGTCACTAGAGGGAAGCTGGGCAATGTCATCTAGCTGAGCAACCAGGAAGAAAGGGGAAACAGATTTTGGTACCCAGCTAGCATTTTCTGCCATGGGGGGGGGGGTGCAGGGAAGGTCTGAAGAACAGGTGCAAACACACACACACACACACCCCACAAAAGATGCATTTTCATTTGATTTACTTTAAAAATTATAAAGAAAAAATTGCTTTACTAATTCAAAGTATAAGCTTATGGTTTTAGTTCACTTTATTCTTCATGAGGAGGCATAAGGTGATCTGATTGGCCGGGCTGGGTCATATGACCATAAGGGATCAGGGGTGGAGTCTGTTACCAAGGAAAGATGCTGGTACTTAGGCTCAGGCAAGGTAAAGTTTCATCCCACTATCATGTCATCTGAATTAACTTAATTGGAAAAACGTGTTGTGAGGGACACAGCTGGAATTTCCCTGTCCCCCTCACAGTTTAGTGCAGCCCGTGTCAGTAGCCAGCACCTGCATCTCTTCCACTTTTTCTGGCAACTGAAGGCTGTTCTGCTCAGTAGGACAGCCTAGAAGTTTGGGGATATTGAAGACCTTACTCCAGAAGTCTCCATTGCCTTGCCCCTTAGGACAATGTCAATTTTGTGTTGGCTCCCCGACTTCTTCCACGTGATTAAGTTCCAGTTATTTTTGCTTGATAAAATGTCCTTCATTGGCTATCTTTCTTTCTCTGTCTCACTTCTCTGCTCTCCTGCCCAAGTTTCTTGGGATCGCCAAATAAGTAGCTTGAAATCCCTGGAGTTTCTTTTGGGAGGCACCCAGACTAAGACACTTACCCTGCCATGACTGTTATGCATCTTGATCAATGTTTGTTAGCGCAGACTCTGTACTGTCAAAGCAAGCAAACAACATCCATGGAAACTGCTTTAGATACTGTGATTATGTCAAGCTGGGAAATAAGATGAGGAGAAACAGGGTCAGTGGTTTCTGCGCTGCAAGATGCGAGGGCTATGAAAAGAAAACAAAAGTAACAGTCTCGCAGAGCTCAGCATCAGCAAGTAGAACATTTTCCCCTGCTGTTACTAAATTTATCACATTCAGCAACAGAAAGTAGTTGACCCAGCTTGAACAGACTCCCGTTTCTCTGACTGGAGTTTAGGAATAAATAAGCCTGTAAGAACAGCCTCCATGTAGGATGTAAGACCTTGGCACAGATGAAGTGGAGTTAGGTAATGGAATATGGCAGGGCAGAAACAGTTTGCTCTCTTCCTCCCAGCCCCCCAACACAGACCAATTATATTGATGGTATAGCAGTAGCAGCAAACTCTTGAAAAACAAAGAAACAAACAAACAAAAACCCCCAAAACCTAAGCCTATTTGTTAGCTGAGGCGACAAAGAAGGGTTTTCAGGAACACGAAGTGCTCATGGCTTTCGTTTGACTTGAATTATCGCATGGGAGAAGACACAAAGCCACCCCATTCCACATGGGATGAAGTTCTTGCTGACAAAAGCACAAAGGCAAAGGCCCAGTGCAGGAGCATCCACGGCTCGTCATCTTGGACAGGCTGTAAAGAGGGTGCATCTTCTTCCTGAGAAGAACTCAAACTGGGGTTTGCTTCCATTCAGAAGCCCCGTGTGAAGCCTCCGTGGGGGGTGCACATCCCGGTGCCAAACAGAAGAGATGACACAGAACTCAAGGCAACTGATGAAGTCCTTGCTTCCTCCTTCCCCCTCCACTTCAAAAGGTTGCTGGAGAGAACACATGTTATTCTTTTCCTCCCTGTCTCAATTGTTATGAAAGTTTTACAACCTGTTTTAATTTCTTTCATATTTACCTTTAAAATTTTACAAATATATGGTTATTTATCAAAACAAGGCATCAATCTGACTTGAGGATGTACTCTAGGAAAACAAACAAACATAGATGCAAATAAAGAAGGTAACAGACGACATGTAAAACAATAATGAGAAAATGTCATATGTGTTTGGGTTGCAGGGTGGCACAGTGGGGTAAGTGTCTGACTCTTGATCTTTGGCTCAGGGTCGTGGCATGAAGCTCCAAGTTGGACTTTGTGCTCACTGTGGAGTCTGCTTGAGATTCCCTCTCCCTCTCCCTCTTCCCCTCCCCCCCTCGTTCTGTCTTTCTCTAAAATAAATAAATAAATCTTTAAAAAAATTTTTATTTATTTATTTGACAGAGATCACAAGTAGGCAGAGAGGCAGGCAGAGAGAGAGGGAGAAGCAGGCTCCCCGCCGAGCAGAGAGCCTGATGTGGGGCTCAATCCCAGGACTCTAGGCTCATGACCTGAGCCAAAGGTAGAGGCTTTAACCCACTGAGCCACCCAGGCACCCCAATAAATCTTTTTTTTTTTAAGGTTTTATTTGTTCAAGAGAGACTGAGGGACAGATAGCTAGAGAGCACACAAACAGGGAAGAGAGGGAGAAGCAGGCTCCCTGCTCAGCTCAATCCCAGGGCTGGATCCCAGGACCCTGAGATCATGACCTGAGCCAGAGGCAGACATTTAACCGACTCAGCCACCCAGGAGCCCCTAAAATAAATAAACCAATCTAAAAAAAAAAAAAAAAAAGAAAAAGAAGTGCTCAAAGGACAAAACATAACCCACAGTGATGGGTTATGTCAATGGGACCAGGAGTCAGCTATAAGAATTCCAAATGGTCAAAGCTGAGATAATTTGAGCAAAAAATAAAGTGGTATTGAGTCATTTGGATTATAACCCAAAGTACAAATTAAATAGCCATGAATACATACTGGCATAAATAAATGATTGAATAAGTAAATACACGGGAAGCAAGAGAAAAATCTCCCATGCAGAAGAATTCCAAATAAAGTATGTAGATCTCCATTCTCAAGGGGGTTGGTGCATAACTCCCCACTCTGGAAGTGTGGGCTAAATATAGTGACTTCCTTCCAGAGAGTTCCATACAGAAAGAGGAAAAGAGTTACTTTACAGTGGGGAAACATGGTAAATACCGCCTCCACCAGGTGAACAAGACCTATGTCAACAGTGACATGTCATGTTGACAGCAGGTACCCTGATATGATGTGATGAGAAGGGCACTTCACCTCTGTGGTCCTCCTTCCTTAACCCATAACCCCAGTCTAATCATAAGAAATACATCAGACAGATCTCAACTGATTGATGTTCTAAAAATACCTAACCAGTGTTCTTCAAAACTGTCAAGGTCATCAAAACAAGGAAACTGTGAGAAACGGTCACAACCAAGAGAAGCCACAACAACTAAGAGACCCAACAACTAAACTAAACTCAGTATTTTGGATGAGCTCCTGGAAATTTGGTAAAAACTAAAGAAATCTGAGTAAAATGTGGACTTTAGTTATGTCTCAATATTTGTGACAAGCATGCCATCCTAAGATGTTAACAGAGAAAACTGGTTGTGGGGCATGAGAAGTGTTCACGCTATCTTCGTCATTTTTCTATGAATCTAAAACAATTCCAAAGTAAGTTTACTTAAAAAATAATGGTAACATCAAAACTGGTAGGTACCATTTAAAGTCAAAACAACTTTTTAAAAAAAGGTTTTGTTTGATTATTTGAGAGAGAGTGTGCGTCCAAGAGCATGAGCTGGGGAGAGGGCAGAGGGAGAGGAAGAAGCAGATTCCCCACTGAGTGGGGAGCCCAAGGTGGGGCTCCATCCCAGGACCCCAGGACCATGACATGAGCCGTAGGCAGACACTTAACTGACTGAGCCACTCAGGTACCCCGAAAGTCAAAATAACTTTTAATAATATGATGAGAATGTTTAATGCACTGGTTGTGAAGAAGTGATTTAAATATAAATGAAAGTACAATTTCCACAAAATCCGTGGAGAGGGAGGAAGTTGGAGAAGGAAATTAAGTCTTGGGGGACAGGGGGATGGGCAAATGGGTGAAGGGGAAGGGGAGGTCCAGGCTTCTCATTATGGAATGAACATGTCAGGGGGATATAGTTAATGGTACCATAGGTAGAGCACCATAGGTGTGGTGATGGACACTTGTGGGGAACAGTGCATAACGTATGGAGAAGTTGAATCATTCTGTCTTATATCTGAAACTAGGGGAACATTGTATGCCAACTATACTTTAATAAAATAAAAACACATTTTAAAAACATTTTTAAAGGGAAGGTAAGTCTAAAGATTTGGTCCTGGGTAATGCATGATTCTGGAGAAAAAAGACATATTTTGTAGATGGGCTCACTTATTGCTGGAGGAATTAAAGTAGCTGCCACATAGGCAAAGCAAGAGAGGAGAATGACGATAACGCATAATAAAGTCAAACACAGAACATGACCAGAAGAAGGCCACTGTGTAACTGGGGATCATAGGAAACTTCAAAAGGTTAAATCCTCCCTCAGAAAGAGAAGACTCTCAGACTGGGTAAAGGAAAGTCCAGCTTTCTGGGCTTTACAAAAGACACCAAAAACAATATGATTCTTTTTTTAAAAAGATTTTTAAAAATTTATTTATTTGTCAAAGAGAGAGAAGAGCACAAGAAGGGGGAGCAGCCGACAGAGGGAGAGGAAGAAGCAGGTTCCTCACTGAGCAAGGAGTTGAGGGGCTCGATCTCACAAGTCTGGGATCATGACCTGAGCTGAAGGCAGACGCTTAACCAACTGAGCCACCTAGGCATCCTAGGAGTATGATTTTTAAAACACTGACAGTCCTAGGAAGGGCAAACATATAACAGTAGAAGGCACAATACATTAAGAAATGGAAACATAAACAGAAAGCTTTGGTGACACTACTAACACAAGAGCAGTGTCCTTAACTGCTTACACGCGCCTTTCTCAGTCCGTTCACACCTAGCCTGAGTCCAGCGCACACCTATCTACAGGAAGTTCTACCCTTCCCCTGGTAAATCTGAGTGCTTACATTTTCCGAAAAGCCATCTGGCTATTCTTGTCACCTCTTGTGCTGGGCCTGCAGATGACTCACTTGGGCCTCTAGCCTCTCTGGATCTCTCCAGTCAAGGCCACCTGGAGACCCCCCGATGTCCAGCCAAGCACAACTAATGTAGGGCTTGTCAAGTTTAATTAGAGTTCACAAAGACCCAAGGACAGTCATTACATGTAAGCCAAGCTCACCAGATGGAAAGAGTTGTTGTTGTGATATGTCATTTATCCCCCCAAATTGATCAGTGGATTTTTTAAAAAAAGATTTTATTTATTTATTTGACAGAGAGTTAGAGAGAGAGCACAAGTAGGCAGAGTGGAAGGCGGAGGGAGAGGGAGAAGCGGGCCTCCACTGAGTGGGCAGCCCCACGCTGGGCTCTATCCCAGGATCCCAGGATGGTGACCTGAGCTGAACACAGCTGCTTTAACCAACTGAGCCATCCAGGCATCCCTGATCAGTTGGTTTTATGTTAAACCAATCAGACGCCAGGGAAATTTTTTTTTTTTATGTCTTTCAGTTCATAGGGAAGGACAAATACATAAAAATATTCAAGACAATTGAGAAAACCATCAAGGGCTACTAATTCTAATCAGAAAGCAAAATACAGGATTGTTTCTGTCATAGGAATTGACAAGAACAGGAATAGCATGGAACTGAGAAATGAAAAACAGAACAATGCCATTGTGAGAATTTAGGACTTTGCTAGCAGGACACTGTTTTCCCTTTGTTTTAGTAGTCAAAATTCTCTGGGGTCCTGAATAATTAAATAAAAACTGTGTTACTGAAAGAAAACTGGGAAGTTTGATTAATCACATAGTGCCCACCGTGACATGAGTTTCAGGCAAAATTCTGAACAATTCAGAGAAAACACTTTTAAAAAGGGTTCCCTAAGTGTTCCTTGTTTCTCTAATTTCTTCTTAGTTTCTCTTCCTCTTTTTATATTTTCTAAATTTTTTGAAAGATTTAAAAAAATTTTTAAAGATTTTTCATTTATTTGAGAAGGAGAGCATGAGCTGAGGGAGAGGCTAATGGAGAGGGAGAGACGGACTCCCCGCTCAGCAGTACAAGGCTCTATCCCAAGGCCCCAGGATCACGACCTGAGCTGAAGGCAGTCATTTAACTAACTGAGCCAATCAAGTGCCGTAAAAGATTTTATTTTTAAGTAATCTCTACATCCAAGGTAGGGCTTGAACTCATGGCCCTGAGATCAAGAGTCGCATGCTCCACCAACTGAGACATCCAGGAGCCCCCCCCCCCTTCTTCCCCTTTTTATTTTTATTTATTTTTAAAGGTTTATACTTATTTACTTGTCAGACAGAAGAGATAGAGATCACAAGTAGGCAGAGAGGCAGGCAGAGAGATAGGGGGAAGCAGGCTCCCTACTGAGCAGAGAGCCTCATGTGGGGCTCGATTCCAGGACCCTGAGACCATGACCTGAGCTGAGGGCAGAGGCTTAACCCACTGAGCCACCCAGGCATCCCTTCTTCCTCTTTATAAAGAGATGATGTGGATAATATATCTCTAGAGGCCTGAAATTCCAACAGTCATCACCAACAGATTCAGCAGTTTTTTTTAAGAAACTATATAAAAATTTCTGAACATGAAAATAGAGTTGTATAATGGATTCCATGTATTCATCGCCAACTTCAACAAGGATCAGGGCAGAGCCCACCTTTTTCCATTCTCACCCAATTCCCTCATCCTTTAAATTATTTTGAAGCAAATCCCAATCCCAGACAACATATCATCTCATTTATAAATATTTCAGTGTGTCTCTCTAAAAGGCAAGAAGTCCTTTTCTGACAAGTTACCTAAAATGTACCGAGTTTTGGTATTATGCTACGTGAAATAAGTTACGGAAAGACAAATGCCGTATGATTTCAGTTGCAAGTGGAATCTAAAAAACAAAACAAAACAAACAAACGAGGCAGAAACAGACCCATAAATACGGAGAACAAACTGGTGGTTGCCAGAGGGGAGCAGGGTGGAGGGATGGGTCAGGTGGGAGGTTTCCAGTTCTAGAATGAGTAAGTCACAGAAATAAAAGGCACAGCATAGGAAATCCAGTCAATGGTATCTTAGTAGAGCTGCACCGTGACAGATGGGAGCTGCACGTGTGGTGAGCAGAGCATGTGGTATAGGCTGTGCAACCACTACAATGTACACCTGAAACTAATGGAACATGTGAGTGTCAAGTATACTTCAATTTAAAAGGTACATGTTATTGGGCGTCTGGGTGGCTCAGTCAGTTAAGTGTCTATCTTCAGCTCAGGTCTTGATCTCAGGGTGACGGAATCGAGTCCCCCATTGGGCTCTCTGCTCCCCGGGGAGTCTGCTTCTCCCTCTCCCTCTGTTGCCCCCCCCCCACTCATGCTCGTATTTGCGCTATCTTGTGCTCAAATAAATAAATAAAATCTTTTTTAAAAATGTACAAATTATTCATGAAGCTGAGTTAACAAAATGAACCTTGACTTAGCTTTTTGAGGGACTCCAGGTCTTTTGTAAATTTTTCAATATCTTCTTTGGTTATTATTTTATTAAAATTTTCTATGTTTGAGGCCATGTTGTGGGTCTGAATTTTGGTAAAAATACAACAATTTCATCAAATTTCCCAATTTATTTTCATGAAATTGCATCTAGTGAGAGAAAAAAATAGAATATATTAAGTTAATGCTGGAGAAGCAAATTGATGATGTAGGAGAGAGAGGATGGATTAGGGGAACAAGTGTGTGTGGCGGGAGCAGGAGGAGTGGCGCCTCCCATCCACTGTGTAAGGTGGGGAGAGGGCTCATGGATTCAGATAGGTGTAAGTGGTTGATTCAGTATTTCCACTGAGAGTGAGGGTAGTGATGAGAACATCAGAAGCTGCAGGAGAGAGGAACTGCTCAAAAAGGGAAGAAGTGAATCATCTAAGAAAATGTAGGAATTCCTAGAGGTCTGAAGGACCATTTTAGATGCGTGGGTTATAAATTTAAATAGAACTCGATCAGTGTGATATTTTCCCCTGACCAAAATCCTCTGCTTCATGTTGGCATAAAGGGAAGAATAAAGTTGGATTTCACCCAAGTTAGTTTTTTCCAATTGGGTTTAATGAAGAAAGAGAGGTAGGTTCGGGGTAGTTTAGGGTAGACACAGGAGAGTAATTTTAGTGATTGGGAAAGTAAAAAGAAGCTGAGAGCGGTGAAGGATGACAAAACCATTGTGGTGTGGGAGAAAAATGCCTGAGAGGTTGGTAGGAGCAGCTAGGTGTTTAGGGAACAGCCAGGGGCTTTGGCTGATGATGGGCTGTAGGTTTAGAGGGCAGAGCAGAAGTGCCTGGAGGGGGCACAGTGGAGGAGTGTGCGGGAGAGTGTTGCAGTAAGTGTATCAGAATAAGATTACAAGAGAGGAATGATGTCTAAGGAAGCTTTCACTTCTTGTGACCATTACACACTGCCCATGAATCTTGTTTGCTCTTTATTTCTGGGCTTTTCTCTATTTAGAAAAGTGGATTCACTCTTTAAAAGTTCCCCCACGGGGAGGATTTTCTTTCCTTTAGTTTTCAAAACCATCCTTCTTTGTCTTCATACCTGCAATGCTAAGGCAGCCCACTTCCGGTGGGTTCCAAGAAACCTTGCAGAGAACAATATAAGTCAGCCTTGAATTTTCCTTCAACCGTCAACTGATCAAAAGGAACTCTCCAAGAGGAAAAAGTGTGGGTTAAAAAGGGGTTTCTAGGGTCTCCTGGCTGGCTTAGTTGGTAGAGCACTCTTTATCTTAGGGTCGTGAGTTAGAGCCTTCTGTTGGGAGTTGAGGTTACTTAAAAACTAAAGCGATTTTTTTAAAAAGGGAGGGTTTCTATGCATCAAGAGTTGTCATGCTGGGAGTTTAACCAACCTGCTCAGGCAGCTCACTGATGCCTTCAGGACCTACAATTAACAAGGTGGTACTAACACTGGACACACCCATCTTAGTGGTTTGGTGGATCCTAAAACTCAGTTCATGATAAGCGTCTCATATCCCAAAGTTACTTACTATCTAATGGTATCTACCAGGGGCCTCGAAGAACTGTTTCTCAAAGCTGGTTACCTGATGGAGAGAGGGTGCTCTGTTTCAAATTCATGGGCACTAGCCCTGGGCTAGTGTAGTCAGAGCTGACTACAGGATCCATTTGGATCTGACACTAACACTTGAACAGCATCGCATCCATTGGAGTATGTGGACCAAATCCCAGAACTCTTTGCTCATTGGCCTGGACAGGCTGAAGAGCTTCTTTGGTTCCTGGTTCCACTCAAATTTGGCATCCTTTTCATATAAGTTAGCAGACTCAAAGTAACACATCTGAATATTTTGCTTCAGAAATCCAAAGAGGTCCAGCAAACATTGTGCATCTTTTTTAGTGGTAGAGATACAAGGTGGGGTAATTTCCTCTTGGCTTTGAAGTAGGGACCCCTGGCTTATAGGAAAATTCGATCAAATAAAAGGTATCTGAATTTTCTTAGGGCTTCTTAAGATTCATACCCTACTCTCACAGGGTAAATATGTATTACCAGGAAATCTAGCGGACCTGTTATTTCCATCTTTCCTGATTTTATCAGCATTATGGCTTCAATATAATGAAACTGTGTGATATCCTGTAGGATGATGAGAGGGTCAATGTCGCTATGAGCTAAACTGTGGCACAGAGCCAGAGTGCATATAACCCTGAGGCAAAATTTGAAAGTCCACTACTTACCTTATCAGGAGAAAAAAAAAAAAAACAAAACCCTGATTTCCCCCTCCCCCCTATGTCAAGAGATAAAGAAAAATGCATTTGCCAGGGCATCTGGGGTGCTCCATTTGTTAAGCAACTGCCTTCCGCTCAGATCATGATCCTGAAGCCCTGGGATGGAGCCCTGTATCTGTCTCCCTGCTCAGCAGGGAGTCTGCTTCTCCCTCTGACTTCTCCCCTCTCATGCTCTCTCTCTCAAATAAATAAATAGATAAAATATTTTAAAAATGCACTTGCCAAATGACAAGTTACACACCAGATGCTTACTCCAGTAAGGAAACCACATCTGGAAAAGCAAGTGCAATTTTAAGACACCAACTGACGAAGCCTGTGGTAATCCATTGTCATTTTGCAACGTCTTCTGTTAAAAGTCAGTCTGGGTTTGTTACTTCAAAGCCAGTGCCAAGTGTTCCCTGACAGTCCAGGAATTTCCCTTTCCCTGGTGCACTGTTACTTTGATCAATGGTTTCAAGTCTTTTTGGAAAATACCAGGAGGAAGACACACAGTTAGTTTCTGGGTCTGGTGGAAGTATTTTCTTCTCATGGGCATTTGGGCCTCCTCCTCATTTGAAGACTCCTAGTCTGTCTTTGGTGTGGCACTTGGGTGAGGGGCTATGATTTTCCATCATGGTGTTTCAAATCACACCTCTGTTTTTTAGACTTAAACATTTTTGTGGCGGGGAGGGAGGGTCATACAGATCAAATAGTACTTAGTACACAGTTATCTATGTTAGTAGTACACATTACACCATTAAGTAGCCCCACTTAAATATCCCCGAGGTGAGCACATTCTCTTTAGTCTCACCATCCCTGCTGGCTCTCATGATAACCATGACCATCTTGACTCTTTGCAGTCAAGAGCTGCGTGATCAGACCTTCCTAGGGTCCCGCCATTCCCATAGAAACAAACATTGCCCACTCTACAGTCTATGGAGAAAAGCCACTCAAGTGCTTTTAAAACATGTTTAGGGGTGCCTGGGTGGCTCAGTCGTTAAGCCTCTGGCTTTGGCTTGGGTCATGATGGGATCCAGCCACTGTCAGGCTTCCTGCGAAGGAAGGAAGGAAGGAAATGAACGAAGGCTTCCTGTGAAGGAAGGAAGGAAGGAAGCCTGCTTCTCCCTCTCCCACTCCCCCTGCTTGTATTCTCTCTATCAAATAAATAAAAAAAAATCTTAAAAAATGTTTATACTTCTCTCCCAATATATTTCTCAAGGATTTAGTGAAGTAAGGGTCTTCTGGTTTCTATTGGGACACATACAAAGGGATGATTAGGTCCCCTCTTAAAGTCTTTGGAGCCCTTTCTCTTTATCAATGGCTCTCAAAGTACGGTGCAGGGACCCCCGGGGGTTTCTGAGCTCCTTTTAGGGTATGTACAAGCTCAGACCTATTTTCACAGTAAAACACGGGCCACCTGCCTTTTCCACTCTCATTTTCTCATGAGTAGACTGTGAAGTTTTCCAGAGGCTCTGTGACATGACCTCTCTGCAGACTGAGTGCAGAGGCACGAGTGAGAATCCAGCTCTCTCCATTTAAGCTAGACCCTAAAGAGATTTACAAAACAATGCTATCTTCCTCACTAAATTTTTTCTTTGGAAAATAGTTATGTTTATCAAAATATGTTATTGTGAAAAGGTAAGGGATTTATGCTTTAGTTAAATACTATTACATGAATACTTTTCTCAAATTTCTGAGTTTGAATTGTTGACATGATTAATATCAATAGCTATGCACACAAAATCTGGGTTCTTCAATAATTTTTTTAAAAAGATTTTATTTATTTATTTGACAGAAAGAGGGAGATCACCCATAGGCAGAGAGGCAGGCAGAGAGAGAGGGGGAAGTAGGCTTCCTGCTGAGCGGAGACCCCGATGCGGGGCTCAATCCCAGGACCCTGAGATCATGACCTGAGCTGAAGGCAGAGGCTTTAATCCACTGAGCCACCCAGATGCCCCTTCAATAATTTTTTAAAAATATTTATTTATTTATTTGAGAGCAAGAGACTACAAGCAGGGGGAGGAGCAGAGGGAGAGGGAGAGAGAGAGAGAAAGAGAGAATCTCCCAAGCGGACTCCCTGTTGAGTACAGAGTCCCTCCAAGGAGAGCCCTGAGGATCCTGAGATCACAACCCAAGCTGACGTCAAGGGTCAGACACTCAACTGACTGAGCCACCCAGGTGTCCCAGGGTCTTTTTTTTTTTTTTAACATTTAAAAAATTTTTATTTATTTGAAACAGAGAGAGAGAGATTACAAGTATGCAGAGAGGCAGAGGCAGGCATAGAGGAGAAAGCAGGCTCCCCGCTGAGCAGAGAGCCTGATGTGGGACTCGATTCCAGGACCCTGAGATCATGACCTGAGCCAAAGGCAGAGGCTTAACCCACTGAGCCACCCAGGCGCCCAGGGTCTTGAATAATTTTTGAGAGTGGAAAGACATCCCAACACCAGAAAGTTTGAGAACTTTTGATTTATATTTTATAACTTGGGGCTTTTGGCATTAAAACACACTAGGTCACCGGTGAGACCAGTTTCGATCAACTAAGAAAATAGGCTATAAATTCGGCTGATATAATTTGCAATCCACAGTTTTTTTTCCAATTTAAGTCATGTAGCTTTGAAATAAGAGATTCTTTAATCATAGTCATACAGGTTCCTGAGGTTTTATTCCATGCTTCAAACTAAGAATTTAGGAACTTAACACTGTCCAGCCCCATTAGTAGACGCTATCTCAAGCCACAGGTCTTAAACAATTTGTGGTGTGTGTGTGTGTGTGTGTGTGTGTGTGTGTGTGTGTGTGTGTGAATCCTGCAGCAATGGCTTCTTACTCTCAAGCCTTTTTTCAATTGAGTATCCATCCCAGGTTACTACAGATAATAATTTCAATCCTCATTTTCCCTCTTTCTTCTACGGGTTGCCAAATTCCCACCCTTAAAATGAGCTAGATCTCATCATGTTGGTCCCCAGGCAGACCTGATATCTACCCCACATTTACTCTGAAATTTTAGAGTTTTTCTTTAGTCTGCATCTACTCTTGGGATCATTTCCCATATTAGGGCTCTTAACAGAAAGCAACAGAAATGGACTCTGATTAAATAAAATAAATACGAATATATTGATAAGATACAGGGAAGTTCACAGAAATATTGGAAAGACTGGGGAACTGGGCTTTAAAAAAACCAAGAAAGAATAAAGAGAATCATAGGACTAGGACATGGGATCAGAGCTGTAACTGCGGTTAAGGTTAGGGTTTAGGATCAGAGCTCAGCTTGGAGAAAGGGCTGGGGCTTAGGTTAACCTAGTGATAGAATTATGTTTGGGATATGGGTAAAGTCAGGGTTACAATTGGGGCTAGGATTAGATTTAGGGCTAACGTAGGTCTAGGGTTGAAAAAATAGATTTAGAGTTATGGCTTAGTCTAGGCTTTTATGGCTTTTGCTAACCTTAGGACAAAGGGACCCATAGGACTAGAGGTGGGGTTCCTCTAGTACTCAAGTTAGATTTATGGTTAAGGCAAGTGTAAGTCTCACTTGGTGAATGTAGGTCGTGTTTCTGAGATCTCACCAAGGTTTTCTCTACCTGGCTGGTATACTCATCCTCCAATTACTTCCTTTTGTTGAAATTTACTCTATGTAAGAGTAACCATCACAACCTTGGAAATTAGGCAGCTCAATCTTGTGGAAGTAGACTTCCACAATATTTGACTGCTACCAGCATTTGAAAACGGCACCTCAGCTTCAAGGTGGAACCAATTCTGGGTTGCAATTTATGGTTTGGGGCTACCAGTGGGTTCAGGCCAAAGCTTGTCTCCAGGTAGACCACATTCCTGCTTAGCTGCTCCTATGTCCTGTCCTATTTTCCTCACTCCCCCTTTTCTAGGAACGCTTCCCACTAAATCACATGCACAAGAATCCCATTCTCAGGTTTGATTTCTAGGCAACGCTACCCAAGACAGTGAGCAATAACTCAATTATAAGAAGGAGATTCATGTTTTGCACTGCCAAAAATGGACAGTCATCCACAATGGCTATCTTAAGAGAAAAAGCAAGATGTATAACCCCCCCTGACAATGTATTCTTGTCCAGGGGCACCATTTCTCTCTCCAGTTCCAATAGACTCTGTGAGACAGAAAGCTATCTTTTTGTTCACTGCTTTAGACTCAGGAGTGAATGTCTTACCTGATACATAGGAGGTTCAAAGTATATATTTGTTGAATGAATGCGTGGTTAATACATATGATTCCTCTGATCCTGTTCCTAAACAGCTGTGAACTCCAGAGGGTCACCATGCCAGAACTTTTCTCTTATAATTTGATGTTCTGCAGCCACAGTTCAGCTATTAGCGTAGCTCAGGGATTCAACTCTAAATGGCTCCCCATCACACATGTGCCCTACCTTTTCTTAACCATCCCCCTCCCTATGTTCTCACTGTTACCCTGCCCCTTTGTTCTCTGCAGGTAATTTGTCTTTCTTCCATGTTATAAAATTTTAAAACATAAATTATTCAGAATCATCTTCAACTACTCCACAAATACAGATCTCATCCAATCAAAATAAACAAGCTAGAAACAGAGCTTCAAGTGTATATTTAAAAAAAATGGTCTACAATGAAGAAGGCATCACAAGTGCCTGAGGAAAGGGAGGATGTTAGTGCTGGGATAACTGGTTAATTATTCTGAGGTGAAATAAAGTTAGGAACTACTTCCCCTATGTTCCCCAAGACAAATTCCAGTTGGACTAAATAATCCAATGTAAAAGCTGAAACAATAAATGCAGAAAATATTTTAATGGCTAATCTCCACATGGGAAATGCCTTTTTTTGTGTGTGTGGGAAATGCTTTTCTAAGCTTACAAATAATTTTCTACAAATCACAAACGAAATGTTAAACCCATGACACTACCCTATCACATGTGAATTTATGCTTAGGCCAAAAATCAGAGCTGCTCGCAGAGATGGATGGATAAGAACTTTTCTTTCAGTGTTACTAGGAAAAAGGAAAGGGAACCAGCCCTTCCCCTTTCAGAGACTCTTAGAGAGGCTGGCTTAATAATTTGGCTTGAGATTTGTTCAGAGAAAACTCAGAGTTCAAATAATCTACAGACTCTTTGGATACCTAAAGGTAGCAATCAGGAACAGTCAACATCTGTTTAGGGAAACTCTGTAACAACCTTCCTGCTGATGAAAGATTAGATCAGTTCTGTCCGAAGGAGATAAGGAATGGGTAAGGAGCTCAGGTGCTCCATCAGATAGGATGATGGGACTGAGACAATACTCCCCTGAGGACAAAGAAAGAGGGACGTCAGTCCTGAACTGAGTAGAAGAGGAGAGAAGGAAAAAAGGGGCTCTGGGGTAAGTCTAAGAGAGGAGGGTGGTACGTAGCTGGGAGGCTTGCAGAATGGCAATGAACCACACTCCATTTTGTCTATTTGTGGATAAATGTATGGCAACGAACCATACTCCATTTTGTCTATTTGTGGATAAATGTATATATAAAACATATCCATATGTTATATATCATTTAAAAACATATATTCATTTACATTATGTGATGCAGGGGTAGAATAGGTAGTCCTTGTTATGTGGTTTCAAATTTGAACCATACAAATTGTGTCTCTTCTAGCTGGTCCTGCAACCACCCAGGTCCCCCTTTCAATAGTCAGCAGTCACTGGCTTCTTGCCCTTCCCTTAGGAGGTGTTGGAACTATTCTCCGCATATATGAACAAATATCTGCATGTACTTTTGCTCCTTTTTTTTTGGTTTATAAATGGGAGTATATTAGGCTCAGTGTTATGCATCTTGCTTTTCCCCCTTAATAACTAGTTTTGGAGATATTTTCATATCAATACACAAAGAGCAAATTCATCTCTAATTTTTTTTTTTTTTTAAAGATTTTATTTATTTATTTGTCAGAGAGAGAGAGGGAGAGAGAGCGAGTACAGGCGGACAGAATGGTAGGCAGAGGGAGAAGCAGGCTCCCTGCTGAGCAAGGAGCCCGATGCGGGACTCGATCCCAGGACGCTGGGATCATGACCTGAGCCGAAGGCAGCTGCTTAACCAACTGAGCCACCCAGGCGTCCCAACAAATTCATCTCTAATTTAATCATTATCTTTCTGATAGACATTTGAATTGTTATCAGTTTTTAAAAAATTATAGATGAGGCTGCATTGAATACTTTTTGCATACATTATTTTTCAAATGTAAGTATATGTGTGTGTATAAATAAACACATATATATGATTTAGATCAATTTTTAGAAGAGCCGCTGGACCATTGGGGATGTGCATCTGTTATTTTGATAAAATTGCCAAATTGCTCTCCCATGAGCAGTGTGCAAGTGTCTGCTTTCTAACACCCTTTTCATGACTATGTCTAACACTCACTCTTAAGTCCTTTCAGTGTTGTAACCTCTGTTCTTACCACACCATCGGTAAAATGTCTTGCAAAGTAACATGGGCTTTGCGGAAGGAAGAAGAAAAAAGCACCATCAGATACATGAGGGGGAGCAGGGTCAGAGGTGACTAGGATGTCCTGGAGATAAGATGGGGAGAAGGAAGCAATCATCAAGGTATTTGTTGCAATAAGTGTCCAAAAAATGTAATTTCTCTGGGAATCTAGTCTAAACTGGAGTTTTCAGAGCATGTGTAACAGATGTTAGAGTGATTAATTCTTGTTATTAAAGGGAAAAGATATCTCAGGAGGCCAGAAATTTTAAAGACTATGGGTTAGTGTTATAGGGTTGAAAATCTCCCATTGAAGAGGAAGGTGGCACCTGGCTCTTTCAGTATTTACACTAGTAAGCCGGTGCTAGCGGAATGATCATGCTTTCTCCCAAGCCTTCAAAGTACTACCAAGTAATGGGGTACTTTGGTCTTGAGGTTCTCAGACTTGAGCTTGTGTCTCCCAGACAGTCCATCCCCTGAGCTGGTAATCTGAGCATGGAGCACATCACAAGGAGAGCTGGATACCACAGGGGACAAGATTCAGCTTCTGTGTCTAGTTCTCTGGAGGAAATTACAACCCAAAAGAGAACCATGAAAACCATCTTCTGCCCTCTACGTTTATATCCTGGTTGGATTTCCACCCCTTCTGTTTCATTCATTTCTGTTTCTTAAAAAAGCTTCATTGGGACACCTGGGTGGCTCAGTGGGTTAAGCCTCTGCCTTCAGCTCAGGTCATGGTCTCAGGATCCTGGGATTGAGCCCCACATCGGGTTCTCTGCTCAAAGGTGAGCCTGCTTCCCCCCCTCTCTCTGCCTGTCTCTCTGCCTATTTGTGATCTTTCTCTCTGTCAAATAAATAAATAAAATCCTAAAGAGAAAGATTTTATTTATCTATCTATTTGAGAGAGAGATACAGTGAAAGAGAGCATGAGAGAAGAGAAGCAGACTCCCCGTGGAGCTGGGAATCCGATGCGGCAATCGATCCTGGTACTCCGGGATCATGACCTGAGTGAAGGCAGTTGTTTAACCTTCTAACCGTTTAATCGTCTACCCTCCTAAAGGAGCCACCCAGGCGCCCCTTTATTTCTTTTTTTAAATCTTTAATAGTGTTTTACTTCTATTTATTTCCACTGGGATAATTTTGTTGTTATTTTTTAAGCTCACTGTCCTTGAACTAAACCCCAAAACAAGTAATTGCCAAATCCCCAATCATAATGAGTAACTTCAAAACACCTTTCTCAGTAAGTGGCAGAGCAATCAGGATAAAGAAACTTAAAGAGGTTTGAAAGATTAGAACATGTCAGTTAATAACCTTGAAAATATGCATATGAAATTCTAAACACAACAAATAAGAAACAGATATTCTTTCCAAACTCCTGTGGAACATTAAAAAATATTAGTAATTTATTAGACCACAAAGGAAATTTCAGTCGCTTCCCCAAACCAAAATATGCAGGCCAACAAGAAGAGCAAAATTCATCTAGTAACAAAGCAAACAAAGGCCCAACTCTTAAATCTCTTGCATTAAAGAAAAACAAAAGAGAATGCAAACTACAGATGCTATATATTTCACATCTATAATGATATTAATAACTTGGAAGTTTTAGCCTGGTTTCTGCCTTGTTTTTGTTTCATTGGTTTGCTTATTTTAATCTCTCTCATATTAGGGTCTTTCCTCATGTATCTTGATATTTGCGGCTACATATACACATGCAAGACTAAGGCATTAAAAGGCTCATTCAGTGTCTATCGCACATTTTGGGGGTTATTGATTAGCGAACTTGGTTTGGAAGAAATAAAGCATTAACATAGCTCTTTTATTGGGAGACCTTCTCTTCTGCCAGGTATTTGGCAAATCTCTTTCCCCAACTTTGCCAGTTTTTTTCACCAAAGATTAGAACACTAGCTGCTGCCATCATTGTGGGTAGAAAAAGCCTCAGGGTTCAGAAGGCATTCTTCATTCTCCACTGCTTTCAGCCTTTAGCTCTTGTCGTTTAGAAAGTACTTCCAAGTTCTATCTTGAAAGCAGAAGCGCTGAGAAAGATTCCTGAGAGAGTACGAAGGGTTTTAAGTCAAAGAAGAGCGGCGATTCACCTGAGATCAAAGAGATGAACAGCTCCTCCACATCCAGTTTTGCAAAGTGTGGCTCCTGTAAGACAGCAACATCCACGTCATCTGGTAAAACTTGATAGAACTGCAACATTTTGGACCTCATCCAGAGGCACAGAATCAGGTGTTCTGTGTATGGGGCCCAGAAACGTGTTTCAACAAGCGTTCCAGGCGATTCTGATGCCAAAGTTTGAGAACCACTGGCCTAACTTGACGGAGGGAAGAGGGGAGCTTGTGTTCACGTGTCTCGTGGCTGGAATTTGAGGACGTGGAATTTTAAAAGCCATATGCAATCAACTCGAGATGGAGGATACGGTCTGTTTTCTCAGGTGCAAGAAGAAAGGTTTTCTCTTTGGTCTTCTATTTTCTTCTAAAGGGAGAGGGACCAGAGACAATCGCTTCTTTCTGAGCCATTTGTTACCCAGACTGCGTCGCTTCGTCCCTGAGCTCCGGCAAGTGTCAGAATGGAAGAAGATAGAGGAGGACAGTGTGGGGCAAGAAGAAATAACAAGGTCCCAACCTTTCATAGCCTCCAAACGTGAATCTATAGTCCAAGCAGGTCTCCTTTCCGCCCCAAATCCCAACCACCGCACGCAGTTAGGTTGGACTGACGCTTCGCCTTGGCCTCCCCACTTCCGGGCCCTAGCCAATAGGAACTCAAATTGCTCAGCCAGTTAGCGCCCTGCGCTGCTTCCGGCGTTCTGCGCGCTGCCCTGGAGACGGGATGGGCGAATCCAAACGCAGAGGGGTGTAAGACACGCATTACCTAAAACTGCGCTTGCGTGTTCCACTTTGCTCTCTTGCTTCACCCCGGGCCTTGCCCAGTGGACTTGCCTTGAAGGATTAGAACCCCAGAAGCGGGCCTTGGCGGGAGCCTTCCATTGCGTCGGCTGCTTTTCCTCGTCGATCGTTCTGGTGAGAAGCAGTGGCAGTTTTAGAGTTTACGAATTTGGGTTTGTGTCTTGCTGAGGGTGCGGGGTACACTACAGGCCTGGAGGGGCGCCATTCACCTACCCTTTCTCCGTGAACCCTGTGTCTCCGGTGTCTTCTTTCTTCGGACTCTGCCTTGTTACCGAGTTAAACTAAAAACCTGAAACAGTTTTCTCGAGGCTTTGGTTCCGGGTACATGGGACACCTTCTCGAGGACTTAGGTGCAAGGGGGATTCGGGGCTGTAGGGTTCGGGAGATGAGCTTTACGGACGTCCCAGATGCGGAGTTTTTCCCCTTAAACCTTGGCGGCGCTTCCCGAATTCTAAGCCGGCCGTGCTTCCAGATGTCGGTGGACGTGGAGAGAAAGAGAGTGAACCAGTTCGCTGGCAGTGAGCTTCTTGGAGTGAGGGGTGTTTACATAGTGATTGAGCACCCGCGTTTTAGAGATCTGGCTAAGCTTAGAGCCTGTAGTTAATTAAGCCTGTCAAGGAGGCGCACCTGTTCAACGCTTGGGCATAGCGCCTGCCACCTTTTACGCCCTCCAAAAAGGTTGTTTTCGTCTGTGGTTAGGGAAGTTGAGCGTGCTTCCGGGGGGTGAGTGAAACCACAGGTGGTTGGGCTTTGCTTCCACAGTTTCTGATTCAATAGGTTTGGGCGGGGGCAAACGGCTAGTTGAGGAGTTAATGGCCTGAAGGTAGAGTTAAGGGAGGGTTCCGGTCTTCATCTGCGTGCCTCTAGCACCTGGTTAGTTTCAGAGTTGTTGCCTGTAAGCCCAGCCACTGAATCTTAAATGCCTCATTTGGTCCTATGTGTGATTCGTTCTGATTTCTGGCTTCTCTGGTAATACCTTGGTGAGCTTGTAGGTTGAGAGTCTTAAAAGACTCGCCACACCTTTAGAAAAATTGGGAAGGCTAAATGGTGGTGTCTGGAAATGCACACTCGGTGAGAACAAAAACAAGCGCGAGGAAGTGATAACTGAAACTCGGGAAAATGATTGCCTTTGGAAAGGATGAAGAGTTGTGATTGCCATAGGCTCAGGAAGGGACTTCGGGAGTAGCAGGCCAAGTGATGTTCTTCACCTGGGTGGTGATCGCAAGGATGTCCCTCTTATAATCATTAAACTATACATTTATTTTGTGGAGTTTTCTGTATTTGTGTTTTATTTTACAATTTAAGAGGTTACATATTTTTAAAAACTCTTATTAGGAAGTCTAAGTGAGAATGGCCTTGGAGTGAGCCAAAAAGACTCTAAAAGCCTGGAATTTCAAACTTGAAACAAAACTTAGAAAATCATCTGATCCAATTCCTATTTTACTCTAAGGAAACTGAGCCTCAGGGAGGGGAAATGTTCCCATAGTAAACCTCTCTTACCTAAGCCAGACTTTGTAATTGGTGAATTTCATTAATTTCAGGCTATGTGGTCTGCCCAGATATCACTACTCAGTAAAAGATTGAAGAAAATAATTTGGCCTGAAGCAAGTTCAAAACTTGAAGATTTCATTTTTTTTTTTCCTTGTGGCTTAAAACCTTATTTTCAAAGAATGAATTCTTTGTCTTACATAAAAACTTACTTCAACACCTTATCCTGCTGTATCCTAATGTAGCCAATTTGCGAACATTTAAGTAAATGTTAAAGGTCTGGTTATTTTTTTCTGGCTAAATGGCTTTTCCATCTTAACATATTGTCATTTTAATCTTACTTTGGTTATATTACATACTTTGTAATGTTGACCTGTTGCCACAAAATTACTCTTGTCTGGGCTGAATTTTGGTGGGTCATGAGTCAGCACTGTGGTTTTTGTTTTTGTTTTTGTTTTTTTTTTAAGATTTTATTTACTTATTTGACAGACAGAGCTCACAAGTAGGAGAGATGCAGACAGAGAGAGGGGAGGAAGCAGGCTCCCCGCCGAAGCAGAGACCCCGGGATCATGACCTGAGCTGAAAGCAGAGGCTTTAACCCACTGAGTCACCCAGGCACCCCATCAGCATTGGTTTTTAATGAATGGGTTTTAGGAAGAGAGGAGCATAGAACTTAGTAAAAGTGCTTGTTAAAATAAAATAAATAGATACTACCTGTGCCACTTTTGGATTTTCATTTGATTTAAATTTGAATTTCTTCTACATCTTTTCTACTTAAAATTTAAAGAATTTTGCTCTCAATAGTATGAGTTCTTCTGATTTGACATAGAGACCAGGTTTGTAATCCAAATAACTAAATGTAATTACTAGAATGTATACTTTATAGATTTTTTCCCATTTTGCAATAAATTTTAATTTCTTTGGAAAATTGAATCATAAAATTAGTTATTCCTAGATTGTTAGATTACTGGTTCCCTATGCCAGGATAAGACAAACTGCTGCCTGTTGGCCAAATCTAGCTCTTAGGTATGTAGGTCATACCTGTTGTGGTATGGCTTACAGCAGAGAATACATTCTGAAGATCTGGTATACAGCATAGTGATTATACTAAACAATAAAGTATTATGTACTTCAAAGTCACTACAAGAATAGATCTTACATGTTCCTACCACAAAAAAATGATAATTATGTGACATGTAGAGATATTAACTACTGTTATGGTAGTGATCATATTCTTATATATAAATGGATCAAATCACATTGTACACTTTAAACTTAAAGTACATGTCAAGTATATCAACACCAAGTTGAGATACGTAGATACTATACAGTTAACCCCTTTTAAAATGTACAATTCAGTGATTTTTTTAAAAAAAGATTTTATTTATTTGTTAGAGCACAAGCAGGCAGAGGGAGAGGGGGAAGCAGGCACCCTGCAGAACAGGGAGCCTAATGTGGGGCTTGATCCCAGCACTCTGGGATCATGATTTGAGCTGAAGGCAAAGGCCCAACCATCTGAGCCATCTTGGTGCCCCCAGTGATTTTTTTTTTAAAGATTGTATTTATTGGGGGAGAGAACGAGAGAGTGGGGATGGGAGGGCAGAGGGAGAGGGAGAAGCCGACTCCACACTAAGTAGGGAGCACTAGGGGCTTAATCCCAGGACCCCAAGATCCTGACCTGCACCCAAGGCAGATACTTAACCTACTGAGCCACCTAGGCACCCTGATTCAGGGATTATTCACAAAGTTGTACAACCATTAATACTAATTCCAGAACATTTTCATCTGCCCAAAAAGAAATGCCATACTCATTAACTTCTTTTACATTCTTTTTTTTTTTTTTTAAATTTTATTTATTTATTTATTTGACAGAGAGAAATCACAAGTAGATGGAGAGGCATGCAGAGAGAGAGAGAGAGAGGGAAGCAGGCTCCCTGCTGAGCAGAGAGCCCGATGTGGGGCTAGATCCCAGGGTCCTGGGATCATGACCTGAGCCGAAGGCAGAGGCCTAACCCACTGAGCCACCCAGGCGCCCCTTTCTTTTACATTCTTTTTCAAAGAGTTTTGCTATAGGTTCTGACTTACTGGATGCAATGTATAAACAGCTGCTTTTAAAGAATTTCTTACAGCTTACTGGATAATTTCTGGAAACTTCTGTAGTCTACCATATGAAATCCTTTCAAAGAGATACCAATTTAAAATTGGTTTTGTGGATCAAGTTAATACTTCGATTATACTGTAAATGTATTGTTCAAGATGCTGAATCCACTGATGTGCTTTAATTCTAAATAAAGAAATTCTAAATAAAGAAATTCTAAATAAAGAAATTCTAAATAAAGAAATTCTAAATAAAGAAATTCTAAATAAAGAAATTCTAAAAAATAAAATTCTAAAAAATAAAATTGTAAATAAAATAAAACAAGACTATATCAATTCCTGTTCAGTCAGGCAAATTAGGACAAATTGGCCAAGAAAATGAACTCTCTTAACTGCTTATATCCTAGATGATGAAGTGGTTGGTTAAAAAAAAAAATTTTTTTTTTGTTTAAATTTAAAACAGGAGTTAGTGAACTTTTTCTGTAAAGGGCTAGATAGGAGGTATTTAAAATGTGTGTAGGCCATTATTCTGTCACAGTTCTGCAATTGTAGCCTAAAAGGAGCCTTAGACAATCTACAAGTAAATGGGTGTGGCTTGGTTCCAGTTAAAACTTGATTTACAAATGGAGGCAGCAAGCTGAATGTGGGAAGAGGACCCTTTAGTTTAGTAACAGCTGACTTCGAATAGTATTTGGATTGACTCTTAGAATCTTTGTGGATTAGATGTAAATATCATTACATATAAAGCATTTTAACATACATTGTCTAATTTGTATCTCACAATTTGAGGTTTAGGTGGGTCATATATTGGCACATTCTATACAGATGTTGACACAATGTGCCTGCCTTTGTAACAAGAGCCTAAGAAAAGTATCAAGATACATTGACTGGTATCTCATTCATCCCTCTTTTTGTCATTTTCATCACTTTTGTTGAGATCTTGTTGAAGGAATTTGTGAATTTTTTGGTTTTCCCCTTAGCTTATTTTTTTCTTCACCCTACAAAGAGACACTAGTATCTAACATTTGTAGATGAATTTTCTGAGTTTATTATTAGGTTTACATATTAAGTATCCTAGGCTAATTAAATATGTAACCAGCTTGCATTTATAAAGGTTTTTGTTTACCTTTTAGGAACTAGAGATGCCATTAGGCTGTTATTTTATCTAATGGTGAGAAGTCAGCCCAGAGATGGAAAACTTCATTCTGTATGAGGAGATTGGCCGAGGAAGCAACACTGTTGTTTATAAAGGGCGTCGGAAGGGAACAATCAATTTTGTAGCTATTCTTTGTACTGATAAGAACAAAAGGCCTGAAATAACCAATTGGGTAAGTAAGTCAAATATGTTTCCTTCCCCCTGGGAAAACACAGAGCTATTATCAAGGAGAGGTAATAGCATCAAACCAAAGCTATTGAACTCACTATAGCATATACCATATTTTCAGTCGGGATGGGTGACCTTCTATCTGTTTAGTGCCACCAAACCTGAATAATGACTAGTATACATACCTAGGTAATTAACAACTTTGTTATTTTTTTGGGAAGAGTCAGGGAAAATACACTCTATATTAGTATATTTACTTATACATTTAGTATGTGATTTATGAAGATTGCCAAAGGAAGGACAGTGGGTAAGAGTGAGTTGGGTTTAAAATTTATAGCCCAGGGTCCTGGACAAAATTTAGGCCCCCCCCATTGTGGTAAAATACACGTATCAAAAATGTACCATTTTGACCATTTTTAAGTGTATAGCTAGTGATATTCAGTACATTCATTATGCTGTATAACCAACACCATCCCTAGAACTCATTTTTTTTAAGTAAACTTTTTTTTTTTTTTTTTTTTAATAGTAGGCTCCATGCCCAGGGTGGAGCTCAGTGTGGGGCTTGAACTCATGACCCTAAGATCAAGACCTGAGCTGAGATTGAATTGGATGCTTAACCAACTGAGCCATCCAGGTGCCCCTAAAAAGTTAAGTTCTTAAGAGCAGTTTGAGTCACAGCAAAAAGTGTAGTGATTTTCCACTTACTCCCTGTTGTCCTGCATGCATAGTCTTCTCCATTGTCCACATCCTTGCCGAAGTGGCACATATATTACAATGGATGAATCCACATTGATACAGCATAATCATCTATACTTCATAGTTGACATTAGGGTGCACTTTTGGTGGTGTACATTCCATAGTGGTGGACAAATGTAATATGTATTATTACAGTATCATACTTTCACTGCCCTGAAAATCTACTGTGTTCCACCTAGTCATCCCTCCACCTTCTCCCCAACCTTGGGCAACCACTGACCTTTTTATTAGGTCTATAGTTCTGCCTTTTCCAGAATGTAATATAGTTGGAATTGTATAGTATATAGCCTTTTCAGACTGACATCTTTAACTTAGCAATGTTTTCTGTGTCTGTCTGTAGCTGACAGCTCATGTCTTTTGAGAAACCTCATATAGATGTACCAGTTTGTTCATCTATTGAAGGGCATCTTGATTGTTTGCAATTGTGAATAAAGCTGCTATAAACATCTGTATACAGGTTTTTGTGTGGACATGAGGTTTCAACTCTTTTGGGTAAATACCCAGAGTGCGATTGTTGGATGGTCCAGAACTCTCATCACCTAGCAAAACTGAAACTATACACCTTAAACAGTAATTCCTCATTTTTCCTTCCCCAGTCCCAGGCAACCACCATTCTACTTTGACTTTGAATGGTACTTCATGTAAATGGAATCCTACCTCCTTTGTCTTTTATAACTTATTTCATTTAGTGTGGTGTCCTCAGGGTTCATTCATGTTGAAGCATGTGTAAGAATTTTTCATAAGACTGCAATATTCTACGGTATATATAGACCACATTTTGCTTATCCATTTACCTGTCTATGGACACTTGTGTTCTTCTACCTTTTGCTATTGTGAATAATACTGCTGTGAAAATAGGTGTATATATATGTCTTCAGGACATATTCTGCTTTCAGTCCTTTAGATATATACTCAGAAAATGGAATCCTATGTTTAACTTTTTTTTTTTAAGCAACTAACACACTTTTCCACAGAGGCTGTAGCATTTTACACTCCCAACAGTGTACAAGGAATTCCATTTCTCCACATCTTTGGTGGCAACACTTGTTACTCTTTGTTTTTGTTTTGAAGGTAGCTATTCTAAGGGGTGTAAGGAGGTGTTGGTTTCTCTAAGGAGTGTGGATAGTTGAGGGAAAACAGATGTATGGGACATGATACAGGTTTGTTTGTAGATTTGGTGCTGGGAACACAAGGAATTTCTCTTCTAATGAGGTTTTCTCTGAACTGAGAAGCTAAGTCCTCAATTGAGGGGGTGGTGGAAGGCATTCTAGGCAAGAGGAAAGCAGAAATGTGAATCCTCACTTGGCAGACAGACTGGCTGGGGCCACTTGAAATTGGAGATCCTGAACTGAAGCTGTATCAGTCAGTGTGGCTTGTGTCTGCCTCAGTTTCTTGTGTCTGTGCAGAGTGTGGACGCCTAAACTGAACCAGAATTGGAGTACTAGCATGAGTGAGCTGGAAAGTCAATAGGTAGTGGTCACGAGCTAGGATGTGTGCAAGATTTTGGAGACGTTACAGCTCTTGGTCAAAACCTAACAATGCAGTCCAATAGAAATACAATGGGGGCTACAGATCTAACTTTAAAGGTCATAGGATCCACATGGAAAGGACATTTTATTAATTAATCCAGCAAGAAGAATATATTTCAACAGATGGGTGGTTTGCAAGATTGAGAGTGCCGAGGTGAACCAGTATCTGGAAGAGTAGGTACTTTTACATATACTGAGTGATAGGCAGCGCGGGAGGCTGGGCTGTGGCCTGATTTCTGTTGGAATTTCCATACCTCCTTTACTTGTCATTAGGACCTCCCCCTTCCAGTGCCTGAATCAATGGAGATCCATTTAAACATGCTCACGCTGTGTCTTCCCCATTTTCTTCTGGTCCTGTATTAGTTTATTATAAGGTGCTCCTCAGATTCTCTTGGTCACTCTGATTTTTGTTTTTCTCCTCATCTGTCTTCTAAATTATGTGGATTCATTTCCCTTTCTTTGTGTTAGAATACGAGCCCACCCGCTGTTCCTAAAGTGTACCACTTATCCATTTTTAAAACTGGGAGCTCTGTATTTCTGTAAATCAATGGGCCCATTAGCCTGTGTTGAGTCTGAGTGACAATAGAGAGAGAGAGAGAGAGCGAGAGAGAGAGAGAGAGAGAGAGAGAGAGAGAGTGTGTGTGTGTGTGTGTGTGTGTGTGTGTGTAAGGAGATCAGAGGACGAGGATTCAAAGCACTTGGATCACGAATTTGGAGTCTGGATGGTTTGTTAATAGAGCACATATTTTTATGGTTTTAGTTTCCATACTTCTAGGGATTTTGAAGGGAAAAAACAAAAATCCCTGAGGCAAGTTAGTATTTTTTTTAACTGACAGGTTCTTGCATCTTTGTTGAGTTTTCAATTCACTCTTGTTTTTGGTGCACAGGAATTCTCATGATATAATGGAAATGAACATTTTAAGATCAGTGGGCTCACTGTAATGATTCTTTTAATAACCCAAGTGAATTTACACTGGGATTCACTAAGGAGATTATATATATATATATATATATTTTTTTTTTTTTTTAAAGATTTTATTTATTTGTTTGACAGAGATCACAAGTAGGCAGAGAGGCAGGCAGAGAGAGAGGAGGAAGCAGGCTCCCTGCTGAGCAGAGAGCCTGTTGCGGGGATGGATCCCAGGACTCTGGGATCATGACCTGAGTGAAAGGCAGAGGCTTAACCCACTGAGCCACCCAGGTGCCCCCACTAAGGGTATTTTTAAGAATAAAATTGTAGAATCCTTTAAGGATTCTTTTAAATATTTAAAAAGTAATGTATCATTATTATAGAAAACTTGGACAATCCAGAAGAATGGGTAGAAGAGGTGGGGAAAAGAAAGCTGCATTGTGCTGTCACCTGAGGTAGTCCCTGTTTTGTTTTGGTTGATTGGTTCTACTGTTGTTTACTATGAGTTTAAAAAAAAATTTGAATCCTGATAATGCATAATTTTGTTTCTTGCTTTTTTCACTTAAATTATTATGCTGTCTTTTTTTATGATATAAAATTAAACATTTTGAAGTTGGGCTAATAATTTTTCACTTGCTATATAATTTAACTATTGTGTTATTGAGACTTGAGGTTATTGTTACTTAGTAAAGGTGCTTTTCTTCCTTGAAAGTTATTTCTTTCCTAATTATAAAAGTAGTGTGTATGTAATGTAGAAAATAGAAAAAAGTAGAAATTACCAGTTCTACTCAGAAAAGCTATTTTGACGTATTCTTTTTGGTCCTTTTCCTATGAACATTTCTTTTGCAATGTAGTGTTTACATAAATACACAAAACTATATTGCAAAAGTTTTCTTTTTTTTTAAGACTGTACATTAAATTAGCATTTTTCCACATCACCAGCCTTAAGAGCCATCATTTTAAGTTTGAGTCCACCAAATTCTGCTATCTTGTTGCCCACTTCCCAATTGTGTATTTAGGTGTTTCTTAACAGATGTGAGGATTAATATGAGAAAATTGAGCATTTTCTTTTTTTATGTGTGTTTGTGAATGCTGTATTTTTATAGGTCCGTCTCACCCATGAAATTAAACACAAAAACATTGTAACTTTTCATGAATGGTATGAAACCAGCAATCATCTCTGGCTAGTGGTGGAACTCTGCACAGGTAAGTGTGTGTAGGAAGTGCTACAAATATTTCCACCTATGTAATTGTGAAAAAACATATGCAGGTTTTGTTATTTTCCTTTTGTATTGCAAATAGAAGCACTTGATACTATTGACTGTGTTCGCTTGCACGTATGTTTGGTTACTAGGGGAGAATAAAGAGCAAAGATGTCTGCTGAGAGGGAGACAGTAAAATTCAATTTGGGCTTAACTTTATTTTGGTATAAAATACTACTACATCGCCTATATAAAAATTTAGAAATATTTTTTAGTGATGAACTTATCAAGCAAGTTTTCTTATTCAATAAAAACCAAGTATTTTAGTTCAAGGAGCTATTAGTTAGCTCATTAGTTTATAAAGTGATCATCTTTTTGTTTATGAAGAGAATACTTGCTGTTTATAAAAACTTAAGGTATGTGAATAAGTGAAAGATGAACCAACAAATACTACCCCTTAACAATGATTAGAGATAACTTTTTTTTTTTTTGATTTTATTTATTTATTTGTCAGAGATAGAGGGGGAGAGAGCGAGTGAGCACAGGCAGACAGAGAGGCAGGCAGAGGTAGAGGGAGAAGCAGGCTCCCTGCTGAGCAAGGAGCCGGATATGGGACTCGATCCCAGGGCGCTGGGATCATGACCTGAGCCGAAGGCAGCTGCTTAACCACCCGAGCCACCCAGGCGTCCCAATTAGAGATAACTTTTATAGCTCTTGCTTTATACAACTTTCTGTGACTGTATGTAGGGAGAAAACTGACTGACTATATTGATTTTTTCTGGGCTTTTAGTTTCACTGTCTTCAGGGAAAAAGTACCACTGTTGGCATACTTCTGTTTATACATTGATAATAAAGAATCACTAAATATTAAGATAGAATTTCTAGTTTTATGGGTCTTACCCATTATATTGGCAATTCAAATTTATAAAACTGAATCATGAAAGAGGTTATTTGGAATAATTCTTGCATTTTATTTTTTCCAAAATAATAGGAAAGGACTATGGTTTAAATGCTTGCACAGTTGAACACACTCTTGAGGTGATCAGCAGACTTTCCCTGTGTTCCTTCTTGCTTCAGCTGTTATTTCTGCTCCCGGACCATCTTCATAGCTTTACTACTTTATGCCGGTGTATGGAGTGGTTCCTCACCCACTGAAAAATCAACTTCAAAAAATCTACCTTCATAGTGTTCTGACTGAACTTTCAGATGACATCTAAGGCTTTTTTTTTTTTCCCCCAAGAGTGTGTGCAGGCCCCGGAGGGGGGGGGCATTGGGGGTTGGGGTGGTGCAGAGGGAGAAAGGGAGAGAATCTTAAGCAGACTCCATGCCCAGCACAGAGCCTGACCGGGCTGCATCTCATGACCCTGAGATCATGACCTGATCTGAAATCAAGAGTCCAATGCCATCAGGCGCCCCAGGATATTTTCTCTCTCCCCCACCTTCTCCCCAAGACTTTTTTCTCCCCCAACCCTCCTCTGTCCTGCCCCCTCCTCTGTCCTGCCCCTCCTCCCCCTTCTCCTCTTTTCTTTTTTCTCCTCTCCTCTTCTTTCTTCTCTTTTTTTTCTTCTCTTCTTTTTTCTTTTTTTTCTCTCTTCTTTCTTTTCTTCTTTCTTTTTTTCCTCTTCTCTCCTTTTTTCTCTTATTTCTTCTCTTTTCTCTTTTCTTTCTTCTCTTTTTTCTGTTTTTCTTAAGAGAAAGGAGAAGAGTTTTATTTGAGCCCAAGTTAGGATAGCTGCCTGGGATATACAATTGTCAAAAAGAAAAGAGTGCTCTGGGGAGAGAACATTATGTGCAGGGTTATATATATTCCTCTGATCTTGGCTCCTGTTGGAACCTTGATGCTTTAAAAAAAAGTTTGTTCCTGGCACTTAGATGGTAGAAATGTGAACAGGACCTTGGTAGAGTATAGGAATAGAATTCAGTGTGTCTGCCTTTGTTTTATTTCCTCAATGATGTACTCAAAGGGTTGTGATTTTCTGTTAAGGAAAGACCTTTTTTCTGCCATGCAGACTTTGTAGAAAATGGTTAACTTTGTATAGGAGTAAATGTGGCTATACTTTGCATGATGTGTTTTAAATGCACAATTTGAATTAATATTTACCACTAGTTTTTGTAGCTGTTCAATGCCCAAGGGATGAGTTAGAAATCATAACACCAGAAGGATTCTCCCTGCATCCCTCCTGCTTGCTTACTGATTAGTTTCCCATCCTGAGCAGTAAGTCTCTGGAAGCTGTCTCTGGAGTACGGACAGAAATTCCTCTTCAGTGCTTGGACCACTGTGTTCATCCATATGTGCATTTCCCCTGCCAGGCTGTCCATGTGTACTGATTTATTTTTTTAAGGCTCAGTATCATCACCCATCGTGGGAGCTCCTGGAGACACTGTGTTATGTTGGTGGGTTAAAATGGGTGATTTTTAATCAACTTGCAGGTGGTTCTTTGGAAATGGTTATTGCTCAAGATGAAAACCTCCCAGAAGATGTTGTTAGAGAATTTGGTGTTGACCTCATTACTGGATTATATCATCTTCATCAACTTGGCATTCTCTTTTGTGACCTTTCTCCTGGCAAGGTAATTTATGAAAATTTTCATTTCCTAACTCCTACTGTCTTAAGTTATAGTGCTTTCCCCGGAGTGTTTTTATTTTTAGATAAAATTTAGGTAAAATACAGACCATCTTGAAATTGAGTGAATTTGTTTTCTTTTAAAGATTTTATTTATTTTAGAGCTAGAGTGAGCGCTATCAAGAAGGGGCAGAGGGATGGGGCACCTGGGTGGCTCAGTGGGTTGAAGCCTCTGCCTTTGGCTCAGGTCATGATCCTAGGGTCCTGGGGTGGAGCCCCACCTCTGGCTCTCTGCTCAGCAGGGAGTCTGTTCCCCCCCCCCCCTCTGCCTGCTTCTCTGCCTACTTGTGATCTCTGTCTGCCAAATAAATAAATAAAACCTTAAAAAAAAATAAAATATATATAAAAAATAAATTAAAAAAAATCTTAAAAGAAGGGGCAGAGGGAGAGGGAGAGAGAATGTCCAGCCAACTCCGTGCTGAGCGTGGAGCCAATCCCCTTACCTGGGATCATGACCCAAGACAAAACCAAGAGTTGAAGCCCAACTGACTGAGCCACCCAGGAGCCCCTTGAATTAATATTTTTTAAAATTAAAAACATGGTGCCATATTTTAGTTATCTATTGAAGTAGCTTTTATTTATTTATTATTTTTATTATTATTTTTTAAAGATTTTATTTATTTGACAGAGCTCACAAGTAGGCAGAGAGGCAGGCGGGGGCGGGGGGATCCCCACCAAGCAGAGAGCCTGATATGGGGCTCAAACCCAGGACCCCGAGATCATGAACTAAGCTGAAGGCAGAGGCTTTAACCCACTGAGCCACCCAGGTGCCCCTTGAGGTACCTTTTAGAATGGGAACTCTCCTCTGAGTCCTTTGAGTAAATGTTACTGCTGCTAAGGTATATTGTGAATGATGAACTCAGTATCTCTATAAACTAGGATGCTAAGCTCTTAAATTATGATATATGATTATGAGCCATTATTTTAGCTTGATAATGACCTTTTTGGCTTTGCTATTTGATTAGTGACATTATGGGTCAAAAGCTTCTTCTTTGGTAAAAATTAATGACCCATAACTAAATGTGCTTCAGTGTGGTAGAGGCATGAAACCTGCTTAGTTCTAGAATCATAGGTGACACTGACATTTAGAAGTTGTGTGACCCTGGGCAAGTTTACCGTTCTCTCTGCATTGGCTTCCTTGTCTGTGATCTGGAGATGGATTCCATACTATATTTAGGTTAAGCTTCTAGGAGACTTGCTGGTGTTTTCAATCAATGGCATCTATTATTTATAAGTACATATTCTTAGGTATTGTACTTATTACTGGTTTGAGTTGCTGCTTTGTGAAGGTGTATATAATGAAATACAAAGTTGAATATTGTTAAACATTATTATTGTAAGCCCTCCATATGAGAATATAATTACAGGTGAGGAGACTGAAATTTAGATAGGTTAAGTAAATTCTCTAGTCGGAACTGGAGTGGTGGACTCTAACTTCAAAATGCTAGTTTTGAGCCTGTGAGTAAACAACATCTTGGAGAAGTAGGTTTTCAAATCCTCCTACAGCTGTGATGGAGGATTGGCGAGGATGAATTGTTCCGTATACACTGTTCTTTATCTTTCCCAAAGGCATGTGGTTTCCCTCTGTGGTTATGATGTGTTCATTGTATACATCTGAGCATGGGCAGTTTAATATTTGATCCTATTATTAAAATATTGCATTTTTTTTCTTTAGCCGCTTTTAAAAATTTATATGCCTTTAATTTTTTGAGTAGGATGAAGCAAGAAGGCCAGTGCTCCAAGATCTTCAGCGGGATTTGAAGAGGGACTGAAGGGGAGTGCAAATGGGACTGGTTTCTGAACACCTTTATTTTCTCGTCTTCATAGATACTCTTGGAAGGGCCTGGCACATTGAAGTTTAGTAATTTTTGCTTGGCCAAAGTAGAAGGTGAAAATTTGGATGAGTTCTTTGCTTTGGTGGCAGCAGAAGAAGGCGGAGGTGATAGTGGGGAAAATGTACTGAAGAAAACTGTAAAAAGTAGAGCCAAAGGTATGTGGAAAGCTTACAGATCAGAATACTGCCCAAGTCATGTGTTTAGGAGATAATGTCGACTTTGTGTTTTTGCCAGTCAAATTAATGTATTGAAAATAACAGTAGAAATCTGGGTATGGGAATGGCTTTGTCCATAGCCCAAAGGTTTTCGCATAGGTCCAATACTGTGTAAAGTACAGGGAATCTCTAACAAAGCTTGTATTCTATCCTTGGCTTTCTATGTCACCACTCATTGAACCGGGGATGGCTATTTTGTCCTGCTTCCTTCTGTATCCTAAGTACTTAAAACAGTGCCTGCCACACACTATAGGCTAAGTAGATATTTTTTCAGCATTGATGAGTAGCTGATATTCTGAAATTAAGGGAGATTGTTAGGGTGCATTTTTGGGAGGTGGTTTTGCTAGTGAGTTGGGGCCTGGAGTGTTAAGAGTTGTACTTGAGGGGGGATTGTGAAGTGATACCTTTTGTAATACTGTTTTTAGAGAGAGAAGGAGTGTGCGAGTGGAGCTGGGGGCAGGAAGGGGAGAAGGAGAGGGAGAGAGAGAATCCAAGCAGGCTCCATGCCAACTGCAGAGCTGATATGGGACTCAGTCTCACAAGCCTGAGATCATGACATGAGCCAAAATCAAGAGTTGGAGCTTAACTGACAGAGCCATCAGGCGCCCCTCTTTTGTAATGTTCCATGTGTAAATCTGTTGTCAAACTTAACACACGTAATCATTTTCTTCCCACGCAGTTATGTTGGTAGGGACTTCATTTGTTCATTAGTATGTTTATTAACTCAATGTCGAGGGAAGAAGAAAGTGCATAAATCAACAGAAATTTAGACATGTCCTAGACACTGGAGATACGAAAGGGAACAAACAGGCAAAACCCCCAGGCCTAACTAAACTAGCATTCTAATCAGGGAAGACTGACATTCACCTTCAACACCTACTAATGATGTGCCTGGGCATCTTGGGGGTCTTATTTATGCTTGCTTTCTCAGGACCTGGCATAGTAAGGGCAAATAGGCCTTCCGTAAGTGTGTGCTGTGTGAGTGAATGTATGGATGAAATGTGATGGCATAGCAAAAATGTCACCTAGGAGAGCTTTAAACACTGAGGCCACTTGAGACTGCAGCCCTGGCTGTAATGGGCCCTGGGGATACTGTTCGCTGGAAGATTTACCTCAGTGGAATATACTCACTCACCAGTGAGTGGTGATGACTCGCTTCGTGGAAAGAACTTTCTCATTGGAAGATGGGCGGGTTTTCGGTGGAATTCTGGTGGGTGTTCTGCAACCTCTCAACCATGTGACTTAAGAGATGTTAGGGGACCCTCTAGGTTTCAGTTTCTCATCAGTGAATAAGGGAACTTGCTAACTCAATGCTACTTATTTGTAATTTTTCTTTTTAAAGATTTTATTTATTTGACAGAGATCGCAAGTAGGCAGAGAGGCAGGCAGAGAGTGGGGGAGAAGCAAGCTCCTCATTGAGCAGAGAGCCTGATGCGGGGCTCGATCCCAGGACCCTGGGATTATGACTTGAGCTGAAGGCAGAGGCTTTAACCCACTGAGCCACCCAGGTGCCCCACTTCTTTGTAATATTAAACTTGTATAAAGTCTATGTGGCATACCTTAGTGTTTCTCACTTAACATTGCCTGTTCCCCTGGATTGCATCTTCTCCCTGCCAAAGTTTAGGAAGTGTGAGCAGAAGTGATGGGAGTTACTCTGAGGTGGGCATTTTCAGAGCCAGTGTGCAGTTTGCCATGTTCTTTCCCCCATCTTGGTGATGATGGAAGCCTGTGTTGAGATGGTGTCTCTGTCAGCCTGGCTCTTGGAGTGATTCTGAGGGTGGTGGACCTGTGGTGGACGTGTTGGTGGACATTGGGAGTAATAAATAAACCTTTGTTGGTAAGCCAGTGGGAATTTGGGGTGTTCTTGCTATATAATTTAGCCTGTTCTAATGAAAATATTATAATCAAAGGTTCTTTTGATTATTTAAATTTTTACCTTAAAAAAAAAAGAATATACTGAAGATGCAATAGTATTGTGCCATACCTCTAACTCAAGTGGGTTTTTGAAACCTCTTTGTGTTCTTATGTATCCTTGTAAATGAAACCTTAAAATTAGAAACCATTAAAAGATGTGGAATACACAGGAAGGCCTAGGGAGGTAGATTTGTTTTGGGGATTGATACAAATGCCTAACAAAGTTGTTTTTTATACTTCTAGGATCTCTTACATATACAGCGCCAGAAATTTTAAGGGGTGCTGACTTCTCCATCACCAGTGACCTCTGGTCTTTGGGCTGCCTGCTTTATGAAATGTTTTCAGGTGATTACTTTCTGGTTCATTTTAAAATCGAAGCTGGGCACACACAAAAGGATGAAGTCTGTAGGTTGCAGCAATTTTACCTGGAAGATGGGAAAAAAACCTGGCTTTTCCAAAAAATTTTTTTTAAAAGATTTTATTTATTTATTTGTCAGAGCGCACAAGGAGCCAAAGAGGCAGGCAGAGGCAGAGAGAGAAGCAGGCTTCTTGCTGAGCCAGGACCCCCCCCCCCCCCCCCTCATTAGGGACTCGGTCCCAGGACCCTAGGATCATGACCTGAGCCAAAGGCAGTGGCTTAACCCACTGAGCCACTCAGGCATCCCATCAAACTTTTATATAACTGGTTTTAGCTTGCTTTTCTCTGTATTCCTCCTGTATTCTTGGTGTCTACGCATACATCTGGAACCTTTAACATAATACGTTAAGGAACTTCTGAGGTATAGGTGTTTTTCATGATAATCATTTGGAAAAATGTGCCTACTTACTAGATTATTAGATTATTATAATTATTAGAAGTTGTAAGGTACCTTGTGCCTGTGAATTATTCAGATGTGTCCAGTGGCCCATGCAGCCCTGGGATCATGGCAATGATCCATAAATGAATCAGCATATTTGTTAGGCTGATAGGTTTTGACTTATAGAAATATAAAAATATACAGTGTGCCTGGTCTGTACCAAGCATTCAGTAAGTAGTTCTTGCTCTATATTTTTTCCTATCAATTATATAATCCTAAAATATCTGTAGTTCAGATTTAGAATTATTAGGGATAGCAAAATATTGTCTAATTTTGCAGTTTTTCTTGTGGTTTCAGGAAAACCTCCATTCTTCTCAGAAACTTTTTCAGAATTAGTTGAAAAGATTTTTTATGAGGATCCTTTGCCACCTATTCCAAAAGGTAAGATTTTTAAATTTATTTTTGTGATAAAGGCAGCTAGTTTTCATCTGACACTAATGGTACATTTTTATCTAAAATCAGTTTTTAATTCCTAACCCTCAAATTTACATTTTATAGATTCAGATGGATATTTTTAGAAATGTTAGCATTCCTTTTGCTTTTTTTTTCTTTTTAAGACACTAAAATGAAGACCAAAGTACTACTAATAGATTCCCTCATTTAAAAGCACAAATTAGGGACTCCTGGGTGGCTCAGTTGGTTAAGCAGCTGCCTTCGGCTCGGGTCATGATCCCAGCGTCCTGGGATCGAGTCCCACATCAGGCTCCTTGCTCGTCAGGGAGCCTGCTTCTCCCTCTGCCTCTGTCTGCCATTCTGTCTGCCTGTGCTCTCTCTCTCTCTCTCTCTCTCTCTGATAAATAAATAAAATCTTTAAAAAAAAAAAAATAAAAGCACAAATTATTTTGTGCTCTTAGATCAACAGAAGTCTGATTAAAGATTTTAAAAACCCAACCTTCTGTGTTTTTCTTTCTTGTGTATGTATCATTTACTTATGTTGTGCTTATGTTCCAAGTAGTTATTTCTGTTTAATATTCAAATAAGGGCAAGCCAGGCATTTGTCAGTCCTTCTCTATCTCCATGAATAAGAATGTCCCTGACGTGTTTTTAGTCTTTTTTTAAGCTAGAGTTGTGGTATTTTGAAAGTATTGGAACTTTTATCATGTGAATTTTGATTAACATAACAATCTACCACTAACAATTTTAAGGCAAGAAAAGGAAAAAAACCCGGAACAAACAAAGTAAAGCACTTTGTGCGTGGAAGTGCCATGCTCACAAAAGGAGTTTCAAGACACACACGTGAAAACAGGACTTTATAAAAAAAAAAAATGTACATTTTTAGAAGAAAAAAACTTAGAGAACTAATCTATGGAACTGGGAATACAGAATTCTTTTAGGATTTCAAGAGCCATCCTAAGGAGGAGAAAACCCTCAAAACCTTATTTTGAAAATAGTCTGTACTTACTTAAAAGAACAAAACTGCATTTGTTTGTCTTTTAACTTTTATATCAAGAATGACTGGTTTCTATAAAAGCTATCTCCTGTAATGATGATTTCTGATTTTTGTTTTGTTTTTAATACTCACAGTATTGATTATGGGTCTGTCCTGTAAGTTAAGGATTTTTATGCAGGGAAGAGAAATGTGAAAATGCAGGTGTCACAGGTATGGTGGCCCAGGCTTATTTAGCGATCTTCCTGTGACTGTAACCATAGTGCCCAAATAACACCCTCTGTTTGATGTGTTTGTGCATCGTCTTCATGGCCGCTTGTAACCAGAGGCTGGTAGTGTGGTTGTGATATAATCTAATTTAAAAAGAACTAATAGTTGGAGAATACTGGAATTGGCCAGTATCATCATATTGTGCTATTATTTTCCTGTTAAAAAAATTTTTAGAATAGGGAGCGGGAGAAAAGAGGGATTGAAAATATTTTTATTATGCATTGTGAAGCCACGTTGGTCAAATTAAGAATGCCTCAGAAAATGAGGCATAATTAAAAGTTAAATGCAATAAAGAGAAAATGAAGTCAAGACTTAGTTTTTGAGATTCATGTTTTTGGTGTTCTAGGAAAACACATTTCATTTTATGCCCACACCTCACCCCCATTAAATGGAGGCTGTAATTGTTAGTAATGGATTCAGTGTTCTCTTAAAAATGATACGTGCTTAGAGTACTGTTACTCTAAATGTTTTTGCAGAGTATGTATTCCTATACTTACCACCTGTTTTTCTTTTGGGAATTTGTGTATAGATCCTTCTCTTCCTAAAGCTTCTTCAGATTTTATTAATTTGCTTGATGGTTTACTTCAAAAGGATCCTCAGAAGAGGTATGTGTGGGTAGTATTTTAATATTAAGAAGAGGAATCTTTTTCTCCTTTCACATACTTCTAAAATAGTACTGTTCTATACAGAGAGCTATTCAAATTACTCAACATAAACTCAGATTTCTTTCTTTTTCTTTTTTTTTTTTTTTGAGTGTTTATTTTTTCTGTTTGCAGGGGTTATAAAGTTTTTAATTCCAGGTAACATACAGTGTAATATTAAAGATTTATTTATTTTAGAGAAAGTGAGAGAGGGTGAGTGAAGGGAGGGGCAGAGGGAGAGGGAGAAACAGACTCCTTGCTGACTTGCTGAGTGGGAATTCCTACATGCAGCTTGACCCGTGAACCTAAGATCATGACCTGAGCTGAAATCAAGAGTCAGCAGCTTAACCTACTGAGCTGCCCGGGAGCCCCTAACACATAGGGTAATATTAGTTTTAGGTGTACCATATAGGGATTCAACAGTTGCATACATCATCCTGGGCTCATCACAGCGAAGGCCCTCCTTTATCCCTGTCACCTATATCCCCCATCCTCCTGCCTTCCTCCCCTCTGGTAGCCAGCAGTTTGTTCTCTCTAGTTAAGAGTCTGTTTCTTGGTTTGGCTCTTTGTTTGCAGGGGTTTTAATCCTGAGGAAGTTTTTGAAGTCCATTTCTCCTTTAATAAATAGTTGCATAGTAGGTTGGTGGATTTTCTTATAACTCCCAGATCCAAGAGGGCATTTTTTCCCATTGTGGATTTCAGGTTAAAACTGTCATATACTATTGAACGAAGGATGATGCTGTCAAGATAGTTAATGTTATAACTACTGAGTGGTATTTTAATGTGATCTGTTTTTCTGATGATCCTGTCATAACGAGGGTATCAAGTGCGAGGATAATAGGCACAAAGTGACTTTTCCAGGTTACAGTAATGGCAGAAAGTTCGAATTCACTGTGGCAAGGGGTGGAGGAGGGTGGATCTGGTGGGGATCTCCCTGGGTTGGCAGACAAGAGCAACTGGTTTCTACTTCAGATTCTGCCACTAGGTAACTGGGGGGTTTTAGGCAAGTATTTGGGGTCTCTGCTTCAGGGTGTAAAATGAAGTCAGTTTAGTGTAGCATGTAAAATAATCCAGTCTCTAGCTTCCCTAAGTATAAGTGAAAAACTACAGAAGGAGCTGCTAATTCTTGTGTAAGCACACCTTGTGCTTAAATGGATGCTTTTAGGATTGCTGTTATTTTGCTGTGATCTTCCAGACACCTTTTGATAGGATACAAATATACTTAATTTAGGATGGTGTATTCACATTTCCACATGTTTATATCCTTGTATACTTTGTTGCATAAATGGTACCACTCTGTAACCTAGTTCTTCCTATATGTACACTAAGTCCTACATGGCTGCAGAATGTACATGTATACCTTAAGTATAGTAAACATTTATAGTGTTTCTTGATTTAGAATATTCCATGGGCTGCAACAGTAGAAGTCCTTTTGTGTATTTGTTGTTGTTAACTTAGGCAGTTAGCAGCTTTGGACAGATTTATGACTGTGGGGTTGGTGGCCAGAGGCTAAGAACATGAAACAGTTTGATGCCTTTGCTACATTCTTGGAATGTGTGCTGGTTTAGTAACCCTCCCAGTGTTACCTTCAGTGGACTTTGACCTTATATTTGCTAAGCTGCCAGATAAAAAAGAAAGAAATTTCACTTTATTGGCATTTAAAAATTTCTGCTAGTGAGTTTTAAGAGCCCTTTGTACAAAAGGGATATTGTATGTAATTGCATATTCCTTTTGTTAATCACGTTTTAATTTTGACCTAGGTAGGTTTTATTATATTTTCTTTTAAGTAGGCTCCATGCCCAGTGTGGAGCCCAACTCAGGGCTTGAACTCATGACCCTGAGATCAAGATCTGAGCTGAAGTCAGAGTCGGATGCTTACCTGACTGAGCCACCCAGGCGCCCTAAAGTGATTTTATTTCATAATCATATATTCTCTTTCATTTTGAAATTTCAGTTAGGCTTAATCATTCCTCGTCTGATGATTATAACCAGAAGCATGCTTTATTAGTTGTAAAAAGTAATGCTTTGAAAGTGAGTCTGAGTCTGGGTTTTAGATACGGTCTGAAGTCATTCTAATATGGGTGAACTAGCTAGATAACCTTTTAGCTCCTACACAGAAGTATGACTATGTAAAATTATGAGGTTAATTTTCTTATTTCTGAATGCAGTTTTAAAAGTGAAGTTCCCAAAATGAAATGTGTGAAACAGGTAGGGTATACAGAATAAAGGATGACAGAATTATAGATTGATAATGTTGGATATATTTAGTTTAAAATTTTAAGCTAATTTTAGATTCCATTCATAGAATGTTTTTGAGAACCCAAAATGTTTTTATCAGGCTCTGTCGAATATGAGCCCTGAAACTTCTAATACTTAATTATTGGACTCTTTAATTCTATACTATTTAAGTTTCTGAATTATTTTTTCGTGTTTCATTAAGAGATTAATTATATACTAAAATGAAACTAGGGGCACCTGGGTGGCTCAGTCGGTTCATGTCTGACTCTTGGTTTTGGCTCAGGTCATGATCTCAGGGTGGTGCAATTGGGCCCCGAGTCAGGCTCCACGCTCAGCGGAAAGTCTGCTTGAGACTCTCTCCCTCATCTGCTCGGCCATATGCTTGCTGTCTTGGGCTCTGCCTTTCAAATAAATAAATAAAATATTAAAAACAATTAAATGAAAGAATTTCTGAGGTATATTTATAGAGAGAAATTTATAAATCATAAATTCTGGTAGATGTAGTTGGGACATGACTTGGGAATTGTGGATGGTAGATCATGTTAAAATAGAGTTTTTAACATTTTTGTTTTATAAAGATTAACTTGGGCAGGCCTACTGCAGCATTCATTTTGGAAGGATGCCTTCACTAGGAAAGATCAGGAATCAAGCATTGAGGATTCCAACATCAGGTAGTAATATAAGCTTATCTTTGTGAGGGGGGCATGGTTATTAAATGATCTTCCTGATTACTGTTCTATCAATTTAGTGTCAATGACATGAATTTCTCTGCTTGCTAGGAGAAAATCTTTTAAGTTTTGCTAAAGGATTTAATCATGACATTGTGTTCTCAACTTTGTTCATTTTCTCATTAGTTGTTTATTATTCAGTCAGTGATTTAGTATGGTAGTCATTAGCTCTGACCACCAAATGTAACTCACATTCTACCTTGCAGGCACATAGTAGGATTTCCTTTCCCCCTTTTGAGTTAGGTGTGGTCCTGGGACTGGCTTTGGCTAATGAAACGTGAGCAGAAGCGATGTGTGTTCTGCATAGATACCTTTGTGTGTCAGATCTCACATTTCTTCATGCTGATGAGGTAACTGGGATGAAAATGTCCAAATGGGGTTGCTGTCAGGCTAAGTCTTCAGTGCTGTGATTAGTGTTGCTTTCCTGCCAGCCTTCAATGGCTGTGTGTATGAGTGAGACAAAGTTAGGAGACAAGCCACTGGGATTTGTGCATTGTATGTTACCACAGCATAACCTAGCTCCTGTCTGAGCCTGACTGAAATACCTCATTTTTATTATATAGTCTTCTTAGCCCAGGACACTTACACAAGTAATTTTTATTAAGAACCAGGTGAGAAGTGGTCAAGTAAAGTTCTGCTAATTAGCTTTCCTCCCTCTCCACTTATTCAGTGGTGAATGGTTGTCCGATTCTTGATTTTCATTTTGGCAAATTCAGTGTATTGGATGGAGAACACTGAATTTTAATAAGGTCTCTCCCTAACTTGGGTTTCTCTGATCCAGTGAGATTTAACCGTACTTTCCCCATTGTGTTAGGCTTTGGGGGAACTCCAGAAAGCGGGACCCTGGTCTTGGTCCTCCTGCATCAGCAAGTCACAGAACACCTCTGCCCTTAGTTTGTCATCTTCCCTTTTAATCTCTGTGCTTTTGATTTCTTTTCTTGCCTTCTTGCCCTTGCTGAGCCTTTTTTTTTTTTTTTCTCTTCTTTCCTGTAAGATGTTGAATCAGTAGTGATGAAAGTTAACATCTTTGCCTGGTTTCTGATTCTGGGATGAAAGCCTTCAGCCTTTCACCATTAAGTACAATGAGCTGGAGGTTTGTGTAGCTGCTCTTTTTAGTTTGAATGAACATTCAGTTTTATAAAATGCCTTTTAGTATCAGTTGATGAAGATCATACGCATTTTCTTCTTGAGACTCTGATTATGGACTCTTACATACATTGGTTTTCAAATATTGAACCAGCCTTGTAATCCCACAATAAACCCTACTTAGTCACACTCTGTGTTATAATTTTTATGTTTTGCTGCAGGTATTTGGGGCCAAGTGGCAGGAGGACAGCAAGACAGGAGAAAGAACAGAGCAACAGGGATTTGCTTTATGTTCTTGGGATCCTAGCTATCTAATTAGAGAAGATACCCCTCCCTCAGTTTTAGGCACCAGCTAGAAGCTGCTGCTTTCCCAGCTAGCTGCAGCAGGATTACCTGGAGGCTGGAACAGAATAAAATGGAAAAAGAAAAAAAAAATCGAAAAAACCAAAACAAACCAGGGAATTTCCCCTTAGAGGTCCCTTTTCCTGTTCTGTAGAACAGAACTAGGAAGATTCTCTTGAGGGGTCCTCTTGTCTGTACTCATTGCCTTAGAGGCTAGGCCAGGCCATACTGGAAGGGGTAAAAAGGAAACTCACTGTGGGTTTATAGGTACTTTGAGTTTTGGTTTCTTTCTCCAGTCTGCGTGCTGTATTTATTTTTCAGAGATAAGGTTTATATATTCCATACAATGCCTTTGGTATTGTAAGTGCTCATTTTAGCCACTCTGTGACTATACTTTCCAACCCCATGGCTTTGCCAGATGTTACCTGTAATTTAATGATCTTTTCCCATCTCTTGTTCTACACAGAAAATTCTAGAAAACTCAAAAGTAAATTTGATCGTGTTGCCTTTCTCCTGTTGAACAGCAGGAAAGTGATGGAGCTTTCTGGGACACAAGATCGCAAGGAGTTTTTGAAGCCTCCGAGCGGACAAGCCAAGGGGGAGAAGAGCGGTCAGCGCTTAAGTCACTCTTTCAGACTAGGTGCGCTCTCACTATAGCACGTTCGTGTCACTGATACTTTTTAAGGGTTTCTAGTTTTTGTTACCGTTCTCTTTAAGTTTCTGTCTGTATCCTGCTCTGCTCATAATATTTTTGGTCCTTTATGGATAATGTTTATCTTTTCTGCCACAGAAAATCCAGCCGAGTTGAGGCCTAAAAGTACTGTTGGAGGTCAACCGAATGAGTCCATGTTTCTTCTCAGGTAGGTAAGATGACAGAGCAGCAGGGAATCCATGGGAGGTGACAGTGGGGTCTTCCCAAAGTATCTCTTGTCCTGGTGGCAAGCCATGTTGTGCATACATACAGGACAGGGATATGAATGCCAGATTCCAGTTTCACTCTCTGCTTTCAAAGTTACTATTAAGGGCGCCTGGGTGGCTCAGTGGGTTAAGCCGCTGCCGCCGAGCCGCTGCTCAGGTCATGATCTCAGGGTCCTGGGATTGAGTCGTGCACTGGGCTTTCTGCTCAGCAGGGAGCCTGCTTCCCTCTCTCTCTCTGCCTGCCTCTCTGTCTGCTGTGATCTCTGTCTGTCAAATAAACAAATAAAATCTTTAAAAAAAAAAAGTTACTGTTAAGTGCTGACAATTGGAATGTTGACTTGGCTGTGCATTTTTAACTTTTTAACAGCACCACCCATTTTTCCTATTCATAAGGGTTAAAACCTCTTCATTTTGTACTTTCCCTTCAAATAGTTGAATTTGAAATTTTAGCAGTCTCTTTTTTATTGGTTAAAGACCTACAGGAAAGAACAGGTTTTTTTTTTGTTTGTTTGTTTTTTTAAGTGTTGTTTTATATGGAAGCATAAATATTGTTCACCTAATAATGTAATTATCAAATAGTTAAGTATCAGAATAGTATTTTAATGTGATTAAGAAAAATACATTTAAAATTTTAGTAATACGTCTTAAGTTTTGTATTTTATTTATGGTTTTAGTCTTAGACACAGTATTACTTAATGACATAGGGGTTATAACAATAAACTAAGGTTTCCTGAGTTATTTTACCCTATTTAATTATAAAATATGTTAACTTTTATCTATATACATCTAGGCACTTTGTCTTACTTTTTATGTTTTTATTATTATTTTTAAAGATTTTATTTATTTATTTGACAGAGATCACAAGTAGGCAGAGAGGCAGGCAGAAAGAGGAGGAAGCAGGCTCCCCATTGAGCAGAGAGAGCCTGATGTGGGGCTTGATCCCAGGACCCTGGGATCATGACCTGGGCCGAAGGCAGAGGCTTTAACCCACTGAACCACCCAGGCGCCCCCATTCTAGGCATTTTAAAGTCAGTTTTTAAAAACTTTGTATAATCTTTGGCGTATTTTGTGAATTAAATAAGGATTTGTTCTAGGAATAAATAGATAAGTAAAAGGGGTGAGAATCCTGATACTTGGGAATTTGAAGGAACTTATTGAAAAATACCCTAATTATCTGAGTGGAAACTTTTTTTTTTGTTGTTTGTTTTTTGAAGATTTATTTATTTATTTGACAGAGTGAGAGCGAGAGAGATCACAAGTAGGCAGAGAGGCCGGCAGAGAGAAAGGGGGAAGCAGGCTCCCTGCCAAACAGAGAGCCTGATCCCAGGACTCTGAGATCATGACCTGAGCCGAAGGCAGAGGCTTAACTCACCGAGCCACCCAGGCACCCCCAAAATTTCTTAAAATATGAAAAACTCCAAATCAGAGACCCAAGTACAATAGAGTGACCCACAGAGTATGACAACCATTTTTAAGTCTAGGAAGAGTCATTAAAAATAGATGCAGATTATAACTTGTTTCTTAAATAGATACCAAGATCATTTGCCATTTCAAACATTCTGAGATAAAATTGTAAATATTTTCCATCCTTTGTAGAATGTCTGTATTTTGTTAATCCTGATACCAGCAGACATCTACACAATAATCAGTATTTTAAGATTTCTAGTTAAAATAGAAACTGTGATATATAACATAGATTGTATAAATAAGAGATCATAAATTAGCTAGGAAATTGCTTTAAAGACATTTACAAAAGTGTCAGATAAACACAAATTAGAATTTAAATATATGAGATCACCTAGAATCTTTTTTTTTTTCCCCCCTCTCGTGAGGTGTGTGTGTGTGTTTTTTTTCCTCCAGATAATAGTTAACACGTGGAAGTTTCTAAAATCTGAGTAATGTTGACTGGTTGGTATTTTCCAGTACTCGTCCAACTCCAAGAACGAGCACTGCAGTGGGATTAAGTCCTGGTGAGGACAGGACTCAGCATTCACCCCAGAAGACTTCTCCTTCAACCAAGGTGAACACAAAGGAACTTTTTCTTGTTTTTTGTTTGTTTGTTTGTTTTCATATAAGATAGACTTAGAAGAATAATTACCAAGTTCATCTCTGAACTATGATCGAAGTGATGAAATTTACAATTAAGTCATCTTCTTTGATGATCACTGTTTTTTTTGCTAAGTACTCTTAAGAGGGAGTTATGTCTTTGATAACGGCTTTCCTGAGATGTGACTGACATCCATGCAATTCACTTGGACAGAGTGTATAGTTCAGGTCTTTGAGCATATTCATGCAGTCATGCAGCCATCATCACGGTCATTTTGAAAACACTAATTATGCCACAAAGAAACCCCACACTTACTAGCCGTCACTCCTGTTTTCCCTCAATTTCTCTCACCTCTTACCCTAGGCAACCACTCTTCTTTGTCTTTAGATATTTGTTTATTCTGGACATCACATGTAAATGAAATAACATAATATGTGTTCTTTTGTGACTGGCTTTCTTCACCTAACCTCATGTTTTTTTAAGATTCATCCAAATTATAGCATGTATCAGTCCTCTGTTTCTTTTTAGTGCCAAAAATTTATTGCATATGCCACATTAGATAGACCCATTCATGGGTTGGTGGACATTTGGGTCTTTTCCACCTTGTGGTTGTTGTGACTTGGGCTGCTGTGAACATCCATACATACGGTTTTGAGGGAGCATGTGTTTAATTTCTCCTCATACCTGTAGGAGTGTAATCGCGGCATTGTGTGGTAACTGCCGTTTTACATTGCCCCCAGCAGTGATGAGAATGCCAGTGTTGACCTATCCCTAACAAAACTTGGTACTGTCCATTTGTTTTCTAATTATGGTAAAAGAGATATTATGTAAAATTTACCATTTGACTATTTTTAAGTGGACAATTCTGTGGCATTAAGTACCTTCCCATTTTTTTTCAACCATTCCTACCATCTATCTCCAGAACTTTTTTATATCCCAAACTGAGACTATGTACCCACTAAACAGTCTTGGCAGCTATGATTCTCCTCTCTGTGTCTGTGAAGTTGCCTAGTCATCTCATCTAAGTGGAACCATATAATATTTGCCCTTTTGTGTCTGGCTTATAACACTCAGTGTGATATCTTCTGGGTCCATCCATGTTGTGGCATGTGTCACTTTTATTCCTTTTTAAGGCTGAATAATAATCCATCGTGTATAAATCACATATTGTTTATCTGTTCATCTTTGGACACTTTGGTTGCTTCAGCCTTTGGGGTGGTGAATAATTCATGGTAGCCGTACTGGGGGGTGTGAAATTGTATCTAGTTTTTTTTTTTTTTTTTTTTAAAGTTTTTATTTATTTATCAGAGAGAGAGAGGGAGAGAGCGAGCACAGGCAGACAGAATGGCAGACAGAGGCAGGGGGAGAAGCAGGCTCCCTGCTGAGCAAGGAGCCCGATGTGGGACTCGATCCCAGGACGCCGGGATCATGACCTGAGCCGAAGGCAGCTGCCTAACGAACTGAGCCACCCAGGCGTCCCTTGTATCTAGTTTTGATTGTCATTTCTGATGGCTAATTATGTTGAGTGTATTTTCATTCATATATATGTGTGTATGTATATACATATATACATATATATATGTATGTATTTCCTTTGGAAGAATTCAAATCCTTACCCATTTGAGTTGTAGGAATTCTTTGTATATTCTGGTGGTGGTGTCCTTTGAAGCACAGATATTTTTAATTTTGATGTAGTTCAAATGATCTCTGTGTGCATGTTTGTTGTTGCCTATGCTTGTGGTGTCATAATTTAGAAGCCATTGGCTACTTGAAGGTTACAAAGGTTTATGCCTATGCTTAGCTCTTATCTTTAGCTCTTTAATGCATTTGAGTTAATTTTTGTATATGGCATGAGGCATATGCCAGCTTCATTGTTTTGCATGTGGATTTCCATTTCTTAGCACTATTTGTTGAAAAGACTGTTCTTTCCCCAGTTAATTATCTTGGCATTCTTGTTGACTATCGATGGACTATAAAAGCGAGGTTTATTTCTGGACTCTTTGGTCTGTTGATCTATGCATCCTTCTCATGCTGGTAGTATAGTAACTGGTTAGCTACTTTATTTTCTATTTTAAGAGATAGAGCACAAGGGCGATGGAGGGATGAGGGGGAGTAGAAGATGAAGGAGAGAGAGATTTCCCAGACAGGTTTCATGCCCAACCCGGAGCTCAGTGTGGGGCTTGATCTCCTGACCCTGAGATCATGACATGAGCTGAAGTTAAGAGTTGAACATTCAACCGACTGAGCCACACAGGTGCCCCAATAATTTTTTTTTTTTTTTTAAGTAGACTCTGCCCAGCGTGGAGCCCAATGAGGGGCTTGAACTCATGACCCTGAGATCTAAGAGTCGAACACTTAACTGGCTGGCCACCCTGATGCCCCTAGCTAGCTATTCTTCTTCCTTTTTTTTTTTTTTTTTTAAAGATTTTATTTATTTATAGAGCACACAAGTAGGGGGAACAGGAGAGAGAGGGAGAAGCAGGCTCCCCGCTGAGCAGGGAGCCAGTTGTGCAGCTCAATCCCAGGACCCTAAAATCATGACATGAGCCAACGGCAGCCGCCTAACTCACTGAACCATGCAGGTGCCCCCAGCTAGCTATTCTTGATCATCATAGCCTTTTAGTAAGTTTTGAAGTTAGGAGGTATGATTCTTCTAACTTTGTTCTTTTTCGAGGTTGTTTTGGTTGTTTTGTTCTGTGTTCCTTGCATTTCCATGTGAATTTTAGGATCAGTTTTCACTTTGCATGTTTCTGAAGAAGGCAGGTGGGATTGTGATAGCAGTGACATTGAATTTGGGGAGTATGGCTATTTTAACAATGTACAGTTTTCCTCCGTGAATGTGGACTGTGTTTCTGTTTGTTTACATCTTTAGTTTCCTTCATTTAGTTGTTTTTGAATGCAGAGATATTTTGAATTAGTTTTTCCAAGTTAACTCATTGTTCTTAGTGCTTGAGAGATATACTTCCTTTTAGTTCTTTAATTTTTAATATGAAATGCATTTGGACTGCACGAAACTTACTTCTGCAATGAAATGAAATATAAATGCATTATAATAAAATCTCATTCTGCTAATAATTGTTTATATGTGAGATAGAAAATCAGTGTAAAAGTTAAAAAAATGCATTTTGAAATAGATGTTGAATATCTTCTGGCACATGGTTATTGTAGAAAAGTTTACTTAATCATTTTATTGAGAATACTCAAGCAGTAATTATATAAGTACTATATGAGAATATTTTTTATTTTCTAAGTGATACTTTTAAATTTAATTACAAAATTTTTATAATTGTAGAAAACTTGGAAACTGTACAAGAGGACAAAAAAACAAAACAAAACCCTACTTTAATTACCCAGAGGAACCACGGGTTACAATTTGATATTTCTTTTTGGTTCTATACATATGTATTCATTTTCAAACACGGGAACATAATTTTTTAAACTTAATTTTTTTTCATTTGGTGGATTATAGTGTTTGATCATTTAGTTTATTCCTGAGCATTATATTTTATTTTTGGCTATCATGAGTGGGTTTTTTTAAATTAAACATTTTTTTTTTTTTTTTTTTAGAGAGCATGAGTAGGGGTTGGGAGGGACAGAGGGAGAGGGAGAATCTGAACAGGCTTTACACCCTGTGCAGAGCCCGATGCAGGTCTCAATCTAACGACCCTGAGATCATGACCTGAGCTGAATGAAATTAGGAATTAGACACCTAACCGACTGAGCTACACAGGCTTCCTTGGTATCTCATTTTTGTAATGTTACCCATGCCTACATTTCGTTTATATATAGGAAATTAATTTTTACATATAAATTTCTAACTGGTCTGCCTAATTCTCATAAGAATATATTATATACTAATATAACTAATTCATTATGGTCTTTCTCTGAAGTCTTTGTCTTGAAAGTTCATATCTTTAAGCATTAAAATTTTTGTTTTCCGAAGTTGTTCCATACTTACTCTTCATGTATTTTTTTATATGTCTGTTTTCTAAGTTACAAAGGGGTGATCTTGGTTCCAGTAACTTTGTTAGCTACTTACTCTATTCCTTTTTTCATGCCCCTGCCTCAGTTTTGGATAATTTCCTCATTTTTTCACTTCACTGATTTGGTTTTATCTTGTTCAGTTTGCTGATTGGTGTTTCAGTGGAAATTCTTAATGTATAAATTCTCTCTTTTTTTGTCTTATGTGAAGTCCTAATGCATAACACTAGGAATGAGAGTTCTGTTTACTGTTTAAGTAGAGCACAAAGAAACATCTCATAGAATTGTTAGCAAATAACCTGGTTACTCCTTTTCATTATGTGTTAGCTCTACTTCACCTTTTATAAAGGTAGATGTGTAACACTTAGGTAACAGGTTAGTACTTGACCCTGAGATTCTTTTATGCTGTAATTTTAACTTCGTACTGAATATTCTGTAAGGCGGAATAAAGTGATGAGCGTCCAGTGGATGAATGATAAAAACCATGCTGGTGACTGAAAAACCAGTTTGCCTCCTCATAGTTTAGAGCATCAGACTAGAGAAGCTCCGTTTTCTGGTCCTCACTAGCCTTTGTGGCAAACACAAACAAGTCCATTACTTTGAGCTTTCTATGTTTTACTTCTGTAAAAATGGGAATGATACAGATGACTGAAGATCTTTGTGAGAATCAAAGAATTCTGTGAAAGTGTTTGATTTGCAAAGTGAGTGATTCACTGATCTAGGTGACCCTTCCAAGGGTGTCTTACTCAACATCTTATGAGCTCAGTTTTTAAAAGCTCTTCATGAGTCACAGAAACAAAGCCTCATTTTTGTTCTTATTTCAGAATACAAGCGGACACCTGAGTCAGCAGGACCTGGAATCCCAGATGAAAGAGCTTATCTACATGGACTCTGATCTCGTTGTCACCCCCATCATCGACAACCCAAAGGTGTGGAAAGATGCTCTAAGAGATGAGGGCTGAGCTTTAGCCTTCCCTGAGAGCTGGACTCCTGGTGTGATATTGTCATCACAAATATTCTTTGCCTTATTTTCTTGGCTGATCCTCTGTCTGCTTTTGTGTCACTCATGCTGTGTGGCTACATTTCTTTCTGTCCTGTCTGTAACACCCTCCTTTCTGCTTCACTGACTGGTGAGTTTTTTTTCTTCCTCTTCTGCATCAGCTCAGTCCTCCCTCCCTCCCCTCCATCTGTGGGCTTCTAGGCCTCAGACCTTTGTTTCTCAGTCCCTTCGTTTCTCCATGCACACTTGGGTAAATTTCTCTAAGCGCTCTAACTGTGCATGTGTTATGAAAGCAGATGGGAGTGAGCACTGCTCCCTTCAGCTGGGGTGGATGGGCAGGGCACACAGAGACCACACCCTCTCACAGGTGCTCAGGACTGCAGACCAGATGGTTAGGGAGACACTGGGAGCTTGGGGAGTCATGTTTCACCGGTATACTTTGTACCCAGCATGATTTTTGTTGCTTCATGTCACTTTGAATGTACTACTGTATTACTGGGGAATGATGAGTATTCTCCTTAAGAAAATAAACATTAATTTTTCAGTCCCTCTGTACTACCTATTCTGTTACTTAATTTTCTTTTTTTCTTTCTTAAAGTCTTTCTATTTCAATTCATGGCCATTTTCTCTCCTCTTATTGGGGAACATTAATTTAGAACCAATGGGTTTTTGGATGTGTATTTACTAGGTAGACAAGATTTAATATAGATTACCCAGCAGTTTTTCATAATGGAGCTAATTCTTTTTATGAGCTCAGCTGTCTGGCAGAATAATTGTATTTTATGCCAAATTTAATGTGTAATAGGTCATTTTCCCAGTAGACCTTCTAAGAACAGTTTGTAATATCTTTTGACCATATTTTTTCTGCTTATTTCTTTTATGACCATACTTAATTGTTTTGGGGAAGCCTTAGTAGAAATTTTTTTAACTTCTAATTTTAAACATACAGAAACGGTCCAAAAATAGTGGAGTTACTGTATAGTTTTTACCCAGCTTCTCCTAATGTTAGCATCTTATAGCACCATAGAAGGGTTAGCAAAGCCAGGGAATTAACATTGGCACAGTGCTAATAACTAAATTCCTGAATTTATTTGAATTTTACTAGTTTGTACTACTGATGTCCTTTTTCTGTTCTAGGGTTTGTTAACAGTTTGCTGTTAGGCCTTCTTTTCCTTCTACTTCCTGTCCTTGTCTTTCATGGCCTTGTGGTAATTTCTCAGTCATTTCTTGGCTTTCATGACTTTGACATTGAAGTGTACTGATCAGGTATTTTGTAGAATGTCGCTCAAGCTGGGTTTGTCTGTTTCTTATGATTACTATGTATGAGGTTCTGCATTTTTGGCAAGAATACTACCAGCAAAGCTTTTTAAAATTCTCTCTCTGTAGAGAGGTTTTGGAGGATTTAGACTTAGAGATGATGGTTGTACTTTTTAATTAAACATCTCAAGATGAAAGTACCTTTTGTTCTAAACTTATGGATCCAGCTAACCATTTTTTTTTCCCCTTCCTTAAAAAACCAGTCGTGTGCTTTCCTTTTCATGCTGTTTACAGCTTCCTAAGTGGTGTGTTCTCAAATTCAACCATGAAGTTCTTACCATTCTTTAAAACCTTACCCCCTTTCCAGCTCTTCCACAAACCTTGTCAGCCTAAAGTGCTCGCTGCTTTCTCTAATATTTTAAAAAGTTTTTTCTCTAGGGGACTGTCCTATAATTATGTCCTGCCCAGTTTGCATTGTTCAATATTTGTTTGTTTGTTTTAACATGTTTCCAGTCAGAGTATCAGCTTCCTGACTGTAGGATCTTGTTTTTCACATCTTTGTTTTTCACATCTTTATCCTCCTTAGTATTTAGCCTCCTGCCTCACCCTCTCAGGTGCCCAATAAATATTTGTTGATATGACTAAATTTCTAACCTAGAGTTTTATTAGCTAAAGAGGATATCCTTTTGAGGATATCCTTACCAGGATAAATTGCTTCTTTTTTAATGAAGCTTTATTTTATTTCCGATGTCTATTGAAGTGATATTCTAAAAATTTTACCTATTTAAAGTAAATTCTACCCCCAACATGGGGTTTGAACTCACAACCCAGAGATCAGAAGTCACATTTTCTACTGACTGAGCCAGCGAGGTTCCCTGAAATGATTTTATTTTTATAAATTATTATCTGTCTTTTGTATTTGAATCTGAAGGGCAGTGTTGAATTCTTTTTTGTTTTAGTGACAAATTTTCATTGTTTTTTTTTTTTTCCTGCCCTAATTGATTTATAATCAATATAACGGGAGATATATCAGGAGGTAGATATCTGTCTCAAAAGGCATCTTAAAAGTGTTTGTTTTTCAACCACAGATAATGAAACAACCACCAATTAAATTTGATCCAAAGATACTGCATCTCCCGGCACATTCAGGTAGGATTATAGAAGCCTGGTTACATATAGACTCTTAGAAGATAGATATGAATAAGAAATTTAATAGCAAATGGAATATCTTATTTATTAAGTAGCTGAGTTCCTGTTTTCTTGCCACCTGATGATTCTTGGGACAGTGCTGTGTATGTTATAAATCTGTAATCCATTTGTGCCAGGCGTTCACCTTACTCAGCTGAAAGTTCCTGTAAAGCTGTGTGGACCCTTCTCTTGCCCTTGCCTTTTGTAGATCCACTGACTTTCCAACACTTATGGTGCTCTTGTGGGTACAGAGGGTTGGAGACCACAATGAAGAATTGAGATTCTAGGGGTGCTTAGATGGCTCAGTTGTTAAGTGTCTGCCTTTGGGTCAGGTCATGATCCTAGGGTCCTGGGATCGAGCACCATATTGGGAAGCCCACTTCTCTCTCTCTCTCTCTTCCCCTGCTTGTGTTCCCTTTCTTGATGTGTCTCTTTCTGTCAAATAAATAAAATCTTAAAAAAATAAAGAATTGAGGTTCTATTTCAGAGTGGGGCAGTTAACAAGGGGGTCAGGTGGTTCACTTTTGTGGGGATGGTGTGGGAATGGGGATACTTCAAGGATGATTGTTAGGTTTCCTTTCACGTAATGGGAAGTCTTATTTGGGATGAACATTAGAAATTGTTTTATACCTGGGGCACCTGGGTGGCTCAGTGGGTTAAAGCCTCTGCCTTGGGCTCAGGTCATGATCCCAGGGTCCTGGGATCGAGCCCTGCATCGGGCTCTCTGCTCAGTGGGGAGCCTGCTTCCTCCTCTCTCTGCCTGCCACTCTGCCTACTTGTGATCTGTCAAATAAATAAATAAATAAATCTTCAAAAAAAAAAAAAAAGAAATTGTTTTATACCTTAAATTTTGATGGATATTGTTTGAGAAAATCTATTTGCAGCTATTAAGCTCGAGCCAGAAAAAATTCATTTTCCTAGCTAGAGTATAATCTATAATTTAAAAGCAACTCAAAGTAAATTAAAAATAAAATGTGTTCAAATTTAAATAAACTGCCAAGTAGGGGCACCTGGGTGGCTCAGTGGGTTAAGCCTCTGCCTTCGGCTCAGGTCATGATCTCAGGGTCCTGGGATTGAGCCCTGCGTCAGGCTCTCTGCACAGCAAGGAGCCTACTTCCCCCCCCCCCCACTCTCTCTGCCTGCCTCTCTCCCTACTCTGATCTCTGTCTGTTGAATAAATAAATTAAAAAAATCTTAAACAAAACAAAGCTGTGCCAAGTAGAACCATATTCATGAAAACCTTGGAGGAGTATTTCAAAATAATATTCCTTCCCTTTGTCCCTTTATATTGAGTTGCTTTAGGAAATTATTATAGGTTATTTTGTTTAAGGATAGAAATTAGCTGAAACTGTTAATTTTAGATGGCATCTCATGGCCCAGTTTTTGTTTTCTGTTTGTGGAGGGTTTGGACTTGGATTTTCCAGATGACTTTAGCTACAATATTAACGTGTTATTGAAAGGTTTCATTGAAACCTTTTAACAACTGTGCAGTTCTTGGCTTTTCAGATATTTTAAGGCTAGATTGCTTTACTTACAAAAGGCTATCTTGCTTTTTTGTAATACAATTTTATTTAGCTTTGTATTTTGTAGATTCTGGGTTGCAGGGTGATTCTCCCGTGGGCATCTGCACAGTTTTCCATTCACATAGTGGAAAAGTCTCCATGGGTAGAAGAAGAGGGATCTAGAAGAATAAATAAAAGTGTCATCTTTGGAGGACTTTATGGTTTTGACATTATAAAGTTAGGATTTTCTTTGTCCTCATTTTAGCTATTGAAATTCTGTGTTCCATTTATTTCTCTTGTAATGTTTTCAGTTTTTTTTTTTTTTTAAATTTTTACATGATACCTACTTTGAACCTTTCATTTCCTCTCCAGTGGATAAGTTAATATTTCTAAAAGACCAAGATTGGAATGACTTTTTACAGCAAGTGTGCTCACAGATCGACTCCACTGAAAAGAGCACAGGGGCCTCCCGAGCCAAGCTCAATCTCCTTTGCTATCTGTGTGTTGTGGCTGGACACCGGGACGTGGCCACCCGGCTCCTCCATTCCCCGCTGGTACGTAGTTCGTTGTAAAGACTCCTTTCATGGTCCTCACAGCATGCCTTTTGTATGTAACTTTTGTATTTCTGTTGAGATTAAAACTTTAGTGCTAAAATACTAACTTGATCTAATTACAGTAGAAAAAAATGATTTATCAAGATTATAGTTTGCCGGAGTTGTTTAATCCTCATATCTGAGATCAGTTTAATAGACAGTGATCTTTAACTTCTTCTGTTGTCTCCTAGTGCAGGATTCACATTTCAGTTGTCTTCAGGTCACATGCATTAGTCATGAACAAAGTGTACATCTTACTTTTTTTTTATTCTAGTTCCAGTTGCTAATCCAGCATTTGAGAATAGCTCCAAACTGGGATATGTAAGTAACATTTATATTTTAATTATTCATTAAATAGTTACAACATATTTATCAAAAGCACATAGTTCTAAGTTATTATATACTGAAGTAATAATTACTCTGAATCCTAAGCAATCATAGGCATCCCAACTGTAAATTAAAAATATTTCAAAAATAGGCCATATACTATTATAAATATAATTCTAGGATTATATAAACTACCTCTGGAAACTTTGTTACTCTTCCTCTTATGAGTATTCTTTATTAAACACTTGAGCCCTATGTTTTATTTTTGCTTCCTGCAGAGTTTTCCCTTGTGATTTCATCTTTCCCGTACATGATGCATGACTTCCTTATGATGTTATTTGAAATCTAATGGGATTATGCTCTGTAAGCTCCTGATGGAAAGATACATATTTTCTTATTATGTAGGCAACATACCATGGTGGAAAAGCACATTAGATAAAGTGTTAGAAGGCTCTGGGCTCTGGTAGCCAGCAAGACCAGGCCAGATGATTACCTCTTTCTTTTCTTTTCATTCTTCTTTTTTTTTTTTTAAAGTTTTATTTTATTTTATTTTTTCAGTGATCCGTAATTCATTGTTTATGCACCACACCCAGTGCTCCATCAATTTGTGCCCTCCTTAATGCCTACCACCAGGCTCACCCAACCCCTCACCCTCACCCCCCTTCACTCCAAAACCCTCAGTTTGCTTCTCAGAGTCCACAGTCTCTCATGGTTGGGGGAAATCAGAGGGGAAAACAAATCATGATTCCCTCTTTCTGAGTCTCAGCTCTGCTGGGAGTCTGTGTGTGGCTATGAAATTGCATGGGCTTTGCATTCACACAGACCTGGGTGTGACTCACAGATCTGCCCTCTGGGTAAATTACCTTAAGTGCTGAGCCTCAGTTTCCTCAACTCTAAGATGAGGATAGTGTATACATCAGATACTAATAATTACCTTTCGAATAAGCAAGTACAGGAACTACTTTGCGCTGGTGCCAGATTCTTCCTGGGTGGGTAGCAGATGTTGGAGACTGGAGGTTGCAGTGGCTGTGCTTGGTGTGGTCAAGCCTGCTTATCTTGTATTCTTGTTAGAAAAGTACATGAAAACAACAGTGAGGGTATTTGTGAAATGTGGTAATAGCACTTATTCCAGAATGGTGAAATTTGGGGGAAATGAGGTATTCACAAATGCCTTTTTTTTTTTTTTTTGATAATTTTTGTTATGCATCTTCTGAGGTTACTTCCCCAAGGTAAAACTTGGCATTGCAAATAGGATTTTTAGATATTTTTTGAGCATGTAAAACTTTGAGAAGGTTTGTGGTGTGATCACTAAAAAGAAACCAAACAAAACCTCACACTTCAGCTAAACTTATATCCTTGAGTGGGGTGCCCCCTGCTGACTTACAAAAATCGACTTTTTTTAATCCTTTCCAAGGACTGCCCCCCCCCCCCCCCCCGCCCGCCATCTTTTAGATTGAAACTTCATTATAAAACAGCTTGTGTTTGAGGAAAGTGATAAATAATAAGGTAGTCAAATCCTCTGCTTGGAACCTTCTTTCTATTTGTCTTCCTCCATTCAAACACCAGTTCTTCCAGCAGGGCCTTCTCTGACCTAGGTCATATCCCCTTAACAGCATATATGGGTCCTCAACTTAGCTGGCGGGTAGCCACTGTTGAAGTAGATGTGTTTATTCCTTGGCTTTGTTCAGCATACAAAAAAACAAAGTAGAACAACATAGAATTTGTTTCTCCGAACCGAGGTTCTGGATGGCGGGGACGTGGGGGAATGGGATAACTGGGTGATGAATATTAAGGAGGGAATGTGTCAGCACGGGGTATTATAGGAGAATGATGAATCACTGCTCTCTACCTCTGAAACTAATAATATATGTTAATTGAATTTAAATAAAATTAAAAGATGTTTTGTTTCTCTTCCCCTTATGTATCTACTTTTTTGAGAGAGAGAAATAATGAAGGGGCTGAAGGGAGTGGGAAAGAGATAATCTTAAGCAGGTGCTGCATAGGTTCTGCACTCAGCATGGAGCTTGTTGAAGGGCTTGATCTCATGACCCTGAGATCATGACCTGAGCTGAAATCAAGTCAGGCACTTAACAAACTGAGCTACCCAGGCACCCCATATGTTATGCATTTTTTAATGTCATTAACAATTTGTCTAAGATTTTTTTTTCAAGGTATGCCTTTTTTTCTATGCTAGGAATGTCTGGTCATTAATTTACCCTGTTCCCTATTTTTGGATAATATTGTAACATTATAAATAATATGTCAATGAACATTTTTGTGTTTAAATCTTGGTGCCTATTTTTTTTTTTTCCTGAGGGCAGATTCATAGAATTAGAACAAATGAGTAGAAGGCAATAAATAATTCTGATAAAATGCTAAAACATTCTTTAGAAACATTGTATTGACATGCATTCCCAGTTGGTGTTTATAAAAAATGCCCTTTTGTTAGAACTTTCAATAGTGGATATTTAAGAAATTTTGTATCCTTTGCCAATCAACTTTACTGAGGCATGTAATCCACATATAATAATGCATAATATTTTAGTATATGTGCTGCCAAAGTGAGCACAGTAATGCATAATATTTTAATTAAACTGTTTTGGGGCACCTGGGTGGCTTAGCGAATTAAGCCTCTGCCTTCAGCTCAGGTCATGATCTCAGGGTCCTGGGATCGAGCCCCCAATTGGGCTCTCTGCTCAGCGGGGAGCCTGCTTCCCCCCCATTTCTCTGTCTGCCTCTCTGCCTACTTGTGATCTGTCTGTCAAATAATACAGGTTTTTTTTTTTTTTTTAAAGATTTTGACTGTGGAAATATACATCATATGAAATTGACCATTTTAGTGAGGGTATTAAGTATATTCACAGTGCTGTGCAACCATCACCACTATCAATTTCCAGAACTTTTTCATCATCCTAAAAGGAAGCCATTACCCATTAAACTTTAACTCCCCATCCTCCTTCTCCCAGTCCTGGTAAACTTCTATTCTACCTTTTGTTTCTCTGAATTTGCTTATTCTATACCTAAATTAATTGGGATCATACGATATTTATCTTTTTGTGCCTGGCTTAATTCATTTAGCTTAACGTTTTCAGAGTTCAGCCATGTCGTAGCATGTATCAGAAGGTCTTCCCTTTTTAAGGTAGATTAATATCCCCCAGATGTATATGCCACATTTAAAAAAAATTTTTATTATGTTAGTCACCATACAGTATGTCATTAGTTTCTGATCTGTTCCAAGATTCATTGTTTAGGTATAACACCCAGTGCTCCATTTTATCTTTTTACCTGTTGATGGGTACTTGGGTTGCTTCTATCTTTGGCTATTGCAATTAATACTGCTGTGAACATTGGTATACATATATCTGTTTGCGTCCCTGCTATCAGTTATTTTGGGTATATACTTAGGAGTGGAGTTGTTGGATTATTTGGTAATTCTATCTTCTCATTTACTGAGGAGACCTCATACTTTTTTCCACAGCGGCTGTACTATCTTACGTTCCTTCTAGCAGTGCATAAGGCTTCCAATTTGTCCACATCCTCCTCCTGATCATTTTTTAATAGTAGCTATCCTGATGGGTGTGAAGCTGTACACCCGCGTGGTTTTGATTTGTAGTTCACTGATGACTAGTAATGTTGCGCATCTTTTCATGTATTTGTTGACCATCTGTTTTTCTTCTTTGGAGAAATGTCCATTTATGTTCTTTGCCTGTTTTCTAATTGGGTTGTTTTATGTTGTTGATTTGTAAGAGTTCTTCATATCTTCTGGCTGTTAACCCTTTTATCAGATTAGGTGACTTGGAAATATTTTCTCCTACTCTGTGGGTTGCCTTTTTGCTCTTGATAGTGCCCTTTGAAACTCAGATTTTCCACTTTCTCTTTTGTTGCCTGGCTTTTAATGTCATATGCAAGAAATCATTGCCAAATTCAGTGTCTTAAAGCTTTTCATTTCTTAGAGTTTTACAGTTTTAGCTTTTGTATTTAGGTTTTTGATCCATTTTGAGTTAATTTTTGTGTATGGTGTTAGTAAGGGTTTGACTTCATTCTTCTGCACGTGTATATCCAGTTTTCCCAGCACCATTTGTTGAAAAGGCTGTTGTTTCCTCATTGATTGGTATTGGCACCTTTGTCGATAATCTTTTGACCACATATGTGAGGGTTTATTTAGTCTAAATACCAGTCTTTATGCCAGTGCCAGAGTGTCTTGATTACCTTAGCTTTGTAATAGTTAAGTTCTGGAGTCAAAGTGTGAGACCTCCAACTTTTTTTCTCTTTTTCAGGATTGTTTCTTAGTTGGGGTCCCTTGGGATTCATATAAATTTTAGGAAGGATTTTCTAATTTTTGGTATAGGTTTGACACTTGAATAAGGTAAAGTAAATGTTCATCAGTTTTTAAAATACAGTTTCTCTGTAAATTTTGTTGCTCTGCTTTACCTCTTAGTTGATTGGATTTCATTTTTTTCAGTAGTTCTATTTTTTTCTTTTTTAATTCAAGATCTCTGAGTGTCTGCTTCTCTAGTTGTTATCTCCTCAAGGTTTTGTCTCTGGTTTTAGGGTTTAGGTACAGGGGGCTGACGGAGACCTTCTTGTGCCCTTGGGCTGGTTCACCCCTGTGCCGTGCTTCGGAATTTGCCCTCTGTTTGCACAGCTCTGGAAGACTCAGGACCAACCTGTCTTTTTTTTTTTTCTTCTTTATATGTGACTAGTTTGATTGTTTCTCAGTATCTGGATTTTTCTTTATTCTAGGCCATGAAATTTTATTGGAATGCATATAGGTATTTTCACTAATTTGCTATGCCAGATTAAGTTTAAGTGCTTCAGGCTTTCTTTAGCTTCCCTGTTTCCTTAAGATCACTTCTTCTGTGTTTCATCCTTTTTCTGCTCCTGAAAGTCCTGTGGATGGGTGTGGGATTTCCTGTCTCTCTCTCTTTTTTTTTTGTTTTAAGATTGATTTATTTGTGACAGAGAGCGAGAGCAGGAGGGATAGAAAGAGGGAGAGAGAATCTCAAGCAGATTCCGTGCTGAGCATAGAGCCCAACACAAGGCTTGAATTTATGACCCTGAGATCATGACCTGAACTAAAACCGAGAGTCAGACACTTAACTGAGTGCACCACCCAGGTGCCCCTCCTGTCTGTTTACTCTTCTTTCCCTTTTGCTTTCTCACTCTTTTGCTGAGATAGAATTCATATATCAAGATTCACTTTTTTTGTTTGGTTTTATTGAGTTTATTTATTTATTTACTTGAGCCGTTTTAAGTTCACAGCAAAATTCAGAGGAAGGTATAGAGAGTTCTCCTATGCCTCCTGTCCCCATACAGGCTAGCCTCCCCTATTATCACCCCCCACCTCTATTAGAGTAGTATGTTTGTTAGAACTGATAAATCTATATTGGCATGGTATAATCACCCACAGTTCATAGTTTATAGTTTAATCTTGGTTTATACATTCCATGGGCTTGAACAAATGCATTATGACCTGTATTGTCCTTATTGTATGGAATATTTTCATTGCCCTAAAAATTTGTGCTCTGCCTATTCATCCCTCTGACAATCACTGAAATTTTACTTTCTCCATCGTTTCACCTTTTCCAGAATGCCCTACTGGTAATCCTACAATAATGGGATCCTACAATATGTATCCTCAGGATTGGCTTCTTTCACTCAGTAATAGGCATTTAAGGTTCCTCCATCTCTTTTCATAGCTTGACAGCTCATTTCTTTTTAGTGCCAGATATCTCCTCGTCTACATGTACCACAGTTTGTTCACATACTGAAGGACCCCCTGGTTGTTGCCAAGTTTAGCATTTATGAATAAAACTGCTGTAAACACCGTGTGGACATATGCTTTCAACTCCTTTGGGTAAGGCCCAAGGAGTAGGATTTCTGGATTGTTTAGTAGGAGTATGTTTAATTTTGTAAGAAACTTTCAAACTGTCCTCCAAAGTGGCTATACTATGTTGCGTTCCCTTCAACAATGAATGAGAGTTCCTGTTGCTCCATAGCCTTGCTAACATTTGGTGTTGTCAGTGTTTTGGAATTTGGCCATACTTAATTGGGTTTAGTAGTATATTGTTTTAATTTGCATTTCCCTGGTGACATATGATGTGGAGTGTTTTCTCATATGTGTATTTGCCATCTGTTTGTCTTTTTTGCTGGGGTATCTGTTAAGATCTTTGGCTCATTTTTTCATTTGGTTGTTTTCTTACTGAGTTTTAGAGGTTTTTGTATATTGTGAAAGACAGTCTTATATCAGGTATGCCTTTGGTAAATATCTTCTTCCACTCAGTAGCTTGTCTTTTCATTTTCCTTATGTTATCTTTCACAGAATAGAAATCTTTCTTTCTTTCTTTTAAGAGAGAGTATAAGCAGGGGGGAGTGGCAGGGAGAGGGAGAAGCAGGTTCCCCTCTGAGCAGGGAGCATGATGCAGGGCTCCAGGACCCTGGGATCATGACCTGAGCTGAAGGCAGTCATTTAACCAACTGAGCCATCCAGGTGCCCATAGAAGTTTTTTTTTTAGATAACGTTCAGGTTATTTATTTCTTTTATGGACTGTACCTTTGGTGGTTGTATCTAAAAAGTCCTTGCCACACCTGAGGTTATGTAGATTTTTTTCTCCTATGTTACCTTCAAGCAGTTTTATACTTTGACATCTTACTCTTAGGTCTTTGATCTATTTTGTATTTTTATAAAGTGAGTAAGATCTGTTTCCAGATTCTTCTTCTTTTTTTTTTTTTTTGCATGTATATTAGCATAATTTGTTGAAAAGACCATCTTTGCTCCATTGTATTGCCTTAGCTTCTTTGTCAAAGATCCTTTAAGTGTGTTAATGTGAGTCTATTTCTTAGTCCTTTGTTCTGTTTCATTGATCCTTTTGTTCTTTGTTAATACCACACTGTCTTGATGACTGTAACTTTGTAGTGAACCTTGATGAAGTCTAGTGTTGTGAGGCATCTGAATGCTTGTACATATGTATTCACTGTAGCCTCCTTGCCCTGCTTGGAAAAGAAGTTGGTTGAAGTTTCCCACTACTCTAGGGTATACTTCCACTTCTTTGTTACATGGTGTGTAGTAATACCCTTTGTAGTTTATACTGCTTTTAGTTACAAGGAATCTTTTTCTCATTTAGTGATGTTAGCCTAAAATTCTTTTTTTGAGGTTCATATTGAAAACCCTGTTCTACTTTCTTTGACCTCATGCAGTGATATAGTCACTCCTTTCCTACTAAGGTGTTTAGTTACCTTATATTTGATGTCGATGTTCTGTTTATTCAGGGCCTACTTGATGCAAGGGACTCTCTTGATGTTGGCATTAGTGAGCAGTACCAAGGCCTTGCCTTCGTTGGCTTTCTAGGCTGGTGGGGGAACAGATAATAAACAAGTAAACACATGAAGAAGGAAGTACTTTTAGATCTACTCCGTCTAACGTAGCCTCTAGCTGTATGTGGTTATTAAAATTTAAATTTCAAAGTAATTCCACAAAACATTCTTAACTTGTACCAGCTCTATTTTAAGTGTTAAATAGTCACATGTGACCAATGGATACTCTTTTGAATAGTGTAGATATAGAACCTATCTGTCACTGCATGAAGGTTATTGGCCAGTGCAGTTTTGCATAATGTCACGAATATGGGGACACTTCTGAGGTACAGTGTAACAGGACACTAGGGACATCCAAAGTGGTGACATTTAAGAGGAAAGCTGTTTATGAGAAGTCTTTTTTGAGGGAATCATATATAGGATGTAGTTGTATGTAAGTATTTGGTATAAACTGAGAGGTTTTTATTAAATATTTCATAATTTAAAACTAAGAATGTTAAGATAGTGTGTCATCTCTTGTTCTGATAGGGATTGTATCTGCTGAGATTGGAGAAATTAATCTTGAAATTAATGTTGTAATACATTTTTCTTTTAGTTGAGTAAGTATTGTAGACAGTATTTACTTTCGTACATAGAAAAAAACAAGTTAGTGTTTGGAAGTACATTTGGATTTGCCCTAGAACCAAGATAAGTTTTTGCCTTGCATCCTCTAGTTCAGTAGTCAGGTTTTTTTTTTTTTTTTTTTTTAGTTTTTTTGTATTTATTTATTTGACAGAGAGAGAGATCACAAGTAGGCAGGTAGGGAGGCGGGGTGGGGGGGACAGAAGCAGGCTCCCTGCTGAGCAGAGAGCCCGATGCGGGGCTCGATCCCAGGACCCTGAGATCATGACCTGAGTCGAAGGCAGAGGCTTAACCCACTGAGCCACCCAGGCACCCCAGTAGTCAGTTTTTGATAGTGTTTTATCATTATAAAAAAATTTTTTTTGTAGTTAATCCATCTATCCCTTGAAATTGCATGCATGTGGAAATTGAAGCATAATTCACTTGGCTGTGGTCACAAAATGGGTCAGTGGCAGAGCAGTGATGAGGTGCTTTTTCTTATAACTTTTTGGTCCAATGTCCTACCAAATCTTTTTCAAAATGCTCACTTTTATTTATTTATTTTTTCTCATTTAGTGATGTTAGCCTAAAATTCTTTTTTTGAAGTTCATATTGAAAACCCTGTTCTACTTTCTTTGACCTCATGCAGTGATATAGTCACTCCTTTCCTACTAAGGTGTTTAGTTACCTTATATTTGATGTCGATGTTCTGTTTATTCAGGGCCTATTTGATGCAAGGGACTCTCTTGATGTTGGCATTAGTGAGCAGTACCAAGGCCTTGCCTTCGTTGACTTTATTTATTTGACAAACAGAGGTCACAAGTAGGCAGAGAGGCAGGCAGAGAGAGAAGACAAAGCAGGATCCTTGCTGAGCAAAGAGCCCGATGTGGGGCTTGATCCCACGACCCTGGGATCATGACCTGAGTTGAAGGCAGAGGCTTTAACCAACTGAGCCACCCAGGTGCCCCAAAATGATCACTTTTAAAGAATAATCTTGTTAAGACCATCTTTTCAACACATGGTGTTGGGGAAAACTGGAAAGACACATGCAAAACAATGAAACTGGACTACTTTCTTACACCAAATACAAAAGTAACCTCAAAATGGAATAAGGGCTTACATGTGGGACCTGAAACCCTCAAAATCCTAGAAGTGAGCATAGGCAGTGATGACTCTGACATAGCCATAGCAACATTTTTCTAGATGTCTCCTGAGGCAAGGGAAATAAAAGGAAAAATAAACTCTTGGGATTACATCGCTGTTTCCACAGCGAAGGAAACAAAACTAAAAGGCATCTTATGGAATGGGAGAAGATATTTGCAAATGATCTATGTCTTATATAACTCAAGACATAGAAAACAAATAATCTAATAAAAAAATGGGCAGAAGACCTAGACATTTCTCCAAAGAAGACCTTGACGTGACAGCAGACACATGAAGAGATGTTCAGCATCACTGACGATCAGGGAAATGCAAATCAAAACTAGTGACCTATCCCCTCACACTTGTCAGAATGGCTAAAATCAACAAGAGACCAGTGCCGATGAGGATGTGGAGAAAAAGGAACCCTCTTACACTGTTGGTGGGAACGCAAACTGGTGTAGCCACTGTGGAAAATAGTGTGGAGGTTCCTCAAAAAATTAAAAATAGAACTACCATATGATCCAGTAATCACTACTGAGTATTTACCAAAGAATACAAAAACACTAACTCAAAGGGATACATGCACCCTTATGTATTTTGTAGCATTATTTACAGTAGTCAAACTGTAGAAGCAGCCCAAGTGTATATCGATAGGTGAATGGATAAAGAAGATATAATGCGATATCATTCAACCATAAAGAATGGAATCTTGCCATTTACGACAATATGGATGGAGCTGGAGAGTATGATGTAAGCAAAATAAGTCAGCCAGAGAAAGACAAAAACCATATGATTTCACTCATATATGGAATTAAAGGGGAAAAAAACAAACCAGAAACCAGACTGTTAACTATAGAGAACAAACTGATGGTTACCAGAGAGGAGGTGGGTTGGGGGGGATGGGTGAAACCGGTGACGGGGGTGAAGGAGCAGACTGGCCCAATCACTATATTGTACACCTGAAACTTCTGTAACACTGCTTGAAGTACACTGGAATTAAAATTTAAGTAACAGTGTAATGTTTTTTATTTAGAGGCAGGATGCTCGTCATACAAATGCCTAGGACTTCTTTAATTTGTAAATGTTATGAGATTTGAAATCTGTAAGAATGATGTCTGTGTGTTAGAGTTCTGATAACATGAATACTTTCCTGTGGTCCTTCTTGGAGTCTGATTTGTTTCCCTCCATGGGTCCTGTGTAGTTAAGAACCCGAAAAGTTAAGAGACTTTCTGGCTGATATACACACTGATTAGCCCAGAGAGCATGCAAGCATCAATATGAATACAGTGCTTAAAAAAAAAATATACAGTTCTCATCAACTCACATGTCCAACTATTTTCTCCAAATAAAAAAATCTTTTGACTGAACTTTTGCAAATCATCTGAAAATGGTATGTAATAATTTATTGACCTTATTTTCTGTTGAATAATGATACAGAAACACCTCACTAAAACTAGTAGTTTTTGGAACAATATTTGTAAGATCAAAGATTGTAAAAAATTTCTATGAAAGTGGATATATAAATATTTATTTAACTGTTCTGTTATTTTTTATCACTTATGAATAAAACCCTTGGTCTGCTAATAAGTGGGACCTAACCTTTAGCCAAATACTGCTGTACCCAGAAGTAAAAGGGTTCATTACATTTTTTCTCCTCTAGTTAAGGTCCTTCATAAAGTTTATCTGGCATTCTACCTCAAAAGCCCAACTTGTTCAGCTTGAGTCGCTATTAGACTCAATCCCCTGCAGAGGGCATTGCTGCTCTTGTCCCTTCGTGTACACGAGGGCCATATATGTAGGGGAGTGAATGCTCATCCTAGCACACCTCATTTTGATCTTCCGTTACTGCTTAGAATCGTGTAATGTAACTAACTACGGCTAGTTACTTGGGTCTCTAACTCTCTTCTTCAGAGTTTATTTTTCTCCATTAACAGACGGGCCAAGGTTGCTCGGGCGATTGGTTTACTGGCCTCACACACAACTGAGCTCCAGGAAAATACACCGGTTACTGAGGTAATTCTCTTTTATTATTGGAATGTTACAAATGACAAAAAAAGGTTGTTCTTGACTTTGTAATTTAGAACATGCAGCTTTCATTGACCTTCACTTAAGTTTTCTTTGTGGAATTGTGGCAATTATAAAATAACCTCAGTAGACCCTTAGGCATAAATACAGCTGCACATTTACAACCTATTCTGTTATTAAAGGTGATAACGGTGCAGCTAAAAGGCTTGTGGGCTCTATTCATCATTATTTCAGGAATTTTTGGATAACCCTTATTTCATTCCTAGTTTTCTTTTCTTTTCTTTTCTTTTTTTTTTTTTTTTAAAGATTTTATTTATTTATTTGACAGAGAGAGATTACAAGTAGGCAGAGAGACAGGCAGAGAGAAGGAGGAAGCAGGCTCCCTTCTGAGCAGAGAGCCCGATGCGGGACTCAATCCCAGGACCCTGAGATCAAGACCTGAGCCGAAGGCAGCGGCTTAACCCACTGAGCCACCCAGGCGCCCTCATTCCCAGTTTTCTTGTAGTCCACTCAACATTTTATTATACTTAATTTATTTCCTAGTTGAAGCACAGCTCATACTTCCAATTAAAATCATTTCAACCCTGAGTTTCATGTTTTTTTCCTCACCAGTTGTCAGTTATTTCGGACAACAATCCAAGTATTTAATGGCCATGCATGCTTGAAAGAGATTTTGAAATATTTTGAAAATACTGCTATTGGGAAGTGTTTAGTAAATCTAAGTCCCATCAAGTGAATGCTACAATTGTACTGCCTTTCTGAGTATCCTTTACCCCTTGGACTAGGGGAATGTCAAGAGTCGAAATAGGCAAAAAGAACCAAGGCTTGTAAAGGCAAGGGCAAGAACTTCTGAAGGAAGGAGAATTTGGGAAGAAGGAAGTAGGAAGAAGAGATGGGGTTTTTGTAGAACCAGGACCTGATGGTGTGATAGTTGGGGCTTGAGGAGGACTTGTTTAGCCAAGTATTGTCCAGTAGAACTTTCTGTAGTGATGGAAAATGTTCTGTAACTTTGCTTTCCCAGCCAGTTGCTGGGATGGCATCCCAGTTATCCCTGGTCTGAGTGGCCATGCACAGACAGTTAATTTAAGGTCCCTGCATTTCCTTTGCTCTTAATTCCATCCCTACTTTCTGCAAACTGCAAACTGTGAGATCCCTGTGTCACTAAGACTAACCTTTTTCTTGTTTTTATGGGACCAAAAAGATTGAATTCTGACCTTAGCAATCCCTGATGGTACCCAACTTGGCTATCAGAGATGTATAAGCTTGACTTTTCTAAGACCAAGCAGATAGGGCACTATCACTAAGCAGAGAGGCTTTTAGCTAAAAAGTTGGGGGGCTTCTTCTGACGACTCAGAGGAAGGGTTTCCAGTGAAACAGAGTGGTACTCTAGGAGATGAAAGAGAAGTTAAAATTCTATGACAAGTCCTGACATTCTAGAGGGCATTCCTAAATAATCAGAACAGGCAGTCAGTACTCAGGAGCAGTGTGCCATGAAGAGTGAGACCCTGAAGATGTAAAATAGGACCGTTGAATTAAAATGTTCAATAGGTGCCAAAATGAGTGGGGTGAATACTTTAGGAAGCTGAGTTAGTGGATTTGAAAATCATCTGCATGAATTCTTTTAGGATTCAGAATGAAAAGAGAAGAGTTAAAAATTATTAACTACAAAATCTGTTCTGCTGTCCGGTATGACAGACACTAGCCCAAAATGACGTTTGAGCTTTTGAAAAGCAGATAGTCTGAATTGAGATGAGCTTCAAGTAGAGCTCACATACCAGATTTTGAAGACTCAGTATGTGGGTATGGGGGGGAAGCATCTCACCTGTAAATTTTTTATAGATTACATTTTTAAATGATAATATTTTGGATATATTTGTATCCAAATATATACATGATTACAATTAATTTGTAATAATTATTACATTATTACAATTAATTTCCTTTTTATTTTTTGATGTGGCTCCTGGAAATATCAAAATTACCTTTGTGGTTTGAATTGTATTTCTGTTGGACTGTACTTGTCTAAGATAAACATAATGGGATTTCAAGGCTAGATCAAAGCAAACATTCATGAAAGAAATAATAGAAGAAAATTTCACTCTGAGCTGAAGAAAGACTCAATCTTTAGATAAAAGGTTTCACCAAATGTCAGGCAAGATATTGAAAAAATGTACACATTTAGACCTATACTGGTGAAATTTGTAATTACCAAGAGAAAAAGAAAACCAAAACTCAGGTTATAAACAAAAGCAAATTAGACTTGCATATAACTTACTTGTAACCCTACAAGCTGAAGATATGGAAAACAATAGAAATAGAACAAAACTTCAGGGATTGTGTGACCTTAAATTTCTCTGTGCAGCTGCCCTGTTGCCTGCTTGTGAGGACAAAAGGGAGACTTTTTCAGAAATTCAGAGACTCAGTCTTAATTTCACCAACATTTCTAAAAACTTGAACTTGAGCAAGGTACTTGACTGGCTCCCTATAATCAAATTTTCAGGTAAAGAAGCAAATATAAACAATGAATCATTAATATTTAAATCCAAATGATAGCTGTTAATGTGACATGTAACCTAGAAAGAATGAATTCTTCATAAAGAATAAATATGCTCTGAAAATATTAATGGTAGCATGGAAGTAAATTCTACTTTGTTTTAGAAGATCTGGAAGGGAGAGAAGGGAATAGGAAAGGGTGAGACAAATTGCTGTTCTTTTACTAATTGAACATTTTTTGAGTATTTCTTATGGGCATGGCAATTTATTACATGCAGGAAGACCATTACTTGAGGCAGGTTCTTATCTTATTCTAGAAGAAATTCATAGATACGGTTTTATTGTATTGATACTCTCTTGTTCCTTGTTTGACAAATATATGTCAGTGGCTGTGTATATACAAGGTACTCTCTAGGTACTAAGGTGCAGTGTTGAGCAAGAGAGCTAAAAATCCCTGTTCTGATGGAGTCCATGTTCTAGTGTGAGGAAAGAGTGAGAATGAGCAGATATGTAGCATTGGGCGGTGATAAATGCGATGAAAAAGATAAAAGTAGACTAGGGGTGTTTGGGAAGGATGAGGTGGTGGTGGCACCATTTTAGATGGGTTGGTCATCTAAACCCAAGATGGAGAGGAACATCCAATCAGAGACCTGAAGGGGTCGGTGTAGTGGGGGGACATTTCCCTCAGCTGGGGAAAGGGTGAATAGCAGGTGCACAACAAGATTGGTGATGGAAAAGTGGTTGGCATATTTCGAGGAACAATGCAGAGGTGATGTAGCTGGAACTGAGCAAGAGGGAGATTCAGGAGAAGGACATAGAAGATGAAGTTACTGAGATAGCTAGGGACTTGGTCATCCCAAGCTTTGTTGTAAGCCCTGGTCAGAACTGGGATTTTATTCCAAATGAGATGGGAAGCCATTAGAGGAATTTGAGCAGGGGAGAGAGCCTTGATAGGGCTTATGTTCCAAGAGGATCACTGTGTTAACAAGGACAGGGTTAAGGTAGAATCAGAACACTAAGAGCCAGTGGTATGTAGTAGTTCAGGTGAGGGGTGGTGGTGACTTCAACTAGGTTTGTAGTGGTAGATGTGGTAAAAAAAAAAAAAAAAAAAAAAAAAGACTTTATTCTGGATATATGCTTTCTGGTTAGATCTCAAAGTGTTGACAGATTGGCTGATTGCTGTGATATTTGAAGGCAGACTTTAATAACCAGGTCTAGCCAATATAAATTCTAAAATTCACTATGAAGAGTATTGAGGCATCAAGCAGCAAGTCTGAACGAATCTCCTCATCATGGACAGTGTCCTAGACATCAGTAGGACATTCCCTGGGGAAAGATTGATGTATAGATTCAGGAATATCCAGGGGCTGTGAAGGTTCTTGTTTAGAAGATTCTTGCCTCTTGATGCCGGATGTCATGAAGGAGAGGCGGATGTAGGTAGATGTCATGGAAGGTGTGGTGGTGAGGGGTGCCTTGTGGCAGAATCTGGGAAGACAGGCTGGAGGCCAAGACTGGAACTGAGAGGTGGTCTGCACCCCTGTGGTGTCCTTGTGCTTGGGGCTTCCTGTGGCGGTGACTGCAGACAGTACGTTGTGCGGTTGTAGGAATTCCTGTGGGTCTGAGCAGAAAGCCCCTGCACTAACTGGGGACCTGTAAGTCACCTGGAGTGATGTGCTCAACGCACTCCTGGCTCCATGCTGGTGGTCTGTCCCCCTGGTGATTGCTGTTGTCACTGAGGGTGTTTGGTGGGGGCAGTTCTGGAAGCATCTTTGTCTCTGTGCACCCAGGTTGTTCCTTGGCCCGTGCTTCCCTCCCTTTATCGACTGGGTACCTCGTGTTTTCAAGATACTAGCCTACTCTTGTTGCTGTTCCTTATTACACATTGCATCCTCGATGTTGCCTGTGTTGACGCTCGGAGAGGGATGGGTGTTAATTCCTGAGGTTCTGGTGTCCTTCATTCATGTACTGTTCTTTTCTGGGTGTTTGCTGATGTTTTATTAATTTGAAATGAAACTTGGGAGAAATTATACTTACTTTAAAAATGCAGTAATGTGTCATGAGTTATTTGGGAAACTTCTGAATTATGCATATTGTAAACTAAGTTCCTTTGGATAGTGAGAAGTTCCCAGAGTAACCTGAAATTGTGCCAGGTGCTCCTGATGATGCCATCTTCTATTCTGTTATTTCTCACACTTTTTCATTCTTAATTCCTGCTATGGACTGTTGTGACAATTAAAGCAGCCACTAGAGGGCACTCAAACACTGGAAACAAAGTTTGACAAGTGGATTGTATCTTCAACTTGAAGAAGCTGGCTTAATAGGTATACAGCCCAGTGTTACATCTTTTCCCTGGTTTTTGGATTTTTTACTGCATGGCCCGTGATTTTATTCCATTACCTATTATTGCCATTTGAGATTAATGAACACCTTGGCAGCCTATCCAGAAAAATAGTCCTTTCAGGGGATTTGAGAACCACATGGAGTGCATTGGTGAATCTTAGCTTCAGAACTCTGGAGACCCAAGTTTCTGTAATACTCATAATTGTGGGTGTTCATAGATATTTCTCAGTAAATCATGAATAAAATCTCAAGTGTGAGATATATCCTGATTTCGGCCGTAGGTTTACTGCTGGTGGACCCTTTTCCCATTGTGACTGAAGATTTTATAGACACTTTAAAGGCATAGAACCTCATTTTATAATTTATCTTTGTATCCCACAGTGCCTGGTCAGCAGAGCAACGAGTATTTTAGGCCCTGAGTCAATGTTGAAAGGTTTAATAAATGATTAAAAGAATAGTAGGGAAATATGGCAGTATAATTTGTTATGGAGAGAAGAGATGATGGAAAGCTATTTTGCTGTCCTGATGGTATAATTTAAGTCTCTTTCATCTAATTCTATTACCAGTGGCCACAGAAAAGAGCTAGTTATATTCTCCTAGATGTATTTAGAAGCATTTATTCCATTCTCTATTTTTTGTACTGAAAGAGATAGCCAGCTTCTTAAGCCTATCTTCCTAGATAATACACTCACCCGCCCCCCGTAATGATAATGATTCTTATGTGTAATAATTTTAAAGAAATATTCTTGATGTTCTGCTGCATAGATTGTCTTATGTACTCCTTGTGACTATAAGGAGAACAGTAGCTAAGGACTGAAAAACTGAACTTGCGTCTAATCAAGGCTATGCATCAAAAACTACAGTTCACAGGAAATGCAGGTGATTAAGGACCATGCAAAATGACATCAAGAGGGTGGGATAAAATTTCCGACATTCCAGTTTTGGCTAAAACAAATGATGATTTGTTTTTTTTTTTTTTTTTTTTTTTTTTTTTTATAATTTTTTTTCTTTTTTTTAGATTTTATTTATTTATTTGACAGAGAGAGATCACAAGTAGGCAGAAAGGCAGGCAGAGAGAGAGAGAGGAGGAAGCAGGCTCCCTGCCGAGCAGAGAGCCCGATGCGGGACTCGATCCCAGGACCCTGAGATCACGACCCGAGCCGAAGGCAGCGGCTTAACCCACTGAGCCACCCAGGCGCCCCTGATGATTTGTTTTTAAAAGATGGCACTAAAACACTATAGGGAAATGTTTGAAATTAAAAGACTTAGAGCCTACATTATCTAAATGCAATGCAAGACCCCATTTCAACGCTGGTTCAATGAAAATTTACAAAATGGGACCATCAAGAAAATGGCCCACAACCACCAGAAACCTCATTGCTGGATAAACTGACCCTGTGCATAAAGAAACTTAATGAGACCAGATTTGGAGCATGTTCCAGACTTACTTTTTAATTAAACCCTCTAAGTTTGACTCAGATGGAGGAGACTGCACTTCTCTATATCAGGACAGATTTTAAATTAGATAAGGACAGTGATACCTTTAATCACATTGTCAAGGAAATTACAGAAGCTGTTCTAGTTCAATGAAAACTCTGTAGGTAAATGGAATGTCTCCATAATCCCATTATATAAGATAAATAAGTTTCACTTACTAGATAGATAACTATTCAGGGGACCATTGAAAGGAAACCAATCATTTATTAACAATACAATACACAGACTGCTAAGCCAAATTCAAAGGAATGTTTTTGTTCTGACCCACATTTAAACCATAGCCATTCAAGATGGGCTGAGTTTTGGATTGAATAATTCTTTACATTTCTGTGACTGATAATGATATATAATTATATATTCAATTTTTGTTACATATTTAGGGTTTAGGGAAGTACGGATTACTTTGTGCTTGCTTCTTGATTTATAAGTAATAATGTTTTTTATTTAATTGAAGAGGTACAAATATACAGAAATGTGTGCAAAACATACATATCCTGCTCAATGACTTGTCACAAAGTAAAAACCCAAAGTCCAACTGGGTCAAGAAATAGAACATTACCAGCGCAACAGAATACCCCTTATACCTTCTTGTGATTACTCATCTCTCCCTTTGCTCTACAGGTGACTATTACTGTAATACATAATAATATGATCATTGTGCCTGTTTTGAATTGTATTTAAGGCATGCCATATGACCTGTATTCTTTGGCTTATTTTGTTCCATGTTATGTTTGGGGAACCCTTGTTGTTTTAGGTACCTGTAGTTCATTTTCATTAAATGGATATATCACACCACTGGCGATGGACATTGGGTATTTTTTCATATTTGACTGTTATAAGTAATTCTTGGATGTACATTTTGATATACTTAAGTCAGCTTTCTTTTGGGTCAACCTAGGATTTAGAATTCCTAGACAAAGTGTTTGGATATGTTCAACTTTAGAGGATAATCTAAATGATTTTCTAAAGTTATGGAAAGCAAAAATCCTTATACCAATGAAGGAATTTTCGGTATTCTGTATTCTCATAAATACTTGGTTTTGCTATAAGATCTTGTTCAAGATCTACCAAGTTCTCCTTTATTTTGAACATGAATGAGTGTTATAGGACATCTATAAAGGTGATGGCAAAGTTTTTCTCTGTATCTCTATTAACAGGTATAGTTGGCATTCCTAAAATTAAATCATCCTTGTGTTTTTAGAAGAAACTCCACTTGGCTTGTGATATATTACATTTTAATAATCTGTTGGCTTTTTTTGTGCTAATGTTTCTTATAGATTTGTCCCCATTTTTCTTTTAGAACATCAGTTTCTTAAAGAATGCAAGTCACTTTTTTTTTTTTTTTTTTTGTATTTTATTTATTTGTTAGAGAGCGAGCGAACGCCTAAGCAGGGAGAGAGGGAGAAGCAGGCTCTCCACTGAGCAGGGAGCCCAGACATGGGACTTGATCTGAGGATCTTGGGATCTCAACCTGAGCCAAAGGCAGTTCTTTAACCGACTGAGCCTCCAGACACTCCCCAAGCCACTTGCCTTGTAGAATGTTCCACATTTTGGATTTGTCTGTTTTTTTTTTTTCCTTTTGTTTTTCTCGTCCCTAAAGTTCCTATAAACTGTAATTTAGGTCAAGAGGCTTAATCTGATTAGATTCAGATTAAACTTTGTTTTCAGGTAAGAACTTACAGGTGATGTTGGTGTTTCATATTTCATCATAGGGGGAAGCCTATAGTGTCAAATTTCCCCTGTTAGTTTTACTTACTTTGATCCCTTGTTAAAAGAGGTGATGCCAGATATCTGCATTGTTGAGGTATGTTTCTTCTTGGCAGTGTCACTTTAACTGTCATGTTAAATATACAATAAGGACATTTGTATGGATTATCAATTTTGTTTTCACCTTTTTCTAAATTGAAATGGGCAGTTTTGGTTTATGACCTCTTGATGTACTAGCTGTCATTGATTGCTATTATTTTTTTCTCTTTTCATTCTCAACAAAATCACTAAGTTCATTATGCTATGCAACATTGTTATTGTTTTTTGAAATTAATTTTCAAGCTTTATTTTGCTTTTTATGTCCTTTTTTTTGATAGGATAAACACATTTTGTGATTTAGTTGTGCAAGAGTGAGAACTCCTAAGAGTTCTTGACTGAAGAAAATGGACATTGTGTTATTTAGGCTCCTACTGAATTGGGTTTAGAATTAAATTTTATGTTAAGCAGTGGATATATGGTGATTGGAAGCATTATTTAACTTACAGATTTCTCGGAACATTGCGTGCTTTGGGAACTCTAGACATAGGATGTGTTGAACTGCATTTAGAGACAGAGCTCCTGTATATCGTGGAGGTCCTGGTACAGAGTGTTCAGCTACATAATTGCACCACTTCTGCCCACCCCAGGGTAGGGGGGTGGTGCGGGCGTGAGTACTGCAGCACCTCATTGCTAGCATGGCTGCCCACGCGGTATTCTGCCGTGGTCCTTATGTGCCACAGTCTTTTTTTTTTTTTTTTAAAAGATTTATTTATTTGAGAGAGAGGGAGAGAGAGAGAGACAGACAGACAGACAGAAGGGGAGAGGTGGGGGAGAGGGAGACAGGGATAGAGAGAGAGACAAGGGGAGAGAAAGAGACAAGGGGAGAGAGAGAGAGACAAGGGGAGAGAGAGACCGCGGGAGAGAGAGAGAGACAGAGACAGAGACAGAGACACACACACACAGACACAGACACACACACAGATACACAGACACACACACACACACACACACACACAGGGAGAGAGAGAGAATGAATAAGAAACTTCCTGCTGAGCAGGGAGCCAGATGCGGGGCTGGATCCCAGGACCCTGAGAAGATGAGCTGAAGCGAAGGCAGAGGCTTAACCCACTGAGCCTTCCAGGCACTGAACTTACAACTTTCTTGAAGAATCGATGATACTTATACTTTCTGGCTGTATTTTTAGGTGTGTTTTATGTACATATATGAAACTGTTTCTCCATGTTACATTTATTCTCATTTTTTCTTCATCATAATCTGAAAATACTTCAGTAGCAAAAAAAAAAAAAAATTAGAAATGCAGGATAAAATGAAGAGACTTTAAAATACTTAGCTGAATGTCGAAGGAAATAAGGGAAATTGTCAGAAGTCAGAAATAGGGAGAACTAAGGGCGCCTGGGTGGCTAAGTGGATTAAAGCCTCTGCCTTTGGCTCAGGTCATGATCCCAGGGTCCTGGGATCGAGCCCCACATCGGGCTCCCTGCTTAGTAGTGAGCCTGCTTCCCCCTCTCACTCTCTGCCTGCCTCTCTGCTTACTTGTGATCTCTGTCTGTCAAATAAATAAATAAAATCTTAAAAAAAAAAAAAGAAATAGGGAGAACTAAAATCTGAAATGGAAGACATTAAGGCTGTTCAGGGCAAGTGGGCTGGTGGTTCTTGCTATTAGAATTTTGAGATTTGATACAATTTAAGAATAGAAGATGAAGCTTGAGGTTTTCCTGAAGCAGTTAGTTGGAAAGAAGACCATTGAAAGGCTACTTCTTCTAGTAAAAGGGGCATTTGGAACTGGAGAAATTAAAAAAAATAAAAAATAAAAAAGAGCAACTCACCTGTCTACATAGGGAGATAGCAAGGAAGATTATCAATTTTTTTTTTTTTTAATCTTTAACTCTGAAAAGGGAAAAAGTATCTTCCATATAAACTTGTCACTGCATGGGGGGGCAAAGGAAGAGGGAGAAAATATTTTTTTTTCTTTCTTTTTTTGGTTAGGACTTAAAAAATGAGTTACTAGAATGAGTTACAGGTGCACGTGGAACATACCTCAGACAGCAATGACCCTCCCTCCTCCTCAGTTCTCAACCCACAGAACCCCTTCCTTCTACAGAATCAAATATCCTTCTTTCAGAGGGATCCTTGCATGTGTGTGTGTTTGTTTTTAACTTCAAGTTACAGCATTTTAATCACACAGTTCAGCACTTTGTTTTCAGTTGGTGAGCGAGAACATCTGAAGTGAGCTCCACACTCAGTGCAGAGCCTGATGTGGGGCTCGATCACAGGACCCTGAGATCTGAGCTGAATAAGAGTTGGATGCATAACTCATTGAGCCACCTAGGTGCCCTTATATCCAGTTTTTTAAATTTCCTCATGTTTGTGGTATAAATTTATACTTCTTCCAAACTGAAAAATTAAAAATCAGACATGGGGTAAAGTTCTGGTTCTGGTAATGGTCAAGAAGCTATAGTGGGCTAACCATTTTGCCTATAACAATAACAAATCTGGACAGAATATAAGAGCAAAAGTACATAAAAGCTAAAGAGGATATACTATTTTTTTAAATTAACATATGTTTTTGTTTCAGACATACAGCTCTGTGATTCATCAGTCTTATAGAACACCCAGTGCTCATTACAACACCTGTGCTCCCCAATGTTTATTACCCACTTACCCTGTCCCCCCCCTCCTCTCCCCTCCAGCACCCTCAGTTCGTTTCCTAAGATTAAGAATCTCTTATGGTTTGTCTCCCTCTGGTTTTACCTTGTTTCATTTTTTCCTCTTCCCCTACAGTCCTCTGTGTTATTTCTTAAATTCCACACATCAGTGAGATAATATGATAATTGTGTTTCTTTGATTGACTCATATTGCTTGGCATAATACCGTAGTTCCATCCATGTCATTGCCAGTGGCAAGATTTTATTTCTTGATAGCTGTGTAATACTCCAGTGTGTGTGTGTGTGTGTATACATACACACACGCCACATCTTTATCCATTCATCTGTTGTTGGACATCTGGGCTCTTTTCATAGTTTGGCTGCTGTGGACATTGCTCCTATAAACACTGGGGTGCAGGTGCCCCTTCAGATCACTACATTTGTATCTTTGGGGTAAATACCCAATAGTGTAATTGCTAGGTCATAGGGTAGCTCTATTTTCCATTTTTTAGGAACCTCTGTATTGTTTTCCTGAGTGGCTGTACCAGCTTGCATTCCTACCAACAGTGTAGGAGGGCTCTCCTTTCTCTGCATCCTTGCCAACATGTCATTTCCTGACTTGTTAATTTTAGCCATTTTGATTGGTGTGAAGTGGTAGCTCACTGTGGTTTTGATTTGTATTTCCCTGATGCCGAGTGATGTGGAACACTTTTTCGTGTGTTTTTTGGCCATTTGGATGTCTTCTTTGGAGAAATGTCTGTTCATGTCTTCTGCCCATTTTTTTTTTTTTAAGATTTTATTTATTTATTTGACAGAGAGAAATCACAAGTAGATGGAGAGGCAGGCAGAGAGAGAGAGAGAGGGAAGCAGGCTCCCTGCTGAGCAGAGAGCCCGATGCGGGACTCGATCCCAGGATCCTGAGATCATGACCTGAGCCGAAGGCAGCGGCTTAACCCACTGAGCCACCCAGGCACCCCTTCTGCCCATTTCTTGATTGGGTTATTTGTTCTTTGGGTGTTGAGTTGGTAAGTTCTTTATAGATTTTAATATAATATAGATTTTAATTATAATAGCCCTTTATCTGATATGTCATTTGCACATATCTCCTCCCATTTTGTTAGTTGCCTTTTGGTTTTGTTGACTGTTTCCTTTGCTGTTTAAAGGCTTTTTATCTTGATGAAGTTGCAATAGTTCATTTTTGCCTTTGTTTTGACTTTGGAGGTTTCTCTAGCAAGAAGTTGCTCTGCAGCTTGAGGTGGAAGAGGTTGCTGCCTGTGTTTTTCCTCTAGGATTTTGATGGATTCCTGTCTCACATTGAGGTCTTTCATCCATTTTAAGTTTATTTTTGTGTATGGTGTAAGGAAATGGTCCACATGACTGAGGACACACTATTCACAGAAGGGAGGCAGACTTGAAGAGATGTACTTTTAATTGGGTTATCCCCTGCTGGAACCATGAATTCATGCAAGGGAACAGAGTTCAGGTAGAATACAGCACTCTTGCTGGGCCAAGGAACTGTGTTTGGAACTTGGCACCGTTAGACAGGAGTGTTTAAGAAAAGGAGTGGGGGGGATGTCTTTCAATAGCAAAGCTATGAAATATGCACACCAGTTCCTCTGTAGTCCTTAACTAACTTGGAAGCTCTGTGTGTGCTGCATGGAAACCGGCATGGAAACCGGCAGAGAGTGGCAGCTGGGAGGTTGAAGAGTTCAGCAGAAATTTCAGCAGTTGCCCAGTGCTGGGGATATCAAGGGTTTGGGGGTCAAGTCCCACCAACTTAAGAGGGGCTTGATAAATACCATGGACTTTTCATTGAAATTCTAGGAGGGCTACACTTTAGATCTAAGAACTGTGCCCTAGGACTAAAGGAAAACCAAGTCTTCATAGGCCATTATTTTAACTGATTGACAACAAAACTCTATGTTCTTTATAGGAAAGTAAGATTATCCACAGTGTTAAGAGGAGAATCTCTTTGTTACCCTCAGAGATTTCTTAGATTTAATGCCAAGAGCATGATCCATAAACAAAAGAAATCAGTAAATTGGACTTCATCAAAATGAGACTTTTGCTCTGGCAAAGCCCCTGTTAAGATGATGAAAAGGCAAACTACACATGGGAGAAAATATTTGCAAACTACATATCTGACAAAGGACTCATATTTATAATAGCAAAGAACTCTCAAAACTCAAGAGTGAACAAATGAACCCCCCCCCCAAAAAAAAAGAAAATAGGCAAAAGACATGAGGGACATTAAACCAAAGAGGATATATGGTAAATAAGTACATTTGCTAAATATATTTAGCAATATTTTTCATTAGAGAAAAGCAAACTAAGATTGCATCTACATGTGTATTAAAACAATTAACAGATAATAAAGTTGAGTTCTCCCTGAAAAAAAAAAAACACAACATAATCATGACAATACCAAGTGTGGGCAAAGATGCTGAGAATTGGATCTGTTTATATTGCTGGTGGAAATGTAAAATGGTACATCAACTCTAGAAGACATTTTGGCAGTTTTGTAAAAAATGAAATCTACATTTACCATATGAATTAGCTGTTTTTCTCCTGGGCTCTCTTTGAAAGAAATGAAATCCTGCATTCATAAAAAAGTATATATTTGACTATTCATACCAGTTTCGTCATAGCCCAAACCTGAAAATACTAAAATATCCTTTAATTTTTGAGTCATTATATACAGACCTTTGTGTGTCTTTACCATGGAATAGTACTTCACAGTAAAGAGGAACTATTTATAATTGGGTGGATATCAAGGGTGTTATGCTTTGTGAAAGATCAGGTTATATATTATTGTTCAAATGACAAAATTATAGAGCTGGAAAACAGACAGTGGTTGCTAGGGGTTAGGGATACTGAGAGAAGAGTGAGAGTTTAACTGTAAAGGCATAGCAAGGTTTTGATGATGGATTAATTCTGTATTATGACTGCATTCAATTCATAGGATTATGAATTTGATATAATGAAGTAGAACTCTACGTACATATTGTACTAATGCCAAATTTCTGGTTTTTGATGATGTACTTTAACTGTGTAGGATATCAGACACACTGGAAAACTGGAGGAAGAGAATATGGGATCTCTCTGTACTACTTTCTGTGGCTCCCTGTGAGTTTATTATTAAGAAAAAGTATTTTATATTTCCAACATCTTTACCTCTCTAGTTTTGTGGGGTTTTTTTTGTTTGTTTTTTATTTTGTTTTATAAGAGGTGGTGGTAAGGGCAGAGGGAGAGAATTTTTTTTGATGTATTTTATTTTTTTCATTTAAAAAAATTAATATATAATGTATTAGCTGCAGAGGTACAGGTCTGTGAATCGCCAGGTTTACACACTTCACAGCACTCACCAAAGCACATACCCTCCCCAATGTCCATAACCCCACCCCCCTTCGCCCAACCCCCCACCCCCCAGCAACCCTCAGTTTGTTTTGTGATATTAAGAGTCACTTATGGTTTGTCTCCCTCCCAATCCCATCTCGTTTCATTTTTTCCTTTCCTACCCCCCAAATCTCCCACCTTGTCTCTTAGCTTCCTCATATCAGGGAAATCACATGATAATTATATTTCTCTGACTGACTTACTTTGCTCAGCATAATACCCTCTAGTTCCATCCATGTCATTGCAAATGGCAAAATTTCATTTCTTTTGATTGCTGCATACAATTCCACTGTATATATATATACCACATCTTCTTTATCCATTCATCCGTTGATGGACATCTAGGTTCTTTCCATAGTTTGGCTGTTGTAGACATTGCTGCTATAAACATTTGGGTGCACGTGCCCCTTCGGATCACTACATTTGTGTCTTTAGGGTAAATACCCAGTAGTGCGATTGCTGGTTGTAGGGTAGCTGTATTTTCAACTTTTTGAGGAACCTCCATGCTGTTTTCTGGAGTGGTTGCACCAGCTTGCGTTCCTACCAACAGTGTAGGAGGGTTCCCTTTTCTCCACATCCTCGCCAGCATCTGTCATTTCCTGACTTGTTAATTTTTGCTGTTCTAACTGGTGTGAGGTGGTATCTCAACTGTGGTTTTGATTTGTATTTCCCTGAATGATGTGGAGAACTTTTTCATGTGTCTGTTGGCCATTTGGATGTCTTCTTTGGAGAAATGTCTGTTCATGTCTTCTGCCCATTTCTTGATTGGATTATTTGTTCTTTGGGTGTTGAGTTTGATAAGTTCTTTATAGATTTTGGATACTAGCCCTTTATCTGATATGTCGTTTGCAAATATCTGGGGAGAGAGAATCTTAAGCAGTCTCCATACTCAACTGTGGAGCCTGACAAAGGCTTTGGTTTCATCACCTGAAATCATGACCTGAACCAAAATCAAGAGTTGTAGTCTTAACTGAGTGAGCCATCCAGGTGCCCCACTCTAACGTATCTTTTATTTTTATTTACATTTTATTTTAGGTTTGTATCTAGACCTATTTCCTGTTAGCCTGAAAGATTTACTTTCTTGCTAATTTTGGCCATTCTAAGTAGTATAAGGTGGTATCTCAATGTGGTTTTAATTTGAATCTCCCTGATGGCTAGTGATGATGAACATTTTTTTATGTGTCTGATAACCATTTGTATGTCTTCATTGGAGAAGTGTCTGTTCATATCTTCTGCCCATTTTTTGATATGATTGTCTGTTTTGTGTGTGTTGAGTTTGAGGAGTTCTTTATAGATCCAAAATTAGCAAGACAGGAAACAACATGTGTTGGAGGGGATGTGGAGAAAGGGGAACCCTCTTACACTGTTGGTGGGAATGCAAGTTGGTGCAGCCACTCTGAAGAACAGTGTGGAGATTCCTCAAGAAATTAAAAATAGAGCTTCCCTATGACCCTGCAATTGCACTACTGGGTATTTACCCCAAAGATACAGATGTGTGAAAAGAAGGGCCATCTGTACCCCAATGTTTATAGCAGCAATGGCCACGGTCGCCAAACTGTGGAAAGAACCAAGATGCCCTTCAACGGACGAATGGATAAGGAAGATGTGGTCCATATACACTATGGAGTATTATGCCTCCATCAGAAAGGATGAATACCCAACTCTCGTAGCAACATGGACGGGACTGGAAGAGATTTTCTGAGTGAAATAAGTCAAGCAGAGAGAGTCAATTATCATATGGTTTCACTTATTTGTGGAGCATAACAAATAGCATGGAGGACAAGGGGAGTTAGAGAGGAGAAGGTAGTTGAGGGAAATTGGAAGGGGAAGTGAACCATGATAGACTATGGACTCTGAAAAACAATCTGAGGGTTTTGAAGGGGTGGGGGGTGGGAGGTTGGGGGAACCAGGTGGTGGGTATTAGAGAAGGCACGGATTCCATGGAGCACTGGGTGTGGTGCAAAAACAATGAATACTGTTACACTGAAAATTAAAAAAAATAAAAATAAAAGATTTACTTTAACATTTTTTGTTAAATTGTCTGGGGATGAATTTGCCTATTTTCCCTTTATTTCTTCATTATTTTTGAATCTTTTCATAGATACAGAATTCTGATAGAGTTCTTTTTTCTTTCAAGCTTTAGAAATATTGTTCTAGCATCTTATGGCATTGGTGTTTTCTGATACGAAGTCAGCATTTGTTCCTGTGATTGTTTCCCCAGAATGAACTATATAGCATTTCTCTAACTGCTTTCAAGGTATTCTCTTTGGTTTTTATTTTCAGCAGTTTGAGTATAATGGACCTAGTGCCTCTTTGTATATCTTGGTCCAGGTTCAACAAGTCAGTGTGAGCTGATTCTGTCATGATATTTGAAAAAATTTCAACAATTACCATATTCTGTCTTTTATGTGTCTTATATACATATTGTGTTGTGCTGTATATGAAATAGTATATTGTTGTGCTGTATATGAAATAATATATTGTTGATTTAAGGTGAATTGTGATAATTTATAGGTATTCTTCTAATCTGCAGAATATCTAGTAAAAATTAAACAGCTATAGCTAAATAGCCAATAGAAGAGATTAAATAGAATACTAAATGCTCAATTCAAAAGAAGTCAGGAAAGAAGGGAGAAAGATCCAGTGAGAAAAAGAGAAAGCAAATAGTAAGCTGATAGGCTTAAACTTCACCAAACTTCGATGTTAGTGGCTTAAATATTCTATTCAAAAGGGAAGAGATTATCATACTGGATCAAGGAGGGAAACCTAGCTATGTACAGTTTATATGCCACCTACTTTAAATAAAAGACAAGCTAAAAAAATGGGAAAAAATATACCATAGATACACTACTAATAAGAAAGTTTATGTGGATATATTAATAACAAAGTAGACATTAAGGGAGTATTGCCAAAGATGAAGATGAGTATTTTAAAATGAGAGTTTCAGTTCAGGGTACCCAGGTGGCTCAGTTGATTGAGCATCTGACTCTTGGTTTTGGCTCAGGTTGTGATTTCAGGATCATGGAATTGAGCCCTGGCTTGGACTCTGTGCTCAGCATGGAGTCTCAGATTCTTTCCCTCTCCCTCTGCTCCTGCTCCTTCCCCTGGTCTTGTAAATCTCAAAAAAAAAAAAAAAAAAAAAAAAGTTTCAACTCATTAGGAAGTATTAACAATCCTTAATTTGTATGTATCAACTAATAGCAGTTTTTTTTTTAGTGTCTGTGTTTTTTTTTTTTTTAATTTTTTATTTTTTATAAACATATATTTTTATCCCCAGGAGTACAGGTCTGTGAATCACCAGGTTTACACACTTCACAGCACTCACCAAAGCACATACCCTCCCCAATGTCCATAATCCCACCCCCTTCTCCCAACCTCCCTCCCCCAAACGTAGTGATCCAAAGGGGCACGTGCACCCGAATGCTAATAGCAGTTTAAAATAGATGAAGAATCATTTACTAGAACCACAAGTAAAAGTAGACAAATTCATTATATATATTTTAAAAAAGATAAAGTCAGGATGTGAAAGACTTGGATGATACAATTGAAACAACTAGTTGACATTCACAGAACACTAACTCCAGCAACTGTAAAACACATAAATTTTCAGTGCACACTGATTATCCACTAAGACCTTTTCAGCCATAAAACATATCTTAAGTAAGGATTAAAATAAATGGAATTAATAGCACTAATTAAAATTTAGAATAAATTTTGACTACAATAGAATTAAATTAGAAATAGATAACAAGAGGAAATCTGGGAAATCCCCCAATTGGAAATTGAAATACTTTTAAATAACTCATGAGCCAATGAAGAATGCTCAAGAGGATTTAAATATTTTAAACTAAATGATAATGAACACCTAATACATCAAGATTTTTGTGATGTGTTAAAGTGGGACTAAGAGGGAAATTCAAGATCCATTAAAAGGTACTAACTATAGGCCTAAATACTTGACAGTTTGAATGAAATGAACAAGTTGCCCAAATGACACAACTTTTTGGAATTGCCCAAAGAAGAACCATTTGGAGAGCACCACATCTGTTAATCATTATTAACACCCCCCCACCCCCGCAAAATAGCTCTGGGCTAGATAACTTCTGGTGAATTAAATCCCCCTATGTATGGGAGTATATATGTAGTAGTATATACATAAATATATATATTTATTTCCATTTATTTTCATTCAGCGTCAAGTTTACTTAGCTTTATGAGAAAGTGCAAGACAGGCAACATAGCATGAATTATAATAGCATGGTCGAGGTCTCATGATGTAGGTGTGACTAGTGATGATCCATGTCACTTTGCATTTGGGAAGCATGTGGCTGAAAGAGATGAGGCTGGATGGGCATAGAACAATTTATTTTGGGGAAATGATAATCTTCAAAGTTAGGGTTGTTTTCTTAGTACTGAACTTTGCTATCTGTTTTCCTGTTATCCATCCATTACCAACTCTCACTCTTTAATGATCTGTCTGTATAGCTAAATATCTGTGTCTGAGAGTGCTTTATGTATTGTGGATATAAGTTCTTTATCAGATGTGTAGTTTGCAGTATTTTTTTCTAGTCTCTGGTTTGTCATTTTATTCTCTTTATAGTGTTAGCTAAAAGTTAATTTTGATTGTCTAATTTATCAGTTTTTCTCTTTTATGGATCATGCTTTTGATATCTTAAAAATCTTTGTCTATTCCAAGGTCACAAAACATTTTTCTTATGTTTCTTTGTAAAATTTTGTAGTTTTGGATTTTATATTTGGACCATAATTTATTTTGAGTTAATTTCATATAGTATATTAGGTATGAATCCAGGCTTTTTGGGCCAAGTAATTGAGTAGGCACTGGAAACACAATAATGAACAAAAAAAGATGTCCCTGTCTTCATGGAGCTTTATAAAGGACAAAGGATATTAAACAGAGAAAGAGGAAGTCATAAAGGCACCTGAAAAGGAACAGTGGTGAAGTAGAAAGAAACTCAGGAGAGTTGCGTTAGTAGAAGGGAAGAGATGACCATGTGCCAAAGAGAAAATGGTCATCTTTTTTATTGCATCTCAGATTTAGGTTAATTTGAAAATGGACATTTTTATTGGAATTGCCAAGATGAGGGTTATTAGTAACTCATAAGAATAGTTTATATGCAGTGGAAGCCAGATGGGAATGATTATGTAGAAAACCAGAGGTGAGTAAGTGGTAAATATGTATCTAGATAACGAAGTTTGGGTACGAGTGTGGAGATTCACTCCAGAGGGAGGCATTGAAGATATAGGCTAATGAGGTCTAGCTGAAGGTATAAAATCCTTCAGATGAGAAGGATGGAATGACTGAAGAGGATGATTGGCCTTAGGTCAGAGAAGGGATGCTTTATCTCCTAAAATAGGAAGAGAGGATTAGTAAAGGTAGATGGAGCAGGGAGGGATAAGACTTGGTGGTGGGGGGATGCAAGATCTTGCATCTGACTTCTGACAATGCAGTAAGTACATCAGGTCAGCATCAGAAAGAGGGGAATGAGTGCCCATGGGATTTGAAGTAGAAGAGAAGCTCAGAAGCTGTCTTCTCCCTGAAAGAAAATAGGGTTCCTTAGAAACCAAGCTTGTGATAAAGAATTTAAGGTGAAAGAAACCAATCTGCCTCATTGTATGACGTTCTCTAGAAGAGAGTACATCAATGGAGTGGTTGAGTCCTCCCCATTGGAGGGAGAGAGTGGCCACTTCCAAACCTTTCACATGAGGCCCTGTGGTTTTGAGTCTTACACCCCAGGACCCAGTCCGGGTAGGAAAGCAAGTAAATGAGGAAATGGTGCACTCACTGACATGGATGGTATTGGTGAGTTTAAAAAGTATTGTGGAAGGGCTTTTGAAAGGATCTTAAAAAGATGAGAGTGGAGATTGAAGAGTGTTTGAATTTGAGAAGTATTGGAGGTGTTGTCAGGGTCCAGGAGGTGACTGGGGGTGAGCAGGCTAATGAACTGAGCAATGAGCCCAAGGACACTGTGTGGTCAGGATGCTGGGTGTGTGTTCCAAATGGATGTCCACTTTGCTGAAGGTGCAGGTGGTGCAGAAGGTGTAGGAGTGCAGGTGGGAAAGAAGGTGAGGAGGAAGGAGCCAATGTCCTCAGTGGGGAATAGGAGTGAGCAGGGGATCAGTAGTCAAGGGCACCCAGGAGGCTGGTGTAATAATATGAGACTCTATCGTGGGTCCTTTGGCATGACAGAAGGTTTGGGCACGTCAGAAGGAGTGAGAAGGACACCAGCCTCATCTCACCTCCAAAGACACTTTGAGGGGGCACTGGAGTGGCATAGTTGGTTAGGCATCTGCCTTTGGCTCAGGTCATGATTCCAGGATTCTGGGATCAAGTCCGCATCTGGGTTTCCACGCAGCAGGGAGTTTGCTTCTACTCCCTGTGTGTGTGCATGTGCGCTCTCTCAAATAAGTAAAATCTTTAAACAAACAAAAGCCCCCCTAAACCCACACATTTTGAGTTAGGTTTAGTATCACCTTTGCTGCATGACAGGGCAACAGGAAGCATAGAGAGAGATAATTTTTTTTTTTTTAAGATTTTATTTATTTATTTGACAGAGAGAAATCACAAGTAGGCAGAGAGGCAGGTAGAGAGAGATAGAGAGGAGGAAGCAGGCTCCCTGCTGAGCAGAGAGCCCGATGCGGGACTCGATCCCAGGACCCTGAGATCATGACCTGAGCCGAAGGCAGCGGCTTAACCACTGAGCCACCCAGGCGCCCGAGAGAGATAAATTTTTGATTAGAATCTCAAGAGACAGCGATTTCGCTGTTCTTGGGATAGGGGCATTTAAATTTGGCCCATCATCAGGACTCTGTTAATAACAGTGTTGTGTGTCTGCCAGTGTATGTGTCACAGTTCAAGACAAAGGAATTGCTCAAATGTGGCCAGTGGAAAGAACTTCTTAAAAAAAAAACAAAAAACAAAACCAACAAAAAATTAGTTTAGCTAGGTTTCTGGTAATACTTTTCTTTCTAAAATCTGCATTTGAGCAAGTTCTTGTTGATGGCAATTTGTAAAAATGGTGCTGGATGGGTTCCTTAAAAAAAAACAACAAAAAAATAAAACTACAGAACGACCTCTGCCCTGTTGGTTATATACTTCTCCCCTCTCGTGGTTTTTAAATAGCCCCACAGAGTGCTTTGTACTCTGCTGCTGTGTCAATGTGGTCTCCTCAGGAGTTTTTGTGTTGAGGGGCTGACAGATGCCATCTTTTACATCAGATACTGGGAAACCATTTCTGGTTTGTTTGTAGCCCCGAACTGAGACTGTTATCAATTATAATCTTCCCCATTGTTAGTTTCAGCAACTCTGCCCTTGTACTTCCCTGCTAAACAAACTTGTTTTTCTGTTACTTTTTGGATAGCGCCGGAGACAAATTTGTTGAAAACGATGAAGTGAGAGTTGAATAATAATCATGTCTTTTTGTAGAATAAAGTGAAACATTCTGGATATGTTGTATTAAGCCATGATGCTGAAGTTTATATCAGCATCATGGGAATTGCCATATTTGAATCACTTTTGCAGATAAATTAAACATCTCACATTAAAGAATTCTTAAAAGGCGTGTTTCCTAATTTCTTATAATGGTAGAATTCATTTAATTTCTTACCTGACATCTTGTAGAACAATTTTTAGCTTCTGTTTTTTCTGCTCTAATTTTTATGCTTGCTTTACCTGGGCTATGCACATACCTTTGTTATAATATTTTTGCAGTAGCAATTGTGAGGCTTATATATTTGAATATGATATAATTTAGTAATCCTTGGGAACCTAGCAGAGCATCACATTTAATTTTCTATTAGATGAAAGAAACCTGGAAAGAGAATTGGTGATGGAGAGAGTTGCACAAAACAGAACTAATCAGAGCTGATCCCTGAGGCAGAAAACTGCAATTTAAAATGAGTTTCCTTTGTATTTCTACTATTGAGGAATGTTGACGGGATGACTATTAAGAACACAGTTCCAAGTAAATAATAGCAGTTATATATAGCAAGCTCCAACCGCAGTATTGAGGTTATGTTCTTTGTGCCATAACTTTTACATTGTTCTGGTCCCTAAAAGACTCAGTATTAATGAAGTACAATGATAACTTGGTTTCTTAAGAAGACATTTATGTAGCAGGAGTAATTGTGTTCTGTTGATCCCAAATAAAAATGTCATTTAACCCTCGATAAAGATATGTATGTATGTTGTCTTACCCTACTAGCTCCTACATTAGATACAGAAGAAGGGCTTTACCACGACACTGGGGCAATACCTGGAGTATATGTCCAGCTTTGTTTTATCCGTCTGGAATAGCTTCTTCTTCGCTCTTCATCCCATTTAGTCTGTGGTTGCTGGAGGGAGGTGGAGAAGGGTGGAAGTAGAGCAGGTGCCTCTCTTTCTAGTAGAGCTGCCAGAGAGTCCTGGCTACAGCACCTGACATGGGGAAGGAATCACTTGTTAGACTCCCATCACTTTGTTATCATCATAGGTTGATTTTAGACTGAGGCCTCTGTGCCCTGCCGGTGTCTCATTTTGTACTGCCCTCCCTTAGCCACTATCACACAGTTGCCATTGGTGAACATTGTTTGCTTGACCAGTAGTCCAGAGGCCAAATACAGGAGCTAATTCTCTGATCCCTCCCTACTTTATGATTTTCTTTCTTTTGGGGGGGGGTATAATTTTTTTCTCTCTAGGTTTTTGACTCCCCTGTTAGCTACTGCCTCTGAGTTGGTATAGATCCATCCTTAGTTCATCTCTCTTTATTTGTAGGTATACCACCCAAAGTTTTGCCTGCTCAGTGGATTTTCTTTTATTGTTGTCTTTGTGGGCCAAGTTGAATGGGGACTGCAGTGAAGTGGCCATCCACTTTCTGTTGATTTTGACGTACCATGCAGATCCATATGAGAACCAGGTTTATGCTTTTTTTTCTCCAGAGAGGGAGGAAATCTAGAACTCCCTAGAAAGTCGTGAAAAGGGTCAAGGATGGGAGAAGCAGCTGAGCAGGGAGAGCAGATAACCATAGGAGTCTGAGTCACCTAAACATGGAGTGAGTGAATCTACTTGGCTTGGGCCCATTCTTACCATTTTAATTTAAAAATAAAATGCTGTTGTGTGTGACGAATGTTATAGTAATATGCAGTTCATGTTGAGTAGTAGGTCAGGTCTCATATTATTCCAGGGTTAGGCATTCAACCTCAGCCAGGGTCTAGGAACAAGCCAGGAGCTGCTTTTCAAATGGACTGTGGTTGTTGACAGAGGACAGGACAAGACCTTATTCCAAAATCCTAGGGGTCTGTGCTGTGCTATGACTCTGCTGCTAGGGCTTGCCATAGGCTTTGTATAGCATCCTTATCTGCCCCAGTCCATTCCAGTGGCATTAGGTCTGCTGAGTCTTGAGACCCAGCTGACAGAGGAGCTTGTCCTTTAGCTTGGACTGGCTGTAGAGCCCTTTCTTGGGCCCCTCTCAAAATTGGCAGCCTTACTGATGATCAGGAAATGGGTTGGAGCCTCTAAAATCCAAACAGACTTACCCATTATCGAACCTCCTTATTTCAGTGGGTAACGCAAGACACAGCCACTTCTCTCTTACTTTAGAAGGAATATTATCACATGCTCCAAGACCACTGGATTCCTAGGTACTTCACCAGAGTAATAGACCATGATCTTTTGCAGGACTTCTCTCTCCTACCCTCTGGCATCCAAATTAGGGTGCTACTTACCAGGTCCAGTTAGCATGCCACCAGGATAATGAAACAGTATGCTATCCTGCAGATTATCAAGATGAGGGAGTCCCTCTGGACTATATTATGACAGACCTGGAGACTTGATATAGGGGCATTTTGGTAAGTGGTAACTGCTTCTGATTTTATTTACTGATTAGAATGGAAAAGAAAGCAGAACAAATGCCGGGGGCTATGTTAATTTGCTTCAGTAAATATGCCACATCTGAAACTGCAGCTGTAGTAGACATCAGCTGATTAAATTTGCAGTAGCTATAACCCACGTAGTTTCTGTACTGGCTTAACAGGCAAGTTAAGTGGGGATGTGATAGAAGTTCCCATCCCTGTACTTTTCAAGTCTTTGTTGGCACTGGTTCCTAGTTGTTGATCTGGTGGATATGGCTTGCTTTTGCTTTACTGTCTTTGAATGTGTGGGCAGGGCACGTATTGTAGTTCCAGGAACTTCTGCTTTGTCTCTTTGTACTCTGAATAGTCCTCATTTCACTGGGTGGGAATCGCTCTGGGGATCCTACTAGTTACTGCACATATCTTTTCTCATTGTATGTTCTAGGATACTAACCAAGAATAGGCCCACTGGACAGATGTGAGATGGATTTAGTAAGATCCCATGTGGCACCTGGCCTTGATAAGCTCTTGCTTAATCTGACTACTAGAGTAAAATGGCTTCTTAGGTCTTCAGAGATCAGCCCAAGTTCAGAGTCAGTATCTAAAAAGTTTAAAGGGTCTGGGTATTTTCCCAGTTCTCAGACCCATGGTAAATATCTGAGGACTCTATGGGTCTGGGGAAGGAAAGTGGTGAGGGAAGATCTATAGCATTCACTGTGACCATTTTTTAGGGTGTCTTTGGAAGGGACCTTTAGCTTAATATCGGAGCTCTGGATCTATGAACCAGCCTGGGTGTGGGATCTGGGTGAGAGACTGAATCCTTGGTGTGGGGATTTTTGTTAGGTTTCTGCCCAGTAGATCTAGAAATTTTCTTACCGTATGTCAATCGTCACTTTAGTAGGCTGATTTGATGGCCAGTTTACCATCATCTTGGATTCTTGTGGGTCAGAATACTCTGATTACCAGATTGCCACGTGACTCCCTGTGGCACTTGTGCCTGTGGTTAAGTGTTCATTGGCCTCTACTACCTCTAGGTCCCATTATTCCCACTGTGACCAGAGAACCCAGTTCCACTGCTTGTATTTTCTGTTGGGCCCTCCACCCTCCCCAGCCTGTCAAGGATAGCCAAGAGCTTCTCAAAGGTGCTGGTTCCCTTATCCTTGAGGCATGTTTTTCAGGCCCACTTGGGAAGGGCGGTTTGGTGGCTTGAACAGATTGCATTTTGTAGAAGCATTCCAACATTTCTAGTTCCCTGGACTTTCAGGCTTTGTTCTCTGTAATTCTGAAGTCCAGGCTACACCCTAGACCAATTAAACCAGAATCTTTGGGGCTGATACAGTATCTATAGTTTTTAACGCCCTGCAAATGATTCTAATATGCGGTCAACATTGGCTCCTACAGTAGTGATTTCATTGTTGTCTTAGAACTTAAGCACCACTGGGCAATTTGTTAGGCATACAGATTCTCAGGCCCCCACCCCAGATATACAGAATGAGAAACTCTGAGGGTGGAGGCCAGTATGGTGTTTTTACAAATTCTTCAGGGATTATGAAGCACAGTAAAATAGAGAATCACTGCTCTACAGTCTGCTGGGGAAATCCTGGCATTTATACCTCATTAACTGTAGACCATCATTAAGGCTATGTTGTGACTGGTCAGCTGAGTAAACTCCCAGGTGCTTGAATCTCTGGTCTCCCATGTGAGAGGCAATGAGAATGTGACCTGCAGATGTGCTTTTCAGACCTGGTTCAATGCTCGAGGAAGATACCTGCCTGCCTGCCCACCAACCCCCTCCCCTCTTGATTCAGTACCAAGATCTCAAGATTCCTTACCGTCCTTTTTTGCAGGCTGGTTCTTGTTTTATTCCTACGTCCTTGGGGTTTCAACTGAATGTAAATGATCTCCTATATTTGATGCCACACTATGGGCAGGGCCTAAGATTTGTCTCTTGTTCCATTTCCAAAGGTCATTTTCAAGGTCACCAAGATTTAAGCACATGCCACCAAGGTTAAAGTATCTTCTTAAAAAAAAAAAAAAGATTTATTTATTTGTTTGTTTGACAGTGAGTGTGAGAGAGAGAGAGAGAGAGAGAGTGTGACACCAAGGGAGAGGGGAAAGAGAAGCTCAAGCAGACACCCTGCTGAGTGTGGAGCCCAGCCTGGGGCTCCACCCCATGACCCTGAGATCAAGACCCGAGCTTAAATCAAGAGTCAGAGGCTTAACTGACTGAACCACCCAGGTTTCCCAGGGTTAAAGTGTCCTGAGTGCTTGCTTATATCTGTTTTCCCCTCTTCTCTATTTTTGGTCTTTCAGGTTTCCTTAATTTCTTGCAATTTAGTGGTACATTTTATAAACATATTTAAAAATATTTTACCTGACATTTTTTGTTATTTTCAAGGCAAGTAATATTCAGGATATGTTGTCTGCCATCCATCTGAAAGGACAAAATAATTTTAATGGTTACTCAGGTTTCAAATGACAGATTCATTACAGATTTATTGTAGTCTGATATCTAATTTCTTAACTTAATCTGCATAGCAAGATTTATTCATATGCTTTTATTTATTGATGTATTTTTAGATTTTATTTATTTGAGGGAGAGAGGGAGAGAGTATGTACCAGCAGGGGTGAGGGGCAGAGATAGAGGGAGAAGCAGACTCCCACATGAGCAGGGAGCTTGATTCCAGGGCCCTGGGTTCATGACCTGAGCTGAAGGCAGACGCTTAACTGACTGAGCCACCAGTTGCCCTATTCATACACTTTTAACACTGCTTTTCTGGTGCTTGGTGCTTTGCAACCGTGGTAACAGATCCATGACATAAATGTTGATGGCAGACCTTAACTGCCACACAAATGATCTTTTACCCTTAGATATATGTGCAAGAGTTTACTGAGTGTTTTATTAGTGATTATTTTAAAGCATTAAAAAGCCTTTATTTCTTTTCTTTTTTTTTTTTTTTTAAAGATTTTATTTTTTTCACAGAGAGAGATCACAAGTAGGCAGAGAGAGAGAGGAGGAAGCAGGCTTCCCGCCGAGCAGAGAGCCCGATGCAGGACTCAATCCCAGAACTCTGAGATCGTGACCTGAGCCGAAGGCATAAGCTTAACCCACTGAGCCACCCAGGCACCCAAGCCTTTATTTCTATGTATAATTAGAGTAGTCTCCTTGAATGAGGGTTCAGTCTCATGATAGGCTAGTTTATATTGTGATAATGAAGACCATCCACATCTCAGGCTCACCTTTGTTCTTGTTGGTCTTGGTTGCTCTGAGGGCATCTGACCTGAGCCTTCTAGGCTGCTTCCATCTCTATGACATCTCCCTCTGGCAGAATGCTTTCAAGTTTCCTGGGGTGGGGAGGAGAGACTGGAAAATTGCACATGGGCATACCTACATTGTTTCCACTTTTGGCCAGTGGCTGGACCTAGTCACCCCACCACATCCAACGCCAGGTGGGGGTGTTGGGAAATCTTGGTGTGGGTCCGGGAAAGGAGAACTGGTCAGCAGTGGTACTGTGTATCACTTTTCCAGATTGACTCTGCCTACCGTAAGCATAAGGGGTATTTATTAGGAGGGTATGAGCAAGGTCAAGGGGACCAAGAGAAGGTTTGGAGAAGTCAGCACCTGTCAACTCTGGAAGGCCTCTGGAGCAGGACCCTCTTGGAGTCTTGGTTGGGGCCACTGCCAGAATGAGTGAATGAAGTTCATCATTTTCTTTACTCTGTGTCTATCCATTCGAGAGTCAGATTTCTGAGCAAGAGCCCTGCTGGCTGAGTTTAGACTGTGGCCTTCCCTAGACTGTAACAGACCATGGGACAAAAGACGTTTCCAAAGGGAGCCAGGGTCCCTATCAGGTTCCATATTTGGACGGCAGAATGCCCTTTTTCTCATCCCACAGACTAAGTGAAGTACAAAAGGTTTTTCCCCAAAAGGAAGTTCAGGGGTATTCAGAAGGGGGATCGGATCACTGGTAACCAAAACATGACAAATTTCTTTTTCATTTGAAAGTTGTTGACACCTTTTTTAAAAACAAAAACCCCCAAACAACTGAGGAAGTTGATAAAGTTTGTGTGCCTAGTGCTTCCAAACTTTCTATGGGACTGTAAAAGACTGTAAGAAATCTACTTCCGTGTTTTATTTGCTTTTCTTGACAGCTTATTATCTTTATGAGAAGGAATCCACCAGTTATAGGTTGGTTGTTTATATTTAGGCCTCAACAGGGAAGGGACAAGTTAGCAGTCCTTGCTACATCTTCCGTTATCTGGTTTTTAGGAATTAGATGCCAATTTGAATGCAGTTGCCCAACCCATATGCAGAGAATCAGAGATTAAAGGTTACATCCACAGATGATAGTGTTAAAACTTTGATGTTAGCATGTCACTAGGAGAACTTTGTGGAGACAACAGTGTTTCCTTGTAATCACAGTTTCCGTTATCAAATACAGAACAGAATTATATTCTCTTCAAACAGGTTTTCCATCTTTTTTTTGGCATCATTGGCCTGCTTTTGTGTGTCAAGACTACATTCTCTCACTTTTTTAACCAGCTCTTGTGAAAATGAGGGTTTGAAGTTTCAAGTTTACAGGTGTGATTTTACTTGGCAAGAAATGCAAGATCCAAGGGAATCTAAGATTTAATATGAATAAAATTTAAGAGAGGACCGTGAAACTTATCATGTTCTTATTTTATGTGCATGAGCTATGTTTGGGACATTGAAAGTGGGGTTCTAAGAAAGAAAAAGCCTGGACAGAGTGTTATCAATTGGAATTCTCTGTTCACTTGAGCTTGTGGAATACCTCTTGAGAGGTTAGGGGAGAAGGTTGAATAATACCTAATTTAAAAGATTATGTTAATAGTTGTTATGGTGACTGCTGCTCTATCTCCAACTGGGAGTAGGTCAGTAGAGTTTAAAAGGAGGTCCCGTTAGTTTAAAAAACACTGACCAAATAGGAAATGCCAGATATTTTCTGAATCTGGAGTTTAATTTAGTTTCTTTTTATAGCTATTTATTGTATAACTTTGAACACGAATATTTAAGAACTATTTTGAGGGTCAATAGCAAGTAAATTTTATCTGTGCAAGTGTCAGATTATTAGTTTTATAACTACAGAACTTCCAAATTTTGGTATTCTTAACTCATCTTCCTGTCTTTCTACCTTTGACTTAAGGGACTCAGTCTAAGATAGGTAAGACTGACGTACATTTGACTATTTTTTTCAATCTGATGACTTCAGATAAAGCTGAAAGAGGCCTTCTTCCACCTTGTCAAAGTTGGTATAAAATAGGTTTGGATTTTAAAGTAGTTTAGGAAATAGTACAATCTTAAATTATTATTTGTAGTAATCAACCAATCATACCTGTGGTTGCAGAAGGATAGTCTTCAGTAATGATGACACATGTAGGTGTGCCTCAAAGCATAATGATGCTAGAAACAAGACCCTTCCCATTCCCTACTTCTTCTTTACTTTGGTTTTTCAAAAAATGAACACAAGAGTAGCATAATACTTGAATATCCTATTTTTTTTTTTTTAAAGATTTTATTTATTTGTCAGAGATAGAGAGAGAGTACACACAAGCAGGCAGAGAGGCAGGCAGAGGTAGCGAGAGAAGCAGGCTCCCCGCCGAGCAAGGAGCCCGATGTGGGACTCTATCCCAGGACCTTGGAATCATGACCCGAGCCGAAGGCAGCAGCTCAACCAAGTGAGCCACCCAGGTGTCCCTTGAATATCCTATTTTTAATTAAAAAATTTTTTTTAGAGAGAGAGAGCGTGTGTGTGTGTGTGTGTTGAAGTGCAGAGGGAGGGAGGGAGAGAATCTTAAGCAGGCTCCATGTCCCATGTCCTAATTCCATGAGATCATGATCTGAGATGAAATCAAGAGTCAGATGGTTAATCCACTGACCCACTCAGATGCCTCTTGGTTTCAGTGTTAGAAGGCCAGGTGAATTTTTACAGAATATAAGAAAATATGCTAAGATCAATATCCACACATTATTTGATTTTTGAGTTTGAAGAAGAACTAAACAAGGGTATTTTATTTTTTTACTTTTTACTTTTTAAATTTAATTTTATTTTTTTAGCATTCCAAGATACATTGTTTATGCACCACACCCTTTTTGTTTGGTTTAGTATTGGCATTTTCCAATGTCATTGTACCTACGTCAACAAAAACTTGTTTTTCTCCTTGGTATTTGTCATTTATGCCATATGTTAGATTATTAATCTTACAGTTTTCCATTTTAATGTTAAAATTTCTTTTAAAATTTAAAAATAGCAAATGGAAAATCTGTACAAATAACACTGCAGACAAACATTACCTGTTGTGTACTGTTCAGGGTTATCAGGGGTACCTTTTGCAGGTGACATGTCCGGTCGCTGTGGCTCTACTAGCATAGATTCTATGATGTGTGTCTATTTACAAGACACTAAGCTCCAGAGCAATTTCTGTTACGCTGCAGGCAGTTCAGACCGTTTTATCTCTTTAAGGATCTGTAGCATTGAAATGTTTTTAATTTCAAGTGACATTCACTGATACAAAATGCCAGTGGATTATAAAATGGAAAAATGTTATAAATCCCTGCCACTAACTTTGTGAAGCAGAAAGTGAGATCTAGGTTTCAAATTTAGTATGAGGTTGGCTTTTTAAAAGAATTAAACCTTTTGAGATAACTGTGGATCATATGCAGTTGTAAAAAAACAATACAGAAATGCTGTGTGTGTAGGCTTCATCCAGTTTTTCACAATGGTAACATCTTGGAGAGCTATGGTACAATGTTACAGCCAGAATATTGGCATTGAAACAGTTAAGGAACAGAACAGTTGCATTCCCAGGGATCCCTCAGATTGCTGTTTTAGAATCATAGACATTTGCTCTGTCACGTGTTTCACCCCCACCCCAACCACTGGCAACCACTAATTTACTCTCCATTTCTGTATTTGTGTCACTTTGAGAATGTTGCATAAATTCAGTCATATGGTATGTAATGTGTTGAGACTGGCCTTTAATACTTAGAGTTATTCTTTAGAGATTCGTCCACATTGTGGTTCCTTTTCATTGCTGAAGGGTATTCCATGTTATCAGTTGTACCATTTATTTAACCACTTACTTGCTGAAAGACACTCCGGTCATTTCTGAGTTTTGACAGTTACAGATAAAGCTGCTATAAACATTGTTGTACAGGCTTTTGTGTGGATCAAAGTCTTCATTCTCTGGGATAAGTTCCTAAGATCTGGGGTTAGGTAGAGAGTAAACCTAGCACCAAATCACAGTTTTTCTGGGACATATACTCAGGGGAACAGTTTGCTGAGTAATGACATGTTTAGTGTTTTTTTTTTCTTTCTAGAAATGGCTACACTATTTTCCAGAATGTCTGTACCAGTAATGTATGAGTGGTCTAGTTTCTTTCCATTCTTAGTAGCAATTGGTGTGTCACTATTTCGTATTTTTGCCATTCTGCTAAGTGTATAGTGATATCTCATTATGTTTTTTTTTTTTTAAGATTTTATTTATTTATTTGACAGACAGAGATCACAAGTAGGCAGAGAGGCAGGCAGAGAGAGAGAGAGAGAGAGAGAGAGAGAGGAAAGCAGGCTCTCCGTTCAGCAGAGAGCCCGATGCGGGACTCGATCCCAGGACCCTGGGATCATGACCTGAGCCGAAGGCAACGGCTTAACCCACTGAGCCACCCAGGTGCCCCTCTCATTATGGTTTTAATTTACGTTTCCCTAATTGCTAATCACACTGAACATGTTTTCATGTGCTTATTTGCCAACTGCACATTTTCAATGTTTCCTAGCCTTTGGTGTCAAGTCTACTTTTTTACCTATATCCTGAAGAATTTATCCCATCCCCACTCACAACCCAGTTTTATAGTTTCATGTTCTACATGTAAGTCCCTGGTCCTTTTCTTTTTTTAAAGATTTTATTTATTTGCCAGAGAGAGATCACAGGTAGGCAGAGAGGCAAGCAGAGAGAAGAGAGGAGGAAGTAGGCTCCCTGCCTAGCAGAGAGCCCGATGCGCGACTCGATACCAGGACCCTGAGATCATGACCTGAGCTGAAGGCAGAGGCTTTAACTCACTGAGCCACCCAGGCAGCCCAGTCCCTGGTCCATTTTAAGTTAATATTTTGTATAAAGTGTTAGACTTAGGTCAAGGCTTACTTTTTCCTCTGTCCTTTGGATAGCCAGTTGCTCTAGCTTCTTTTGTTGAAAACGCTGATTTTCCTCCATTGGATTGCCTTTGGACCTTTGTCAAAAATCACCAGGCCATACTTGTGTGAAGCTATATTTAGATTCTCTGTTCCGTTGATCAATATGTCTATTTCTTTGGCAGTGCCACACAGTTTTGATTACTTATCTATATAGTAAGTATAGAAATCAGCTAGAATAATTTCAAGTCCCCCCACTTTTTTTCAAAATTGTTTTGGCTATTCTAATTCTTTTGCCTTTCCACATAAATTTTATTTATTTTACTTTTTAAAATTTTTAAAAGATTTTATTTATTTACTTGAGAGAGATACAATGAGAGAGGGAACACAAGCAAGGGGAATATGAGAGGGAGAAGCTGGCTTCCCATTGAGCAGGGAGCCCGACGTGGGTCTTGATCCCAGGACCCTGGGATCATGACCTGAGCTGAAGGCAGACACTTAATGGCTGAGCCACCCAGGCACCCCAATTTTATTTTATTTTTAAAGATTTTACTTATTTATTTGACACAGAGAGAGAGTGTATGTGAGTGAGAGAGAGATAAGTCGGGAGTTGGTGGGGGGAAGAGAAGGCTTGAGAGAGAAGCAAACTCCGGCTGAGCAGGGAGCCTGACACTGGACTCTATCCCAGGACCTTGGGATCATGACCTGAGCCAAAGGCCGACACCCAACTGACTGAGCCACCCAGGCACCCTCCACAGAAATTTTAGAATGATCTTGTTGATAGCTACAAAATTTTTTGCTGGGATTTTTGTAAGAATTGCATTAAACTGGACTATCAGACTGGGGAAATTGGACATCTTTACTATATTGTTTTCCTCTCTATGCACATAGTTTATCTCTTATTTTGTATTTGTTTATAAGATGGTCAGTCAGGACTGGCCACCAAAGGAGACAGAGGAGAGGCTCAGGAAAGCAAAGTTTATTATACTCACAAGTCCTAGAGACAGGCATGGCATGCCACCCAGGACCACATGGAAAAATACCACAGATCAGAAGGCAGAAGATGGCAGCAAGGGGAATGCTTAAAGCCATGGCCTTTATTGGGGTTTCCATAGGAAAGGCAAGAGAAGGGTGAGCAGTTTAGGATTGGGTTGTTGGAATAACTTAAGCAGACTTTGGGCCATAGGGTAGTCTCTAGTTGGATGCTAACACTCCTCTGGATGATGAAGGCAGAAGAATATTGCCTCCTGGGGTGTATGGACCAGGTAGAGGAGTATATGGTGGGATTTGCTAGTTTGCATATCAAAGACATAGTTAATCTGAGCCTTTGCTGTTTTAAGAATTGGCTAGCCTTGGGAGGGTCAGTCTCTTCCCAATCAGAATGGTCATAATCGCAGAAAATATAGCACATACACGCACAAATTCATGTCTTTGTTTATTTAGATCTTCTTTGATTTCTTTTAAACAGTGTTGTGTGGTTTTAGCATATGGGTCCTATGCATGTTTTGTTAGATTTATACCTAAGTATTTAATATTTGCAGTGATTGTAAATGGTATTTTTAATTTAAGTTTCCATGTGTTCATTACTTATATGAAGAAATAGAGTTAGTTTTTGAATGCTGACAGTTTATCCTGTCACTTTGCCAGACTCACTTGTAAGTTATAGGAGTTTGTTTCTGTAGATTCTTCGGTGTTTCCTGTGAAGACAATTATGTCATCTGCAAATAATTTTCTATTTCATATTGGGTGAGTTGTGATAGTTTGTGTTTTCTAAGGGGTTGGTCCATTTAATCTAAGTTGCCAAATTTGTATGTGTAGAGTTTTGTCCTTTTGATGTCTGCTCATTTTCTGCCTACTTATTTTATCAATTTTTGAGAGAAGGGTGTTGAAGTCTACAAATATAATTGGTGGTTTATTTCTTTTTATAATTTTGTCACTTTTTAGTTCACATATTTTATAGCTTTTTGTTTGATGCATGCACATTTAAGATTGGTACATTTTATTGGTGGATTGAACCTTTTGTTATGTAATTTTCTTTGCTCTGAAATCTATGTTATGTGATATTAAATATCCATTCCTGTTTTGCTTTGATTACTGCTATATATACGTGTGTGTGTGTGTATACACACACACAGACATACATATACATGAATGTATGTATATATACGGATATATGCATGTACATGTATACACTTTATTATTTATTTTCAATCTGCCTATATCACTGTCTTTGATGTGAGTTTCTTATAGATCGCAACAGTTGTGTCATATTTTTAAAGGAACTCTGTCTTTTAATTGTATTTAGACCATTTACATTTAATATAATTATGATTTGATATTGTCTACCATTTTGTTTCTTCTTGCTGTTTTTCATATTCTTTTTACTTTTGTATGAGTTATTGAACATTTTTCATAATTTTGATTTTTTATTGTATTTTAGAGTCTATTTGTATAGGTTTTTACTGATTCTAAATATTATATATATATCAAATATTATCATATATATGTGTATAATTTTGTATAACCTATTGTTTTACTGGTTCAAATGAAGCATAGAAAACTTACCTTCCTTTTCAACCTTTTTGTTTCCCTCATTTTTATATAATTGTCTTAAATATGTTGTCTAAATTAATTTAGAACCAAAGCAGACATTATTATAATATTTGCTTCAACCATCAAACGTAGTTTAGGAAATCTAAAAGGAGAAGGAAAATCTGTTACATTTATCTCTATTCTTTCATGTTCTTGTTTCCTTCCTGTTAATTCTAAGGTTCTTTCCTTTATCATTTCCTTTTTTTTCAAAATACTTCCTTTAGCTTTGGGGTAGGTATGCTGGTGACAGATCTGTTTTTGTAGATTACAAAAAAAAAAGTCTGAATGCTGTTAATTTTGGATGGTTTAGTGGATGATCAGTAAAGGTCATGGAAAAGGAAGACTGTAGGAGAAGTGACCTCCTTTAAGGGCTGATGTGATTTACATGCTTCCCTTTCCTTCTCACTCACATAGAGTGTTCATTATGTGTGAGGCGGTGAGTGGTGGGGTTTATATATTTTGGTATATCCATTCAGGGGAATACCACTCAGCAATAAAAAGAACAAACTATTGATATATGATGCGACATGGGTGACTCTCAAATGCATTATGCTAAGTGAACAGAGCCAGACCAAAAAAAATACATAAGATATGATCCCATTTATATAAACTCTAGAAAATGTGAGTTAATGGCAGAAAGTAAATCAGTGGCTGTCTGGAGAAAGAATGAAAGGGAGCAACATGGAGGGATTACCAAGGGAACTTGAGGTAACACGTGGAGGTGTTATCTTGACTGTGGTGATGATTTCATAGACGTATATGTATGTCAAATGTACCTAAGTGTACACTTTAAATATATGCAGTTTATTCTGTGTCAGTTATAACTTAATAAAGCTTTTTCAAAAATACCACATTAACAAGTGTTCCTCTAGTGCATGGCTGTTGGGTGGCAACCCCATGTGCAGGTCCATGTGCAGGTCCAATTTGTCTGTATTCTTGTTTACAGAGTCAAGCCCATGATCACATGGTTGGGTGTTGTGGCATTGTCAAATGGCTTTGGAGGTTTTTAAATGCTTACTCTCAGTTTCTTTCTCTTTCTTTCTTTCTTCCTTTCTTTCAAGATTTTGTTTATATTCTGTATTTGATACAGCTCAAGTGGGGGAGTGGCAGGCAGAAAGAGAGGGAGAAGCATGCTCCTTGCTGAGTTAGGAGTCCCATGCAGGACTTGATCCTGGGACTCTGGGATCATGACCTGAACTGAAGGCAGACGCTTAACTGACTGAGCCACCCAGGCACCCTGTTACTCTCAGCTTCTCTACTTAAATTTTTGTTGACAGTAAGAAACAGTTTTATCTGTGCATGATACTTTGAGTCCCACTGTTTTAGAGCAGTGCTACCATGCTCTTCTATATACATTTTTTTTTCTGTCTCGGCATGGGGCCATTCTATATGCATCATTCTAAACCCATTTTATTCTACTTTATGGGCACATTGTGATTTGATTAACTTGTATTTTGGTGTATGAATTCTGGCAATGTGTGTATGTATGTGATTTTCTTAGCATGGCTCCCAGGAAATTAACTGGATCTGAGACAATAGCCTGCTGAATTTCAAAGTGGATTATATTGAAACTTTGGTATAATATTTCCTACTCTCAAATTTTTAGAGGAATCATTTAAAAGTTTCATGCAGTGTAAGAATTTTTCAAACTACGGTGCGCTGGAGGATAGTAGGCTCTGGCATGGTAAAATCTATGTTCAGATCCTGGCTGTCCAAGTAAACTGGACAGAGACCTGTTTCAGCCTTTCTTGTTTTTAGAAATGCAGGAACAGTTGCCTGGTAGGATCAGCAATACAGTGAAAGTGCTTGGTAACTGACAAGTGCTATATGTATGTGCCCATTTTTTTACTGGATATATTTTTACCTTCATCTGGGACATTTACTGATTTTTCAGGATTAAGGCTCATATTTGGAAAATAATTTGGAAAGTAGTTCTTAAAAATGGAAGGTGAGTTTTGTAGATTGTCTTGTCTTTTACATATAGGTGAAAGAACTGAGAATACATATGAACTAATACACTTTTTTTTCTTTTCAGGCAATTACTGTCTTAACTGAATTAATTAGGGAAAACTTCAGAAACAGTAAATTAAAGCAGTGTCTGTTACCAACCCTTGGGGAGCTGATCTACCTTGTAGCCACCCAGGTGAGACCATCTGATTAACTCTATTGCTGTTTGACTTGTTTTGACACATCCTGGCTAACAAGTGTTAATATCCTATAAAAGTTGTTTTGACTTTGCCCCTTAGAGCATACCTAAGGAACCTTGGAAATTTTTACCTCTGAAAGAGGTTATCATGTTTTTCAATCTCTCTCTCTCTCCTTGTCTGTCATGTTCCCTCTCTCCCGGTGCCTCCCAGAAAGTGTAGGAAAATCTCAAGCCATATTTAAAAAACAATCCACCCAGAGTCCCCCAAACTACTTTCTAGGTTGCTGCCATCATTGACTCCTTTAAGAGAAGGCCATTGGTTCTCCAAATATAAAAGCTTCATTTCAGTTAAAAACACTACTTTGTGCGAATAGAGCTCTTAACATGGCCATGAGAGTTTGTATCCACAGAATTTGACTTCTTATTTCTTAAATTACAATATGGAAGTGCTATTGAATTCAACAAAGAAAAATTAGTATTTCTTTAGTGTTTTTTATGAATGTTTTTACATTGATAATGATAAATTATGAGTTATTATTTGAGACTGATTTTTTTCTTTATTTAGTTTCAGAGGTAGAATTTAGTGATTCATCAGTTACGTATAACACCCAGCGTTCATTATATCAAGTACCCTCCTGAATGCCCATCACCAATTATCCCATCCCTTCACCCACTTCCCCTCTAGCCACCCTGTTTGTTTTCCTAGAGTTTAGCATCTCTTATTATTTGCTTCCCTCTCAATTTTCATCTTATTTTAGTTTTCCTTTCCTTCCTTTATGTTCATTGGCTTGTTTCTTAAATTCCACATATGAGTGAAATCATATGGTTTTTATCATTCTCTGGCTAACTTATTTCGCTTAGTGTAATCCCCTCCAGATCCATCCATGTCAGTGTAAATGGTAGGTATTTATCCTTTCTGATGGCTGAGTAATGTCCCATTGTATATGTATGTATACCGACTCTTCTTTATCCATTCATCTGTCAGTGAACATCTGGGCTCTTTTCATAGTTTGGCTAGTGTGGAATTGCTGCTATTAACACTGGTGATACTGAGTTTTAAAGAAGTACTGGTAAGTTACAGTTGATCAGGACTTAGTTTCACTGTATTTGTGATGTTTTGAGTCCTAGATCTTGCTCAAGTGTTGTGTAACTTGAGTATCCTTAGTATCTAAATTAAACTGACTTATTAGAAAAATAATCATTTTAAGACAACTATTGTAATTGCTATAAAACATCAGCATTTAAATCATTTAGCTCCATAATTAGTAGTGGTAGCTGGTACAGCAAATATGTCCTCCTTATTCTTTTTTTTTTTCATAAATGTCTTGGCTGTTGGCCCCTTGCATGTTGGAATCAGCTTGTCCAATTTTACAAATCGTTAAAAGAAATTGCCTTGACTGTGCAGATCAATTTGGGAAGTATTGTTATCTTGATAACTTGGAGTCTTCTGCATATTTGGAATTGTACTGAACCCGTATGTCAGTTAGGAAAGTATCCATATATTAACGGTATTTTGTCTTCTAGTGCATAAAAATGGCATTCCATAAACTCTGTTTTTAGAAATACTTTCATTTAAGTTCATTCTATTCATAAAACTTCTGTACATCTATCTTTGGTTGAATTTGTTCTTAGGTAATTTTATATTTTGAAGAGACAACACATTCATGAGGCTACAAAGCTAGGAAATCCAGAAAGGTCTAGGGGGGAAAGAGGCTACAAAGCTAGGAAGTCCAGAAAGGTCTAGGGGGGAAAGTGGCTTTCCTATTTTTCTTCCCTATGTGCCTTGTTTCCCAGTCTAATCATATCCCTGTATTCACTGAGTTACTTTTGTCTGTATGAGCAAACAGAAATGTAGATTCCTATTTTGTCTCATTTTTATGTACCAAGTAGGACAACTTGCTTTTTTCTCTTAATAGTTATGCACTCTTTAAAAAATTTTATTTGAAAGAGAGAGAGCATGTATGAGCATGAGTAGGGGGAGAAGCAAAGGGAGAGGGACAAGCAGACTCTCCCTGAGTGTGGAGCCTGATGCGGGGCTCCATCTCATAGCCATGAGATCATGACCTGAGCCAAAGGCAGATGCTTACCTGAATGAGCCACCCAGGCGTCCCAATAGCTGTACACTTTTAAGAATAGCATATGGAAATACATACACTGGAGTTATTTCTCAATTAATGGATATATTTCTTAATCAGCGCTTAGGGCTCCCTCCTCCCTCCCTGTCATTCTCTTCTTGTCCAAGAACATTTTCATGGGTGCCAAGTTTGATGAAAAGCAGTTTTACTTTATCTTCAGCTTGAGTCCCCAGGGCCTTGGCATCAAAGCTCAGACTGACCAAGTTCTGCAGGCTCTCAGAGTCAAAGCAAACTTTCAGTGCTCAGTTGAACTCTCACACTTGTGGTTATCTAAGGTTTGGTTTGATTCTTTGTTTTCCTGTCAACATCTCTGATGCATTGTAAGGATGTCAGAATACAAGGTGTTGCTTTTATCAGAAGAGTGTTCAGATACCTAGTCTGCCATTTGATCAGGAATGAGAGTCTACTTTAATTCTTTTTGCTGTTGTTCCTTTTTTAAAGTTATTATCTCGGCGCCTGGGTGACTCAATGGGTTAAAGCCTCTCCCTTCGGCTCAGGTCATGATCCTAGGGTCCTGGGATCGAGCCCTGCATCAGGCTTTCTGCTCAGCGGGGGGCCTGTTTTATTCTCTCTCTCTCTCTCTCTGCCTGCCTCTCTGCCTACTTGTGATCTCTGTCTGTCAAAAAAATAAATAAAATCTTAAAGTTATTATCTCCCTCTCCAGCTTAATTGTGGTATAATTGGCATGCAGTCAACTGCACATGCTTAAAGATTACAGTTTGATCAATGTTGATATGTGTATAGACCTGTGAAACCATCACCACAGTTCAGATAATGAACATATCCATCACCTCTCAAAGTTTCTCCACACCCTTTGTAAGCCCTCCCAGGCTGATACAACCACTAGTTTGGATTTTCTAGAATCTTATAAATGGAATCATACAGAATCCTATTTCTGTTTGCTTCAAAAAGCAGATCTAGAGAATCATTTTCTTTGGTACGTGCTTTAATTGGATATAAGCTAAGGCTATTTTAATAAAAGGATGGTTCTGTGGTATTTGAATACAATTTAGGATGGCAAACTAGAAAAGGAGGGTATGTCCCTGGATCTATGAAAATCAGTAACTTTTCATGATATTTTTGTGGAATTGCCACTTTGAATATATGTGAACCGTAAAATCTTAGGTCAGTGCTGATGTAGTGAGACTGACTTGAAACGAGAGTGTATACTGTGTATAATACAGAGACTTAAGCCCTGTCCTGTTGGCTCTTTGGGAGCACTCTAAGGTTACAAGCTTGAGGATGGAGGACCAGAGGAGGTTTTGCAGAGGACGGTAGGAGGCGATACATTTACAGTTTATGTATTTTGTTTTCTTTTGTCAAGAATACCTCCCACTTTGAGCCCAGGTATTCCTATTTTGTCTTTTTTTGTTGTTGTTGAGCCATTAAAGATCTTTCACCTGGACTATTGTAAGAACTCTTAGATGATCTCCTTGCTTTATTGTGTCTACTGCAGTCTATTTTCCAGACAATAGCCAGAGTGAGCCTGTGAAAAACAGTGTCCCTCCTCAGAGCTCTCCTGTGCTTCTTATCTTGCTTGTTGTCACTGCCAAATCCCACCATTTGCCTTGTCGGCCCTTGTGGGCTGCCTCCACAGTGCCTGGTTGACTTTAGCTCTCACTGATGTCCTGCTCTCTTCCTCTTCCCGACATATTGACCTCCTTACAGCTCTTTGAAACTGGCATGCCACATTCCTGCCTCAACCCCATTGCACTTACTGTTCCTCCTGCTTGCAGTGATTTCACACCCTCCCCTGCCTAGAGGTTTGAGTTTTCTTTGTTTAGATCCCTTCACAGAGCTTTTTCATGGCTCTGTGCAATATGAGATGGACCCTGTCTATGGTCTTCCTCTAGCTCCTTACCCTGCTCTGGTTTTCTTTATGGTAGTCCTCACCATCTTGACTGACTTGTCTTGTTGGTTCCTCCTCCTCATCCACCTACCTCTTTCTTTTCCTCCTTGTCCTTCCTCCTCCTCCTCCTCCTCTTCTTTCCCCACTAAGCCTTATTAAAGCAAAAAATTTGTCTTGCTCATAGCTGTGTGGCTCTTGTTTAGAAGAATTCCTGGCACTTCACAGGTGCTTTTGTTTTTTATTTTATTTTATTTTTATTTATTTATTTGACAGACAGAGATCACAAGTAGGCGGAGAGGTGTGCAGAGAAAGGGGGGGAAGCAGGAGTGAGCAGGGAGCCCAATGCCGGGCTCGATCCCAGAACCCTGAGACCATGACCCAAGCCAAAAGCAGAGGCCTTGCCCTCTGAGCCACCCAGGCGCCCCTGCAGGTGCTTTTATAATGCATAACTTGCACCAAGACCAGGGGGACAGGAGGGAAGGAGCAAGGAGGCAGGGCTGGAGAGACCTGCCAGCCATGTTCAGGAAGGACTCCTTGCCTGAGTTGGATGTGTCTTGACCCTGAGCAAGGGGAAATCATGAAGGCTTTAAAGAAGGGAATCGACGTCATCTGGTTTAAATGCCAAAAAGATGACTCTGTTTTAGATGGAGAATAGATTGGAGAATGATAAGAAAAGATTCTGAAACTAAATGTGAGTAAACAACGTAGGAGCAAAGTTAGGAGTGAGAAGAGGGTGTTTCAGGGAAGAGAAAGTCTACAGCACTGATGTAGTCGATGGTCCATGAAGGAGGACTGAAAAGAACCTGCTGGACTGAGTGACATGGAAGTTACCGGAAACTCAGCAAGAGCTATTTTAGGTAGTTATTTACTTTGAGAGAGGAAGTCAGAAGGCCTCTGGGAGTGTGCTGAGGTTTTAGCAGGAGGTGAGGAAGCTGGGAAAGGCAATATGAAGCCAGAATGGTTGTGAAAAGTTGGCAGGAGTGCAGGGGGCTGCAAGGGGTCTTGTTTGGAAGAAGGGCACAGCTAGTCTATTCTAGCAGAGATGGAAAGGACCCGATGGACAGGACTTTGAAAATTTGGGAGTGGTATGGGATGGTCCATAACCTGATGACTCTGGAGGAGGCAGGATGTGAATGGGATCTGAGCCCACCTGGTGGGTGTGGAGGAGCCTCTCCTGGTATAACCACTGGGTGTAAGTAATGGATGCCTTCAGGTATAGGAAAGCTGGGAGCTCTTTTCTCATGATCTCCATGACCTCTGAGGAGGGGGGAAGTAGGTGCGTGGTGGGAGGATTCTAGGTGTGAAGCCTTCCTTTTGAAGAGGGAATCAGTCAGAGAGGATTGGGAGGCCACAGAGTGATACTGAAAATCCCTGGGCTTGGTGACTTTAAGTCATTCAGGGACTCTCTGTGTTCTGCGGTCTGCCCTCTATGAGCCCAGCTGCATAAACGTGGGCCTGGAGAAGACAAGCCATTGGCTCCCTTCGGGGTTGGGTTCCCCAGGGAAGTGAAAAGGGGATGTCAGAGAGGGAGGTATTCAGGCTTTTGGCAGGAGTGATTGGATGATAGACCAGGGCATCTAAGTGGCTGGGAGGTAGGGTAGGTGATAGATTCCAGAAAGATTGTGGTAGCTGTTTTGAATAACTGGGCTAGAAAGGAGGAAAGTTGTGTTTTGAAGTTAAATTGGGTGCTGAATTAGTGATTTTTAAGCTGCAGCAGCAGCTTGGGATGGTAATGTCTAGATTATAACTGTGTGTAGGTTTTTTTTTTTTTTAAGATTTATTTGAGAGAGTGTGCATGTGCACGAGAGCATGGGGGAGCAGAGGGAGGAGCAGACTCGCCGTTGAGCAGGGATCCTGATGTGGGGCTCAATCCCAGGACCATCATGACCTGAGCTGAAGGCAGATGCATCACTGACTGAGCCACCTAGGTATCGCGACTGTGAGGAATTCTGTGATTAAACAACGAAATGGTTTTAATCAGTCAATTTCTTATCATAAGTGTAAGAAACATTTGGATCAGTAAGGTACCAGTTCTAAAATTTGGATAATCTTAAAGAAATACTTTCTCTAAATAGTAACTAATTTCTTTTGCTTTAAAGTGATTAATTTCCCCACTTTTCTGTGTGGTCCCCAATTTATATTTTGAAGTTATTTGATACATTGCAAGAGGGTTTTAGGGGTTATTACCCTAATTTGGTTCTTCGGAGAGAATCATTGCTGATATCATTAAAACCTGTGGATCTGGGGCACCTGGGTGGCTCAGTGGGTTAAGCTTCTGCCTTTGGCTCAGGTCATGATCTCAGGGTCCTGGGATCGAGCCCCCATCAGGCTTTCTGCTCAGCAGGGAGCCTGCTTCCCCCTGTCTCTGCCTGTCACTCTGCCTACTTGTGTTCTCTCTTTCTGTCAAATAAGTAAATAAAATCTTCAGAAAAAAACCCCCACCAAAAACCATGGACCTGTTAAAACCATTACTTATTTTTGTTTAGCACATTGTCTTACTAGGTAACATACTCGTCTACTTGTACTTAGGGGTTATCCTGAATATTCCTCAGAGCTGTGTATTCTGTGCTTTCAAATCATTTCAGATAATGTAATACCTTTTGGGTGGGAATACCTGTCTTATCAGCTACAGTTACCAATAGAGTAGTTTCTCTACCAGCTGGATCATACTGTCATTTCTCACTTCTTTTCGTCTGGCTTCTGATGAAGGGGTCCGATGAACATCACCACGTACACTCTGATGAGAAAGAGAAATCCCTTGTATGTACAAAGTGGTAAAAGACCCCCTACCGAGGTCAGAATTGTCAGATAATCAGCACTCCTTTACATAGAATATTAAGAAGTTTTAGATAGTTTGTGTATTTGAAATGGTCTTTTTCTTGAACGGATTAATATTTTTTGTGCTGTTAGCTTCACTGCCTTTCCTTCCGCTTCATTTTAGGAAGAAAAAAAAAAGAACCCTAGAGAGTGTTGGACCGTTCCCTTGGCCGCTTATACAGTGCTAATGAGGTGCCTTCGGGAAGGGGTAAGCCTCCTTTGTTGTCCTCTGTAGACACCTGCCATTGTAATAACCCTTCAGGCACTCTGTGCAGATGTAGCCTGCAGCAGTGCAGGAGCTTGTCAGCCTAGTATTGCTCCTGAATTTCAATAATCCCAACATGCTGCCGTGAGCAAGTGACCTATAGCAGAGCACGTGTAAAAACCAGCTAGCTTTCTCCTTCACTTTTGACAATGTCTTGCCTTTTAAAAGATGATAACAAGCACCAACAACGTAAGTAGATTTTTACTAACATGTTCTCAGTCCTCCCCTGCTTTTAAGCTTATTGAGACACCAGTTTAGTAAGCAAGGGGTATGCAGGGACTTTTCTGTGAGCCTCAAAAGCCCCCTGATTATCTTGTCAGGTTGCCATTTTGCAGTTCAGAAACAGGAAGCTTCCACTGGTACCCATGGATTTTTAATATTAAATAGTGTTTATTTCGTGATTCCCCCCCCCCCCCCCCCCCCAGTTTATTCACTGTCCTTCTCATGCTGTTGTTTGTGGCTGAAAAATCAGCCAACTGTCCAACCAACTGACCAGTATATGTAGCTCCTGTGTGTTGCTGTGCAAAGGATTTGGTAGCTGACCTGAAAGGTTTGTAATTTCTGTTGGCTTTAAACCATTTGACATGGCTTCACCCAAGGCAAAGCCATAGGCGAAAAACATTCCTTAAGGAGTGAAAAAAATATGTCACAATAAACATCCTCCTTTTGAGTTCATTACTTGCTGCCTTGTATGGAAGTGGAATGATGTTGCAAGTGTAGAAGAGGTCTGCGAGGTTTGCCCCCTAGTGATCCAAAAGTGAAGCTTGAACACTTCCTAGTCCATAGGGTTGGATGTGTTGTCAGCTGTTGTTACGGGACTTGAATAAAGCCGGTAAGTCATACTTTATCAGTAATATGAGAATTAAGTCCTGTTTATCTGTAGTCCCAAGATATGTTTCAGTTTACCATTCAAGGCCTCAAGCTAAGCACACTTGGGGGCACACAGATGAAGAAGGTGAATATTCTCTTTACACACTGATCCCATCTATTGCAGGAGATAAAGATAAAAATATAAAGTGGAATATGTCGAGTGTATAAATGTGAACAAAATTTGAGAACTCAAGGGAGAAAGGAGTCTTCTAGAAGCTTAACAGTGTAAAGAAATTTATACAACTTTGTATTTTAATTTTTAAAAGTTAGATTAATGTGTAGTAAAAGATGATTAGTTCTAGTCCATGGGATTGTATCCTTTATTGAATATCTTCTCCCCATCCCCTGCTGTGTTTATCACTGTATATATAATATGAAGAATAATGTCTGATATCCATGTATATTGTTGTTAAATAATTATTAATAATTATAATGACATTTTATATTTTAGTAGCACATGTACCTTTCAATGTCTTGGTATATATGACAGGTCTTGTGTATTTTTCATGAAGAGGGAGGGAAGTCCAGGACTCTATAACTAATGAAAATTTTATTTTCTATCTGAAAAGCAGTTAGATATGTGCTTGGCACACGTGCCCCTTGCTTTTCAAAAGTTCATGTTACCCTGCTTCACTTTTACAAAAGACCCATGTTAGCACTCGTTTTCTCTAATTGAAAGAAATGGGAAGAGGATTTCTGCTTCTATGAAAAAAGATGAAAAGCAAAAATAGCCTTCAGATTTGTTTTGCAGCGAGTTGTTATACAGGCAGGCCTTCCCCGCCCTGTAAAGCAGGGAGAGTGGCCCTGCCGTGTTTCTTCCTTTCCCTGGAACTCTACTCAGCATCTCAGCATCAAGCCACCATGGCTTTGAACCGCAGTGTCTTTGAGTGTCTGGGCTTTGTCTGGATGTATTATCCTCATCCGTTAACAAGATGTGTCCTAAGATATCAGAGAAGCCTGAGAGAAGTTATTTTTGGGGTCTGGGACTACTCAAAATCTTGTCTATTTAAATTAATGTAATTGCTCTTCACTTTACACCATTGGGGCTTAGGAAACTTTTCACAGGAACACAGTACTTTTGGATAGTGGGGGAAACCTGAACTTTAACTTTGTCTCTGTAAAAGAGATAAAGTAAGGGATGATTATATCCTGCCCTAGAAAAAGGTTTCTGTCTTTACACAAATAACTCAGTTATAGCAGTTCTTTAATGTAATAGGTATAATGTCTTTAAGACATAGTTGAGGGTAAATAATTAAGCCTCTTATCTTCAACAATTAAAACCTTTTTCCGTAGGAAAACTGTTTTCCCAGAACCTACTGATGTTTCTGAATGTAGGTTCTTTTTTGTGAAATATACATTATAAACAAAAGAACATGTGAAATTTTTGTGTATGCTTATATGTATGGCTAAAAGCACACACTTAGATATACCCACTCTTGAAGGAAGTGAAAAGGGCTGGTGGCTTATAGAATTCTTCTCTGTCCCTCTTGGATTGCAGCTTGCTTTTTCTTTTAAGGAGTAGCCACTATTCTGACTTTATGATAAATATTCCCAAGTTTTGTTTTTTTTGTTTTTTTTTTAAAGATTTTTTCTTTTATTTGACAGAGATCACAAACAGGCAAAGAGGCAGGCAGAGAGAGAGGAGGAAGCAGGTTCCCTGCTGAGCAGAGAGCCCGAAGTGGGGCTCAATACCAGAACCCCAGGATCATGACCCGAGCTGAAGGCAGAGCCTTTAATCCGCTGAGCCACCCAGGCGCCCCCAAGTTTTTTTTTTTTTTTTTTTTAATCATGTTTCCATCTTTGATTGTATTGCTAGACATTTCTTCCTTTCCTTCCTTCTTTCTTTCCTTCTTTTGTTTTCTTTTTTTCTCTCTTTCTTTCGAGGGAAGGACAGAGGGAGATGGAGAGAGAGAATCTTAAGCAGGATTCTTGCCCAGCCCAATGTGGGGGGCTTGATCTCACGACCCTGAGATCATGACCTGAGCCAGAATCAAGAGTTGGATGCTTAAGCGACTGAGCCACCCAAGTGCCCCTATATTGCTAGATATTTCATTGCCTGATTCTTAAGGCTAAACGTCATATAAATAAATGGCACCAAATCCTGTGGAGACTTAATTCTTTAGCTCCAATGTTAGGTCAAGATTGATACATGCTAATTATGAAAACTGTCATTCATTTATACTACTGTGTAGTATGTTGTTAGAATACATGCTTCAATATACATAGAAACATGTGTACATCAGTTATACTCCTACTGGTAGGGTATAAAAGTACCCCTTAACCCACATCTCGAACATTTGATATAGTCAGACTCTAAATTTTTGCAAATTTCATGGACATTAATTATTTTCTCATAATAGTTTTAATATTCATTTTTGTGATTACTGATAGGATCACCATCTTATTTATTTATTTTTTTCATTTTGGTTTTACATTGCTTTGCAGGAATTCTGTACACTGCCTCCCTTACTGCAAGCCTATTGTTATAAAATGTTTGAAATATTAGAAAAGGAAAGAAAACTATAATGATGACCTTTATTTCCATCACTTAGTTTCAACAGTTTTTAACATTTTGCTCTTCTTTCTTTGTTGTGGTATAGGTGTATATATTCATATGTACATGCATTTATTACTCGTTTACTCATTTCTTTATTTTCTGAACTGTTTGAAAAGATTGCAGACATAATGGCACTCTACCCACTGGAATTATATGTTCTGGATATTCTGTTTTTGTGTGTTACAGATATTTTGTGATTTATGGTTGGACTTTTCATTTTCTTTATAGTGTCTGTTGATAAGCAGAAGTTTCTCATTTTAATATAGCTAAAATTATCAATCTGCTTCATTATGATTTGTGGTTTTTGGGTCTTAAATGCTTCTCTTCTTCATCATTAAGATGGTCTATTCCATTTTCTTCTTCTTTTTTTTTTAAGATTTATTTATTTATTTGGCAGAGAGATCACAAGTAGGCAGAGAGGCAGCAGACAGAGAGGGCAAAGCAGGCTCCCTGCTGAGCAGAGAGCCCGATGTGGAGCTCGATCCCAGGACCCTGAGGTCATGATCTGAGCTGAAGGCAGAGGCTTAACCCATTGAGCCACCCAGGCACCCCATCCATTTTCTTCTAAAAGCTTTATTTTCCCTTTTTCTATTTAGAACTTTAATCTGTCTGCAATTATTTTGTGCGTGTGGTGCTATGTATGGGTAGTTTTATTTTAAAAAGTAATATGGATATCTGATCTCCCAGCATTATTTAATGAGAAGGTCACCCTGTCCCCAGGTCTGCAGTGTCCCCTGTGCCATCAATGTCTCTTCCTGGGCTCTGTTGGACTATTATCTGTCTCTGTGCCATACCATCCAAATATTTTCTATTATTTAATAATTTTTAAGTGGGGAACCTTTCCCTACTAACCTAATCTTTTCATTTTCTTTATGATTTTATTTATTTAAGAGAGAGCATGTACAAGAGAGAGAGCATGAGCACTTGGGATAGGAAGAGTGAGCAAGAGGCCTGATATAGGACTTGATCCCAGGACCCTGGGATCATGACCTGAGCCAAAGGCAGACACCCAATCATCTGAGCCACCCAAGCACCCCAACATAATCTTTTCCAAGAGTTTCTTAGCTATTTTTGTTCCTTTCACTTGTGTATAGCTTTTATACACCTCTTCGGGTGCGCCCGTTGGGATCTTAAGAATATATCTGTAAATAAATTTGAGGAGAATTAGTTGATATTAGAAGATGGAGGGTCTATTCAGTGAGAAGACTTATAATAGGAAAATGATATATTTGATTGAAAAACTGAATTAAGGAAACTGAAGTTTCTTTGAATTCTTGAAGACATTTAGCTAATGTATTTATTGCTTAAGTTAACTCTCTCAGATGTAGGTCTCATTCTTTGCAGCTAACATTTCTGAGACCTATATGATGTCCTAGCTGGGTACAAGAAAAGTAATGAATTAAGACACTGCTCTCCCTTCATTTTTTTAGGAAAGAGAGAATTATTTTTTACCTCAGTTCTGTGTGTCTGCCTTTTATTGTTGTTTTTGTAACTTAATTTGCTTTGGTTTCTTTGTGTAGTCACTAAGACATTTCCGGCTGTGAACTGTTTTCTTTCTCTAGTGTTAGCTGTATCTCACTAGTTTTGACATATAGTGTTTCCAGTGTTGCTGTTTTATTGGTAGTCCCCAGTTCTCATTTTAAATTTGTCCTTACTCCAGGGTTATTTATGAGATGGTTAAAACTTTTTAAGGTGGGTAGGATTTTATTGTCTTTCCCCTCCCTTTGTTAAAATAGTGAAGTTGCGTTACCTTATCAAGAAAGTGGTTTGTCCGGGGCACCTGGATGGCTCAGTTGTTAAGCATTTGCCTTCAGCTCAGGTCATGATCCCAGGGTCCTGACATCAAGTTCCATATCGGGGCTCCTTCTCAGTGGAGAGCCTGCTTCTCCTTCTCCCTCTCCTGGTCCCCCTGCTTGTGCTTGTGCACGTGCTCTTTCTCGCTCTCTCTCTCTCATTGTTGCTCTCTGGCAAATAAATAAATAAGTAAATAAATAAATAAATAAATAAATAAATATCTTAAAAAAAATTCCCCAAAACGTTGTTTATCCTATTTCTATTTGGATGAAAAAAAATTATGGTAAAGTACACATAACATAAAACTTAACCACTTTAACCACTAAGCATATAGTTCTGTGAAATTGAGTACATTTACATTGCTGTGCTATTTCTTTTGTTTTAAATATAGTGAGATGTCCTTATTGCCTCACTGAACTGAGTTTTTTTTCTGCATCAAAACTTAATAATGTGTCTTGTTGAATATGGGCCATTGGTTATGGGCCTGGTAAAAACCAGGGTTTTACCCCTTTTCTTTCTTTTCTCTAATTTCTGCATTGGGAAGAAAGCAGTATAGAAATTTTACTTCATTTTAATTTGATATGTAGACTTCTTAGAAGCCAATTTTAGTTTTAAATTATAAAATTTTTTTGTTTATTACATATAGAAAATTGGCTTTGCCATGAGATATTTGTAAGTGTTGTAAGAATAAAGCATTTTAAAATCAAATACATTGAGACACTGGATTAAACAAGGTTGGACAGTTTTGGTCTTTTTTAGTACTTTTCAGAGCTTATAATTATGACTCTACTTGGGATAGTGTATGCAACATTTTCAAAGCAATTTGCCCACAGACCCACCTTATCCTATGTCATTGTGGGATGCACTTTGGGAGAGGAAGCTATGAACTGACACAGACTGTTGGGAGTTTAAGATAGTTTTCAGTAGGTTTTCTCTAAAGTTATCTAAAATATTATGAATATGTTTTCCAAATAGCAAACCTACTTTCTGAACATGATTTCTGTAACTTTTAACAATGGTGATAGAGATGCAAATTAGTTATTTTTGTCCTTGTTACAGTTGTCAGGTGGAGAGAGGGGAAATATTTAGAGTAAGAGACATGTGGTGGACCACAAAAACAATAGGAAGATCTGGTGTGACTGTTGAAAAAGGAGTATGGCAGTATGGAAGGAAAGGTTTTCATGACACTGACTGACTTTAAGAATTGGGGCTAGCATTTCAGAGACCTTGAGCTGGGAGACAGAGGACGTGAATTTCAATCCCTCATGTGCTACTCTTTAGTTGTTTTATCTTGGTCAAGGTCTAGGTGCCCTACCTAGGAGGGCACTTGTTCTTGATGATCTTCCATGAGCTTCTGAGGTGGGCCCCTTCTGAGTCTGACAAATTTCCCTTCCGTTTCTTTGACCTTTATGTTTACATACAGTAGTTACCTCCTTGGGATCATTGCTGTAATGATCTCAGGAGTATTTGGCAATGAACTTACAGATGTATGTTTTATATATGCATGGAATAAACAGGATGAGAAAGGTGACATTTCTCTGAGGTGTTTGTTTTAATCCGGGTAGGTAGCAGCCCATTTTACAACCCCAAAGAAGCTGGAAATAGGTCCTAGACAATTTTCACATATTTGGAGGAAAAGATTAATTTGTGTATTTCTATTTGATCAACCACATGTTTTTTGATAGCCTCTGTAATAGTCTGCAATAATTATAGGTGCTAAACTGACATGGCGTAGGTTGTAGTTAAAAATATGAGTTTAAAAAAATAAACTGTTGGCTTTATTGTTTTATTTCTGAATAATATTCAATAATTTTGGAGTAACAATTATTTTAAGAGGAAATAAGAGGAAATTTCATTTTTTAACTAGAGCTCTTTTTTTTTTTTTTTTAAGGAAACTCTGGTAAAACTATTTATGTGTTTAATTAGAAAAGACTGGGCTTGAATTAGTATGAAGTGCCAGAGATCTTAACCACTATATATATTGTCTTTGAAATGTTTTAGACAACTAGGGTTCCTAAAACAAAGAGAGAAATGAGTTAAAATTCTTGGTTTTTGATAAAGGTTAAAGCTTTTCTATATTTTCTGATTTTGTTATTGTAACACTTTATTTTATCCTCTAATGAAGAAATATGTGTGCCTCAACATCAGGTTCTTTCTCAGTACTCACTGCTCTGATGGCATTTTTGCAGTGAGACTGGGCAACATGTATGTGGAATAGAAATGATCCAGTGTTTTCTTTAGTACTATGCATGATTTTTTTTTTGATCTAAGTATAGTATACTTATTTGATGGTACATGACAAGGTTATTGCTCCCCAAGTTGGGGAGGTTGGAAACTGTGTAGAAGTCAAGAGATTCTCAGTGTGTTGGGGAAAGAGTTGGGGCAAGGACTCCTCAGCAGCTGAAGGCCTCTTTTTCCTCTTGCTCTAATGGGGTCTGGGGTCCAGAGGGCTCTTACTCCTTGGAGGCTGTGTGGCCCATAAAGTCCATCACCTGGTTGTTATAGCCGAATTCATTCTAATATCAGGAAATGAGCTTGATGAAGTGGTCCTTGAGAGCAATGTCAGTCCCAGCATTGAAGGTGGAAGAGTGGGTGTCACTGTTCAAGTCACAAAAGACACCTGGTCCTCAGCCCAGGATACTCTTGAGGGGACCCTTTAGCAACTTCTTGATGTCATTATATTTGACAGCTTTCTTTAGGTGGCAGGTCACATCCATGACTGACATGTTGGAGGTAGGGACCTGGAAGGTCATGTTTGTGAGCTGCTTAATCAGCCCAGGGATAATCTTGCCTACAGCTGTGGCAGTACCAATAGAATGTTCTGGGCAGCCCTTTGACTATCATGCCACAGCTTCCCAAAGGGGCTGTCCAAGATCTTCTGGGTGGCAGTGATGGCATGGAGTCATGAGTCTCTCCATGATGCCAAAGTTGTGATGGATGATCTTGGCTAGAGGGGCCAGGGAGTTGGTGGTGCAGAAAGCATTGCTATCAGTCTTTAGGGAGTTGTCATACTTCTGGTTCTTGCCTATCACAAACATGGGGACATTAGCAGAAGGGGAAGGGATGATGATCCTCTTGGCCCAAACTTCCAAGTGAGCTGAGGTGGTGCCTTGCCTTATCCATGGTGGTGAAGACCTCTTTGGACTCCACAACATACTTAGCACCAGCATCACCCCATTTGATATTGGCAGGATCTCACTCCTGGAAGATGGAGATGGGCTTTCCATTGATGCAAGTTTTCTGTTCTCAGTCTTGACTATGCTGTTGAATTTACCAGGGGTGGAATCATACAGGAACATGTAGACCATGTAGTTGAGGTAAATGAAGGGGTCATCTATGATGACAGTATCCATTTTGCCAGAGTTAAAAGCAGCCCTGGTGACCAGGCACCCAATATGGCCAAATCACTTTACTTTCACCTTCACCATCATGTTTTAGGGGTATGGCTGGCACTGCATCAAAAGATGCAGCCATCTGTTGAATAGGAAGGAGCAGAGAGCCACTATTCATAATGTTTTGAATGCTATTCAGTAAAATGTAGAAGGGCTTACTAAGTAAATAAAGTAAGGTGGAGTTACCTAATGTGTTTTGAAGTAAATCTTTGAGAATGGTATGAGGAATTGATCCTCAATTCTGATCCTGAATTAGTACCAAGTGAGATAGACCAGCTTCCAGAGATGTGTTGTAGGTTAATAAGCACAAAGCATGGCATTTTCCATTCAAGGGTGAGGTTGCATCTCCTCTCTTCCTGTGGCAGATAACTTCACAGGGGAGGCTTCAGAGTTTGGCTTTGCTGAGTTCAGTATGTGAGAACTGGTAAAATATCAATTGTAATATGTTTCAAGGATTTATATTGGTTGGATTTCTGTGTAAATTTTTATTTTCATTTGACTTATTTTTATCCCACTACATGCTTTGCACTGTTAACAAATCCTATAGCTCTTCTGTTTTTTACTCATTTAATACCTTTCCTTAGAGTTTTTCTATTTACCTTTTATTAATATTTTTAGCTTATGGTATTATGGTTAGAGGAAATGGCATATGTATGATTTCAGTCCTTTAGAATTTGTTGAGACTTCTTTCATGACTCAGTATGTGTATACTGAGGGGGAAAAAAGCGAATTCTCTCATTGTTGGATAATGTGGTTTTTTCTGTCCATTAGGTCAAGCTTATTAATCTGTTAGGGATATAAATCTTCTGTATCTATGCTGATTGCTTCTTGTCTGTTTATTTTATCAGCTACTGAGATAGGTTTGAAATGCCTTCTTTGGTACATTTGCAATTTTGTATTTTGCCTTTATGTATTTTGAATATTAGTTATTAGACATATAAAATATATATATTTCCCTTGGCTTATTGAAATTATCATTATCTTGTTACTTAAAAATTCAACAGTATAGGGAGCCTGGCTGGCTAAGTTGGCAGGGCATGTGACTCTTGATCTTGAAGTCATGCTTTCAAGTCCCATGTAAGGTGTATAAGTAATCATAAGATTACTTATGAATAAATAAAATTTAAGAAAATCACCAGTAATGTTTATTGTTCAAAGCCCATTCTGTCTTAATTTAGTTTTACCATCCTGTGCTGGTTACATATAACTGGCATATCTTTTTTTTTTTTTTTTTTAAGATTTTATTTATTTATTTGACAGATCACAAGCAGGCAAAGCAGGTGGAGAGAGAGGAAGGGAAGCAGGCTCCCTGCTGAGCAGAGAGCCCGATGCGGGGCGGTATCCCAGGACCCTGGGATCATGACCTGAGTGGAAGGCAGAGGCTTTAACCCATTGAGCAACCCAGGCACCCGAGAAAATTAATTCTTAAAAGCAAACAAACAAACAAACAAAACCAGTAACAGTCTATAAGACACCTTCATGAACAGAAGTGGAAGGAAACACACTTCCCATCAGTTTGTAGGGATGTTCCATCCTCATGGACCAACAGCACATGATGCCAAGGGGTGGCTTCCTAAGGCCCACAGCTGGCTGAACAGAAAAAGCCCTAAAATGCCTACTTCAGTTTCGATCCAGTATGCTCCTTAAGTTTCTGAACTGTTGTGAATATGTATATACATAGAGAGTTACCTATTTTAAGAATCTAAGGTTTTTGAAATTCATTATCAGCTTATCATCAGAGGTGTATCCATACCCTCTTGCCTTGATTTATTTTTACTTAAAAATTTTTTTTATTAACATATAATGTATTATCAGCCCCAGGGGTACGAGTCTGTGAATCGCCAGGTTTACACACTTCATAGCACATACCTTCCTTAATGTCCATAACGCCACCACTCTCTTCCTACCACCTTCCTCCCAGCAACCCTCAGTTTGTTTTGTGAGATTAAGAGTCTGTTATGGTTTGTCTCCCTCCTGATCCTATCTTGTTTCATTTATTCTTTTCCTACCCCCTAAACTCCCCACGTTGCCTCTCAACTTCCTCATATCAGGGAGATCATATGATAATTGTCTTTCTCTGATTGACTTATTTCGCTCAGCATAATACCCTCTAGTTCTATCCATGTCGTCGCAAATGGCAAGATTTCATTTCTTTTGATGGCTGCATAGTATTCTGTTGTGTATGTATACCACATCTTCTTGATCCATTCATCTGTTGATGGACATCTAGGTTCTTTCCATAGTTTGGCTATTGTGGACATTGCTGCTATAAACATTTGGGTGCACGTGCCCCTTCAGATCACTACATTTTATCTTTAGGGTAAATACCCAGTCATGCAATTGATGGTTGTAGGGTAGCTGTATTTTCAACATTTTGAGGAACCTCCATGCTGTTTTCCAGAGTGGTTGCATCAGCTTGCATTCCCACCAACAGTGTAGGAGGGTTCTCCTTTCTCCACATTCTCTCCAGCATCTGTCATTTCCTGACTTGTTAATTTTAGCCATTCTGACTAGTGTGAGGTGGTATCTCACTGTAGTTTTGATTTGTATTTCCTTGATGCTGAGTGATATGGAGCACTTTTTCATGTGTCTGTTGGCCATCTGGATGTCTTTGCAGAAATGTCTGTTCATGTCCTCTGCCCATTTCTTGATGGGATTATTTGTTCTTTGGGTGTTGAGTTTGATAAGTTCTTTCTAGATTTTGGATACTGGCCTTTTATCTGATATGTCGTTTGCAAATATCTTCTCCCATTCTGTCAGTTTTTTTTTTTTTTAAGATTTTATTCATTTATTTGACAGAGAGATCACAAGTAGGCAGAGAGGCAGGCAGAGAGAGAGAGAAGAGGAAGCAGGCTTCTTGCTGAGCAGAGAGCCCGACACGGGGCTCCATCCCAGGACCCTGGGATCACGACCTGAGCCGAAGGCAGAGGCTTAACCCACTGAGCCACCCAGGTGCCCCTAGTTTTCTTTTAGTTTTGTTGACTGTTTCCATTGCTGTGCAAATGTTTTTGATCTTGACAAGTCCCAATAGTTCATTTTTGCCCTTGCTTCCCTTGCCTTTGGCAGTGTTCCTAGAAAGAAGTTACTGGGATGAGGTCAAAGAGGTTGCTGCCTGACTGGTATATCTTTACCATTCTCTTATTAGCCTTTCTGGTGGAATAACTTTTTTTTTTTGGTTTGTTTGTTTGATGTGTCTCTTTGCTGTGTTAAAAAAACTTTTTTCTTTATAGTTTTTCTTTAGTATTTATTCCATTTATATTGTAGTTGTTGGTATAGTTGTCTTTATAGCTACTATCTTATTTAGTGCTTTTGTTTATTCTCTTTTGTGTTTATATTTTTCTTCATGTCTTTTTTTAAAATAATTCCTTTTATTCTTTTAGTAGTTATTCTCCTGCTCTTGTTTTTTAAATCTATTATTTCTGTGAATACAATTGTAGGGTGACAATATTTTTAACAATTAAAGATATTGTTTTAGTGTCTTTTGATTGTACTTGTTGCTGTTAAGAAATTAGCTGTTAGAACAACTGTGGCTCTTTTGAAAGAGATACTCTAAATCAAGTGAGGACCTACTTATGCTTTTAGCTTTTGGACTTCCCCTTCCTGCAATATCCTTTCCCTAAGAGACATCTTCAGCCCCCAACCCAGATCAATGAGGGGCCAGGGAGATGGGAGACTACTTTTTCTTCATCTCTATTATATACTTGGTTATAATACACTGGAAGCTCTAGCTTTAATTGGGGCTGGGTTTTCATCTAACTTCTAGTTTGCATGTGCTCTGACCTTCCCTCTCATTCTTCTTGTTCATCTTGTCAGACAAATGCTCTCAGTGTAAACATCAGCTTGAGAGCTCTCGGTACCTCTCAGGGTTCTTGCCTGTACAGTCACTGGCCTAAGAATTTGGTATTAGTTAGTTCATTGATTCTTTTAAGAAGGTTTATTTTCTTATTTTTTATTGAGCATTTTTAGTCACTTTTAGAGGGAGTTGTCCCGATATGTAGCCCACTATATATCCAACCTATTCTATTGAATTGACTAGACTGAATGAATTACTGAAACAGTAAACCAAACAAAATAAACTCCAGGTACCTGGAAATCTTTAGAAGAAATCTCATGGTTTTACTAAATCAACAAATGTGAAAATAATTAATGTCAGTATTTTAGATGTTACTTTTGTACTCTTTTTGGAAAAGTAGGCATGTAGACTAACATTGGCAGCAATTTTTTTTAAGTCTACATTAGAATTGCTAACATTATTAAAAAATAGTACAGCTCTTCATTAATAAGCCTAGTCATCATAGCTTATTTTCATAGGATAATTTTTAATCATCATAGGTTTTATCCTCATAATATGATGAAATGGGTCTTTGATTTGAATGACAGATAATAGTGCAATCCAGTTATCCCTTCCAAAGAGTTAATTAAGTAGAAAATAGAACCAATCTTACTGCTTATATCGTATCCCACAGGGGATTTCAGAGGGACTAGGATAGCTCATTTCAGGTAGTAGCAAGTTGAATTGGCCTGACAGCCTCACTGAGTTTATAGAGCACTGAGATGACACATGGCTTCTTTCCAACCTAAGTGTTAAAGTAGTGGTGGTTTTCCAGTCCTGGGAATGAGTCCTCTAGGAATTGACTGACAGTTGTGATGGAAAGCACATGTTAAGGTATTTGAGAAGGTCCTTCCCCCTCTCAAATTGCACTTTCCCCCCTATATGCAGGTCAAAGGTTCAGAACCTAATGAGAAGACACAGAACAAGGCATATGGGACAAAAATAACATACGTGTATGTACTGAGAGCTAGGGAGGGTGGAAGATGTAGCTTATTATTTTTGGACAAGTAGGCTCCCTTATATTGCACTCCCATGTTAGGGAATTTTTACACTGCTCAGGTACAGCTTCACTCTCCAAGTGGAATACCCATTTAGATAAGACTTAAGATGGGGAATATGAGAAGACATATCTGTGTGGTTGGGGCCGGGCTCAAGGAGAAAGGGGCAGGAGTTGAGCTGAGCAGTTAGGCATGCTCAGTTTATTTTTTCCATAATTTCCAACTAGGTGTAGCATTTTATTTTCTCTTGAGTAGAATAAATAAAGGAACAGAGGGAGGATGAACAGGTTATATAAATTTGTTCTCACCATATACAAGGAAACATCAGGAATGGGGAGGAAGCAGTGAAGAAGTTCAGGTATCTTTAAAGCTTTTTTTCCCCTAGGAGCCATACAATTTATACTCTATGATATTAATAGTAGGAAGAAAAACTAAAATGTTAAAATATGCTACTTTTTATGACTTGGTTAAGTGTCCATGTATGTTGTTTAATTTCTAAACTGCCTTGTGTTTTATTATTTTGATAAATGCCCAAGTATGTGTAGCTTGTAGAATGTAAAATAATTGTGCAAACCTAGATCTAACTCTGTGTCTTCTATTTTATTTTACATTTTCATGAAAAATAAATAATTTTTGATTGAAAAAGTAATGTGTACTCTTAACAATTCAAATAATGTAAACATATCCTAAGTAAAATTAGTGGACCCCACTCCCCCCAGCTCACGCATACTATACTGTTAACAGGTGTTATATCTCTTTTTATGTCTTTCCTTTACTTATATATTTACATATGTATATTTTCTTGTTAAATAAACATGGGATTACATTATGCATACAATTTTTAAGATTTTATTTAATTGACAGACATAGCGAGAGAGGGAACGTAAGCAGGGGGAACTGCAGAGGGAGAGGGAGAAGCAGGATCCCCGCTGAGCAGGGAGCCCAGTGTGAGGCTTGATCTCAGGACCCTGAGATCATGACCCGAGCAGAAGGCGTGCTTAATGACTGAGCCATCCAGGTGCCCCGGCATACAATTTTTAATATAGTTTTCAAATTTCAATTGACATATAACTTACATAAATTACTCAGATATTTAGTGTGTATGTATTGCAAATATTTTCTCCCATTCTAAAACTCTATGAAGCATAATGGTGTCATTATGGGTAGAAATTTATTTTTTATGGGGGTTACTTTGCCAATTTTTTCTTTTATGCTTAGTGCCTTTTTTTTCCTAAGAAAGCTTTGCCTACCCTGAAATAGCCAATACATTCTTTATGATCTCGTCTAGAAGCTTTTTTGTTTTAGCTTTTGCATTTAAGTCTGTGACTCATCTCAAATTAATTTGTAGTATAGAGTTTCATGGGATGTTTTATGGTTCAGAACATAGTCCAACATGGTAACGTTTTGTTTGATCTTGAAAAGGACATCGTGTTTTACTTCTGTTGAATAGAGTGTTATATCTGTGTCAAAATTGGTTGATTGTGTTATCTTTCTATATCCTTATTGAGTTTCTGCTACTTGCTCTGTCAGTTATTGAGAAAGAATATGGAGTTTCGAAGCTAAAGTTGCGGGTTTGTCTATGTACTCTCTCAATTTTATCAAGTTTTGCCTCAGGTATTTTGAAGTTCTGTTGTTAAGAGGCATAGTTAGGATTGTTATATCTTCTTGTTGAATGAGTCTTTGTGAAATGATCTTTATCTATCCCTGGAGATAATTTTTGCTCTGGAATCTGCTTTCCTGAAGTAGTATAGCCCTTCTGGCTTTCTTTTGATCACATTAGCATGATATATATTTTCCATTCTTTTATTTTTAACTTGTGAATTTATTTATAAGGGGTTTCTTGCAGATAGCCTATATGTGAGTCTTGTTTTTAGAAAAAATCTAATTTGAGAATCTCTACCTTTTAATTAGTATGTTTAGACTTTTATATTTAGTGTGATTGTTGAAATAGGTTTAAATCTGCCATTTATGTTGTTTGTTCACCCATCATTTTGTTTCCTTTTTTCTTTTCCTGCATTCTTTTGAAATTGACTTTTAAATGATTCCATTTTATCTCCTCTATAGAGTTATTACTCATTTTTCTTTACAGTATTAATCTCTAACATATTACAATTGACTTTCAAGTAATGATACATGGATTCATACAGATAAGAACTTTGTATAAGAAGCTTACACCAGAACTTACTGTATATAATGTTATATAAATTTATATATCCTATATAAGAAATCTATATAAGGCCATTACACCAGGATATATCTAGTACTCCATTTCTAGCCTATTATTGTACATTTTACTTCTACATGTTTTGTTTTTTGTTCTATATATATATTTAAAAATTTTACTTATTTATTTGACAGATCACAAGTAGGCAGAGAGGCAGGCAGGCAGAGTGAGGAAGAGAAGCAGACTCCCTGCTGAGCAGAGAGCCCGATGTAGGGCTCGATCCCAGGACTCTGGGATCATGACCCGAGTTGAAGGCAGAGGCTTTAACCCACTGAGCCACCCAGGCACCCCTGTTCTATATATTTTAAAAGATTTTACTTATTAGAGTGCACATATGAGTGGGGTGGGTGAGGGGCAGAGGAGGAGGCAGAGGGAGAAGCAGTGTGCATGGCTTGATCCCAGGATCCTGGGATTATGAGCTTAGCTGAAGGCAGATGCTTAACAACAGAGTCACCCAGGCGACCCTGTTGTTGTACCTGTTGAGGTACAACTGACACAATTTTAAGTGTGATATAGTGATAATTTGATCTATATATACAAGGTGAAAGGATTCCCTCACTGAGTTAATTAAAACATCAATCACCTCATATATTTATCTCTCTCTTCTTTTTTGGATGAGTGCATTTGTATTCTACTCTTTAAGTAAATTCCCATTGTACAGTACAGGGTTGTCGACTATAGTCACCGTGTTTTACATTAGATCCTCAGACCTTATTTATTTTATAGCTGAAAGTTTGTACCCTTCACAAACCTTCCCTATCCACCCCCACCTTTATCTTTGTTTTTGAAAGGTATTTTTATTGGAAATACATTTGTAGGTTGACAGTTACCAGTCTTTTTTTGTTTTTTTTCCTTTATGTTTTAAAGATACTGCTCGCACTATCTTCTGGCTTGCATTGTTTCTGATGAGAAGTTTTCTGTTACCCTTATCTTTGTTCCCCTCTACATAATGTGTCTTTTTCTCTTTAGTATTGTTTTTAACAGTTTGAGTATGATGTGCCTTGGTGTAATTTTTTTTTTTTTTGCTTGATTCCTTCCCAATTGAGGTTCATTGAATTTCATAAGTTGAGAATTACTAGTTTTTGTGAATTTAAAAATTTTCAGCCTGTATTTCAACCTTCCACTGCTCTCTTGCCATCTTTGGGATTTTATTGTATATACATTAGGTTGTTTGAAGTTGCCCTATAGTTCACTGATGCATTGATGCTCTGTTCCCTTTCCCTGCCCCCAGCCTTCTTTCTGTGTTTATTTTAGATAGTTTTTATTGGTAATTTCTATGTCTCAAAGTTCAGTAATCATTAAGTTTCCAGAATGTAATCTGTTAATCCAACTCAGTATATTTTTCATATAAGACTCTGTAATGTCTGGCCTTTTGATTTGGGCCATTTTTATATCTTCTATTTCACATTTTATCATGCTTATGCTTTCTTCTTCCTTCTTAGGGTATAGACAATATTTATAATAGCCATTTTAATATATTTTTCTCTAAATCCATTGTATGTTTCATTTCTAACTAAATTTTCTTCTTAGGAGTCATTTTTTTTCTGTTTCTTTGCATGTGTGGCAATATTAATGGATGCCAGACATTGCACTTTTTATATTGTTAGGTGCTAGAGTTTTTGTATTCTTATTTTGAAAATTTTTCTATTTTGCAGACACCTGGCTGGCTCAGTTGTAGGAACATAGGACTCCTGATCTGAGGGTTGTCAGTTCAAGCCCACATGGGGTGTGGAACCAACTTAAAGATTTTTTTTTTTTTTTTAAGATTTTATTTATTTATTTGACAGACAGAGATCACAAGCAGGCAGAGAGGCAGGCAGAGAGAGAGAGAGAGAGAGGAAGCAGGCTCCCTGCAGAACAGAGAGCCTGATGTGGGACTCGATCCCAGAACCCTGGGATCATGACCTGAGCCGAAGGCAGAGGCTTTAGCCCACTGAGCCACCCAGGTCCCCCTTAAAGATTTTTTTAAATTTGTAATTATCTTTTATTCCTTTAAATTCTTGTGTGGTTTTTCTTGGATCATTTAAGTTATGTAGAAACAGTTTGGTCCTTTTTAAAAAATTATTTTATTAACATGTAATTATTATTAGCCCCAGGGGTACAGGTCTGTGAATGATTAGGCTTACATTTTTCACAGTACTCACCATAGCACATACCGTCCCCAATGTCCATAACCCAACCACGCTCTCCCTACCCCCCCAACCCCCCAGCAACCCTCAGTTTTGTGAAATTAAGAGTCTCTTATAGTGTTTCCTTCCCAATCTCATTTGTTTCATTTTTTCCTTCCCTGTCCCCTAAGCCTCCCCACCCTGCCTCTCAAATTCCTCATATCAGAGAGATCATATGGTAATTGTCTTTTTCTGATTGACTTACTTCGCTCAGCATAATACCCTCTAGTTCCATCCAAGTCATTGCAAATGGCAAGATTTCATTTCTTTTGATGGCTGCATAGTATTCCGTTGTGTATATATACCATATCTTCTTTATCCATTCATCTGTTGATGGACATCTAGGTTCTTTCCATAGTTTGGCTATTGTGGACATTGCTGCTATAAACATTTGGGTGTACATGCCCCTTCGGATCACTACATTTGTACCTTTAGGGTAAATGCCCAGTAGTGTGACTGCTGGGTGGTAGGGTAGCTGTATTTTCAACTTTTTGAGGAACCTCCATGCTGTTTTCCAGAGTGATTGCACCAGCTTGCATTCCCACCAACAGTGTAGGAGGGTTCTCCTTTCTCTGCATCCTCGCCAGCATCTGTCGTTTCCTGACTTGTTAATTTTAGCCATTCTGACTGGTGTGAGGTGGTATCTCACTGTAGTTTTGATTTGTATTTCCCTGATGCCGAGTGATGTGGAGCACTTTTTCATGTGTCTGTTGGCCATCTAGATGTCTTCTTCGCAGAAATGTCTATTCATATCCTCTGCCTATTTTTTGATTGGATTATTTGTTCTTTGGGTGTTTGAGTCTGATAAGTTCTTTCTAGATTTTGGATACTAGCCTTTTATCTGATATATCATTGGCAAATATCTTCTCCCATTCTGTCAGTTTTCTTTTAGTTTTGTTGACTGTTTCCTTTGCTGTGCAAATGCTTTTGATCTCGACAAGTCTCAGTAGTTCATTTTTGCCCTTGCTTCCCTTGCCTTTGGTGGATGTTTCTAGGAAGAAGTTGCTGTGGCTGAGGTCGAAGAGGTTGCTACCTGTGCTCTTGTCAAGGATTTTGATGGATTCCTGTCTCAAATTAAGGTCCTTCATCCATTTTGAGTCTATTTTTGTGTGTGGTGTAAGGAAATGGTCCAGTTTCATTTTTCTGCATGTCGCTGTGCAATTTTCCCAACACCATTTGTTGAAGAGACTGTCTTTTTTTTTTTCCACTAGCCATCCTTTCCTGCTTTGTCAAAGATTAGTTGACCATAGAGTTGATAGTCCACTTCCAGACTCTCTATTCTGTTCCATTGATCTATGTGTCTGTTTGTGCCAGTACCATATGTCTTGATGATGACAGCTTTGTCATAGAGCTTGAAGTCTGGAATTGTGATGCCACCAACTTTGGCTTTTTTTTTTGCAATATTCCTCTGGCTATTTGAGATCTTTCCTGGTTCCATATAAACTTTAGGATTATTTGTTCCATTTCTTTGAAAAAAAAAATGGTATTTTGATAGGGATTGCATTAAACGTGTAGATTGCTTTAGGTAGCATAGACATTTTCACAGTATTTGTTCTTCCAATCCATGAGCATAGAAGGTTTTTCATTTCTTTGTGTCTTTCTCAATTTCTTTCATGAGTGTTCTATAGTTTTCTGAGTACAGATTCTTTGCCTCTTTGGTTAGGTTTATTCCTAGGTATCTTATAGATTTGGGTGCCATTGTAAATGGGATCAACTCCTTAATTTCTGTTTCTTCTGTCTTGCTATTGGTGTATAGAAATGCAACTGATTTCTGTGCATTGGTTGTATATCCTGACACTTTATTGAATTCCTGTACAAGTTCTAGCAGTTTTGGAGTGGAGTCTTTTGGGTTTTCCACATAAAGTATCATATCATCTGCAAAGAGAGTTGGATGACTTCTTTGCTGATTCAGATGCCTTTAATTTCTTTTTGTTGTTTGATTGCTGAGGCTAGGAGTTCTAGTACTATGTTGAATAGCAGTGGTGATAATGGACATCCCTGCTATGTTCTTGACCTTGCGGGAAAAGCTCTGTTTTTCCCCATTGAGATGATATTTGCTGTGGGTTTTTCATAGATGGCTTTTTATATTGGGCTATGTACCCTCTATCTCTACACTTTGAAGAGTTTTGAACAAGAAGGATGCTGTACATGGTCAAATGCTTTTTCAGCATCTAATGAAAGTATCATATGGTTCTTACTCTTCCTTTTTCTAATGTATCACATTGATTGATTTGCAGATGTTGAACCAACCTTGCCCTGGAATAAATCCCACTTGGTCGTGGTGAATAATCCTTTTAATGTACTCTTGGATCCTTTTGGCTAGTAATTTGCTGAGTATTTTTGCATCTGTGTTCATTAAAGATATTGGTCTGTAATTCTCCTTTTTGATGGGGTGTTTGTCTGGTTTTGAGATCAAGGTAATGCTAGCCTCATAAAGTGAGTTTGGAAGTTTTCCTTCCATTTCTATTTTTTGGAACTGTTTCAGGAGAGTAGGTATTAATTCTTCTTTAAATGTTTTGTAGAATTCTCCTGAGAAGCTTTCTGGCCCTGGGCTTTTGTTTTTTGGGAGATTTTTGATGACTGTTTCAATCTCCTCACTGGTTATGGGTCTGTTCAGGTTTTCTTTTTCTTCCTGGTTCAGATTTGGTAGTTTATAGGTCTCTAGAAATGCATCGATTTCTTTCACATTGTCAAATTTGCTGGCATATAGTTGCTCATAATATGTTCTTATATTGTTTGTATTTCTTTGGTGTTGGCTGTGATCTTTCCTCTTCCATTCATGATTTTATTAATTTGGGTCCTTGCTCTTTTCTTTTCGATAAGTCTGGTCAGGGGTTTATCAATCTTATTAATTCTTTCAAAGAACCAGCTTCTAGTTTCGTTGATTTGTTCTACTGTTCTTTCGGCTTCTATTTCATTGATTTCTTTTCGGATCTTTATGATTTCTCTTTTGCTGGATTTAGGCTTCCTTTACTGTTCTTTCTCAGCTTCTTTAGGTGTAGGGTTAGGTTGTGTACCGAGACCTCTCTTATTTCTTGATAAAGGCTTGTATTGCTATATACTTTCCTTTTAGAACAACCTTTGCTGTGTCCCAGAGATTTTGAACATGTGTTTTCATTTTCATTTGTTTCCAAAATTTTTTCAATTTTTCTTTAATTTCCTGGTTGACCCATTCATTCTTCAGTAGGATGCTCTTTATCCTCTATGTATTTGAGTTCTTTCCAGCTTTCCCCTTGTGATTGAGTTCTAGCTTCAGAGTGTTGTGATCTGAAAATATGCAAGGAATGATCCCAGTCTTTTGGTACCAGTTGAGACCTTATTCGTGAACCAGGATGTGATCTATTCTGGAGAATATTCCATGTGCACTAGAGAAGAATATGTGGATATTTGGGATGGAATATTTTGAATATATCTCTGATGTCTCTGATGTCCATCTGGTCCAGTGTGTCATTTAAAGCCTTTATTTCCTTGTTGAGCTCTTGTTTGGATGATATGTCCATTTCAGTGAGGGGGGTCCCCTACTATTATTGTATTACTGTTGATGTGTTTCTTTGATCATGTTGTTAATCGGTTTATATACTTGGATGCTCCCATGTTAGGGGCATAGATATTTAAAATTGTTAGATCTTCTTGTTGGACAGACTCTTTAGGTATGATATAGTGTCTTCCTCATCTCTTATTATAGCCTTTGGCTTAAAATCTGATTTATTTGACATAAGGATTGCCACCCCAGCTTTCTTTTGATGTCCATTAGCATGGTAAATTATTTTCCACCCCCTCACTTTAAATCTGGAGGTGTCTTTGGCTCTGAAATGAGTTTCTTCTAGACAGCATATTGATGGGTCCTGGTTTTTAATCCATTCTGATACCCAGTGTCTTTTGATTGGGGCATTTAGCCTATTTACATTCAGGATAACTAATGAAAGATATGAATTTAATGCCACTATATTTCCTGTAAGGTGACTTTTACTGTATATGGTCTCTATTCCTTTCTGGTCTACTCTTTTAGGCTCCCTTTTGCTTAGAGGACCACTTTCAATATTTCCTGGAGGGGTGGTTTGGTGTTTGCAAATTCTTTTAATTTTTATTTGTCCTGGAAGCTCTTTATCTCTCCTTCTATTTTCAAAGGCAGCCTAGCTGGATATAGTATTCTTGGCTGCATATTTTTCTTGTTTAGTGCTTTGAATATATCATGCCAGTTCTTTCTGGCCTTCCAGGTCTCTGTGGATAAGTCCGCTACCAATCTAATATTTTTACCATTGTATGTTACAGACTTCTTGTCCTGGGCTGCTTTCAGGATTTTTTCTTTGTCACTAAGACTCATAAGTTTTACTATTAGATCACAGAGTGTGGACCTATTTTTTTTGAGGTGCGTTTTCTGTGCCTTCTGGATTTTGATGCTTGTTCCCTTTGCCATATTAGGGCAATTCTCTACAATAATTTGCTCCAATATACCTTCTGCCCCCCTCTCTCTTTCTTCTCCTTTTGGAATCCCAATTATTCTAATGGTATCATCTTATGGTATCACTTGTCTCTTGAATTCTTCCCTCATGGTCTAGTATTTGTCTCTCTTTTGCTCAGTTTCTTTATTCTCCATCATTTGATCTTTTATATCACTAATTCTCTCTTCTGCCTCATTTATCCTAGCAGTAATTGCCTCCATTTTTTATTGCACCTCATTAATAACTTCTTTGATTTCAACCTGGTTCGATTTTAGTTTTTTATTTCTCCAGAAGGGATTTTATTTCTCTAGACAGGGTTTCTATAATATCCTCCATGCCTTTTTTGAGCCCCGCTAGCACCTTGAGAATTGTCATTCTGAACTCTAGTGCTGACATATTACCAATGTCTGTATTGATTAGGTCCCTAGCTGTTGGTACTGCCTCTTGTTTTTTTTTTTTTTTTTTTTTTTTGTGGTGAGTTTTTCTGCCTTGTCATTTTATCCAGATATGAATATATGAATGAGAGAATAAAATACTAAAAGGGTGGCAAAGACCCTAGAAAAATATATGCTAACCAAATCAGAAGACATCTGAAACAGGAATATATATATATATATATATTCCCCCCCATTCTTCTCCATATATCTCTATATATATTCTTCCCAATATATATATATAATATATATATATATTATATATATATTAGGCTGATGAATAAGACAGAGTCATCCATTTGATTTTGGGTGTATTCTGGTCTCTTAGAAGAAATTACCTCCTAAAATTTTAAAGAAAAAAAAAGTATATATATACACAAAGATTATAGTAAACACAATGAAGGGGTGGAATATGACTGTAAAGATGAAAATTAAAAAAAAAAGATTCTAAAAAATGAATTGATAAGGGAAGTTGGTTGTAAAATGAAAAAAAAAGGGGGAGAATGTGATCAGACTGGAGAGTAGAACAAAATCATGTGCTAAATTTAGGATATGTTTTGATTTATTAGAAGAAATTGTATCCCAACATTTAAAAGAAAAAATCCTATATGTGTACTAAAAATAAAATTAAGTACAATGAAAGGGTAAAATATGACTTTAACAATGAAAATTTAAAAAGATTAAAAGAAAAATATATTCTTAAGATAAAATAGTTAAAAAACATTATAAGAGGAAAGAGGAAAAGTTAAAAAATAGAATAAAAAAGGAAATTAAAAAGAATTCACTTAACAAGACTAAAGGATCGTGGGGAAAATGCCATGAATTCTATGCAGTGCTTTTTCATAGCTCTGGAGTTCATAGTTCTTGTTGATCTGAACTTGGTCTTGGCTGGATGTTCTTACTGATCTTCTGGGGGAGGGGCCTGTTGCAGTGATTCTCAAATGTCTTTGCCAAAGTTGGAATTGTCATGCCCTTACCAAGGGCCACGCTAAGCAATCTGTTCAGGTTTGCTCTCCAGAGCTTTTGTTCCCTGAATGCTTTCTGTAGAGCTCTGGAGGATGGGAGTGAAAATGGTAGGCTTCCAGTCTCTGGCCTGGTGGAGCTTAGATCTCAGGGCTCCACTCCTCAGTGCAAAAAGCAGTCAATCCCTCCCGTCTCTCTAGTCTCTGGATGCACTCTGTGCTCACCTGGCCTGTGATTGAGCATTTTTATCTCTGGTGCACAGCCCTGTTTGGAGTTGCCAAACCTAGAAGATTCCTGCCACACATTCCTGTGCACTCCTCCCAGAGGAGAAAGGAGGGGGTTTCCTTGGATCTGCCACTTGTGCAGTCCCTGCTTGAAGGGTAGTGGCCTGAGAGTACCTTGGATCATGGCTTAAGGTATCCCTGAACTGAGAGCCTATTCCTTGGCTCCAGTTCCGTCTCTGTAGTCAGCTTCCCTGCTCTGATACCTGACAGCTTCACCACCCTCAGACATCCCTGGTCTTTTGGTATCCCTGCGGGTCCTGAGACCACCCTGTGCCTGTGAGGGCTCGACTCCTGTGTAGCTTCTGGAGCATTGTTCCCCAGTGGAGTAGACTTCCTCAGTGGAGCAGACTTCGCAGTGGATCAAAGTTCTGATTATGTACTCTCCTGCTCCATGGCTTCCTGGGAGCTGCCCCTTCCCACTGCAGTCTCTCTTCCTGTTGCTTCGGATTCACTTCTCTGCACATCCTACCTTCCAGGAAGTGGTCGATTTTCTGTTCCTAGAATTGCTGCTCTTCTTTTCGATCTCCTGTTGAGTTTGTAGGTATTCGGAATGGTTTGATAACTATCTTGCTGAACTACTGGGACCTAATGCTGTTTCAGTTTGCTATTCCTGTGCCATCTTGTTTCCTCCAGTTTGATCCTTTTTTTTTTTTTTTAAAGATTTTATTTATTTGACAGCGAAATCACAAGTAGGCAGAGAGGCAGGCAAGAGAGAGAGAGGGGAGGAAGCAGGCTCCCTGCTGAGCAGAGAGCCCGATGCGGGGCTCGATCCTGGGATCATGACCTGAGCCGAAGGCAGAGGCTTTAACCCGCTGAGCCACCCAGGCGCCCCCAGTGTGATCCTTTTTGAGGCTAGTTTTTAAGCATTGTTAGGACAATCCAGAACAGCCTTTAGTTTAGTATTAATTTGGTCACACTCCTGAGGCAATACATTTCTTGGGACATTGCCTTGTATTTTAGGTGGTGTTTGGCTGATTGGTATGCTAATTATTTCCAGCCTGGAGTGATTCCTAAAGATTGTTCTTCTTGGTGCTTTTGATTTTAAAAGTATCTTCCATTTTTATGTTATACTCATATTACATATTTTTCAGATTATTTTAGCATTTTAATTTTTAAATTTATTGTATTTTTCTTTTTCAAGTTTTTATATAAATTCCAGTTAACATACAGTGTAATATTATTTTCAGGTATAGAATTTTAGTGATTCATCAGTTACATACAACACGTAGTACTCATCACAACATAATAGTCATTGCCCACATAACCCACCCTCCCTTCCAGTAACTCCCAGTTTGTTCTCTGTAAGTAAGAGGTCTGTTTTATGGCTTGCCTCTCTTTTTTTCTCCCATGTTCTTCTGTTTTGTTTCTTAAATTCCACATACAAATGCGACCGTAGAGTATTTATCTTTCTCTGAATTATTTTGTGTAACATAATACACGTCACTGCATTTGGCAAGATTTTGTTCTTTTTGATGGCTAAGCAATATTCCAGTGTGTGTGTGTGTGTGTGTGTACCACATTTTTAAAATGCATTCTTTAGTTGATAAACATTTGGGATCTTTTCATAATTTGACAATTACAGATAATGCTGCTATAAAAAAAGGGTGCATGTGTCCCTTCAAATCCGTATTTTTGATCCTTTGGGTGAATACCTAGTAGTGCAATTGCTGGATCGTAGGGCATTTCTATTTTTAACTTTTTGAGGAATCTCTGTACTGTTTTCCAGAGTCTCTTATTTTTATTAAAATATATTAAAATTATGTTATGCTAAGTTTTAGTGATTAAAAGATTAAATTGATTTAGTGATTAAATTGTCGTAATTTCATAATAGTCTGAAAGGATGATCACATCTTCTAAGTACCTAATACATGCAGAGGCAGATAATATATTCTTGGTATCAGGCCTTTATTTGCACTGGTTATGAATAAATTGCATGTATGTATTTCTCCTGTTAAATAACCCCCTTTCACTCTTCTCTCTTTCACTAGGAAGAACGTATTGTGAATCACATGGCTGCAAAGATTATTGAAAATGTCTGCACTACCTTTTCTGCTCAGGCCCAGGGCTTTATTACAGGGGAAGTTGGACCCGTCTTATGGTACCTATTCAAACATTCCACTGTTGATTCTCTCAGGATCACAGCAATATCGGTAAGATGGAGCATCTTTGGGGGATATATCTGGGTATATTTAAATACGAAGTCTGACAAACTGCCAGAAATAGAGTAAATTTCAAATACAGTAAAATTTCAGTGAATAAGTAGCACACAAATCTCAGACTAATATAGTTGGTGAGAACAAGAATTTTTCTTTTAAAACAAAATTTTCAAAATTGGGGTTGGAAAACCTTGGAACTGTGGGGACCTTGTGTGACCATATGTTATGGTTTCAGAAACAATTGGGAAGTGATAGTGGAATACTGTGCTCATGGGTAGGGCATAGCACTTGGTTTGGTTTATGTTTAGTGTTCCCTGATTTTTCCTGCTAGCCCCCTCTTTCAGATTTTATACTAAATTTATTGTGAATTAATTATGAGGTGAATTCATGTTAATGTTCAGGCATCTGTGGTTTTGCAGCTTTTGTATTTTGATTGGCTGTCTACTACTCTGCTCACATGGTTATGGTGACTTGGTGTAAAAGATAATTATGTATGAAGAGGTGTTAACATGGTTGTATCAATTTAACAGTCTGTTGAACAAATACAACCCTTGCTCATACAATTTATTAAAATACTCTTTTTGATCACTGGTCTCATGTGGACTCTCAGTATTTTATGGCAGCCTTGCTGTCTCTCTCTCTCTCCCCTGCTCATTCTTGCACTTCTCTCTTTCTTCCCTTACTCTCTTTCCTTAGACCTCCAACCCATATTTTTCTCCTCCATCCTCACTAAGTGACTTTCTCCAGTACTTCCCAGAGAAAAATGGAGACTTCCAGTGGTAATTATCCCAGCGTACGTCTACCATCTCTGTAGACTAATTTACATCCCACCGCCTGCCCTTACCTGGTCCTGTCTTTCCCTCCTGTTAGAGTTGATGAACTATCCCTTCTCCTGGTAGAGACAAATCTCTCCCTATTTTTTCCCATCTTCCTCCTGTTCCTTTCTTGGGAATTTCACTCAAATGGTTATTTTTGCTCTTTCCTGAATCTTTAACTCTCCCTCTCTACTAGATCATTCTAATCAGCATTCAGATATTCTTTATCCCATTACAAAGAATAAAAGCACACATGCCGACATATCAAAGAGTCGCTGGGCTTCATGTCCCCCTTCACATCCGTACTTCTTTAAAGAATTATTGCCACAAACTGTCACTCCTTTCTGGCCGTTTCCTCTTTAACCCAGTGCAGTATCTGCCCCAAAATGCCACTGAAGCTGGTCTTGCTGAGATATTTATTGACGTTTGTGTTGCTAAATCCTGGTAATATTTATGGATGTCTTCCAGTTCTTACGTTAAATTTACCTATGTAACAAATGCTAACCATTCTGTTTGTTGACTGTTATTAAGCAAAGGGTATGTAGCATCTGCCTCTCCTCCTGTCTGTCTCTTACACACACACACACACACACACACACACACATGCTTCTGGAGCCACATGATTTCAAACTGACAGAAAAATCCTAATTATGATATTAGTAATTATGGAGAGACTGTCAGAAAGAATTACAAAGTATACCAGTGAACTTTCTCAAGGCACCTTGGAATCCTATCTTAGAACATCCATTTTACACTACATCTTCTCTCTATACAATGGAATATTACTCAGTCATCAGAAAGAATGAAATCTTGCCATTTGAAATGATGTGGATGGAACTACAGGGTATTATGCTGAGTGAGGTAAGTCCGAAAAAGACAAATAGCATATATTCACTCGTGTGGAATTTAAGAAAGAAAACAGAGGATCGTAGGGGAAGGGAATGAAAAAGAAGATGAAAACAAAGAGGGAGGCAAACCATCAGAGATTTAACTGTAGGGAATAACCTGTGGGTTGTTGAAGGGGAAGGGAGTAGGGGAATGGGGCAGTTGGGTGATGGACATTGGGGAGGGCATATGATGTGATGAGCTCTGGTTGTTGTATGCAACTGAGGAATCACTAAATTCTACCTCTGAAACTGATAATACACTATATGTTAATTAAATTGAATTTAAAAAATTAAAAACATCCATTTTAATTCTGGGCCTTTAAAAAAAAGTCTGTCTTGCTTTTTTTGGGTTTATGTAGTTTTCATCTTTATACTCAAGCTTAGTTTCTTCGCAAATTTTTTTCCCAATTTTCACCAAAGTTAGGCCTTTCTTCACCTGACACATTAAGCTTCACTCTTTCATCTTGGGGTGCTTGTATTTTGCTCTTAGCTTTCATCTGAATCATTAATTTTTCACTGAAATTTTGCCCATTATCCCCAAAAAGTCTCTCCTTTCTTTGCTCCAGGATCCTGTTCAGTATCATGTGTTTTGTACTGTTTTCCTATTTCTTTAGTCTCCTCCAATATGAAACAGTTCCCCAGTCTTCCTGTGTACTTCATGTCCTTTACTATTTTAAAGAATATAGGGCTTTTATTTTATAGAGGGTGGCTTGACCTGGGTCTGTCTGGTGCTTCTTCATGAAACCTCCTTAGCACTATTGACAACTCCTGCCTGTAACCAGTCTGTGATGGGAGTCATCTATTTTTATTATTTCTTCTCGAGCAGGAGTTGGCAATTGGTTTCTATAAAGGGCCAGATAATAAAGAACTTGCCTTGGTAGGCCACATGTAGTCTCTGTTGCACATCCTTTTTGTTTTGTTTTCTACAGCCCCTCTAAAAGTGTAAAAACCATTTTTTTTTTTAAAAGAAAGATTTTTATTTATTATTTGAAAGAGAGAGACAGAGTGAGAGCATGCACGAATGGCAGGGTTGAGGGGAAAGCAGATTCTCAGCTGAGCAGAGAGCCTGACACCCATGTGTCTTGAGATCATGATGTGAGCAGAAGGCAGAAGCTTAATTGACTGAGCCACCCCGGGTGCCCCTCATTTCTCTTTCTCTCTCTCTCTCTCTCTCTTTTTTCCCCTTCTCTCTCTCTTTCTTTCTGTCTCTTTCTTTCATTCCTTTGCCTTTCCTTCCTTCCTTCCTTCCTTAAGCTTTTATTTATTTGAGAAAGAGAAAGCACAAGCCAGTGGCTGGGTGAGGGGGAGGTGGTGTGTGGGGTAAAAAGCAGAGAAGAGGGAGAAACAGGCTGCTCTCTGAACAGGCAGCTTGACACAGGGCTTGGTCTCAGGACCCCAAGATCATGGCCTGAGCTGAAGGCAGACACTTAACTGAGCCACCCAGATGCCCCCAAAACCATTCTTCTTGTATATCTCATGAGCTGTGGAAAAACGGGTCTTTGGTAAGTGGTTGGTATTCTACTATAACAGAGCTCTTTCTCTTCTTCCATGTGTATGTGTGTATTTATTTAATTATTTTGATGAATAACTACTTTGTGCAATGGATCATAATGTGATACTCATGCCACTATTATTATTTGTGGGGATGCTGTAGTCATCCTAGATTTGGCCAATGTGAGCCCTTCAAGCTGGCTTCTGTGTTCTATGGACCCATTTCTTTTTTAAAAATTTATTTAAAAAATTTTTTTAAAGATTTTCTTTGACAGAGACAGTGAGAGAGGGAACCCAAGCAGAGGTTGTGAGAGAGGGAGAAGCAGGCTTCCCATGGAGCAGAGAGCCTGATACAGGGCTCAATCTCAGGACCCTGGGATCATGACATGAGCCGAAGGCAGACCCTTAACGCCTGAGCCACCTAGGTGCCTCTTGGTGGATCCATTTCCACCATTGTTTGAGCACTTCATTATTTTCTGATATCACCTGATGTTCTGGGTTATTTTTACTTTCTCTCTCCCAGCTCTGGAATCCGTCATTTTTTGGGGGGGAATCTTTGGTATTTAGAAGCCAAGATCTGAGTGCTCTTTGTATTTATTCCTATGGGGTGTCATTGTTTCTATGTCTTCTTAATATTCAGAGTTAGAAAAAAATATATCCATCCATCCCTATATATTTATAATTGTTTTTATATATATCATTGTACATATTCAGAACAAAACTCATGCATTCATGTTGATACTTCCAAATTTAATCTAATACCTTAAGATTCTTTCTAGCCTTCCCCCTTTCCGTGTTTGTAAATCCCTTCTCAGATGGAGACAAACACGGCTCCTGTTATTCTCCATATCTGTACTGGTTTGTTCAGTGAATTTACTTATATAAGACTCCATCTACTCAGGCCACTTCCACTGTGTCATCCTCTGTCTTCCTTGCCATTGCCACCCTGCTTCCTTGACCACTTGTGCTCAGTTCCCTCTCCCCCTTACCGTCCCCTTTCCTCAAGCACTGACATGTTGACCTTGGGAAGGGAAAGTGAGAGGAGATGGATTAAGGAAAACAAAGGGTCAAGTGTTCTTTTTCATACTTTCCCTTAACTCCTCTCACCTCACTGTTCACATTCAGTTACTTAACCTTCCTGGGAACCTCGTTCCCTCTCAGGTTGCTGTGTTGCTACTGCCATGGTCTAGGCCCCACCATCTCTCCTGTGGACCTCTCAAGTGGCCTCCTCACTGGTCTTCCTATGGCCAGTATGCCCCACTAATATCATTCTCCACACAGAGAGCATTTCCTAAAAATCATGTATCTTATAGCTTTTTACTATTTTTCTTCAAGGATTGGTACAACTTTAAGCAAAATACCAGGTAGAAGTTAAGAATTGGCGAGGCTTTCACTTTTAGGACTAATTCATTAATAAATAAATATTATTTAAAGCAGTTAACACATTGTGCTTAATAAAGTAGTTATTAGCTTATTATAATTATAATGTAATTATATTGATTATCAACTCCTATAAAGCCAGGATTCATCTCTCTGTTTGAAGCCAGGTCTTTGATTACAAGTGAAGATTTTTCCTGCAAAAAATGAGAGGAAGGGATCCTTCTGTCCCACATCATGAATTGAGGGGGGCATCATGAGTAGATGTTTAATAACAGTTAACATCCATTTTTTACTGGGGAAACAAAAATAGCTCACAAAGGTCTTGCTAGTAATAAAGTGAGGTGATCCTTTTTATTATATAAAATATAAATAGATATATTTTGTTATATAAAAGTATGAGATCATTGTTGGAGGATCCTAAAATAAAGTAATCCTAATGTAATCTTAAGCAAATTGTTTCTGCCTTGTAAATAGGTTTACCTGAGGATCTATTAAAGATTGAGGTGACAAAAACTGAAAATAGACATTCTGAACACACTTCATGTAAATTCTTAACAGGGAATGACATTTCCTTCCTCCCTAACAGGGTTATACCTAACAGAGCTGAACTTTTTCTTTCCTTTTTCTTTTCTTCCCTTTTTTTTTTTTTTTAAGATTTTATTTATTTATTTGTCATAGAGAAAGAGAGCACAAGCAGAAAGAATGGCAGACAGAGGCAGAGAGAGAAGCCGGCTCCCGCTGAGCAAGGAGGCTGATGCGGGACTCGATCTCAGGACCCTGGGATCATGACCTGAACCAAAGGCAGCGGCTAACCCACTGAGCCACCCAGGTGTCCCTGAACTTTTTCTTTTTCCAAACTCTTCTCTCAGGAATGTGTGCTGGAGGTTAACATACCCATTTGGAGTTAAAGATAGAATTCTTATCACTGCCTTCAAGATTTCAGATGGTTTGGCCCCTGCCTCCCTTTTTTGTCACACCTCCTAAAGCTCATCATCTCACTCTCTGTGCTTCAGCCACATTTTGTTCTGACATTTTCTAGGATTTGCAAACACTTTTCTGCCTCAGCACTTTCCCCTTTGCTGTTTCCTGTGCCTGGTTGCTCTTTTCACATGGCTGAGTCTTCACATTTCACGTTATCAGCTCCTCTGGTAGGACATCCCCTGGACCCTCAAATCTCTTTGTAGTTTTGCTCATAGCAGTGACCACAGCTCGATTGACCTCAAGTATGGAAGCCAGATTTTCTGTCTCAGTGTCAGTTCCAGGAAGATAGGAGCCCTTTTCCCCTTGTTCCCTTCCTGAGCACACAAGGTAGGTGCTCTGGTAACCAGATGAATGGCTGGGCTGTGGCTGGGGAAAGTGGTGTTCAGTGCTAGGGACTGACTTGCTCATTTTGTTTGTAACAGTCTGCATCTGCTGTGCCTGCCAGCACAGTGATTTCCTGGTCATCTCCTGGTCTCATACATTCCCCTGTACCAGTGTGGTCCCTGGCCCAGCAGCATCAACATCACCTGGGAACTTGTTAGAAATCCAGATTTGGGGATGCCTGGGTGGCTCAGTTGGTTAAGCAGCTGCCTTCGACTCAGGTCATGATCCCAGCGTCCTGGGATCAAGTCCCACATCGGGCTCCTTGCTCCACAGGGAGCCTGCTTCTCCCTCTGACTCTGCCTGCCACTCTGTCTGCCTGTGCTTGGTCTCGCTCTCTCTCTCTCTGACAAATAAATAAATAAAATCTAAAAAAAAAAAAAAAAAAAAAAGAAATCCAGATTTGACCCAGACCTGCTAAATAGGAAATTTCCAGGGGCAGAGGCTCCATAATCTGCATGTTAACATGCCTCCAGCTGATTGTACAACTTGCTGAAGTGGGAGAACCTAGTCCTTGAAGCTCTTGGAAGACAAGAGCCTGGCCTGGTGTGAGTGAAGGATGGTGCATTTCTCCTTCCCACTCAGGAATGTTTCCATGGCTTAGGGATTGGTTGTTGGGTGGAGTGGACCTGACTTAGGAAATAATATTGGATGGATAAAAGATTACTAAAATTATTAGGATTATAAGAAATCTCTATGAACCATAGTGGGGACCAGAGAAACCTGTAGAGTTAGATTGAGAAAGATGACCCCGATAAGGATGATAACTGGGGTAAACATCATTACTGATGGGTTGAGATGAAGGGGATAAAAAGTGAAGAATTTTGCAGCATAGTGTTTCTCACTGGGGTTGGCCAGGAGCTTTTCAAGCAGCACTGACTACTTCCTCCACTTGACATACCCCCTTCCCTTATTCTGTTGTATCTTAAGATCTCTCAGGAGTCAGATGAGAGTGTGTGCAGTTTAGAAAAGCTCCCAAGGTAATTTTGGTAGGACATGAAAGAAACCACTCAAAAGACAAAACAGAAATGGTTTTTTAAGTTTTTATTCCATGGTGAGTCCATGTGTCTCATAGATTATTGTCCTCCACTTTTTTTAAAATTAAAATTTATTTTTTTTCAGCATTCCAAAATTCATTGTTTATGCATCACATCCAGTGCCCCGTGCAATATGTGCCCTCCTTAATACCCACCACCACTTTTAACAGTCTATTTCTTAGGAGTTGCCTTTATTATATAGACTATCAGGAATTCTGTGGGTAACACAGTGTTCTTTTTGAATAAAATTTGAAGTGAATTTTAGATGGCAGGTGTTTTCCCCAGTTTTAAAATGTAGTCACAAGCTCTATTTTAATAAATAAATATTTCAAAACCAGTTCACTGAGCTCAAACTTGAGATTTGATTTTTTTGATTCAGAAAATACAAGCACTAGTGTGCTCTTGAGCCTCCATGAAGCTCTCAACTGTGTTTGATATCCAGAGGTGGCAGGTTAAAAGTGTTTTTTTTCTGCAGGAGCTTTTTAAAATGGAAAGTCTGTTAGGCTTCTGAGCTGCATTCTGAAGATGAGACCTTCTAGTCCCCTCATATTGGTTTGAACACATTTAGAAGTAGTCTGGACAAATCTTTTATCACGAAGAGTCCCCATTATGAACATTATGATCAGGTAGGGATTTTATATTGGTAGAAAGTTTTGCTGTGAGAGCTGCCCCCCAAATTTTCAAAAAGCCAATGACAGTGTTTTGTGTCTTGAGGTCACTGTTGGTTTAATCCTTAATTTGCTCAAAACGTTCTGAGTGTAGCATGACTTTTAGGGACTCTGTTGAAAAAAAAATTTGTTTTCCCCTAAATTCTTGGATTAAAATACTTAAATAATTGTTTTGATTTCATACAGAGCAGTTTTCTTGGATCCATTATAAATGAGTTTTAAAAAACGTTCACGTTGTACAATCAGCTAGTTTTTTTTTTTTAGTGAACTCATTTTTCATACTCCTATTTTCAGATATTAGTAGCTACTTTCTTGCTGAAACATATACAATTTGGGCTTTAGACTTGAAGAACCCGACTCTCCTAGTTTCCAAACCATCATGTCTAAGTTACCCATCTGTAAATCCCATGGAAGGAAGAGGAAAGACTGAAATACAATTTGAAAGGTGTCCAAAATAGACTGATTTTCCCCCCATAATCTTATTTTGCTATGGCTATCTGTAAATGAATACAAATCCCTGGTATGTGTATGAAATAGTCCATGATTATTGTTACATTTTCTAGCTTACTTACCATTTCTTTTTTGTGGTGAAGACATTTACAATTTATTCTCTTAACAACTTTCAAATACATTATTTTATTATTATATATATATTTTATTATTAACTATAATTACCATGCTGTACATTAGCTACCCAGAACTTGTTTATTTATTTAACATAACACTGGAAGTTTGTACTCTTTGCCCAACATTTCCCTGTTTTCCCACTCCCAAGTCCCTGGAAACCACATTCCAGTCTCCGTTTCTATGAGCTCGGCTTTTTCAGATTCCACATGTAATTACTTCGATGTCATACAGTATCCATCTTTCTTTTCCTGTCTTATTTCACTTAGCAAAATTCTTGAAAGGCTGACCCATGTTGTTGTGCATGGAAGAATTTCCTTTTCTTGTGTGGCTGAATAATAATCTGTTGTGTATATTTATTGCATGTATACCACATCTTCCTTATCCATTCATCCATGGATAGACACTTAAGTTGTTTTCGTATCTTGGTTATTCATTAATGCTGCAGTGAGCATGGGCATCCAGATCTCTTTGAGATCCCGTATTCATTTGTCAGTGATTATTGAGACAAGATTATGAATCTCATATGGTAATCAGTTCCATGAGGAGAGGGACACTTTTTGTTTCGGCAGAACAGTATATATAGTTAGTGCTTTGTCAATGCTCAGGTTTCAGTGCATTTGTTTATTCAGTAATTTCAGTTATGGTAGTAAATATATCCATTATTTATAATGTTAACTTGCCTGGGGTGCCTCCATGGCTCAGTCGGTTAAGAGTCTGACTATTGATATTGGCTCAGGTCAGATCTCGGGGTCATGGGATTGAGCCCCATGCTGGGTTCTGCTCTCAGCAGAGTCTTCTTGAGATTCTCTCTCTCCCTCCCCACTAGCAGTTGCTTTCTCTCAAATAAATGAAATCTTAAAAAAAAATGTAAACTTTCCTTAAATATTTATTTCCATCTAATTAAAAAATGTCTAATACAGTCATGGCATCAAAATGTAATTTAAAAATTATTATAAAATAATGTGCATTTATTTGAAAACTTTGAATAGGGCATATGTGAAAGGGTGAAGACTTCTTGTCTTTTCTCTAACTCACCTCAGTACCAGATTTTCATTGTTATTGGTTGTATTATCTTTTCCTTTCTGGTTATAATATCACATTAGTATTTTCTTAGAGATTGGAACTAAGGTTTAGCATTGAGTAAATAAATATATTTACTTTAAACTGTTCATTTTGGTGGAAGTTTGATTTTATACTGATTAACGCTTGTTTTCCTTATTTTATTAATAGCAATAACTTTTAAAGGAAGTTCATTTTTGGAGATAGAAAAAATATTTAACTTTTTTCCTGAGATTTTGTTTTATTTTAATTTAAAAATTAAAAAATTAAAAAAATTTTATTTTAATTAAAAATTTATTTTTTAAATAGTTTCTTAGATTTGATTTATTTGTCAGGGAGATAGAGAGCATGTGTGTGTGTGCACAAGCTGGTGGAACAGCAGAGGGAGAAGCAGGTTCCTGGTTGAGCAAGGAGCCCAATGTGTGACTTGATCCCAGGACCCTGGGATTATGATAGGAGCCAAAGGCAGAGTTTAATGGACTGAGCCACCCAGGCATCCCATTTCCTGAGATTTTAAAGAAGACGAAAATATTTCTTGAAATCTTTATCTTTTCCCTTCTTCTTTCCTTACAATTTGTCTTTAATTCATTAATTTAAAGAGAGCTAGAGATTGCACACATGCACATTAGGGAGGTGGGGGGAGGGACAGAAGGAGAGGGAGGGGGAGAGAATCTTAAGGAGACTTATGCTGAGCCCAGAGGCCAACTTGGGGACTTCATCTTAGGACCCTGATATGGTGACCTGAGCCAAAATCAAGAGTCTGATACTTAACGGACTGGGTCACCCAGGGGTTCCTAATAACTCGTCTTATATTTGATCTTTTCATTTTTGATCAATGTTATAGATCTATTTAAAATATAAATCAGGAAGAAGGAGGTTATAGGACATTAATTATAATGAATTATAATGAATAATAATTATAATTAATTATATTATAATGAATTATAATGAATGTTTTTGTAAAACTGTTTTTGACTTTCTTTGTAGTCTCCTGTATATGCTCAGAATATGATCATCCCTTGTTTTTTTGTTTTTTAAATTTTGCTTAAAAACTTTTGAGGTTCTTCCATTACTTATGACATAAAATTCAAAAGCCCTAGTTTGGGGGCTCCATAGTGGCTCAGTGGGTTAAGCTTCTGCCTTTGGCTCAGGTCATGATCTCAGGGTCCTGAGATCAAGCCCTGCATCAGGCTCTCTGCTCAGTGGGGAGCCTGCTTCCCCCTCTCTCTGCCTGCCTCTCTGCCTACTTGTGATCTCTCTGTCAAATAAATAAATAAAATCTTAAAAAGAAAAAAGTCCAGAGGAAACAAAAGCGAAAATAAACTTTTGGGACTTCATCAGAATCAAAAGCTTCTGCACAGCAAAGGAAACAGTCAAAAAAACAAAGAGGCAACCCACGGAATGGGAGAAGATATTTGAAAATGACAGTACAGACAAAAGGTTGATATCCAGGATCTATAATGAACTCCTCAAACTCAACACACACAAAACAGACAATCATATCAAAAAATGGGCAGAAGATATGAACAGACACTTCTCCAATCAAGACATACAAATGGCTATCAGACACATGAAAAAATGTTCATCATCACTAGCCCTCAGGGAGAGTCAAATTAAAACCACATTGAGATATCACCTTACACCAGTTAGAATGGCCAAAATGAACAAGACAGGAACAACATGTGTTGGAGGGGATGTGGAGAAAGGGGAACCCTCTTCCACTGTTCGTGGGAATGCAAGTTGGTGCAGCCTCTTTGGAGAACAGTGTGGAGATTCCTCAAGAAATTAAAAATAGAGCTTCCCTATGACCCTGCAATTGCACTCCTGGGTATTTACCCCAAAGATACAGATGTAGGGAAAAGAAGGGCCATCTGTACCCCAATGTTTATAGCAGCAATGGCCACGGTTGCCAAACTGTGGAAAGAACCAAGATGCCCTTCAATGGATGAATGGATAAGGAAAATGTGGTCCATATACACTATGGAGTATTATGCCTCCATCAGAAAGAATGAATACCCAACTTTTGTAGCAACATGGACGGGACTGGAAGAGATTATGCTGAGTGAAATAAGTCAAGCAGAGAGAGTCAATGATCATATGGTTTCACTTATTTGTGGAGCATAACAAATAGCATGGAGGACAAGGGTTGTTAGAGAGGAGAAGGTAGTTGGGGTAAATTGGAAGGGGAGGTGAATTATGAAAGACTATAGACTCTGAAAAACAATTTGAGAAGTTTGAAGTGGTGGGGGATTGGGAGGTTGGGGTACCAGGTGGTGGGTATTATAGAGGGCGCGGATTGCATGGAGCACTGGGTGTGGTGAAAAAATAATGAATACTGTTATGCTGAAAATAAATAAATTAATAAAAAAAAAAGAAAGAAAAAAGTCCTGGATTGGTAGACCAACTCTGGCTCCAGAGTACTTCTCAATTCTCTGCTTTTCCTCCTGCACCTGAAGGTTGTCTCATTGAATCAATTTCACCTTTTTTTTTTTTTTGAATATTTTTATTTATTTATTTGACAGACAAAGGTCACAGTAGGCAGAGAGGCAGGCAGAGAGAGAGAGGAGGAAGCAGTCTTTCCGCTGAGCAGAGAGCCCGATGCGGGGCTCCATCCCAGGACCCTGGATCATGACCTGAGCCAAAGGCAGAGGCTTAACCCACTGAGACACCCAGGCGCCCCAAATCAGTTTCACCTTCTTAAACCATGCTCTTCATTTCCATGTCTCCTCGTGAACACTTGCTCTCTTCTCTTTGGCTAGAATTTTTTAAATTTAATTAAAAAAAAAAACCCAGTATATGTACAATGAACCTATGGTGTTGTATTAGCTCCAGGTATTCAAGAGAATGATTCAGCAATTCTGTACATTACTCAGGGCTCATCATGAGTAATGCCCTTCACTTATTTCACCCATCCCTCCCTGACCCCTCTTCCCCTCTGGTAACTGGCTATCAGACACTACAGTTAAGAGTCTCTTTTTTTTCTTCGTTTTCTTTTTTTCTTAAATTCCACATATGAGTGAAATCTGATCGTATTTGTCTTTCTCTGACTGACTTATTTCAGTTAGCATTATACTCTAGCTCCTCCATGTTGTTTCAAGTGGCAAGATTTCATTTTTATGGCTGAATGATATTCCATGGTATGTATGTATATGTGTGTATGTGTGTGTGTGTGTGTGTGTGTGTGTGTGTGTATGGTGTATATATATACATACCACGTCTTCTTTATGCATTCTTCAGTGAGTAGACACTTGGACTGCCTCCATAATTGGGCTATTGTAAATAATACTGCAACAACCACAGGGTGCATGTGTCCCTTTGAATTAGTATTTTTCTTTGGGTAAATACCCAGTGGTATGGTTACTGGATCATAAAGTAGTTCTATTTTTAACTTTTTGAGGCACCTCCATCTAGTTTTCTGCAGTGACTACACCAGTTTGCATTCTCACCAATAGTACGTGAGGGTTCCTTTTTCCCCACATCTTCACCAACACTTGGTGTTTCTTGTGTTTTTGATTTTAGCCATTCTGACAGGAGTGAGGTGAGCTCTCACTGTGGTTTTGATTTGCATTTCCCTGATGATGAGTGACATTCAGCAACTTTTCATATGTCTGTTAGCCATCCTTATGTCTTCTTTAGAAAAATGTCTGTTCATGTCTTCTGCCCACTTTTTAATTGGATTTTTTTGTTTTTTGGGTGTTGAGTTGTATAAGTTTTTAAATGTTTTGTTTTTTAAAAGATTTTATTTATTTATTTATTAGATCACAATCAGGGAGGTAGGGTAGAGGGAGAAGTAGGCTCTCTGCTGAGCAGGGAGCACAATGTGAAACTGAACATGGGATCATGACCTGAGCCGAAGGCCGATGTTTAACCGACTGAGCCACCGAGGTGCCCCGAGTTTTTATATATTTTGGATACCAATTCTTAACCAGAGGTATCATTTGCAAATATATTTCCCCATTCTGTAGGCTGTCTTTCTGTTGACTGTTTGCTGTGCAGAAACTTTTATTTTGATGTAATCCCAGCAGTTTAGTTTTGCTTTTGTTTCCCTGGCCTCAGGAAACACATTTAGAAAAAGTTGCTATGTTTGATATTGGAGAAATTACTACCTGTGTTCTCTTCTAGGGTTTTTACAGTTTCAAGTCACACATTTGGTCCTGGCTTGAATTTTTTTCACTTATTTTTCTGCTATCCACTCTCCATTTACCCTTCAAAAACCGGTTCAAGACCATCTTCCTATGTTGTTGACTTGATTTATTTTCCTTTCCAAGCATAATTTGTGGAGCTCACTTCTGTTACGATACTTGTTACATTTTATTAGTTTTTAAATTATGTTTCATTTCTAATCTGTGAGCAAGTTAAGAAAAGCTCAGAAGTCTGATTATCTTGGTTTGAATTCTAGCTTTGTCACTTACTAGGTACATGTCTTTGGGCAAGTAACTTTAAGTATTCTATTCTTTTTTTTTTTTTTAAAGATTTTATTTATTTATTTGACAGACAGAGATCACAAGTAGGCAGAGAGGCAGGCAGAGAGAGAGAGAGAGAGAGAGAGGGAAGCAGGCTTCCTGCGGAGCAGAGAGCCCGATGCGGGGCTCGATCCCAGGACCCCGAGATCATGACCCGAGCCGAAGGCAGCAGCCCAAACCACTGAGCCACTCAGGCGCCCCTAAGTATTCTATTCTTTAGTTCTATTGTTTATAGAGTAGGTTAGTATTAAGACCTTTCTTACGTGTTACTGGGAGAACTAAATGTGATAGTCTTCTGATATTCTGAGATACCATTTTTCTCATGCTAAACAATAAATGTTAAATATTTATTTTTATGGCTGTTTTTTCCACCTTTACCAGTGTCTGCAAAAAGAAGGCCCTTGATGTTTTTTATTTCTTAAAGGGAAGTTTTTCTATACAGACTTATAAATTAGTTTGTCATTTCAGTTAACCCTTTATAATTTGTATGTTTATCATAAGAGGCTTTGTTGTCTTAAAACAACATTAGTTTTTACTGGGAGCTGGATTATTTTGTTTTTAAATATGCGGACGTTTTCCAACTTTCTTATGCCAAAACCAGTAATGAAGGGGCAAGGTAAGCACCCTCTACTCCTTTACACAGAAGCTGGTGTTATCTTTCTGAGTCACAGTTAATATACTTGGACTTGTCTGATGGATCTACTCTCCTGTCTCTGCAGGCCTTGTGTAGAATCACCCGCCATTCTCCTACTGCCTTCCAGAATGTTATTGAGAAGGTGGGACTGAACTCAGTGATAAACTCCCTGGCCTCAGCCATCTGCAAAGTTCAGCAGTACATGTTGACCTTATTTACTGCAATGTTGTCTTGTGGGATTCATCTTCAGAGACTAATCCAAGAAAAGGTTTGACTTCGATTTCACCTATTACTGTATTTTAAAAATTGTTGTTGAGCCATTACAGTTGCAGGAGAAAACAAGTAATGTCATCTCTGTAGAATTTATTTTTCTTCTCAGGGGACCTTTTTGAACTTTGCCAAACCCCTGTACCACAGGCCATTCATCTGCAGATGTTGTAAGGGTCTTTTAGTGATTAAAATAGAAATCCAGTAAATGGCTCTGCCTGCATATCCCATTTTATTAATGAAAAGTTGGAAAATTTATGAGTCCTTCCTTTATGCTGGTATTTCTTATGGCTCTTGTTCCTCAGCCCCCATCTCTTTCCCCATATGCTTTGTCTTCCCTTTATATCCTCTGGACTCATTTACCTGGATTCATTTCTTGCCCCTTTCCTTGTCCAGTATTTGGTTAACACAAATCACCTGGATAACTCCCTTTCTTCTCTTTTTAGCTTACTTTCTTTCTACTCCTTTGATAGTCCCTTATTTTATGTATAGTGGAGTTTTAAAATATTCACTTCTGATCACAGAACTGTGTGGCTGTGAAGAAGTCTCTGTGGTAGCCTTCCCCAGCATGTCTTCTCAACATGTCTATCCACTAAAGAATGATCCAAGAACCAGAAGCAACGGGCATCACCTGGGAGAGGATTGGAAATGCAGCCCCTTGGGCCCTACCTTGGGTCTGCTGAATTTGAATCTACATTTTAATGAGATCTCTAGGTGGTTTGTTTGAACTTTATGATTTGAGAAGCCCTATCCTAGAATATTAGTGTTGGGTGAGGTGTTACCAGGTAGAAAATGTGGACCATGTTTATCTATATGTGTTTGGAAAACTTTGAGTCAAAGTGAAAGAGATAGTTTTAACTGTATGGCCTTTCCCAGTGTTTTATATGCTCATGTGTATTTCGAATCTTCTCAAGGGGAATGTAGTGTTGGTGTTCTTTAAACTTACTGGACCAATTACCCTTTTTTTTTTTTAGAGGGGAGATGCTTGTCAAACTGGAGATTTGGGAACTTAGCATAAACATAGTGCTCCTAACAAGTGGAGAATAGAACCACTTACGTACACTGTTTGCCTTGGTTCTTGTGTGTTAACGGTCCACACATTAAATCCTGGTTTTTATAATAAAAGTTCAAATTTCAGCAATTATGAATAATTATCTGATTTACATAGTAAACTTGATCTGTCAAAGTCAAGCTGGAGAGTAAACCACTTCTTGTCTTTACTCTGATTAATCTGATTTAGATTCCGTTAGGAAGTGTGAGCCTCAGAAAAACCTATTTTTTTTCCCAACAGTCTATCTAATTTCCACTATTAATTTTCTAAGTCATTAAATATTGTTACATTGTATTAGAAAAAGCCCCACTTGAGTAGTTTTCTGTATAAATTGTGATAAGAGGGGCTGAGAGTTTTTGCAGATTGGCTTTTTCCCACTTTCAGAACAGGTATGGATCGACTGAGTTTCAAATATGGTATTTCACAAAGGTAGTAAAATAAGATGCATTGATTAATGTGGTTTTGTAATTGCTTTATAATATATAGCATTCCATGGACTTTAACAAAAGGAATGATTGAACACTGAAATGTATTGAATAAGTAATCTTTTGATTTTGAGTAGTATTGTTACTGAAAAAAATTATTGTGGTAGAAAAGATGTAATACAAAATTCACAATCTTCACTATTTTTTAAGTTTATAGTTTGTAGTGGTAAGTATATTCATACTGTTGTGGAACAGATCTCTAGAACCTTTTCATATTACAAAACTGAAACTCTGTGCCCACTAAACATTAGGGTGCTGTGTTTTAAGGAGTCTGGGTTTTATGTGAATCTGTTTTAGTAGGCCTCTGACAGAGAGACAGCAGAGAAAGGAGGGCGATGCCTTTGCCTGCTTTTCTGGGGTAGAAGTCCAGGTTCCTCAGTGGGCTTCTGTTGACATCCCATGGGTACAGAGAGCCCCTCCTTACTGTTGGGCAGGGGTGCGATTCCACACTCTCCATAGGCCTTCTTTGATGCCCTCCCTGGCTGGGAGTGGGGAGGGCTTCTCATTTACTGTCTCCCCTGCCACTATGGATGGAACTGTGAGCCTCATTTCTGGTGAAAGTTGCTAAAGGTGCAAACTTCCCACTTGCCTTCTCTGCTGCTATCTTGGGGAGAGAGAAAGGAATCTGGTTACTCCTATTATGGGTGGGGGCCCAGGCTCCCCACATGGCCTGTACTGACACCAGGGTTGGGGGCGAATGGCTGTCGTTGGGTGGGTGTTACTGTCAGTTCTCCACTTGCATTTTTGTGGTATTGCCCTTGTGGGGAGAGTGTTGGCTATTGAGGGTAGGAGTTTAGGCTCCCCACTTGCCCTGGGCTGATGGAGATGGGGTCATGGTTTTTCTGTGATGTTCAACTTGAGTAGAGTAGCTCTTGTTTGAAAGTTTTCGATCTTCCTGGCCTGCCCCTTCCTAGGTTCTTTGGCTTGAGAGAGCTGATTTTTCTTATGTTTTGTGCCTATTGTTGTTTCTAGGTTCCTGGATATCCACTCAATCCAGGATATCGGTGGCAAAAAAAAATCCAGTGAGTTCATTGCCATATTGATACTCAGATCCTGAGTTTCCTACTGGTTCTGTCTTCTCTCTACCTTTCAGAGTTGTCTTATGTTTGTTTATATCCAACATCGAGGGTTTTTAGTTGTGCTTAGTGGGAAGAATAGGAAAAAGTGTACCTCCTCTCTCTTGTCCTTTCGTTTTTAAAATGTTTCTATGATAGGTTAGTAATACGCAGTGAATTCTCATTTAAAATGTAAGATTCTATTTGTAATTAATTAAAAAATATTATCATTTATTGAACATTTACTATGGGCCAGTTAGTGACTTGCAATCTTGGGGTATTCACAGACGAAACTTAGTGTGTTGAGTAATTTTGTCAAGTTAATGGATGATGTCAGTGCTAGAGCTAATGCTGATGCCAGACAAATGAGGACACAGAACAATTTTGCATAGTGTTGATCCTCTGAAGAATGTAAAACAGAGTAATGTGATAGCACGTCTGTAATAGGCAGTGTGCAGGGAGTGCTTGTAATGATATTACCTGGGTGTGTATGGGGGGAAGTCAGGGAAGGCTTCTCTGAGGAGGTGTCATTCCATCTGAACCCTGAGTGACAAGAAAGAGTTTGCTCTGTGAAGCTCTTGGGAGGAAGAACTTTGTAGTTCAGCTTCCCTGAGGTGTGAGAGATTCTGGGAGGGTCTGGAAAGAAAGAAGTTCTGCTGAACCTAGTGACCAAGGGGTGGGGAAGAGACCATTGGAGGGAGGCTGGGAACAGAGGGAGACCTAGATCATGTAGGGTCATGATATTGGCCTTCCTCACGGATTTTATTTTTATTTAAAGATTTTATTTATTTATATTAGAGAGAGAGAGAGAACATGAAGGAGTGAGGGACAGAGGGAGAAGCGGACTCCCTGCTGAGCAGGGAATCTGATCTGGGGCTCAATCCTGGGACTCCGGGATCATGACCTGAGCAGGAGGTAGATGCTTAACTGATTGAGCCACCCAGGTACCACTGTTTTTATTTTTTTAGGATTTTATTTATTTGACAGAAAGAGAGAGAAAAAACTAACACAAGAGTGCACAAGTAGGGGGAGCTGCAGAGGAAGAGGGAGAAGCAGTCTCCCCGCTGAGCAGACTGCCCCGGTTGAGCTGGTCCTTGAGCCACATGATCTCAGGACTCTGAGATCATGACCTGAGCAAGAGACAGACACTTAACTGGGGAGCACTCAGGCGCACCAGTGGTGTGTGTTTTTCATTACAGAAGGCACACATGGATGACTTGGCTCTTTCTTTTCCCATCCAAAGAGTGAGCAGTGGCTTCACGTCCAAGTCTACTCGTTCTAAGTTTCCTCACCTCTTCTCCTTGTAGTGGTTTTAGCAGCTGTCAGTGATAATTGCTGAGGCATTTTGTTTTGGTATGGGTGAAAATATCATTCTGACTTCATGTCTTAATTGAAATTGCTCTATAAAAAAAAGCTTTTATCAACTGCGTGGTTACCCTGAGGAACGGTTTACCTAAGATTGGCTTAGTGACTGGGTTTTGGAATCACGAGTTGGTTTTTCTAGCAGTCTCCAAAGACTTACTTTTTAGGATGGGGACTCGAAGGGATACTCATGGATTTTAATATTTTGGTATGTTTCCATTGTGGATGATGTTCTTTTTAGTACTGATAGTGTTGCTTCTTTAGCCTAAGTGGCCTCCTGGGTCCTTTAGTCAGAAATCCAGTAGTCTTTAGTTTCTTGCCTTCTGATGGAACAGTGTGTTTTAGGCTTCTCTTGCAGGTTTTATGTGCTGCATCTGGAACCACTTGTTCCTCCAAAGAGCCACGGTTACTCTAGTGGGAAATAATAGTTAGAAACCACAATGTGTTAGGAGTACACACTGCTACTGGGTTAGTTATTGTTTTGAGGCACTCCCAACAGATAGAGCAAGGAAATGACTTTTTATTTTTTTATTTTTTATTTTTTTTAAAGATTTTATTTATTTATTTGACAGAGAGAGATCACAAGTAGGCAGAGAGGCAGGCAGAGAGAGAGAGGAGGAAGCAGGCTCTCCGCGGAGCAGATAGCCCGATGTGGGGCTCGATCCCAGGACACTGGGATCATGACCTGAGCTGAAGGCAGAGGCTTTTTTAAATTTTTTTTAAAGATTTTATTTATTTATTTGACAGAGAGAGATCACAAGTAGGCAGAGAGGCAGGCAGAGAGAGAGAAGAGGAAGCAGACTCCCCGCTGAGCAGAGAGCCCGATGCGGGACTCGATCCCAGGACCCTTTGATCATGACCTGAGCCGAAGGCAGTGGCCTAACCCACTGAGCCACCCAGGCGCCCTGAAGGCAGAGGCTTTAACCCACTGAGCTACCCAGGCGCCCCCAGGAAATGACTTTTAAAAATACGTCTGCTTATGTTGGTATTTCCAATTTCAGTATTTTGGTTAATTTATTTTATATGATATATATAACTTATAATTTAATAATAAAATTATTTTATAGTAAAAATAAAAAATATATTTATATTATTTATATTTTATATTTATATAATAAATTACATATATTTATATATGCAATAAATATGTTTATGTATTTATACATACATTTATTTGCATATAAAATGTATAATATATCCACTTATATATAAAATATATATTATATATTTATAATCATATATAATTTTTATACCATTTATATAGAGTATATAATTATATTATCATTAATTATATGCAATATTTATGTTATTATAACTATATAATATATAATATATGGATATTAATATAATGAATATAATTATATATAATTGTATTTACATAATATGTAATATATAAATATATAAAATAGAAATAAATGTATATATAAACATATATTTATAATAAATAAAATATATAAATATATACATAAGTATAAATATGTATATATATATATAAATATACATTTATATTTATAAAAGATATTAAATTATATATTTATATAAAATTTATTTTATTAAAATATTAAAAATAATAGAATATAATTTATATGATACTTCTTTAAGTTGAAAATCTTGCTTTCTATTGGCATTAACATAATTTCTTACATGTTTTACAATATTTATAGAAGTCTCAGAATAGCAGTGATATTTTTAATATTGTTATGATTTCTGAACACAACCTAGGATTTTTGTGCAATTGTTTTAGTGCTTAGGGTATGTCCAACTAGATGTGTAGTCAGATTAGTATGTGGTAAATTCTTTTCAAATAATTGTTTTTTGTTTGTGTGTGTTAAAGCACCAACATAATACACCCTTAAGTATCATTTTCTTTTTTTACTTGAGAGGATTGCTTTACGTTTGATTTAATTTGTTTTATAATCATGTAAAATGTTGTATTTTTTTTTTTTTAAGATTTTATTTATTTATTTGAGAGAGAGACAGTGAGAGAGAACATGAGTGAGGAGGTCAGAGGGAGAAGCAGACTCCCCATGGAGCTGGGAGCCCGATGTGGGACTCGATCCCGGGACTCCAGGATCATGACCTGAGCTGAAGGCAGTCGTCCAACCAACTGAGCCACCCAGGCGCCCAAAATGTTGGTATTGTTTTAATGTCAGCTTACAGAGAATCCATTCACAGGAAACTGCTTTCTCTACACTTTTCTCTACACTTTTCACTCGTTCCCTTCTTTACCCATCAAATGTAAACTTTTTTTTTTTTTTAAGATTTTATTTATTTATTTGGCAGACAGAGATCACAAGTAGGCAGAGAATCAGGCAGAGAGAGAGGAGGAAGCAGGCTCCCTGCTGAGCAGAGAGCCCGATGCGAGCCTCGATCCCAGGACCCTGGGGTCATGACCTGAGCTGAAGGCAGAGGCTTTAACCCACTGAGCCACCCAGGCACCCTGAATGTAAACATTTTTATTAGTATCTGTTTAAATCTTCTATTTAAAGAAAATGGAATATAAGCAACTATGTCTCTCTCCCTATTATCTGTTTCTCTCTTTATATCCATGCAATTTATCTATGTATTTATCTCTGTGTGTTTGGCTCTAAAATTTTCATTAATTTTTTTTTATTTTTTAGTTTTTTTATTTTTAGTTTTTATTTTTATTTTATAGTTAATTTATTTTATAGATATACTGTTTATATCTAGCTCTTTACTTCATTTTATCTACCTACCCCCTACCCACCTCTTCATCATGGTCCCATATCTATGGGTAAAGGATTAAGAATTGTACTTTTGGTTAACTTTCCAGCTTTTTCTGGAAACCTAAGACCAACCTGTCATTTGTGGTGTTGTTGGGAGAGAGACTGGTGCCTGTGGGCTACGAAGCTTCTAAGCCAGGCTGACTCCCATAACTACCCAGTGTGGTCCTTTTCTTACTATGCCTAACTGTGCTCCATAGGCTATGGCCAGAGCAACTTCAGATGCTGCCCGCCCAGCAAGCTCTGGTTCCTGAGCAGACCGGTTGAAAATGTGATCTATGGTCATCTTTTGCATCAGTATGTCTAGTTGACACTAAAATGACCCATGGGTAGGTGCTGTATTATTCTCTTCTTTCTTTAGACAAAAGGACAGCATATGCCATTTTGAACCTTGTAGGGTTTTTTTTTTTTTTTTTCATGTAGTAATGTATTTCAGAGATCCCTGCATTGTTGTTAATAGATATGCTCTTGTAGGTGCCCCCCACCTTTTTAAAAACAGTGCTTCATAGTGGATGCACTACATTTTATTCATCCATTCTGTGTTTGAAAGATATTTGGCCATTAGGTCTCTTTTCTTATCAGGCTAAAATATGAAAACTTGAAAAATTTTAAAAGAAAATATAAGTGGCGGGGCGCCTGGGTGGCTCAGTGGGTTAAGCCTCTGCTTTCAGCTCAGGTCAGGATCTCGGGGTCCTGGGATCGAGCCCCGCATCGGGCTCTCTGCAGGGAGCCCGCTTCCTCCTCTCTCTCTCTGCCTACTTGTGATCTCTCTCTCTCTCTGTCAAATAAATAAAATAAAATCTTAAAAAAAAAAAAAAAGAAAATATAAGCGGCTATTTTTATAACCTTGCTGAAGGAAAGTTTTCTTAAAGTGTAGTATCCAGCACATAAAAAATAGCCTATGTATAAAAAGGAAAAGACAAGAGGGGCGCATGGGTGGCTCAGTGGGTTAAGCTGCTGCCTTCGGCTCAGGTCATGATCTCAGGGTCCTGGGATCGGGTCCCGCATCGGGCTCTCTGCTCAGCAGGAGCCTGCTTCCCTCTCTCTCTCTCTGCCTGCCTCTCCATCTACTTGTGATTTCTCTCTGTCAAATAAATAAATAAAATCTTTAAAAAAAAAAAAGAAAAGACAAGACAAAATTAACATAGGCTATGAAGACTTACTTCATAGAAGAAGAATCTAGAATGGTCAATAGTGTTGGTAAAAGATGCTCACACTGATTGTTGGTGAATAAAATGAAGGTTAAAATGAGTTAGTTTCATACACTTTAGGTTGGCAAATATATAAGTCTGACAGAGTTGTTGGTGAAGGTGAAGTGGTATAATCACTTTAGAGTGCAATTTCATACTCTCTAGTGAATTTGAAGATGCACAGAGCATAGCAATATTTCCATTAGGAACATATCCTTGTACAGTTGTATGCATAAACAGTATTTGTCTCACAGCATTTTTGTAGTATCAGAAGATGGCAAACTGTGTGTAAAAGTCAATCAACAAAGGATTGGGAAATTAAATTGTAATATATCCATATGATGGAACAATACATAGCAAGTAAAAATGAGTTAGCTAGACTGAAAATGTATTGATGCGGGTAAATCTCATAAAACTGAGTGAAAAAGGTAAGGTGAAAAGGATATGGACAAAAGAATAACATACACAAAGTTTAAAATATGCAAAAATACTTACCTATTTTTTATGGTTACAGAATTCTGTTGTAACCACCAGAGTTCTGAGAATACTTACCTTTTGTAATAGAGGGCAACAGCGTTAGCTGTGTCTCTGTAATATGTTGTTTCTTTAAACAAAAAAAAAAGGAATTTGGGTTTATTTTTTTAAATACTAAGATTTGATAGCGTTGAATGGATTTTTATTTTATTTATTTTTTAAAGAGTTTTTTCCGGTTCCAGAATTCATTGTTTATGTGTGTAAACATTGAATGGATTTTTAAAATAACTTTTCTGTATCCTTGAGATGTTTCATAATTTGGCTAAAAGGATTCATGTTATAGTACTCAAGTTATAATTTACCTTTTCTTCACTTTTGAAGTTTCTGATGATCTCTAAGGAGCATTCAGTTTTCTCCTCGAGATTGTGTGTGTGGTGATTGTAGCTATGGTGTTAGGTGTGATAGTCTTACTACCACATGGATAATTTTTACCTGTATGCAGTATGGTCTGAAAGGAGAACTGTAGTAACATCTCATAGGTAACTCATTTGTGATTTTTTTTTTTTTTGAAGTGCAAGAATTCTTCAAAATTCTGGTGTTAGGGTGCCTGGGTGGTTGGTTGGGTATCTACCTTCAACTCAGGTCATGATCCCTGGGGTCCTAGGATCAGGCCCCACCTCCCTGCTTAGCAGGAGTGGTCTGCTTCTCATTCTCCTTCTGCCCCTCCTCCTACTTGCACATGCTCTCTCTGTCCCTCTCTCTTTTTCTCAAATAAATAAATAAAATCTTTAAAAAAATTCTGGTATTTACTAATAATATGACTACCAATGAAATACATAAATCTTTTAGTTTACATTTATAGAGTTCTGGTATCATTTGTGAGTCTAAGCTTCCTTTTGTTCTTTAGAAATGTACTTGAAGGTAGAAACACTGTAATATGTATTTAAAAAATATTTATTTAAACTCAATTTAGTGAACATATACTGTATTATTAGTTTTAGGGGTAGAATTTCGTTTCATCAATTGCATATAACACCCAGTGCTCATTATGTCAGGTGCCTTCCTTAATGCCCATCATCGAGTAACCCCATCCCCCACCCATCTCCCCTCCAGCAACCCTGTTTCCTAGAGTTCAGAGTCTCTTATGGTTTGCCTCCCTCTCTGTTTTCATCTTATTTTAATTTTCCTTCCCTTCCCCTATGTTCATGTGTTTTGTTTCTTAAGTTCCACATATGAGTGAAGTAATATGATACTTGTCTTACTCTGACTGACTTATTTTGGTTTGCATAATACCTTCTACTTCCATCCATGTCTTTGCAAATGGCAAGATTTCATTCTTGATGGCCAAGTAATATTCCATTGTGTGTATATACCCCATCTTCTTTATCTTTTCATCTGTCAGTGGACATCTGGGCTCTTTTGATAGTTCGGCTATTGTGGACATTGCTGCTATAAACATTGGGGTGCAGTTGCCCCTTGAAATCACAATGTATCCTTTATATAAATATCTGGTAGAGTAATTTCTGGGTTGTAGGTGGTTCTATTTTTAACTTTCTGAGGAACCTCCATAGTTTTTCACAGTGGCTATACCAGTTTGCCTTCCCACCAGTGTAAGAGGGTTCTCCTTTCTCTGTATCCTCACCACCATCTGTTAGGTTAGGTCCTCAGTTAATTTTAGCCATTCTGACTGGTGTGAGGTGGTATCTCATTGTGGTTTTGATTTGTGTTTCCCTGATGATGAGTAATTTGAACATTTTTTCATGTATATGTTAGCCATTTGTATGTTTTCTTAGGAGAAATGTCTTTTCATGTCTTCTGGCCCATTTCTTGACTGGATTTCCACCCCCCACCCCATTTGTTCTTAAAGCTTTATAGACAGTCTCAACAATATATAGGGTTTTAGGGACCTTATTATCTCATTGAAAATAGTATGGATTCCTAAACCAATGAACTTTGAACATTACCACTGTGTTTAATGGAAATATTCTGGCAGCTTGGTAATGTCGTACTTTATGATAGATGAGATGAAAGGTGATGTAGGGATGAGACCCCATGTCACCACAAAAATAACAAGAAATTATCCTTACCCAATGTATAAGATGTATATGATGGAACGTGTTGTAGGCTCACTCAAGGGAGCTGGGGAGTGAGTGTCTTCTGTGACAGGCTGTGTTATTAGTTGCATCACTTGTTTTGGATATAAGAAGTGTTCTTATCCTTTTTTAAATTCTGTCTTAAACATCACAAAATTAGTCATCTTCTTTCAATTTGCAGGCCTTCATGGTTGACTTTAGTCATACTGGTTTAGTTAAGGGGAGAAGTTGAAGTTAATTAAAAAAAAAAACAAAACATTTCTTTAAAGAAGTTTAGCTTCCAGAAATAATATTTGCCATCTAAAAGCCTACCAGATATCCCTCTGCTTTGTGATTCAGGAAGTATCATTCTATTAAATTCACATATGAAAAAAAATTTACATAGGAATTCTACAACTTTCAGTGACAACATTGCACTCTGTAGCATTGGAAAAATTATGATTGGAAAGAGTGCTCTGAGGGAAGAGGTGTATTGCTTATATGAAATATTTGAGTTATTTAACACTGGTACTTGTGATATGCTGATGAGATTGGGAGGTTGGCCACAGCTCTTGTGTATGCATTCTTGTTTCTTTGTTTTGGTCTTTTGGGCTTTGGTCCATGTTTTGGACTGATGGTTTAGGAAGGCCTTGGTGCTTTTATTTAGTGTATAAAAGATCTGATTGCTGGTCATTTTGTGCTTTGCAGAGTGCTGCCAGCCTGGTACAAAGAGTGGATTTTGAGTAGGATACATATATATACTTGAAATAGTTATTTAAAAATATTTATATGCTTGTTGATTTGTCCATATATTCCATATGTGAGATTGTGTCTTTGTAACTTATTTGAGATTATAATAATTTACTGATGGGATTATTCAGATGATAGAATCAGTGTCATAGCCCCTTGCCTATGAATCCTGTTGAAACTGAGACAAACCCAAAGGTAAACATTATATAATAGAGTGTTCCTGTTGGGGTAGATTTGGGGAGGAAGAATGCTGTTGTTACACAGAATTTTTTCACCTCCTCAGATCTCCTTATAAAGGTATCAAGTTATTCCACCAATGCCAGAATAGAAGTGAATGCAGTAAAACTGTGAATGGCAGTGTGGGGTCAGCAGCTGTTTGGGAGGTTGGGGAGGGAAGGAGAAGGTGTCTTCTGTCAGTCACAGCAACTGGGAAATCTAAGAATTTCTGGCAAGTACTCACTCTCTAGCAGAAAATTCCCCACTCAAAGGGGAAAACCTGGCCTGTTCTTAGATTAGTCATTGAGAATTGGGGACACTTCATAGGTTCTAGTGTGTGGTTGAGTACGGAAAGACTGGGGAGACTCGGGTGGGCAAGAGAAACATAAGCCCTTCCAGGTTTTCATAAATATCCAAGAAAAACTCTCCTAGGAAGCCACTCCATGCTGGACAAACTAAAACTAGAATACACATTAAATATGGTAAGAATTCTGAGAGAAAAGATGTAGAGGACGTTGCATAAGGCAGCTCCTAGAAGGTGCTGTGGAGTTCACTTCCAAGAGGCCATATGTGTGAACATTTCAGAGTCACAGCAGAGGAAAGAGCCCTCAAATCACAAAAATAACAACTAATCTTGGCCTATCCTCACTGTCCACACTAGAATCTTCTCAAAATTACAAGAAATCCATTTCGTTCAGACACCAACAAAGCAAAAAAGTTACGGTCAAAAATCCGTGAAAAGATAGTATAAAAGAATGTAGGAAGGTAAGAATAAGTGGTTCTGAATAACATCCCCCTGGATAGTGGACAATTATTAATAAAAACATGGACACAAAGCATATGAAATCTTTGAAACCTAATATTTAAAAAAATCAAAATGAATTAGGAAATTTGGAATGGAAGCTATGGAAGAACTGCACAAGTCAGAAAGAGGAGAGGGGAAGCAGAACTGGGCTGTAGGGAAGTACAAAAAGGTGATATTATCTTAGGAAAGATTCCAAAATAAGGGGAAAAGCAGTAATGAAGATTATTGAAGACAATTTATAAAGGAACACAAAGGGAAATAGGCACTAACACTTTTGTCTTATAAGGTTAATAAGAATAGAAAGAAAAGTGGAAAAAAATCAAGCAAATTAAGGGAGAGATGAAAAGCATCCCAGTGACTGTCTTAGATATAGAGGAGTTAATCCAAAATAATCCAACATAGAAGAAAACTAAGTCACTAAAACAGAACAAATACTAAAAACTACAATCCAGACAATATTTTCCTGAATAAAAAGAGTTCTTGAATGTACAAATCAAAAGGACATACAATGTATCTAGGAAAATCATTCTACAATAGCAATAAGACAACGTTTTAAAGAAAAGCCCTTTGAGCATCTAGGCAAAAGGACCTTGAATTTCAGCAAGTCAGTTACAAGGAAACGATAATTACACTGGCATTGGACATTTCCATAGTGACCTGGGTTGCCATAATTCAGCTCCACTTACTCCTCAGGTATTTAAGATTTTTAAGAAAAGACATTAGCCAAAGATTTTATATTCAATTACATTGGGTCTTTGTGATAAAAACCACAGGTAGATGTGTGAACATGGAAGAGATCAGTTCCTGTGAGCTCTTCCTGAGGCTTCCATCAGAGAATGAACTGCAGACAACCAACAATGTTTGAATAAGCTAAGGCTAAGTAATGAGAATCAGGTTGATAGATTAGTATGTCATTCTAAACCTGCAGTGACTGTCTCCCCCACTCCCTCTCTCCCTTCCCTCACTCCATCCATCCATATGCATACATAGATGTGAATACACGCCTATGTGTGTATACAAGTACATACAACGAAAAGGGGTTAAGATGTGAAAGTTAACCTAGTCCATTGCTTTGTAGATAAATCACTGGTGTGATTTAAAAATACAACAACCCTAAAAACTCTGTTTGATTGTTGATGTTAGGAAATTGAAAGCATATAAAACTCCTGGAACCAGGGGCGCCTGTGTGGCTGACTTGTTTAAGCCTCTGCCTTCGGCTCAGGTCCTGATCTCAGGGTCCTGGGATGGAGCCCCTCATCGGGCTCTCTGCTCAGTGGGGAGCCTGCTTCCCTCTCTCTCTCTCTGCCTTTTTCTCTGCCTACTTGTGATCTCTCTGTCAAATAAATAAATAAAAACTTAAGAAAAACAAACAAAAACGAACAACTCCTGGAACCCTGTTGTATTTCTGTTAATTGAGCTTTGAAAACTCACATCAACTTGTTTAAGTTTCACAGGTTCAAGCATCTGCCTTGGTTATGTTTTTCCTAAGGTAAGTGACCTCGAAAGTATTTTGTAGGTGGATAATCGGTAATGCATCCTTTGGACTTCATATGCTTTGGAGGTTAAAGATTTACACATTAATTTTTAAAGGCATATCATATTGCACAAGTGAGTTTATTCATGCTCACTGGTAAGAACGGTTTCCTTCTGAGTGTTATTGACTAGAAATACTGCCTTCGGAAATTTTTTTCCTTTACTTATTAAGCTTGACAATAGCTGCTGTCCATTTTTATTTTAGCAGTCTAGGTTGACTGAAGTTGTTGCTTCAGATTTTGTGTTTTGCCCAAGTAGCATATTAGCAATTAATAATAAACCAGAAGCTGTAGACCACTGTTATTTGGAAGTACCAGGAAAGATCAATGAGATATCTTATGCATGTAAAATGTAGAAAAATTTGAATGCTAAGCCTACTTAGTTTTTTTTTTCTTCTGAAAGTCACTAGGCATACTCACTCAATGGTCTCTAATTAAGCATTTAAAAGATAGTAATTTATGCATATTCATCAGACCATGAGTTTGTATTGTGGTATTTTTAGTCTATCTACATTAATAAATGTGCTTTGTGAGACATTTTAGTTAGATACTTGGCTAAAGTTTAAGGAAGTGTAACCCAAAATCAATTTCAGATTTAATCAGTACTTTTAAAAAAATTTCCATTGCTATTAAACAGGAGAAAACTGTGTCACTGATTTCTCTTTGTTTTCCTGGAGGCGATTATCCGTTGATGGCCAGGCTGTACTCATTGATTTTTACCTGTGACAGTTGATTGAAGCAGATCAGTTTTTCCTCTTGAGATTTGCAGGAGATAATGTTGAAGTTCTCTACCTCATCATTATTTTTATTCATCTAATAGTTTTGTCTTTATGGGAAGTATTAGAGGGATGTTTTATCCTTTTGCTGAATTTTGATGACGGTTTCATTTTGTTTGCTCTGGAAGCTTCACATATTTTGACCAATTCTTGTGTTGTGAATATTTCATCATCTCTTCGTTAGGTAGATCTGTCTACTGTGAAATCACTGCCGAGTACCATCTGATTGTTGGACATGAACTTACTATGCTGTGGTTTGGTTATAGACCTACACAGCTTCTGCATCTTCTTCCCCACATGTAATATTTAGGCATGTTAAGCTGAATGGCAAGATGAATTCAATCAAAGCTGAATACATAGTGGACTGCAAACTGAAGTAACCTGAGGTCATTTTTGGTTCTCTAAAGGTAGTTTTGATTATTCATCCTGGACACTGAGTCTTTGCCTACAGCCTATGGTCTTCCCTCCTCAAGTGTTATAAGACTAACACTGTTCAAGAGGTGTGGTGCATGTAGTTTAGGATTAATTTGGAGTCCTGAGCAATTAGTTGTAGGGAATCAAACTGTTCATTTTTTCAGTTAAGATTAAGTGAGAATTTATTTAGGGTATAAGATGTTTTTAGGCCTCAATCAAAAATTGTTTTCTGTAATATACTGCATCTTTTCAAGGAACTCAGAGTTACTGTGTCACAAACAAATCTCATATATAGTTTTTTTTATTTTTAGTATTTGTTATAGTTTTTCTTTTTTCCCAACCCAAATTATAAATTATTTTAGTTTTGCAAGATTGTTAATAATGGCTGCATCCACTACATCAAGAAGAAATACAGTAGACCTCATCACTTACTTGGGGATGTTTCTATGTTTTAAAATTATGGCTGCTATTGTACAAATTTTTTTTTATGCCTGGAAATTTCTTTTCTTCCATTATATCCTTAAGCTGTATTTCACTCATCTTTCCTCTGTAACAAACTACTTCAAAATGTAGTGGCTTACACAAGGGAAGCAATTCATTTTGCTCACAAATATGTAATTCTGGTGAGACTGTGTGAGCTGGAAAGATTGAGTGGGTTTGGAGAATAAATTTTCCAGATGGTTGATTCACATGAGCAGCAAGTTGCTGCTAGCCATTCAGTGGGCACCCAGCTGAGGTTGTGGGCTGGGAGCCTCATTTGCTTTCCATGTGGGCCTCTGAAGGTTGCCTGGGCTTCCTCACAGCATAGTGGCTGGGTTCCGTGAGTGCTCTGAGAGGGGTGACCGGGTGGCACAGTCTGTTGAGCATCCGACGCTTGGTTTTGGCTTGGGTTGTGATCTTGACGTCATGGGATCAACCTGCATTTTGGGCTTCATGCTGCATCCACATGGAGTTTGCTTGAGTTTCTTCTCTCTCCCTCTGAACAACCCCCTCCACTCTCTCACTCTTTCTAAAATAAATAAATAGATCTTAAAAAAAATAAAAAAAAATATTTCCTGAGAGAAGCAGGCAGAGGCCACATGGCCTTTTCTGACCTGACCTTGGAAGTAATGCAGTGCCCTCCACCCCCAAGCACACTCTTAATGTTTGCTGTGGAAGAAGACAATGAAACAGGAAGTGGGGTAGATACAGTCCTTGCTACAGTTATGATTTATTTAACAGATCCCCTGTTTTGGGATATTAAGATTGTTGCTTCTTTTTTTCTGTCATGTAAGCAACACGACCACAAATATAATTGTACTTAAAGCTCATTTTCATCACTTTGTTAGGAGAAATTGTAACAACTGTGTCAGAAGAAAATAACATTTTTAAGGCCCTTGAAAAATAACTCACTTTCCTCCCAGCTGGAGGAAAGGTTGAACACTTATTTTCATATGGGATATATTTAAGATTTACCTATTTACCCATGACCATGCCAACACTGGCTGCCATTCATTTTCATCTTTGCTGGTCTGCTTTGCAATGAAATTTGCATTTCTTTCTCTACTCGTGAGAGTAGATGATTTATTTCCTTGTTTGGCAGCTTAGAGTTCTTTTATCAGTTGTTTGTTAGTTCATATGTTTTTTAACTGGAGTGTTCATAAATTTTTTATTGGTAAAAGTGATTTATACATATTTCAAATACTTTTTCCCAGATTATGTATTTATTTTGACAGATGGATAGTAGCATAAGGCTGTTCCCCCACCCCTTATTTAAATTTAAATTTTTAACGACCTGTTCGGAGTCTTTCTAATGTAAATAAAACTCTCAATAAATGAATAGACTGATTTTTATCTTTTTTATTTGCTAAAGTCTTAAATATACCTCTGATTGTTTTCCTCTTTTTATTGTTTTATTTATGTTTCTCATACACGTTTCAAAAACTTTAGTTCTTGCAGCCCTTTATGATGTGTTTTGGTAATTGTATGGAAAATACATTATTTAATATTTTTAGTTATTTTAGGATTTTAAGTTGGACAAAAAGCCTTCGGTCATTATATCAAGCCTGTGAAAATGTCAGTGTAATCATCTTCGTTTTATTTTAAAGTTGAGGAAATGGAATCCTAGAGAGGTTATTTTGTCAAAGAATGTGGTGTTCATACTCCAGTTTGCTTGGCTCCCAACTGCAAGTTCTTTCTCTGTCCATATATTATGCTGCCACTGCAGTTGTTTGAGTTCTCTTACCACTCACTCAAAAGCTATGGTTTTCTTTGTCGAGTCATACATTTCTCTCAAGTATTTTCTTAAATGGTTTGTATTTTTGTTGTTTTATCAAAGGGATTCACCTTTTCATGGCCTAGTAGAGTGAAAACTATGGAACGTTGACTTCTATCTCACCACTTTCCTAGGCACTTGGAAAAGAAAAAGCACTAATTATATTTTTGGCATAATGCTTTTGGGCTTGAATGCATAAATGCTAAATCTACGAGTACTTAAAATATTTAAATGTTTAAAATATAAGAAGATACATTCTAATATACCTAAAAATCTGTGGCAAGAGTATTCACCATTTGTAACAGTGGATTTAAGTTAATGTAGATTTTCATTTTCTTGATTTCTTTTTTTTTTAAATTTTTTATTTTTTAAAAACATATATTTTTATCCCCAGGGGTACAGGTCTGTGAATCACCAGGTTTACACACTTCACAGCACTCACCAAAGCACATACCCTCCCCAATGTCCATAATCCCACCCCCTTCTCCCAAACCCCCTCCCGCCAGCAACCCTCAGTTTGTTTTGTGAGATTAAGAGTCACTTATGGTTTGTCTCCCTCCCAATCCCATCTTGTTTCATTGATTCTTCTCCTACCCACTTAAGCCCCCATGTTGCATCACCACCTCCTCATATCAGGGAGATCATATGATAGTTGTCTTTCTCTGCTTGACTTATTTCGCTAAGCATGATACGCTCTAGTTCCATCCACGTTGTCGCAAATGGCAAGATTTCATTTCTTTTGATGGCTGCATAGTATTCCATTGTGTATATATACCACATCTTCTTGATCCATTCATCTGTTGATGGACATCTAGGTTCTTTCCATAGTTTGGCTATTGTGGACATTGCTGCTATAAACATTCGGGTGCACGTGCCCCTTTGGATCACTATGTTTGTATCTTTAGGGTAAATACCCAGTAGTGCAATTGCTGGGTCATAGGGCAGTTCTATTTTCAACATTTTGAGGAACCTCCATGCTGTTTTCCAGAGTGGTTGCACCAGCTAGTATTCCCACCAACAGTGTAGGAGGGTTCCCCTATCTCCACATCCTCGCCAGCATCTGTCATTTCCTGACTTGTTGATTTTAGCCATTCTGACTGGTGTGAGGTGATATCTCACTGGTGTAATTTGTATTTCCCTGATGCCGAGTGATATGGAGTACTTTTTCATGTGTCTGTTGGCCATCTGGATGTCTTCTTTGCAGAAATGTCTGTTCATGTCCTCTGCCCATTTCTTGATTGGATTATCTGTTCTTTGGGTGTTGAGTTTGCTAAGTTCTTTATAGATTCTGGACACTAGTCCTTTATCTGATATGTCGTTTGCAAATATCTTCTCCCATTCTGTCAGTTGTCTTTTGATTTTGTTAACTGTTTCCTTTGCTGTGCAAAAGCTTTTGATCCTGATGAAATCCCAATATTCATTTTTGCCCTTGCTTCCCTTGCCTTTGGCGTTGTTCCTAGGAAGATGTTGCTGCGGCTGAGGTCGAAGAGGTTGCTGCCTGTGTTCTCCTCAAGGATTCTGATGGATTCCTTTCGCACATTGAGGTCCTTCATCCATTTTGAGTCTATTTTTGTGTGTGGTGTAAGAAAATGGTCCAATTTCATTTTTCTGCATATGGCTGTCCAGTTTTCCCAGCACCATTTATTGAAGAGGCTGTCTTTTTTCCATTGGACATTCTTTCCTGCTTTGTCGAAGATGAGTTGACCATAGAGTTGAGGGTCTATTTCTGGGCTCTCTATTCTGTTCCATTGATCTATGTGTCTGTTTTTGTGCCAGTACCATGCTGTCTTGATGATGACAGCTTTGTAATAGAGCTTGAAGTCCGGAATTGTGATGCCACCAACGTTGGCTTTCTTTTTCTTTTCTTTCTTTCTTTTTTTTTTTTTTAAGATTTTATTTGTTTATTTGACAGAGAGAGATCACAAGTAGGCAGAGAGGCAGGCAGAGAGAGAGAGAGAGAGGAAAGCAGGCTCTCCGCTCAGCAGATAGCTCGATGCGGGACTCGATCCCAGGACCCTGGGATCATGACCCGAGCCGAAGGCAGCGGCTTAACCCACTGAGCCACCCAGGTGCCCCTTTGGCTTTCTTTTTCAATATCCCTTTGGCTATTTAGGTCTTTTCTGGTTCCATATAAATTTTAGCATTATTTGTTCCATTTCTTTGAAAAAGATGGATGGTACTTTGATAGGAATTGCATCAAATGTGTAGATTGCTTTAGGTAGCAAAGACATTTTCACAATATTTATTCTTCCAATCCAGGAGCATGGAGCATTTTTCCATTTCTTTGTGTCTTCCTCAATTTCTTTCATGAGTACTTTATAGTTTTCTGAGTATAGATTCTGTGCCTCTTTGGTTAGGTTTATTCCTAGGTATCTTATGGTTTTGGGTGCAACTGTAAATGGGATGGACTCCTTAATTTCTCTTTCTTCTGTCTTGCTGTTGGTGTAGAGAAATGCAACTGATTTCTGTGCATCGATTTTATATCCTGACACTTTACTGAATTCCTGTACAAGTTCTAGCAGTTTTGGAGTGGAGTCTTTTGGGTTTTCCACATATAGTATCATATCATCTGCAAAGAGTGATAATTTGACTTCTTCTTTGCCGATTTGGATGCCTTTAATTTCCTTTTGTTGTCTGATTGCTGAGGCTAGGACCTCTAGTACTATGTTGAATAGCAGTGGTGATAATGGACATCCCTGCCATGTTCCTGACCTTAGCGGAAAAGCTTTCAGTTTTTCTCCATTGAGAATGATATTTGCGGAGGGTTTTTCATAGATGGCTTTGATGATATTGAGGTATGTGCCCTCTATCCCTACACTTTGAAGAATTTTGATCAGGAAGGGATGCTGTACTTTGTCAAATGCTTTTTCAGCATCTTTTGAGAGTATCATATGGTCCTTGTTCTTTCTTTTATTGATGTATCATCTTGACTGATTTGCGGATGTTGAACCAACCTTGCAGCCCTGGAATAAATCCCATTTGGTCGTGGTGAATAATCCTTTTAATGTACTGTTGAATCCTATTGGCTAGTGTTTTGGTGAGTATTTTCGCATCTGTGTTCATCAAGGATATTGGTCTATAGCTCTCTTTTTTGATGGGATCCTTGTCTGGTTTTGGGATCAAGGTGATGCTGGCCTCATAAAATGAGTTTGGAAGTTTTCCTTCCATTTCTATTTTTTGGAACAGTTTCAGGAGAATAGGAATTAGTTCTTCTTTCTATGTTTGGTAGAATTCCCCCGGGAAGCTGTCTGGCCCTGGGCTTTTGTTTGTTTGGAGATTTTTAATGACTGTTTCAGTCTCCTTACTGGTTATGGGTCTGTTCAGGCTTTCTGTTTCTTCCTGGCTCAGTTGTGGTAGTTTATATGTTTCTAGGAATGCATCCATTTCTTCCAGATTGTCAAATTTGTTGGCGTAGAGTTGCTCATAGTATGTTCCTATAATTGTCTTTATTTTTTTGGTGTTATTTGTGATCTCTCCTCTTTCCTTCATGGTTTTATTTATTTGGGTCCTTTCTCTTTTCTTTTTGATAAGTCAGGCCAGGGGTTTATCAATTTTATTAATTCTTTCAAAGAACCAGCTCCTAGTTTTGTTGATTTGTTCTATTGTTTTTTTTTTTTTTTTTTTTTTTTTTTTTTTTTTTTGGTTTCTATTTCATTGATTTCTGCTCTGATCTTTATGATTTCTCTTCTCCTGCTGGGCTTAGGGTTTCTTTCTTGTTCTTTCTCCAGCTCTTTTAGGTGTAGAGTTAGGTTGTGTACCTGAGACCTTTCTTGTTTCTTGAGAAGGGCTTGTACCGCTATATATTTTCCTCTCAGGACTGCCTTTGTTGTGTCCCACAGATTTTGAACCGTTGTATTTTCATTATCATTTGTTTCCATAATTTTTTTCAATTCTTCTTTAATTTCCTGGTTGACCCATTCATTCTTTAGAAGGATGCTGTTTAGTCTCCATGTATTTGAGTTCTTTCCAAACTTCCTTTTGTGGTTGAGTTCTAGCTTTAGAGCATTGTGGTCTGAAAATATGCAGGGAATGATCCCAATCTTTTGATACTGGTTGAGTCCTGTTTTAGGACCGAGGATGTGATCTATTCTGGAGAATGTTCCATGTGCACTAGAGAAGAATGTGTATTCTGTTGCTTTGGGATGAAATGTTCTGAATATATCTGTGATGTCCATCTGGTCCAGTGTGTCGTTTAAGGCCTTTATTTCCTTGCTGATCTTTTGCTTGGATGATCTGTCCATTTCCGTGAGGGGAGTGTTAAAGTCCCCACTCTTATTGTATTATTGTTGATGTGTTTCTTTGATTTTGTTATTAATTGGTTTATATAGTTGGCCGCTCCCACGTTGGGGGCATAGATATTTAAAATTGTTAGATCTTCTTGTTGGACATACCCTTTGAGTATGATATAGTGTCCTTCCTCATCTCTTATTATAGTCTTTGGCTTAAAATCTAATTGATTTGATATAATGGTTGCCCCTCCTGCTTTCTTCTGATGTCCATTAGCATGGTAAATTCTTTTCCACCCCCTCACTTTACATCTGGAGGTGTCTTTGGGCTTAAAATGAGTTTCTTGGAGGCAACATATAGATGGGTTTTGTTTTTTTATCCATTCTGATACCCTGTGTCTTTTGACAGGGGCATTTAGCCCATTAACAGTCAGGGTAACTATTGAGAGATGTGAATTTGGTGCCATTGTATTGCCTGTCAGGTGACTGTTACTGTGTATTGTCTTTGTTCCTTTGTGATCTACCACTTGTAGGCTCTCTCTTTACTTAGAGGACCCCTTTCAATATTTCCTGTAGAGCTGGTTTGGTGTTTTTAAATTCTTTCAGTTTTTGTTTGTCCTGGAAGCTTTTAATCTCTCCTTCTATTTTCAATGATAGCCTAGCTGGATATAGTATTCTTGGCTGCATGTTTTTCTCGTTTAGTGCTCTGAAAATATCATGCCAGCTCTTGCTGGCCTGCCAGATCTCTGTGGATAAGTCAGCTGCCAATCTAATATTTTTACCATTGTATGTTACAGACTTCTTTCCCCGGGCTGCTTTCAGGATTTTCTCTTTGTCACTGAGACTTGTAAATTTTACTATTAGGTGACGGGGTGTGGGCCTATTCTTTTGATTTTGAGGGGCGTTCTCTGAACCTCCTGAATTTTGATGCTCATTCCTTTTGCCATATTGGGGAAATTCTCCCCAATAATTCTCTCCAGTATACCTTCTGCTCCCCTCTCTCTTTCTTCTTCTTCATGAATCCCAATTATTCTAATGTTGTTTCGTCTTATGGTGTCACTTATCTCTTGAATTCTCCCCTCGTGGTCCAGTAGCTGTTTGTCCCTCTTTTGCTCAGCTTCTTTATTCTCTGTCATTTGGTCTTCTATATCACTAATTCTTTCTTCTGCCTCATTTATCCTAGCAGTGAGAGCCTCCATTTTTGATTGCACCTCATTAATAGCTTTTTTGATTTCAACTTGGTTAGATTTTAATTCTTTTATTTCTCCAGAAAGGGCTTTTATATCTCCCGAGAGGGTTTCTCTAATATCTTCTATGCCTTTTTCGAGCCCAGCTAGAACCTTGAGAATTGTCATTCTGAACTCTAGATCTGACATATTACCAATGTCTGTATTGATCAGGTCTGTAGCCTTCGGTACTGCCTCTTGTTCTTTTTTTTGAGGTGAATTTTTTCGTCTTGTCATTTTGTCCAGATAAGAGTATATGAAGGAGCAAGTAAAATACTAAAAGGGTGGCAACAACCACAGGAAAATATTCTTAAACCAAATTAGAAGAGATCACGAATCATGAGGGGGGAGAAAGGGGAGAAAAAGAGGTTCAAAAAGGAAGAAAAAAAAAAGGAAAGAAAAATAAAGAAAAAAGAAAAGAAGAAAAAGCAAAGAAAACAAATTTATAAAAAGAAAACAAATAAAAATATAAAAAAGAAAATATATATATATATTAGATAAACTAATTATAAAACGTTAAAAAGGAAAAAGGTAAAAGTTAAAAAAAATTTTTACCAGAAGGTGAGATAAAAAAAACAAAAAATGAAAAAGAAAAAAATTAAATTAACTTCAAGACTAAAAAAAAAATCACAGGGAACATGCCATGAGTTCCGTGCTTTGCTTTCTCCTTCTCTGGAATTCTGCTGTCTCCTTGGTATTGAAACCACACTCCTCGGTAGGTGACCTTGGTCTCTCCTGGGATTCTTGTTGATCTTCTGGGGGAGGGGCCTGGTGTAGTGATTCTCAAGTGTCTTTGCCCCAGGCGGAATTGCACCGCCCTTACCAGGGGCTGGGGTAAGTAATCCGCTCAGGTTTGCTTTCAGGAGCTTTTGTTCCCTGAGCGCTTTCCATAGAGTTCCGGAGGACGGGAATACAAATGGCGGCCTCCTGGTCTCCTGCTGGGCCGAGTGCCTGGGGCCCCACTCCTCAGTGCGCCCTCAGACAACAGCGCCCAGTTACTCCCGTCTGCCTGACCTCTGGCCGCGCTCTGAGCTCACCGAGCCTGCGACCAGTTCAAGGTAACACCGAGCTGTGAGCTTTTTGTCGGCTCTCTCTGTAGCCAGCTTTCCCGTTCCAATACCCGCAAGCTCTGTGACACTCAGACACCCCCTATCCTTCTGTGACCCTGCGGGTCCTGAGGCCACGCTGACCCTGCGTGGGCTTTGCCCGGTTTAGCCTCTGGAGCGATGTCCCTCAGTGGAACAGACTTTTAAAAGTCGTGATTTTGTGCTCCGTTTCTCTGCTGCTTGCTGTGAGCCGGCCCCTCCCCGCAGGGTCTATCTTTCCGTCACTTTGGATTCACTTCTCCGCCGGTCTTACCTTTCAGAAAGTGGTTGTTTTTCTGTTTCCAGAATTGCTGTTCTTCTTCTCTTCGATCTGCCGATGGGTTTGCAGGTGTTTGCAATCTTTAGATAAGCTATCTAGGTGATCTCCTGCTAGGTGAAGTACTCTCAGCCTGCTACTTCTCCACCATCTTGACTCCTCCTCTTTTTTTTTTTTTTTTTTGAAGATTTTATTTTTCGACAGAGAGAGATCAGAGTAGGCAGAGAGGCAGGCAGGAGAGAGAGAGAGGAGGAAGCAGGCTCCCTGCTGAGCACAGAGCCCGATGCGGGACTTGATCCCAGGACCCTGAGATCATGACCTGAGCTGAAGGCAGCAGCCCAACCCACTGGGCCACCCAGGCGCCCCCATTTTCTTGATTTCTTATTTATACTAATGTCTTAAGCTGTATTCTTTGTCAGGGAGCTTTATCTGTTTATTTATTTATTTGTTTTTTTAAAGATCTTATTTATTTACTTGACAGACAGAGATCACAAGTAGGCAGAGGCAGGCAGAGAGAGAGGGGGAAGCAGGCTCCCTGCTGAGCAGAGATCCGGATGTGGAGCTTGATTAGGACCCTGAGATCATGACCTGAGCCAAAGGCAGAGGCTTTAACCCATTGAGCCATCCAGGCGCCCTGAGCTGTATCTGTTTAAATACAGATTTCCTTTGTTCATTGCTGTGAATTCTGTTTAGTTCTCTCTAAGTTGGAATGAGGGATATGTTATCTTGTTCTTAAAACTTTGGATGGCTTTAAAGTAATACTAAACTGTTTAGAAAGTTTCTCTTTCCAAATTGACTGTCATTGGAGTTCATTATATTTGCTCTAAACTCAGAGTTAGAAATTTAGATAAAATGAAAAGTTGGATAATAACAAGTGTTGGGAAGGATATGGAAATGCAACTTTCATATATTAGTGAAGAATAAATTAGTACAACCACTTTGGAAAATCATTTGACAGCCTCGATTAAAGCTAACGAGATACTTACTTCTTGACTTAATAGTTCTGCTCTAAAGCATATATTACTTGTAATAGTCCCAAACTCCAAACAACACAAATGTTCAGGAGTCGAATGGATTCATATATTTTTCTGTGTTCGCATAGTAGAACACTATACAGCAGTAAAACATAGACTGCTTCTGCATGGAACACAGCTTTCACACCATTATACTGAAGCCAGACATTGAAAAATTTTAAATTTCTTCTTCTTATTCTTTTTTAAAAAAATCTTTCCTGTCTCACTTTTATCCTGATTAATTTATTGCTTTATCTACTTTATTATTTTTCAAAAAACCAGCATTTGACTTATTTATCATTTACCTCCACCCCCCCCCCCCGTTTTCTGTATTTTACCTTCTGCTTACATCTTTATTTTCTTAATTTTTTATGTTTTTTCCCCCCTCAGTTTTTTGTGTTGGGAATTTAGTTCTCATATTTTTTGTTCTTTCATTTTCATTTACAAATGTATTTACAGGTTGTATTTTCTTCTGACTGCTGTTCTAAAAATATCGCATAGATTCTGATACATAATGTTCTTCCTGTTTTTAAGTTTTTCAATTCTTGTTTGTTTAGGGCTTTTAAAAATAGTGTTTAAAAAATTTCCAGGTGTCAGAATGGCCAAAATCAAGAAGACAGTAAACAACAAGTGTTGGAGAGGATGTGGAGAAAGGGGAACCCTCTTACTTACTGTTGGTGGAAATGCAAGTTGGTGCAGCCACTTTGGAAAACAGTGTGGAGATTCCTTATGAAATTAAAAATAGAGCTTCCCTATGACCCTGCAATTGCACTACTGGGTATTTACCCCAAAGATACAGATGTAGTGAAAAGAAGGGCCAACTGTACCCCAATGTTTATTGTAGCAATGGCCATAGTCACCAAACTGTGGAAAGAGCCAAGATGTTCTTTAGCAGAAGAATGGATAAAGAAGATATGGTCCATATATGCAATGGAGTATTATGCCTCCATCAGAAAGGATGAATACCCAAGTTTTTTATCAATGTGGATGAGACTGAAGGAGATTATGCTGAGTGAATTAAGTCAAGCAAAGAGTCAGTTATCCTATGGTTTCACTTACTTATGGAACTTAAGGAATAACATGGAGGACATGGGGAGATGGAGAGGAGAAGTGAGTTGGGGGATATCGGAGGGGGGTACAAACCAGGAGAGACTGTGGACTCTGAGAAACAAACTGAGGGTTTTGGAGGGGAGGTGAGTGGGGGGTTGGATAAACCTGATGGTTGGTATTAAGGAGGGCACTTATTGCATGGAGCACTGGGTGTGGTGCATAAACAATGAATTTTGGAACACTGGGAAGAAAATTAATAAAAATTAAAATTTCCAGTTATTAGGATCTTTTGGATTATTGGTGCTTATTGCATCAAGCTAATAAAAATTCTTTCGTCTCAAACTATTTCAAAAAATGGAAGAGAAAGGAAACTTTCAAATTCACTATGAGTTTCAATGTTGCCCTTATAACAAAATCAGATAAAGACATTACAAAAAAAGAGAATTAGAGGCTGATGTATCTGATGAACACAGATGTAAAAATATCAACAAAATACTAGCAAACTGAGTCTAGCAGTACATTAAAAAAATCATTCATTACAATCAAGTGGGATTTATTCCTGGAATGCAAAGATGGTTCATTACTCACAAATCAATCAATACGATACATCACATCAACAAGAGATAAAACCATATGATAATCTCAATAGGCACAAAAAAGCATTTGACAGAGTACAACATTCATTCATGATTAAATACCCTCAATAAAGTAGGTTTAGAGTGAACATAGCTCATATATGGTCATATATATATATATATATATATATATATATATATGAAGATCATATATAAAAAACCCACAGCTAACCTCATACTCAATGGTGAGAAGCCATGAGATTTTCCTATAAGTTCAGGGACAAGAGAGGGATATCACTCTTGCCACTTACATTCAACCTAGTACTGAATATCTAAGTCACAGCAGTCAGACAAGAAAAATAAAAAGCAACCAGATTGGTAAGGAAGAAGTAAAACGTTCACTATTTGCAGATGGCATGATACTGAATATAGAAAACCTTAAAGATTCTTCTGCTAGAACTGATAAATGGATTTGGTAAGGTCAGTGGCTACAAAACCAATGCACAGAAATCCATTGCATTCCTATGCACTAATAATGAAGTAGCAGTGAAACTAAGAAAAATCCATTTTCAGGTGTACCTAAGATAATAAAATCCCTAGGAATAAAATAAGGAGGTAAAAGACTAGTATTCCAAACTATAAAACACAGAGAAATGGAAAGACATTCCATGCTCATGGATTAGAAGAATTTTTTAAAAAAATGCCCATACTGGGGCGCCTGGGTGGCTCAGTGGGTTAAGCCTCTGCCTTCGGCTCAGGTCATGATCTCAGGGTCCTGGGATGTAGTCCCGCATCGGGCTCTCTGCTCAGCGGGGAGCCTGCTTCCCCCGCCCCCTCTCTGCCTGCCTCTCCATCTACTTGTGATCTCTCTCTGTCAAATAAATAAAATCTTTAAAAAAAATGTCCATACTACACCCAAAGAAATCCACAGATTTATTGCAGTGCTATCAAAATACCAACATTTTTCACAGAACTAGAATAAATAACCTTAAAATTTGTATGGAATCACAGGAGACCCCCCAAAAAAGCCCAAAGCCTTGAAAAAGAAGAGCAAAGCAGGAGTTATCACAATACCAGATTTCAAGATATACTACAAAGCTGTAGTAATCAAAACAGTGCCATTCTGACACAAAAATAGATATACAGATCAATGGGACAGAATTGGGAGTCCAGAAATAAACCTGTGCTTTTATGGTCAATTATTCTACGACAATGGAGGCAAGACCATACAATGGGGAAAAGACTGTCTCTTCAACAAATGGTGCTGGGAAAACTGGAGCACTTTCTTACATTATACACAAAAATAAACTGAAAATGGATTAAGGACCTAACTGTGAGACTTTAAAACCATAAGATTCCTAAAAGAAAACTTGGTTAATTTCTGTGACAGCAGGTGTAGAAACTTTTTTTTTTTTTTTTAAAGATATGTCTCCTCAGGAAGGGGAAACAAAGGAAAAATAAATTACTGGGACTACATCAAAATAAAAAGCTTTCACCAAAATAGAAAGGCAGTCTACTGAAATAAGATATTTGCAAATGATATAGTCAATAAGGGGTTAATATCTAAAATACATAAAGAACTTATGTATCTCAATGCCCAAGAAACCCAAATCTAACTAAAAATGGGCAGAGGACCTAAAAACACATTTTTTCAAAGAAGACATAAAGATGGCTAACAGACCCATGAAAAGATGACTCAACATCACTAACCATCAGGGAAATGCAAATCAAAACCACAGTGAGATATTGACATACTTCTACCAGAATGACTAGAATCAAAAGACAAGAGATAACAAATGTTGATGGGGATGTGAAGAAAAAGGAATCCTTGTGCACTGTTTGTGGGAATGCAAACTGGAGCAGCCGCCGTGGAACACAGTATAGAGATTCTTCAAAAAATTAAAAATAGAATTACCATATGACCTCATAATTTCACAACTGGATATTTACCCAAAGGAAATGAAAACACTAATTCAGAAAGATAATGCATCCTTGTTTATTGCAGCATTATTTACTACAGCCAAGATATGAAAGCAACCCAAGCATCCACTGATAGATGAATGGATAAAAATGATGCCACACACTCACAGAAATATTACTCAGCCATAAAAAGGAGTGAGATCTTTCCATCTGCAACAACATGGGTGGACTTCAGAGGGTATAATGATAAGTGAAATAAGTCAGAGAAAGATAAATACCATCTGATTTTGTTAATATGTGGAATTTGAGAAACAAAACAAAGGAGCAACAAAAAAGATAAAAAAGACTTAAATAGAGAAAACAAAATGGTGGCTGTCAGAGGGGAGGTGGGTGAAGAGAGAGATGAAATCTAAAAAAAGTATTTTTTTATGTTATGGATTACATTAAGGTTTTCTTTGTGACCTTTTATATGGCCAGTTTAAAGGAACATTTTAAATTGAAGAAAAAAGGTACATTTTCTGTTATCTAAGTGTAAAGTTGGGTATATATCTATAACATCTTATCTGTTGTTTATGTCATTTAGTATTTTATATTCTCACTTATTTTTGTTCTCTTGACAGTCTTGGGTTGAGAGTGGTGTGATAAGGTCTGTTGCTTCTTGCATCTTCTATAGTTTCCACTTTATAAAAGTGGTCACTGTACTATTTATGGCCTAGCATTCATTACTGTATTCATTACTGGTGGATGTTTGTTTTGAATGGTGGGCTTTAGAATTGAAAAGTGTTCCTTGTCTTAATTACTTCTTTTTGGCTTCAGTTCTGCCTTGTGTGTGAGGAAGAGTCATTATGTAACTCTTTGTGTATTCGGAACACAAACACAGTTCCTGCTCTCTTTTCTTGTTTTCCTGATCTCTCTCTCTCTCTCTCTCTCTCTCTCCCACTCTTATCACTTTTTATCACTTCTAACATATATATACAGTGCAATTTACTTTTTAGAGTACAGTTCTGTGAGGATTAACACATGCATAGACCCACAAGAAAGACACAGAACAGTAGTGACATCCCAAAGAATAATATTGTGCTGCTCCCTTTGTAGGAAGACCACCTCCCTCCCACCCCATTCCCTGGCAATTTCTGATGCCTTATCTGCCCCAAAGTTTTACCTTTTCTAAAATGTTACATAAATGAAACTATTTGTACGTAATCTTTGAGAGTTTTTTTTTTAACTTAATGTAGTTGAGATTCATCCATGTTGTTGCGAATATCAATAGTTCATTTCCTTTTATTGCCAAGTCCTGTTTTATTACGTAGATATGCCACAGTTTATATACCCGTGTACCCATTCAAGGACATAAGGGTTGTTTCCATTTTCTGACTGTTACGAAAAATGTTGCTTTTAACTTTTCTGTGTAGGTTTTTCTGTGGACATATATTTTTATTTCACTAAATACAAGTTGCAGTGGCTGCATCTAATATATGGTAGGTATGTGTTTAATAATTTTTTTTTTTATGAAACTGCCAACCTATTTTCTAGAGATTAATGAGGCCATTTTGCAGTTCTACCAGCAATATTCATAGAATTCTAGTTGTTCCATATACTAGTCACTTTTCAGTTGGCCATTCTAATAATTGCATAGTGTCTTATTATGATCTCAGTTTATGTTGTTTTAATGGTGGTGATATTGGGCATCCTCTTATGTTTATGTGAATATTTGCCTATGTTCTTTGGTGAAATGTCTGTTTAAATATTTTGCTCATTAAAAATGTTTTTTCTTAATACTGAGTTTTGAGAGTTCTTTGTATATTTTGGGAACAAATATTTTATGCTATGATCTGGCTTGTCTTGTCTTATTTGTCTTCCATAGAGGATAATTTTAATATTCATGAGGTTCAGTTCATCAGTTATTTCTTTTATGAATTGTGCTTTAGGTGTTCTATATAAAAACTTTCTGACCTAAGGTCATGAAGATTTTCTGTTTTGTTTTCTTGTAAGGACTTTATAGTTTTACATTTTTTATTCAGTTATATGATTCATTTTGTATTATTATAATTTTTGCATATGGTACACAGTATGGAATGAAATATATCTGTTTTGTTTTGTTTTGCATGTGGATATCCATAATAAGCACTACTTATTGAAAAGACTGTCCTTTATCCTAAGTTCCCCTTGCAACTTTGTCCTAAACTAATTGACTCCATTTCTGAACTCTGTTTCCTTGGTCTTTGTATCTGTCATTTTATCAATACCACATTGGGGTTTTTCTTGTGTTTTAAAATTGTGTGATTCGGATGCCTGGGTGGCTCAGTGGGTTAAGCCTCTGCCTTCCGCTCAGGTAATGATCTCAGAGTCTCGGATCAAACTCTGCATCTGGCTCTGTGCTCAGTGGGGAGTCTGCTTCCCGCCTCCACCCCTGCTCCCCCCACCCCCCGCCGCCTCTCTGCCTACTTGTGATCTCTGTCAAATAAATAAAATCTTAAAAAAAAAATAATTGTGTGATTCTATTGTCTTTTCTCCCCAAATTGTTTTGCTTATGGGTTCCTTTGCATTTCTATCTAAAGTTTATGATTAGCTTGTTTATATCTACAAAAAATCCTGCTGGGATTTTTATTTTTATTAGAATTGCATTAAATCTGTAAGTTAGTTTGGGGGAAAATTGGCATATTAACTAAGTTTTTAAAAAAAATTTATTTATTTATTTATTTGACACACAGAGATCACAGGTAGGCAGAGAGGCAGGCAGAGAGAGAGGAAGGCTTCCTGCTGAGCAGAGAGCCTGATGCAGGGCTAGATCCCAGGACCCTGGAATCACGACCTGAGCCGAAGGCAGAGACTTTAATCCACCGAGCCACCCAGGCACCCCTATCTTGAGTTTTTTAATAGATGAACATGAAATGTTTCTTTATGTCTATAAAATTTTTTCTTTCATAATTGTTGTATAATTTTCAGCTTACCAATTCTCCACAAATTTTGTATGTTTATGCCCGTATTAAAATGATATTTTAAAAAATTTGCTTTCTAATCGTTAATTACTGGTGTATAGAAATGCACCAGATCTTGCTAAACTCATTTATAGGGTGTAGAAACTTTTTGTAGATTCCTTGGGATTTTCTAAATAGATTATCGTAACCTCTGAGAATATTGCTTCCATTATAGTGTGAATGACTTTTATTTATTTTTCTTTCCTTATCACCCTGGCAATGACTTTAAGTAAAATATGGAATTATGAGTGATGGGCATGGACATACTTGTTTAATTCCCAGTTTCAGTGGGGAAGCATCAAGTGTTAACCCTCTAACTATGATGTTAGCTATAATTTTTCTCTAATACTCTTTCGCAGATTGAGGAAGTTCCCTTCTATTCCTTGTTTGGTGGGTTTTTATGAATGGATGTTGAATTTTGTCAAATGCTTTTTCACTATCTATTGATTTGACCATGTGGCTCTTTTTAAAAAAATTAACATATAATGTATTATTATCCCCAGGGGTACAGGTCTGTGAATCACCAGGTTTATACACTTCATAACACTCACCATAGTGATCATGTGGTTCTTATTTAATCTGCTGAATTACACTGATTGATACTCAAATATTGAATCAGTCTTGGATTTCTGAGATAAACTCTACTTGATTATAATCTTTTTATTTATACATTTTATGTATTGTTGCATTCAACCTGCATATATTTGTTGAGGATTTTTGCATTTCTATTCCTAAGGTATGTTGTCTCTATTTTTTTTTTCTTGTACCATTAACTATCTTGGATCTTTCTCATGCCAATAAATGCTTGTGTAAGTATGTGTGTGCATAAATACACACATATATATATATATATCTGATATATTTATCTCTTATGGCCTCTTCTAGATATTTTCATTCTCTTTTGTTTATATTTTAAATCTTAGATTTGTTTGGAATGCACTTTCAGGTATGACACTATCACAAATATGCACTCAGTCTATAAATTTTGGTTAGTTCAACATTCAACAGGCTTCTATTACATTACTTTCTGCTTTTATTTATTTATTTATTTTTAAAAAGATTTTATTTATTTATTTGACAGACAGAGATCACAAGCAGGCAGAGAGGCAGGCAGAGAGAGAGAGGAGGAAGCAGGCTCCCTGCCGAGCAGAGAGCCCGATGCGGGACTCGATCCCAGGACCCCGAGATCATGACCTGAGCCGAAGGCAGCGGCTTAACCCACTGAGCCACCCAGGCGCCCCACTTTCTGCTTTTAGATTGCATTTCAATGCATCCGGTATTCTGTCCAATTTTTTTCTCCTTAAAGAGATCTTTCCTGGAGTCTTCTGACCAACTCCAATATGGTTAGGCTGCCCTTTGTGCCTGGTTATAGCTATCACCTGCAATCATCTTGGGATTCCCTTTATCTCTTTCACTATTCTCTGTTTTCTTGGTTAATTTCCCCAGGGTGAGTGTTGAGGGTTATATAGAAAAGTGGTGGTATGGTAAGTGATTTTGGAAAGGTAATAAAATGCCAGATCATTGTATGCTGTGATAAGGGTTCATCTCAAGGGTTGCAGCAACTATGGAGAATATTTTATAGGTGAATAGCATAATCATACTTGCTGTTGGAGAAGATCACTGTGGCTATGACTTGTAAAATAGTTGGAAGAAAGTGAAGTTACAGTAATCAGGAAACATATAATGGTGCACTGAAGTATAAGGCAGTGTTAGTGGGGGTATCACTCTCACAGTAACTGCGGATCAATTGGACATGAGAGAAAGGAGGAGAAAGGAAGATGCTCAGGTGTTTAAGTTTGGTCTTGAATTATCCTCAGAGGGCGAGTGTCATGTTTAGGGTAGATTCTGAGTTTAGTGTTGGATGTACAGGTTAGAGTTTTGCAATATACCCTTTACCCACATTTAGCAAATGCTAGCATTTTACCATGTTTGATTTATAATTTTTCTTTTACTGTATATGTATGCATGTGTGTGGCCAATATGAGAAGAGATTGCAGACCTGATGCTCCTTTATTTGTTTTTGTTTTGTTTCTTGATGCTCCTTTGTTTTTTTTTTGTTTTTGTTTTTATTTTTGTTTTGTTTTGTTTTTGACTTTCCTTTACTTGTAATTAGTTCACTGAATATTCCCTAAAAACAAACCATGGATTTAAAAAGAAGTTAACATTTATTTAACATTATTACCTCATCTACAGGCCTTATTCAGATTTTGTAATTGTCCCAGTAACATTCTATTATGTGAAACAAAGTTGCCAGATCTTGAATTGCTGTCAGTTATCATGACTTTTTAGTCTCCTATAATCAGAACAGTTTTTCAGTCTAAGGCTAGTAGAGCTTTGAGTGGTTTTGGGTTTGTGTTTGTATGTGTGGCAGGTGGTGGTAGTGTGGAAAACATATTTGTAATTGTAGTCCTTGGGCCCAGGGTTTAAATTAGAACTGAAATTTACTGTAGAGAAATGAGCTTTCTACCGTCTACATGCTGGAAAGGTAGAAACATTTATTACTCAAAGATTTTTAGTGTTGATTCATTTTTTGACCCTAGGAGATGAATTAGCTTGATTATTTCATTCAGGATCTAGGTGAGACTCATGCATAGGTATAGATACATAAGTATATCTCCATCCTTAAATAAAAGCATATGCCTGTCTATGTAAATTCTTCCTGCTTGGAAACATATCACCCAGTGTAAAAGGACCATGGCATGGCCAAAATATTGAACTGCTTCCATTTGCCTTGGATATAACAGTGTCACTGTTCAGTGTTTGCTTCTCTTCAGGACTGTTGGGAACTTCCTCTCGTTCTCTGTGTAGCCATCTTGCTAACAATAAAGTTCTATCTTCCTCCCTGCTTATATTCGTTAACTCTGTGTGCATATGTGTATGTGTCTGCATTTCCTTTTTCATATCAATAGACACCTGAAACGATGGGCTATCTGTTAGAAGGGAAAATAATGTTAATATTAGTGAGTACTCATTCCTCTCTGTTATAGGAATATAGGTTTTTCTTTTGGGTATTTGTATATCTGTAGGACCTTAAATGTGTAGACTAGAGATACGTTTTCTGTAGATGCAAGTTTGTGCAGATGTTCACATGTACATACAGTCGTGACTTCCAGTTTTTCAGGTTGTTTATTGCCACACTTCTCTTGGGTGGTTGAGTGGTTAAGAGGCAGGTTTTGTTGTCCCACTGGCCTTGATTTCAGTTCAACTTTTTGGATTGCTTAACTTTTCAAGATTCATTTTCCTCTATAAAATAGGGATAACACTGAGACTACTGGGTGGCTCAGAAGGTTGAGTCTGCCTTCAGCTAAGGTCATCACCCTGTGGTCCTGGGAAGGAGCCCGCAGTGAGCCCCACATCAGACACCCTGCTCAACAGGGAGTCTGCTTCTCTCTCTCCCTCTACCACTCCTCCTCCCCCACAATCATGTGTGCCCTATCTCTCAAATTGATGAATAAATTTTTCAAAAAAGTAGGGATAATAGCGTCAACTTGTTATGTCTAGTTTTCAGGTTTGAACGAGATACTACATACTAAAATTTTAGTATAGAGTCCAGGACAAATTAAGAATGCAAAAATAGTAGCTGATTTTTTTTTTTTTTTTTTTTGCTGTATGTTTAGTTATTGTACACTACTGACCCTGATAGTTGACTGCTCTGTTCATTTTATGTTTTCTCAAAAAATGTTTTAATGTCTTCCACAGGATTTTGTCTCTACAATTATTCGTTTACTCGACAGCCCCTCAACTTCCATTAGGGCAAAAGCCTTCCTCATTCTTTTATATATTTTGATTCATAACCGCGAGATGCTGCTGCTCGGCTGCCAAGCAAGGTATGATTTTCTCTGATAAGGTTTCATCAATAACATCAATATGGAACCTGTTTTATTATAGTATTTTGTGGCCTCTGTGTACTTAATATTGAAATGTTTTCCCCCTAGACTTTTCCAAGGGTTTAATTTTTCACATACAGCCTTGTCTAGGAAATATAGATGACCGAGAGAAGTCTTCTAGAGCTGAAGCAGGGTGGTGGGAAAGAGCCACAGTTCCTAGATGTGAGGACAGTTCACGGCAGGGTGTTAAAGTTGGTTCTGGTTTGCATCTTTGGGAGGCATTTTTGACTGGTGGTTTGGTCATTCACCTTTGTAAGATTCTGGAATGAGCAGCTGGAAGCCCAGCGGAACAGTCTACTCAAGAGTAGAGGAAGAGGCAGAGCAGGGAGAAGTTTCTGGACTGGACCTGGGCTGGGCAGATCTCACTCTCCCTGGGTTCCACCTTCTTCCTCTGAAAGGAGAAGCTGTTCTGACACACCCCAGATTCCCTTTGTGTTGTGATCCTTCCTGATTAGCATCTAGACTGTCTGATGCATGTGAAATTATAACCCAGAGGAACCTTAAATATATGGTTGAATATCTATTTCTTGATCTAGCTTGTTACTCATTGTAGAACACTGAGGAGACCCTAGAATTGCTAGATTGATCTAGATTAGAGGTTGAAAAGCCTTTTTCCTGTAAATAGAGAGTAAATATTTTAGGATTTATGGGTTAAGAGGCAAAATCGTGGCTATTTATATTTATGTAATGAGAAAAAACAAATTTCCACAATTTTTTTTATTGATGAATGTACTTCTATAACAAGAGAGAAAACAAATATCTACAGATTTTTGAGTTGACATAGTAAAAATATACTAATAAATGAGTACATTTTTTTTTTTATAATGCAGGTTTAGAAATGAGAAGAACAGAATTCTTTTTCTGAGGGAGAGAGAACATTTTGCGTAATTAGGGATCAAAATTAGTGTCTTCCTCATCAAATCAGTTGTAAATGTGTAAGTGCTGATTGCTAGCTTAATTTTGTGCATCTTGTCTTTGAAAATGTCTTTTCTTACAGATAAATAGTGTCACATGCCAATATTAGTTTATGAGTATGTGATTTTAATTGAGCATATTCATTGGTTGGAAGGCATGTATAGGATTCTATTAGATTTTTCCTTGATATTTGCCTTTTAGCATGCCCTTATGTTGCAGGTTAATCAGAACTAAGTGCAGGGTATATTGAAGCTCCTACAGAGCCTCCTTTCTTTCCATGTCTCAGAGATCATTATCCAGCTTTGTTTTACAACCCATGTCTTAAAAACTGATGTTTCACATATTTTGTCTAACTTTTACTTGTGTTTTTAAAAACTTCTCATTTAAATTCAATTTAGTGAATATAGACTTTATTATTAGTTTCAGGGGTAGAATTCAGTGATTCATCAGTTGCATGTAACACCCAGTGTTCATTCCGTCACATGCTCTCCTTAATGCCCATCACCCAGTTACCCCATGCCCTCACCCGCCTCCCCTATAGCAACCCTCAGTTTATTTCCTAGTTAAGAGTCTCATGTTTTGCCTCCATGTCTGTTTTAATCTTATTTTTCCCTTCCCTTTTCCTATGTTCATCTGTTTTGTTTCTTAAATTCCATGTATGAGTGAGATCATATGGTATTTGTCTTTCTCTGATTTCTCTTGGCATAATACCCTCTGGCTCCATCCACGTTGTTGCAAATGGCAAGATTTCATTCTTTTTTGATGACTGGGTAATATTCCATTGTATATATTTACCACATCTTCTTTGTCCATTCATGTGTCAGTGGACCTCTGGGTTCTTTCCATATTTTCACTATTGTGGACATTGCTGCTATAAACATTGGGGTGCAGGTGCCCCTTCAAATCACTATGTTTTTATTCTTTGGATAATACCTATTAGTACAGTTTCTGGGTCATAGGCTAGCTCTACTTTTAACTTTGTGAGGAACCTCCATACTGTTTTCCAGAGTGGCTGCACCAGCTTGCATTCCCACCAACACTGTAGGAGAGTTCCCCTCTCTCTGCATCCTTGTCTACACCTGTTGTTTCCTGGTTTGTTAATTTTAGTCATTCTGACTGGTGTGAGGTGGTATCTCAATGTGGTTTTATTTGTATTTCCCCGATGCTGACTGATATGGAACCTTTTTTCATGTGTCTATTAGACATTTGAATGTTTTCTTTGGAGAAATGTTCATGTCTTCTGCCCATTTCTGGATTGGATTATTTGTTCTTTGGGTGTTGAGTTTGGTTAGTTCTTTATAGATTCTGGATACTAGCCCTTTATCTGATATGTCATTTGCAAATAATCTTCTCCCATTCTGTCAGTTGTCTTTTGGTTTTGTTGACTGTTTCATTTGCTGTGCAAAAGCTTTTTATCCTGATTAAGTTCCAGTAGTTCATTTTTACTTTTGTTTCTCTTGCCTTTCGAGACACATCTAGCAAGAAGTTGCTGTGGGCGAGGTCAGAGCGGTTACTGCTTGTGTTCTCTAGGATTTTGATGGATATCTGTGTCATATTTAGGTCGTTACTCCATTCTGAATTTATTTTTGTGTGTTGTGTAAGGAAATGGTCCAGTTTCATTCTTCTGCATGTGGTTGTCCAATTTTCCCAATTCCATTTATTGAAGACACTGTCTTTTTTCCATTGGATATTCTTTCCTGCTTTTTCAAAGATTAGTTGACCATAGAGTTGAGGGTCTATTTCTGGGCTCTCTATTCTATTCCATTGATCTATGTGTCTGTTTTTATGCCAGTACCATACTGTCCTGGTGACTGCATGTTTTATAATTGTTTCAAATGGAAGCATGCATCCCGTCCTTTGTCCCTTAGAGCCAGAAGCAGAAGTTGTTATCTATTTGTAGAGGCCCCTCACCACTCTACTCTGTGTCTACCATCATTTTCACCAGGAAAAATAGTATAGTTTCTTAACAGATGTTCTTACATCATTTCTTAGACTCATAGTCTGGTCTCCATGTAGCAAATAGAGAATCTCTTACACAGTGTGAATTGGCTTTTGTTTCTTCCCTGCTCAGACTCTTCTAACAACATCCTATCATGCTGAAAAGATAGCCTTGGTCTCTTCTTCCCTGCTTCACCTAGTCCCTGCCCACCTCTCAGCCCGTGTCTCCTATGACTCTTCTTGGCTTTTGCTCCATTCCAGCCATATAGTTTTTCTTACTGCTTTTCAAACATAGTAAGCCTATCAGACTCACCTCAGGACCTTTCCCAGGTTCTGTTCCTTATGCCCATTATGCTCTTCCCCCAGATGTCTTCATGGCTGGATTCCTCAGGTCATTCAGGTTTCTGGTCAGTGTAGGGGTTTCTTCTTCTGAGAGCCACTCTGATCATCCTGTCTCAGACCCCCCTCCCAACCCCAACCACAAAAACCCTTTAACTGGAAAGACCTAAAGCATTCAGACCATCAGAGCCTGGGCATGATCTCTTTGGTATCCTCAGGAAATTGCTATGATTTCTGTGTGTCTGAATGAATATTAGAGACTTTAGCAGTGGTGGGAAGATGGTGGTCTGTGCATACCCTGGCCCCGACTTCCACCCTGCCGACTCTCTGGAGCACCACTGTGAGCCAGGTGTGTGTAGAGGAGCTTGGAAGGTGAGGCTTAGCCTTGCTGGAGAGGTGAGGACAGGTTCCGTTCTTCCTGTGCTGGTGGCAGAGTTGACTCACTATCCTCTACACCTTGGCGAATAGCAATTCTTGGGCTTTGGGAGGGTCCAAAATGCAGATACCTTCTATGTGTTGTTGTTGGGACTAGCATGCCTGTGCCCAGGAGATCAGGAGCAAGACTCAGTGGAGGCCAATCTGCCCCAGTTGGTGAGGCTGCAGGCAGACAACCTCATTTCCTTATACTTGAAGAAAACAGCTCCCTCTCACCACCTGCTGCTTTGCCACAGCCTGTCCTGGTCAGGTGCTGAGTAGATGAAGTCGTGAGTAAGCACATTTGTTAATGTGTCATAGTCCATTGACAGAGACATGGTACTTGAAGGAGGAGGAAAATGAAGGACAGGCAGCTCTTACCAGGGCAGAACGAATGGACTTGACAGAATTTTAACAAACAAGTAATGAAAACTCTGTGGACTGGCTGTTTTTTGAAATCCAGCAGAGGAACTAAAAGAGCATGGCTTCTGCTGGGGATGGTGTTAGGGCTTTGAAAGGCCCCATGATAGAACACACTGAACCACACCAAGTGGATGACAGAGACCTGGGCATTTCATGTGAAAACAATAGGAAAGATGGAGTGAAGTACCAGGAGACCTCACACACCCTGAATGCCAGTGGGAAGAAAGGAACCGATGGAGGATTTCTAACTGAAGAAATGTTGGCAGTCAGTCATCTTCTGCTCAAATGTATTTTCTTCTGATACTGTCCAGAGCTGCAAGTAAAGGAATGAGAAAGTCACAAAACTACAAAGGTAAAAGGAAGGATGGCTAAAGCCGATGAGCACTGTCACCTCATCTTTGGATTCTGGAAGCTGGAAAGCTGACAGATGAATTCTTGCTTGTTTAGCAGAATGGGGATTGGCGAGATCCCTTTTGGTCTGTGTGAGGAAAGCCATGAGGAGACCTGATGACTGCGTGACAGAACTCTGGAGAGGTTGGGAATTAGGGGTGCCTGCTATGTTTGATGGTGGTAGTGAGGGGTAGGGGAGACTCAAGGCAACATTGTTGGGGAATCTGCATGGAGGGTTGATCCCCACCCCTCTTCCTCCAGCGGAAACCTCCAGGAGACTGCCTCTTCTGGTGAGGGGACTTGAAATGCATTCTGGATAGTGTGAACTGGAAATATTGCCAGTTCAGGTGTTCTCACCCATAGATATGAGGGAGATGAGGGAGTTGCCTTCTGAGAAATCTGAGGATGGTTCGCAAGTCTGCTTACTGTGAATGGTGAGGCCTTCCACCCCCTTTTCTACTGCACTTGCAGGCTGTTGGCAGCCTGGCTAATGTACTATTGGCCAGAATCTGGAGATTCATCTCTGGGAAGCTGACCAAATGGCAGTCCTATAGGGGCTGCCATTTGGATGTCCCCTTCTGCAGCTAATGACACCTTGCTGAATATTCTTGGAGTGGAGTCCATCAGCCCTAGACCCTGCTCTTGCACAGACACCTCCCAACAACACTCCAGTGCATCATTTAAAAATATAAATGGACCTCAAGAATTACCAGGTATTTAAGGGAAGCCTCTAACGTGGGTTACAGAAGCCAAAACTCTCCAACAGATAAAAGGGACACAGCAGAAACAGAGACGAAACTTATAAACAGACATCTCTTGGAGAAATGAATGAGGAGAGCCTTTAAGCCTACCAAGTCAATGTGAAAGCTTCCTCATAAGAGGAATGCGCTTTGCTCTTCCTCATTCTAAGGGAAATCAGCAGACAGTGGTTCTTACTCAGTGCACTGGCGGGGTCCGAAAATGTATTCTCTTTGTGAGGCTATGGGGAAACCAGCTTTCTCCTTTGTTTTCGATGTAAGCTTAGGTTTCTTTTTTTAAAATTTAAATTCAGTTAGCCAATACATAGTATATCATTAGTTTTTGATGTAGTGTTCACAGATTTATTAGTTGTATATAATATCCAGTGTTGTTCAGATCACAAGCCCTCCTTAATATCCATCACCCAGTTAACCCAACCCTCCCACCCCCCTCTCTTCTATAACCCTCAGTTTGTTTCACAGAGTCAAGAGTTTGTAATGGTGTGTCTCCCTCTCTAATTTCTTCTTACTCTGTTTTTCCTCACTTCCCCTGTGGTCCTCTGCACTATTCCTTATGTTCCACATATGAGTGGAGCCACATGATAATTGTCTTTCTCTGATTGATTTATTTCACTTAGCATAATCCCCTCCAGTTCCATCCATGTCAATGTAAATGATGGGTATTTACCCTTTCCGATGGCTGAGTAATACTCCATTGTATATATGAACCACATCTTCTTTATTCATTCATCTGTTGAAAGGCATCTCGGCTCCTTCCACAGGTTGGCTATGGTGGACATTGCTGTTGTGAACATTGGGGTGCAAGTGCCCCTTCTTTTCATTACATTTGTATCTTTGGGGTAAATACCCAGTAGTGCAGTTGCTGGGCGGTAGGTGGCTCTATTTTTAACTTCTTGGAGAACCTCCCTGCTGTTTTCCAGAGTGGCTGCACCAGCTTGCGTTCCCACCAACTGTAAGAGGGCTCCAATTTCTCCACATCCTCACCAATATTCATTGTTCCCTGTCTTGTTAATTTGATCCATTCTAACTGAAACAAGGTGGTATCTCATTGTGGTTTTGATTTGTATTTCCCTGATGACAAGTGATGTGGAGCACTTTTTCATGTGTCTGTTGGCTATTTGTATGCCTTCTTTGAAACCAGCCTTCTCATACTTTGCTGGTGGGGATGTAAAATATAGTTACCATGAAGAGGAATTTGACAATATCTAGAAAAATCACATATTTTTATCCTTTTCGCCCAGTCATTTAACTTCTAGGTGATAGCATCCGAAGATCTATTATTAGCAAAGAAGTGAATGACACATCCACTAGGCATTGCTTGTTATGGCAAAAGACGCATCAGCAGGAGACTGGCTCTAGAACTGTAGGCAACCTTGTATGAGTTTTGTATTCCCACTGTAACAAATTACCACAAACTCCATGGTTTCAGACAATGCACATTATTAATCTAACAGCCCTGGGTTGCGAGTCTGGGTGCTGTGTAGCAGGACCCTCTGCTCACGTCTCATAGACTTGAAGGGAAGGTGTTGGCTTGTACTGCAGTCTTCATCTGAGGCTTCACTAATTGTTAGGTCTTCTTCTAAGCTGAGTAATTGTTGGTGGAATTTATTTCCTGCAGCTGTAGGACTGAAGTCCCCGTTTCCTTGCTGGCCTTTGGCTGGGGATAGCTCTCAAGCTTCTGGAGACTGACCTTCTACATCCTCAGTGTACAGTGGAGCCCTTTGCTTTCATCCTGGTGGCCAGCAGGGGGCTACTTAGTCCTTAAATCCCCTCCACCCTCCTCAAATGTCCTTGACCTCCCTCTTCTGCTTCCAGCCACAGAAGACTGCTTTTTACAGGTTTCACCTGATTGGGTTAGGGTCCTGCAGATAATCTACATATTTTTAGCTTAATTGAACTGGGACTTGATTTTTAAAAATTAATTAATTTTTAAAAAAGATTTTATTTATTTATTTGACAGACAGGTCACCAGTAGGCAGAGAAGCAGGCGGGGGGTTGGGGGAGCAGGCTCCCTGCTGAGCAGAAAGCCCGATGTGGGGCTGGATCCCAGGACCCTGGGATCGTGACCTGAGCCAACGGCAGAGGCTTTAACCCACTGAACCACCCAGGAGCCCCTGAACTGAGACTTTAATGGCTTCTTCAAATTCTTCCCTGCAGTGCCTAGATTAGTGTTTGATGTCAGAGGGGTGGGAATCTTGGGAGAGGCACATCTTTAGAATTCTGCCAAACCACAGTCCCCATAATGGAGGACTAGGCAGCTGTGGAAAGAGACCAGGAGGATCTTGATACACAACCATGAGTGGTCTCCAAGGTATGTTGTTATCCTGAAAACAATCAAGGTGCAGAATAGTATTTATGGTATACTAACTTTTGTATAAGAAAGGGGGTGAAAACAGGAAAGATACATGCATTTACTAATATTTTCAAAAAGAGAATGGAAGGATGAATGAAAAGTTAACAAAAAATAATTTATAGGGAAAGGAAAATAGGGAGTAGGGGCAGGGAAGAAAGCTCTACTTCTCTGAATGTAAATGGTTTATGACTTAGATGTAAAAACCACATAAATGTGCATGATTAAAAGTAAAAAGAAATAAAAACAGTAAAAATAAAGTAGTGTGTAAAAATGGAAAAAGTAACCTGGTATCAACTTTGTGGTATAACTCTCCAGAGAAGAGATATAAACATGTTTTTAAAATCACAGTACTTGGCAGTATATTTCTATTGGGATATATTTTAGGGACCAGAAAACCATGTTAAGAAACTTACAGGTATATTTTGTTCTTGTTGTTGGTGTTAATAATTGTACTTCTGGCTTGAAACTATTGTATATACATATATGTATGGGAAGATAAACCTAATAATTATGGGTAAACTGTGGCCTCTTTATATTACTTTGCAATAACTACTTAGCAATAAATAGTTTTTAGAACTGAAAAGTTTCATCCTGCTTATAAGCTAATGAGCGAACCTGCTGGTTTTAATAGATGCAGGCAGAAGACTCAGACTCCTTGGTCAGGGACAGGACTTTATTACCCAGGGCACAGTGGACAGCATGAAGGTTATGTTTGAATTGGTTCTCCTCGACTCCCAGGTCCCATGGTGGGAGACACGATGTGCAAGCCGGCCCAGGTGGAAGATATTGATGGTGAGGGGGTTTGTGTCATTGCTAAGGAGGGCTGTGATTAGGAAACCCCCATTTTAAGAGGGGTGCTGGCAAGCCTGCCCAACTTTTACCCATAGAAGGAGACATTATCTTCATTATCCTGATTTGAAAATAAATCTACCCTCTTTCTGGGGGTAGGAGTGTGGGGGGGGACATCCTTTCCTCCCTCTTGTCCCTTTTTCCCTTTCTCTGGTTTGAGTATAAATCTGGCCTCATAAAATAAGTGGGCATATGTTCCTTCCTTTTCTGCTTTCTGGAAGAGATTGTATAAAAATTGGTGTTTAGTTTTCTTTAAATGTTTGGTAGATTGCTCCAATGGCTTCATCTGGTCCTGGAGATTTATTTATTTATTTATTTTTTTGGAGTATTTTACCCAAATCCAATTTTTTAATTCATTGCAGGGCCATTCAGATTATTAATTTTGTCTTTGTCAAGTTTTGGTTAAATGGTTTTTGAAGAATTGGCCCATTTCTTCTGTGTCGTTGAGTTTATGAGAATAAAGTTTTTTTTCCTGGTGTTACTATTTTTTAACTGGTGAAGGATCTGTAGTAATATCCATTTTCATTCCTGATATTGGTAATGTGTATCTTTTTTTTTTGCCCAGTTGTGTTAGAAGTTTAACAATTGAAAGAAATAACTACCTTTTTGTTTCATTTATCTTTTATTGTTTTTCTGTTTTCAGTGTCAATTTCTTCTCTGATTTTTATCATTTTTTTCCTTATTGTTTGGGTTTGTTTTGCTCTTTTTTTATTTCCTGAAGTAGAAACTGAGATTATTGATTTGAGTCCTTTCTCTGTAAAAGTTCTCATGTAGGTTGAATGTTTTAAGTCCACTTTATAGCAACACTTTTCCTGCTTTCGTACATATTTTATGTTCTTAGAAATTTCTTTCATTCAGTTATATGCATCTTTATTTCCTTTAAAACTTCCTCTTTGATTTATGGATTATTTAGAAATGTGTTAATTTTCATATGCTGGAGATTTTCTGTTGTCATTTTGTTATTGATTTCGAGTTGGATTTTGTTATGGAATCATTGTATGATTCCAGTTCGTAAAAAAGTTGTTGAGATTTATGCTTTAGTAAACAGTTTATCTTAGTGAATGTTGGACGGATGCTTGGAAAGGATGTGAATTCTGCTAATTGTTGGGTGGAGTGTTCTTTCTGCGTCAGATTCTCTTGTTTCATTGTATTGTTGAGATAATTTGTACTCTTACAGTTTTTATTTCTAGATTTTTGGCAATTACTGGATATAGGATAATGAAGTCTGCAATTATACTTGTGGATTTGTCTATTTCTCTTTTTAGCTCTAACAATTTTTATTTATATTTTTAATTTTGATTTTTAAATTTAAATTAAATTAGCCAAGGTATAGTAGATCATTAGTTCTTTATATAACACCCACTGCTCATCATCAGCCCTCTTTAATTCCCATCACCCAGCTTCCCCATCCCTTTACGCATCTTCCTTTCTGCAGCCCTCCATTTGTTTCCCAGAGTCAAGAGTCTCATATAGTTTCTGTTTTCTTCCCAGTTTTCCCTGACTTCCCCTATTGTCCTCTGCACTATACCCTATGTTCCACATAAGAGTGAAACTACATGATAATTGTGTTTCTCTGTTTGGCTTATTTTACTTAGCATAATATCCTTTGGTTTCATTCGTGTAGGTGTAAATGGTAGGCATTCATCCTTTCTGATGGCTGAATATTATTCCATTGTATATATGAACTACATCCTCCATTCATTTGTTGAAGGACATATCAGGTCCTTCCACAGTTTGGCTATTGTGGACATTGCTGCCCTGAACACTGAGGTGCAGGTCCCCTTTCTTTTCACTACATCTCTAATAGTTTTTACCTCATGTATTTGGAGGCTCCATTGTTTAGCATGTACATATTTAGGGTTGTTATGTCTTCCTGGCAGATGGATGCTTTTATCATTATTTAAATTCCTCTTTGATAGTTTTCTTTTCTGTGATATCTACTTCATTTAGTGTCAATATAGCCACTTCTGCCTTTATTTAGTTAGACTACTATATATTCCCCTAGTTTTGCCCATTCTGATGTTCTTCTTTACTTTTTTTGGTATTCTTAATCTGATGTTATAGTTTCCTTTATGTTTAGAGAACTTTCTCAAGCCTTTCTTTAAAGAAAGGTTTGTTATAAAGGAACTATTGCGTTTCCTTTTTCTGAGAAATCTTTATTTCTCTTACATTCCCAATGCGTATTTCTCTGCAGTTAAAACTTTGGTTGACAATTTTTTTTTGTAAGTCCTCCAGAATAGGACTTTCTTCTGGTCCTCATAGTTTTATATGAAAAAATCTGTTATTACAGTTGATGTTCTTTATAAGTGATGGGCTATTCCTCTTGGGTTGTTTTAAAGATATTTTCTTTGTCTTTTAGGATTTAGAAGCTTAACTGTAATTTATCTGTGGTGTGAATTTCTTTTCTTTCCTTTTTTTTTTTTTTTTTAAAGATTTTATTTATTTATTTGTCAGAGAGAGAGAGAGAGATCACCAATAGGCAGAGAAGCAGGCAGAGACAGAGGGAGAAGTGGGTTCCCTGCCGAGCAAGGAGCCGGATATGGGACTCAATCCCAGGACACTGGGATCATGACCCAAGCCGAAGGCAGCCACTTAACCAACTGAGCCACCCAGGCGTCCCTGTGGTGTGAATTTCTTTGAGTTTCTTCTATTTTGAGTTTGCTCAGCTCCTTAAATACATAGATTTATTTCTTTTGGAAAATTTGGGTATTTTCCAGCCATTATTTCTTCAAATACTTGTTCCATTCCATTCTTCCTTTCCTTTCCTTCTTGGGACTCTGAGGATAAAAATACAGGCATACCTTGAAGATATTGCAGGTTCAGTTCCAGACTACAACAGTAAAGTGAATATCATAATAAAGTGAGTCAAATGAATTTTTAAAATTTCTAAAAGTTATGTTTAAACTATATTGTGGTCTATTAAGTGTGAAGTAGCATTATGTCTAAAAAAACACACACCTTAATTAAAAATTACCTTATTGCAAAAAAAAATGTTAACCATCATCTGAACTTTCAGTGAAAAACAATTTTTTTTTTTTAAATTTTTGCTCACGGAGCGTCTTACCTTGATGTTGATGGCAACTGACTTATCAGGGTGGTACTTGCTGAAGGTTGAGGTGGCTGTAGCAATTTCTAAAATAATCCAACAGTGAAGTTTCCCTCACTGATTGACTCTTCCTTTCATGAATGATTTCTCCGTAGCATGTGATTTTGTTTGATTGCATTTTACCCAAGTAGAACTTCTTTCAAAATTGGAGTCCATTTTCTCAAACCTTGCTGTTACTTTATCAACTAAGTTTGTGTAATATTCTAAATGTTTTGTTGTCATTTCAACAATCTTCACAGCATTTTTACCAAAAGTAGATTCCCTCTCAAGATATTGCTTTGTTTGCTCATCCATGAGAAGCAAGTCCTCATCTATTAAAGTTTTATCATGAGTTTGCAGCAACACAAATATAATAAATAATATGACAAAGTTTGAAATCTTGCAAGAATTACGAAAATGTGACAGAGACATAAGTGAGCAAATGTTGTTCGAAAAATGACACAATAGACCTGGTTCATGTACAGTTGACAAACCTTCAGTTTGTTAAAAATACAGTATCTGCAAAGCTCAATAAAATGAGGTATCCCTGTGTAAAGTATTTTGTGATTATTCTACATGTGATGAGACTCTGCTTTTTTTTTTTTTTTTTCCTTTAGAGCAGGTGGAGGTGAGGGGGAGGAAAAATAGAGAACCTTAAGCAGACTCCACATCTAATGTGGGACTCGATCTCACATCCTGAGATCATGACCTGAGCTGAAATCAAGAGTTGGATGCTTAGCTGAGTGAGCCCCCAGGGAGGTCTACTTCTTTTTTTTTTTTTACAGTATTTTTTTTTATTTCAGTTTTTCAGATTTTATAAATAAAATTAATCTGCTCGTAATTAACTGGTTATGTTCTCTTCCACCTGCATTCTATTATTAAGCCCATCCAGTGAGGTTTTTTTTTTAATTTTTAATTTTTTATAAACATATATTTTTATCCCCAGGGGTACAGGTCTGTGAATCACCAGGTTTACACACTTCACAGCACTCACCAAAGCACATACCCTCCCCAGTGTCCATAACCCCACCCCCTTTTCCCAAACCCCTTCCCCCCAGCAACCCTCAGTTTGTTTTGTGAGATTAAGAGTCACTTATGGTTTGTCTCCCTCCCAATCCCATCTTGTTTCATTTATTCTTCTCCTACACACTTAAGCCCCCATGTTGCCTCACCACTTCCTCATATCAGGGAGATCATATGATAGTTGTCTTTCTCTGCTTGACTTATTTCGCTAAGCATGATACGCTCTAGTTCCATCCACGTTGTCGCAAATGGCAAGATTTCATTTCTTTTGATGGCTGCATAATATTCCATTGTGTATATATACCACATCTTCTTGATCCATTCATCTGTTGATGGGCATCTAGGTTCTTTCCATAGTATGGCTATTGTGGACATTGCTGCTATAAACATTCGGGTGCACGTGCCCCTTTGGATCACTATGTTTGTATCTTTAGGGTAAATACCCAGTAGTGCAATTGCTGGGTCATAGGGCAGTTCTATTTTCAACATTTTGAGGAACCTCCATGCTGTTTTCCAGAGTGGTTGCACCAGCTAGTATTCCCACCAACAGTATAGGAGGGTTCCCCTATCTCCACATCCTCGCCAGCATCTGTCATTTCCTGACTTGTTGATTTTAGCCATTCTGACTGGTGTGAGGTGATATCTCATTGTGGTTTTGATTTGTATTTCCGTGATGCCGAGTGATATGGAGCATTTTTTCATGTGTCTGTTGGCCATCTGGATGTCTTCTTTGCAGAAATGTCTGTTCATGTCCTCTGCCCATTTCTTGATTGGATTATTTGTTCTTCGGGTGTTGAGTTTGCTAAGTTCTTTATAGATTCTGGACACTAGTCCTTTATCTGATATGTCGTTTGCAAATATCTTCTCCCATTCTGTCAGTTGTCTTTTGATTTTGTTAACTGTTTCCTTTGCTGTGCAAAAGCTTTTGATCCTGATGAAATCCCAATATTCATTTTTGCCCTTGCTTCCCTTGCCTTTGGCGTTGTTCCTAGGAAGATGTTGCTGCGGCTGAGGTCGAAGAGGTTGCTGCCTGTGTTCTCCTCAAGGATTCTGATGGATTCCTTTCGCACATTGAGGTCCTTCATCCATTTTGAGTCTATTTTTGTGTGTGGTGTAAGAAAATGGTCCAATTTCATTTTTCTGCATGTGGCTGTCCAGTTTTCCCAGCACCATTTATTGAAGAGGCTGTCTTTTTTCCATTGGACATTCTTTCCTGCTTTGTCGAAGATGAGTTGACCGTAGAGTTGATGGTCTATTTCTGGACTCTCTATTCTGTTCCATTGATCTGTGTGTCTGTTTTTGTGCCAGTACCATGCTGTCTTGATGATGACAGCTTTGTAATAGAGCTTGAAGTCCGGAATTGTGATGCCACCAACGTTGGCTTTCTTTTTCTTTTCTTTCTTTCTTTTTTTTTTTTTAAGATTTTATTTGTTTATTTGACAGAGAGAGATCACAAGTAGGCAGAGAGGCAGGCAGAGAGAGAGAGAGAGAGGAAAGCAGGCTCTCCGCTCAGCAGATAGCTCGATGCGGGACTCGATCCCAGGACCCTGGGATCATGACCCGAGCCGAAGGCAGCGGCTTAACCCACTGAGCCACCCAGGTGCCCCTTTGGCTTTCTTTTTCAATATCCCTTTGGCTATTTAGGTCTTTTCTGGTTCCATATAAATTTTAGCATTATTTGTTCCATTTCTTTGAAAAAGATGGATGGTACTTTGATAGGAATTGCATCAAATGTGTAGATTGCTTTAGGTAGCAAAGACATTTTCACAATATTTATTCTTCCAATCCAGGAGCATGGAGCATTTTTCCATTTCTTTGTGTCTTCCTCAATTTCTTTCATGAGTACTTTATAGTTTTCTGAGTATAGATTCTGTGCCTCTTTGGTTAGGTTTATTCCTAGGTATCTTATGGTTTTGGGTGCAACTGTAAATGGGATGGACTCCTTAATTTCTCTTTCTTCTGTCTTGCTGTTGGTGTAGAGAAATGCAACTGATTTCTGTGCATCGATTTTATATCCTGACACTTTACTGAATTCCTGTACAAGTTCTAGCAGTTTTGGAGTGGAGTCTTTTGGGTTTTCCACATATAGTATCATATCATCTGCGAAGAGTGATAATTTGACTTCTTCTTTGCCGATTTGGATGCCTTTAATTTCCTTTTGTTGTCTGATTGCTGAGGCTAGGACCTCTAGTACTATGTTGAATAGCAGTGGTGATAATGGACATCCCTGCCATGTTCCTGACCTTAGCGGAAAAGCTTTCAGTTTTTCTCCATTGAGAATGATATTTGCGGAGGGTTTTTCATAGATGGCTTTGATGATATTGAGGTATGTGCCCTCTATCCCTACACTTTGAAGAATTTTGATCAGGAAGGGATGCTGTACTTTGTCAAATGCTTTTTCAGCATCTTTTGAGAGTATCATATGGTCCTTGTTCTTTCTTTTATTGATGTATCATCTTGACTGATTTGCGGATGTTGAACCAACCTTGCAGCCCTGGAATAAATCCCATTTGGTCGTGGTGAATAATCCTTTTAATGTACTGTTGAATCCTATTGGCTAGTGTTTTGGTGAGTATTTTCGCATCTGTGTTCATCAAGGATATTGGTCTATAGCTCTCTTTTTTGATGGGATCCTTGTCTGGTTTTGGGATCAAGGTGATGCTGGCCTCATAAAATGAGTTTGGAAGTTTTCCTTCCATTTCTATTTTTTGGAACAGTTTCAGGAGAATAGGAATTAGTTCTTCTTTCTATGTTTGGTAGAATTCCCCCGGGAAGCCGTCTGGCCCTGGGCTTTTGTTTGTTTGGAGATTTTTAATGACTGTTTCAGTCTCCTTACTGGTTATGGGTCTGTTCAGGCTTTCTATTTCTTCCTGGTTCAGTGGTGGTAGTTTATATGTTTCTAGGAATGCATCCATTTCTTCCAGATTGTCAAATTTGTTGGCGTAGAGTTGCTCATAGTATGTTCTTATTATTGTCTGTATTTTTTTGGTGTTAGTTGTGATCTCTCCTCTTTCCTTCATGGTTTTATTTATTTGGGTCCTTTCTCTTTTCTTTTTGATAAGTCAGGCCAGGGGTTTATCAATTTTATTAATTCTTTCAAAGAACCAGCTCCTAGTTTTGTTGATTTGTTCTATTGTTTTTTTTTTTTTTTTTTTGGTTTCTATTTCATTGATTTCTGCTCTGATCTTTATGATTTCTCTTCTCCTGCTGGGCTTAGGGTTTCTTTCTTGTTCTTTCTCCAGCTCTTTTAGGTGTAGAGTTAGGTTGTGTACCTGAGACCTTTCTTGTTTCTTGAGAAGGGCTTGTACCGCTATATATTTTCCTCTCAGGACTGCCTTTGTTGTGTCCCACAGATTTTGAACCGTTGTATTTTCATTATCATTTGTTTCCATAATTTTTTTCAATTCTTCTTTAATTTCCTGGTTGACCCATTCATTCTTTAGAAGGATGCTGTTTAGTCTCCATGTATTTGAGTTCTTTCCAAACTTCCTTTTGTGGTTGAGTTCTAGCTTTAGAGCATTGTGGTCTGAAAATATGCAGGGAATGATCCCAATCTTTTGATACTGGTTGAGTCCTGTTTTAGGACCGAGGATGTGATCTATTCTGGAGAATGTTCCATGTGCACTAGAGAAGAATGTGTATTCTGTTGCTTTGGGATGAAATGTTCTGAATATATCTGTGATGTCCATCTGGTCCAGTGTGTCGTTTAAGGCCTTTATTTCCTTGCTGATCTTTTGCTTGGATGATCTGTCCATTTCCGTGAGGGGAGTGTTAAAGTCCCCACTCTTATTGTATTATTGTTGATGTGTTTCTTTGATTTTGTTATTAATTGGTTTATATAGTTGGCCGCTCCCACGTTGGGGGCATAGATATTTAAAATTGTTAGATCTTCTTGTTGGACATACCCTTTGAGTATGATATAGTGTCCTTCCTCATCTCTTATTATAGTCTTTGGCTTAAAATCTAATTGATTTGATATAATGGTTGCCCCTCCTGCTTTCTTCTGATGTCCATTAGCATGGTAAATTCTTTTCCACCCCCTCACTTTACATCTGGAGGTGTCTTTGGGCTTAAAATGAGTTTCTTGGAGGCAACATATAGATGGGTTTTGTTCTTTTATCCATTCTGATACCCTGTGTCTTTTGACAGGGGCATTTAGCCCATTAACAGTCAGGGTAACTATTGAGAGATGTGAATTTGGTGCCATTGTATTGCCTGTCAGGTGACTGTTACTGTGTATTGTCTTTGTTCCTTTGTGATCTACCACTTGTAGGCTCTCTCTTTACTTAGAGGACCCCTTTCAATATTTCCTGTAGAGCTGGTTTGGTGTTTTTAAATTCTTTCAGTTTTTGTTTGTCCTGGAAGCTTTTAATCTCTCCTTCTATTTTCAATGGTAGCCTAGCTGGATATAGTATTCTTGGCTGCATGTTTTTCTCATTTAGTGCTCTGAAAATATCATGCCAGCTCTTTCTGGCCTGCCAGGTCTCTGTGGATAAGTCAGTTGCCAATCTAATATTTTTACCATTGTATATTACAGACTTCTTTTCCCTGGCTGCTTTCAGGATTTTCTCTTTGTCACTGAGACTTGTAAATTTTACTATTAGGTGACGGGGTGTGGGCCTATTCTTTTGATTTTGAGGGGCGTTCTCTGAACCTCCTGAATTTTGATGCTCATTCCTTTTGCCATATTGGGGAAATTCTCCCCAATAATTCTCTCCAGTATACCTTCTGCTCCCCTCTCTCTTTCTTCTTCTTCATGAATCCCAATTATTCTAATGTTGTTTCGTCTTATGGTGTCACTTATCTCTTGAATTCTCCCCTCGTGGTCCAGTAGCTGTTTGTCCCTCTTTTGCTCAGCTTCTTTATTCTCTGTCATTTGGTCTTCTATATCACTAATTCTTTCTTCTGCCTCATTTATCCTAGCAGTGAGAGCCTCCATTTTTGATTGCACCTCATTAATAGCTTTTTTGATTTCAACTTGGTTAGATTTTAATTCTTTTATTTCTCCAGAAAGGGCTTTTATATCTCCCGAGAGGGTTTCTCTAATATCTTCCATGCCTTTTTCGAGCCCAGCTAGAACCTTGAGAATTGTCATTCTGAACTCTAGATCTGACATATTACCAATGTCTGTATTGATCAGGTCCGTAGCCTTCGGTACTGCCTCTTGTCCCTTTTTTTTTGGTGAATTTTTTCGTCTTGTCATTTTGTCCAGATAAGAGTATATGAAGGAGCAAGTAAAATACTAAAAGGGTGGCAACAACCACAGGAAAATATTCTTAAACCAAATTAGAAGAGATCACGAATCATGAGGGGGGAGAAAGGGGAGAAAAAGAGGTTCAAAAAGGAAGAAAAAAAAAAAGGAAAGAAAAATAAAGAAAAAAGAAAAGAAGAAAAAGAAAAGAAAACAAATTTATAAAAAGAAAACAAATAAAAATATAAAAAAGAAAATATATATATATATTAGATAAACTAATTATAAAACGTTAAAAAAGAAAAAGGTAAAAGTTAAAAAAAAATTTTACCAGAAGGCGAGAAAAAAAACAAAAAATTAAAAAGAAAATAATTAAATTAACTGCAAGACTAAAAAAAATCACAGGGAAAAAGCCATGAGTTTCATGCTTTGCTTTCTCCTCCTCTGGAATTCTGCTGCTCTCCTTGGTATTGAAACCGCACTCCTTGGTTGGTGAACTTGGTTCGGCTGGATTTCTTGTTAATCTTCTGGGGGAGGGGCCCGGTGTAGTGATTCTCAAGTGTCTTTGCCGCAGTAGGAATTGCACCGTCCTTACCAGGGTCCGGGGTGAGTAATCCGCTCGGGTTTGCTTTCAGGAGCTTTTGTTCCCTGAGCACTTTCCGTAGAGTTCCGGAGGATGGGAATACAAATGGCGGCCTCCTGTTCTCCGGCCCAGAGGAGCCGAGAGCCCAGGGCCCCACTCCTCAGTGGGCCCTCAGAGAACAGCGCCCAATAACTCCCGTCTGCCTGACCTCCAGCCACGCTCCGAGCTCACCGAGCCTGAGACCGTTTCAAGGTAACACCGAGCTGCGAGCTCACTGTTGGCTCTGTCTCTGTAGCCGGCTTCCCCGTTCCAATACCCACAAGCTCTGCAACACTCAGACACCCCCAATCCTTCTGTGACCCTGCGGGACCTGAGGCCACGCTGACCCCGCGTGGGCTTCCCCCCAGTTTACCCTCTGGAACGATGTCCGTCAGCGGAACAGGCTTTTCAAAGTCCTGATTTTGTGCTCCGTTGCTCCGCCACTTGCCGGGAGCCGGCCCCCCCCCCCCCCCCGGGGGTCTATCCTCCCGTCGCTTTGGATTCATTTCTCTGCCGGTCCTACCTTTCAGAAAGTGGTTGTTTTTCTGTTTCCAGAATTGCTGTTCTTCTCTTCGATCTGTCGATGGATTTTCAGTTGTTTGCAATCTTTAGATAAGCTATCTAGCTCATCTCCGGCTAGCTGAAGTAGTCTCAGCCTGCTACTTCTCCGCCATCTTGATTCCTCCCTCCTGTGAGTTTTTTATATTGGTTATTGTATTTTCCAGTTCTCTATTTTGTATTTTTTATAACATTTATTTTTCCTGAAACTTTCAGTTCTTTCATTGTTTTTAAGAGAATTTAAAATATTTTTCTTATGGTGGTTTTAAAATTATTATGAGATCATTGTAGCCCTGATTCATATTGGTGTTAGGATCTGTTGATGGTTTTTTTGATTCCAGTTGTGATATTCCTGGTTCTTGCTACCATTAATGATTTTTGACTGGATTTGGACATTTTGCCAATTATCTTAGGAGACACTGTGTCTTCACCTTAACTTGTGTCATTAAATTGTGTTGCTTGTTAAGAAATGGAGGTTCCGCTCACTACTGGACCCCACTAACACTAACCTGATGGGGGAATCACATTGCTGCTTGCTTCTGCTGGCTTGGGAATAGAAGAAGAGCTTTCCCTCAGATATGCTGCATCCAGCTCTCTGGCAAACTGGAGAGGGCCTTGGTTTGGTTGGGGAGGAAGTGGAGGATCAGTTGCTTGCTCAGCTCACTGCATGCTGTCCCTGGGGTGAGGTGGTGGGTGGTGGGATCAGATTGTTGCTGCCTGCTTCCACCAGGCAGAGGATGGAAGATTAGCTTGTCCACACCTCCCCCCTGGGGAGTGGGAGTGGGCTACCTGCTGTTTGGGGTGGCCCATTGCCTGCCTCTACTGAACTGTAGAGGAAGGAGAGGCTGTATGCAGTTTTCTGTTGGTGTTTTGCCAAAGTAGGGCAGGTAAGCTTACAAAAATTTCCCCTTGGGCTATCTTTTTACTGGTGCTTTGGCTAAGGGAAGCAAGACTTTTCTCTTTTGGGGGATAGTTGTGGGTCTGCAAGTTCTGCAACATCCTTTTCTGAATATGTGAGCCGCAGTAAGGAAACTGAGGAGACTCACGAATGTGTTGTTCCTTAAATCCTTTATTCTCCAGACAGCTTGCCTCCTTTTTTGCATATTTTAGAGTCATCTTATGCTTGTTCTTTATATTATGTCCAGGCATGTTTAGCTATAAGAGGGAAGATCTGGGAGGAATGGAGCATAATTGGAAATATAAAGTCACTTTTAAGTGATGCCTATGGAAATACAAATTGGTGCAACTTTTTGGAAAGTAATTTAAAAGCATCTATGACTTAACAATACACATCACTTTCTTTCTAACAGATTCGCTTTTGGTGTTACAAAAAGAAGCATGAATTATTCAGGATGTATCCCTGAGGGTGTCCGATGTAGTAGCATTGTTTCTAGTGGTTACTATCTGGAAATACTATCCATACTATACATTGATATTAAAATAATGATAAAGCTATCGTATAAGTGATTCATTAACTTGGAGGTATGTTCATTATAGACAAGTGGCAAAATGAAAGGGCGGAGCCACGTATAATGAAGTTATTTTTATAAAACAAATAAAAATGGCAAAAACTCTTCTATTTGTATAAAAATTTATTTTAAAAAAAAGCTAGGGAAGGATAATACCAACTTGGTATTATCAGAGGAGGGTGGGATAGGGAGATTTTTATTTTTATTTTATTTTATTTTATTCATTTTTATTTTAGCCTTGTTATAAAAATGTTTCACTCCTGTAATTAAATTATAATGAAGAAAAAAATGTCAGCAATAAACACTAGCTGATTTTAAAGATTAAGGGAATCCTTAAGGCAGTCAAAGCTCAAGTTCTTTTCAACTTTTAGATTAAATTTATGAATGTGTTACTCTCAGAAACACAGAGGTAGCCCGCCCAGACTATGGAAAATCTTGGTACTTGTTGCTTTGTGCTTTGCAGCCCAAGTATTATATTAAAGTGTCTATAAAATGTAAGGTTGAATATAAAAATATGCAAAAAGAGGGCAGAAATCAGGTTAGAGAGATATTAAAACTCTCTGTGATGAGTTTGTATGCAAGATTTTTTATTCTTCCTTACCTGTCCCCTGGAACTCCACTAGCAGATAGAATTCTAAACTAACTACGATGCTGTTCATCTGCCTGAGAACTTGAAACCTCACATCGAGAGCCCACGATAACCTTTACTACATTATGTAGATATTTTTTCCTGTTTACTGTCATCACCATTGGCCTTTTATGGATTAAATATCAGCACATTTTCTATGATGTCAGTTTTCAAATCTATCTTGCATGACAGGCAGTGAAATTGAGCTGTCAGGATCAGATAAAAATTACATGATGGCCCCAAAATGTCCACCTATTTTTCCAAAGGGTTTCCTGCTCATATTGAATATGACAGATGATAAAATAGGGTCTTAGTTGTCTCTAGAAGTGATAATTCTTTCAGAGGATGAATAGTCTCGTAAGCTCATTGTATAGATTTGCTCTGTGAGCCTGGAATTTCAGTGACTCCTGAGGGATCACGTTTTCTTCAAGGTTTTTTTTTCTCCCCCTTCTCCATAGCATTACTATTAATATGGTGACTAGTGAAATACAGTAAAAGTCTACTTTGATCTTGGAGATTTTTTTTAAAGGAACATTTATTCTGTATAATTGGTTAACTGTGTGGGAAGAATTTTTCTCAGGTTACACCATACAAAAGCCAATTCCAGATAGATTAAAGAATTATGTACCAAAAAGGAACCATAAGCAGCTGAGAAAGAATATGTTTAAATATTTGTAGCCAAAGTTTTTTGAGTAGAAAAACAATGAAAGAAACCATGAAAGGAAATACTGATCGTTTGGCTGTATATAGATTAGAAACCTTTTTTGTTTGTGTGTTTATTTTAAAAATTTAAATTCATTTAATTAACATAATGGCATTATTGGTTTCAGAGGTAGAGGTCATTGATTCATCCATCTTATGTAATGCCCAGTGCTTACTATATCGTGTGCCCTCCTTGATGTCCACCCCCCAGCCACCTCATCCCTCCCACCCCCCCACCCCCTCCAGCAACCCTCAGTTTGTTCCTTTGATTAAGAGTCTCTGATGGTTTGTCACCCTCTCCGGTTTCATCTTCTTTTATTTTTTTCTCTCTTCCCCTATGATCCTCTGTTTTGTTTCTTAAATTTCATGTATTAGTGAGATCATATGATAACGTTTTTCTCTGATTGACTTATTTCACTTAGAATAATACCCTGTAGTTCCATCCGTGTCATTGCAAATGGCAAGATTTAATTTTTTTGATGGCTGACTAATATTCCATCGTGTGTGTGTGTGTATGTAGGTAGGTATGTATATACATACATACACACCACATCTTTATTCATTCATCTGTTGATAGACATCTGGGCTCTTTCCATAGTTTGGCTATTGTGGACATTGCTGCTATAAACATTCAGGGGCATGTGCCCCTTTAGATCACTATATTTGTCTCTTTGGGGTAAATACTTGGTAGTGTAATTGCTGGATTGTAGGATATAGATTAGGAACTTTTATTTACTCCCAAATTATAAATAAAATTTCATGTTAACAAAATTCATGAAATTTTTATCATATATAACAAAGAGTTAACCTATATTCTATAAAGAGATTCATGAAGATATGAAGAGATACTTAACAGGCAATTGAAATGCAAATTAAAATTATAACCAAATACTATTTCTACCCATCATAATATATTAAGGAAAAAACCATCACTATCTTACATTGAAAGTACAGATTAAAGATTTATTTTTATTATTATTTTTTAAGAATTTATTTATTTATTTGACAGATCACAAGTAGGCAGAGAGTCAGGTAGAGAGAGAGGAGGAAGCAGGCTTCCTGCCAAGCAGAGAGCCAAATGTGGTACTCGATCCCAGGACCCTGATAGCATGACCTGAGCTGAAGACAGAGGCTTAACCCACTCTGAGCCACACAGGTGCCCCTGAAAGTACAGATTAAAGGACAACTTTTAACCAGTAGGTGAAGCTACCTTTTTGACGGCATTTAAAAATGTGTATCAGGAATCCCTATGAATCAGTAGTTCCACTGCTTTAAGTAAATTTGAATCACAGGTTTGTACTTTTATGAGAGTGTCAAGGACCTGAAAGATGGGAATGAATCCTCCCTCAGTGTGTCTTCCTTTACTTGCTTGCTGAGATTTTCATTAACTTTAACTGTTATGGAAGTACCTAGAGGCTCTTTACCCAATCCCCTGGTTCTAGTTGCCCCTGTCCACAGTATAATCATGACCGCTCACTCTTACACAGTAGCGTAACCCTCATTCCCTAAAATGGAATTGCTGTTGTGTCCTCTGGTGGCAGCTTTCCTTCTTCCTTGGACCCAATCTAGCAGAGCTGTGGGGTCAGAGACCAGAAATAAAAACCCTGTGAATGCTGTAAGACATAACACAATTTTTCACTGTGTCCTTCCCAGTTGGCACCATGACTGAGTTGTCAGTGGGTAGGTCATTCCTCCTTCCAGTCAAGCCAGGTGCTCGTGGGAAAAAGGGTGCTTGCTGAGATAAGTGAATTTCATGGGCTTGAGCACATTACCACACTTCTTTTACTGTTAATAAAATCCTGGGTCAGATATATTATTATATTGATTACTATGATGATAAATAAGGCATTTCTTAAATCCACAGTTAGTGGCACAGGCAGACGCTTAGAGGCAGGGAAAGCAAATCCGTATCCAGGATATGTAACTTGTTACACCAAGGGGAGTTTACTGCCTGACAGTAAACTTGTACTTGTTGCTAGATGACTGGCAGGTCTCCCCAGGAAATGGGGCCAAATGGGGCACTCAGCATTGGCTTCTCCTATTGGCTGAAGTGACAACATCCAGGTCATGGTTGATGAGGAGCATTCCTTTTGCTGAGCCCACGCATAGCCTTCGTTGTTGCTGCCTGGGCTGCTTTGCATGTGGGCCCGTTGAGCAAGTCCCAGAGTGGCTGGAGGGAGTCCTGACTGATGTTGCAGATGATGTCGTCCAGTAATTGAGAACCTCCTCTGACGGGGATGCCCACTAAAGGTCATCCACATGGTTCAGTGATATCTTCATGCTTTGTGCCCGTTCAGATATGTCTGCCTACATACCCCATTCCCAGCACTTGTCATCGGTCTTCATATCTTGTTCTTTCTAAGTCCCTGACCACCCTCCTAAGCTGTTAGCTAGTGCCCAGGAATCAGCATGCATCTCTGCTTGGAGCTGTATCTTCATTTAAACACAGGCTTTAACAAAATGTATTTGAAGCTCTGCAACCTGGGAGGATTTCCTTTCCTGGAACTCTTGTGTTTTGGTTTGTAAACTGCAGGCAGCAGTGTACTTCGATTTGGTGCCAGCAAATTGTACCGCGCCATTCAGCAAGCAGGCTCAGTGGTTTTCCTCTTCAGTCACGTGGTCGTAAGTAATTCTCGATCAGGATCAAAGGATGGGGGGGCAATGCCATAGAGTGTGTGTCAGAGGAATCTCAGCCACCTACTTAGGCAGCTTACTAGTACATTCTGGACCTGTTCCAGCTCAGTTTCTTCTTCTGATTAGTTTCCCTGGTGGGTTACTGCTCTGCATGCCCAGCCTAGTAGCTTGGTGTGTCTGGTTAATGTTACAGGTAATGAAAGGTAACTCAGATGATGTGATCTTTCGATGTTCACAGTTATGCATCTTTTCTCCATCAGGAACTGTTTCTACAAAGAATTGTTATCTGCAGATGAGCATGTGGCTCTGCTCTAAAACCCCCAGGTCCCTTTGGGCAGCTATGACAAAATGCCAGAGACTCGCTAGCTTATCAACAACAAAAACACGGTTCCAGAGGGTGGAAGTGTGACATTCGGGTACCAGCATGGTTGGAGGAAGGCCCTCTCCCAGTCATAAACTTCTCCTTGTGTCCTCACATGGAGGAAGGAACTAGGGAGCTCTGTGGGATCTCTTTTATAAGGGCACTAATTCCATTCATGAAGGCTCTCCCTTCATCACCTAATTACCTCTCAGGGGTGACCTAGTTGCTTTCTAACACCATCACATTGGGTGTTGGGAGTCCAAACGGTGAATTTTAGGGGAAATACAACCCTTCAGAATATAGCAACCCTAGAGATTTGTGTTGTGATCCACTTCTTGGTGATTCCCTGGGACTTGCTCTGTCAACACTGTTCACCACTGACACTCAGAGTATCAGTAGCTCCGCTGGGTCAGGGTGCCTTGAGTGGCAGAGCAGCTTACACTGCAGGCTGGAAGAGCAGCAGAGCCTTCATTCACACTGCCTCTGTTCAAAACTAGCAAGTTTTTAAATGGGTTCCTCAGAAAATGAGTTAAGGAGAACACATTCAAAGGTGGTACATGTTGCTTCATAAGTTCACAGGAGGCCACTTTTTGGGTCGTAGTTGGTAGAAGATGCAATAATTTGTTTTTGACCCGGAGGGATGCCCCAATGTACTCCAGACCAGTGAGCCCCAGAAAGTTCACTGAGGACTATTAGGCCCATGGATTTTTATGGGATTTATCTGTCTCTCCTATGTCTTCCTGACCAACGGAAGTACCCGCTGCTAACTGTTCCTCAAGTCCAATCAGCTTAATGCCAACAAAGTAGCATGCAAGTGTGATATTGGATAGACATTGAGATGACCTAGATCTTTGCCACTGTTTTATGGCTGAGAGCAGGATCATGGCGTGACTCAAAGGCAAGGCAGTGGACATTGACTGTTTACTCTGATGAGTAAAAGCAAACACATGCTGGTGGTTCTTCTAAACTGGTAACAGTAAAAAGCCTTTGTCAGGTCAATAGTGACTACAATTCCAGGGTGGTGTTGATTTGCTTCAGGAAGGATCCTGAATCTTAAATCAGCTGCAGCTGGAGTCACAGCCTGTTCCTATTTTGGATCACTTATAGTCTTTCAAGATCTAGCATAGTCATTTCTAAGATTCTGCACTGGCTATGTTAATTTAAATGGGGACATTTTTTCAATTTTTGCTATTGGCGTAATTTGGTGTGATTTGGTTTTCCACTGGTGTGAGTTATTATCTTGCTAGGGGATATGCCAGACACTGCCATTTATCCCTTCTGATCATAATAGGCCTCACTGCACAGATCAGATAGCCAGTGGATGGATTCTGCTAGTTGCTAAATATGCCTGTTCCAGTTATAAATTTAGGAACTGAAGAAATAATCACTGACAAGGTTTGTAGATATGCTCAGTGAATGCAATTTGAATCGGGGCCCAAACTCCACTTATCACCCGACTTTCCTAAGTTGAGAGACAGTAGCTTTAATTACAAACAGAAGTTTTAAATTGGATGATTAATTTGCTGAGGATTCTGACAAGGCGATGGAAGAGATTTAAAGTACAAATTTTTGCTGTATGGGGGAAAAAACAGTTAAAGAATGTGCAGTAGATAGATAAAAATGGGCTTAGTGTGTAGCGCAGCAAAGAAAAATGTGGTGTTTTGGTTCTCTAGAAATAGTATATGGCCACAGCAAGGAACCGATTGTGAAGTTGTCTAGGATGAATCCAAGTGGGATGGCTATTCCCAGGTTGCACAGTACTGCAGTAGTGTGGGAAGATCTGCAGTAGACACAGACAGTGGAGCAGTGCCATCCATGGGCACAGCGAGCTCAGTAGAACTTGAGGGGAGTGGAGATGTCCTGGGGCTAGGGAGTTTGAATGGGAGGCAGAGGTGAAGGCATCTTCAGGAAGGGCATGGATTAAATTAAAGCAAGGTGTGTGGCTTTTCCATTCTTAAAACCTATCTAATTGCCTTCCCACAGTGTGGGAAGTGGTGCCATTCTCTCAATATTGTGAAATCTTGTCTCTCTCAGTATTATGAAAATCTTGTCTCCTAGTCACACCATTTCCAGGCAGTCTGTTCTGTTCTTGAGCTCCTTTCTGTTTCTCCTCCACCTGTTCACATGTAATTGTTAATTGCCTGTGTGGCTTACTCCCTTTCTGATCCTTCCTGCCACTATACAGCTCAATACAAAAAAAAAATAGTCTGATTAAAAATGGGCAGAAGACAAGAATGGACATTTTTCCAAAGAAGACATCCAAATGACCAACAGACAAATGAAAAGATGCTCACCATCACTGATCATCAGGGAAAAGCAAAGCAAAACTGCAATGAGCTGTCACCTCATTCCTGTCAGAACAGCTAAAATCTAAAACACAAGAAACAACAGGTGTTGGCAAGGATGTGCAGAAAAAGGAACACTCATGCACTATTGGTGGAATGCAAACTGATGCAGCCATTGTGGGAAACGGTATGGAGGTTCCTCAAAAAATTAAAAATAGAACTACCCTATGATCTAGTAATCACACTACTGGGTGTTTACCCCCCAAATACAGAAACACTAGTTCAAATGGATACTTGTACCCCCATGCTTATTGCAACATTATTTACAATAGCCCAGCTATGGAAGCAGCCCAAGTGTCCATCAGTCTAAGACAGATAAAGAAGATGTGGTGTATATTATATAATGGAATATTATTCAGCCATAAAAAGAATGAAATCCTGCCATTTGCAATAGTGTTGTTGGAGCTAGAAAGTATAATGCTGAGCCAAGTAAGTCAGCCAGAGAAAGACAAATACTATATGATCTCACTCATATGGAATTTAAGAAGCAAAACAAAGGAGCAAATTTAAAAAAGAGACAAACCAAGAAACAGACTCCTAGCTATAGAGAACAAACTGATGGTTATTAGAGGAGAGGGTGGTGGGGGAAATGTAGGAAGTAGGTGATGGGGATGAAAGAGTATACTTACCTTGATGGAAAAAAAATGATAATCAGTTTTCTTCCTGTAATCCCTCTGTGCTCCTCCTTTTCGTTAGCATGGCGTTTGCACCAAGCTTGCTGATGTGCAGTTCCTTTAAGAGTTGTTCATGGGGGGAGCACCTGGGTGGCTCAGTTGGTTAAACATCTGCTCAGTGGGGAGTCTGCTTCTCCCTCTGCTCCTCCCCCCACTCGTGTGAGCTTGCTCTCTCTCTAACGAATAAAATCTTAAAAAAAAAAATAAAAAGAGTTCATAGGGTTGAGAAACTTCCCTCCCCTTGTCAGGCTCTACATCTATAAACCTGTCTTGTTTCCCTGCCATTTAGAGCTTCACGTTCTGCTGGGGTTCTCCCCACTTCTCAGCCAGGTTTTCCATCCTGGGCATTTGGGCCCTCCCTCAGTGCACTTATATCTGCACTATCATCTTTAGGAAATTCTTTTAAGGTTCTGGCTGTGAATGGTACAGTTTCCTGGTTGTAGATGCAAAAATGGGAGGTAAAATGCTTGAGTTCAACTTGCCAACTGGACACAGAATCTACTTTTGTAGTTATAGAGCTCACAGTTGGAACTTGGTGGACAGTCCTTGCTTTCATTCCACGTCAGGCTCTCTTAGCTGGTTATCCCTCTTCTGTTTCATTCCAGGTCCTCCTTGTTTCCTATCATTCTGAGGTGATTTCATCTAATCCAATGGCTTCAAACCCTTTTATCTGCTGGTAGGCACTGAAATGACCTCTTACCACTCTAGGCTTATATGATCGCCATGTGTTCAATGTTCAGTGGCATGCCTAAGAGGAATCTCCTCTTAGTTAACCTGTACCAACCAGATCTGCTTTCCACCTCCATCTCCACTCCCAGACTCCACCATCTCAATAGCATTTAACATTCTAGGTGGTATTCTTTATCTAGTTATTTGATCCCAAACCTCTGAGTAACTCATGTTTTTGTTGTTGTTTTCATCACTTAGTCCATTTCACCAGCAAAACATATTGACTCTTCCTCCTAAACCTCCCCGTTTACCTACTTTCCATCCAGACCTCTCCTACTCTTCGTTCAAGCCAACAGCATCTCTCCTTGGCTATGACACTAGCCTGCTAACTGGTTTCTCTGTTTCTAATCTTGCACCCCCCCCCCATGATTTATTTTCCTTATGAAAGCTAGAATAATCTGATGAAAACATCTTGGAGTTAGTTGAATTCAAGGTGATTCTGATTATAACACAAACACCCAGTTTTTCAGTGATAGATTCAAAAAGGCTTGTTGGAACCATGGTGAACATATGTGTGTGTGTGTGTGTGTGTGTGTATTTTTTTAAGGAATTTGATGAAATACACATATCTACCTATAACTCTAAATTTTAAACCCATTATGGTGGTTACATGTATGTACTTAAAATTACATAAAAGAATATACTGGTTTAGAAATTTTTTCCATTCTTGCATTTCAAAAGACGGATTCATTTTAACACTCCACAGGCATCTTCTTCAGCTGTTTTATTGAGGTATTACCACAGCTTGGTTGACATCAGCTCTTTGAGTTTTTTCTGAAACATCTGACATGGTATTCCAGGGAGTATCACCATCTCTTCCATTTGAATTGTTTCAGAGACAACACTTTTGGTGCCCAAGTATATTGTCCCTGAAAGTCCTATATGAACCACGCCTTTCATGTATAATAGTAGACAATTACTTGGGCATTTTTCCCATGCTTATTTGTGCTCTACATAATTTAATATGATTATTAAATGGATATATATTCAGCATATTTCTTTTTTGTGTTTTTTTATAGTGGGGAGGTTTGTCTGAATAACTAACTTGCCTTTACCACAAACTGGAAGTCCACTGTCTTCTCCTGTACTTCTGAATTACTTTCAGGGTGGCCTGGCATCCAGAATAATTTTTATGGTTTTCTTCATCCTTCACTAGTTAGGTCTTGCTCAGTTTCCTTTGCTGGTCCTTCCTGATGATCCCATCTCAGTAGTAGTCCCATGCTGGAGATCTCTTTTAGTTTAATGGCCTTACCTACCATCTGCGTGTGGGTCATTGTCAGATCATTGTCAGATTAGTGTCATCAGCCTAGACCTTAACCTCTGAACTCGCATGTCAGCAGCCAACATGATATCCACACTTACTTGTCTAATGCTGGATTTTCTACCCCAGGTTTGCTATTCTATTGGTCTGTACCCCTCTCAAAAAATGGCAGCTCCGTTTTTCCAGTTGTTTAGTTACATAGTTATTCCTGGCTTCTCTCTTTCACATCTCGCATCTCTAATCAATAACAAGTCTAATTATTTGTACCTTAAAAAAATACCTAGAATCTCACGACAATTTCTCACTCGAACTATGACACTGGCTCTTCACTAGTATTTATTCTTATGTTTGTATAATCTGTTCTCTTCATGGTATCCAGAGCTGTTTTTAACCCACAAGTCAGATCATGCCATTCCCTCTCACTGAGGGTGAGAGTCAAGGTTCTTACCATGGCCTCTAATGTCTTACAAGATCTGGAGCCTATCTCTCTGCTCTTTTCTGTCACTGTGCTCCAGCCACACAAGAACACACCAAGCACATGCCTGCTTTGGGATGTTGCGTTGTGCCTTCCCAGCTGCCTGGAACATTTTGCCCTGGCCTCCACATTGCTCGCTTCTTCACTCCATCTGCTCTCTGCTTAAATGTCATCTTGCCAGAGATGCCTTCTCTGACAAGTGACTAATTGTTTTACTCTTCTTTAACTTTTAGGATTTACCACTGGGTAAACTATTTTGTAGGTATTTGTTAATTATCATTTTCCCACTTGAATGTACATTCCATGAGCCCTATCCCCATCATCTAGAAAAATGCTTAGCACATAGTGGACACTGTAAATATTGATCTAATAAATGAATATCATTATCCTTGTGCTCATTGAGTTCATTTTACTAAAGGCACTGCACTGATATAAGTACTGGAGATATAAACAAGTTTAGGATATGGCAGGTTTGGCTGCAGACTCACGTGGTACAGCAGGAGGCAGATCAGGGACCTATAAAGATGTATGTGTGTGGAATGAGCATAAGATTCCTTGGGAGATGATAGTAAGAACACTGTGGTCAGATTGGTGGGAATGACGCACAGGAATAAATGGAAGGAAATGGGGGACCAGGCAGTAGATTGGAAAGAAGACGTGTCCTAGGCAGAAATAATTCTATTACAGGTTATGGGGGAGGGGAAGAGGAGTGAATCTTATTTTTTTTATGTTTTACTTGGATTACAGTGCAGATTGTTGGTCTTTTTAACTTGATCTCTTTGTAGAAAGCTAAAAAACATCATTTACAGTTTTGTTTTAGAGCAATTGTAAAGTGTTTATGGACACTACACTCAAATGTTCCCACATTGTATTTTGTTCATAGAATGTGAATCCTTTTAGAAGCTAATGTTCCCCCTGTCAGTAAAGCCAATCTATCCTACTATAGCCTGTGTAAACACATCCTATAATGGGAGGGCACTGGGGAGAGCACAAAGAAATGAAGTGTCATTCTAGAGTTAGTTTGATATTGTTATGGATCCCATCAGTCTTTTATTTCTCCCAGCAGAATAATGGATATTTTCTTATGTGTTAAAAGTCTGTGCTAGTGTTTGGAAACTATTTGAGTAGTTTTCGCCTTAAAAAAAATAAAAGATATATTTCAGGCTATGGTAGTTAGGTAGCACATTATTACATTTTGTAACAGATAATTTAAATACCAAGGAAAAATCAGTTCCTTATAGACGAGTGTTAATTTGCTTTTTTTAATACCCTGTGAATTTTGGCAGGATTTTTTTTGGATCCCCTGATTTCCAATAGATAAACATTTCCATATTCTCTGTTTTCTGTTTCTGGAGCTACCTGTTACTTATATAAGGGATTTCCTGGAACAAGGAAAGAAGCCTTCTTCTGAAACATCTCAATATCTGAGTGGATTCAAGTGATCCAGGCTTATTGATTCCCCAACTGCCTTCCAGAAGCAAATGTAAATTCTGTCTGGAGAAGTCTAATCCTAGGCTGCAAAATACTTTTCCAGTTTCCATGTATAGAATCTAACCCTCAATAGAAAGTAATTAGGCCTACGAGGACATAAGATGATATGACAAAAACAAATGAAAAACAAACAAACAAACAAACAAGGTAACAGTATCCACAAAGGATACAGACGATGGACGTATCAGATGTTGACCTTAAAATAATGAGATCAGTATATTCCTGTTCAGATGAGACATTTCAATAGAGAGCTAGAGCAATAAAAACAAACAAAAATGGGGATTCAAGAACTGAAAAATGCAGTAACTGAAAGTAGGAGTTCTGGATTAGACACAGCTGAAAAGAGAATTAATCTACTGAAGTAAGGTGGGGTTAGGATAGAGAGAAATTCAGGGTAGAAAACATGAAGAAGAGCAGAAGAGATAGGAGATGACAGTGGAAATGTTGGTTTTTACAATAGTGCTGGATTACTTTAGATATCAGTATAGAGAGACTGTATTAAGTTATACTGTATAAAATATCAATTCTGATAGATTGCATGTTTAAATATAAAAATGTTATTTAAACAATAAAGCTTCCAGTAGATAACAAATAAAAATATCTTCATGATCCTGGAGTTGACCAACATTTTTTTAACAGGACACTAAAGCAGTTGAAGAAGGAAAATATTGATAGATTGCATTACCTTAAAATTGGGAACTCTGTTCATCAAAAGACATCATTAAGAGAATAACATAATAAGACATAGGGTGCAGGAAGGTATTTGACACACACATAATCAACAGTGGGCTCTTAATTACAGTATCTAAAGAACTGAAAGGGGATAGCCCAACAGGAAAATGAACACAAGACTTGAACAGGCAGTTTACAAAAGTCATTCTCCAAGAGGGCACTAAACACACAAAAAGGTGCATAACCTTATTAATCATCAGGAAAATTCAGTTTGATTGTAATGATGTACCAAAGGATACTCACCGGAATGGCTATGATTAAAAAATCTGTTAACGTGGGGCGCCTGGGTGGCTCAGTGGGTTAAGCCGCGGCCTTCGGCTCAGGTCATGATCTCAGGGTCCTGGGATCGAGTCCCGCATCGGGCTCTCTGCTCAGCAGGGAGCCTGCTTCCTTCTCTCTCTCTCTGCCTGCCTCTCAGTGTACTTGTAATTTCTCTCTGTCAAACAAATAAATAAAATCTTTAAAAAAAAAATCTGTTAACGTAAATTTTGGCAAAAATGTAGAGCAACTGGAATTCTTTATATCTCCCTGTTGGAATGTAAATTGTCTTAATAATCACTTTGGAAAACTGATCATCTGCAGTGTCTACTAAACTGAATCTAAGAATGCGTTGTGATCCAGCAATTTTACTTGCAGGTGTTTACCCAACATGGGACATGTTTACATGTGCCAAGCATAAGATATTCTTAGCACTATTCATAAATTGAAACAGTTCCAACATCCATCAATAATGACTAAGTTGTGGTATATCCACACACTGGAATACTATCCAGCAATGGAAAAGAGCATGGATGAATGTCAGCAATTAGAATTCAAGCAAAGGCATGGCTGCAGATAAGTGGTAATGTTTGGTTTGATCATGATTAAGAATTGAGCCTGTTTTAGAAGTTCTCAGTGCATGAATGAATTTTCTTGACTTTTGAGTTTCACACTAAGATCATCTGTAAAGACATTTAATTTGAACTTCATTAATATCTCTAATATGTTTGCCTTGGGCTAGTTTTGCTAAAGAGCATGAAGAGCATCCTAGTTATCAGCTGGAAGCCTGGGCCCTGGCCGTGAGAATCCTCAGAGTCTTCTGGGGAAGGGGGCTGGAAGCCTCAATGGGAATTCACTTAGTCTCTATTTGTACTTGGGTAGTGGTCTCTTTGATTTGGTCTACTTTCTCCCAGTCTAGAAACTTTCTGTTTCATTTTCTCTCAGAATAAACCTCCCAATTTCAATGTCTTCTTGGGTGCAAGTTCAGTGGCAGTCACCTGACTTATTGGGTAGAGGAGGTAATCTAGGGATAAGCTGCTTTTTTTTTTTTTAATCAGACTTTGCCCTGTATTTGTTATTTTACCCTTCCTCTTTCACGCTTAGTTTTAGAAGGACCTTTTTAGTCAGTAGAACCAGGCAAGTGGTTATCTACCTGGAAGAATTATGGATTTCAATTTCTTCACAATACATATGATAAATCCGTTTCCAATGAATTGAGGAATTCAGTGGGAAAGACCAAAAAAAGGAGAAGAAAGAGAAAGAAGGGAAAAGAAGGGAAAGAAGAAAGATCTTGACCATATAGATAATGCCTACAAGTCAGTAAGAGAAGATTGAAAACCCAGTGGGAGAATGAGCAAAACACTTGACCAGGTATTTCACAAAAGAGGAGATACAAAAATATGCTTACCATGTTAATAATGAAGAAAATTCAAATGAAGACCACAGGATATGGATGGGTCAAGATGAAATCTGACACCAGTAGATAGCAATGAACTTACAACTCAGAGGCAACTCCTACCTGGCTGTTGGGACTACCTTGGGACAGCCACTTTGGGAAGAAGTGGGGCAGCACCATGATGTGGAACTGTCATGGTTCTCTTTCTATGTATGTACCTCAGCCTCTTTTGCCCCTGTAACCCAGTAGACAGATGCAGTGGCCTTCACAGTGGAAAGGTCTGTAAGAAAGAAAGCTGACAGCAGCCATAATGCCTCTTACTAGAAGATTGGGTTAATAAATGGCTGTACATCCTGGATGTTCTCTTAAAATAAAACTGACCTGATAGCTATTTTATTTCCTTACAGGAAATGTTTACATTTTTCTTACATCAAAAGGAGTAGTAAATTTTTTAAAAATTTTTTATTTTTTATAAACGTATATTTTTAACCCAGGGGTACAGGTCTGTGAATCGCCAGGTTTACACACTTCACAGCACTCACCAAAGCACATACCCTCCCCAATGTCCATAACCCCACCCCCCTTCGCCCAACCCCCCACCCCCCAGCAACCCTCAGTTTGTTTTGTGATATTAAGAGTCACTTATGGTTTGTCTCCCTCCCAATCCCATCTTGTTTCATTGATTCTTCTCCTACCCACTTAAGCCCCCATGTTGCATCACCACCTCCTCATATCAGGGAGATCATATGATAGTTGTCTTTCTCTGCTTGACTTATTTCGCTAAGCATGATACGCTCTAGTTCCATCTATGTTGTCACAAATGGCAAGATTTCATTTCTTTTGATGGCTGCATAGTATTCCATTGTGTATATATACCACATCTTCTTGATCCATTCATCCGTTGATGGACATCTAGGTTTTTTCCATAGTTTGGCTATTGTGGACATTGCTGCTATAAACATTCGGGTGCACGTGCCCCTTCGGATCACTACGTTTGTATCTTTAGGGTAAATACCCAGTAGTGCAATTGCTGGGTCATAGGGCAGTTATATTTTCAACATTTTGAGGAACCTCCATGCTGTTTTCCAAAGTGGTTGCACCAGCTTGCATTCCCACCAACAGTGTAGGAGGGTTCCCCTTTCTCCATATCCTCGCCAGCATCTGTCATTTCCTGACTTGTTGATTTTAGCCATTCTGACTGGTGTGAGGTGATATCTCATTGTGGTTTTGATTTGTATTTCCCTGATGCCGAGTGATATGGAGCACTTTTTCATGTGTCTGTTGGCCATCTGGATGTCTTCTTTGCAGAAATGTCTGTTCATCTGTTCATGTCCTCTGCCCATTTCTTGATTGGATTATCTGTTCTTTGGGTGTTGAGTTTGCTAAGTTCTTTATAGATTTTGGACACTAGTCCTTTATCTGATATGTCGTTTGCAATTATCTTCTCCCATTCTGTCAGTTGTCTTTTGATTTGATCTTGATGAAATATCAATATTTCATTTTTGCCCTTGCTTCCCTTGCCTTTGGCGATGTTCCTATGAAGATGTTGCTGCAGTTGAGGTCGAAGAGGTTGCTGCCTGTGTTCTCCTCAAGGATTTTGATGGATTCCTTTCTCACATTGAGGTCCTTCATACATTTTGAGTCTAATTTTGTGTGTGGTGTAAGGAAATGGTGCAATTTCATTTTTCTGCATGTGGCTGTCCAATTTTCCCAACACCATTTATTGAAGAGGCTGTCTTTTTTCCATTGGACATTCTTTCCTGCTTTGTTGAAGATTAGTTGACCATAGAGTTGAGGGTCTATTTCTGGGCTCTCTATTCTGTTCCATTGATCTATGTGTCCGTTTTTGTGCCAGTACCATGCTGTCTTGATGATGACAGCTTTGTAATAGAGCTTGAAGTCCGGAATTGTGATGCCACCAACTTTGGCTTTCTTTTTCAATATCCCTTTAGCTATTCGAGGTCTTTTCTGCTTCCATATAAATTTTAGCATTATTTGTTCCATTTCTTTGAAAAAGATGGATGGTACTTTGATAGGAATTGCATCAAATGTGTAGATTGCTTTAGGTAGCATAGACATTTTCACAATATTTATTCTTCCAATCCAGGAGCATGGAGCATTTTTCCATTTCTTTGTGTCTTCCTCAATTTCTTTCATGAGTACTTTATAGTTTTCTGAGTATAGATTCTGTGCCTCTTTGGTTAGGTTTATTTCTAGGTATCTTATGGTTTTGGGTGTAATTGTAAATGGGATGGACTCCTTAATTTCTCTTTCTTCTGTCTTGTTGTTGCTGTAGAGAAATGCAACTGATTTCTGTGCATCGATTTTATATCCTGACACTTTACTGAATTCCTGTACAAGTTCTAGCAGTTTTGGAGTGGAGTCTTTTGGGTTTTCCACATACAGTATAATATCATCTGCAAAGAGTGATAATTTGACTTCTTCTTGGCCGATTTGGATGCCTTTAATTTCCTTTTGTTGTCTGATTGCTGAGGCTAGGACTTCTAGTACTATGTTGAATAGCAGTGGTGATAATGGACATCCCTGCCGTGTTCCTGACGTTAATGGAAAAGCTTTCAGTTTTTCTCCATTGAGAATGATATTTGCGGAGGGTTTTTCATAGATGGCTTTGATGATATTGAGGTATGTGCCCTCTATCCCTACACTTTGAAGAATTTTGATCAGGAAGGGATGCTGTACTTTGTCAAATGCTTTTTCAGCATCTTTTGAGAGTATCATATGGTCCTTGTTCTTTCTTTTATTGATGTATCATCTTGACTGATTTGCGGATGTTGAACCAACCTTGCAGCCCTGGAATAAATCCCATTTGGTCGTGGTGAATAATCCTTTTAATGTACTGTTGAATCCTACTGGCTAGTGTTTTGGTGAGAATTTTCGCATCTGTGTTCATCAAGGATATTGGTCTATAGCTCTCTTTTTTGATGGGATCCTTGTCTGGTTTTGGGATCAAGGTGATGCTGGCCTCATAAAATGAGTTTGGAAGTTTTCCTTCCATTGCTATTTTTTGGAACAGTTTCAGGAGAATAGGAATTAGTTCTTCTTTCAGTGTTTGGTAGAATTCCCTTGGGAAGCCATCTGGCCCTGGGCTTTTGTTTGTTTGGAGATTTTTAATGACTGTTTCAATCTCCTTACAGGTTATGGGTCTGTTCAGGCTTTCTATTTCTTCCTGGTTCAGTTGTGGTAGTTTATATGTTTCTAGGAATGCATCCATTTCCTCCAGATTGTCAAATTTGTTGGCGTAGAGTTGCTCATAGTATGTTCATATAACAGTTTGTATTTCTTTGGTGTTAGTTGTGATCTCTCCTCTTTCATTCATGATTTTATTTATTTGGGTCCTTTCTCTTTTCTTTTTGATAAGTCAGGCCAGGGGTTTATCAGTTTTATTAATTCTCTCAAAGAACCAGCTCCTAGTTTCGTTGATTTGTTCTATTGTGTTTTTGGTTTCTATTTCACTGATTTCGGCTCTGATCTTTATGATTTCTCTTCTCCTGCTGGGCTTAGGGTTTCTTTCTTGTTCTTTCTCCAGCTCCTTTAGGTGTAGGGTTAGGTTGTGTACCTGAGACCTTTCTTGTTTCTTGAGAAAGGCTTGTACCACTATATATTTTCCTCTCAGGACTGCCTTTGTTGTGTCCCATAGATTTTGAACCGTTGTGTTTTCATTATCATTTGTTTCCATGATTTTTTTCAATTCTTCTTTAATTTCCCGGTTGACTCATTCATTCTTTAGAAGGATGCTGTTTAGTCTCCATGTATTTGGGTTCTTTTCAAACTTCCTCTTGTGGTTGAGTTCTAGCTTCAGAGTATTGTGGTCTGAAAATATGCAGGGAATGATCCCAATCTTTTCATACCAGTTGAGTCCTGATTTAGGACCGAGGATGTGATCTATTCTGGAGAATGTTCCATGTGCACTAGAGAAGAATGTGTATTCTGTTGCTTTGGGATGAAATGTTCTGAATATATCTGTGATGTCCATCTGGTCCATTGTGTCATTTAAGGCCTTTATTTCCTTGCTGATCTTTTGCTTGGATGATCTGTCCATTTCAGTGAGGGGAGTGTTAAAGTCCTCTACTATTATTGTATTATTGTTGATGTGTTTCTTTGATTTTGTTATTAATTGGTTTATATAGTTGGCTGCTCCCACGTTGGGGGCATAGATATTTAAAACTGTTAGATCTTCTTGTTGGACATACCCTTTGAGTATGATATAGTGTCCTTCCTCATCTCTTATTATAGTCTTTGGCTTAAAATCTAATTGAACTGATATAGGGATTGCCACTCCTGCTTTCTTCTGATGTCCATTAGCATGGTAAATTCTTTTCCACCCCCTCATTTTACATCTGGAGGTGTCTTTGGGCTTAAAATGAGTTTCTTGGAGGCAACATATAGATAGGTTTTGTTTTCTTATCCATTCTGATACCCTGTCTTTTGATTGGGACATTTAGCCCCTTAACATTCAGGGTAACTATTGAGAGATATGAATTTAATGCCATTGTATTGCCTGTAAGGTGACTGTTACTGTATATGGTCTCTGTTCTTTTCTGATCTACCACTTGTAGGCTCTCCCTTTCCTTAGAGGACCCCTTTCAATATTTCCTGTAGAGCTGGTTTGGTGTTTTTAAATTCTTTCAGTTTTTGTTTGTCCTGGAAGCTTTTAATCTCTCCTTCTATTTTCAATGGTAGCCTAGCTGGATATAGTATTCTTGGCTGCATGTTTTTCTCATTTAGTGCTCTGAAAATATCATGCCAGCTCTTTCTGGCCTGCCAGGTCTCTGTGGATAAGTCAGCTGCCAATCTAATATTTTTACCATTGTATATTACAGACTTCTTTTCCCAGACTGCTTTCAGGGTTTTCTCTTTGTCACTAAGACTTGTATATTTTACTATTAGGTGATGGGGTGTGGGCCTTTTCTTATTGATTTTGAGGGGCGTTCTCTGAACCTCCTGAATTTTGATGCTTGTTCCCTTTGCCATATTGGGGAAATTCTCCCCAATAATTCTCTCCAGTATACCTTCCGCTCCCCTCTCTCTTTCTTCTTCTTCATGAATCCCAATTATTCTAATGTTGTTTCATCTTATGGTGTCACTTATCTCTCGAATTCTCCCCTCGTGGTCCAGTAGCTGTTTGTCCCTCTTTTGCTCAGCTTCTTTATTCTCTGTCATTTGGTCTTCTATATCACTAATTCTTTCTTCTGCCTCATTTATCCTAGTAGTGAGAGCCTCCATTTTTGATTGCACCTAATTAATAGCTTTTTTGATTTCAACGTGGTTAGATTTTAGTTCTTTTATTTCTCCTTAAAGAGCTTTTATATCTCCCAAGAGGGTTTCTCCAATATCTTCCATGCCTTTTTCGAGCCCAGCTAGAACCTTGAGAATTGTCATTCTGAACTCTAGATCTAACATATTACCAATGTCTGTATTGATTAGGTCCCTAGCCTTCGATACTGCCTCTTGTTCTTTATTTTGTGGTGAATTTTTCTGCCTTGTCATTTTGTCCAGATAAGAGTATATGAAGGAGCAAGTAAAATACTAAAAGGGTGGCAAGAACCCCAGGAAAATATGCTTTAACCAAATCAGAAGAGATCCCATATTGTGAGCGGAGAGAAAGGGGATAAAAAAAGGTTCAAAAAGAAAGAAAGAAAGAAAAAAAGAATTAAAAAAAGAAAACGTAAAAAAAGTATAAAAAAGAAAAAATATATATATTAGATAAACTAGTTAAAAAACGTTAGAAAAGGGTAAAAGTTAAAAAAATTTTAGAGAAAAAAAATTGTAGCAGAAGAAGAGAAAAAAAATGAAAAAGAAAAAAATTAAATTAACTGCAAGACTGAAAAATCACACGGAGAAAGCCATGAGTTCTGTGCTTTGCTTTCTCCTTCTCTAGAATTCTGCTGCTCTCCTTGGTGTTGAAACCGCACTCCTTGGTAGGTAAACTTGGTCTTGGCTGGATTTCTTGTTGATCTTCTGGGGGAGGGGCCTGGTGTAGTGATTCTCAAGTGTCTTTGCCCGAGGTGGAATTGCACAGCCCTTACCAGGGGTCGGTCTGAGTAATCCGCTTGGGTTTGCTTTCAGGAGCTTTTGTTCCCTGAGCGCTTTCCGTAGAGTTCCAGAGGACGGGAATACAAATGGCGGCCTCATGGTCTCTGGCCCGGAGGAGCCGAGAGCCCGGTGCCCCACTCCTCAGTGTGCCCTCAGACAACAGCGCCCAGTAACTCCCGTCTGCCTGACCTCTGGCCGCGCTCTGAGCTCACCGAGCCTGCGGCCGTTTCAAGGTAACCCCGAGCTGTGAGCTTACTGTCGGCTCTGTCTCTGTAGTCAGCTTTCCTCTTACAATATCCTCAAGCTCTGCGACACTCAGACACCCCCGATCCTTCTGTGTCCCTGCGGGACCTGAGGCCACACTGACCGCGTGGGACTTCGCCCCAGTTTAGCTTCTGGAGCGATGTCCCTCAGCGTAACAGACTTGTTTAAAATTCCTGATTTTGTGGTCCGTTGTTCAGCCGCTTGCCGTTAGGGGGCCCCTCCCCCTGGGGTCTATCTTCCCGTCGCTTTGGATTCACTTCTCCGCCAGCCTTACATTTCAAAAAGTGGTTGTTTTTCTGTTTCTAGAATTGCTATTCTTCTTCTCTTCAATCTGCCGATGGATTTTTAGGTGTTTGCAATCTTTAGATAAGCTATCTAGCTGATCTCCTGCTAGTTGAAGTAGTCTCAGCATGCTACTTCTCTGCCATCTTGACTCCTCCCCCAGGAATAGTAAAGTTTTAATGACCTGTATTTCCACACCACCTCCTGAAAAACAGCATACTCCCTCTTACTGTAATCACTTGAGGCAGGGCTCTAAATGCAGCGGAAGCCAGAGGCACGATTTTCAAGTATGATGATCTGTGAGTAAGAGAGTAGGATGAGGAGTAATTTGCCCTCTGGGATCTTTCAAGAAAGCAGTTTCTTGAGTTTGGTGGTAGAGGTAATAGTAATTATTACTATTAATAATGACAATAATTGGGGCACCTGGGTGGCTCAATGGGTTAAAGCCTCTGCCTCAGCTCAGGTCATGCATGATCTCAGGGTCCTGGGGTTTAGCCCTGCATCGGGTTCTCTGCTCAGCAGGGAACCTGCCTCCTCCTTTCTCTTTGCCTGCCTCTCTGCCTACTTGTGATTTCTGTCTGTCAAATAAATAAATAAAATCTTTAAAAAAGTAATAACAATAATTAACAATACTAGCTACCATTTTTTGAGAATTGACTGTGTGTCCTTCTACAGGCTACTAGCTCATTGAATTGTTACAGTGGTATCCTACAATGTGGGCATTATTATCTCATTTATAATTAGAAAACTTAAGCTTTTAAGAGGTAACAGAATTTGTGCAGGATCACAGTTTTATGTAATGCTTCAGGGAATTACATACACATTTGGTCGGCCGCTCCATCTTAGTATTGTTGGATGAAGTGACCCTGCTGAAGGAAAGGAGAAAAAACATCAGACATCTTAATGGACCACGGACCATAATAAACTTTTGGAGGCAGTGCTGTGGACTGTCATTGGCTTACGACTTTTTGAAAGTCATCCTGATACTTGGCACTGTGACAAAGAATAACTCCATAGATCTTACAGAGAGGGATAGTCTTTTTGCCTGCATTCAGCACTTAACATTTGGTAGCATCTCATGTGTTATTGAGCATTATATCACCGAAACAATATCTTTTCTTTTCTCTCTTTTTTTTGAGAACAGCTGACACATGGTGTTACATTACTTTGAGATGTACAACAGACTGATTCCGTAACTCTGTACATGGTCCTGTGTCCACTGCAAGTGTAGCTCCCATCAGTCCCCATACAACGCTTTTACAGTACCAGTGCCTATATTTCCTATGCTATGCCTTTCATTCCTGTGACTTAAAAAAATGGACTCTGTAGGACAATGATATTATTCCATGTTTTGAGTAGATAACTTGTATTCATTGTTCAAAAATTAAAGAAAATTCAGAAGTGAGAAATATATTCCACCTCTGGTTCCGAGGCCCCAGAGCACCATCATGCAATACTAAGCAGTGTTATTAGTTCATTTTGGCTTGTGTATCCTTCCAGAGAATTTTTTATCCAAGGAAATGTGAGTATAGATCCTATTTGTCTGTTTACACACACAAAAAATACTGTTTTGAACTTTTCCTGTTTTACTTAACAATGTCTCTTATACATCATTCTTTCCCTATAGTATATAGAGAGTTTCCTTTTTTCTTTTTTTTAATAGTTACAGTGTAATGATGGACCATATTTTATTTAACCATCCCTCTTTTTCTGGGCATGTTCCTCCTTAATTTCTTACTGTTTTAAGCAGAAAAATATGAATGTGTTGCAGGTATACTATTATATACAGAATAATTTCTTCCTAGAGGTAGATTTGCTAGACTTTTTAAAAATTTTGAAGATAACTGCCCATCTGCTGTCTCTGGGATTTGTGCCAAGTTATACTTCCACCAGCAGTACAGGGGTGTTGGTATCATCCCGAGTGTTGATGGCAGTCTTTGCTATCAAACTTTCTGCATTTGGCCATTTGAAGGCTATACAGTTATTTTAATATACTGTTGACCCTTGACCAATATGGGTTTGAACTATATGGGTCCACATTTATACAGATTTTTTTTTTCAATAAATACCTTGGACAATTTTTTTGAGATTTGTGACAATTTGAAAAAAGCTTACAGATGAAGCGTATAGCCTAGAAATATTGAAAAAAATTAAGAAAAAGTTGGGTATGTCATGAATGCACAGAATATATATAGATACTAGTCTATCTTATCATTTACTGTCATAAAATACATATAAATCTATTATAAAAAGTTAAAACTCGGGCACCTGGATGGCTCAGTTAAGTGTCTGACTCTTGGTTTTGGCTTAGGTTGTGATTTTGAGGTCCTGGGATTGAGCCCTGCATAGAGATGCATGCTCAGTGGGGAGTCGACTTCACCGTTCCCCTGCCCCTCCCCACTCATGTGCAGTCTCTCACTCTCTCTAAAATAAGTAGATAAATCTTAAAAAATGTTAAAATTGATCACAGCTCAAGCATAATACTATACAGGGTGCCATTTGTAGTTGAGAGAGATAATAAGCAAATGTAAAGATGCAGTATTAAATCATAGCTACATAAAACTCACTGTAGCACATACTGTATTACTATAAGAATTTTATAGCTACTTCGTGGTGCAGTTGCAGTGAGCTCAAGTGTTGGGAGTATCTGCTTAAAACATCATGTGACACTAGTTGTCTGGGCTTGAGCAGCAGTTCATCTCTGTAGGAAATTGTGTTATCACAGTAAAAAGTGCTCTATTGTGGTTCCTGTATTAGTAGTTAGGTTTTCTCAGTTGAGGGGGTCAAAAGTTATATGTGGACTTTGAACTGTGTGGGGAGCTCAGCACCCTCAACCCCCACATTATTCAAGGGCCAACATACATTTCTCTTATTATGGGCAAAGAGGAGCATCTTCTTGCTTGGGCTATTTATATTATCTTCTCTGTATATTGCCTTTTCCTACCCTTCATATTTTCTCTTGGCTTCTTAGTTTTATTCTAATTGATATCTGGGAGGCATGTATACGTATGCCTCCCATATATACACACATATACATAAGTGTGTATATGTGTCTGTGTGTACATATCGTCTTTTGTGGTGTGAATTGAAAATATTTTCCTACAGTTTGTCTTTTTATTTTTTTAAAGATTTTATTTATTTATTTGAGAGAGAGAGATATCACAAGTAGGCAGAGAGGCAGGCAGAGAGAGAGAGAGGGATGCAGGCCCCCTGGTGAGCAGAGAGCCCGATGCGGGACTCGATCCCAGGACCCTGGGATCATTACCTGAGCCGAAGGCAGGGGCTTAACCCACTGAGCCACCCAGGTGCCCCCAGTTTGTCTTTTTTAAAAAGATTCAGCTTTATTGAGGTATAATTGACATATAAAATTGTAAGATGTTTAAAGAGTAGATTGTGGTGATTTGATACATTATGAAAAGACTCCCCCAGCTAGCTAATTAATACCTTCACCACTTACAGATTTATCTTTATTTTTCTTTTGAGAGCATTTAAGTTCTACTTTCTTAGTAAATTTCAGTTATTACAATAAAGCGTTCTCCACCATAGTTACCATGGTTTTTTTTTTTTTTTAGCTTTATTTTATTTTTTCAGTGTTCCAAGAGTCATTGTTTATGCACCACACCCAGTGCTCCAAGCAATATGGGCCCTTCTTAATATGCACCACCAGGCTCACCCAACCCCACAACTCCCTCCCCGCCAAAACCCTCAGTTTGTTTCTCAGAGTCCTCAGTCTCTCATGCTTTGTCTCCCCCTCCGATTTCACCCAGCTCCCTTCTCCTCTCCTTCTCCCAATGTTTCCCGTGTTATTCCTTATGCTCCACAAGCAAGTGAAACCATATGATACTTGACTCTCTCTGCTTGACTTCACTCCAGTCCTATCCATGTTGATACGAAAGTTGGGTATTAATCTTCCTGATGCAGGCATAGTACTCCATTGTACATATGGACCATATCTTCTTTATTTTTATTTTTCTATTGAAGGGCATCTTGGCTCTTTCCACAGTTTGGTGACTGTGGCCATTGATGCTCTGAACACTGGAGTACAGAGGCCCTTCTTTTCACTACATCTGTATCTTTGGGGTAAATACCCAGTAGTGCAATTGCAGGGTTATAGGGTAGCTCTACTTTTAATTCCTTAAGGAATCTCCACACTGTTTCCAAAGTGGCTGCACCAGCTTGCATTCCCACCAACAGTGTACGAGGGTTCCCGTTTCCCCACATCCTCTCCAACACTTGTTGTTTAGAGAGCCCAGATATGGACCCACGACTGTATGGTCAAATAATCTTCAACAAAGCAGAAATACGTATACAGTGGAAAAAAGACAGTCTCTTCAATAAATAGTGCTGGGAAAATTGGACATATACCATACCAAAGATATACTCGAAATCGTTAAAAAAAACCTCAACATGAGGCAGGAATCTATCAAAATCCTAGAGGAGAACATAAGCAGTAACCTTTTCAACATCAGCTACAGCAATTTTTTTCAAGATATGTCTCCAAAGGCAAAGGAAACAAAAGTAAAAATGAACTTTTGGGACTTCATCAAGATCGAAAGCTTCTGCACAGCAAAGGAAACAGTTTACAAAACAAACAGGCAACCCACAGAATGGGAGAAGATATTCACAAATGACACTACAGACAAAAGGCTGAGATCCAAGATCTATAAAGAACTCCTCAAACTCAACACCCCAAAAAACAGATAATCATGTCAAAAAATGGCCAGAAGACATGAACAAACGCTTCTCCAAAGAAGACATACAGATGGTTAACAACACATGAAAAAATGTTCATCATCATTAGCCATCAGGGAGATTCAAATCAAAACCACATTGAGATACCACCAGTTAGAATGGCCAAAATTAATAAGTCACTATGTTTTACATTAGATCCTCTGACCTTATTGCTCCTGTCACGGAAAGTTGAACCATCTTATCTACCTCTCTTTATTTTCCCACCCTCAGCATCTGGCAACTACTATTTTACTCTCAGTTTCTATGAGTTTGACTTTTCTTTTCCTTCCTTCCTTCCTTCCTTCCTCTCTCTCTCTCTCTCTCTCTCTTTCTTTCTAGATTCCACACAAAAATGCTACCATGTAGTATTTCACTTCTTGGCTTGCTTGACTTAGCACAGTGCCCTTAAAATCCATCCATGTTGTCTCAAATGGCAGGATTTCCTTTGACATGCTGCATAATACTCCATTGTATTTGTATACCACATCATCTTTATCTATTCATCACTTGATGAACCAAATGGAGGAAATATTTTTCCTCCATTTGTTTTTTGATTTTACTTATGGTATCTCTTTCTTAGAAAAAGCTTTTCTTAGAAATTTTATTCCTTCCTTCCTTATTTCTCTCTCCCCTCCCCTCCCTTATCTTTCCCTTCCTCCCTCCTTCCCTCCCTCCCTTTCTCCCTCCCTTCCTTATATAACACAGCTCTATAAATGCCAAACACATCAAACAGTAGAGTTAAGAAAAAGACCTTGGAAAAAGTAAGGACCAAGGAATTGCTTCAGAGAACTAGGTAAAGACTTAGGGCAGTTTCAATAGCAATATGTGTCTAGTCAGCTAATATTTATCAGGTACTTATTTCATGTCAGGAACTGTACTCAGAAGTAGAAAGATGGGGTGAACAAAATCAGATATGGTTCTTGCCCTATGGTATTTTTAAATTTCCTGGGATGCAAACTATCAGATTATCAAAAATACATCATAAAAGGTATAAAAAAATACATTATAAAATGTATGAAAATCGTAAAATCTCACTGGCCAGGAGGGAAGAGAAGATTCATGCAGGCAGAGAGGCAATACCTTGTTGCTGGGGAAGGTGAGAGGGGCTGGAAGAACAGTGTAACCAGAGGAAAAGAATGCAAACCAAAGCTGGAAATGCAGTTGGGGGCCAGACCCTATAGGCATTGCAGGTCATGATAGGGAGTTTTAAGAACTCCCATGTTGGGGTGCCTGGGTGGCTCAGTGGGTTAAAGCCTCTGCCTTTGGCTCAGGTCATGATCCCAGGGTCCTGGGATTGAGCCCTGCATTGGGCTCTCTGCTCAGTAGGGAGCTTGCCTCTCTGCCTACTTGTGATCTCTGTCAAATAAATAAATCTTAAAAAAAATAAAAAAAGTACTCCCATGTTAAGGATAGTGGGATTCCACTGAAAGGTTTTAAGAACAGGAGGAACCTGGTGGACAAGATCCACATAGATGTAGGGTGTGTAAGGGTTAAAATGACAGAGTAGAAGGACATACACCAGCTAGGAGGCTATTGTAGTTGTGTGGAAGAAGGTAATATGGAAGCTTGCATTTGATTGGGAGCGAAAAAGTGTAAGGGTTTGGGAAACATTTAATGATTGATGTGCTGTAGGAAGTAAGAGTAAAGGAGGTGATAAGGATGACTCTTAGGCTTCTGGTTTGTATTAATAGGGTAGAGAGTGATGTCTTGCAATGGGACATTATATTCTGAAAGACCACAGGTTGGTTGGGATGATATTCATGTTTACCTGGGATATGTAGATTTTGAAATGCCTTTGAGACAAAGAAAAGCAGAAGTCAAATCAGCAGTGGAATATAGAGACCAGGTTTGGGCTGCAGCTCTGGAATTGGAGTATATACAGGTGTATATGTGGAATTCAAATCATTGATGGAGATGAGATTGCCTGGGTCAAATGGTAGTAGGAAAAGAGCAGTAGATCTAGAACTGAGTCTTGATAAACTTGAGCATTTAGAAGCACGAATCAACAAAAGACACAGAGAAGGACCAACTGAAGAAACTGGAAAAGAACACTAGAAAGGTATGGTGTTACGGTATATAGAGGAGTAGGAGGGGTGACAACAGTGTTGAACACTGCTGACACGTGCCCACTTGATTTGATGTCAGTGACCTTCAAGTGAGTGATGACCGTGAGTGAGACTGAGGTGAGTTGAGGAACATGTAGGAGGAACTGTGGAGGTGCTAGGTATAGATTTCTGTTTTAAAGAGGTTTGATGAGAAGGGACTGAGAGAAGCAATGAGGAAGTTGTTAGAAGAATTATGAAAATTATGTTGTTAAGTGGCCAAAAGTAAATATATAAAAGGGAAAATGAGTAATTGGCAGTTTTAAGGTTCTGAGAAGGTAGGGGAGAATGAGAGCTAAAGCACAGGAGAGATAGGTCCTCTGTTGAGATGGGAGGAAATGTGGCTAGGATGTGATTCACAGGAGGTGCGCATGTTGAGACTTAGGAAGGACAGTTCCTTCATGACGCTTTCTATTTTCTCTGTACAATAGTTAGAATCACTCAGTGAGAGTCTAATGAGAGGGTGGACCCTTAGGGGTTTGAAGAGAAGAACAATTTGAAAATAGACTGACATACATTGACCAATGAGATATTCAGATTGCTGCTACTGCTCTGGGCCATTCAGTAGTGGTGTCACGCATTTATGGTGGAGTTGAGCTTCAGCAGCCTTCTTTGCAGGCATCCAGAAAGCTGATCTTTGGACTCATCCAGAGTATGTTTGGCTAGATGGGCCCACAGAAAAGACAGGGGATAAGAGGGTATCGAAATGATAGATAATGAGATATAATCGAAGCAGGAAGTAAGTAAAGAGAAGTCTTGGTGGATTGGGAGAAAACATCATGGATTCAATTAGGAGAAGTTTCCTGAAATTGAGGATTGGTCACAGTAGAAGAGTGTGCAAGTAGGATCAAGAGCAGATTATGCTTAGGGGGTGTGTTTGAAATACTCATCTTGGAGGAGACAAAGTATTCTTTCACTTCAGAAAGGCTGTTGGGCAGATGGCTAAGGCTGGGCAGGGAGATGTCAGGCAACCCCTTTTGGGGAGCAGAAAAGGAAGATTAGTTTTCCCCCTCCTTGGTATTTTCAGGTCCCTCTCCTTGTGTTGGGCTGAGGGAACAGTGCCAACTAATCAAGAGATTCTTAAAGTTGCTGCTCTTGTCTCAGAAGCTTCCGGCCATAACAACAGTGTGTGGTGGCATGTGTTTTGGAAGCTCCAGGCTGGCTGGCTGAGAAGGCTGTCCCCATGCACTGTATCACATCTCCTGTCCATTTATTATGAAGTCTCAGGGTCTCATTTCTGTGGTTTACTTGTCATCAGAAAGTTTTGTCCTGTGAATTCTTTAAGTAGTAGTGATACACTGCTGGTGATTCATGAGTGTTTCCCCTGATTTTAATGAATGCCATGTGCTTGTTAGAGTGTGGCCAGCACTGTTATCAGTAACTTGAGCAGAGGATACTAACTGGCTGATGGAAACAGACTTTTGATTCAGTGTTGCCCGCGTGTGTTCACGTAGAGCTGCAAGTAAGAGTGAGCAAAAATGGTAAAAAGCCTGACCAGATCTACGAAGAGAGCTACATGAATGCTAAGCATTACGATTTCAGTATTCTTTATATCTATATGTGTATATATTCTTTATATCTATATGTGTTATTTACAAGCCCCCCTCTTTCCAGTTGACAAGAAGTTCTCTCTGGGAAGTAAAAATTGGGTGATATGAGTGAGAACAAGGGATGATGGCATGGGGAATATAAAGGAGCTTTCATGCAGCAAAATCAGTGAACTCACTGCCCACTCAAGAAACAAGAGGAGTGGGCATTTGGGAATGTGCCTGGTGGGTTCAGCTGAGGGGATGAAACATGAGCCTAAAAGTTTTCAACCTTACCCTCAGTGTCTGGAGTAATGGCCCGGTATGTTCCTTGGGTCTGGGCTGGGCACACTTGGTCAGAGATTGATGTACTAAATGCCAGTGGGTTGAAGAAGTCCTATGTTTGTTAAAGGACAGAGATCATAAAACTAGGGGAAAAGGAACATGTGAAATGCAGATGTTTTGATATAGTATCTGCTATCCGTATCATCCAATGTTGAAATGAAACTCTTTCTTTGGATTTATGTACACAATTAGTGAAGGAGCTGGAATTCATGGGACTTGTCTGAGATTCCAAGCAAATTTAGTACTGATGACCAACAGAAGTGCAGACAACTTGTGGTTCCACTTTGAATCTTTGAAACTCCAAGAGCGCTCTTCTGCCCAGACGCCTTTTTCTGCCTTTCATCTGTCAACTGAAAAATGCGGTTTCTTTTCCTGGGCCAAGGCTAAATGAAATCAGGGCATTATTTTGTAATATGTTGGCAGATACATTCTAAGTTGCCTTATTTTCTTACTGCATAAACGTTTCGATTTTTCTAAGGCAAAAATAGACTGTGCCTGACAAATTGCTACAAATCTAAATGTCAGCATGATTGGGACTGTGCCCCCTGGAAACACTTGCCTTGGCGGCATTTTCAGACGGATGCTATCAACTGTTCTATCATGAGAGGTAATCTTTTGCACTTTCCTGTATATAGGCTGGTGATGTACATCGAGAGAGACAGCAGAAAGACCACTCCAGGCAAGGAGCAGGAAAGCAGCAATGAATACCTGTCCAGATGCCTGGACCTTCTCATCCATCACATCGTGCAGGAACTGCCACGGATCCTGGGTAAAATCGGGGGCCTCCTCCGCAGGCCCAATGCTGACTGCCTTTCTGTGTATGGGCTTTTTGGTTGTGCCTCTTTTTTAGTCTTGCCTCTCGCTTATCACAGGCGAGTACAGTGACATCTTTTCTTGGTTGTGTCGTTTCAAGATTTCAATTCAAGATTTGCTTTATCTGTTTTATAGTTATTTTGAATCAGTGACATGACGGAGGCAATGAGCAGGCTAAAGGTCGCACTGAGGTGTTCTCTGTGGTGAACGAGCAATTTTGGAAAAACCAACACAAGGAAAGCATCTTAAGAGCTTAAAATTGAACTTAGGCTTTCTCGAGATTTCTCTCTGCCTAATTCTGAAGAAAAAAATTTTCGTTCAGGTTACAGCCACACATTTATTTACTGTCAAAAGAATTTTAAAATGCGTAGGCATTAATGTATAGATATTAAAGAATTTTAATTTTGAAGTTCAAAGTTTAGAAACTTCTGGAGTTTGAAGAAATTTAAATAAACATATCACATAAGGATTTGCAAAAGATGTCTATCCCAGTTAATCTCTTATTCATTGTTATTTGGAGAAACTAAAATAATCTAAGGAATGCATACATTTTATTTAAATCCCATTCCATGCTTTTCCAGCAGATGTAGCTGTAAACCAGAAATGTTTAAAATGTGAAATTTGATCCAGTCTCTTATGGTAAAATATACTTTGACTCAGAAGTGTTGAGTATTAAATCAGAATAATGAAAATATCTTCATGGCTGATTGATGGTATCCTTTTGGTCCTTACTTATACTTTGAGAGTTGTTGTTGTTGTTGTTTTGCCTGTTAATGACTGAAAATAGAACATTTCAAATTTTTTGGGGGGGATTGTAACCTTTTATAAGATTTCAACCTGAAGAGTACAGTCTGTTCAGTTGGTAGTTGAGTTTCTTAGTGCCAGATTCATCCTGTTTTAGGATGTGATGCTAAGATTCAGATGTCCATAATACAAGTTTTATTTATGATTGGACTTATCATCCAATAGGAACTTTTAGGAATTGATCCTTTTTCTTCCATCCTATTCTGTTATTTAAAAATTGCAGTCTATAATCTGTTCACTTACATATTTTTTAAGTAGGCTGAGCGTGGAACCCAACATGGGACTTGAACTCATGACTCTGAGATCAAGACCTGAGCTGAGATCGAGAGTTGGGTGCTTAAACGACTGAGCCACCCAGGAGCCCCCATTTTTAATTTTTATTTTATTTTATTATTTATTTATTTTTTTTCAGTGTTCCAAGATTCATTTTTAATTTTTTAAATAAATTTTTTCTGTTTACAGAAATGAAAAGTGCTTGTGGTTAAAATTTGGAAAAGACCAAAAAAACAAAGAATAATCACCATGTTGAAAACCACTACTATAAACTCTGTTTAAAATTGCTCAATGAAAGATCAAACTTATATCCATTCTGTCCCCAGAGGCCATAGCTTTCTATTATAATCTCAATATTTGTGAATAAAATAACATAGCTCCTACCCACTTCTTTTATTTGGAAAATAATTATCACAGCAGCCCCATGAGTGTTCAAGCAGTGACTGGTGGTCCTGAAGTATTTGTGGTCTGTAACCTTCGTGTGTGCTTTGGGATGTGCTTTGCAGGTGACATTCTTAATGCCTTGGCTAATGTTTCTGGCCGCAAACACCCATCAACAGTCCAAGCGAAGCAGCTGAAGCTGTGTCTACCCCTGATGCCTATCGTGCTTCACCTCGTAACTTCTCAGGTACTATCTTATTAGCAAAAAAAAAATAATGTAAAAGTGACTCCCTTTTTGGTTAAACTGAGTCTTAGAGACTGCAACTCAGAACATTTTTATTTTGTTTTCTTACACGTGGCTTTCAGGATTTAATCTGTGGAAACTCTCATCACACAGGTATTTCGACCTCAAGTTGTAACAGAAGAATTCCTTTTCAGTTATGGAACTATTCTTGTGAGTAACACTGAAGTTTTAACGTTCCTAATAAAAATGTGGCTATCTTTACTGTCTGTGGAATTTGGTGTCAGAATGAAGTAATTTTAAAATCCTTGTGGTATTTATTTGACTCTAGGGATGTGACCTTTTTATATTTTTATCTGTTGACTGTAATAAAATTTGACATTTGGAGAAAAATACGTTCTCTCTTGATAATGTATTTTGTTCAGATACCACCCAAGTAGGGCAAATAAGTCCATAGAAAACACTTCATAGATTTTGGTATTAAACGTTGTGAAAAAATTTAAAATAGTCAACCTGCAGAGAATAGAATGCTGGGAATATGTTATCATCATTATTTACTTTGGCTTATGTTGTCCAGTTATGTGCAGTGTCTCTTTTTATGATGGCATTTCTCTAAGTTAAGCTCAATTTAACTTTTTCTTTAATTTTGATGAGATGGGTAACAATGAAACGCAAATCATTGTCCTGCTTTCACTTCATTTTTGTTGACAAAAAGTAGTCTTTTTGTTCAGGTTGTGGCTCATGAATCATATTATCTTTTTTTCTAGCCTGGAATAGTTATATATTGTTGATAAAATGGGGACCTACACAAAGGGGAAGCTGCGATATTTGTCACGTGCCATCTCCAGTCTTACTTTGATATTAATAACAAACACTCAGTTGAGATTTTCAAAACGCCATAGGGGTTTCTAGTTAAAATGAAGTAAACATCTCTATATTATCCCAAGTTTGGAATACAAAAAAATGACTGTCCTTTGCAAGTGGGAGTGTAGTTTTCTATAAGGTTCAACATAGTATAAAATAATGAAGTTTTGAAGTTGAGTGGAGATCACTGATTTTTTTAAGAAGTGTGTTCAAGCAATGTAGTTAGGGTCCTTTTGTACCTAACTTCAAATCTTTATTATCTTAAGTGCCTTGAATCCCAAATTTTGCAAAGTATGTAATTTTGTTGTTGTACATTCATGGATTTGCAAATTATTAGAATTTTCATTTGCTACCTTCTTTAATTTGCCTTTTAATCTGTTTTTAAGTACTATATAGGTATCACTTTGGCATGCCGTAATTCCCTGATCCTTTTGCACTGAGCTATTGTTGCCTGGAAATGGTAGTTTTGCCCTTGTAGGCATCTTGGAATCTTTTGACATGATGTTTATTTGGAAGGCCAATAATTGTCCTTATTTGTTTGCTCTCTTATTTTTTTCTCCTGTGGAGTGCTTTTCTCTGTGTACATTAACTGACTACAGTTTAGGTTTTCAAGGAACTGGCAAGTGTCTCCAACAAAAAACGTCTTTATGAACTTCAGGAATTATTGTGTGTGTGTTTTGGGGAGAACACATCTGCTCCATCTAATGCTATGCTCCAGACAAGGGAGGAGGGCTCACCAAGGAGGGGCCTCCTTATCTTCTCCCAAGGATGGGTGAACTCTGTGTGGATTAGGAGGTAGTCTGCAGGGTCCTCTTAATATAGGCCCTTTTAGGGAATGGAAAATTCTTGGTTGAAAGGTAGTTAGGATATTGGAAAAATCTTTAGCCTTGTCCCCCCCCCCCCCGCCCCCTCCCCTCCTGATAATGTCACTCAGGTAGAGGGAGTTTAGGCAAGTAAAATGGAAAAGATCTTTTGGCTTTCTCCATGATGTTTTCCTAGTTTGGATCATGACCAGTCCCAGAATTTTTTCATCATTTTCCTCATCTCATATGTTATTTGGCCTTAGCTGCGTGTTCATTCTTCTTCCACTCAGTGTGTATGGCTTTGATGAAAAATTAGTAAAGGGGAAGAGGTATTGACTAAAATGAAGGACCTAGATTTACTTACCTACAGAGTTCTTATGCATTTATTATGAACTATTGAGAATTGGTTGTTACTTCTGCGAACTTCTTCATAATCTATCCAGAGGGTGCCAAAGGTATTATTGAAGTCACTGTGCCCTACTGATGCCACCAGGCGAAGTCAATTCATCCAACATCCTTCAGCTTCACAGAAATTCACAGTGCAGATTAGCATATTAAAGCCTCTTGAGTTTTGAGCTTTGAAATAATTCTTTTAAATTTTATTTTGGTAAAGGTTTCCTCTTTTTTGGGAAGAGGTTTTGTTTGTTGGTTTTGTGTGCATGTGTATGTGCACGCATGCGTGTGTGTGTGTGTGTAGAGAAGGGGGCTGCACAGCTGTATGTAGCAGTCCTGTAGAAACTGTCCAGAGCGTGGGGCATCTTTTGTCCTGGTGGCCTGAGGGGGTCATTCTGGTGTGTGTATTTAGTACTGTGCTTTGAAAGCCTTATTGTTCTATCTGGAGTTAAATATTATTTTTAGTATTTTTTTCAAAATATATCTGGTAGAATAGATTAGTTTACCTTCATTTGAGCTACTCTAGCCTGGTTCATCTTCAGTAGCTATATCCAGTGGCAGCACGTTGCTCTCCAGAGCTTTCTGGGCTTCCTCTAAAGCAGCTGTCCAGGAGCTGCTGGCCTGCCTTTCACAGCTGTGGAGACAGCAGTCAGGCTGGTGTGATGGCCACTCGTGAGAAGGGTCCTGAAGGAGCTGGGCTTCCTGTTGTGGCGTTGTGCTTCCTGTTGGTCTCACTTCTCATGCTGGCACCAGGCATGGTTTGCCTGTTTGACCCATAGACCTCTTTTATTTATTTATTTTTGGGGGAGGGTAGGAAAATTCAGGACTTCTTACGTATGAACATATGAGTATAGCAATTAACATTTTATAAACATATTTTTCCTAACTAAAGTGAAGTTTTGGTCGTCTTATGTTTTAAAGGGGTGAGTATTTGGAAACAATTTAGCAGGGCACCTTTAAACCATTATTAAGCTTTCAAAGGGTCCAGACAAAAGAGGACTACATAGCTGGTAATTGCTATTTTCCCTTCTGATTAACAGAAGCGGTATATCATCATACCCGCATTTCTCTCCAGTTTAAAAAAAAAAGTATCTAGGGATAATATGAGCCTCTGGGGAAGTGCTGTGGGGAGATTCTCTGGTGAATACCATAGTTCTGTGGGGCCTCCATTGAACTGGGCTGGGAAATAGGAAGCAATGACATTAAGGAAATGCGCTCGGGAACTCATGATGTGTATTAACCTAATGTTCACTGTGTTTCTTGTGTCCTTTGGAAAATGCTCTTGATTAATGAGCTGAGGAAGAGGATTTTGTTGAGTGTTTTTTTTTTTTTTTTAAGGTCCTTGGCCTCATGAAGTGCAACAATAGCAGTGTGGTGGCTATCATTTTCTCCTAAAAAAGACCACACAATTCTAATTTTCAAATACATGAAATGATAAAATTATTCTGGTAAAATTTTTATAGAAAAGTATAATTATAATCTCCTTTATTAGTAAATCTTTACTTATCCTGAACATTGAGATAATTATTTGAAATGAGATCTACTTCCTGCCTTCTGCAGATTTTTATTTTAAGTGAATGCTGGTTTGTTGGTAGGTATGACCTCAGCTGCAGTAGATAGAGCAGAGAGAGTACACTCTTACATTTTTAAAAATATGGTGCTACTTACTTGGTCACTGCCACACAGATGTTCCTATTATGACCCCCTCCCGCCTTTTATGAACCGCAAGTTAATTTATATACATAGTTTGCTGCAGGAGTTCATTCCCAGCTTCTTTGAAGTACTGAATCACACTGCAGCGCACTGGCCTGCCCTCAAGGTGCTGCTTTTCCTTCTAGATGGTACCATTTTTGGGTCCCCATTCCTCCATGCAGGGAGCCTGGCTGTGGGACAGGTATCTATCCTCTCTGCTCCTCTGCGAAAACTCCCAGCTTTGAAGCTTGTGCCCTCAGAAGGTGGTTTTGTGCTCATACAGATTCCTGGATCATTGCCCCTCATGCCTCAGAATCTTCCAGCATTGAGCTCACTGCTAGTGTCTCCATGCTGCATCTGTCCATGTTCTTGGAAAACCAAACCTCACTTGGACCATCCTTCAACACCTCAGCCTCTCAGCCTCTCCACCACCTCTTCCCTCAGGAGTTTGTCTTCCTTCTCTCAGCTACCTGCACCCATGACATTTCCAGGACCAAATTATCTGGCCACCATCCCTGATTCTCACCTCACTTCCTCTGCTCCCCATGCCCAACAGCCCTTTGATTACTCTGAGACTTAAATTGGTCTTAGCACTTTCCACTTACCATCCTATCCTGCCAAGGGGATAACAATGTCAGTTTTCTCTTCACCCAGCTTCAAGTCCCTTGTTCAGTCCCCATTATTGCCTTACACAAACCTGTAATTCCCTTTGCTTTCTTCGTCCAGTGTCTTCCTCTGGCAGACCCTAGCTCTGGTTCTATGTAATTCTCCACCTCCTGCTTTGAGTGCCTAATATGGCTAGAAAAAAACTCAATGAAGTAACTGGTCTCACTTTATTTTTTTTCTTTATTTTTTTGTAACTGGTCTCACTTTAAATTCATGACTGTTCATCTCAAGTGAGCCCTCTCTCTGTACACTGGCCCATCTAGCGTATTTTCCTAATTTACACACCTTCATGCGTACTAGAAGAAGAAATGTATCAAATGTATTAATGTATCAAATGTATTAATGTATAAATGTATCAAATGTATTAACATTGGTAAATCAATGAAACATTCAGGAGGAATTTTTAAAAATTAAGCTGGAAGCACTCCTGGGTATTTACCCAAAAGATACAGATGTCGTGAAAAGAAGGGCCATCTGTTCCCCAATGTTTATAGCAGCAATGGCCACGGTCGCCAAACTATGGAAAGAACCAAGATGCCCTTCAACGGACAAATGGATAAGGAAGATGTGGTCCATATACACTATGGAGTATTATGCCTCCATCAGAAAGGATGAATACCCAACTTTTGTAGCAACATGGATGGGACTGGAAGAGATTATGCTGAGTGAAATAAGTCAAGCAGAGAGAGTCAGTTATCATATGGTTTCACTTATTTGTGGAGCATAACAGATATCATGGAGGACATGGGGAGTTAGAGAGGAGAAGGGAGTTGGGGTAAATTGGAAGGGGAGGTGAATCATGAGAGACTATGGGCTCTGAAAAACAATCTGAGAGGTTTGAAGTGGCGGGGGTGTGGGAGGTTGGGGTACCAGGTGGTGGGTATTATAGAGGGCAGGGATTGCATGGAGCACTGGGTGTGGTGCAAAAATAATGAATACTGTTTTTCTGAAAATAAATTAATTAAAAAAAATTAAGCTGGAAGCATAAGGAAGAGAATAAGTTAAAAGAATCCCATAATTTCACTGTCTAGATAACCCTTCTTGACATTAAAAAAGAAAAAACATTAATGCACATATATGGCTAGAAAGTTCCAACAGTGCAGAAGGGCAGAAAATGAAATGTAAAAGCCCGTCTCCTAGGCTAGCATTCTGTCTTCCTAAAGGAAACCTCTGCTGGTGGTTTCTTGTCATTCTTGCTCGAAAATTTTTGTCCTCATCTGTGTTTGTGTATTATCTATATTTAAAAAAATATACAGAGGAAAGATCATAGTATAAACACTGTGCTGTGCATTCTTTTTTTTTTTTTTTAAAGATTTTATTTATTTATTTGTCAGAGAGAGGGGGAGAGAGCAAGCACAGGCGGACAGAATGGCAGGCAGAGGCAGAGGGAGAAGCAGGCTCCCCGCCGAGCAAGGAGCCCGATGAGGGACTCCATCCCAGGTCGCTGGGATCATGACCTGAGCCGAAGGCAGCTGCTTAACCAACTGAGCCACCCAGGCGTCCCTGTGCCTTCTTTCTTTACTAAGTAATCCATAGACCTTTAAATAGATTTGTTTAAGTCAAAAGATATCTTTCTCTGAAGATTTTATTCAACATCATATTTACTCGGCAAAAGTTATGTGCCCATTTTGGAATTTTGTGAAATTATTTCAACCAAATTATTATGACAGGCTTATGTTGCCTGTTTAAAATTATTTATTATATTATTTCTTTTTTAGTTTTTTGGTTTTTGTAGTCATAGACTAAAAAAAGAGCAATTTAAAATATCTCATATGTTCAGCTTTCAAAAAGCCTATGTCTTTGAAATTTTGTCTTAAAGGCAATTTGTGCTTATTTATTTATTTATTTAAAAAATTTTATTTATTTATTTGACAGAGAGAAATCACAAGTAGATGGAGAGGCAGGCAGAGAGAGAGAGAGGGAAGCAGGCTCCCCGCTGAGCAGAGAGCCCGATGCGGGACTCGATCCCAGGACCCCGAGATCATGACCTGAGCTGAAGGCAGCGGCTTAACCCACTGAGCCACCCAGGCGCCCCTGTGCTTATTTATTTAACTTATAAAATATGTATTCATTCAAGAAAATGTAGAAAATTATAGTGAGATTTGAAGGAAAAATTCACCCATAACTCCACCAGTTTCAGAAACAACCCCATTGTTAACATGTTGTTTACTTAGCGTGTTTTAATTCACATATATGCATGTGTGTGTGGAAAACTGTATGTGTAATGTATATATATATATATGTATACACACATATATACATATATGACTTACACTGATATGTGGTTGAGATTATGCTGTGTGTATATGTATAAATAGATTTGTATTCTTTTTTCTATTTAACTTCTTAAAGATTTTATTAGAGAGAGCAAGCAGGGGGACGGGCAGAGGGATAGAGGAAGTAAACTCCCTGCTGAACACAGGGAGCCCCATATGGGGCTTGAGCTCACAATCCTGAGATCAAGACCTGAGCTAAGATCAAAAGTTGGATGCTCAACCGACTGAGCAACCCAGGTGCCCCTGGAATGTCTTAGTTCTTTTTTTTTTAAATCATTTTATTTTATTTTATTTTTAAAAATATTTTATTTATTTATTTGACAGAGATCACAAGCAGGCAGAGAGGCAGGCAGAGAGAGAGGGGGAAGCAGACTCCCTGCTGAGCAGAGAGCCTGATAGGGGGCTCTATTCCAGGACCCTAGGATCATGACCGAGCCGAAGGCAGAGGCTTTAACCCACTGAGCCACCCAGGCACCCCAGGAATGTGTTAGTTCTTAACTCAAATATGGGTTTAAGGATTTTCTTTCCTTTTATAGTGCAAAAATCTGTACATATGTTCTTTTATATATGTTATATATATACTTGTTTATATTACGAAGTATTTTAAGAGGAACCATTGGACTCATTTTCCCTCCATACTAATTGCTTACTTTTTTTTTAATACCACGGTAATCTTATACTTTATTTGGTATTTATTATTATATACAAAATGTATATATGTATTCTTTTGTGTGCCACAACTCCATTGTGGTGCTTCCACACGTCATCATCATGGCCATGCTGGTTATTATTACTGTTGCATTCAGATCTTGTGTTCACAGAATACCTCTTCTCTGTGTGGCCTTCAGCTGGGGACTGGGAAATTCACACAGGGAGCTCGTAGGCTTGCCTCTAGAACAGTGTTGGGGGTCACTGTGCATGGGGGCACAGGGCTTCGGTTGGGGTGGGGTAGCACATATATAAGAGGGACTAAGAACAATGGTGAACTTTGAAGGCTGTGCTTAAACTGCTGCCTCTTGGTGCTAAGTGTGGTCAAGCGTAGACAAGGCTTGACCTTCCTGGGAAAGGTTTGTTTCACCCAGTTGCGTGCATCCATACTAACTTCCAAGGTAGGGAGTAAGTGTAGCATATTGGAAATGGTTATGTATTAATTGGATTATCCTCACTTTTATAGGTTGACCTTTCTGTGCTTTTATTGCTATGGCATTTATTCCAACATTAAATCTCATGGGTGGTGATCTGTGTTTAAAAATGACTATGGTTTACAATGTATATATTATTTCACATGATCCTATTTTAAGATGATGATTGTAGTGTTTATAAATTGCCTATGGTATGTAATACCTTCCAGGAATGATTTCAGTAAGAATGATGGGTGTAGTTTTTGGGAAAATATTATCTCTATTTTCTTTCAGAGTTATTTTGAAATCTTCACTTACTAATTTTTATTTTTTACAGAGTCATATTAAATCTGTAGACTCAGGAGAAACTAACATAGATGGAGCTATAGGTGAGTAGACCATGGAACATTTTGCATCTTTGTTTGAGGTACTTTGATATTGTGATTTTGCACATGAAAATAAACATCTGTAATAATTACCTGTATTCCTAGGACTGATGGCATCGGAAGAGTTTATCAAGATCACGTTGTCAGCTTTTGAAGCAATAATACAGTATCCTATTTTGTTGAAAGACTATTGCTCTACGGTCAGTTCTGGCAGCTTGTGAGAAAGATTTTTTTTGTTTGCTTGGTATTCTGTATATAAAGAGAGTAATTTACATATGTTTGGTTTATATATGTTCCTCATATGAAATAACCGTTCAGAAAAACTGCCCTCTGACGAGATGAACATAGGAAGTGTCTTCCCTCATTGATTTCTGCGGGATTACCGATGCTCATTGTTCTGTTTCCTTATCCCCAGCTTGCTGCTTCTTGCTTCTTTCCTGGTTATTTGTTGTACCCAACTGCATAAACTCTTACAGTAGGGTTTCTCGGTCTTGGCACTGTGAGCATTTGGGGATGGACCGTTCCTTGTTGTGATGGCTGTCCTGGGCATTGTAGGATGTTTCAGAGTGTCCCTGGCCTCTGCCCACTAGATTTGGGTAGCACCCACTGCTTCCCCCTTTAGTGACAAACAGAAAGGTCTTTACTAGTTGCCAGATGTCTTCTGGACTGTGAAATTGCATCTATTTTAGAACCTCTGCCTGAGGGATCCTTAGCCGAGTTGAGCGCTGACTTTAGAGGAGGGAGGAGAGGCTATTTGATTTCATTCTCACCCACAGAAAGCATCAAGAAAAGAAGCCAGGTAAGATGAGTACCCTATCATTTTCCTGTTTTCTCTAATGATTCTAGGGATTGACTGAACTCAGTAAGGCAATTCTAACTTGGGGTCTTTTAAGTGCTGGTAGTCAGTGGTGCCTGGGACTGGAATCATCTAAGGCTCATTTGCTTACATATCTGCCTCCCGCTGGGACTCTTCAGGCACTCTCTCCATCCTCTGTGTGGTCTCTCCAGCAGAGTGACTTCAGGGTGGCCTGAATTCTTACATGGCATCTAAGGACTTGGAGGACACATGTTTCAAGAGAGTGGGGATAATTTTTTTTTGAGGGTAGAAAATTTATACCAATTCTTTATGGTTATTTTCTTCTACTTCTCTATTTCCTCTTTCTCCTCCTCCTCTTTAAAAGTGCCTTAAAACGTGTGTAGTTTAACAAATAGTTGCAAAACCAGTGCTTGAGAAATTGCCACTCTGTTGAAAAACCATGACTATAGCCCGGAATTCCCCTCAATCAGGATTCCTTTCCTCCTGGGAGAGACTTTCATGGTAATCATTCCCATGTATTCCTTTGTAGGCCTGTGTATGCATCCCTAAACTATATAGATTGGTTTTGCCTGCCTTTATACTGTGTATCAATACTATACATGTTCATTTGTGACCCCCCCTTTTTGCTCAGTATTTGTAGGATATCTGTGTTGTTAAGTATCTTTATGGTTTAATTTTTCATTATTGTAATGTTGAAATATGAGTATATGCAGATATCACAATTTACTTATTTTTTTTCTCGTTAGGCATTAGGCTCTTCCTGGTTTTTGGCATTTACACAAAATATTGCTGTGGAGATTCTTGTTTTTGTATTTTGTACCACATAGCATGCAGTATTTCTAGGATACATATTTTGGAGTGAAATTAGTGGTTATGGAATATTTACAAACTCATTTTATCTAGAAAATGCCATAGTGTTTTCCAAAGAGGTGGTACTAACTTGTATTCACACCAGCACTACAGTACCCAATCCCCACATCCTTCTCAACTCCTGTTATCTCAGGCTTTTTAATGAATGAATATATAGCGATATTTTACCATAGTTTTAAATGGTAGGATCAAGACTACTAAATGAGGCTGAGTTATTTTTCAAATGTTTATTATATACTTGAGAATATTCTTTTATGAAATGCTTGTCCAGGTATTTCTGTGATTTTGATTTTGACTGTTGTATCATTTTTCTTTTTTCTTTTTTTAAAGATTTTATTTATTTACTTGACAGATAGAGATCACAAGTAGGCAGAGAGGTAGGCGGAGAGAGAGAGGAGGAAGCAGACTCCCTGCTGAGCAGAGAGCCCGACGTGGGGCTCGATCCCAGGACTCTGGGATCATGACCTGAGCCGAAGGCAAGGGCTTTAACCTACTGAGCCACCCAGGCGCCCCAGTTGTATCATTTTTCTATAACTTACTGAGAGAAGTGTGAATAAGTCTCCTTTAAGGCTTATGAATTTATTTTTCCTTCTGTAATTCTGTTTTTGTTTTATGTATTTTGAGACCATGTTATTAGGTGCATGAAAATTTAAATTCTGGTGTCATTTTATGAAATTGATCTTTTTTTTTTGTGAAGTGACTTTTATTTCTAGTAATGCTTTTTGCTGTAAGGCCTATTATGTCTCATTTAATATAATCACACATACTTCCTTTTGCTTAATATTTGTTGATATATATTTTTCATTTTTTCCCTTTCAACAGCTCTCTATACTTACATTTTAGGTCTGTTTCATAGTAAATACTGTATAGTATTTTTTGAAAATTTAATTTGACCAATATTTAGCTTTTCACTGGAACATGTACTCCATTTACATTTACTGTAGTTGTTAGTATATTGGGCTTCATTGTACCATCTTCTTTCAGACTTTGTCATTCATATTTTCTCTTTTCTCATCTTTTATTCCTCTCCTTAGTGACTTTTTTTTTTCATTTTTTCTCCGTAGGAATGTAGTATTTAGGTACTCCCTGTTCTTTTACTGCTTACTGTAAAATTTACATTATGCGTATTAATTTATTAAAAGCTGAACTTAAAAAAAAGCTCTCTTTTCTTTAATTAACATATCAGACCTTTAAGTAAAATACAGGTTATAGGTTTGAGATTGTAAGTTCCCAGGGCAGCCTCCTCAGCAGTTCCCAAGACTGTGAATGTGTGTGGAGGGGTTGGTGACTAGATCACTGTAATGATTTCTGCATTACTCCGAGAGCATAATCCCCCCTCCTCAGTGCCCAGCTGAGGGTAAGAGACGATGCAAAACTGGGTATGCTGGGAAGTCCCAAACTTACACCTTTCTCCCTGGCTCTGGTGTGCACGACCCCCCCTCGATAACCCCAATGCCACTGAAGCCTGTGTTTGCATTACTGGTAGGCATCTCTGTGGCACAAGCAGGTATGTGCTCCTGTGGTCTACTCCACTCTTTAGGTAAGACTTTCATTCAAGAAATTGGTCTGAAAGTTTTGCCACTGTCTTTTTCAGATCTCAAATACTTTTAAGATTTTGTTCATTTATATTTTATCTGGCATTGTATACTGTTTTCAGTGAGAGGGTTAATCCAAATAATCATACCTACTATTACCTGAAACTCTGTGATGGTCATTTTCTCAGCAATGATTTCATTGAGTTTTTCATTGAGCTCTTACTTGCTCCAGTGTTGCTTATTGATTCTTTATCCTAGTGAATAATCATTCCATGGAGAATTTGTTAAGATCCAGTATTTACACATATCTGTACTTACATGTATGTAGGCGTTTAATTAGTTTATTACAAGACATGAAATGCCATCATAATAACTACAGCCCATATTATGATAGGAAAGGTACCATTGGGCTTCATAAAAAAATATTTTTTAATGCTATAACCCATGGGAAATCTTCTAATTATCTCTTCCTGAGCATGACTGGAATACATGAAATTGAAGATCCAGCACTCCCAGGAGCATAACATTGTTTCAGATGCTAGCACATACTGTGTTCAAGGCTGCTGATCAATACTCTATTATATGGAAGTGATTACATGCATTTAATTCTTGATGAGCACAATTGCTTAACTCAGATTCTTCCTAGAGTTTAGATCACTTAGCTCCTCAGAGTTGGAAATCAACAGTGTGGCCTACAGAGCAGTCAGAAATACATAATTATTGGGATTATACAAGGAATTTGTTCCCATTCATGGTGGTTTCAAAAAAAAATGTTTCTAATAGCAAAGAGAAAAATAAAGATGATTCTTAATTGGAAAATTATGGCAATAATATACATAAATCACCTCAAATATATTTCAGTTTCTTTTACTAAAAAACTAAGCTAAGTCATAATCTACCCCCCCACCCCTTATTTTAAACAAAATCCTGCCCTTTTGTAAATTTTTAAGCTAAAGCCAGGAGGCTAACAAATACTGAGTAGTTTATCTTTAAATCAGATTTTTGGATTAAGAGTTGGTGAGGATGTAGAGCATGGAACTCTCAAAAACTTGTAGTGGGAATGTGAGTTGGTACAGATACTTTGGAAACCGGGTAGTAGCTATTGAAACCAAACATAGTATATACATGAGTCAGCAGTTTCACCTCTAAATGTACATTCAATAGAAATGTGAGCATATGTTCACTAAAATACACATAGAAGAATGCTCATAACTCCAAATGGGAAACTATTCAAATGTCCATCATCAACAGTCTGATGGATAAACAAATTATGGTTTTGTCCTGTGATGGAATACTATGTAGCAAAGAAAGTGAATGATTTATAGTTATACTTAAGAACATGGATAAATCTCACAAAGTTAATACTGAGACAAAGATGGCAAATACAAAATATTATATAGTTGCATTAAATTTGAGAACAGGTTTGTCTATTACAAGCTAGGATAGTGGTTATTCCTGGGGCAGGTGGTGGCTGGAAGGGGCTACAAGGAGACTTTGCAATGTACTTGTAAAGTCTTATTTTGATCCAGGTGCAGGTGCAGACATGAGTGTGTTCATCTTGTGAAAGTTAGCTGAGACCTATGCCTAGGATTAGTGTACCTTTCTGTATGTATGTTATGCTGAAATTTAAAAAGGTTGCATAAATATAAAATTTTTTCCATAAATAAGTTAAAAAGTGTTTATATCTTCGTTAAATATAATACTTTTTTTTTTTTTTTTTGGCAAAGTAACTGATATGAATGAGCATATCTATTAATCAATCACCGGTATGGACTTGTATTCTATAGTAGTTTCCTATCGTTTCTGTAATAAATTATTAAAACTTTAGTGGCTTAAAACAACACAAATTTATTTTAGGGTTTTGGAGGTCAGAAGTACAAAATGGGTACAAAAGGGGTCTGTGAGGTTAAAATACCTGTGTTAGCATACCTGTGCTCCTTTTGGAAGCAATAAGGGAAAAATTCTTTTTCCTTGTCTTTTCCAGCTTCCAGGGGCTATCTGTATTCCTTGGTCCCTTCTTCTGTCTTCAAAGGTGGCAGTGTAACACCTTCAGATCTCTCTCTCTGACGTCTGCTTCCCCCACTTCCCCCACTCCCCCCACTCTAGAGAGAACCTTGAGCAGGCTCTATGCCTGGTAAGGAGCCTGATGCTGGGTTCCATCTCACAACCCTGAGCCAAAACCAGGAGTCGGATGCTTAACTAACTGAGCCACCCAGGTGCCCCACTGACCTCTGCTTTTGTTGACACACCTCCTCTCACTCTGACTCTCATCTCTTAAAAGGAGGTCTTGTTGTTACGTTTAGCCCACTTGTCTGATCCAGGATAAACACCTCATCTCGAGATCCTTGATGGAATCATATCGACAAAATCACGTTTGCTGTGTAAGATAAGGAATTACCAGGTTTCAGAGATAAGGATGGTGGACATCTTTCTGTCTGCCATCATTCTGTGTACCACCGATTCCTATTTTTACCAGCAGCTTCATTGCTAGATTTATTCTGGTGCTCAAATTACACCAGATTTGGCCAACATAAGCCTTTCAAGTTGGCTCCTGTGTCCTTGTGACATACCCCATCACTTTTTGAGTGTTTTTTTCCCCTAACTTTCTGGCACAACAAGATCTTCTTGCTTCAGCTTCTAGCTTCTAGCCTTGGCTCAGTCATTTCCCAGTCAATTCTCTGAGGAGCCTGGGCTCCTTTTCAAGGGAGGTGGCATTAGTGAGGGCCCCAAGTGTGCTCTTCCTTCCTAGGATGTCTTGGATTCTAGGAAATGTGTACATAAAACAGAGCTAGGAAGTGGATACATGTATATACACATGGGAGCACTCAGGGCACAATCATATGCATGCTTGCATATGCCTGTACCTACGCACACACACATGTACATGTATTTTGAATCATGAGTTCACATTAAAACCGTCAAATCCAGTCCTTGTCCACATGGTCCTTTTTTGCCTTTCTCCATTTCATATTTATGTGTCCCTTCTTTCCTTTGTAAAAATTCTGGCTTCCAGCAACATCATATTCTTTCATTTGCTTAATTGTGTAAGGCATCTGAAATCGTTATAGAATTGCTTTACCCTCACCAATACAAAAACAAACAACGAAATCAGGGAATCAGGGAGGGAATTTTTCCCTCTTCTCTGCCTCCCAGATGTAACCCAAGCAAGATGGGGGTTGCATACTCAATGCTGTGTTCATAAGGCACTGGGGTTGGTTCCTTTCCTCCCCTTTCCATGTTGTTATCATACTGATCTGAAATGCAGTTGATTTGTTTTTAGTTTGATTTCAATTGTAGGTTTTCTTTTCTCCTTCCTATCCTTTTTGATTTTATTTTTTGAATACATATAAGATTAACATGCTTCCAAAATCCAAAGCCATAGAAACAGATGTATTCAGAGCAGTGTCACTTCCTTCCCCTGGACATAGATCTCTTCTACCCTGTCATGGCTCCAGCACATCTTGCCTACTCTTACAGGTAGCTGGCGTCATTGTTTTTGGTTTCTCCTTCAGTGTTTCTTTTTGGTGAAGAGAACAGATGTCTTACTTCTGCCTCTTTCTTGTATAAAAGGCAACACACTCTACTCTTTTGCACTTTGCTTTTTTGTTTCATAATGGATGTTGGAAATTACTCCATTTCAATTCCTAGAACTCTGTTTCTTCATCAGAGCAGTATAGTACTCCATGGTGTGTATATGGATCGTAGGTTATTCAACCCATCTCCTGTGTTGGGACATGTAGTATCTAATGTTTTTCAGTTATAAACAAATGGCCTCATGCTTATGCAGTTTCCCATTGCTGGAGGGGTATCTTCAGGGCCCATTTTCCGAACAGTGCTTGTGGGATCAAAGGATAAATGCCTAGGGTTTACTGTTTTGCTTCTTCCCGAGTAGTATATGAGAGTTCCTGTGTCTCCCAGTCCTGGTATTGCCAAGAGCAAATGCCAATCTTCTTAAATTCTGCCCCCTCTTGTGCCTTGGGAATTTCTTAACATCTTTTTAGGTATTTAATATTATAAAGAAGATTTAAGCAAGTTCTGGCTAGTTTTCTTAGTTGTTCTCCTCAAAAGGGGTGTTCTGTATGACCCACTCTGCCATTAGCAGAGGTGGAATTCATCTCTTAGCCATGTGTTCCCTGTATGTCTGATGTTACTTTGTGAGGAGGAAAGGGGATTGGAAGTTGGTGTGAACATGTTAATTACTGTGCTGTCAGAGATACCAGATTTTCCAAGGCCTGCTGCAATGAAGGAAGTGGTAAGTAATTTTCAAATGTAGGATAAGAATTTTAATCGAGTATCTAGAATATTAAAACTTGACTTTTCAAATGATATACTTTCATCTATAAAATTTAAAAAAAAGGAAAAACACTTCTCTACAGAAATAACAGTGTAAAGTTTACTTTCACCATAAATGATTATTTCAGAAATATACGTTCCATAGGTGAAATTGTTGCTTTTTCCTCTGTGAAAAGAAGAAAATTTGAGTATGGTTACATTTCTCTTTACAGTTTAAAACTCCTAAGCTTCATGTTCATCATTTTTTAAAATGGAAACTAAGTCTCTTAAATGATAAAGTATCATTTCGGATATCATTGGCTTTAAGAATAACTGGAGTAAGTGTTTGCCGTGGGAGTGTTATTTACATATTTCAATGCCTTTGTGATTGTTGAGCTTACATGTCCCAGAGCTGTCGGTAGCATCTCTAAGTCATAGGCATTCATTTCTTTTGGGACACTGAGGATGATCATTAGCAGCAACTGATGTGCAAACATGCACACACAGTTTTTGAATATGGGGTTTTGCCCGCTTTTTGAGCAAAGAAATAAAAAGTCCATAGCCTTGGAAATCTGCATTTTTTTAAAAAGGGGAAATACAACTCTGTTTTTAGGACATGTCCTTCAATGACCTCTACCACAGATGAACATCTTTGTTTAAGAAAGCAATGCTGCAGCCATTAATGAAATATTAAAATTCCTTGGATTGCTCTGTACCCAAATGTATTATCTCTACAACTAAAATAGGTAATGAATGGTGGAATTTTACAATGGAATTCATTAGTGCAGGGGAGCATGATTAGAGTTGCAGTGGTATTTACTTAGATGATGTATATGTTATTTATCAGTTCTGTGGAAGATTCTAGAAGAGGAGAGTACTGATGAACAAACCATCTAACTTCACAGTGGCAAAAGGTACTCACTGTGTATTGTCTCTGATGGTTCAGTCTCTTGTTTTAATAGGGAGATCTTGTACCAGTGAACAAAGCCATGCCAACTGAAGGTGTAGAACATTTTCTTTGTCATGTACAAGGTCTGATCTTGTTCTCATGGTTACCTCACTGTGCCCTGACAGTGATTTGGTGAAGAGGGTTTTTAGGTTTTTGCCCTTTTCCTCACTTCTTTATTACCCTGCTGCATTGTTGCCATTTGGCATTGGATTATCATGAAAGCATACCTTTATAATGTGACTCTTCAAAATGCAGATTGAGTTTTATCCTGAGTCAGACTGCATTCCCCATATATGATTTTAAAATCAAGAAGTGTTCTGTAATATGATTAACCAGTAATCATTCTTAGTGTTGGTATGATACGGGCTTTGAATTTTTCTGGTTCTAACAGAACTTAGCCCCAGGTTTAGATAAAAATCAAGGAGTGCTATGTACAAAATTGTTGAATCATTATGTCGTACACCTGAAACTAATATAACACTGTATGTTAACTACATTGGAATTAAAATTAAAAACTTAATAAAAATCAGGTGGTGTTAAGGAAGAAAATAACACATGAATAGTATTTAAAAGTACACTGGGAAGAGGGCACCTGGGTGTCTCAGTGGGTTAAACCTCTGCCTTCAGCTCAGGTCATGATCTCAGGGTCCTAGGATCAAGTCCTGCATCAGGCTCGCTGCTCGGCAGGGAACCTGCTACCTCCTCTCTCTCTCTCTCTGCCTACTTGTGATCTCTGTCTGTTAAAAAACTTTAGGATGAAAAAAAAAAGGGAAGGCTGAAGTCACATCTTGGTTGGCATGGGGGAGCTGGAGGCACACTAATGACAGGGTCTTCTGTGGGATTGGTTAGGGGAGCATATTTGGCTTTCTCTGGCCAGTCTTGAGTTGGGAGTGGCTCATGGTACCAAACACAGTAGAATTGGCTGTCATCCACCATGCTCTGACCGTCCCGAGCTGATTGCAGCAGGTGTGATTTGGCTTTCCTGCGGAGTTCCTGTGGAGGCTGTGGGGCAGGGTCCTAATTGTGACAGATAGTCTGACCACCGTTCATTTGTATAGTCACTTTCCCTGAAGCAAACAGCAGGAGAAGGTGAGAAGCTAGTAAGAAGCTGGAGTACAGGGGCGCCTGGGTGGCTCAGGTCATGATCCCAGGGCCCTAGGATTGAGCCCCACATTGGGCTCTCTGCTCAGTGGGGAGCCTGCTTCTCACACTCCCTCTGCCTGCCATCCCCTTGCTTGTGCTCGCTCTCTCTCTCAAATAAATAACTAAAATCTTAAAAAAAACAATACCAGAGTAAGTAAAAATCTCAGAGTCAGCAGTGAAGCATGGGAAAGTAAATAAACCACTGTACATTCCTAGAAATCTGGGAAAGGACCAAAGATTTCTTATAGAATTCAGGCCTGAGAGTTTTATTTAAAATTAAAGTTTGGGGTCACTTCAGCTGACAACTAGCATACAAAATCATATTAGGTTTTCCTTTCCTTCTTTTTCTTTTTAAAAAGAAATTGCCATTGTGTAGAATGAATACTTTTTATTTTATTTTTAAAAAGATTTTATTTATTTATCTGAGAGAGAGAGAGTGAGTGAGAGAGAACGAGTGGGGGGAGGGGCAGAGGGCGAGGCAGACTCCCTGTGGAGCAGGGAGCGCAACACAGGACTTGATCCCAGGCCCTTGGGATCATGACCTGAGCTGAAGGCAGACTCTTTTTTTTTTTTTTTTTAAGATTTTATTTATTTATTTGACAGAAATCACAAGTAGATGGATAGGCAGGCAGAGAGAGAGAGAGAGGGAAGCAGGCTCCCTGCGGAGCAGAGAGCCCGACGTGGGACTCGATCCCAGGACCCTGAGATCATGACCTGAGCTGAAGGCAGCGGCTTAACCCACTGAGCCACCCAGGCGCCCCTGAAGGCAGACTCTTAACTGTCCGAGCCATTGTGGTACCTGAACAAATACCTTTTGGGTTTCAAAACGTTTTTAAAATCCTATTCATATTAATAGGATGGATTAATATGAATAGAGTTATAGCAGCCATGTAATAAGTGGACCCCAAAAGACTTTTAAGTTTTTGGTATACTTACATATTTATCACTCATATATTTATAGTAAGTACCTTTCATAAACCACCTTTTAAAATCAAAGCACCAAAAGTACACTAGTGAGCTGGAATCAGACCCTGCTCTGAATAGGTTCAGTTTTGGTTGGAAGAGACCAGTGGGAAAAATTAAGATTGGACCATGTATGGTTTGAAGAGTGCTGCCTTGGTGGTGCATGGAGGTATAGCCAAGAATCCTTTTCAGTTGAGAGGGTCTGGAGATTATTTTTAGAGGGGATGATTTTATTCTTGAACTAAATCTTGAAGACAGGTAGGCATTAACTCCTGAGTGGGTGCCTCGGTGAGGAGTGGGCATTATAGGCAGAGAAGTGTGAAATACTTTCATGAGTCATTTTAAGGTTTCTCCCTGTATTATTTTGAGATACCTGGGTAATTTACTTGAAAATACTTAATCATAGAGGTATAAAATTCTATGCTTGAGTCTTTTTTAAAAAAAAAATTTAAAATTTATTTATTTTCAGCATAACAGTATTATTATTTTTTCACCACACCCAGTGCTCCATGCAATCCGTGCTCTCTATAATACCCACCACCTGGTACCCCGACCTCCCACCCCCCTGCCACTTCAAACCCCTCAGATTGTTTTTCAGAGTCCATAGTCTCTCATGATTCACCTCCCCTTCCAATTTACCCCAGCCCCCTTCTCTCTAACTCCCCATGTCCTCCATGCTTTTTGTTATGCTCCACAAATAAGTGAAACCATATGATAATTGACTCTCTCTGCTTGACTTATTTCACTCAGCATAATCTCTTCCAGTCCCATCCATGTTGCTACAAAAGTTGGGTATTCGTCCTTTCTGATGGAGGCATAATACTCCATAGTGTATATGGACCACATCTTCCTTATCCATTCGTCCGTTGAAGGGCATCTTGGTTCTTTCCACAGTTTGGCAACCGTGGCCATTGCTGCTATAAACATTGGGGAACAGATGGCCCTTCTTTTCACGACATCTGTATCTTTGGGGTAAATACCCAGGAGTGCAATGGCAGGGTCAACACACACAAAACAGACAATCACATCAAAAAATGAGCAGAAGATATCGACAGACACTTCTCCAATAAAGACATACAAATGGCTATCAGACACATGAAAACATGTTCATCATCACTAGCCGTCAGGGAGATTCAAATTAAAACTACATTGAGATATCACCTTACACCAGTTAGAATGGCCAAAATTAGCAAGACAGGAAACAACATGTGTTGGAGAGGATGTGGAGAAAGGGGAACCCTCTTCCACTGTTGATGGGAATGCAAGTTGGTGCAGCCTCTTTGGAGAACAGTGTGGAGATTCCTCAAGAAATTAAAAATAGAACTTCCCTATGACCCTGCCATTGCTTGAGTCTTTTTTAATGTTTGCCTCAGGAAAGGTTAGTTTGTATGTGACATGCTCTCACGAATGCACCCTAGAGAGGTGGTTGGTTAGCATTTGAAAGACTCTAATCAGAAGTTCACACCTGTGAAGTATCTTTATCTTGATGACGCTTCTGTTAGAAGGATTTTTTCTTAGGTGAAATGGGTCCATTTTTAAAGATACATGCATTGGCTGGAAGTAATGGGCAAGTGGCCCACTGTTGGAAGGGTAGGAGAACCAGGTGAGCCCAGCAGGGTGGCGTTCTTGGCGTCGGACTCAGGTTTGTTCCTGAGTTTTGTACAGTGAAAGCCTTTAGCAGTCTGGGGAAGTCTGTGAATTCATTCTCAAGATGTTTTTAAATGCATAAGGCAAAATAAACTGCATAGGGATATATTGGAAGCCATTTGTACTACTGATATACAGATATCAAGATATTTTTTAAAAAGAACAAATTCACCCTGCTGCTGGGCCCAAGTAATCCTCAGTCCTGTATTTCCAAGAGCCTTTTCTGTTTTTCCGACATTCTCTGCTGACTCACTTTGAGCACCCTTGGAGCTGTGGTCTTTTATTTTCAGGAGTACCCCTCTGTCCCTCTCTGCATGAGTGACCATGTGACTCCAGGGATTTGGGGCCAGAGGCTAGAATTTTGTTCAATTTGTCATCATGAGCCAATCTCTCTCAGTTTAGAGTTGCTTTCTCCTCTCTGGCTGCTATCTTGTGGGTTATATATCCGTAATTGTTTTATGGTTCATCTGGATTTTTTCAAAATAAATTCAGAGTAAATTACTCTAAATATCTCAAAAAGGAAAAAAAAAAAGGCCCAAGTCATCATATGTATGGACTTCTTGGCCTTTAAATCTAACTCTTGGCAGTTATTTATTTCAAGGCCAGTGGCAGCAACAAAATACACCTCCCCCTGTGCCAGGAAACTATGGCTCACCCACACATTCCAATTTATGTAATGTTAGTTATTTTACATTTGTGTTTGTTTCCCTTCTAGCCCTTAGTAGCTATTAAGTTTCGATAGTGGTGGTGATAAAAATACCTATACCTACGTACGGTGAGCTCACTGAAATTATTTCTGTGTCTGCTCGCACAGGTGTGTGTCTGTGTGAGTGTATGTATTTATATAGGTCTACTTATACTTAATATTTGTAGAAATGTTGAGATGTATCAGCTCTACAGATTTTTTTTCTTGCATTTTGTTGAGAGTAGATTCAGTAACCTTTCTGATTTGAATGGGAAGAGATCTAAATGTTTTATTTTCTTAGATTTTTGTTAAATTTTCTTCGTATTTTCTGCTAAATTCTACTCTAAGAACTAAATATGTTTCACTGTTCTATGCTCTAAAGTAACTAACATTTAAAAATTTTAATTTTCATCTGTTCTTTTTTGCTCGAATCATTGTATATTTAAGTGAGCATTTTGCCAAAGGTATGTGGTCCTGTTCCTTGTTAGCATTTGATAACCAGTGATATTTTCCTGAAAACTATTTATTATTTTGATTTATGTAGCTGTTGAATAGAATATAAATAAAACAGATAAAACTGTTTTTCAGTTTTTATCTCCCTTGCCTTGCTCGAATTGCTAAGCATCCAGACATTTTCAGTGTAATTTTATTTTTATTTATCAGTTCATGTCTTTAGGGGTCGTTTTCATTTGATAATGTAATCAGCTGTCTTGTTCAGCAAAAATATGAATTAAAGTTGAATAGTCAGATAATCTTCTAAATTGTCTTGTAGTTTTCATTTACATATTATAGCAAGCATTTTATTTCTTCATACCATCCTCTACCTGTTATTCCTTCTAAAGGATTATTCTCATTTGGAAGGATTAAATTTCTATCATCCTGGGATGCAATTGTAATTGCCTTCAGTCATTCAAAGGAAAACCATTAATTATAATATCATCTAATTTTTTAATGAACTATATTTCTTCTTTTAAAACTGATGAAATATATTTTTAATACTGAAATTTACATTTAGGATGTATTTAAGATTGTATTGTATTTAAGGTATTGTTTGTATTTTTTTAAGGTATTGTTTCAGGCCATCTAGTGTTATGCCGTCCAGATTTTTTTGCAGGTTGATTGTGTTTATGAAATAAAATGATGAGAGATTTACACATTCTATTTTTGAACTCTTGAAATCAGATCTTTAGTGAGGATCTTTGAATGTGTCACATAAGATGTGGAATTGCTGGGTTGTAGGGTGTGTTCATTTTCATCTTTGGTTGGTGTTGTGAAATCCTTTATCCAAGTTGTGGTACCAATTTACTGATTTACTGTGGAATGTCACTACCTGTCCCCCTACCCCAAGTTTTGCAAGTTCTTGGTATTAATGTGATTTCTTAACTGGATATGTGTTGATATGTATCTCAGTGTTCTGATTTTCATTTCTGTGATCATTAGTGGGTTTGGGTAGTTTTCACATGTTTGTTGGCTATTTGGGTATTCTCTTTTGGGAACCCATAGTTTCAGGGATTGTTCATCTTTTTCCCACTGATTTATTTTCCCCTTGTATTCTATGTATTAATCCATTGTCAAGTATGGAAATTGCAGAACTTTCTTCTAGCTAGTGGTTTTTCTTCTCATTTTGTTTATGGGGACGCGTACAATTTTTTTTTTTTAAATTTTAGCTTGTACTTTTTAGATGTTATTTAAGAAGTCACAAAACTGTGCTCTCTTATTTTCCTTTAAAAGCCTTTCTTTTTAACTGTTGAATCTTTAATCCTCCTATAATCATGTTTTTATTTTATTTTATTTTTTTATTTTTTTTTTTAAAGATTTTATTTATTTATTTGACAGAGAGAAATCACAAGTAGATGGAGAGGCAGGCAGAGAGAGAGAGAGAGAGGGAAGCAGGCTCCCCGCTGAGCAGAGAGCCCGACGCGGGACTCGATCCCAGGACCCTGAGATCATGACCTGAGCCGAAGGCAGCGGCTTAACCCACTGAGCCACCCAGGCGCCCTATAATCATGTTTTTAAAGTATTTTCTGGTATTTTTTTTTTTAAACCAAATAGATAGCTAACTATTAGCTAACTAAACCTATACCCTTAGATGAATAGTCAAAGATAGAATTGATGTATAATGAAGGAAGTCAGTTTATTACTTTGCCAGGGAAAGAAGTCTGCAGCAGGCTAATGCCTCCAAGACTGCAAGTCTGCCTGGGGTAAAAGGCAAAGGGGTTATACAGGAAAATACAGGATCTGGGTGGTTCCGATAGGGATCTGAAACATGTCTTGCCAGCTGTCTTCATCATGTCTTCGAGGTGGTCTCATGACTTGCACTGATGTGGCCATCCGAGTCTCGATTATTAAGTATAAGTGGGGTTCAGCAAGATGTCAGTATTGATACTGAGTTCCTGGAACAAAGGATTCTACAGAAAAACAAGTGACAGAGAAGGAAAGGCTTCAAGAATAAGGAAGAGGAATATTTATTCAAAGTCAAGCCTTGCTCAAGAACTAGTGGGCCCCTCTTAATTTCCATCCATCTTTCTGTTTCTATAGCAGTGTCACTGCTTTCCAAATACACTATGGAATCAATATGAGGAGTTCATGAAAACCTCTTTGGAAATTAGGGGCTAATTCTGAGGAGAGTTAACCTCTGAGTCTTCTCATCAATGACTATGTGTTACTTTCATTTATTCCTTCTCTGACACAGAAATATAAGTTTCTGACCTGTATCATTTTTTCTTCTCTCTGAAGACCTTTTTATTTTCAAAAGATTTTATTTTCAAGTAATCTTTACACCCAGTGTGGGGCTTGAACTCACAACCCCAAGATCAAGAGTCACAGGCTCCTCCAACTGAGCCAGCTGGGTGGCTCTCTTTGAAAAACTTTTAAAAAATATTTCTTGCTTCCATATAAATTCTAGGGTTATTTGTTCCATTTCTTTGAAAAAAATGGATGGTATTTTGATAGGAATTGCATTAAATATGTAGATTGCTTTAGGTAGCTTAGACATTTTCACAATATTTTTTCTTCCAATCCAGGAGCATGGAACATTTTTCCATTTCTTTGTGTCTTCCTCAATTTCTTTCATAAGTACTTTATAGTTTTCTGAGTGTATATTCTTAGTCTCTTTGGTTAGGTAAGGCAGGTCTATTGACAGAAATTTTCTTTCATTTTTGTTTGTGTGAGAAAATTTTATTTCTTCTTTTACTTTTGAGGGATAGTTTCACTCAGAATTCGAAGCTGGTGGTCTTTTTCTCTTAACACTTTGAATATTTCACTCCAACCTGACCTATCAGGTAGAATGAACTGAGATAAATGAGTCATTAGTGTAAGATTGTACATGTGTATGGCTTGAAGCCAGGTTATGTTCACTGTTTGCTGAACCTGTGGTTTCAGAGGTTAAAATTCCCTGCAGCATCCTTGTTTTTGTCACACCTGTTGTTTGGGTTTTCCTAATAACTCCTTCTGACATAAAAACCTGTGTCTTGGAACTGTCTCAGTTGTAATCTGTGTTATTATACTGGAGCTCTGTTGATATTGTAGTGGGAGGGGAAGCATCCAACAGTCCTATGGTTAGGATTCTTTCTGTGAGCTTGTGCCTTTGGTCTATGACCTTCACAAGTACTTCTCAGTTATTTGCCCCCACAGAGGAGACAGGAAGGCTTAGAGGGTGCTGGAGTTGGGTTTGTCCTACCCAGATCAGTTAGGTTCTGGTGAAATAGTGTTCCCTGTGTAAAGAATGCTCTGAGCATGTTTCACAATGGTTAATTTTTCTTCCCTCTGCCTGAAGCATAGGGACAGGGATGTTTCTTTGATTTTCACCCAGAGAATCTAGTGGGGATTCTGGGAAGTTAAACTCCTGGGAGTGTTGGGTTCCACTGAGGCTGGGCTCTAGGAGTTTTTATCCCCCAACCTCAGGCTCCAGTGATTAGTTACCCTTCCTGTTTTTGCATCAGTTGCCAGCTCCAGTGGTGATTCATGTTCCCATTAAGCTGTGATTCTCTGTATTTGCCTGGCTCTTAAGTGTTTGGGGCAGGAGTTTGTTCCATGACATCAATTCTCTGATCAGATCTACAAAGACCTGTTGATTTTGTTGGTTTAGCATTTTTCTTGTTGTAAGGATGGTTGTGACAACGTTCAAGGTTTTTTCAGAAGTCTGTCAATAGTGATCATACCTATAAATATTTTCTACATTTTTTTTCTGTAGAAGTCATAATATAGATACTTCAAAATTTTATTGTTGTTGTAGATTGTATCTTAATTATGTCATTTTATTGGTTATATTGTAGGCATATAGGAATACTAATTTTTGTCTCTTCATCTTCTGATGATCTTGCTTTTTGACTATGCTTAACTGTTCTTTAAACTTGGACACTTAGATCATTTATGTCAGTCCCACTTCTCTAAAGCCTTTAAGGTAAGTGTTGATCATGTTAATAGGTGTTAATAGTAGGATATATTTCTTTCCTTTGCATGGTTTTTGCTTTTGACATAACTACAAGTTTAGAGATGTCAAGATTCCTTAGTGGAGGCTTTCAGTGACGTGACATCACTTAATGGAAGAGGATAGACAGAACATCTCTAGTTCTTAGGGTTCTTGCACATATATCAAGATATGATACATATATAAACTTTTTATATAAAGTGGAGCTAGAGTAGGTTCATACTGATGGGCTACTACCCATGTGTGGAGATCTTTATCTGTGCAGAGCTTCCTTCCCTTGGTTTGGACAGCAAGAGGGTATTGTTGGGGTGTGACCAGTTTCTCCTGCCCTTTTTTCAGTGTAGAGAGAAAAAAATTCTTTTTTTTTTTTTTTTCCCCAGTGTAGATAGAACAAATACATATTTCAGGGTCTGGAATAAATTCAGTTGTAAACAACAGAAATTTTGTTTATTGTTGCCAAAATAGTTCATCAAACGAGGGAGTAGGTTTCCAAATTATATGTGGAAATGACTTGTCCTTCATTTTTCATTTTCATTCAGGGGAATAATTTTGTTATTTTGGAGTAGGTTTCAAACCGTATTTGATTGTGCTCTGTCTGAAACTATGAGGAACTCCTCGAGGTGGTTTGTGGAGTGGATTTATAGCTTTTGAATCAGTTTTTTAAAACACCCAAGATTAACTTGTCATGGTTCTTTGATGTATTTAATAAAGCATGAGGATTGGGTGTCTCCTTTTTCTCCCAATATTTTGATTGTGTAGTTTAAATTTGAGTAATGATCGCCAGCTTACATATGTTAATTTGGTGATTTAATGTCAACCCATGCTAACCAAATTTTGTGTTATATAGTAAAGTTTCTTTTGTAAACTCTGAAGGTTTGATAAATTACCATTTTGATGATCATAATGTCATTTTGACCTGAGGACTTTTTCAGAGTTAAATGAGCCTGGTGGTTTATCAGATGTCATGCAGAGTTTAAATCCAGGATAAATTTAGCTTTTGATTTTCCCCCTCTTTTGATTAGTGATTCTGTCAGTGCAAAAAGTACTGATAGTAGTTAATACCAGTTTTGTGGTTAAAAAGATTGGAACCAAATCTTTTATGTCTTTTCTTTAAGGTTGTTGACTATATCCTGCCACCCTTGATCTCCTTGGTTCAGAGCCAAAATGGTAAGTGTGACCACATCAGTGAGAATGCCATTAGATACACATTCAGTTTACATTCTCTCTCCATGTACTCATATTCTTAGCGGTTTATTTATTTATTTATTTATTTTCAAGTGGAGTGGAGACTCTTCAGCTTGAGGTTACTCTCAGAAACCACATCTCTACTCGTGAACCAGGAGGTTGGGGAGGACAAGAAGGAGGCGAATGTTGATTTTGACAGCAATCTGCTAGCTCTCATTAGAGACGTCTTACTTCCCCAGTAAGTCCCACATGCTGCATTCACGCGGAGAAGTGTAGGAAGTCTGGGATGCTTCTGTCAAATGAGGGCCAATGCTGGGGTTGGGCTCAGTGTCCTACGCTACTACACTGCATGGAACCCAGGAGAATCCATTTAGAGCCTTCACTGTTTTCCCTAAGGCACAGGACTCTGAGGTTATGCAGACTTACAGGTGTTCGTAGCCAGAGGGTAAAGTTTATTATTCAAGGTCAACACTGTAAGACTCTTGGAAACATGGAATCAGGACATTTCCTGGCTCTGCTTTGAAATAATAGAGATGGAAACAAATCTTCCTTCACTCCAAACTCTTGGAATGGAAATTAAGCTTATTTATAAACAAGGTATTTTGGGGGAGGAGTGGAGTGGTGATGGTGCTAGAACAAGTAATGTTCTACTACTAATGAACAGGAGGGGGTTATCTTTTTCCTTTGACTCCATGGTTCACATAGAAACATATGGGAGGATGACGACTAAGAGGACCGAAGGCAAACATATGAAGCTCTAAAATGACATCTTATAATTGAGGGACACTGAAGTTTTTTCCCCTCCTACTGTGAGTCTTATCAAACAGAAGGACAGGGCTACCTGGTTTTATTATTCTTTGCTTTAGTACGCTTCAGAGATGTTGTGTCTTTCACAATTGAAGGTCAACCCTCTGTTGAGCAAGTCTTTCCAGTAATATTTGTTCACCTCATGTCTCTGGGTTACGTTTTGGTAATCCTCACAGTGTTTCAGACTTTATTATTATTGTTTTTGTTACATTGATCTGTCATGACCACCATCAGTGGTCATGACTTGCTGAAAGCTCAGGTGGTGTTAGCCTTTTTTAGTAATAAAGTTTTTTTAAGCCAAGGTACATGCATGTTTTTAGACATAATGCTATTACACACTTACTAGGCTATTTAGTACAGTGTAAATGAACTTTTCTATGAGCTGGAAAACCACAAATTTCCTTTGACCTGTTTCATTGCCGCATTTGCTTTCCTTTGGTGGTCTGGAAGGTTACCCACAAAACCCCACAGTATGCCTGGAACTAGAGCTAAGAAACGTATGCCTGATATCACTATTCAAGGAAAGATAACAGAATTCAACAGAGGCCAGATTGCATGTCCTGCATTGGTGTTCCTGCCTGCTCATAGGCACAAACTTCCTCAGGGTCCGGGCTGTCTGAGCTCAACGGGTTTTCAGGAGTGGCAGTTTCACCAGATGTCCCCATCAGTTTGTTCCACTTTTCCAGATCACCGGTGCTCATGTAAGAAAAAACTCATTTCCACAATATATAGATGCCAGATCTGATCCTATTCTGAAGCATTCAACCCCCATCATTGGTTTAGGAAGGTTCATCTTATGAAGCGAGTGGCCAGTGTGTCTGAACCTCTTCCTGGCAGAGGGGCCTGTCTCGACTGCTTGGAGTTGGATCTGTAATAGCTTGGTTTATAGAGCCAGACTGTTTTTTTTTATTCCTGCACTGCTGCAGTTGGTTTCAGGGAGACTCCTGATAATGAATATATACTGTTAGAATAGGTTTGATACCCAAAGTAAGAAAGTGGCTATCTATAGGAAGAAACACTGTTAAACTTTCTCATGTGAGAAACTATCAGTAAATGTATTTTTGGTTCCATTTGTTATCTCTGAGTGTCTATGTTTGTACTCCTGTGGGTAAATACAAGATTAGAACCTTCTCTCGTGGGATTAATTCTTTCTTTCAGTGCCATCTTACACTTCTAAGCCATATGTAATTATTTACATCTTTCTGATAAGAAAATGCCCCAAAAGATTTTTTATTTTTTTGTGAAAAGTGTAATTTTTGAAAGATTTGCTTTGGCTATCTGCTGTGTAACAGCTTGTAGAGAAGCATTTCTCAGGATCTGAGATGTGCCCTCCACAGTAGGGACAGGATTTTCTTTAACAGGACTTCACAGGTTATTATTTTTTAAAGAAATTGATTTATTTTTATTTAAGTTCAATTAACATACAATGTGTTATTGGTTTTGGAGGTTGAGGTCAGTGATTCATTAGTCTTATAGAATACCCAGTGGCTCATTATATCCCGTGCCTTCATCCTAATGCCTATCCCCCCAACCCTCCACCCCTCCAACAGCCCTCAGTTTGTTTCCTATGCTTATGAGTCTGTAATGGTTTGTCTCCCTCTCTAATTTCTTATTTTTTCTTCCCTTCCCCTGTGATCCTCTGTTTTGTTTCTTAAATTCCACATATTAGCGACATCATATGATAATTGTCTTTTTCTGATTGACTTATTTCACTTAGTGTAATACCCTCTAGATCCATCCACATTGTTGCAAATGGCAAGATTTTGGGTTTTTTTTTTCTTCTGATGCTTGAGTAGTATTCCATTGTATAAATTAATGTACCATATGTTCTTTATCCGTTTAAAGAAGTATTCCATTGTATAAATTAATGTACCATATGTTCTTTATCCATTTAAAGAACATCTGGGTTCTTTTCATAGTTTGGCTATTGTGGACATTGCTGCTATAAACATTGTGCCCCTTCGCATCACTACACTTGTACCTTTCGGATAAATACCCAATAGTGCAGCTGCTGGGTTGTAGGGTAGCTCTATTTTCAACCTTTTCAGGAACCTCCAGACTGTTTTCCAGAGTGGCTGCAACAGCTTGCATTCCCACCAAGAGTGCAGGGGAGGGTTCCCCTTGCTCCACATCCTCGCCAACATCTGTTGTTTCCCAACTTGTTAATTTTAGCCATTCTGATTGGTGAGGACCTCACAGGCTACCAAAGCTGGTTAACACCCATGCAAATATGAAATAAAATTTCTTCCTATCTGGAGTTTGCCCACTTATGGAAGAGTTTGTAAAATAAAAAGTGTTAAATCTATAATTCCACACTTTGTTTTACTCATCTGATTTGGAATAAATAGTATGCACTTCCTATAACGTGTATCTTTTTCCAGAGATGAGGAATTATGGAGGAAAATACAAATAAAACCACATGACAACTCAAGAACAGAAGTAATGTAGATGAGTTCAGGTATTCATTAGCAATTTGAAATCTACTTTGGATAGTATTACAGAATTGATTGGAATATGGTGCAGGTTGTTTTCAAAGCTTGTGGACTGACTCTGATGTGATGCATAGATCTTGGCTCTACATTTTGTTCTCTTGGCCTTGTTTTCTAATCTCCAAGAATGGGGGCAGTAGTATCTACCTCAGAAGATAGTTGTGGGGATTAAATAGGATACCTCTTGTGAAGCTTAGTATAGTATGTGGGGCATGGTATACTCTTGACAATAGTAGCTCTGGTAAATTTATTATAACCTTTCCTTATTAACCTTTAAAAGGAAGATTGTGATAGAAAAATAATAATAGTAATAGCACATACTTCAAAGAGGTGAAATAGCCATTAAAATAGGTATTGCTGAATGTGCCTAGCCAGCATGTATAGTAAGGGCTCAGTAAATGTTAAATAAAAACTTAAAAATGAAATCTAATACATTCATTTAACCTTGACTCTGGAAAACTAGAAATCTTGGCAAGGAGTTTGGTCTTTGAGGACAGCTTTTAATGATTGTAAGTTTAGAAATTCTTTTATTAAAAATTTTTTATTTTTTATTTATTTATTTTTTTTAAAAAATATTTTATTTATTTACTTGACACAGAAAGAGAGAGATCACAAATAGGCAGAGAGGCAGGCGGAGAGAGAGGGGGAAGCAGGCTCCCTGCTGAGCAGAGAGCCCGATGCGGGACTCGATCCCAGGACCCTGAGACCATGACCTGAGCCGAAGGCAGAGGCTTAACCCACTGAGCCACCCAGGTGCCCCCAAAATTTTTTATTTTTTATAAACATATATTTTTATCCCCAGGGGTACAGGTCTGTGAATCAGAACTCACCAAAGCACATACCCGCCCCAATGTCCATAAGCCCACCCCCCTTCTCCCAAGCGCCTTCCCCCCAGCAACCCTCAGTTTGTTTTGTAAGATTAAGAGTCACTTATGGTTTGTCTCCCTCCCAATCCCATCTTGTTTCATTGATTCTTCTCCTACCCACTTAAGCCCCATGTTGCATCACCACCTCCTCATATCAGGGAGATCATATGATAGTTGTCTTTCTCTGCTTGGCTTATTTCGCTAAGCATGATACGCTCTAGTTCCATCCATGTTGTCGCAAATGGTAAGATTTCATTTCTTTTGATGGCTGCATAGTATTCCATTGTGTATATATACCACATCTTCTTGATTCATTCATCTGTTGATGGACATCTAGGTTCTTTCCATAGTATGGCTATTGTGGACATTGCTGCTATAAACATTCGGGTGCACGTGCCCCTTCGGATCACTACGTTTGTATCTTTAGGGTAAATACCCAGTAGTGCAATTGCTGGGTCATAGGGCAGTTCTATTTTCAACATTTTGAGGAACCTCCATGCTGTTTTCCAGAGTGGCTGCACCAGCTTGCATTCCCACCAACAGTGTAGGAGGGTTCCCCTTTCTCCGTATCCTCGCCAGCATCTGTCATTTCCTGACTTGTTGATTTTAGCCATTCTGACTGGTGTGAGGTGATATCTCATTGTGGTTTTGATTTGTATTTCCCTGATGCCGAGTGATATGGAGTACTTTTTCATGTGTCTGTTGGCCATCTGGATGTCTTCTTTGCAGAAATGTCTGTTCATGTCCTCTGCCCATTTCTTGATTGGATTATTTATTCTTTGGGTGTTGAGTTTGCTAAGTTCTTTATAGATTTTGGACAATAGTCCTTTATCTGATATGTCATTTGTAAATATCTTCTCCATTCTGTCAGTTGTCTTTTGATTTTATTAACTGTTTCCTTTGCTGTGCAAAAGCTTTTGATCTTGATGAAATCCCAATAGTTCATTTTTGCCCTTGTTTCCCTTGCCTTTGGCGATGTTCCTAGGAAGATGTTGCTGCAGTTGAGGTCGAGGAGGTTGCTGCCTGTGTTCTCAAGGATTTTGATGGATTCCTTTCTCACATTGAGGTCCTTCATGCATTTTGAGTCTATTTTTGTGTGTGGTGTAAGGAAATGGTGCAATTTCATTTTTCTGCATGAGGCTGTCCAATTTTCCCAGCACCATTTATTGAAGAGGCTGTCTTTTTTCCATTGGACATTCTTTCCTGCTTTGTCGAAGATGAGTTGACCATAGAGTTGAGGGTCTATTTCTGGGCTCTCTATTCTGTTCCATTGATCTATGTGTCTGTTTTTTTGCCAGTACCATGCTGTCTTGATGATGACAGCTTTGTAATAGAGCTTGAAGTCCGGAATTGTGATGCCACCAACTTTGGCTTTCTTTTTCAATATCCCTTTAGCTATTCGAGGTCTTTTCTGCTTCCATATAAATTTTAGCATTATTTGTTCCATTTCTTTGAAAAAGATGGATGGTACTTTGATAGGAATTGCATCAAATGTGTAGATTGCTTTAGGTAGCATAGACATTTTCACAATATTTATTCTTCCAATCCAGGAGCATGGAGCATTTTTCCATTTCTTTGTGTCTTCCTCAATTTCTTTCATGAGTACTTTATAGTTTTCTGAGTATAGATTCTGTGCCTCTTTGGTTAGGTTTATTCCTAGGTATCTTATGGTTTTGGGTGCAACTGTAAATGGGATGGACTCCTTAATTTCTCTTTCTTCTGTCTTGTTGTTGGTGTAGAGAAATGCAACTGATTTCTGTGCATCGATTTTATATCCTGACACTTTACTGAATTCCTGTACAAGTTCTAGCAGTTTTGGAGTGGAGTCTTTTGGGTTTTCCACATATAGTATCATATCATCTGCAAAGAGTGATAATTTGACTTCTTCTTTGCCGATTTGGATGCCTTTAATTTCCTTTTGTGTCTGATAGCTGAGGCTAGGACTTCTAGTACTATGTTGAATAGCAGTGGTGATAATGGACATCCCTGCCGTGTTCCTGACCTTAGCGGAAAAGCTTTCAGTTTTTCTCCATTGAGAATGATATTTGCGGTGGGTTTTTCATAGATGGCTTTGATGATATTGAGGTATGTGCCCTCTATCCCTACACTTTGAAGAGTTTTGATCAGGAAGGGATGCTGTACTTTGTCAAATGCTTTTTCAGCATCTTTTGAGAGTATCATATGGTTCTTGTTCTTTCTTTTATTGGTGTGTTGTATCACATTGACTGATTTGCGGATGTTGAACCAACCTTGCAGCCCTGGAATAAATCCCACTTGCTCGTGGTGAATAATCCTTTTAATGTACTGTTGAATCCTATTGACTAGTATTTTGGTGAGAATTTTCACATCTGTGTTCATCAAGGATATTGGTCTATAGCTCTCTTTTTTGATGGGATCCTTGTCTGGTTTTGGGATTAAGGTGATGTTGGCCTCATAAAATGAGTTGGGAAGTTTTCCTTCCATTTCTATTTTTTGGAACAGTTTCAGGAGAATAGGAATTAGTTCTTCTTTCAATGTTTGGTAGAATTCCCCCGGGAAGCTGTCTGGCCCTGGGCTTTTGTTTGTTTGGAGATTTTTTAATGACTGTTTCAATCTCCTTACTGGTTATGGGTCTGTTCAGGCTTTCTATTTCTTCCTGGTTCAGTTGTGGTAGTTTATATGTTTCTAGGAATGCATCTATTTCTTCCAGAGTGTCAAATTTGTTGGTGTAGAGTTGCTCATAGTATGTTCTTATAATAGTTTGTATTTCTTTGGTGTTAGTTGTGATCTCTCCTCTTTCATTCATGATTTTATTTATTTGGGTCCTTTCTCTTTGCTTTTTGATAAGTCTGGCAAGGGGTTTATCAATTTTATTAATTCTTTCAAAGAACCAGCTCCTAGTTTCGTTGATTTGTTTTATTGTGTTTTTGGTTTCTATTTCACTGATTTCTGCTCTGATCTTTATGATTTCTCTTCTCCTGCTGGGCTTAGGGTTTCTTTCTTGTTCTTTCTCCAGCTCCTTTAGGTGTAGGGTTAGGTTGTGTACCTGAGACCTTTCTTGTTTCTTGAGAAGGGCTTGTACCGCTATATATTTTCCTCTCAGGACTGCCTTTGTTGTGTCCCATAGATTTTGAACCGTTGTGTTTTCATTATCATTTGTTTCCATGATTTTTTTTCAATTCTTCTTTAATTTCCCGGTTGACTCATTCATTCTTTAGAAGGATGCTGTTTAGTCTCCATGTATTTGGGTTCTTTCCAAACTTCCTCTTGTGGTTGAGTTCTAGCTTCAGAGTGTTGTGGTCTGGAAATATGCAGGGAATGATCCCAATCTTTTGATACCGGTTGAGTCCTGATTTAGGACCGAGGATGTGATCTATTCTGGAGAATGTTCCATGTGCACTAGAGAAGAATGTGTATTCTGTTGCTTTGGGATGAAATGTTCTGAATATATCTGTGATGTCCATCTGGTCCAGTGTGTCGTTTAAGGCCTTTATTTCCTTGCTGATCTTTTGTTTGGATGATCTGTCCATTTCAGTGAGGGGAGTGTTAACTTCCCTTACTATTATTGTATTATTGTTGATGTGTTTCTTTGATTTTGTTATTAATTGGTTTATATAGTTGGCTGGTCCCACGTTGGGGACATAGATATTTAAAAGTGTTAGATCTTCTTGTTGGACATACCCTTTGAGTATGATATAGTGTCCTTCCTCATCTCTTATTATAGTCTTTGGCTTAAAATCTAATTGAACTGATATAGGGATTGCCACTCCTGCTTTCTTCTGATGTCCATTAGCATGGTAAATTCTTTTCCACCCCCTCACTTTACATCTGGAGGTGTCTTTGGGCTTAAAATGAGTTTCTTGGAGGGAACATATAGATGGGTTTTGTTTTTTTATCCATTCTGATACCCTGTGTCTTTTGACAGGGGCATTTAGCCCATTAACATTCAGGGTAACTATTGAGAGTTATGAATTTAGTGCCATTGTATTGCCTGTAAGGTGACTGTTACTGTATATGGTCTCTGTTCCTTACTGATCTACCACTTGTAGGCTCCCTCTTTGCTTAGAGGACCCCTTTCAATATTTCCTGTAGAGCTGGTTTGGTTTTTTAAATTCTTTCAGTTTTTGTTTGTCCCTGAAGCTTTTAATCTCTCCTTCTATTTTCAATGATAGCCTAGCTGGATATAGTATTCTTGGCTGCATGTTTTTCTCGTTTAGTGCTCTGAAAATATCATGCCAGCTCTTTCTGGCCTGCCAGGTCTCTGTGGATAAGTCAGTTTCCAATCTATAATTTTTACCATTGTATGTTACAGACTTCTTATCCCGGGCTGCTTTCAGGATTTTCTCTTTGTCACTGAGACTTGTAAATTTTACTATTAGGTGACGGGGTGTGGGCCTATTCTATTGATTTTGAGGGGCGTTCTCTGAACCTCCTGAATTTTGATGCTCATTCCCTTTGCCATATTGGGGAAATTCTCCCCAATAATCCTCTCCAGTATACCTTCTGCTCCCCTCTCTCTTTCTTCGTCTTCTGGAATCCCAATTATTCTAATGTTGTTTTGTCTTATGGTGTCACTTATCTCTCGAATTCTCCCCTCATGGTCCAGTAGCTGTTTGTCCCTCTTTTGCTCAGCTTCTTTATTCTCTGTCATTTGGTCTTCTGTATCACTAATTCTTTCTTCTGCCTCATTTATCCTAGCAGTGAGAGCCTCCATTTTTGATTGCACCTCATTAATAGCTTTTTTGATTTCAACTTGGTTAGATTTTAGTTCTTTTATTTCTCCTGAAAGGGCTTTTATATCTCTCAAGAGGGTTTCTCTAATATCTTCCATACCTTTTTCGAGCCCGGCTAGAACCTTGAGATTTGTCATTCTGAACTCTAGATCTGACATATTACCAATGTCTGTATTGATTAGGTCCCTAGCCTTCGGTACTGCCTCTTGTTCTTTATTTCGTGTGAATTTTTCTGCCTTGTCATTTTGTCCAGATAAGAGTATATGAAGGAGCAACTAAAATACTAAAAGGGTGGTTAGAACCCCAGGGCAATATGCTTTAACCAAATCAGAAGAGATCCCAAATTTTGAGGTTGGAGAAAGGGGATAAAAAGAGGTTCAAAAAGAAAGAAAGAAAAAAAAATAAAAGAAAAGAATTTAAAAAAAGAAAACAAATAAAGAAAAATATAAAAAGGAAAAAATATATATATTAGATAAACTAGTTAAAAAACATTAAAAAAGAAAAGCATAAAAGTTAAAATTTTAGCAGAGGAAGATAAAAAAATGAAAAGAAAAAAATTAAATTAACTGCAAGACTAAAAAAATCACAGGGAAAAAAAAAAAAAAAGAAAATCACAGGGAGAAAGCCATGAATTCCGTGCTTGCTTTCTCCTCCTCTGGAATTCTGCTGCTCTCCTTGGTATTGAAACCGCACTCCTTGGTAGGTGAACTTGGTCTTGACTGGATTTTTTGTTGATCTTCTTGGGGAGGGGCCTTGTGTAGTGATTCTCAAGTGTCTTTGCCCCAGGCGGAATTGCACCGCCCTTACCAGGGGCTGGGCTGAGTAATCCGCTCTGGTTTGCTTTCAGGAGCTTTTGTTCGCTGAGCGCTTTCCGTAGAGTTCTGGAGGACGGGAATACAAATGGCAGCCTCATGTTCTTGGGCCCGGAGGAGCCGATACCCCGGGCGCCACTACTCAGTGCGCCCTCAGAGAACAGCGCCCAGTTACTCCCGTCTGCCTGACCTCCGGCCGCGCTCCGAGCTCACTGAGCCTGCGACCAGTTCAAGGTAACCCCAAGCTGTGATCTTACTGTCGGCTCTGTCTCTGTAGCCGGCTTTCCCGTTCCAATACCCGCTAGCTCTGCAACACTCAGACACCCCCGATCCTTCTGTAACCCTGCGCGACCTGAAGCCATGCTGACCCCGCCTGAGCTTCGCCCCGGTTTCGCCTCTGGAGCGATGTCCCTCAGCGGAGCAGACTTTTAAAAGTCCTGATTTTGTGCTCCATTCCCCCTCGCTTGCCAGGAGCCGGCCCCTCCCCCCAGGGTCTATCTTCCCGTCGCTTTGGATTCACGTCTCCGCCAGTCCTACCTTTCAAAAAGTGGTTGTTTTTCTGTTTCCAGAATTGCTGTTCTTTTTCTCTTCGATCTCCCGATGGATTTGCAGTTGTTTGCAATCTTTAGATAAGCTATCTAGCTGATCTCCTGCTAGCTGAAGTAGTCTCAGCCTGCTACTTCTCCGCCATCTTGACTCCTCCAAGTTTTTAAATTCTAATCAAAGAAAATTAATATTCTTCATCGAGTAGGTAAATATATGACTTAAGAATGATGAGAAATCTTGCCATTTGTGAGAATGTGAATGGACCTGGAGGTTATTATGCTAAGTGAAATAAAGCAGACAGAGAATGACAAATACCATATGGTTCACTTGTATGTGAAACAAAACAAAACAAAACAAAATAATTAAAACAAAAACAGCCTCATAGATACAGGAAATAAAGTGTTGGTTACCTGAAGAGGGTGGGTGGGGGGATGCGGGAGGCTGGTGAAATAGGTGAAGGGGGTTAAGGGTATAAGCTTATTGGTTTTGGACATTGGGGGCGGGTATGTCATATGGTGAGAGCTGTGAAGTGTGTAAGCCTGACGATTCATATACCTGTACCCTTGGGGTAAATAGTACATTGTATGCTAATAAAAATAATTTAAAAATGTATAAGCTTGCAGTTATAAAATAAATAAGTTGTAGGGATGTTACATGCAGCTTACCCAACATCAATAATATTGTAATAACTGTATGGTGACAGATAACAGTAACTAGACTTATCATAGGGATCATTTTATAATGTATAAAAATATCAAATCCAATGATGTGCATCTAAAACTAATAAAATCTTGTATGTGTCTTGTACGTTAATGAAAGAATAGTGAAGTTTCTACAGTTTTAAGAGTGACATGGCATTGGCTTCAGCTTGTTAAATATACATACTAATATCCATATTTTAAATTTTGTTGAATTTTTTAAAAAAGATTTTATTTATGAATTTAACAGCACAAGCAGTGGGAGCAGCAGAGGAAGAGAGAGGCAGGCTCTCTCCTGAACAGGGAGACTATGTGTGGTTCCATCCCAGGACCCTGGGATCATGACCTGAGCTAAAGGCAGATTTTTAACTGACTGAGCCACCTAGATGCTCTATAATTTTGTTAAAGTTTTAATCTTACTTTCGGCGTGCCTGGGTGGCTCAGTTGTTGAGTACTTGCCTTCACCTCAGGTCATAATCCCAGGGTCCTGGGATTGAGCCCAATGTTGGACTCCCTGCTCAGCAGGAAGCCTGCTTCCTCCTCTCCCCATTACCCCAGCTTGTGTTCCCTCTCTCACTGTGTCTCTCTTTGTCCAATAAATAAATAAAATCTTTCAGGAAAAAAAATCTTAATCTTTCTTTGACCTTAGTACTTTGGCTAAAGCCAAGAGGCTAGGCTTTTCATGCACATATACAGTAGGCTTTCTAGTTTTTACACAGAAGTGTTATATTAGGACTTCTATTTGCAAACAGTAACACTCAAACTAATTTGATAAATACTCATGTGCTCACATTATGAGCTTGTGCTGGCATCAAATATAGCTGGATTCAGAGATGTGAGTGATGGCATCAAATATAGCTGGATTCAGAGATGTGAGTGATGTTGACATTCCTGTGTGTTTGTGTCTATAGCTATGTGGCTTTGTTCTCAGAAAGGCTCTTTCTACTTGGTGGTTAAATGGTTCCTGGGTGTTGATCCTCTGGAAAGAGTGGATGTCTCTTCTAAAAACCTTAACAAAATGTTCAGGGAGCACAGTAATTTAATCTTGTTAAATACCATGTAATACCTGTGTTCCAGGTGCTTATCAGAACTGCTAGTGATATTAATGAAAACTCAGTTGTAAGAATAAATATCTTATTAAATATTAGTTGTGGTTCTCAGAAAAATAGAACTGGTAGGATGTATGTATATAAAGAAAGAGTTTTACAATAAGGAAATTTGCTCACATGACTGTGGAGGCTGAGACGGCCCAAGATCAGCAGTCTGCAGGCTAGAGACCCAGAGAGCCTATGGTGTAGTTCTGGCTTGAGTCCGAAGGCCTGAGAACCAGGCCAGCCGGTAGGATACATACCAGTCTGAAAGCTGACAGGCTGGAGACTGAAGAAGAGCCGATGCGTCCGGTCCAAAGGTGGCTGAAGAACAATGTCCCAGCTCAGTGCAGTAGAACAGAGGTGTTCCCTTTCACTCGGCCTTTTTGTTTTACCCAGGTCTTGAACTGATTAGAAGAGGCTCACCCACACGAGGGAGGGCAATCTGCTTTACTTAGTTTACTCACTCAAATGTTAATCTCATCCAGACAGACCCAGAATGATGTTTGACCAAATAACTGTGCCCAGTTAAGTTAACACATAAAAATTAACCATCACCTCATCTATCATAAATATCTTGGATGGATTGCTTTCTATATACATTCATGAATTAATATAAAAGAAGTGTTACCTCTTTGCAGTGTACATGCTTTGCTTTCTGAAGAGATGAACTTTAGTTGTAAGTAGTGGTTTCTGTATGAAAAATTATAATACCACTGATAGAGAGGGGGTATTTCAGTTAGATACTGAAATCTAGGTAGGGTTGCATAGAAAAGCAGTAGGTCTTCTAGGCAAGGTTGGGTTACACAAAAGTGTGGAAAGCACAGAGCAGTGAGCGGTAAACAGGCCAGCTTATTTCTAGTGGACAGCTGCATGGGATAGTTACATGAAGTGAGCTGGAGAGAGAATGTTTTTTCTCCCAATCAGCTTATTTATTCATTGGCACTAATTGAGTACATCTTACTGTATAGGCATATTTCTAGTTTCTGGGAATATAATAATGACCAAGACAGGCACAGCCTTTTTGGAACATGTACTATGTGGTAGAGCCAAATATTTCAGACATTAATATTTTTTAACTGAACAAGTCTGTAAGTCCTGCAAATAAAAATGTTTAGTTAAGTATAAATTAAATGTCGAAGCCAACTTCCTTCAACAGTGTGCCTGTGTAAGGTTCATAGACCTGCCACAGAACACATGTTCTTTCTGAAACGATTTGTGTGTTTACTATCCCTTGGGTTTTGAATTTCACAATTCACCCATTTAACTTTCTGAAGCTCAGTGTTTCTCAACATTTTATGACCTTAAGACACTATTTCCTATGGCTTATCTATTACCATCTCCCAGAACTCTTTTGATCACAGTTTTGAAATACTACTCAAAGGCCTTTCCATTAAGATCAGGAACAAGAAAAAGATGCTTGCCATCAAAACTTCTTTGTAACATTCCATCATGAGAATTAACTAATGTAATAATACAAGAATATTAAACTCTGAATATTCCATTAGATCTGTATTGATGCATAAAAAATTATCACACTCTGAGTGGCTTAAACCAACATCTACTTAGTTCTGTATGTGGGAAGTCTGACACAGCGTGACCAGGATCTCTGTCCTGGATCTCACACCCCTGAAGTCAGGTGTCCCTGGGCTGAGTCCTTGCCTGGAGACTCTGAGAGAAACTTGCTTCTGGGCTTGGTCAGGTTGTTGGCAGAATTCAGTTTCTCATAGTTTGCATTTGTTTCTTAAGGCTGAATTACTACACACTGATTGGCTTAAAACAAGAGAAATTTATTCTTTGATAGTTCAGGAGGTCAGAAGTTCAAAGTCAAAGTCTTGGCAGTGTTTGTTTTTTTTTTTTTTTTGGATGCTCTGAGGGAGAAACCATGCCTCTCTCCTGGCTTCTGATGGCTGCCAGCAGTCTTGCGTTTATAGCTGCGTCCACTCCAATCTCTGCCTCTTTTTTCACATGGCTTTCTCCCCTGTGTCTGCCTTGAGTTTGCCTCTCCTTTTCTCACATAAGGATATCTGTCATTAAGTTTAAGGCCTACCTTAAATTATCTTGAGATCCTTAACCACATCTGCACGGCTTCTTCCAAATAAAGTCATATTCACAGGTACCAGGGGTTAGGACTTGGACAGATTTGGGCCCATTATTCACCTCAGTACACAGTTGTAGGACCAGAGTCCCTGTTTCTGTGCTGCCTTGTGTTCTGTTAGTGTGCCCACACATCTTCTCACTGGTCCCTCCATCTTTACGTCAGCAACAGTTGTCAAACCTTCCTTGTGCTTGCAGCCTTTCTGAGTTCCTTGTCTGCCTGCCCCCAGTTGGAGAAGACTCTGCATGCTAAAGTTGGTGATGTTGGCCTCTGGTAGTCTGGGTCTTGTGATTAGAATAAACTTGTGATGAAATCTTGGTTCTGCCACACTTGGTGCGTGTGCTCCTACTTCCTGCTCCTCTCCTCGCCTCCTTCAGTCTCGCCCACTCTGAGATGGTTGGAATGCCACTAATGTAACTGATTCACTAGAAAAAGTTTTTTCCTGGGAAGAAAGATAACCATATATACTTCGGAAATTGCTATGATTTCCTTCAGCAGAGAGACAAGATTTGATTCGAAAGATTCCTGCAGAAGAGGCAATAGTTAATGAAACTTGAGTCCAGAGTGACTTCAATTAAAGTTGACACCTCTCAGAAGTTTAATATGAAATTCATTATCAATGGACTTACAGTATCGAAAGTAGTCTTCTTCTGTTTTTTCCCTGAGACTTGTTCCACAAGGTGAGGACATTTCTCTTTCAGTATTTAGCCATAAATGGGACTAGATCCTTCACTCAGGAAAGACACCATTTCTCTTCTTGGGAAAGAGGAAATTTTAATATTCATACAAAGGTAGATCATGTCATTTGTACTACATTTTGTGATTGTGTATATTAGGTTTAAAGCCTTCTCTCCCTCCCTCCCCTCAATAAATATATTTTGAGTGACTTTCACATGCCAGGCACTGGGGATGCTATGGTGGGTAAGATTGGATCCCTGCCTCTCAGCGCAATTACATTCTAGTGGGTGAGACAAAGCAGTAAACAGATAAATAAGATGATTGCAGCTAATTGTGAGCACTGTAAAGAAAAACAAAACATAAAACAGTGTCAGGGGAGAGAGAATGATCATAAGGAGAAAGAGGAAGGGATTGTTTTAGGTAGAATAGTCAGGAAAAGCCTTCTTTATGCCAGGTAGCAAGCCATGGGGAAAATCTCCATGGAATTTGCCTTTGCTAGGCTAGAAGTACTTTGCCAACATGTATTTAAGTTTTCATATTTTCTTTTAGCTTTGTGTGTTTTGAAAAGAGATCATGCTGATATAAATGTGCTTACAGTGTTTTTATGACAATATGGCATTCAGCATTTCTCTCCTGAGGAAAATGAGTATTGCCTTTCTTCTTTATAATTCTCTTGTGACCTGTGCAATCATCAGGGCCATAATGACTTCATAAATTATTAAGACTTTGCTTTTTAGAATCTCAGAAAGGGCTATATTTTTTACAAATTAGAATTGCATTTTCTCTTAGAAATTGGAATTGTAAGTGGATTCCATTAGTGGCAATACACCATAGAGCTGTTTATCTGGGTTTGAAATAATATCCTGTAAAAGTCGTGAGTTTGACTACCTGGCTTATGTGTTGGTGACTTAACGAGCATCCAGGTGGTTCTTTATCACGCCTTTGTCTCCCTTAACCACAAATATTCTATGTTAAAATAGATGTGAACTTGGCCATCTCTGATGGAAATCAGAACAGAGTATTTCAATTTTAGCTTTCCCTCAGATAATTTTATTTTACAGATAACATTTGAATCACAACTATTTTTGTAGCCTAAAGAAGCATCATAATGTTCTACTTTGTTCCTTTTACTTAATCCTTCTATGTTTTGAGTATCTACCTAAAGCAGTGCATTGAGGTACAGTGATCCCTCCTGAGATACAACCTCTAGGAATCTAAAGTAGGATAATCTCAGAATTAAAGTAAGGACAGATATTCTTGTATCCTTCTGAATCAGAATAATTCTAATGCTCCAGTCCTTTGGATAATATTTGGTTAACTTTGAGTGTTGTTTTATTGAAGGCTTTTTTTTTTATTTTTAAGCCTTCCAGGCCTTTGTAATAAAAATTTGCTGTTGGTTTTGTTGAAGAGATCCAGAAGAGCTGAGGTTTTACTCTCTGAAATTATATTTAACACTTATTTTGAAGTCATACCTATCTTTCTTTCACTTAAAAATATTAAAATATATAAATATATATCATTTTCCTGTTTCTCCATCTACTTATGTATCCATTTAACTTCTGATATACTTAAATATCTATGTATTCATGCAAGACAACAGAATATCAGGTCACATAAAAATCACAAGACTGAAAAATTCTCAAGATATCAACTCTATTTGGTTCATGCCTTTCGCAGTTCATAAAATTTTGGAGTTGACTCAAGATATCACCTAGATCAATTTTTGGACAAAACTGTACAGAAAATGCCTAAGAGTAGGTTCTCTACTCCTTTCTCACAGCCATCTGGTGGGGAGGTCCTCAGCCTTCTCCACAGGCAGGTTTCACCTTCATGCCTTTGCTGTTTGGCAGTCTTCTCTTGAGCTAAACCCACACATTTCTTTCCTCTATGCTCCAAGCTTTGAATCCATCTTGTATTCTGTTAGATATGCCTTTAAACACACTGTCTTCTTCATATTGTCCCTTGCTCAAAAATCTTTGCATTGTAGAAAGTAACATTCACAGGACTTACCCAGCCATTCAAGGCTTTTCACATTTTGTCTCTTGCCTACCATTTTATGTTAATATCTGCCTAGTTTTCAATATGGTTTCTCTGTTTGTGGTAAGATTTACTTAGTATTTTCTGAAATTTCCTCCTTAGAACCTATCTTTCCTGCCAATTCCCAGATACCGTACTGTGAATATCTCTGTCTATCCCAATATAAGTGGATTACTGCCTTGTATTCTACTTATCTACATTTATAAATGTACGAAAAACGATTTAAACAGTTTCCAGTTACTGAATATCTAGGATTTTCCCAGTGTTTCATAATTATATATACTGCTGCAAAGAGCCACTTTATGGGTTACATCTTTGAGTACATACTTTTCTTTTTGTTGAATCTCTAGGGTTGGAGTCACTATAATATTAAATACTTTTTTAAGGGCATTTGATAGGTTTTGACAAATTTTTTTCAGAAATGATGATGAGTTTATATTACCAGCTTCCCTTTATGTACTTATTTTGCTGTACTCTTGTTATCTCTTGAATTCCTTTAGATGTTAGTGAAGTTGGCCATTTCCCTTCATGCTTCTTGGCCATTTATATTTTTCTTGGATGGATTTTGTCCACTTTCTTTTTTTTGGTTGGATATTTATTGGTTTGCAATAGCCATATATATATATATTTAAAGATTTTATTTTTTTGATAGAGATCACAAGTAGGCAGAGAGGCAGGCAGAGAAAGAGAGGAGGAAGCAGGCTCCCTGCCCAGCAGAGAGCCCGATGCGGGCCTCGATCCCAGGACCTTGGAATCATGACCTGAGCTGAAGGCAGAGGCTTTAACCCACTGAGCCACCCAGGCACCCAGCCTTTTATATATTAAGACTATCCACTCTGTTCTGCCAACATTCTGCAAATTTTCCCCTCATTTGATTCATTTATGGAGGTTTTGCCTATTGAGAAATACTACTTAAAAACTTTAAAGCTATAAATATTTTTTATTCATTTCTTTTGTCATGCTTCAGAGTGCTTCACTCAAGATTATGTGAATATTTACTAATGTTAGTATTTTAGTGGAAGTTAAAATTTTTTAATTCTTAATTTATTGGTGATATATTTTCGTAAGTTATGTCCTAACCATTCTAACCCCTTTTCTAAGATCACTCTTTCTTGTCCAATGTATGTCACCTTTCTTTCCTTAGTTTATATGTATGTTCTTGATCTCACAACACTTAATAATTTATATGATTTTGTAAAGTAATTCAACTTTTCATTTAGCAGGATCTTCTTCATTGTACTTTCTTCTAAAGTTCCTTGGATATTCTATTCTTTTTATTTATTTATTTATTTATTTAATTTAAAAAAAAAAGATTTTATTTATTCATTTGATAGACAGAGATCACAGGTATGCAGAGAGGCAGGCAGAGAGAGAGGAAGGGAAGCAGACTCCCTGCTGAGCAGAGAGCCCGACGCGGTCCTATCCCAGGACCCTGAGATCATGACCTGAGCTGAAGGCAGAGGCTTTAACCCACTGAGCCACCCAGGCACCCCTGGATATTCTATTCTTGAATTCTTCTTTCCCCTAAAATTCTCAGAGCCCACCCCACTGAGACGTAGAAATGTGAATTTGTGGCTTACTCCAAGCGGAGTGGTTCTCTTCAAGACATGGGCCTCCCCTTATCCCTAGCAGAGCAGATACTTCTTTCCACTCGGTCAGATCTTTGCTCACTTTTCCAGAGTAGCTTCTCCCAATGATGCAGAGTTATTCTGATAGCCTGTTTCCACTTCCTGACAGCTTACCTAATTGGGTGCCAGTTTCACCAGGCACTTAGCAAGGTAGGGAAGAGAACATCCCTTGGATCTCTAAATATATGATTTTTAGAAGTGTGTTCTCTCCTTTGGGGTTGATGTGGATTTAGTACAAAGGGCTTTTCCTGCCTGGGTTCCAACTGTTTGGGACCTTGAAAAGACCCTTATTTGGGAGGATTCTAGAAGTAGAAGAGTAGGGGCTTATGTTGCTAGCAATCTCAGTCTGTATCCAGGCTCAAGGCACTTAGAGTGCTCCTCTCCAGCCCCTGTCCATCAAAATGGGCCAGCTCTCCCCTGTTCAGTCTCCTTCCAAGCCTTTTCAGGAGTCCAGACTCATCACTCTTGGTTTCCTGCCAAGTCATATTCAGAGGAGTGCAAGATCCAATGACCATCAGCTCAGATGCTTTATCTCTGTTTAGAAGACAAGCTTAATAAATCACAGCATTCTTCTGGCTAGTTCTTGCTGACCATTACAAACCTACCTTTGAAATGAAAGTATATTCAATGTATTCAGTATTTGTATTTTAAACATATTTATTATGACTCTTACCCTTTTTTTGTTCCTAAGGGGAGAAAAACATACCAGTATTTTTTGGGAACATTCTCATGCACAGGCTGGTACAAGCTTTATCTCTCCCTCCCATTTCCAGGTTAGATGACCTCAAACAGCTTAAGACATTTGAATTTCAGTCAGTAAAGCTTCATCCTTGTGTTCTTTTTAAATGTAGATTCTACATATTCCTATTAATTCTATTTTAAAATAGTTTGTGTTTTCTCAGTCTTCTTGGGATTGTTTATTACATTTCTAACCAGTTGTCCACATTTTATCTTGTACTTTCCACAAGAAAAGTACAGAAGATTATATGGGAAGCGTTTGTAAATTTATAGGCTTGTGGTCCTTTCCTCAGTGATTCAGCTAAGTCTGGGAATGAGGACTGGCGGGATGGGGGGGCGTCATCCAGCCTGTTTGTGTGACTCATCAGAAGCCTCCCATTCCCATTTCCATTGAGATTCTCTGGCTGACAGTTTCCAAATACTGGTCGGCAGCAGAAGGGTACATCCTTCTCTTATCTGACTTAATGCCTCACTTTAAACTCAGTGCCTCAGTTTCCTTTTTCAGGACATGTGCCCTGAAGAGCTAACTTAGGAAATGTGGAGTGTTCATGCCCTACAAGTTACAAAGAGAGACTGACCCTTGATATTCTTCTGGGAGATAACTTCTGAGCCTTTGGACTATCCTGCTTGATAAGAGAGTCTCTGTATACAGGGGGCCTTGAGCTGTGCCAGATACTTTATGCTAATAATGTGAATTTTGGTGGGGGCCTTGGGCTATAGCATTATCAACTTGACCCCTGGAGGGGCTGGAGACTGAGCAACTAAGGTTAGTCCGCAGACACATGGCCATACCCATGTGACTGACCTCTAATGCAACTTTGGACACCAGTGTTCCAGTGAGCTTCCCCACCTGGCAGTACAGCCCGTGTGTTGTCCACAGTGTTGCTTGGAGGGTAAGCTCTGTCCAACCGCCTCCATTGGGAAAGGACAGCTGACAGCTTGCTCCTGGTTCTGCCTGGACTCTGCCCTATGAGCCTTTCATCTATGCTGGTATTCACTGTAACACACCATAATTATTAGCTTAACAACTTTTCTGTAAGGCTTTCTAGCAAACCATTAAATCTGAAGGTCGTCTTGGGTGCCCCCAACTTAGGATGTAAGAGCTTTTTATTTTTCAAGACTCTTCTAGAAAGGAATAATGATTTCTCTCTAATATGCTGAGTTGTTCCTTTTTTAGAAAGAGTTCAACCTGGATGTTAAATTTTTATCACCTCTAAAGGTGTTTCCTTGCATTTTGTTTTATTCAGATGATAAAACATATTGTTTTTCTAAATTTGATTTTTTTCACTCCTGAAATTACTGATGCTTAGGTTGTGCCATACTGTTTTTTAACATACCATTCTCTTTGATTTAATAATATTTATGATTTTATTATGAGTGATTGGCATTTTGACTTTTATCTTTGTCATACCTGAGCAAAACTTTTAATTGCTATAATTTAAAAATATTTTATAAGAAATCTTTTTAAAATATGGTACTTCCTGCCTCCTTAAACAGAGCACTCTACCCAGTTGAACATTTTCTTGACTCACTACCCCCATTTTGAGCATTATGGTGTGTAATGGGCCCTCTGGTCCCATTGAGGTACGAGCAGCTGCTGTTTCTACGTTAAATGCTCCCCAGACTTCTCTCTGTTTGGAGTTTGTGGGTTTGCTTTTTTTTTTTTTTTTTCCTATGCCTTCAAGTTTCACTTCATTCTGTAATAGTCCCTCTCTTCCCTTTACTTGGCTCCTTTTTAATGGCTGTGGGATTAGAGGCTACATAATTAAGCTGGTTATATAATGATTTCCAAAATGAGAGTAAATAGGCTCTGACTAAGAGCCTGGGGCCCTATTCACCAGATGAAAAGCATCCGCTTCATGTCATGGATTTTTAAATATACATTTTGGGTTTGGGGAGGTCGTTTACTCCCTTTTTAGTTGTTGGATGTTCCAGAGAATAGAGTCAAAAAGGTAATTGGTTTGTTTGTTCATATGTCCATCCATTTCTCCAACTGTCTGTCCATCCCTTCATCTGACACTTATATCTTGAGCACCTCCGTGGTGCTGTACACCGGCTAGCTGAACTTGAGTAGGTGAGATGCCCTCTGCAAACCAGCGTCTGCCTCACAGATAACATGGGGGCACTGTCTGAACTGTGTTGCTGAAACTTTTAGTTAATAATAATAAAGACCTTTTATTCATTTATTTTTTAAGTTTTATTCTTTCTGGCAATAATTGTTTCAGATTTTAAAGTTTTCATAAGAAGAATATTATGTAGAAAAGAGTTATCACTGCAGGTCTGCGACTGCTCCCCTTAGGAATGACTGCTTGCTGGATGAGAGGCTGGACCTTGGCAGGATGGAGACTTAGAACTTGGTGCTCAGAGTGTTTCCAGCCCCATTTAACTGCTGGGGGTAGTTCAGGCTGCCTGGTCTCTTGTGCAGATGGCAGGGTTTATGCTGAATGCCAGCTTTCCTCTTAGGAGCGATTTTGACTCTTATTAGAAGTTGCTAATGTGTCCAGCCCCCACCAAAGCCTTTGTCACTTGAGTCTCTGATGGGCAGAGACATCACATGCATGTGTTGCATTTTTGTTGCTGGGGACAAGATTATTCTGTTTGACCTCTTATGGGAGGGAGAGAACATAAAGAAGCCTGTGCACAGAATCCTCCAGTCTCCACCTGTGTCCTTCTCCTCTAGGATTCATCTGTGTATCCTAGCCATGTAGCCCTACTGAGTCCCCATCATGATCCCATTTGAAGGTGCAGATGCTCTTGAAGACCCTGCCACAAATGCTTCCTTTTCCTTCTATCTTTTACCATGTGTGCAGCCCAATACTAATCCTTTTACTGGATTGTCTCATTAACTCTTCCCCAAACAGACCTCTGTGAGGCAGGTTGGTGTCCTCATGCCCTGTGGCCAAGTGAAGCTCTTTGAAGTTCCATTAGGTTAAGTATCTGGTACCAGGTCCTATTGCGCATAGGTTTATTCTGGTATCTTTATGTTTGCACTTTATGGTATATGGCTTCTGTTGTTCAGAGGAGACATGAAGTGAAGAAAACCAATGAATCTGTTTGTAATCACTTTTTCATTGCAGGTATGAGCACATCCTCACAGAGCCTGACCCCGTCCCAGCATATGCTCTGAAATTGCTAGTTGCGATGACAGAACACAACCCAACTTTCACCAGGTACTACAGCTCCAGCTTTCTTTTGCGTGTTTTTTCAGCTGTAAAATGAATTTTATATGGTCTAAAAATGCTAGAGATGATGAGTTTCTGAAAGAGTAACATTTGAGTCACCAAGTGGTCATTTCTCATGTTTGATGGTTTGTGGTACCTTGCATTTATGCGGTTTTGGGTCTTATTCTCATACTTTTATCCCTTACTGGAGTTTGCATACTCTGGAATTCATGATGCTTTAAAATTATAAATTCTTGGGGTGCCTGGGTGGCTCAGCTAGTTAAGTGTCTGCCTTCGGCTCACGTCATGATCCTAAAGTTCTAGAATTGAGTCCCGTGGGGAGCCAGTTTCTCCCTCTCCCTCTGCTGCTCCCACAGCTTATGCTTTTTCACTCTCTCTTTGACAAATAAATAAAATATTTTTAAAAATTATAAATTCTTTAAAGAGAAAAAACTAGGGGCACCTGGGTGGCTCAGAGGGTTAAGCCTCTGCCTTCGGCTCAGGTCATGATCTCAGGGTCCTGGGATTGAACCCCACATCGACCTCTCTGCTCAGCAGGGAGCCTGCTTCTCCCTCTCTCTCTGCCTGCCTCTCTGCCTACTTGTGATCTCTCTTTGTGTCAAATAAATAAATAAAATCTTAAAAAAAAAAGAAAAAACTAACACACATACTTTAAAATGTCAATTGGGGCTTCCTATTGTACTGAGCAGTTGTTTATTCAATCTGTCTAGTATTTATAGACTCTTATTTTCTACCATTTTGTTAAACTGACATGCTTTTATTCAGCAGGGGAGAGCTTTTGCCTCTATAGAAGATACTATGTGTGATGATGCCAAATATTTTAGAGCTAGTTTCTAGAAGAGTGGCAACTGCTTTCAGTCTGGGACAGGAGAGTTGGTCAGAGAGAGACCCAGGTCCATAGAAGGGGCAGAGAAGAGGAGGCCCTCCTTGCTTTCCATCAGGAAATCTAGTTGTAGTTGTTAGGTGATGGCCAAGGACCTTTGGGTTTGGACACCTCTATGGCTGGTCTTTAGGAAAGAACTAAGTCACACAGCCCCAACCATCTTGTTTTCATCTGCTCTGTTGTTCTGCCATGGAAGGTATTGTGTAGTGGTGAGCCACATTCAGTGTTAGTAGTAAACACCCAATATGGGTGAAAGTCTGAACTGCAACCTTTCTGGTGGCATGCCATAACTGTGTCCCTGGGCTGCCAAGGTGCTCTTGGGCTTTGGATCATCTGCAGGGCTGATGCTGAAGTAATTTCAGGCCCATTTCCTGTGCTCTGAGCAGCCTCATTCGTTTCCAGATAGCGACATAGAAATACTACCTTGTACTCTCAATGTCATGTTGCAAAAGAATTTGAGGAGCATTTCCCCTTGCCAATTCTAAATCCTGTGTCTGTATAGCCCTTTAAAAGCCTGACCAATGAGCCTTCCAAACTTGTCACTCAAAGGTACTGTTTTCTATTCCTACAGAAGAAATTTCATTATAAAGAGTGTATCTGTATTAGAAGTCAAATATAAATTCATATAGTTACTTCTTTACTGGAGTTTTGATACCAGGCACTAATACTGTATACTAACTGTATCCTTTCATTAGATGGGGCAGGTTGCATTTACTTTTTTTAGTGCTGACTTTTGGTCACTCATGTCGCATGCTTTCTAGAATCCTTCCTCTTCTTGCCAGCTTGCTATGAAATTCATGTGAATTTCCTCACATTGAGGGGAAGAACCTAGGGAAGTCGATGACCTATATACAGTCTTTTTATTTTGAAAATGAGTAGTCTTGGAAGACACTTTATTTTTTTTTTTTAAGTTTACAAGCAGAATTCAATGAACAGTTTTTATAAATGTTTTTCTTTGCTTTAGTTTGACAAGTAACATCTGAATGTATTGTGTGTGCATTATAATCCAGCAGTAAAATCAAGAAGTCCTCTAGGCTTCCTTGTTCCCTCTCACACTGCCATACACAGGTCTCTGTCCCAGGGGTAATAGTTGTTGTTTTGGTGTGTATCTGTCCTGAATCTTTTCTGGGTTTTTAAATTCAATATGCATATACAGGAATAAATGACTTTGGTTTCTGGTTGTTGATTTAAAAAAAATCAGAGGTAGTATCACTATGTATTTTTCTGGAATTTGCCTTTTTATTTATGAAAATTGTTGGAAGATTTTTTACATCAGTATTTATTCATACTCTTGGTGATATCTTTGCTAATGGATGAAAATGAGTTTTCATTTTGCATTTATTTACCTACTGATAATGTTGAACCACTTAATGTTTATTTACTATATTTAATTAAAGTATAAAAGGTCCAGTTTTCCCAGCACCATTTATTGACGAGACTGTCTTTTGTCCACTGTATATTTTTTCCTGTTTTGTCGAAGAGGGTCCATATCTGGGCTCTACTCTGTTCCACTGGTCTATGTGTCTGTTTTTATGCCAGTACCATGCTGTCTTGGTGACCACAGCTTTGAAATAAAGCTTGAAATCAGGTAACGTGATGCCCCCAGTTTTTTTTTTTTTTTTTTTTTTTTTATTTATTATTATTTTTTTTTTTATTTTTTATTTTTTATAAACATATATTTTTTATATACATATATTTTTATCCCCAGGTCTGTGAATCACCAGGTTTACACACTTCACAGCACTCACCAAATCACATACCCTCCCCAATGTCCATAATCCCACCCCCTTCTCCCCAACCCCCTCCCCCCGGCAACCCTCAGTTTGTTTTGTGAGATTAAGAGTCACTTATGGTTTGTCTCCCTCCCAATCCCATCTTGTTTCATTTATTCTTCTACCCACTTAAGCCTCCATGTTGCATCACCACTTCCTCATATCAGGGAGATCATATGATAGTTGTCTTTCTCTGCTTGACTTATTTCGCTAAGCATGATACGCTCTAGTTCCATCCATGTTGTTGCAAATGGCAAGATTTCATTTCTTTTGATGGCTGCATAGTATTCCATTGTGTATATATACCACATCTTCTTGATCCATTCATCTGTTGATGGACATCTAGGTTCTTTCCATAGTTTGGCTATTGTGGACATTGCTGCTATAAACATTCGGGTGCATGTGTCCCTTTGGATCACTACATTTGTATCTTTAGGGTAAATACCCAATAGTGCAATTGCTGGGTCATAGGGCAGTTCTATTTTCAACATTTTGAGGAACCTCCATGCTGTTTTCCAGAGTGGCTGCACCAGCTTGCATTCCCACCAACAGTGTAGGAGGGTTCCCCTTTCTCCGCATCCTCGCCAGCATCTGTCATTTCCTGACTTGTTGATTTTAGCCATTCTGACTGGTGTGAGGTGATATCTCATTGTGGTTTTGATTTGTATTTCCCTGATGCCAAGTGATATGGAGCACTTTTTCATGTGTCTGTTGGCCATCTGGATGTCTTCTTTGCAGAAATGTCTGTTCATGTCTTCTGCCCATTTCTTGATTGGATTATTTGTTCTTTGGGTGTTGAGTTTGCTAAGTTCTTTATAGATTCTGGACACTAGTCCTTTATCTGATATGTCGTTTGCAAATATCTTCTCCCATTCTGTCAGTTGTCTTTTGATTTTGTTAACTGTTTCCTTTGCTGTGCAAAAGCTTTTGATCTTGATGAAATCCCAGTAGTTCATTTTTTCCCTTGCTTCCCTTGCCTTTTGCGTTGTTCCTAGGAAGATGTTGCTGCGGCAGAGGTCGAAGAGGTTGCTGCCCGTGTTCTCCTCAAGGATTTTGATGGATTCCTTTCGTACATTGAGGTCCTTCATCCATTTTGAGTCTATTTTTGTGTGTGGTGTAAGGAAATGGTCCAATTTCATTTTTCTGCATGTGGCTGTCCAATTTTCCCAGCACCATTTATTGAAAAGGCTGTCTTTTTTCCATTGGACATTCTTTCCTGCTTTGTCGAAGATTAGTTGACCATAGAGTTGAGAGTAGATGCCCCCAGTTTTATTTTTGTTTTTCAACATTTCCTTAGTGATTCGGGGTCTCTTCTGATTCTATACCAATTTTTGGATTATTTGCTCAATAAATGGTGCTGGGAAAACTGGACAGCTATATGTAGAAGAATGAAACTCGACCATTCTCTTACACCATACACAAAGATAAACTCAAAATGGATAAAAGACCTCAACGTGAGACAGGAATCCATCAGAATCCTAGAGAAGAATGTAGGCAGTAATCTCTTCGATATCAGCCACAGCAACTTCTTTCAAGATATGTCTCCAAAGGCAAAGGAAACAAAAGCCAAAATAAACTTTTGGGACTTCATCAAAATCAAAAGCTTCTGCACAGCAAAGGAAACAGTCAAGAAAACAAAGAGGCAACCCATGGAATGGGAGAAGATATTTGCAAATGACAATACAGACAAAAGGTTGATATCCAGGATCTATAATGAACTCCTCAAACTCAACATACACAAAACAGACAATCATATCAAAAAATGGGCAGAAGATATGATCAGACACTTCTTCTGTTTGCTTGGAGAGTGATACCACCAGATTGATTTTATATAATTTTATTTTAATTTTTAAAATTTATTTTTTAAGGGGTGCCTTTGTGGCTCAGTTGGTTAGGCATCTGACTCTTGGTTCCAGCTCCGGTCATGATTTCAGGGTTGTGAGATGGAGGCCTCCTGATTCTCTCTCTGCTTCTGCTCTTCCCCACACTTGCACATGTACACACACATGCTCTCTCTCATATAAATAAAATTTTTAAATATTTTATTTATTTATTTGACAGAGAGAGACACAGCGAGTGAGAACACAAGCAGGGGGGGGGGGTGGGAGAGGGAGAAGCAGACTTCCTGCTGAGTGGAGAGCCCGATGCGGGTCTTGATCCCAGGACCCTTGGATCATGACTTGAACTGAAGGCAGACACTTAATGACAGAGCCCCTAAATAAATAAATCTTTAAAAAAAAGAAAAAGAGATTTTTTAGGAGTTAATATATAACACCTTACAAATTTCAGTATTTGGAAGAGTATGCAGAGAAAAGCATATTTTTACCCAAGGAGAAAGCCACTCTTATCAGTGTGTGTGTGTGTGTGTGGTGGTTGGTAGTATGCTGTATGCACCATTCTGCACTTCTTTTTAAAAATACATACAACAGCTTTATTGGGATATAATTCACATACCATCTGCACTTCTTTTTAACAGATGCATAAGCATTGCATTTTATGGATGCTCCATATTTACTTAACAAGTTCCCTTTTGATGAACATTTAATTTATGTTTTTCTAAACTTTTGGTATCATAAAATAAAGCTATAATTAATGACATAGACCATTCATTACATATGTGAATATTTATGTGTAGGATAAGTAAGGAAAAGTGGAATTACTTTATCAAAGGGTACATAAACCAGTGATTCCCAAACTTATCTGCACATTAATGTCATCTGGGGAATCTTTTAAAAAGTCTGAAGACTAGCCACAGCCTAGCCCAGCTAAATAAAAATCTCCATGGCTGGACATAGATACCAATAATTGTTGACTCTCACTAGGTGATTACAATGTGCGGGCAAGTGTGGGAACAATGGGTCTAAGCACTTGTATTTTGAAAAGTGTTGCCCAGCTGCCCCCCACCAAGGTTATGCCAGTTTATTCTCCACTAGCAGTGTATGAGAGTGCCTGTGTGTGTGCCAGTCCTTTACCCTATCAGTGCATATATGTGTTTGGCCTTTGCCATTGTGATAGGCTGTCTATTCCCTCTTAGCTCCTGATTTCTAGTTTTCTTGCTTTGTAATCAGACCATATTTTTTTTTCTAATTTTTATTTGATTTCATTTGTGATATAATAGGTCAATTTTGGTGAATGTTTTATGTTTAGTTGCTGACTATAACTAAAACAAAGTTTTAATGTCACTCATCCCTGACTTTGGCCCGTTGTCTTAAAATGGTAACTCATTAACTTAGGAGATTGTCCCCAGTTACTTGGTAGCAGTGACTTTTAGGCAAAATGCTGATTATAAGTGTATATCAAGTGTAGGAAGTCTTAATTTTTATGTACAGATAAATTTCTACTAATATAAAATAAACATGAACCATTTATTAGAAATTTAGCTTATTTATTGGTTCCATCTGCATCATGTTCTTTGAAGTATAGCATTTGAGTTTGTATATATAATGACTCTTGAACAATGTGGGGTTAAGGCCATGGTCAAAACTCTGCGTATCTTCTGACTCCCCCAAAACTTAACTACTATTAGCCTAGTATTGACCAGAGGCTTTGCTGATAACATAAACAGTCAATTGCCACATATTTTCTATGTTATATGTATTATATACAAACATAAGGTAAGCTAGAAAAAAGAAAATGTTATTAAGAAAATCACAAGAAGAGATGGAATTTGTAGTACTGCACTGTATTTATAAAAAAAAAAAAATCCATGTATAAGCAGACCGACCCATGCAGTTCAAACCAGTGTTGTTCAAGGGTCAACTGCATTAAGAGTTTAGAGTACCAAATAATAACCACTGGAACAGTAAATCATCCTATGCCAAGTGCAACATTATTTCATTTGTGTTTATTCTTATTTTAGAGGATTCTGAATGGGTAAAGAAATCCTCAAAAGTTAAAGTACAATTGCAAATTTATTGTTCCTTCAAAGGAGAGAAGAGCACTATCTAATTTACATTGTATCTGACTGGGAATTTTTTTTTTTTAAGCCCACTGCCTTGGTGAATCTAGTTTCTGACTGGGTTTATAGCAGAAAAGTAAATTGTTTACCCTGTTGGTCCAATGTTACTATCAGAAGGGTTGTGTTCACTCCTCTGAGCTCTGCCCTTTTCTCTCTTCTTAATTTTACAGTAGGTTGCTCTGAACCATTGTTCTCAGGGAGAGCTGTACCCCAAGAGCTTGTTTCCATTAAGAGCTAATTAGCTTTCAGCAAATCTTTGTTAGCAAACAAATTGAATTTTAACTTCTTGAGTTCTTTTGGAGCAAAATTTACCTCTTACTGTGAATTGCAAAAGGTTGTTTATGCTCCATATCTAAGGATTATCATTTTAGTTCACTCAAATAATGTTAGAGCTGTTTGTTTTATGGCAAGATTCACAGAAATGTCTTTTGAAGAATAAAATTTTAGTGATCTCTTAAATGAAATTCATGGTGAATCCATTGTATAGCCTTCAGTGAAAAAATACTTCTGCCTTTACAGTTACTAGGCTTCAGCTGACTTCCCTCATTGGTTTTTGGTTCATTTGTTCATTGATTCGTTTGCCCATTCATTCATTCAACTAATCAGCAACCACTGAATGATACAAGGATAAAAGGCAGTTAAAGGTCTCCCCCTCGAGGTGCTAAGGATTTAGTGGCGGAAACATTTATCAATAGGTTCCTGTAAAACAGTGTAATAATTTCAGAGGTACAGTCATGTCTAGAAGGTTATGGGAGCACCTAAAGGAATTTAACCCAAGTAGTTGTATGATTTTGGCCAAGTTTCTTAACCTCTCTGTGCCTAAGATTCCTCATCTGGAAATATTAGCATCTGGTCCGCAGGAAATGCTGTGTAAGTCTTCCCTTTCTTCTTCCCCCACAGTTTATCTCCTTACTCCTCCTCTTTTTCATATGATTAGAGGAAGAACTAGCAAAGAAAGTATTCCAGAAGAGGTATCTTCTTTGACAGTAGAAAGAAATGTTTGGTGACAACTGAAACTAGAGCTCTAACACCCTACAAGGAATTGGGAGAAAACCCCCAGGTTTTCAATAATAGAAACAAACTGCATGGTGTGGTCTTATTAGTTTGTGCATAACAGAACTGGGGCAGTCATAGAGAACATTCCCCACACAAGATACCTGCCATACACACTTGCCTTTTAATTTATATTCTTAACATTTGTTTTTGACATATTCTGTTATATTTTATTTAAATTTTGTAGCCTGGTGAAGCTAAAAGCCCAAATTATGAGAAATGTTAGAGATGTTTGAGAGGGGTTCCCTGTCATTTAAATAAGCCAGTTAGGTGTTTTTACCCCCTCAGTTCACTGAGCTTACCCAGCTAAATATTTCCTCTGATGAAATCTGTGAGCAAAATAACTATGTAATTTGATAATACTTTATTGTTAGAACAAATTGATTTTTCCAGAAATGATTTGCTGCTTCTCAGGTTGCTTATGGATATCAAAAAGCCCCATCATGAGGAGCAAGTCAGTCTCTGCGTCTTTGTGGCTCCCATTTCTATTCTAGGGTCACTCTTCTGTGGCTTCCCCATTTATTCTTTATGAGCACTCGCAGAATAATACACAAAGTTTTTCCAATAGGCACCGAGACTTTGAGCATCTATCTTTTACCTTCTCTTTCCTCTCATGGACATAGCCCATGTTCGAGTGTTCCTAACCACTTGTTCAAACTGGGCACATATCTATACTTCTTACTAAAGTAGAGTCATTTCAGGGGATAAAGCAAGCATAAAAGATTAAAAATACTGAATGATTTTGGATTTGTGCCTTTCATCAGTTCCTTGAACCCAAAACTTTATTATTTACTTATTTTTGTTTTTTTTTTTTTCTCTCTCTGCCTTTATTTGGGATTATTGTACTGCACCCTTGTTTAACACATACATCTTTGGTCCTTAAATATTGAGAAGAATTTGGAAATTAAATTAAAATTGCCCTAATGATCCACTTTGCTGGGGTATTTTGTGTACTTCCATCAAGATTATCCTTTTAAGAGTTAGAAATGTTGTTTTGCTCTCAGAGAAGTTCAGCATTTTATTTTTTTTTCCAGGGAAGTTCTTCTTCAGCTGCTAGTGGTGGTTAACTGTCTTTGAAAACTGAGTAGAACAGCACCTTGCAATGGAAAGCTATTTCTAGGTTAGAGTGGATGGTCTCAGTTGACTTTTTTTGCTGTGACATTTACATTGAAAGAAAGCACTTAGAGTTCATTGTACACCTTGGTAAATAGTGCTTTCCCAGTTGTGTGTCGTAGGGCCATAGTTAGTCTGAGTGGGGATTCAGTAAAGCTTTTTGTGTTTCACAAGATGTCCTCAGGTCTGTTGACTTACCCTTGTCATCTAAAGAGACTGGCAAACTGTGGTCCACAGAGCCAGCTGGCTTGCAGCCTCTTTTTGTATGGTCTGTAAGGTAAGAGTGATATTGACATATTTAAAGATTCGTAAAATTTACAAACACACAGATGCATCTGAGTCAGACCTTGGGTCCGGCAAAGCCTGAAATATTTACTTTCTAGCCCTTTTCACACAGTGTTTCCTGAACCCTGATCTAAAGGAACAGAACTCTTTTTTTTTTTTTAACCTTTATTCATGAGAATGTAGAAATATTAGAATTTTTGAGCTGTTAGGGAACTTTAGAGATTTTCTTGGTGTTATAAAATGTAGATTTTTTGATGTTGATGTGGTAAGGTGTAGTGTGGTAAGTTCAGTAGATCAGGTGAAAACTGTCCTGGAAAAGAAAGCTTATTATACTCACAGATCCAAAGAGGAGGGGGCATACCATGCCAAAGGTGGCCACATGAAGAAACAGCAGGGTCAGTCAAGAGTCAGAGGAAGTGAGAGGCAAATGTGGAGCAGAGCCCTTATTATAGTTTACAAAGGAAGGAATGGGTGAGCAGATTTAGGCTTGACTATTTTGAATAATTTCATGGGGTTGTGGAAGTATAGGGGCTGTCTCTAGTCATCTGGTACCTTCCCCTGGGGTAAGTAGGGGCCAGCTCTGGGCTGGTACCTGGCCCTGGGGTGTGGGCCCCACTTAGGAGTAGAAAGTGCCATAAAGGAGGTCGTTGGGGTTATGGCTTTGGGTTGGTTGGTTTGCACAGGAAAGGCAAGCTCAAAGGAGAGTTGTTTGCTTTCTCTAAGAATCAGCTGGCTCTGGGAGGGGCATTCCCTCCAGAATTAGCAAGTCCTCAAGATGTTAAAGAGACAAAAGTACAGAATAAAAAGACTTTATTAGTACACTGGGCTAATGTCTTCATTTTATACACAGGGAAAATGAAGTCCCAGAGGGAATTGGTGACTGAACTTCAAGTCAGTTTGAAGGTCAGGATTTGGATCAGACTATGGTCTGTTGTTCTTTGGACTACCCAGCAGAGCCACTTTTTCAAAAACAAACCCAAGGGGAAATCACAGTGGACTTTGAAGTCATCTCGTTTTCAGTTTCATTGCCTCATGTTTACTTAGAAGAGTGGTCCAGTTCCTCAACACAGTCAACTTCACTGTCACGTGGATCTGTTAAGAGCAAATGATTCTCCTTTGTGTCCCTCTGCCATCATCACTAGGTTCTGGCACCATTGTTCTTTGATTTTTATCACTGTGGCAGCTCCTGGCATAAATGTGGTTAATAATATCCTGGTTCCCGGTTCAATGGAACCTCTTCTTTACCTCATCTTCCCAGGTTTGGGACCCTCCTGTGTTTATAACTTAGAGCACACCAGTTGGGTTGAAATCCCTCCTTACTACGTTAATCATGCTATAATTCATCTCAGTGTTTCCTATAGGGAAAACGTAAGTGTTTATGTAAGCACTCATGGAGTAAACATTCAATTAATTCACTCCTTCCACCCCAACATTCAATTAATTCTCTCCTTCTGTTTCTGATAGAATTATGGAAGGATATCCTCCTAAAACTTTAGGAACTGATCCAGGGCATTCTCTTTTTTCCTAAATGATGTGTGGGGAAAATAAATGGTAATTGAAATCTGTTTCAGCGTTATGTTTTCCGGAAAAAAAAAAAAAAAAACAAAAACAAAAAACAAAAAACCCAACAACTCTTAACATGGTTTCTGCCTGCTACTAGTGGAAATACACGCTTCTGATTATTTTCTTCCATCATCTTGCTTACCGTCATGGAGTTTCCCCCAAGTTCATGAGCTGGTGAGCTGGTAAGCATTTCATTGCCTGTCCTTACTGTATGGGGTTCACTTGGGTCCCTGGAGACAGTTTGGATCTCTTGTCAGAAACAAATTAATCTTTTAATATTCTCATAACAGCCTATATGCTTGGTCATTTCAGTTTTCCTTTTCTGACTCATGTGGGCTCAGTGACAGCTCTCTTTAGGGAGTGGAGTGACAGGCAGCACCTGGCTGGGAGCCCTCCATGCTGGTGTTTCTGGCCCCTTGGTGCCCAGACTTGAGCAGCTCACTGAATGTCATGTCAGAAGCCAGCATTTAGTGGATGCATTTAGTCAGAACAGGCCCTGGTATTTTGGGGGCTCTAATCAACAATAATTCACAGATGCCTCCTCCTGTGTTTAACTAGACATTCATAGATACTATCATCTTTAACAAAATGATACCTACCATTTTCTCCTGAAGTATTTCCTTTCTTGCCCACAGGAAAGTTCGTTTGCTTTCTTTTCAGTTCTCTACAGAAGCTCTTGAAGTTTTGCAGTTTATTTCCATCATAGAATTATGGACCTTCAGAACAGAGTGAGCTTTGATAATTTTCTACCTGCAAGAAAAGTTAATATTATTCATTTATTCCTTGAGTCACCCAACAAAGAGTTGTGTTCACTGAGAAAGAACAGACACGGTCCTGGTTTTCATGAAGCTTATGATTCTGAGGGGATCATAGACAATAAGCAGGGAAATTGATTTAAAAAAAAAAAAGTCTGAATTTCAGTTAGTGGTATAAAGAACAGAGAGCAGGGTTAGAGAATGGGGAGTGATGGATTGGGACCCACTGTTTTTGAGAGGGCGCTCAGAGTTTCCCTGGGAAGGTGGCAGAGTTGACTGGCTGCGTGAATGCTAGCTTCATAAGTAAAGAAGCAAGCCTCTGATTTTCAGGGTTTGAAGAGGGAGGGAAGTACTCACAGCGTCAGATGCTCTGGAGAGTGTCCCTAAGATGAGGATGGAGAAGTAATGGTTATAGTGGCAACAGGAGTAACTTCTTGAAGGGTTATTTTCACAAGCATGTGGGGTAAGAGTTTGGTGGGGTTCATTGCAGAGGGAATGATGAGGTGGAGACAGGGAACCCCAGTAAATCTAGAGAGAGTTTTCCTCTAAAGGAGAGCTGAAAAATGGGGAGCTAGAAGGAGATATGGAGTCACAGGCATTTCTTGTTTTTTTTTTCCAGGATGAGCGATATTTTAGAGACATTTCTATGTTGACGAGAATGATCTAGTACAGAGGTTAATCAATAGTATAGTACATGTGCTACAGACTCATTTTTGTTGTTGTTTATCTGCTCTTGATAAAGTCATGCATTGTCTGTGAATATATTGAGTACACCTGTCACTGTCAACTCCATAGAACAAAGCGAAGCCCAACTGAATGGAATGTAACATGAGGCATAAAGCACAGACTCTCAATACCAAATCCTCTTCCTTATCAAGTCTCCTGATTTTATGTGATGACAGTTATTGGTCAGAATATATTACAGTGTTTGCTGTACAGACGGGGCCTTTGTGATATAATTAAAGAGCACAAGAGCTGCCAGACTAAACAGTGGTCTGAGTTTCAAATGCTCTGTGACTTTCCTGGCACAGTTTTCTTGCCATCTTGAACATGTGTTATCACTTAAGATTTTTTGCCATAGAGTATTACATAGGAAAAAAACCCCAGGCAGTGAAGGAGACTAACCATGGCTCTTCAATGAGGTAAATGCCTCTGAGACACCTCATACCCTCAAAATGTACCATTTTATGCGTGTGCATTTCTTCTGTCTGCTTGAAGTCATAAATCCAGCTTAACCCAACTGTTACAAAGTAAACAAAATGGTCAGATTTTAGGGACAAACTTCATTAGTTATTTTGAAATTCTAAAGTAGGGTAGCTCAAAGGGAAAATGGACAAAGGGCATGAAAAGGGCATTTCTAACAATAAATATGAAAAGGAGTAACCCAATTAAGAATCAAGAAAATTCCATTTAGATAATAAAGAAGTCAAATTGGCAGGGTTTAAAAAAAAAAAAAAAAAAACCTCTTGTTGAGAGATTAGTGAAGCTTGCACTTTCCTATGTTAGTACAGCTTTTGTGACTTGCAGACTGTCAGTATGTGTTAAATCTTAAATGTCCTTTGGTTCCACTTCGAGGAATATAGCTTAAGAAAACAGTAAAAGATATGCACAAATATTGGTGTACAAGGATGTCCATTGATACATTATTTAAAACAACAATGAAAGGTGGGGCACCTGGGTGGCTCAGTCGGTTAAGCATCTGACTCTTGGTTTTAGCCCAGGTCATGATCTCAGGGTCATGGGATTGAGCCCTGTGTTGAGCCCCGTGTTGGGCTCTGTGTCAGGCTCTGTGTTGCGCTAGGCATGGGGCCTGCTTAAGATTCTCTCTTTCCTTCTCTCTCTGTCCCTCCCCCACTGCTCCCTCTCAGGCTCTCTCTTCTCTCTCTCTCTAATAAACAACAACAACAACAACAACAACAATGAAAGTGAAGACAACTAGTAACTGTCTTCAAAGAGAGCTGCTTATGTTCCAGACAGTGTTGGATAACTCATGTGCACAACCATATTTAATCTTCAGCCTCACAAAATGAAGTAGACAGTGCTATTATATGCAAAGAAAGTAAGCTTGGAGTTGATATACTTACCAGGATCACAGAGCTTAGGACTATTGAATGAGGATTTGAACTCCTTTGAAGTGATCCCTTAACCACTACATTTGGGTTTTTTCCCCCTACTGAATACTAGAAGAGTGGAAAACAAGGATCCATCCATAGAGGATTAGCTAAATACCTTGTAGGTTAGAAAACTATGGTTTATTGATATGGGAAAATGTTTTTAATAAGCCCCATATATGTGGTATGAGTTGACCATTTTCTCCCATCCCCTATTTGGATGCAATACACCTTAAATTAGGCAGATTCCAGTTCTAATCCCAGATCCATTCCTGGATTGTGAGTGGCTGTGGGAAAATTGCCCACCAGCCTGTGCTTCAGGGTCTTCTCTGTAAGTGTTCATTAGACATTAAATGAGGCATGGCTGAGTAGGGGTCAGAATACATGCACAAGAAATGGTAGCTGAGATTTTCCAGGTGAGGTGGACCCTATGCCTTGTATGAATAGAGAAAGACAAGTAAATAATACATCAGAATTTATTAATGATTCTCTTACAGCACTGGGACTGCAATATTGTCTTGCAATGTTTTTCTGTTTTTCCCAAAGGTAACATTCGGTAAAATACTATATTTTATACTTCTGTATTTCTCGATTTTATATAGATAATTTTATATAAATAAGTCTGTAAAATTAAGATTTTTTTCTCTCCATCCTAATTTGATCTGTAGGAGGTTTTATTTTTTTTTATTTTTTTATTTTTTTTAAGATTTTATTTATTTATTTGACAGAGAGAAATCACAAGTAGTCGGAGAGGCAGGCAGAGAGGGAAGCAGGCTCCCTGCTGAGCAGAGAGCCCGATGCGGGACTCGATCCCAGGACCCTGAGATCATGACCTGAGCCGAAGGCAGCGGCTTAACCCACTGAGCCACCCAGGTGCCCCATGTAGGAGGTTTTAAACTAATACCATACTCCATTATAGTGAAGTTTATAAAAAATGTTGGTAACTGATAGAGTATATCTGCCTACCTTGTTCTTTTCTCATTTGTTCGTTTACTTATAGTCAATTTATTTAAAGTGTAAGAAAAAATCAAAACAGTTCACACTTTTCTCCCGCACCCACCCAGCCCTTACCTCTGGCAACCACCAGTCTTTCCTCTGTATCCGTGAGCTTGGTTTTGTTTGGTTTGTTGATTTGTTTTGTTTAGATTCTACATTTAAGTGCGATCATATAGTAATTGTCTTTGCCTTATTTCACTTACAGTAATGCCTTTAAGGTCCATCTGTATTGTTGGAAATGGCAAGATTTTTTTTTAAAGGTCTTATTTATGTTTTTGACAGACAGAGATCACAAGTAGGCAGAGAGACAGGCAGAGAGGGAGGAAGGGAAGCAGGCTCCCTACTGAGCAGAGAGTCCAATGCGGGGCTCGATCCCGGGACCCTGTGATCATGACCTGAGCTGAAGGCAGAGACTTTAACCCACCGATCCACCCAGGTGCCCCAAGATTTTTATTTTTTTTTTTAATTAGCTGCATAATATACCACTGTATGTGTGTGTGTGTGTGTGTGTGTGTGGTGTATCAGTGGACACTTGGACTGCTTCTATAGCTTGGCATTTTTAAAGAAGGCTGCAATGAACATGAGGGTGCATATATCTTTTCAAATTAATGCTTTTGTTTTATTTGGATAAATACCCATAAGTAGAATTGTTGAATCATATGATGTCCTATTTTAATTTTCAAGAAACTAATATGTTGTTTTCCACAGTGGCTGTATCAATATATATTCCGATCAAAAGGGCACAAGAGTACTCTTTTTTTCTACATCTTCACCAACATTGTTATTTCTGGTCTTTTTGATAAGTCATTTTAACAGATGTGAGGAGATAATTTCATTGTGGTTTTGATTTGCATTTCCCTGATGATTAATGATGTTGAGCATCTTTTCATGTACCTGTTGGCCATCTGTATGTTTTCTTTGGAAAAATGCCTACTCAGATCTTGCCTATTTTTGATATGATTTTTAATAATTATTTTATAGAATCAGGAAAAAATTTGTTAAAAACACACTCATAGAGGTTGGTAGTTTTTTTTTTTTTTTTTTTTAAGATTTTACTTACTTGAGAAAGAGAGCAAGCACGAGCAGGCAAAGGGAAGAGGAGAAACAGATTCTCTACTCAGCAGGGAGCTAGATGTGGGACTCGTTCCCAGGACCCCAGGATCATGACCTGAACTGAAGGCAGCTGCTTACCTGACTGAGCCACTCAGGCGCCCCCAGGCTGGTGGTTCTTATCAAACATTAACATGAATGATAATCCATCACCTATCTTGTGGGTTTGAAAGTCAGCAATGTAGCCTTTGGTTTAGTGGCTTCCAATTGATCATCACTCTATTTTATTTGTTTGTTTGTACCATAGTATCATTTATTGATCTTAGAAATGACTCCTGAAGTGAGTTTGGGGAGTTACTCCATATAATACAAGCATAACTTATAGAAACTGGGACTGAACCTAAGATCTGAATATCCAGGAGATTGAGCAGGGTGTTAAGGTGTTCTTTTTGACTCTCTCCATTCCACTCCACGGACACCCTTGCTTCCTGCATTCTGTGAACCTTGACACCATTGGGTGGTTTTTTTTTTTTTTTTTTCTGCCGATTCTTTAAATGTTGGTGTGCCTTGAGTTTCTGCCCTCAGTTGACTTGTCACTCATCTTTCAGAACTTAATTCATTTTCTTAACCAAAGTAAGTTTTCCCTCTATATATCATAGTATCTTAGAGCAGTTAATATCGTGAACTCAGAAACTAGCTATGTTACCTTGTATAAGGTTTAGTGTTCGTTTTCTTCTCTGTAGAACAAGGTGACTCCTTCCTACATCATGGTAAAGGATTAGGTGAGAGATAGAGCGCTGATTACACCCAGTGTGTGATGCATAGGAGTTCCTGTGAGGTTGCTTGTTGTGATGGGGATTGTTCTGGTGTTAGTCATGGTGGTAACCCCAGGTGGGACAGATCAGGCACCTGGAGTCATTCTGTATTCCTTCCCTCCTCTTCCTCTTCTGCATCCAGTAGATTTTGAAATCCCACTGATACAACCTTATTGATAGTTCTCATTTTTCTTTTCCCATTTCTGCCTGTGTTGGTGCTTATTACCTCTTATGTTGAGAATAGTCACTGTCAGCTAACTGATCTTTCTGTTCCCGGACCCCCCCCCCCCTTTTTTTTTTTTTAAAGATTTTATTTATTTATTTAACAGACAGAGATCACAAGTAGGTAGAGAAGCAGGCAGAGAGAGAGGGGAAGTAGGCTCCCCACTGAGCAGTGAGCCCGATGCAGGGCTCCAGGACCGCAGGATCATGACCTGAGCTGAAGGCAGAGGATTTAACCCACTGAGCCACCCAGGAGCCCCTATTCCCAGTCCTTTTTATTTCCAGTTCATCCTCTTCACTCTGGCCTGAATAATCGTTGTAAAACTATAAAGCTGGTAACGATACCATTTCACCTAATCAGCCGCTTAGCAGCTCCTAGTTACCTAGAGTAGGGCTTGGCAAGCTTTCTCTAAAAGACCAGATAGTAAATATTTCAGGCATTACTGGCCATATGGGCTCTGTTGCAGCTACTCAGCCCTGGCATTGCAGTGTAAAAGCAACCAGAGACAGTATGTAAATGAACGAGCACGGCTGTGTTTCAGTTAAACTTTATTTATGAAAACTGAAATTTGAATTTCATGCAGTTTCATATGTCATGAAATATTCTTTTGATTTTTTCCCCAACTATTTAGAAACATAACAGCCATTTGTAGCTTGTGGGCCATAGAAATAATAGGTGACCAATAGGAAGCCTGGAATTTACCAGTCCCCACCCAGAGGATAAAGTTTAAGCTCCTTGGCATAGCTAGTAAGATCTCTTGTGATCTGCCCTGGTTTATTCCTCCAGCCTGATCTTTAATTATCTTCCCTTTACTACTTCTACTACTACAGCAAATGTGCCTGTTCACTTGCTTTTGATTGCCTATAATGAGCCCATTCCAATTTTGCCCTTTGTCATGCTGTTGTTCCCTTTACCCAGGACATAATTCATCCCTACCTGTCCTCCTCTTCCTCCTCCTGCTTCATCCATTCTCTGCCTGTCAATAACCTACTCCTCTTTCAAGATTCAGCTCAGGTAATACCTGTACTGTGGGGTGTAATCTAAGCTGTCCTCCTTGTCACTTGACCAGTTTACTTCCTCATGTCTCAGTTTCTCATGTGAAACAAACAAAATTCGTCAACATCATCATCTGACCTGACTCCTAGGATTTTTTTTCATACATTATAATTTTATTTTTGTATACACGTTTGTTTAACAGTCACTGAATTTCTAGGCCAGGTTCAGGTAACTGAAGGGCCTTTATAATTAGTTTATATTGTCTAGATCCAAGGTATGCTGCAAACATAGTCTAGAGCAAAATGGGAAATAACATCTTTCTTTTTTTTTTTTTTTTTTTTTTTTGATTTGATGCTTGTATTTATTACACAATGATTATCACAATAAGGTTAGTTAACCCGAAATAACATCTTTCTAAAGACAGGCTTAGAAATTCTAGTTCAGTAAGTTAAGAAGTTTCCTTTCCCTGGTAGCGGGGCTGACTCATACCTGGCTGCTAGGCCACAGTTCACAGGTATAGCCAAGATAACAGTGTACAGACCACCCAAAACAAGACCAACTAGTCCACCCTGTGTTATGGTACAGGTTTCACAGTTCAAATCACCTGTATACAAAGGTAAACTTACAAAATCTTCGTAAAATAAGTCCACAATCAAAAATGGGATCATTGCCATTGGTAAGCCAGCAGCTATACAAGCCTTTGTCACATTTAAGATGCGTCAAAAAAGACTATTTGCTATTAGACCACAGAGACCAACGTTAAGTCCAACATATGTTGATCAATGTTCGAGCAGATTCCTTTCTGCTTCTGGGAGTTGGTTAATTTTTCTAGTTATGATATTGAAGATTAAGTCCTCCTTGGAGGACTTAACCACTTATCATGTGGTTCATGGTTTTCCATCTTGAGCCTTAAAATATTTTTCAATAATATATTTTCAATAATATATATCTTATGTTTTCCTCACAGCATTCAGTGCCTCTGCTGGTCCCCCATGCTGGGGCTCCCTCCAACTTTTGTCCTACCCTGAGCGCAACCATCTTTGGCTGACACGTGGCTCAAGTCAGGCAGGCACGGGGGATTTTCGTTTTCTTTGTTAGAATCTTTTTTTTTTTTTTTTTTTTTTTTTTTAGAATCTGGTGAATTACCACATGTGCAGCCTTGGGAACATATTCCACACAGTAATTGTGCGGTCTCTGTTTACTACTATTGTCATTATAGGTTTCAATTCAAAGACTTTGTTATGCTCCTCAGAAAAGTCTATAGCTGACTCTTGAACAACATGGGTTTGAACCGCATAGGCCCACTCATATGCAGATTTTTTTCCGATAAATACAGTACAGTATTGTAAATGCATTTTCTCTTCCTTATGCTTTCCTTAACATTTTTTTCTCTAGCTTACTTTATTATAAGAATAGAGTATATAATTATATAACATACAAAGTATGTGGTAATGGGCTGTTTATGTTATCAGTAAGGTTTCAGATCACAGTAGGCTATTACTAGTTAAGTTTTGGAGGAGTCAGAAGTTACACATGGATTTTTCAACTATGCAGGTGTCAGTATCCTTACTTACTGTGTTATTCAAGGGTCAACTGTATTTCCAATGTCTCTTCTGTACTTTTTTTTTTCTTTTATAAGATTTTAAGTAAACTTTACACCCAATGTGGGGCTTGAACTTACAACCCAAGATCAAAAGTCATTCACTTTACCAACTGAGCTAGACAGGCGCCCCCTTCACAGTACTTGCTGTAGCTTTAACTTAGCTCAATGCATGGCATGTAATGGGTACCCAGTAGATATTAATATCGTGCCCGGTAGCCAAAGAAAAGAGATCTTAGCCTGACTTCAAGTAATTTAAAAATTCTAAGAGATCTTAGCCTGACTTCAAGTAATTTAAAAATTCTCTTGCATTTCATTAAGTAATAGGACAAGGGATCATAGAATATAAGCAGGTACATTAATTTGAAAAGAATTTAAGGATTATCTCTTATACAATTGCTCTTCCCTAGTGTTGGGCTCATGTCTATAGGGGAAAAGGAGATGCTGGCCACGTGTGAAATCTGGTGGTCCTCCGGGGACTTGTCTCTGCTTTGTGCTCTTGCCAGTCCTTTTATCTTTCTTGTCTTACTTAGAGTGTTTTCGCCCACCCCCTTCCGTTCAGTCCCCTCCCAGCTCTGGTGCAAGAAGCAACATGCTTCTCACCTGGAGTGTGAATGTGGAGCTGTGTGACCAGAACAGAACCATGTCCTGGGGAGAGTGCCAAGGATTCAAAGAATTACTACAGAAAAGAGACCAGCTACAGAGCCGCAGTGTTCAGAAAGATAAGAGGGTAAAGGCCCAGGACCTAGGCAGAACAGAAAGGGTGTTATGAGGGGCCAAAAGCCCTTGGTTGGTGAACAAGAATGTTGTTGCCTGTGCAGGGACAGTGAGTGTAAGGCCCTACACAAAATGTGACTTTCAGACACCTTATAGCACTCAGAATTAGAAGGAGTCAGGAAGATTTTGTACGTGAGGTCCACGTACTGTGTGGAGAGCCTCTGGAGTCCGGCTCCTCCATCTCACCGGCTGTCCTTTCTGTTATAGAAACAGGCTGGGGCCTTGTTCAACAGATGTGGGTCGTCCCAGGCCTGTACTGGGTATTTGTTGAGGTAATGGGTACAAAAGCATTTTGTACATATGGAACATATGTACATACAGTTTAAAAATTCCTATATAAATATTCTTTCTCTTAGAAAACTCTTGCTTTTTTTTTTTTTTTTAAAGATTTTATTTATTTATTTGACAGAGAGAAATCACAAGTAGACAGAGAGGCAGGCAGAGAGAGAGAGGGGGAAGCAGGCTCCCTGCTGAGCAGAGAGCCCGATGTGGGACTCGATCCCAGGACTCCGAGATCATGACCCTAGCCGAAGGCAGTGGCCCAACCCACTGAGCCACCCAGGCGCCCCTAGAAAACACTTGCTTTTTGCTTAGCCATAGTTTCTTACTGAAATTTGTATCCTTTTCATGCTCCTTGGGGCAATGGGGGATTCTGTACATGGGAGGTGCATTCTGGTATAGCATTGTATTCTAAAACTTAATTTTGAGACTTTCTCAGGAAATGAAGCAGTTCGCTTTATAAGTTGAAGTAAGTTATTTTTATATTGTATATGTTTTTTGCTCACTGGGGTATAAACTTCTTTAAGGAAGAGGTATAACACTTCCCATACGAAGGACTTGATCCTTGTAAAATGGCCCAATCTAAAAATGTTCTGTGCTAGAGCTGTTAAAATTTCAACCCTGCCCTTTTCCTGTGAAAAGTATCTCCTTAGATGTGTACCTCTATTGGTAAGACTTCTGCAATTCTGTGCAAGAGGATTAGCAAGCATTGCAGGCAAGGGCAAACATTTCAAGGAGAAACATTACAAAGAGTCTTGCTTTCAGGCTAGACATAATATCATGCCATAGCTATACATTATGAAACTATTTCTTTTTGAAGCTGATTCACTGGGCCAGTAATTTGAAATTCAACTTGATGTTAGAGTTTTTTTTTTTTTTTAATTTAAAATGACTGGTATTAGTCCACTACGCTGGCAAATTATATAAGTCATAAGAAATGAAAAAGCTTTGTTTGTAGTCTAGTGCTCAGTTTCAAACTCCTAACCAGCATTGTTGAAGTTTTAAAAAGTCTAGCATCTATTTAGGGCTTCTACATAAGTTGACCAGAGGCAGCTTATTTGAAGAACTAAATTTGAATTATTCCTTAAAAAAGGAAACAAGGATGAGGTGACACTGGAGTAGATGGAATTTCCAGGTGAGCTTCAAGGTTCCCAGCAGGTGTATACACTCTTTCTCCCAGGTACTCAGTGAAACAGTAATTTAGTGTTGTTGTGAAGGGGCATTGCAGATGTAATTAAGGTCCCGAACTAGTTGACCTTAAAATATGGAGATCATCAGGGTGGGTCTTACTCATAGGAGTCATTTCAATCTGGCCCAGAGGTCAGAGTCTTGGAAGTCAAAGAGATTTGAATCTCGAGGATTTGACATGGAGGAGAGTTCTCTTTTGCTGGTCTTCCAGGTAGAGGAGTCCATGGACCATGGATGTGAGCGGTGTGTAGGATCTTAGAGGGACTCGTGCCTGGTAGCCAACAAGGAAAGAGGGGCATCAGTCCTGCAACTGCAAGGAACTGAACTCTGTAAACAAGAAGGAGTGGTTGAAAACACATCCTCTGGGGTGCCTGGGTGGCTCAGTCAGTTAAACATATGCCTTTGGCTCAGGTCATGATCCCAGGGTCCTGGGATTGAGTCCCACATCTGGCTCCATGCTCAGCGGGGAGTCTGCTTCTCCCTTTGCCCTTCCCCTTCTTGTGCTCACTCACTCTCAGATAAATAAATCTTAAAAAAAGGAAAAAAAAAACACAGCCTCTCGTCCCCAGTATCCCAAGGGGAAGTTAGCACCATTGACACCTTAGTTCCAGATCTATGGCGCTCTGAGCGGATCCCCTAGTCGTGCTGAGCTAGGCTTCTGACCTACAGGACTTTGAATCAATGAATGGGTATTGCTTTAAGCCACTGAGTTTGTGCTGATTTGTTATTCAGCAAAAGAAATCAAATACGAGGCCCCAGTTACGACTCCTTTGGGTTGCTGTTGTAGCCTATTAACTATTAACTGTTTTATTAACTGTTAACTGTTCTCTCTGGCTCTAAACTAATGTTACTCACACTATCTGTGGTGAAGAAACCGTTTTTAAAATTTGTGTGTTGTGGACTAATGCCGGGGCAGACTGAGTCTTACGGAGATAGCTACAGAAGTCTCTCCCATCTCATGTGCTCTTCCTCAACTCTCACCATCAGGAGATGACCATTTCTCCTCCACTTGAGGCTAAGCTGACCTTAAAGACTGGCTTGTAACCATCTAGAATGCCGTGAAAATGATACTATGTAAGCCTGGGCAGTTTCACCTGGTTGTCTAGGAATGCTCCCTCTTGGCACCCGTCTACCATGCTGTGAGAGGCTAGGCCACTTGGAGAGGGTAGCAGCAGGTGATCCAGTGGGCAGAATTAACTGAGGCTTCCTTGAGTCACCCCCTGTGACATGTGAGTGAAGAAGCCTGCCAATGCTTCCAACCCCTCAGCTGTTCTAGTCACCCCCAGCTTTTGTGTCTTCCCAGCTGATGTCGAGGAACAGACATCAGAGAGCAAGGACAGGTCATCCTCCGTGTGCTCTGTCCAAATCCATGATCCAAAGAAGTTGTTAGCATCATAATATAGTTATTGCTTTATGACATTTAAGTTTGGGGTAGTTTGTTATGCAGCAACAGATAACAAGAATACATAATTTGTAAGATGTTATAAAACTGAAATCTAGAAAATGCACTCAGAATGTAAGCAGAGGTCATGCAGTGACTACACTGTTGGTCAAAGCCATTACAAACCTGCCTAGACTCATGGGGAGCGAACATAGATCCCACTTCTCGGAGAGGAGAGTTAAAGATTTGGGAACCACAACACAAGACAACCCAAACAAACAAAGCATACATCAAAAGACTTTTAATATTGAGATAATTTTGGGCTTACAGAACAATTACAGAATTAGTACAAAGAATTTGTGTATGCCTTTCACCCAGCTTCCACGAATGTCAACATCTTACAGAACAATAGCACTGTTATTAAAACCCAGGAAATTAACACTGATATAATCATATTAACTAACCTGCAGATCTTTTCAAGTTTTGCCAGTTTTTGCCGCTTTTTCTAGTCCTGAGTCTGATCTAGGGTCCCACATTACATTTAGTCTTCTCTCTAGTAGGAGTCCCCCTAAGTTGGGCACAGCTCCTCACTCTTGTCTTTTATGGCTTTTAAATTTTTTTAAAAGATTTTATTTACTTATTTATTTGAGAGAGTGAGAGAAGGAGCAGGGGGAGGAGCAGAGGGAGAGAGAGAAGCCGACTCCCTGCTGAGCAGGGAGCCAGACGTGGGGCTTGATCCTGGGACCTGAACTGAAGGCAAATGCTTAACCGACTGAGCCTCCCAGAGGCCCTGGCTTTAACACTTTAGAATTGCATTGGGAAGTTACTTTGTAAGATGCCACTCAATCTGAGTAGCATTTTTTTCATGATTAGATCGAGGTTTGTAGTTTTGGAAAAAGTACCTCAGAAGCAATGGTGTGTCCTCCTCAGTGCTTGATATCAGGATGTATATTTGATGTCATCTTATTTCTGGTGATGTGGAACGTGCTCTATTGGTTAAGGTGGTGTCTGCCACATTTCTGCCATGTAGGTATCTTTGTGGGGAACTATTTTGAAGCTGTGCAAATATCCCGTTTTTCATCATAGTTCAGTGGGGTCATGTTTTAAACTGCTGCAAAGTTCAGATTTCTTATCGTTAGACCCAACAGGCAAAAACTTACTTTTTCAGATTTGGATAGTTGTCTTGTCACAGACCTGTGACAGTTTGCAGGCTGGCTCTGGTCTGTAGTCCATTCTTTGAGTAGGAATGTTCTGGACTATACTCCTTCCCCCGGTCATTGCTCGCATTGCTATCAGATTAGAGTTTGAACAGCAAATCCTATACGTCATTCTTCTGCTTAAAATCCTTCATCAACTCCCTGTAACCTGTAGGTAAAACCCAGACTTGGCACGGAGTTTAAGGTTGCATCATTCTGCTCCATCTTTCACATTGTCCTTTTACTACTCCGGCTGCACCGTTCCTCCTGCTCACCCTTTCCATGTAGGCGCGCTTTACTTTAAATGGCCAATTCCTTCAGTGCTGGTGAAACACCTCTTCTCCCCAGCCTGGGCTCGCTGGCCTTTTTCCAGTTCGGTTCCCTTATCTGTGCTAGAAGTTAATTAACTCTGGTTGCTGTTCAGCGTGTCTGTAAAGCCATTTGACTCCCAAATTTGAACGCACAGATTTTGAGCTCATAAGAGTAGCCCATGGCAAATGCTCAATAGGGTTAGTCATAATTTGAGTACTGAGATAGTTTTCAGGAAAAAAAGTCTGCAACAATAAATAAGATCAGTATGACACTGTGAATTGTTGACATGCAGAGATAATGGATGGAAAAGCCCTTGGTGGGGACCTCTTGGCTTCTCGTGCTTGCGTCCCTACCTCTGGTGGGCAGATAAAAACTTCAAGCAAGCTAGCAAGCAGACATGACTGTTCTGTGACCAAACCTGGTTCCGCCTTAGACCCATTTAATCATAGTTGGGGCTGCTTTCTTTGTCTTGCAAACCTGAGCCCAGAGCGGGCAGAGATCCTTTCCTTCCCCTCCATGGATCTCCTCCTCCTCCTGGCTCTTCTTTTCTCTGAATAAATAGCAGTATGGTAGGGTAGGTCAAGGGACTTTATTTAGTTACTTTTTTTTTTAAGTTCTTGTTCTTGGTTCATCCCAAGATAGTCTTTATGTTTCAAAAGAAAGTTAAAAAAATGCCAACAATGGTTCGAAATTAATTTCTTCTCATTTCGGTAGCTCTCTGAACAGAATCAGAGAACTCTTTCTCTTCCTACTTTTTCTACCTAAATTGTGTTTAGTCATTTATATCTAACTGCTGCTAGACTTTATATTTAGTCTGAATTGTCATGCATCAGTAAATAAAACTTCTAAAAAGTTTCCCAAAACTGGGGTGCCTGGGTGGCTCAGTTGGTTAAGTGTCTGCCTTTGGCTCAGGTCATGATCCCAGGGTCCTGGGATCCAGCTCCTGCTCAGCAGGGAGTCTGCTTTTCCCCCTCCCTGTTTTCCCTCCACCCATCACTGGTGGGCATTCTCTTTCTCAAAAAAACAACAACAAAAAACAGAACAAAACAAAAAGAAAAAACAAAAAAAAATTTACCAAAGAAACTTTCCCAACACTAAGAGTGACAATTACTTTAGGCACAGTAGGGAGTTAAAATGCCAAATAATGTATCCTAAAGATGTAAGTTTATTCAAAATGTTCTAATTCAAACAACAGCCTCTTTGTTAATAATATAGATCACAGATAAAGGAAATCCCAGCGAATCTTCTGAATCAAAATTTTGTAAGGAAAACTCTTTAACCCTGTACAATCTATTATTAAATTGTACTGTTAAGGGGAAGAAACAAAACAAAGAAGATCTCCCCCTCCAAAAAAAAAAAAAAAAAAAAGAACCACTATATCAAGTGGTCCCATGAACTACATTTGGGATTCAGAGAGGGCAGAATATTTCAGTTTTCATCTGGAATTACTTAAAAACAGTGTGCTTGGTTGGTTAACATAAAGAAAAGTATACTGTGTTGTAGTTAATATCTTCGCAGTTTTTTGAAGATTAGGGATAATTTCAGAAAGATCTCTTTTTGGTTTTTTTTGATTAAAAAAAAACAGATAAATCTTCTTACTTCCTGTCCTCAGGCTGTCTATAATTTTTATTATTTTAGAATGTAGGATATAACAGGCTCATGTAGTAAAATGATACTGGTGATTTAAAATCATGGTGGCCAACCGCCAAACGGAGCCCCAAAATAAGATAGCCTTTTGCAAAAGTCTATTCTGATGATTTAAGACTTACGGCCTGAACAAGTGCCTGAGACTGCCACATCAGCTTTCTTTGGAGGTAAGCCTCGTCCTTCTTGCTCTACAGAGGCCTAAGCGCCAGGGCTGCTCTCCAGAGTGCAAATCAAAGGAAGAGAGCTCCAAGAAGATTGCTCCATTACACAGAGCACATCAAGGGTTTGATCACTGGAGATCAGAGCCATTAATTGGTACCACTATAGTGGTATGAGAGGAGGTGGTTAAAATAAGGAGACAGTTTTAAAAATCAAAGTTGAAGAGTACATGGGAGGCAAATATTGTCTTTAAAGCAATCTAAAATCTCTGGATTTCAGATGTCTAACTATAACCCACATAAAAAAAAATGCATTTTACGTCACTACCAAGTATGCATCTATAGGGCTAAAACTGAAACAAAAATGTTACGGAACCATACTATGAGTGACAGCTTTGGATATTCTTATTTTATTATTTTTAATTAAGAAAATGCTAGTCAGGGTGCCTGGGTGGTTCACTTGGTTGAGTGTCTGCCTTCGGCTCGGTTCATAGGATTGTGTCCCATGTAGGCTCTCTGTTCAGTGGGGATCCTGCTTCTCCCTCTCCCACTGTCCCTCCCCACTGTCCATGTGCTTTCTCTCTCTCTCTCTCTCTCTCTCTCTCTCTCCCTCTCCCTCTCTCTGAGTGTGTGTGTGTCTCTGCTCTTTCTCTCACATGAATAAATAAAATCTTAAAGGAAAAAAAATGCTAATCAGTGAACTCATGTCATTGCACACTTATTGGCCACTTACCACAGTCTGGAAAAACACTGCCTGAGATTGTCGTAAATATTTGCAGCAACTTTTGTTCTGTACTTGCTTTAGAGAGTTGTTTTTGTTTTGTTTTGTTTTGTTTTTTAATTTACATTTAGTTCATGAGTCGCAGAAAAGTTCATAGAAATGGTGTGTGTGTGTGTGTGTGTGTGTGTGTGTGTGTGTGTATGTGTGTGTTTAAACTAAAAGTGCTTTTATTTAGCTCGAGCTCCCTTTTTATTTGCCAGACATGGTTCTGAATCATGTCCGTCCAATCAGGGAATAACTGTTTTGCTTGGTGGTATTCAGAAACATGTGAGACCTGGCATGCTAGAACTGGGAGTTGAAGGGGCATGAAGAGGTAGTCCAGGCCAGCCTGCTCTTCATGCAGAAGCCTGGAGAAAGACTAGTTAATTCATCAGAACAAATTATAGTAGTTTCTATAGTCATGTCCTAGCAGTAGAGTATATTTAAAAGTACTGTCATGAGGGCACTAGTGTTGTGAGTGGATGCTTCTGGATCTGAATGTTGGGGTGAGAGTATAGAAGAAGGAGGTCTCACCTCTGGATACCATTGGAGAAAAGTGGAGCCCATGCTCCCAGGACTTTCTTGGCTTGGGAGCTTGGGCAACTCTCAGATGTATGTGCTTGGCTATTTCAGTCCAGGCCTAATTAAAAATATATGTCATAAAAATTTAAAAAGATAAATTCAGGGAAAGTGTGGTCAACATCTTGGGAGCCAAGGAAGAAGCCTGGAAATGTGCTGGCCCGAGGTCGTGCTCAGTCTTGAGTCTATGCATTTCCCATCCTGCCCAGACATGGTGTAAGGAGATTCGGCCTCACATCCAAGCCTTCAGTTGCCTCAGAAAGTGAATAAATAAATTTAATATTTGTAATATTTATAAATTTAATATTTATAAATAAATTTAATATTTATAGTCAAAACCTTATCCCCTAAGATATTAAAACTACAGAAATAATTACATTTATTTCTGCTAGATACTGAGGCACTAAGTACTCAGTAAGTACTCACTCCAGTCTTTGGGACTCCTCCCTGTGCCTCACTTTCCCTAAACACTGCGATCTCTTTTTGGTAAGTCTCATAGGCTTTTCTTTTATCAGTGTATTATCATAGGCAGACAAGCTCTAGGGGGGCTAGATGATAAATTCCTTTCCTATGCTCCTGGCATCTTCTGTGAAATAGACAAACTGTAATACCCACAATGAAGGCAGCATGCTTATCTTAAGTGCTGTCATTTATCATATGAACTCAACACTAATAAAATGAAGGAATCTGGTTTATTTTTAAAATAGAACCAGGAATCAGCAAATTATAGCTTATGGGCCAAATACGGCACATACCTGTTTTTGTAAATAAAATTTTATTGGAACATAGCCATGCCTATTCATTTATGTATAATTTATGCCTACTTTTACATTATAGTGACAGAGTTAAGCAGTCACTGTAGAGAGCGCGTGGCCCACCAAAGCCTAAAATCTTGGCCATCTGACCCTTTACAGAAACAAGTTGACTGCCCTGGACTGAAGGAATATTTAGAAAATGAAGTATTGTTTTTAGTAAGGATGGTTGAGGCCTTTTTCTCTTCAATGGTGTGAAAAAAACTTGGCATAATAGATAATATAATAGATAATAATAACATAACTAGTTTCTATGAGAGAAAATTCCCAAAGTCTATTGGGTGATTGGAGCCTACTCTTTTTTTTTTTTTAAGTAAAAGATTAAAAATTATTATACATTCATTCATTAATGCTGAGAAGATAGCTAATGAGGCATATATGAAAGACTGTGAGTGGCACACTTATAATTTAACTGTGCGGTGAGGGTTGGTCACATGATTTCAGCTGTCATTGCCTATTCTCAAAGTCTTTATAATTATAATGACTGTGAGTTTTAATTAATTTTTACATTTATTAATGTCAATGTATTTGAGGTTATACTTGCTACAGATCAATAAGGCTAAGCTAATAGTCGCTTGCCAAGAGCCCCATATTTCTTGTACTTAATGGATATAGTTAAATGTGTTAAAAATGAGTATTTAATCATCTGGTTCTCACTCAAAAAATTTAAGCAGTAAAACATGGGGCTGCAGTACTCCTGATCAGGGCAGTTTAAATATGAGCTATCTAATGTGTGTTTACCTTTTTTTTTTTTTTTTTGACAGACTTGTGGAAGAGAGCAAACTGATCTCACTCATTTTTGAAGTAATTCTGGTAAGAAGGGAAATGTGTCTCTGAAAATCAAGTGACATTTAAAAAAATTTAAGGTTTTGACCATGTTGTGGGATTAGGGTCTAACCCTGACTCTGTCCAGGAGGATTTTGTGCCCTTCATCATCTCACTTAACCTTATAAGGCCTCAGTTTCCCTATCCGAACTCTTGTCCAGCTCTGAAATTGTATAGGACATTGCTGACTGACCTGCCTTCTTTTTAAAAATCCTTCATGAGATCGGTTTGTGGAGGAAGGGCAGAGGGATGAACATTAGGCTTCCCTGTGAATTTTCTGATGCTTGGGAAGCCCTCTGACTTGGTAATCATTGGGTCAGATCAGCAGTTTTGTGCCTATGGCCAGAAAATCATGTTCTTCTGAATGTGGAATAGCTTTACTTCCATACATCATTTTTTTCCTGTCGTAGAATGCTGCTCCATTGAAAAGCCATCTGTTAAAGGAAACCTTTCTTCTATGGTTCCTATGTGTAAAGAGTAAAAGGAGATTGCGGAGTTGACTCTCCTCACTTCTGATAAATCCCAGGTTTGAGAAATAGGCTGGAATTTGAGTTGGAGCTTAGAGCAACAGAGTGCCCTTATCTGAAGAAATGTTCTCTTATTCCTGGATTGACTGTCCCCCTTCACTAAAAGCTTTGCCCTACAGAGCTAACTGACAGCATAAGGGGCAAAGGAGGGGACACCTCCCCAGCCAGCTCAGCCTAACCTACCTTAGTTGTCAGTGGAACAATAACCCTAGTCTTATAACTGTATCCAGGGAAATTAGCTTTCTTTAATCATCCTGATATATTAATCTGTAAGTTGTTTGTGTGTTGATATGGCTAAATGGTGAAAACATTATTTTTGTTAGTGGCAAGGTGAACCTTGGGTTGGGTTTGCTGAACTGTGTGGTTTAGATGGGGGACAAGAGGTGGCAGTGGATGGTATTCCCAAAGGATGCTCTGGTGATCAGATGACACAGAGCTGCCATGCTGGGGAATGTGCAAGGTTGGAGACTGGATTGAATTTCTTTGAATAATAAGGGTATTTTATAAGCAGTATTGAGAAAAGGAATAGAGAAAATGACAGGAAGATACATGGAGATGGAGAGCTGTCTAATGGGATTTTAAGCTTTGCCAAGTGGCCTATGTGTCTCCACATCTTCAGTAAGGGTATATGTGATTTGCTAATTTGTTGCAAGATTGGATTTGTTTTGGCAGACAGTGGGTGCAATAAACTGCCTGCTGTGGGTTTGGCTGGGCGTGGGGCAAGAGCCAAAGCTGTCCAAACAGCCATATCAGGCTTGCATTTGAGGAGACCAGTGCTGAAGACAGGGAGAGTCCTCTAGAGCTAGAACAGGCCTTAGTTGGGATGGAGGGGGGATGTGACTCATTCCCTTGTGGTGGTAGAAACTCCTTTTGTGACTGATGAGAAGTTCTCATCCCATCCTTTGGCAATCACTTCAGGGTCTCAAATCTTGTACGTAGGAAATTGCTTCTTGATGGTCACCCAAATCCCTCTGTGCTTGATTAGTATTTGTATAATGACCACCTAGAAAGGCTTTATATATTTTTAAAGATTTTATTTATTTATTTTCCAAGAGAGAGAGTGTGTGCACTGGAGTGGTGGTGGGGGGTAGGGGCAGAGGGAGAAGCCAATTTCCTGCTGAGCAGGGAGCCGATGCTGATGCCAGGGCTCTATCCCAGGATTCTGGGATCATAACCTGAGCCAAAGGCAGAAGATGCTTAACAGACTGAGCCACGCAGGTACCCAAAAGGCTTCATATCTTACAAACCACAGTGAATATTTCATTGATTAATGCCATGATTTAGACCTTTGTCATGTGTTGGAGCTGTCATAGAGAGTGGGTAGAGGTGGTGTCTACTCTCCAGATGAGAGTCTCAGCTGGTCCTGAGCCCTGCAACCTCCCAGCCATGTCTAGGATGATGCTTTTCTTCTAACCAGAACAGCTCCATACTCTGGCATTATTATCTTGTAGGATGATACCATACGAGAGTATGGTATTACTCTGGTATATTAGCTTGTAAGATAATATTTCAAAAAGAGGTCCTGCTGCTAAAACAAGGTAAATTTAAAAAAAAAAAAAAACAGTTGGAAATCACTGCTTTTTTGGAACAGGACTCTTATGTCCTTAAAGATCATTATTAAATCCCTTTTCTACTTTTGTCTTTCTTGAGTTTAATAATCTCAACTTTTTCCCTCTGTATGAATGCATTTTTTAATCAGTGGAATGTCTTTGTAGCAGTTATCTTGTGAACAATTACCTTGTCCTTTCTCAATTTTTGTCACTGAGCAAGACATGATATAGCATTTTAGTGATTCTCTGATGCACCTTTTTTTTCCCCTTCAGATTTTAACATTTCTGAAACTGGGATGTACTTTCCAAATCAGTGGCATTTTACAGTTGCTTTCAGCCAGATGACCTGGTTGTCATTGCCTTAACCAATTCATTTCACTTTTCTTTTTCTTTTTTATAAGTGCCCAAGAGTGATGCATTATAAAAATATATGTCTGAATATGTCTAAAAGAGCTCTTTCAATAAAAATAAAATGAACTTTCTAAGTAATAAGAAATCATGTCATAGTTTAATTGGTAGCATTTTTCTTTCTAGGGTTTAATAAAATAATGGTACATCTTAGAACTGAGGGGTTCCTAGTTTCAGGGAAACACAGTATATACTGTAGTTAGGTTTGGTTTCTAAGCTCAAGGGCCTGTGTGGCGTCTATATACATGTAGCAGCTTCTTGGCAACAGTTTGATCAGAAAAGGCATAACAAAAAGATGGTGCGGGGTCCTGTGTATTGGCTACTGCTTTTTAAAAAAGCAAAAGCTGGTGGTCCACTGTGGCCCCTGATGACTTTGTTCTCCCCTCTTAGCCCATAACTGTTTTCCAGCTTCTCTTGATGTACTTAAAGCCTGTTACAGGCTTTATAACTTCCTCCTTTTCTAGAGGTCCTCATATAATGTGCTTTTACCAGCAGTGCATCCTCTCCTGCACGTTTTTCAGTAAAAAAGCAAATGTCTCTCTTCTCATGGGCAGGCAATTTCTGTGTCTTTTCTGTGCGTCTGGAAGGAAGTGAAGAGGAAAGAAGGAGAACTGTGAATTTGATATCCTGTTTATATAAAATAGCCATGCACAAATCATAAGAAGAGCAGGTGGGACAGAGAGCTTTAAGTATGGATCAAACTGGTCAAGATATAGTACAAAGCTGTAGTAATCAAAACAGTCTGGTACTGTCATAAAAATAGACATATAGATCGATGGAACAGAATAGAAGTCCCAGAAATATATCCATGCTTTTATGGCCAATATGACAAGAGAGGCAAGAACATACAATGGGGGAATAAACAGTCTCTTCAACAAATGATGTTGGGAAAACTGGACAGCTACCTGCAAAAGAATGAAACAGGACCACTTTCTTATACTCATACAAAAATAAACTCAAAATGGACGAAAGACCTGTGAGACTTGAAACCGTAAAACTCCTAGAAGAGAACACAGTAATTTCTCTGACATCAACCAGAGCAACATTTTTCTAGATACGTCTTCTCAGGCAAGTAAACCAAAAGAAAAACTACATGGACTACACCAAAATAAAAAGCTTTGCATATAGCAAAAGAAACCACCAACAAAACAGAAAGGCAACCTAGTGAAAGGGAGAAGATATTTGCAAATCATATATCTGATAAAGGTTAATACTCAGAATATATAAAGAACTCATACAATTCAACGTCAAAGAAAACAAACAATCCATTTAAAAAAATTGAGGAGAGGACCTGAGCAGACATTTCCTCGAAGAAGAAATACAGATAGACACATGAAAAGATGCTTGTTGTCATTAATAATCAGGGACATGCAAATCAGAACCACTATGAGTTATCACCTCACACCTGTCCGAACAGCAAGAATGAAAAGAAATAGCAAGTGTTGGCAAGGATGTGGAGAAAAAGCAACCTTCATGCACTGTTGATAGAAATGTAAATGGGTGCAGCCATTGTGGAAATCAGTAGAGATTCCTCAAAAAAAAAAAAAAAAAAATTAACCATAGAAATACCATATGATCCAGTAGTTTCACTAATTGGTGTTTACCCAAAGAAAAAGAAAACACTCTGAAAAGATATACGCATCCCTATGTTTATTGAAGCATTATTCATAGTAGCCAAGATACAGAAGTGTCAAGTGATAGATGAACGGATAATGAACACGCATGCACACGCGCACACACATGCATACACATACACATACACAGGAATATTACTCAGCCATGGAAAGGATGGAATCTTGACATTTGCAACAACATGGATGGAGCTGGGCGATATTGTGCTAAGTGAAATAAGTCAGAGAAAGACAAATACCATATGATTTCACTTCTTTGTGGAGTCTAAAAAACAAAACAAATGAATAAACAAAAAGCAGAATCAGATCCATAAATATAGGAGACAAACTGCTGGTTGCCAGGGGTGAGGGGGTTGGACAAAATGAATGAAGGGGAGTGGTTGGTACAGACTTCCACTTATGGAATGAATAAGTCATGGGAAAAAAGGGCACAGACAGCATAAGGAGTCTAGTCAATGGTATTGCAATAGCCTTTTATGGTGGCGATCAGAGGATAATGTATAGACTAGTCAAATCCCTGTGTTGTACACCTGAAACTAATGTAACATTGTATGTCAACTATATTAAAGAAAACAACAACAAAACCAAACCACAACTGGTTAAAGAAAGTAGTTTTTATGATTGAAAAACCAATTGAAAGTAGTTGTTATGATTTTGAAAAAAAAGTAGTTTTAGAGTTTAGAGACTCTTTTCTAAAGGTACCAATTGAAAGCAGTTTTTATGATTTTGTAAAAAAAAAGCCCAATCTTCAGTTTTAACTGCCTATTCCGGAGCATAGTGCTCGCTCCTGTCTGGATGGCTAACTGTCTGGGCCCTCTGGATTCATAATGCAGAAGAACGATGTGCAAGCACATAACTGGACAGAGTGTAGTAGCTTTATGGAGGGAGGGAGACAATACTGTGGATCCCAGGGGTGAGAGGGGCCCCACCACTCATTGCAAGGAGAGGAGTCTCTCAGAAATAACCTTTGAACATGGCCTTGAGGGAGTTGCCATGAGGAGAGGGGACATTCCAGCATGGGGGATGGTGAGTACTTAGCTGTGCCTGGACTAGAGACCATGGAGAAATGCAGGGAGTGAGGCTGGAAGATAGTTTGGGCACAGATCCTGCAGGCTTTATACTGTGGAGGTTTCACATTTGGTTTGGCTTTGCACATAGTTGATGCTTTTCAAAATCAGATCATATCCTCTACTTCGAAAAAAGAAAATCTTTTGGAACTTCTAGCTGCAGGGGCTGTGTGCGCTGAGGGGGTAGGCTGCTCAGCCAGAGGTTGGGACTTGGAGGGAATCAGGCTTAGGGTCAGGGGATTATATGGAAAACTTGGGACTGGTTGAGGGCTGGATTCAGTGAGTTCTCTGCAAACCTCCACCAGTGAGGCTTTTGAAGTCAGCCACAGGGAGAGTGGGGAAGGAGACATAAAACACAGGGTTGGTCTCAGAGGTTTGATCCAAGGGTCCAGGAGTTCTAAAACCACATTCAGGCCAGAGAGCAGGCAGAATGTTTTTAATCTTCAGATCCAGCGGCAAGTGTCCCAGCTCTTGGCCGGCCAAGTGAATAGAGAAAGCCAGGTAGCTGATTGCTTACAAAAAAGGAGCTGTCACAGCAGTTGGGGGCTGCTTCCCTGGCAGGGCCCACCTGGGTGAGGGCACTGCCTTTTCCTGGCCTTGCAAGGCAGCTGTGTTGAGGGGGAATGGAGGCTCAGGCAGTGTGTGTTGGATTAAGCTAGATGGATTTCTCTGAACAGTCTTCAGAGTCTAGCATGCTAAAGTAGTCTGGATCTGTGTAACAAATGCGGGTTCCTAAGAATGGGAGCCATCAGAAGGACCCTGTGGCTTGGTTTCAAGTGCAGAGTTGCCAGCGGAGCAGGATGGAAGACATTCTTCTTTCCATTTTGCCACTTTTCCAAGAGTAGAAGTTGCTTTTAAATATGTCTTAAGTATGAATTTGGATGAATCAGCCTTTGGATTTTGCTATAACTCTAATCTCTCTTCATTTTATTTTAGTGGTTTGTGCTTTGGCCGACTTCAGTAAATCATTTTGATACCAAGTAATATAGGCAAACTATATTTTATTGGAAAAAATCTTTATTCATGGCAGATTTTCCAATATGTGCCAAAATATCACTGTCATGATATTTTATGTGTCTGTTCCAAAACAAACAATTACAGAGCAATTTCAGTGGCAAATGTTAACAATAAAAATGGGATTAGCAATACACTAGTTTGACAATTATATTGTTTTAACAATCTCAAGGATAGCAGCTGAAGCAAGCTTGAGTAAATCTTTCAAGTCAATGGTATCTTTAGAAAAGAGTCTCTTTATAGATCCTTGGAGCCTGAAGGATTGAATCATGGAGGCACCAGCACAGTACAGACTGGCAGCCACTTTACATGTAAGAAATGTTTTCAGTCCTGTGCATTCATCAGACTTTTAAACTTACTTTGCTCTTTTCTTGTTGCTGCACATCTGGTATGAATGGGTTCTGTTAGGGTATGTTAAAATGACAATTTCCTTGTAAGATTAAGAATCTGCACATTTGTGTTCAATATACCATTAATATGATTCTCCTGTGCACATGGGCATGAATTTCTAAAGTCGCAAACCAGATTTGATTACAATTTCAAAATGCTTGACTTAAGAAGATCCTTTCAAAGTTATACAAAGAGCACTTACTGGATATAAGAGAAATCTGTTTCTTCGACCTGTAAGAATAACTATTCAGGATTTCTGTAGATTGCAAAAGGGAGCCGTATAACCCAACTGCTATTGTGTACAAGCTGATTTTCTATACACTGCTCACACACTGTTGTTAAGGTATATACTTTGAGTTGGTTTTTATTGTGAGGGGCAGGAAATGGATACACATGCATCTGCCCTTGGTAGCTTATGTTGTCAATTTGTATTTGCAAATTAGCTCTCTAGGGCTAGGGTGTCAGGTATTGATGTGGGAGTAAATGTAGTGAAGTTGCCCACATCACTGCTGAACAGGTGACTAATCTGATCAGTATACTGTTATCTGGTTGGCCGAATAAATGGGTTGAAGCTAAATAAAATAAATGTATATCGGCAAACTTGGCGTAAAGCATAACTAGTTTCTGCATAATTAACCCAATTGGTTTGAAAGAAGATAGACTCTATTAAGATAACAACCACATATTGTGTCCACTGAAAAAAATGCTAAAGTAGAGCTGAGCATATCTTTGGCCAATCACAGGGCATACACTGGAAATGTGTTACGTATGGCCTCTTCTAAGCCAGTGGAATCCTGACTTTTATTCTCATCATTCTTGTTGGTAGTTAGTTCTCCTCTAGGTCCTAGGCTTCACTTTGAGGAAGCAGAATTCCTTCTTTCTTCTCTCTAAGATGACAGTCTAGTTAAAAGTGTGGTAGCCAATAGCCACGCAAAGCATTGAACAGGGATGGGCTCTAATGTAAAATACTGGATTTCAAAAACAAAAAACAAAAAACAGAAGTTAAGTAGCTAATTTTCTTATACTGACTGTATGTTAAAATAGTATTTTGGATATACTAGGCTTAGTGAAGTATCATTAAATTAATTTCGTCTGTTTCTTTTTGCTTATTGCAGCTTCTAGAGCATGTAAAATGTGGTTTGCATTCTATTTCTGTTGGATAGTGCTGTAGTAGGTGATTTCCTATGTTCCTCAGTTAGATCCTGATTGAGTTTCACTTAGAAAAGAACCTCTGCTGTGTACAACCTCATTTTCCCCCTCACATTGCCCTCCTGCATTTTGCCTTTCAGCATGTATTGATTCATTCCCAAACAAGTGAGGGACGTAAGGCATGGTTGATATATGCAGATCCTTCTTTCCTAGACTGGGGTCACCAGCCGGTCTTTCTCCTGTTGATGGTGGTGGGAAGATGAAATAGTAAGACAGGCCAGTGTTCTATAAGTGACACTCTCACAAAAGGCAGTTTGGTCGTAGCTCCCCTGACTTTTGTCCTTGGCTGGTGATACCACTTGATTTTACTGGTTTCCTGACTCTGAACCATCTGGGGATACCCATTCAGTGGCTATTGGTGAACTTTTGGTTCAGGCTTGTTAAAAATTAAAATGCCTGGGGCACCTGGGTGGCTCAGTGGGTTAAAGCCTCTGCCTTTGGCTCAGGTCATTATCCCAGGGTCCTGGGATCGAGCCCCACGTCGGGCTCTCTGCTCAGTGGGGAGCCTGCTTCCTCCTCTCTCTCTCTGCCTGCCTCTCTGCCTACTTGTGATCTCTGCCTGTCAAATAAATAAATAAAATCTTTAAAAAAAAAATTAAAATGCCTGCAGTGGTCATCAGGCATTGCCCAGTCTCATGACTCCCAAACTTCTATATTTAGGCCACTTAGATAGATGGGAACAGAGTAGAATGACTCATGGTAAATACAAAGACTTATTGGAAGGGCCTAGTGTAAAATCAGTGATTACTCATTCTTCATATGTAACCACTGAATGTTACTTTTTCTTAAACTTCTTCAGTAGCGTAGGATTCGAAAAAGTTTATTCATGAACAAAACAACTGAGAATACCCACTTTTTAAGAAAGTGGAAATGTCAGCAAAAAGTTACTAGTTTTGTCGGAGAAGAATAAATGAAACAGGATGGGATTGGGAGGGAGACAAACCATAAGTGACTCTTAAATCTTACAAAACAAACTGAGGGTTGCTGGGGGGAGGGGGGTTGGGAGAAGGGGGGTGGGGTTATGGACATTGGGGAGGGTATGTGCTATGGTGAGTGCTGTGAAGTGTGTAAACCTGGCGATTCACAGACCTGTACCCCTGGGGATAAAAATACATGTTTATAAAAAGTAAAAAAATTAAAAAAAAAGTTACTAGTTTTGATTAAAGCCACAAACATCTATTAGCATTTGCTTTTGATGCTTTTGTGTTTGTTTTCTTGGATGACCAAGAAAGGGCAACCTGGAGCTGCAAAGGATTTTCAGACTGAGCCAGGAAATCTGATGGACTGAAGCAGTTTACAGATTTATGGGGAAAGGAAAGCTTTTTAAATAGCACTAGCAAGTGAGATTGCATTTTGGATTTATTAGAGGTACCAAATTGCAGAAAGACTGTGAGGAGAAGCCAGTAAGGACAAATTATTACATAGGATTTTGAGGTTTATTTTTTCTGGTAACAAAATCAGTGCCTACTTGTAAAGAGTTCAAATAGTATAGAAATGCCTAACATAGAATGTGAAGATCTTTTGTAGTATCATACCACACAGATTAATGCATAGTTGTATTCTTTTCCACCCATGTATTTTTTTTTTTAAAGATTTTATTTATTTATTTGACAGAGAGAGATCACAAGTGGGCAGAGAGGCAGTCAGAGAGAGAGGAAGGGAAGCTGGCTCTCCGCTGAGCAGAGAGCCCGATGCGGGACTCGATCCCAGGACCCTGAGATCATGACCTGAACCGAAGGCAGCGGCTTAACCCACTGAGCCACCCAGGCACCCAACCCATGTATTTTTTAAATCAAAAACAGAACCATACTAAATATTCTATTTTGTATCTGCCTTACTTTATAGTGTCCATGGCAGATGTGTGTATATGTGTGCACAAATGTATTATTTGTTCTATTTCATGACCATATAATGTTTCATTGTATTAACATCATTTATTTAGCCAATCCCCACTGATGGACACTTAAAGTTTTTTCCCTTGCCTTTTTGCTAATACGAGCAACACTGAACAGAGTATCTTTGCCATATCTTTGCACTTCTGTCTCTCAAAATTCTTAGAAGTCAAATTGTTATGCCAAAGTATATGCATCTTTTGTATTTTATATTACTCTCAAAAATGTTAATATGAAACTTCCCACACAGCAGTAGGATAAAATAGTACCAACTATGTCATGCTCACACTGAGTACATTCAGTTGTCAATTGTTTGTGTTTTGACTGGTTTGATTTTTTAATATCTGTCAAATAGATCTTTTTTTAAAAAAAATTTTATTTATTTATTAGAGAGCGTGTATGTGTTGGTGCGCATATATTAGCAGGGGGAGGGGAAGGGCAGAGGGTGAGGGAGAAGCAGACTCCCTGCTGAGCAGGGAGTCCCACGCAGGTTGATCCCAGGACCCACTGATCACTATCTGAGGAAGGCAGATGCTTAACCAGCTGATCCCCCCAGGGGCTCCTCTTCTTCTCTCCCCACCCCTTGCCCCCGCCCCCCCTCACTCTCTCTCTCCATCCCTTCCATCTGTCCTTCCTTCCTTCTTCAGTCCCTCCCTTCCTCCCTCCTTCCCTCCTTCTTTTCTTCTTGCTTGCTTGCTTATAGCTTCTGTGTTTTCCAGCATGCTTGAGCAAGGGCTTCTCCACAACCAGTTTATATAATATTGTTTATTCTGTACATTTATGGTGTCATGATTACATTTTTTAGTTTTGCTCTAAAATAACTTCGTTGTAAGGAATGAGTTCAAATCCAGCTTTTCTCTTCCCCACACCTCCCTTTTTCATTCACTGAGTTGTTGTTCTGACACTGTTGGTTGGTGTAATTCATCATTATGGTGCCCTGAAATATTATATTTATCATTTATTCATGAGATCTCTACATATTGTACATTTGTACATTATATTGTATCGTAGTACATTGTATTGTACATTGTGTATTTATCTCCACATATTTATTGTCTATATGGGCATACAATTTCCTGCTTATATTTAGCATGTGTAATTTGATGAGTTTTTAAATATGTATATTCAATCAGGATGATGAATTTGTCCATCATCCCCCTAAAATTTTGCATTCCTATTTGTAGTCCATCCCTTTATATTCCCTTCTTGTCCCAGGCAACTATTAATTTACTTTCAGTCACTATAGATCAGCTTTCACATGATAGTTTGTCTATAGAATTTTATATAAATAAGTAATAATATATGGACTTTTCTTTTATGGACTCTTGGCTTCTTTCACTAAACAAACTTATTTTGAGCCCATCCGTGTTGTAGTGTGTATTGGTAGTTCATTTGTTTTTGTTGCAGAATAATGTTCCATTGCAAAGAGTAAGAATTTCATTAAGCTGCGCATCAGGCTCCCTGCTCGGAGGGTAGTCTGCTTCTCCCTCTCCCTCTGCCTGCCTTGGTTGCTCTTTCTCTCTCTCTCTAATAAGTAAATAAAATCTTTTAAAAAAAGAATATATGGTATGATATTATGGAAGATACTCACATTCTTTAATAGACATTTCTGTACTGTTTGAACTGTACATCACGTGGATACTCTTTATGCATTGCATGGAGATACTGCAGTTTATTGATCCATTCATCTCTTGATAGACATTTGAGTTGTTGTCACTTTGGGGCTAATGCCCAGGAATGGGTGGTGTATAGATTAGGTGTATGTTTAACTTTTTTTAAAATTATGTTAAATTAACCATTGTATACTACATCATTAGTTTTTGATATAGTATTCAGTGACTCATTAGTTGCTAATAACACAATGCTTATGACAACACCTGCCCTCCTTAATACCCATCACCTGGAGACCCCATCCCTCCTACCCCCTCCCATCTGTAACCCTGAGTTTGTTTCCAGGAATCCAGAGTATCTCATGGTTTGTCTCCCTGTCTGATTTCTTCCCATTCAGTTTTTCCTCCCTTCCCCTATGGTCTTCTGTGCTATTCCTTATGTTTCACATATGAGTGAAACCATGTGATAATTGTCTTTCTCTGCTTGACTCATTTCACTTAGCATAATCCCCTCCAGGTTCATCCATGTTTATGCAAATGGTAGGTATTCATCCTTTCTGATGGCTGAGTAATGTTCCATTGTATATATGAACCACATCTTCTTTATCTATTCATCTGTTGAAGGACATCTTGGCTCCTTCTGTAGTTTGGCTCTTGTGGACATTGCTGCTATGAACATCGGGGTGCAGGTGCCCCTTCTTTTCACTTCATCCATGTCTTTGGGGTAAATACCTAGTAGTACAATTGCTGGACCATAGGGTAGCTCTATTTTTAAAGTGTTGGAAAACCTCCACACTGTTTTCCAGAGTGGTTGTACCAGCTTGCATTCCTACCAACAGTCTTTCTCCACACCTTCACCAACATTTGTTGTTTCCTGTCTTGTTAATTTTTGCCATTCTAATTGGTATAAGATGGTATCTCTTTGTGATTTTGATTTGTATTTCCCTGATGGCTAGAACTTTTGTGACTTCATCAAGATAAAAAGCTCAACACAGCAAAGGAGACAGTCAACAAAAGTAAGAGGCAACCCACAGAATGGAAGAAGATATTTGCAAATGACATTACAGATAAAGGTGTGGTATCTAAGAACGATAAATAACTTAAAAACTCAACACACAAAAAACAAATAATCAAGCTGAGAAATGGGCAGAAGACATGAACAGACACCTCTCCAAAGAAAACATACAAATGGCACATGAAAATATGCCTAACATTTTAAGAAACTGCAAAACCATTTTTTTTTAAGATTTTATTTATTTATTTGTAAGAGAGAGAGAGTGAGAGCGAGCACAGGCAGACAGAGTGGAAGGCAGAGTCAGAGGGAGAAGCAGGCTCCCTGCGGAGCAAGGAGCCCGATGTGGGACTCAATCCCAGGACACTGGGATCATGACCTGAGCCGAAGGCAGCTGCTTAACCAACTGAGCCACCCAGGCATCCCTGCAAAACCATTTTTGAACATGGCTGTAATCTTTTAGATTCCTATTAGCAGTGGATGAGAGTTGTGGTTATTTGACATTTTCATTAATACTTGGTTTGATTAATCTTTTTTGTTTTAGACATTCTAATGGATTTGTGGTAGCATATCAGTGTGGCTTAATTTGTATTTCCTTGCTAATTACTTTGTTGGATTTATTTGCCATCTCTGTGTGTGTGTATAATATATATATCTTCATCTTTTATATATACAAAGTATCTATAGAAATCTTCTGCCCATTTTTTTATTGTTTGTTTTCTTGTCACTGAGCTGTAAAAGGTTTTTTGTATCTGCCTAAAGTACTTTGTCAATTGTATATTCTGAGTATTTTTATGGCAGCGTGTAGTTTGCTTTTTTATTTTCATTGTAGTGTTCAAAATACTAAAGGTTCTGAAGACTGAAAGTTTTTCCAAATATTTTTTCTTTTTAATACTAGATATTTTTTGTATCCTATTTAAGAAATACTTGCCAAAACCAAGTTCATAAAATTGCTTATGTGCTTTCCTTTACTTTGGTTTTTCTGTTTTGTTTAGATTCAGGTTTTAGGCATTTAGGCATTTAGGTTCAATAAGTTAACATTATTCTATTTTTAGTTTCAGAAGTAGAATTTGGTCATTCATCAGTTGCATATAACACCCAGTGCTCATTATATCAAGTGCCCTCTTTAATGCCTATCACCCAGTTACCCCATTCCTCCACTCACCTCCCCTCCAGCAACCCTCAGTGTGTTTCCTATAGTTAAGGGTCTCTTATGGTTTGCCTCCCTCTCTGATAGTTGTAGTTCTTACACTGAGATCTGAAATATATTTGAGTATATGATGTGAAGTGGGAGTTGGGGTTTATTTCCTTTCTTCAGGGCATCCAATTGTTCCAGCGCCATTTGTTGAAAAAATTATCCTTTCCATGTTGAATTACTTCCGTTCCTTTAACCAAAGGTTAAAAACGAATTAAACATTTATGTTTTAATTGATCTCTGGATTTTCTCTTTTGTTCCATTGTTTTACATGGGTAGGTCCTTTGCATTTCCATGTAGATTTTAGCATCATCTTGTCAGTTTCTCTCCCAAAATGCCTGTTGATTTATGGACACTATACATGATTTTGGGGAGAATGGATATCTCAATAACACTGTCTTCTGATCCCTGAACTTAATATCTCTCTCTCTCTTTTTTTTTTTTTTTTGATATTCAGTGATATCTGTCAGCAATATTTTGTAGTTTTCATTGTATAGGAAGGTTATATACACAACCTTTCTCAAATTTAACTCTTGGAATTTAAGCTATTATAAGAAGCATTCTTTAACTTCCATTTCTATCTTTCTTTTTTTTTTTTTTAAGATTTTATTTATTTATTTGGCAGAGATCGCAAGTAGGCAGAGAGGCAGGCAGAGAGAGAGGAAGAAGCATGTTCCCTGCTGAGCAGGGAGCCCAATGCAGGGCTTGATCCCAGGACTCCGGGATCATGACCTGAGCCAAAGGCAGAGGCTTTAATCCACTGAGCCACCCAGGCACCCCTAACTTCCATTTCTGATTGTTCATTGCTAGCATATACAAATATAATTGATTTTTGTGTGGTGACCTTGTATCCTGCAACCTAGCCAAACTCACTTTTTATTTCTAATAGCTATATGGTAGAATCTTCAGAATATTCTATGTAAATGATCATGACATTTGTAAATAAAACTATTATTTTTTCTTTTACAATCTATATGTCTTTTGTTTTCCTTCCCTTTTTGCACTGGCTAGGACCTCCAGTGTAGCAATGTACAGAGAGGTTAAGCAGACATCCTGGGCTCTTTCCAGATCCTAGCCCAGATTATCTCTGATATGGGCTATAGGTTTTTTGTAGAATCCTTTAGTGGCTGACAAGTTCTCTTTCGTTCATTCCAAGTATGCTGAGATTTCAACATGATGATTTTCTTTTCTGCATCTACTGAAATGATCATAGAGTTCTTTAAAATTTTTTTTCATTTTATTTTATTTTCAGTGTTCCAAAATTTGTTGTTTATGCACCACACGCAGTGCTCCACACAATATATGCCCTCCATAATACCCACCACCAGGCTCACCCAACCCCTCACCCCCTCCCCTCCGGAACCCTCAGTTTGTTTCTCAGAGTCCACAGTCTCTCATGGTTTGGCTACCCCTCCTATTTCCCCCAACTCACTTCTCCTCTCCATCTCCCCATGTTGTCCCCATGTTATTCCTTATGCTCCACAAGTAAGTGAAACCACGTGATAATTGACTCTCTCTGCTTGACTTATTTCACTCAGCATAATCTCTTCCAGTCCCATCCATGTTGATACAAAAGTTGGGTATTCATCCTTCCTGATGGAGGCATAATACTCCATTGTATATATGGACCATATCTTCCTTATCCATTCATCTATTGAAGGGCATTTTGGCTCTTTCCACAGTTTGGCGACTGTGGCCATTGCTGTTGTGAACACTGGGGTACAGATGGCCCTTCTTCTCACTGTATCGTGGGGTAAATACCCAATAGTGCAATTGCAGGGTCATAGAGTAGCTCTATTTTTATTTCTTAAGGAATCTCCACACTGTTTTCCAAAGTATCTGCACCAACTTGCATTCCCACCAACAGTATAAGAGGGTTCTCCCTTTCTCCACATCCTCTCCGTCACATGTTGTTTCCTGTCTTGTTAATTTTGGCCATTCTAACTGGTGTAAAGTGATTATCTCAATGTGGTTTTGATTTGAGTCTCCCTGATGGCTAATGATGATGAACATTTTTTCATGGTCTATTAGCCATTTGTATGTCTTCTTTGGAGAAGTGTCTGTTCATGTCTTCTGCCCATTTTTTGACATGACGATCTGTTTTTTGGGTGTTGAGTTTGAGGAGTTCTTTATAGATCTTGGATATCAGCCCTTTGTCTGTAGCATCATTTGTGAATATCTTCTCCCATTCCATGGATTGTCTGTTTGTTTTGTAGACTGTTTCCTCTGCTGTGCAGATGCTTTTGATTTTGATGAAGTCCCAAAAGTTCATTTTTGCTTTTGTTTCCTTTGCTTTTGGAGACATATCTTGAGAGAAGTTGCTGTGACTGATGTTGAAGAAATTACTGCCTGTTCTTCTCCAGGATTTTGATAGATTCCTGCCTCACATTGAGATCTTTTATCCTTTTCGAGTTTATCTTCATGGATGGTGTAAGAGAGTGGGTTAGTTTCATTCTTGTACACGTAGGTGTCTAATTTTCTCAGTACCATTTATTGAAGAGACTGTCTTTTTTTCCACTGTATATGTATTCCTGCTTTGTGGAAGATTATTGGACCATAGAGTTGAGGGTCCATATCTGGGATCTCTACTTTGTTCCACTGGTCTATATGTCTGTTTTTGTGGTAGTCCCATGCTGTTTTGGTGATCAAGGTTTGGTGGTAAAGCTTGAAACAAGGCAACGTGATGCCCCCAGCTTTGTTTTTCTTTTTCAAAATTTCCTTTATTAGCTAGGATCCTATTGAGATTCTTGACATCCATATTCATCAGGGATATTGATCTGAAATTCTCCTTTTTGATGGGGTCATTGCCTAGTTTGGGGATCAGGGTAATGCTGGCTTCATTGAAAGAGTTTGGAAGTTTTCCTTCTGTTTCTATTTTTTTGGAACAGCTTCGGGAGAATAGGTATTATTTTTTCTTCGAATGTTTGGTAGAATTCCTCAGGGAATCCGTGAGGTCCTGTGCTCTTGTTTTTTTGTGAGCTTTTGAGCACTGCTTCAATCTCATTACTAGATATTGGTCTATTCAGGTTGTTGATTTTTTCCTGTTTCTGTCTTGGAAATTTATAGGTTTCCATGAATGCATCCATTTCTTCTAGGTTGCTTAACTTATTAGCATAAAACTGTTGATAATAATTTCTGATGATTGTTTCTGTATTTCTTTGGTGTTAGTAATGATGTCTCTGCTTTCATTCATAATTGTGTTAATTTGAGCCCTCTTTTGTTTTGGATTAGTTTTGGCAGTGATTTATTGATCTAATTGATTCTTTCAATGAATCAGCTTCTAGTTTTGTTGATGTGTCTGCTATATCTCTAGTTTCTAACTCATTGATCTCTGCTCTAATCTTGATTATTTCCCTTCTTGTGTGTGTGGTTGTCTTAATTTGTTGTTGATTTTCCAGTTTTTTAAGGTGTAAAGAGAGTTGGTGTATTTGGGATTTTTCATTTCTTTTGTGTGAGGCTTGGATGGCTATGTATGTACCCCTTAGGACTGCCTTTGCTGTATCCCATAGGTTTGGACCTATGTGTCTTTATTCTCATTGGTTTCTGTGAATTGTTTGAGTTCTTCTTTGATTTCCAGGTTGATCCAAACATTCTTGAGCAGGATTGTGTTTAGTTTCCAAATGTTTGAATTTCTTCCAAGCTTTTGCTTGTGTTTGAGCTCCAGTTTCAAAGCATCTTGGTCTGGGAGTATTCAGAGAATAATCTCAATTTTTTGGTATCAGTTGAGCCCTGATTTGTGACCCAGTATGTGGTGTATTCTATAGAAAGGTCCATGTGCACTCACGAAGAAGGAGTATTCTGTTGTTTTAGGGTGGAATGTTCTATATATATCTATGAGGTCCATCTGGTCCAATGTGTCATTCAATGCTCTTATTTCTTTATTGATTTTCTGCTTTGATGATCTATTACTGAAGTGGTATGTCAAGATCCCCTACAATTAATGTATTCATATGAATATGACTCTTTATTTTGATTAATAGTTGGTTTATGTAGTTGTCTGCTCCCATATTGGGAGCATAAATATTTATAGTTGTTCTATCTTCTTGGTGGATAGAGTCTTGATGAATGATGTAGTGTCCTTCTGTATCTCTGACTACAGTCTCTAGCTTAAAATCTAATTTATATGATATGAGTATTGCTACCCCAGCTTTCTTTTGCAGCCCATTGGCATGAAAAATGGTTCTTCATCCCTTCACTTTCAGTCTGGGTGTATCTTTAGGTTCCCAATGTGTCTTGTAGACAACATATGGATGGGTTCTATTGTTTTATCCAGTCATCAGCCCTGTGCCACTTTATGGGAGCATTTAGTCTGTTCATGTTGAAAGTGATTTTTGAAAGATAAGTTTTCATTGACATCATGTTGCTTGTGAAGTCCTTGTTTCTACAGCATGTCTCTGTAAATTTCTGTTCTGTGTCACTCTTGGGTTCTTTCGTCTTTTATAGAAACCCTCTTAATATTTCTTGTAGTGCCGGCTTGGTGGTCACATACCCTTTTAATCCTTGCCGGTCTTGAAAGCTCTTTATCTCCCCATACATTTTTGAATGTCAGCATTGCTTGATAAAGTTTGCTTGGCTGCATGTTCTTCTCATTTAGTGCCCTGAATATGTCATGCCAGCCCTTTCTGGCTTGCCAGGTTTCTGTGGACAGGTCTGATGTTATTCTGATGGTCCTTCCTATGTTTGTAAGGAATCTCTTCCCCCTAGCTGCCCTTAAGACCTCCTGTCTGAAATTATGATTTGTGAATTTCACAATTAAGCATCTAGAGGTCTTTCTAGATTCCTTGATCTTGGGGGGTGTCTTTTCTGCCTCTAGGACATGAACACTTGTTCCATTCCCCAGATGGGGAAATGCTCATCCAGAATTTGTTCAACTATATCTTCTAGTCTTCTCTCTTTCTCTATCCACTCAGGGATAACAATAAATCTGACGTTGGAACATTTCATGGCATCATTTATTTCCCTAGTTCTGTTTTCATGACTTCTAAGCTATTTGTTCCAGGTCTCCTCCTGATCCTTTTTTTTCTTTCTTTTTTTTTTTTAAATCAGTATGTCCTCTAGATCACTAATTCCATCTTTTGCCTTGGTTACCTTAGCTGTTAGAGAATTTAGATTAGATTGGATCTCATTGATAGCACTTTTAACTTCTACCAGATCAGCTCTCACTTCCGTCCTTAGAGATTCTATGTTGTCACTAATGGTCTTCTCCAATCTAGCCATTGCCTAGATAATTGTTACCCTCTAACAATTGTTACCTGAATTCCCTTTCCAACATACTGTTTATGTTCATATCCATTAGTTCTGTGGCAGAGGGCACAGTCTCTGAAGTTTACCTCCGTTGGATGTTCTTCCTCCCAGTCACTTTGGTGAGGGTTGTTTGAGAGGATATATAGCTGAATATATCAACCATGATCCAGGCAAGGTGCACCCTCTTGGAGATGCAGAAATACCCCTAACAGCAAAAGGCTGCCATGTCTATTCCATGATCTTCTCTTCAAAATGGAGAAAACTGGGACCCTGGGTGGCCCAGTCAGCTAACCTTTTGCCTTTGGGTCAGGTCACAATCCTGGAGTCCTGGGATGGATTGCCTAGCAGGCTCTCTTCTCCACAAGGAGCCCACTTCTCTTCCTATAGTGTTAAGTTTATCTTTTTGTATATGTTTTTTAGTGGTTACTCACTGTATCATACATAATTTATAAGCATATTTATGTTTTGATGATCTAATAGTGCCACTGTCTTTTACCAGTTTTAATAAAGCATGGAAATTTTATCTCCCTTTACAGAAGATTTGTTTACCAATTTCACCTCTGACACTGTCTGGTCATAGTTCCCCCCCCAAGTTTATTTAAATTCCATTTAGTTAACATATAGTATAATATTAGTTTCAAGAGTAGAATTTAGTGATTCATCACTTACATGGAACAGCTGATGCTCATCACAAGTGTCCTCCTTGATACCCATCACCCATTTAATCCACCCTCCTGCCCACCTACCCTCCAACAGCCCTCAATTTATTCTCTAGAGTTAAGGGTCTGTTTTATGGTTAGTCATCTTTTCTTCTCTGTTCATCTGAAATTCCAATATATGAATGAAGTCATATGGTGTTTTTCTTTCTCTGAAAAAATAAGTCTGACTGACTTATTTTAATTAGCATGTATACTGTAGCTCCATACATGTCATTGCAAATGGCAAGGTTTCAGTCCTTTTAATGACTGAGTAGTATTCCTGTGTGTGTGTCACACACACACACACCACAATTTCTTTATCTACCTGTTAATTATTTGAGCTCTTTCCATAATTTGGGTATCATTAATAACGCTGCTATAAAGATCATGGTGCATGTGTCCTGTCAAATCAGTATTTTTGTATCTTTTAGGTAAATACCTAGTAGTCTGATTGCTGGGTCATAGGGAAATTCTATTTTTAACTTTTTGAGAAACCTTCATACTGTTTTCCACAGTGACTTCATCAGTTTGCATTCCCTCCAATAGTGTAGGAGGATTCTCCTTTTTCCACATCCTCCCTCACATCTATTGTTTTCTGTGTTGTTAATTTTAGCCATTCTGATGGGTGTAAAGCAGTATCTCATTGTGGTTTTGATTTGTATTTGCCTGATGGTGAGTGATGTTGAGCATCTTTTCATGTGTCTTTTAGCCATCTGGATGTCTTCTTTGGAAAAATGTCTTTTCATGTCTTCTCATTTCTTAACCGTATTGTTTTTTGGATGTTGAGTTTGATAAGTTCTTTATAGATTTTGAATACTAACCTTTTATTAGATTGATATTTGCAAGTATCTTTTGCCATTCCAAAGGTTTCCTTTTCATTTCATTGATTGTTTCCTTTGCTATGTTGCTTTTTATGTTGATGAAGTCCTAATAGTTCATTTTTGCTTTTGTTTCCCTTGCCTCTGGAGATGTATCAAGTAAAAAGTTGCTACAGCTGATGTCACAGAGGTTGCTGCCTGTGTTCTTTTCTAGGATTTTGATGGTTTCCTGTCTCACATTTAGGTCTTTCATCCCTTTTAATTTTTTTTTGGTATAGGGTTTAAGAAAGTGGTCCAGTTTCACTCTTCATGCCACTGTTCAGTTTCCATAGACCATTTGTTGAAAAGACTGTCTTTTTCCAATGGATATTCTTTCCTGCTTTGTTGAAAATTATTTGACCATATAGTTGAGGGCCGATTTTTGGGTCTTCTAATCTGTTCCATTGATCTATGTGTCTGTTTTTGTGCCAGTACCCTACTCTCTTAATGATTATAGCTTTTTATTATAGTTTGAAGCCTCGAATTGTGATGCCTCCAGCTTTGCTTTTCTTTTTCAAGATTGCTTTGGCTATTTGTGGTCTTTTGTATTTCCATACATAATTTAGGATTGTTTAGCTCTGTGAAAAATGATAGTAATATTTTGATAGAAATTGCATTAAGTGTGTAGATTGCTTTGGTTGGCATAGACTCTTTAACAATGATTGTTCTTCCGATTCATGAGCATGGAATGTTTTTTCTCTTTCTTTGTTTCATATTCCGTTTCTTTCATAAGTGTTCTATAGTTTTCAGAGTAAATATCTTTACCTCTTTGGTTAGGTTTATTCTTAGATATCTTATGGCTTTTGGTGAAGTTATAAATAGGATCAGTTCCTTGATTTCTCTTTCTACTGCTTCATTATTGGTGTATAGAAATGCAACAGATTTCTGTGCTTTGATTTTTATATCCTGTGACTTTGCTGCACTCATGGATCAGTTCTAGCAACTTTTTGGTGGAGTCTTTGGGTTTTCTACATAGAGTATCACAACATCTGTAAATAGTGAAAATTGGACTTTCTCCTTGCTGATTTGGATGCATTTCATTTCTTTTTGTTGTCTGACTGTTGTAGCTAGGACTTCCAGTTCTATGTTAAATAGCATTAGTGAGATTGGACATCCCTGTCTTGTTACTGATGGTAGAGGAAAAGCTTTCAGTTTTTTCCCATTGAGGACGATGTTAGCTGTGGTGTTGTTTTTTTTTTTTTTTTGTATATAGCCTTTATGATATTGAGGTATGTTCTCCCTGTCCCTACTTTATTGAGGGTTTTTATCAAGAATGGATGCTGTACTTTGTGAGATGCTTTTTCTGCATCTATTGGGAGGACTATATAGTTCTTATCCTCAGTTAATTAACATATAATGTGTTACTGATTTCAGAGGTACAGGTCTGTGATTCATCAGTGTTATATAACACCCAGTGTTCATTCCATCACATGCCATCCTTAATGTCCCTTTCCCAGTTACCCCATCCCTCCTCTCAGCAACCCTCAGTTTGTTTCCTATGATTAAGAGTCTCTTATGGTTTCTCTATCTCTCTCTCTGGTTTCATCTTGCTTTATTTTTCCTCCCTTCCCCTATGATTTTCTGTTTTGTTTCTTAAATTCCACAAAACAGTGATGTATGATAATTGTCTTTCTCTGATTGACTCATTTAGCTTAACATAATACCCTCTAGTTTCAGCTATGTCATTGCAAATGGCAAGATTTCATTTTTGATGGCTTCATAATATTCCACTGTACACGTGTGTGTGTGTGTGTGTGTGTGTGTGTGTGTGTGTATCTTGCATATCTTCTTTATTCATTTACCTGTTGCTGGATATTTGGCGATTATAGACATTGCTGCTATAAACATTGGGATGCCTGTGTCCCTTCAGATCACTACATTTGTATCTTTGGGGTAAATACCCAGGAGTGCAATTGCTGGGTCATAGGGTAGCTCTATTTTCAACTTTCTGAGGAACCTCCACACTGTTTTCCTGAGTGGCTGCATTCTTGCATTCAGCTTGCATTCTACCAATAATGTAGGAGGACTCTCCGTTCTCCACATCCTCACCAACATCTGCTATTTCCTGTGTTACTCCAGTTAGAATGACCAATTTATTCTTTAGTAGGATGTTCTTTAACTTCCATGTATTTATGGTTTTTCCAAATTTTTTCTTGTGGCTGACTCCAAGTTTCATAGCACTGTGGTCTGAAAATGTGCATGGTATGATCTCAGTCTTTTTGTACTCATTGAGACCTGATTTGTGAACTAGTATGTGATCTATTCTGGAGAATGTCCCATGTGTACTCAAAAAGAATGTGTATTCTCATCACTCAGCATCAGGGAAATACAAATCAAAACCTCAATGAGATACCACCTCATACCAGTCAGAATGGCTAAAATTAAGAAGTCAGGAAATGACAGATGCTGGCGAATATCCAGAGAAAGGGGAACCCTTCTACACTGTTGGTGGGAATGCAAGCTGATGCAATCACTCTGGAAAACAGCATGGAGGTTCCTCAAAAAGTTGAAAATAGAGCTGCCCTATGACCCAGCAATTGCACTATTGGGTATTTACCTAAAGATACAAACGTAGTGATCCGAAGGGGCACATGAACCTGAATGTTTATAGCAGCAATGTCCATAATAGCCAAACTATGGAAAGAACCTAGATGACCATCAATAGATGAATGGATAAAGAAGAGGTGGTATATATATACAATGGAATACTATGCAACCATCAAAAGAAATGAAATCTTGCCATTCGTGATGACGTAGATGGAACTAGAGGGTATTATGCTTAGTGAAATAAGTCAAATGGAGAAAAACAACTATCATATGATCTCCCTGGTATGAGAAAGTGGAGATGCAATGTGGGGGGTTTGGGGAGCAGGAAAAGAATAAATGAAACAAGATGGGATCAGGAGGGAGGCAAACCATAAGAGACTCTTAATCTCACAAAACAAACTGAGGGTTGCTGGGGCAGGAAGGAGGGTTGGGAAAGGGGGGTGGAGTTATGGACATTGGGGAGGGTATGTGCTATGGTGAGTGCTGTGAAGTATGTAAACCTGGCGATTCACAGACCTGTACCCCTGGAGCTAATAATACATTCTTATGTTTATAAAAAAATAATAAAATTATAAAAAAAAGAATTTGTATTCTGCTGCTTTAGGATGAAATGTTCTGAATATATCTGTTAAGCCCATCTGGTCCAGTGTGTCATTCAAAGCCATTGTTTCCTTATTGATTTTCTGTTTAGATGATCTGTCTATTGCTGTAAATGGAGTGTTTAAGTCCTGTAGTATTATTGTATTATTATCAGTGAATTCCTTTATATTTGTTATTAATTGTTATATATTCAGGTGCTCCCAACTTGAGGGCATAATATTTATAATTGTTATATCTTCCTGTTGGAAGATATCACATCTTTTGGGAGGATAATATCCTGTTGGATAGATCCCTTTATTATGATATAGTGCCCTTCTTCATCTCTTGTTAAGTCATTGTTTTAAAATCTAGTTTGTCTGATATAAGCATGTCTACTCCACCTTTATTTTGATGTTCATTAGCATGATAAATGTTTCTCTTATCCCTCACTTTCAAGCTGCAACTGTCTTTAGTTCTAAAATGAGTGTCTTATAGGATGGCTCTTGTTTTTTAATCCATTCTCACACCAAATGACTTTTTTTAAAAGATTTTATTTATTTATTTGAAACAGAGAGCATGAGAGAGAGAGAGAGAAAATGAACAGGGGGAAGGGGCAGAGGGGAAGTAGGTTCCCTGCCAAGGAAGGAATCTGTTATGGAGCTTGATCCCAGAACTCTAAGATCATGACCCATGCTGAAGACAGATGCTAAAAGAACTGAACCATCCACCCCGCCCTATGACTTTTATTGGAGCATTTAGTCTATTTACATTCAGAGTGATTATTGATAGATATGAATTTAATGCCATTTTATTTCTTGTTTTGTCATTGTTTATGGAGATTTTCTCTTTTCCTTTCTACTCAAAGAGTCCCCTTCAATATTTCTTACAGGGTTGGTTTAGTGGCCACGTTGCTCAACTGGGAAACTCTTTATCTCTCCTTTTATTCTGAATGACAGCCTTGCTGGATAGAGTACTCTGGGCAGCATATTTTTCCCATTTAATACATTGAATATATTATGCCACTCTCTTCTGGCCTGCCATGTTTCTGTGGGTAGAACTGTTGCTAGTCTTATTTGTCTTCCCCTGTAAGTTAGGAACTTCTTTTGTCTTATTGTTATTAAGATCTCTTTATTTTGCAAATTTAACTATGGTATATCTTGGTATTGGCCTGCTTTTGTTCATTTTGTTGAGAGTTCTCTGTGGTTCCTGGATTTGGATGTCTGTTTCCTTCCTCAGATGTGGGCAATTTTCAGCTATACTTTACTCAGATAAACCTTTTGTCCCTTTTTCCATCTCTTCTTCCTTTGGGACTTCTATGATATGAATGTTATTATGCTTTATGGAGTCACTGTATTCCCACTGTATTCACATTTGTGATCCAATATTTTTCTTTACCTCTTATTTTCAGCTTCATTATTTTCCATATTTTTATCTCCTATATCACTTGTTTCTTTGCTTCTTCCATCCTTGTGTTCATTATATCAAGTCAGTTTTGCATCTCCTTCTAACATTTTTTGTTTAAGCCTCACTAGTTTTTAGACTTTTTATCTCTGCAGTAAGGGATGCCCTGGTGTCTTCTGTGTTTTCCTCAAACCCAGCTAGTATCTTTGTGATTGTTGCTTTAAATTCTGGATCAGGCATATTACTTACATCTGTTTCAATTAGATACCTGGCTCTGACCTTTTCCTATTATTTCTTTTGGGATGGATTCTTACATTGTGGCATTTTTCCTAGGTCTCTGACTTTTCTCTGTGTTAGGAAAGCCTATTAATGTTTTCTGCTCTTAAGAATAATGGCTTTATGGAGAAGAGGTCATACACTGTTCAGGGCCTGGTGCTTCAGGAAGGGTCTCTGGTCTATGTTGTGTGCACTCTGCTGCTATGTTTTGGCTGTTCTTTCCCTCAAGTCAGTCCTCTGCAAAGTTTCTCTTTGCCTGCAGTGAGGGAGTGTTTGGACCCTGTCCAGATTGTGGTGAGTTTTAACTAGGTGTACTTTGGGCAGCTTTTTCAAACAGACCTGGTGCTATTTACCCTAGAGCTGAACCTTTGTGTAGTGCTCTGTAGTCAGTAGTCATGGTGTATGTGGGGAAGCTTGTGCTGGTCTTCTGGGGGAGGTGTCCGGCACACTGGTTCTCTGGTTCTCAGGCACACTTGCCCACAAAAGCAGCACCTGCAGAGGACAGGGGAGGCAGGGCTTGTTGTAAGTGGGTTTAGTCTGCCGCTATTGGTTCTGTGTTGCTTACTGAAGTTAGCTTGTGCTGAGCGGCAGGGGTGAAAAGTGGTGTCAGCCCCTCACCCTACTCCCCAGAGAGCGGAGTTCGCACCCACTGCTGTCCAGGAAGCCCTCCCGAAGAGCAAACAAACTCACCCTCATGTGTCGTAGGCATTCCTCAGATCCTTGCCCTCACCCTTCCTGCCTGGCAGGGTGGTACATCTGTATTCTATCCTAGGCAAGCCTGCTGAGTTTTAAAATTACACAAGCTTTAGGGATCTGGCTGGCACAGGCCCACGCTGGTCCTCTGGGGGAGGGTGTCCCTAATCTGGGACTGAGGCAGGTTTGTCTCAGAATGACAGTTGCACCAAAGTACTGAGGCATGGAGTTTGGAGTAAAGTGCAGCAAAGAGCTGGTGTCCAGGTTAGCCGCCCTCAGCAGCTATCTCTGTGCCTATACTGAGGGGAAGGGGAGGGAAATGGTGCCCACTAGCTCTCTTGTCCCTGAAGAGGCAAAGTCACCTCTCCCAGATAATTCCAAGAAAAGGAAACTCTCTCTCCCAGTGCTTCCTAGGGGATCCTCAGATATGCTCCCAAGGTATCCACCCTTGCCATACCACACATGTCTAAAACTCCAGTCTTTGAGCTCCATTGGTTGTAAAACCTCTAAAAAAATCAGCCCCTCTTGTTTTCCTAGTCAATGGCTTTGGGAAAGTGTTTTCCTTGTGTGATCCCCTGTGCATTCCTCTTTCTCTTGCCTCTCTCTCTCTGACCAGGGCTCCCTCCCCTCTGCAGCTCCGTGATCTATTTCTCCCCCGAATTATGCTCTGCACTTTCTACCTTCCATGATGTGGGTTCTTCTCTCTCTCTAGTTGTGTACTTTGTTCTTTCAGGCCTCAGATTGATTACTTGGATATTCAGATTCATTTGGTATTTATCTAGCTGTGTTTGAGGATGAGGCAAAGCTAGGGTCCTCCTGCTGCTACTCCATCTTAGCTCCTCTCTGGTCATGGTTCTTTTTTAAGGAAATTAGAATCTCCTCATTGACCACTTAAACAAACACTTTTTGTCTTAGTGTAGTTTCAGATTTGCAGAAAGGTTGTGAAGGTAGTACGGAGGATGTAGTCTTACCCCCTTGCATGGCAAGTTCTTACCTTACTGTGCTGCATCTGTCACAGTTGGCAGTTCTATACGTGATTCAGATTCTACTAATTGTTCATAGTTCCTTTTTCTTTTCCCAGCATTACCCAGTGCAATACATTGTACTTAGACATGGTGTCTCCTTAATCTCCTCCTCAGACTTCCCTTGTTTTTTAATGACCTTGGTGGTTTTGAGTAGCCCTGGCATTTTGAAAAATGTCTCATAATCCAAGTGTGCCCTGTTTTGTTTTATTTTTTCCCCTTCTTGATAAGTCAGAGATGGGTTTGGGGGAGGAATACCACAGAGGTGAAGTGCTGTTTATATCACATATGAAGGGTACAGACAATCAGTGCTCTGTCACTGAGCATTAACCTTGACTGTGTGGCTGAGTTTTATCAGTTTTCTCCTGCCCCCCTTTTCCATACTTTATTCTTTAGAAACAGGTCACAAAGTCATCTGGCGCTCAAAGGATGTGGAATTCAGCTCTGTCTTCCCAAGGACATGGTATCTACATAAATTATTTGGAATTTTTCTATATGGGAGATTTATCTCTTCTCTCCATTAATTTTTTATTATTATTATTTGACCGCTTTTAAAATTGGTTTCCTAGTTATCTCCTCTTAAAGATTTTTTTTTTTCTTTATTTTGGAAATTTGAATCTTTCTAAAGTATCATCCAAATCCATCATTTATTAGCGTGGCATTGTATAAATATTGATTTTAACATATATGGTTATTTACCTGGTCTTTCTTCCTAATTTGGTGTATTTGTGACTTCTTCCATTTTGCCTACTTTAAGATAGCTAGTGTTTCATGATCCCCCCTGCAAATCACTAACTCTTGGATATTTACCAATTCTGATTTTATCCTAATTACATTAATTCCCTTTAAAAATATCATTAATCATTCCTTTCTCCTTTTATTAGAACTTTTTGTTCATTTCCTTATCTCTTGACTTCGGTGCTCTTACGCACTTACCGATTCTCCTTGTGAGAAATAATGGATGCCAACCAGAGCTTCCTCTGTTTCTTGAGAGTGTCAGGGAGAGAAGTGGAAAACGTTATTATCATGTGGAAGTTTGTGTGTGACTTGTGGCGGTCCCTGTTACTCAGTGGGCTGGCCTATCAAGCACTGCTGGGGGGCGTAGCCTCTAAGAGCTCATGGTTTACTGTGGAAGCCAACAGATACCAGCAGTTCAGTGCAGCATCCTGCAAGTTATAACAGATAACAGAGGGCTAGCTCTCTGGTGTGGGGTGATTAGAGTCCCTTCATGGAGTGGGACACACTTGTGGTGAGCGGGACACACTTGTGGTGAGCAGGAAGTGTGCACTTGGTGTGACAGACGATGTTGTGCACCATCAGCAGTGTGCACTTACCCTGTCCCGGTCCCCCAAGGGCGCAGACCCCTGCCCTTCCTTTGCCTGCATGACTGCTGCTATCTGTGCAAGGGTAACTTCCAGTGGTGCCTCCTGTGCCCTCTTGGCTACCGCCTCCTGAGGATCAGCAGGGCTCTCGTGACCAGGTGAGATGCCTTTGTCCCATGCTTCTGTACAGCACTTGTCTCTGTTGCAGTGTTATCTTTGTTTTGTGTGATGAATTGATTAAAGTCTACCATGGAACGACTGGCTTCAGACAGCAGGAACCGTGTCCTGTTTGATTACTGTCCTATCCCTGCATGTCCGTTAGGGAATGGCGCGTCCTAGGTTCTTAGTGAAGGCATGCATTGAATGAGTGATGTGTAAGGGGGAGCAGCAGTAGATTTCAGGAGCATTGGGTCCATATTGTGAAGATCCTTAGGTCTCTGCCAAAGGGTTTAGACTCTGCTTCATGTTCTCTGATGAGCCTTGGAAGAATATTAAGTAAGGAGTTGACATGATTACATTTAATTTAGAAAGATCTACTGGGAACCAGTTATGGGAAAAACACATTTTAGAACATGTGAGAAAAGCAGTGTTAACAAATAGAGGTTTCTTATTTTTGTAGATATTAGCCCTCTAGTTATTATTCACAAAGTTCCCATTTTGAAAATGCCTTTTACGAGCAATCTTTTTCTACATTTATGGAGATTCTCTCCTATGCTGTAGTTAGGAATGGTTTTTAGAGTTTCTACCCATGGTAAACAGAATATTGCCTCCACCTGCTAAGATGTCCCTGTTTTAATCCCTGAAACCTGTGAGTTGCTTGGCATGGGGGAAATTACGGCTGCAGATGGAATTAACCTTGTTAATCAGTTGACCTTAGGGAGATTATCCTGGATTATCCAGGGGGCCCAGTGTAATCACAAGTACCTTTAAAAGTGGAAAGAGGAGGCAGAAGGAGCTCTTAAAGTGGCCGGATGAAATGCAGGCACACCCATCTGGCCATTGCTGGCTTTCGAGCTGAAAAGGGGCCACAGGCCAAGGTATGCCAGGAGCCTCTAGATGCTGGAAAAGGCCGGGCTCTAGAAAAGAATGCAGCCTTGCCAACATCTTGATTCTTAGTCCAGTAAGACCAATCTTGGACTTCTGACCTCCAGAACTATAATGTAAGAAATTTGTGTTGTTTTAAGCCTCTATGTTTATGGTAATTTGTTATGGTAATTATGGTATACTCACAGAAAACCACCTAGCTATATTTTATAGTAAGCCTACCATGTAAGGAATCATGAGAAAAAATACAAAGGGTTCTTTGTAGAAGGAGCAACTGAGATTAATTGTGAAATTCTGCTTGGGTCTTTTTGTATTTGTGTATTTGATGGGTGATAAAAATATCCACATGTATTGGCTGTTTTTTTAGATTTAAATCACATTAACATTTCTTGATCTATATTGGTCGAAGCAGAAATAATGTTCTTTTTTTATTCTGATGCTGCCCCCACATGATTCACATGTGAATAATTCCTGTGCTGAGTAACTATGGCAATTTCTAGGTTTCATTGTAAAAATAATTCATTTTGCTCTCCATGACAGGTTTTCTTTTGAAATATATTACCCTTGTGCTCTGGGAGATTGCTCACATATGTCTCTCTCTCTGTCTGGTCTGCTGAGATGCTCTGTGTCTGTTGAAGCACTGCATTTTTATTTTTATTTCACTATAAAATGTTTAATAGTTTTCTATAGCTCCAGTTGAGCCACTTTTTAGCAATTAATATTTTTAGAGGGTTTAGTTAGACCGTATGCCACGTTGTAAAGCTGTTTAGATAGATGGCTGGGGCGGGCAGGCTGGAGCAAGGTCAGGTGCTCCCTCTCTTCCTTGTGATGGAGCCTCTGGCGGAGGGAGGGAGGAGCTGGTCAGCTCCAACCCAGTGTCTGTGCCTTGGTCAGTTTCACATATAGAAGATTCTTGTGATGTTCAGTGGGTCCGTTCATCTCTAGGGAGCCTTAGAACTCTTAAGTTTTGTTAGTTGGAGCCCTCTTGGAAGTCTGGGGCTGCCAGTAATAAAAGACATGCTTAGAAGTGAATTTTTAAGGAAGTTATTACTCTTTAATTCAGGGAAACCCATGTCAAGAGAAGGTAACGCGGTTGCTACATTTAGGAGTTTTGTTTTGTTCTTCACTTTTCTCCGTGTGATGTGTGAACAGTTACACATTTTACCTTCTAGCTCCTCTGCTCTGCAGAGCTGGCCCCCACCCAAATCTCTTAAATTTGTGTTTTGAGGAGCCTCTTTTTTGCCTTAAAAAAAAAAATGTCCAAAGGTAACTCCATTGTCTGGGGATGTAATTAGAGAGGAGCACCTCTCTGAAGTGGGTGTGACTGCCTCCTTAGGACCTGTCTGGAAAGCGGTCCCTCTGCCATGAATACGCTCAGCACTCCCTCCTCCCTTCACTCTGGGCAGTGAACCCAGATGACAACACAAGGGAGTCCTACACTCAATTCATTGTTTGGTGTCACCAGGGACTTGATTATGCAAGATGCTGGACTGTTTGCCTAGAACTTTCAACCTGGAGCATGCTGTGGGGGGAGGGGCAGGGAAACCCATGTTTTCTTTAAGATATAAAAGATAGATGTATAATTTGCCATGTCCCAATGAGTGCAAAGCCCTGCAAATTTTGAGCTTAAAGAAGGAGAGCCCCTGTTTATCTTCCTTGGTCTACATGGAGAAAAGTTCTTTGGACCCGGTTCTGTTTCCTGGAGAGTCCTTTGGGTTGAATGTGGGACTTCCCGTCTCAGTCACCTCCAAGCTACATGAGATCAGGGTCCTCCGTAGACTTGACCCTTGACTCCTGAGGGAGGAGTCTGCAGGGTCAGCCTTTTCTCAACCCAGGAGAACTGTAACAGACTCAGTTGGGATGCTATTTTGGTCCAGAAGCTAGAGGTTAGAGGTGCACTCAATGGCAGACAATGCCCAGGATGGCTACCACCACAAAGAATTACCTGGCCCCAAATGTCAGTAGCACCGACGTCACTCTGGAGTCTGGCTCCCTTTCATTGTTTCTGTGACAACTGTCCTTTTGGTGACTTGAGTTATTATGTAGATGCTCAATCTGTATGTCAGCCATTTTCAATTTTTCTTTTCCAGCCCCTGCATACACTTGATGTGCCCGTCTGTGGACACGTTTCTGACTTTGTCACCCTCATCAACATACACTGCCCTCACAGTCTGGCTTTGAGCAGCCCCCTCTCTGAGCGCCCTCCTGTCCTTCCAGCGCACCCACACTAGTGCTCTCAGAGGTTCTCAGAAGCGATGCCCAGGCCACTGATGCAGCCCCCTCACCCTCCCCTTCTCCAGCTCCACTGTCTGTCTTCTGTCCTTGAGCATCCCAGTTCCCTCACCCCCTTCCCTGTCCCTTACTCACCTGTCAGACCTACAACTTCCATTAAGCCCAGCTGTCCTCCTATTCTTCACTGGCACCTGACCAGTTAAAATCTGGAGAAAAACATGCAGTGATATCAACTGGTTTCTCTTTAAATTAACTGACTCTCTCAACTGGGAAGCCCCGCCGGCAGTCTGTGCATGCTTCATGGGTCCGATTCCCACTGTCCAAGCTGAAACACCTTCCTTCACTTAGCATCCTGCTGGAAATAAAATCAAATTTCTTTACCTAGACCTACAGCCACCCATATCATCTGTGCCCTGCACCTTGCTCTCCCCATCTCCCACCCCGTGTCCCTTCCCCGTGTACTCACTGGAGGCACACTCACCATCCCATTGCTCCAGCTGATCAGGCTGGCTTCCATGTTAGAGCTTCACAGTTTCATTTCCTTACGATGGCTGCCTCATGTGCTATGGCTGGTCCCTGGGGTCATTTAAGTTAAAATCTGAATCTTATTCCTCTGGGAGGCCTCCCTCTGCCCCACTTCCAACGAAAATACTTACTTGCTATCAGAACACCCAGAGGTGTTCTGAGAACACCTAAGGGCTACATTTATTTCTTAATGTAGCCCTTAGCACTTTTGGGCATTTTTCTTGTTTGTCCACTTTGTGTCTCTCCTTGCTAAAATTTAAGCTCCATGAGAGGAAAGCCTCAGCTGGAACATCAAAGGGCAATATCAGTAGTGTTGATTAAATACTGAATGAATGAATGAAAGAGGAAACATCTGTTGAGGCATTTACTTCTCAAACCCATACATTTTTCGGGTTTCAAAATCTTCATTCTAGAAAAAAGTGTTAGATGCTGAAAGATGAAAGAAGGAAATAAAAATCAACTTTTCCCAACTACCTAGGCATAATCATATTAACATTTTGGTGTATTGTTCTCTAATCATGTATATACTTCTATGTCTAATACTGTTTTCTAGTTTACATTTATTACATTTATTACATGTATCTTTTCCTTTTTAATCTACATAATTCTGTTTCATTGCTTTTAAGCAATTGTTGGGCGCTTAGCTGGTTCCCATTTTTTCTCTTTTCCACTAACTTGTAAACTTTGTGAGGCCATAAATTATATCTATTTAACTACTGGATTCATAAACCTTATCTCAATATAGCATTTAATAAATGCTCATAAATACTCTTTGAATGAATTTTATTTTTTACAGGGGATTGTTGATCAAAAATGTGGAGGCCAAGAAAAACAAGGCTGTACCCACCTCACGTCTAGCCCTGACATAAGTACAGCCATCTTGGCAAAGTGGAGGCTGGCACCTTGCACCCCCTCTCCACCTGCTCCCTTTCCCTTGGTAGTATGTGTGACATTCCTTAGCCACTTCTGGCTGCCCTAAAAGAAAAACAAATAGTTAACTTGCAGAGATCACAATCCTGCAAGACAGGAATCTCCCTTGGTTTACCAACGTCCTAGAGATTAACAACAAAGAAGGTATCTTTCCAGAGGCAAATAACTCAGTTCCTTAAGCCCTAATGTCGCCCTCCCCACCATAAAATTGAAGGAGACTGAGGCAGAAGTTAATTAAAGTAAGTAAATAAAGTTAAATTTCTTCTAAACCTAAACCTCACTAACCAGGACACTTGATAGGAGAAATGTGAAACTTTATCTCTAAACCTCCAAGATAGTGTCAGCGATCATTCCCAAGCATATGACTCACTGATATACATCTAAAGGGTCTCACAAGATGATTTTTATTATTGGTAATGAATAACCTTTTCCCCAGACATCAGCTAGCCCCTCAAGGTCCTGGAGACCTCACTTTCAAAATTCCTTAGAGACTTACATCATCCATAACCCCCTTTGTCCTCACCCACCACCGAGTCCACCCCTACTCTGCCTTTAAAAACTCTGACTGTTTTTAAAGGGTCAAAAGGACTTTTGACCCTTGGCTCAAGGTCCAAGTCCTTACTCCCCTCTGTCGGGTATACTTGGGCTCAAGCTTAAGCTTATCAAATAAACCCTGGTGTGATTGCATCAGTGCTTGGCTCCTTGGTGGTCTCTCAGACGCGATAACTTGGCACAACAAAAAAAATTCATATATTTTTATCTTTATACATAGTCTTAAAATTTAGGAGAAAATTCTAAAGGTAGAATTTCCAAAAAGCCGTATCATTTTATATTCCTTACAACTGTTTATAAAATCATCTATTTTCTAGATTTATGCCAATAGTTGTAATAAATGCATACACATGCATTTATAAATCTTTGCTATATAAATCGGTATTTTATAGGCAGATCTCATAATTTCCATTTGCAATTCTCTGAATACCAATAAAGTTTTCCATGAAGACATTTACTAGAAATTTTACTTACTCTTCTGTCAATTGCTTATTTATGGCCATTTTTCTATATACATATTTGTCATTTTCTTAGTGACTTATCGAACTCTATATATTACATTAACTTATTGTATATAACTTCAGTATTTTCTTAGTTTGTCATTTGAGTTTTAGGGGCATTTATGTTGATTTGAGACATATTTTTATTAATTTTAAAGTCCTATTTATATGCTTTAAGATTTGGTCTTTGATATTAATCTTTTCCTTTAAAGATTTCATTTATTTATTTGTGAGAGAGAGCATGAGCAAAGTGAGGGACAGAGGGAGATGCAGACTCCCCACCGAGCAGGGAGCCCAGTGCGGGGCAGGACTTCAGGATCATGACCCGAGCCAAGCAGACCCTTAACCAATTGAGCCATCCAGTCACCCCTGATATTAGTCTTTTAACATGGTTTTCCTACTCCTGATTTTAAAAGTGTCTGTCTTATGGTTGTGGTTTTATTTTTGACATTGACCTTTCAGATTTACTTAAGGTTTGCTGTGGATTGTGCTTTGAAATGAAGATCTAGGTTTGGTTTTTCCTAATATTTACTTTATTTAAAAAATAAGCTTAGGGTGTTTAGCATGGACCAGTCACTGTTCTAAGGCTTTCTACTTGCTAACTTGTGCGTAATTTGTAATCCTCATAACAACCTTATAAAGTAGTTCTCCTTTCCTCACTCATTTTACAGATGAAGGATGCAGAGGCACCGGGAGGTTAGTAACTTGTCAAGGTCAAGGTTAGTAAGAGTTGGTACTGCCTTGATCCAGAGTCTGTACTGTTAACCACTTCAGTCTACCGTCTCTCTTCATGTTAAATACTCCTCTCTGCGCTGTTTTGTAAATAGCCCACCTAGCCCACTTGTAACATGATGTAAAGACATATATGTGTTTAGATTTCTTTCCAAGCTTCCTTGCCTGCTCAATTTAACCTCTGTTCTAGTGAAAGTCCCACACTTTTAAGAATTGTTTTTTAATTTCATCTTTTCCTCCTCATTCTTCTTTAAGTGTTCCAGTACTTTTACACATTTTTTTTGACCCAAACCCTACTTCTAGAAAAGTGAAGACCTGAATCTGCTCTAGTAAGCTGTGTTTCAGTGCCAAAAATGCTTGATATATTATAAGGAATGATGTATCGACTTAATGGTTATGAGGAACGTTTCCCACAGTGATGACCCAACCCTGCAGGGCACTTCATGTCCAGTCCTCATTGGTTATGTGAGATTGTAGTGTGCACTCAATGCCAGGGATAGAGTAGGTGTTCAATAAGTGTATGTCATAAACTTAGATAGAATAATTGGCCGGTTGCCACATTCTGTTTTTAATTTTCATTTGTATCTTCTCTGTCAAATGTGTGTATTTAAGAGTAATACTGAGTTTACTTGAATGGGAGGAGGCTTTGAAATCCCTCCCCTTACCTGTGCCAGTTTCTGGTGGGATGAGGAAGATGCTAAATTTCCTATGTCAGCCTCTCCTCCACTGCTATTACTGGCACTATGGAGATGAATCAAGAGAGGCACCAAGATCCCTGGCCTCCTTACCCCTTGCAGAGGTTTATTTTCGCAGGACATTCCTCCTTAGAGCCAAAGTGATTGGGACTACTTGGAAAAAGCCCAACAGTACAAACCCAATTCAAGGCAATTGTCTATTTCCACCCACCCACCAAGAACCCTGTTGCTACAGGGTTTGCTTATTATAGCTAAATGGAATATGTTTAAATATAAGAGAATGTATACATTACTTGCATAAGGTACTTGAATGTAAAGACAGGCCCATTATTTCTTTTTTAAAATTAATTATTTTTATTAACATATAATGTATTATTTGCCACAGGGATACAGGTCTGAATTGTCAGGCTTACACACTTCACAGCACTCATCATATCACATCCCCTCCCCAGTGTCTATAACCCAACCACCCAATCCATATCCTCCTCTGCCCAGCAACCCTCAGTTTGTTTTGTGAGATTAAGAGTCTCTTATGGTTTGTCTCCCTCCTGATCCCATCTTGTTTCATTTTTTCCTTCCTTACCCTCAAACCCCCCATTGCCTCTCACACTCCTCATATCAGGGAGGTCATATGATAATTGTCTTTCTCTGATTGACTTATTTCACTCAGCATAATACCCTCTAGTTCCATCCACATCATTGCAAGTGGCAAGATTTTGTTTCTTTCAATGGCTTTATAGTATTCCATATATATTCCATATATATATATGTATTCCATATATATGGAATTTCCATATATATTCCATATATATATACACACACACACACACACCACATTTTCTTTATCCATTCATCTGTTGATAGACATCTAGGTTCTTTCCATAGTTTGGCTATTGTAGACATTGTTGCTATAAACTTTTGGGCGCACATGCCCCTTGGGACCCCTACATTTGTATCTTTAGGGCAAATACCCAGTACTGAGATTGCTGGGTGATAGGGTAGCTCTATTTTCAACTTTCTGAGGAACCTCAATGCTGTTTTTCAGAGTGGCAGCAGCAGCTTACATTCCCACCACCAGGGTAGGAGAGTTCCCCTCACTCCGCATGCTTTCCAACATCTGTGTTCCCTGACGTGTTAATTTTAGCCATTCTGACTGGTGTGAGGTGGTATCTCATTGAGGTTTTGATTTGTATTTCCCTGATGCCAAGTATGTGGAGCACTTTCTCATTTGCCTGTTGGTTATCTGGATGTCTTCTCTGCAGAAATGTCTGTTCCTGTCCTCTGCCTATTTCTTGATTGGATTATTTGTTCTTTGGGTGTTGAGTTTGATAAGTTCTTTATAGATTTTGGATACCATTTGCAAATATCTTTTCCCATTCTGTCAGTTGTCTTTTGATATAGTTGACTGTTTCCTTTGCTGTACAAAAGCTTTTGATTTTGATGAAGTTCCAATAGTTCATTTTTTCCCTTGCTTTCCTTGCCTTTGGCAGATGTTTTTAGGAACAAGTTGCTGCGGCTGAAGTGGAAGAGGTTGCTGCCTGTGTTCTCCTCAAGGATTCTGATGGATTCCTGTCTCACATGGAGGTCTTTCAGCCATTTTGAGTATATTTTTGTGTGTGGTGTGAGGAAATGGTCCAGTTTCATTCTTCTGCATGTGGTTGTCCAACTTCTCCAACACCATTTGTTGAAGAGACTTTTTTCCATTGGACATCCTTGCCTGCTTTGTCAAAGATTAGAGTTGAGGATCCATTTCTGGGCACTCTGTTCTGTTCCATTGATCTATGTGTCTGTTTTTGTGCCAGTACCATACTGTCTTGATGATTACACTTTTGTAATAGAACTTGAAGTCTGGAATTATGATGTTGCCAACTTTGGTTTTCTGTTTTAACATTTCTCTGGCTATTCGGGGTCTTTTCTGGTTCCATATAAATTTTAGGATTATTTGTTCCATTTCTTTGAAAAAAATTGATGGTACATGTTTAATGCAATCCCCTAGATAGGGGATTGCATTAATAAGCATGTAGATTACTTTAATAAGCATGTTTTTCCATTCCTTTGTGTTTTCCTCAATTTCTTTCATGAGTACTTTATAGTTTTATGAGTACAGATTCTTTGCCTCTTTGGTTAGGTTTATTCCTAGGTATCTTATGGTTTTGGGTGCCATTGTAAATGGGATGGACTCCTTAATTTCTCTTTCTTCTGTCTTGCTGTTGGTGTACAGAAATGCAGTGGATTTCTGTGTATTGATTCTGTATCCTGACACATTACTGAATTCCTGTACAAGTTCTAGCAGTTTTGGAGTGGAGTTTTTTGGGTTTTCCACATAAAGTATCACAGCACCTGCAAAGAGTGAGAGTTTGACTTCTTTGCCAATTCAGATGGCTTTTATTTCTTTTTGTTGTCTGAGTGCCAAGACTAGGACTTCTAGTACTATGTTGAATAGCAGTGGTGATAGTGGACATCCCTGCCATGTTCCTGATAGGAGAAAAGCTCTCAGTTTTTCTCCATTGAGAATGATACTCACTGCAGGTTTTTCATGTTTTTTCATAATGATGATATTGAGGTATGTACCCTCCAACCCTACCCTTTGAAGAGTTTTGATCAGGAAAGGGTGCTATACTTTGTCAAATGCTTTTTCAGCATCTATTGAGAGTATCATATGGTTCTTACTCTTGCTTTTATTAATGTATTATATCACATTGATTGATTTGTGGATGTTGGACCAACCTTGCAGTTCAGGAATAAATCCCACTTGGTCGTGGTGAATAATCCTTTTAATGTACTGTTGGATCCTATTGGCTAGTATTTTGGTAAGAATTTTCACATCCATGTTTATTAAGGATATTGGTCTGTAATTCTCATTTGTGATAGGGTCTTTGTCTGATTTTGGGATCAGGATCATGCTGGCCTCATAAAATGTTTCAGCATTTTCCTTCCATTTCTATTTTTTGGAACAGTTACAGGAGAATAGGTATTAATTCTTCTTTAAATGTTTGGTAGAATTCCCTTGGGAAGCCGTCTGGCCCTGGGCTCTTGTTTGTTGGGAGATTTGATGACTGCTTCAATTTCCTTACGGTTATGGGTCTGTAGAGGTTTTCTATTTCTTCCTGGTTCAGTTTTGGTAGTTTATCTGTCTCTAGGAATGCATCCATTTCTTCCAGATTGTCAAATTTGCTGGAGTATCATTGCCCATAATATGTTCTTATAATTGTTTGTATTTCTTTGGTGTTAGTTGTGATCTCTCCTCTTTCATTCATGCTTTTTTTGTTATTGTTGTTTAGGTCCTTTTTCTTTTCTTTTTGATAAGTCTGGCCTGGGGTTTATCAGTCTTCTTAGTTCTTTCGAAGAACGAGCTTCTAGTTTCGTTGATTTGTTGTTTTGGTTTCTTTTTCTTTGTTTTGTTTCTTTTTTCTTTGGTTTCTTTTGGTTTCTGTTTTGATTTCTGCTCTGATCTTTATGATTTCTATTCTCCTGATGGGTTTAGGCTTTCTTTGCAGTTCTTTCTCCAGATCCTTTAGGTGTAGGGTTAGGTTGTGTACTTGAGACCTTTCTTGTTTCTTGAGAAAGGCTTGTATTGCTATATACTTTCCTCCCAGGACTGCCTTTGCTGTGTCCCACAGATTTTGAACAGTTGCGTTTTCATTTTCATTTGTTTCCATGAATTTTTTCAATTCTTCTTTAATATCCTGGTTGACCCATTCATTCTTTAGTAGGATGCTTTTTAGCCTTCATGTATTTGAGTACTTTCCAACTTTTCTCTTATTAATTGAGTTCTAACTTTAGAGCATTGTGGTCTGAAAATATGCAGGGAATGATCCCAATATTTTGGTATTGGTTGAGACCTGATTTGTGACCTGGGACGTGAATCTTTTTCTGGAGAATATTCCATGTGCACTAGAGAAGAATGTGTATTCTCTTGCTTTGGGATGGAATCTTCTGAATATATCTGTGATGTCCATCTGGTCCAGTGTGTCATTTAAGGCCTTTATTTCCTTCTTGATTTATGCTGAGGTGATCTGTCCATCAGTGATGGGGTGGTAAATTCCCCTACTATTATTGCATTATTGTCAATATGTTTCTTTGATTTTGTTATTAATTGGATTATATTTTTGACTGCTCCCATGTTAGGGGCATAGATATTTAAAATTGTTAGATCTTCTGGTTGGACAGACCCTTTAACTCTGATATAGTGTCCTTCCTCATCTCTTATTATAGTATTTGGCTTAAAATCTAATGTATCTGATAAAAGGATTGCCACCCCAGCTTTCTTTTGATGTCCATTAGCATGGTAACTTTTATCCACTGCCTCACTTTAAATATGGAGTTGTCTTTGGGTCTAAAATGAGTTTCTTGTAGAAAGCATATTGATGGGTTTTGTTTTTTTATCCATTCTGATACCCTGTGTCTCTTGATTGGGGAATTTTACCCATTTACATTCAGGGTAACTATTGGAAGATATGAATTTAGTGCCATTGTATTGCCTGTAAGCTGACTGTTACTGTATATTGCCTCTGTTCCTTTCTGATCTACTACTTTTAGACTCTCTCTTTGCTTATAGGACTCTTTTCAATATTTCCTGGAGGGCTGGTTTGGTGTTTGGAAATTCTTTTAGTTTTTGCTTGTCCTGGGAGCTTTTTATCTCTCCTTTTATTTTCAGTGACAGCCTAGCTGGGTATAGTATTTGTGGCTGCATATTTTTCTCATTTAGTGCTCTGAATATATCATGCCAGTTCTTTCTGGCCTGCCAGGTCTCTGTGGATAGGTCTGCTGTCAATCTAATATTTCTACCATTTTATGTTACAGACTTCTTTTCCTGGGCTGCTTTCAGGATTTTCTCTTTGTCAGTAAGACTTGTAAATTTTACTATTAGATGACAGGCTGTGGACCTATTTTAATTGATTTTGAGGGGGGGTCTCTATGCCTGCTGGATTTTGATGCTTGTTCCCTTTCCATATTATGGAAATGCTCTACTATAATTGGCTCCAATATATCTTCTGCCCATCTCTCTCTTTCATCTTCTTCTGGAGTCCGAATTATTCTAATATTGTTTTGTCTTATGGTATCACTCATCTTTTGAATTCACCCTTTGTGGTCTAGTAGTTGTTTCTCTCTCTTTTGGTCAGCTTCTTTATTCTCCATCATTTGGTCTTCTACATCACTAGTTCTCTCTTCTACCTGTTTTATCCTAGCAGTAATAACCTCCATTTTTTATTGCACTTCATTAATTATTTTTTTATTTCTACTTGGTTTGATTTCAGTTCTTTTATTTCTCAAGAATGGGATTTTATTTCTCCAGACAGGGTTTCTCTAACTTCTTTCATGCCTTTTTTGAGCCCAACTGGCACCTTGAGAATTGTCATTCTGAACTCTGGTTCTTACATATTATCCATGTCCGTATTGATTAGGTCCCTAGGCTTTGGTACTGCCTCTTGTTCTTTTTTTTTGTGGTGAGTTTTTCTGCCTTGTTATTTTATCTAGATTAGAATATATGAACGAGAGACTATAGTACTAAAAGGATAGTAAAGACCCCCCAAAAATGTACTCTAACCTAATCAGAAGAGAACCAAAACCAGGGATAGAAGAAGAGGGGGAAACAGGGGAATAAATATATATATATATATATATAGTAGACTTGTGAATGGAACAGAGCCCCCCACTTGATTTTGGGTGTATATTTCGGTCTCTTAAAAAAACTACCTCCCCAAATTTTAAAGATAGAAAAACATATATATATATAATATATATATATATATAAAATATATATAATATTATATTATATATAATATTATATATATTATATATATATATAATAAGGGTAAACATGATGAAGGAATGGAATATGAATGTAAAGATGAAAATTTAAAAAAAATTCTAAAAAAGGAATTGATAAAGTAAGTTCTTTGGAAAGAGGGAAAAAAGAAAGGAGAATGTGCTCTGGCTGGAGACTAGAACAAAGTTATGTGCTAGATTTAGGGTACATTTTGATCAATTAGAAGAAATTGTATCCCAAAAATTTTTAGACAAAAAAAAAAAACCCTGTATGTATACAAAAAATAAGCTTATATACAATGAAGGGATAAAATATAACAGTGAAGTTTTAAAAACGTTTTTTTTTTTCAGAATACTATTGTTAAGATAGACTAGTTAAAAAATGTTAAAAGAGTAAAGAGGAAAAGTTAAAATTAGAATAAGAAAAAAATAAGATTAAAAAATTTAACTTTGCAAGACGGAAAGATCATGGGGAAAAAGCCATGAATTCTATGCATTGCTTTTCCCTAGCTCTGGAGTTCCACTGTTCTCATTGATTGATGAAATTGGTCTTGGCTGGATGTTCTTGATGATCTGGGGGAGGGGCCTATTGCAGTGATTCTCAAATGTCTTTGCCCAAGGCAGAATTATACTGCCCTTGCCAGGGGCTGGGCTAAGTAATGTGCTCAGGTTTGCTTTCCAGAGCTTTTGTTTCCTGAGCACTTTCTGTACAGCTTTGGAGGACGGAAGTAAAAATGGCAGCCTCCCAATCTCTAGCCTGAAGGATCCAAGAGCTCAGGGTCCCACTCCTCAGTGTGCCCTTAGAGTAAAACAGTCAGTCACTCCAGTCTCCCTGGTCTCCGGCCTCACTCTGACCTCACCCAGCCTGTGACCAAGTATTTCTGTCTTTGGTGCTCTGCCTTTTGGAGTCTGCAAACCCAGCAGATTCCTGCCTCACTGCTCCTCCCGGAGGAGGAAGGTGAGTTTCCCCGGACTTGCCACTTGTGGGGTCCTTGCTCGAAGAGCAGTGGTCTGACTGTACCTTGGGTCATGGCTTAAGGTAACCCTGAGCTGAGAGCCCCTCCTTAGCTCTGTCCCTGCAGCCAGCTTCCCCACTCTGATACCGGGAGCTCTGCCACACGCAGACACCCCCTTCTTTCTGTGACCCTGTGCGACCTGAGACCACGTGGGCTCCTTCCCCACACCCACAGCCTCTGGAGCCATTTGTTCCAAAATTCTCGAGCAGAGTTCTAAAAGTTCTGATTTTGTGCTCTGCTACTCCACTATTTGCTGGGAGCTGGCCTCTCTTCCACAGTCTATCTTCCTGTAGTTTCGGATTCACTTCTCTGCACATCCTACCATTCAGAAAGTGGTTGATTTTCTGTTCCTAAAATTGCTGCTCTTCTCTTCGATCTCCTGTTGAGTTTGTAGGTGTTTGGAATGGTTTGATAACTATCTAGTTGAACTCCTGCAACCTGATGTCATTTCAGTCTGCTACTCCTCCTCCATCTTGCCATTCCTGTATTTAGAAATATTGCAGGGGTGTGTGGCTGGATCAGTCAGAAGAACGTGTGACTCTTGATCTCAGGGTTGTGAGTTCGAGCCCCACACTGGTGTAGAGATTATTTAAAAAAATAATAAAACCTGCCAGGGACATGCCGATGGGTGGATCCAAGGGGAGGAAGTTGGCCCATAATTTCTTATAAGAGTTCTTAGTGATCACAAGCCATACACACTGGCCTGAATGATCTTTGACTGTAATGAACTCACCTCTGAGAGGGATAGAAACATCCGTTATATTATATCATACACTAGTCATTGAAAATCAGGATGGACAGGGGGATAGAAAGAATATCTTTGGGTAATATTTTGTTCTTTTGAAATTGACATTTTGTTTTCAATATTTTCACTTATTCCTGGTTTTCTACAGTTTTATTATAATACACTTCTGTGTTTTGTTTATTTTTAACCTGTTTTGGATTAGGTGAGCTTCTTGAATCTGTGGGTTAAGTTTTTCTGTTAATTGAAAATATTTTTTAATCATTTGCACAAAGTACTTAGATGCTACCTCTTTAAATATTTCTTCTGCTCATTCCTTCATTCTTGCTCATTCCCTCTTCATTCTGGGCTTAAATGATACCTGTTGGATCTTTTGAGTGTTTCATATCTTTCTTACCATCTTAACTTTTTCCCTTTGTTTCTTTCCCTTTTTGCTTAGTTTTCACTTTCTTTTTTTTTTTTTTTTTAAAGATTTTTTATTTATTTGACAGACAGAGATCACAAGCAGGCAGAGAGGCAGGCAGAGAGAGAGGAGGAAGCAGGCTCCCTGCTGAGCAGAGAGCCCGATGCGGGACTTGATCCCAGGACCCTGAGATCATGACCTGAGCCGAAGGCAGCGGCCCAACCCACTGAGCCACCCAGGCGCCCAGTTTTCACTTTCTTAACCTGTGTTCTAGAAAACAAAGCAAGTATTTAGTTGTATGTAAATTACTTTTCTAGTGCATCTATTGTATTGGTAATATAGATATTTCATTGTTCAATTCTAGAATGTCCATTTGATTTTTTTAATAGAGTGCACTATTCTGGTGAGTTTCTCCATTATTTCATCTATTTTCTGTTTTCTTCATTATTCATAATTATTTTAAGATACTTTTAAAATAACTCTAGCATTTTTTTCCTCTCCACGTTGGTCACAGTTTCTTACCTCTTTGCATGCCTAACAATTTTTCATTGTATATTATCTTATGTAAAAACTATAGAGAATATTGATGCTATTGTATTTTCCATCAGAGAGAGGCCCCATCTCTTTCTCATTTTTTTCTTATTGAGGGGGAGAGGGAGAGGTAGGGGTGTGTAGGGGGAGGGAGGTGCAGAGGGAGAGGGAGAGAGAGAATCTTAAGCAGGCTCCATGCCCAACTAGAAGCTTGACAGGGGCTCAGTCTCATAACTGTGAGATCATGACCTGAGTTGAAATCAAGAGTTGGATTTTTAACTGACTGAGCCTCCCTGGTGCCACCCCCTCTACCCCTTTTTTTTTTCTTGGTCATTTAGGGATAGAGCTTGATTAACTTAATCCAATTGGAAAGTAAGCTGAGTCAGGGCTGTTTTATTAAGATTTGGTTTTAATTCTGGCATAGTCCTGTTCTTTTGTTTGGCTTTCCTGGACTTTGATTAACACCTGATCGTTCTGTGTCCCTTCAGTCCTACAAGACCAGGGGATTCAACTCTACTTTTCAAAATGTTTGAGCCTCGTTCTTGAACTTAATGCCTCATATACTTTCAGAATCTGACATATACCTTAAGGGAGAGACCATTTGATTTCTTGGGATGGAGTCCTTTTTCTGGCTAGTCATATCTTCTTTCTTTCTTTTTTAAATATACTTTTTAATTAACATATAAAGTTATATTAGTTTTACTTGTACAATAGAATAATTTAATGATTTTGTATATTACCCAGTGCTTACCAAGATAAGTGTTTTATTTAAGCTTTTATTTAAGTTCTGCTTAGTTAAGAGATGATATTATAATTACAGGTGTACAATATATTGATTTAGTACTTCCATACAACACCCAGTCCTCATCATAGCAAATGTACTCCTGAATCCCCATCACCTGTTTCACCCATTTCCTTCTGTCTCCCCTCTGGTTACCATCAGTTTTTTCACTATAGTTAAGAGTCTGTTTCTTGGTTTGCTTCTTTCTCTCTCTTTTTTGATCTTTGCTCCTTTGTTTTGTTTTTTAAATTCCACATATGAGTGAAATTATATTGAATTTGTATTTCTCTGACTGACTTATTTCCGTAATACTCTGGCTCCATCTATGTCTTTGCAAATGGCAAGATTTCATTTTTTTCACTGGTGAGTAATATTCCTGTGTGTGCATATGTGTGTTTGTGTGTATGATATCTTTTTCCTTTGTCTCAGATCTAGGGTTAGGATACGGGCTAGGGCTAAGGTGAGGGTTAGTGTTAAGATTTATGCTTGGCATCCTGTAGTTAGAGACCTCTCCAAAGAATAAAACCCCAGACTTCTGCTGGGATGAGAATAGATGTGGTAACCCTCTACTGAGCTGAGGCAAGGAGGGGCTTGGGGTCTAAATACTCTTCAAATAGATATTAAGTTATTCCATCTGTTTATCTCTTCCTTCAGACCCATTTTCAGAAATATTACCAATTTTTAAATGTTTGGGTCTTCTCCAGAATAACAAAGTTAGCTGCTTCTTTGCTCTTATTGTGTGTTTAGGAACCCACTTTCTCAGATCTAGGTTTAGGGTTAGGATGAAAGTTTGTGCCTGGCATCTTGCAGACCTCTACAGAGAATAAAACCTAGTCTTCTGCTTGGGTGATGAGTATGGACATGGCAGCCATCCACTGAGCTGAGTCAAGGAGGGGATTTGTGGCTCTAAATACTAATTTAAGATAAGTGTATTCTTAATCCCCTTTAGTTCACCCATCCCCCTATCTATTTCCCCTCTCAACCACTAGTTCTTTTTATTTAATAGTCTGGTTTTGTTTGTTTCTTTTTTTTCTTTGTTCATGTGCCTTCTTAATTTCCACATTCGAGTGAGATCATAAAGTGTTTGTCTTTCTCCGACTTATTTCACTCAGCATAATATACTCTAACCCCATTCATGTTGTTGCAGATGGGAAGATTTCTTTTTATGGCTGAGTGATACTCTATTTTATAGATACACTATATTTTCTCTATCTGTTCATATATGGATGGATACTTGGTCTGCTTTCATTTTTTTGCTATTGTAAACAGTGCTGCAGTAAACATAGGGATTATATGTATTTTCATATAAGTTTTCAATTTTGATATTTATTTCCCTCAAGAATTTTAAAATTGCATTTAATGGAAACTTACCTATTCTCTTTGGGTAAATACCCAGTAGTTGAATTCTGGATCATATGGTGGTTCTATTTTTAACTTTGAGGAACCTCTATACTGTTTTCCACAGTGGCTTTACCAATTTGCATTCCCACCACCAGTGCACAAAGATTCCTTTTTCTCTACATCTTTTTCAGCACTTGATATTCCTTGTCTTTTTTATTTAACCATTTTGACAGGTGTGAGGTGACTTCTCACTGTGGCTTTGATTTGCATTTCCCTGATGATGAGTGATGTTGAGCATCTTTTCATGTGTCTGTTGGCTATCTGTATGTTGTCTTTGGAAAAATGTTTGTTTATGTCTTCTGCCCATTTTTTGAATGGATTTTTTGGTGGTGTATAAATTTTTTATATGTTTTGGGTATTAACTCCTTATTGGTTTTATCATTTGCAAATATTTTCTCTCATTTGATAGGTTGCCTTCTTGTTTTGTTGATGATTTCCTTTGCTGTGCAAGCTTTTTTTTGGTGCAGTCTGAATAGTTTATTTTCACTTTTATTTCTCTTGCCTCAGGAGACATATCTACAGGACATAACTAGACATAACTAAGGCAACATTGTCAAAGCAATTACTGTCTATGTTTTCTTCTAGGAGTTTTATAGTCATGTCTCACATTTAAGTCTAATTCATTTTGAGTTTATTTTTGTGTATGGTGTAAGAAAGTGGTCCATTTTGATTCTTTTGCATATAGCTGTCCAGTTTTTCCAACACCATTGGTCAAAGAGACTGTCTTTTCCCCATTGTTCATTCTTGCTTCCTTTGTCATAGATTAATTAACCCATGAAAGCCTCTTGGGTTAGTGCAGACACAACACGCTACAGTGTTGTGTAACTGCAGCCCCAGCAGATGGCCTGGGGGCTGGCATCCAGTCTGAGTGCTTACACCACCCAACCACAATTCAGAGGCAGCCCCAGACAGACCCCTTAATAGCACAGGGACCAAACCCTTCCTGGTACACCCACAGCAGGCAAAGTCGGTCATTGCAGCCAACTAGACTGAAGGCAATCATGGCTCAGCCACAGCAGTAGGGTGCACACAGTCCACATAAGGAAAGACCTCAGGAGTGTCTGGCTCTGGTGAGCAGAGGGCATTCTGCTATAGGGCACTGCAGGACCTCTTCTTCCTAAGGCTACTACTTTCAAGATGAGGAGACATAGTTGACCTTCCTACTATATAGTAACAAAGACAGAGAGTTAGATAAAAGGAGGAGACAAAGAGTTGTGTTCCAAATGAAAGCAGAGGACAAAACCCCAGGAAAAGACTGAAATGAAATAAGCAATATGCCTCATAGAGAATTCAAAGTTATGGTCATAAAGATATTCACTGGACTTGAGAAAAGAGTGGAGGATCTCAGTGAGACCTTTGACAAAGAGATAGAACATATAAAAAAGAACCAGTCAGAGAGAAGGAACTCAGTGACAAAACAGAACAAAACAAAATCACTAGAGAAAATCAGTAGTGGAATAGAGGTTACAGAAGAACAGATCTATGAGCTGGAAGACAATAATAGAAAGTAACCAAATTGAACAGCAAAAAGAAAAAAATGATAAAAAAGGAGAATAGGTTAAGAGAAGTCCATGATATCATCAAGTGTAATAACATTTGTGTTACAAGGATCTCAGAAAGAGAAAAGACAGTTGGGGACAGAAAATTCATTTGGAGAAGTAATAGCTGAAAACTTCCCTATCTGGGGAAGGAAACAGACATCTAGATCCACAAGATACAGAGCTCCCCCAACAAAATCAACTCAAGGAGGTCCACAACAAGTCACATAATAATTAAAATGGCAAAATGTAGTGATAAAGACGTTTTAAAAGCTGGAAGAGGAAAGAAAACTGTTACGTACAAGGGAAACCCCAGAAGTTTATCAGCTGATTTTTCAGTGGAACCTTTGCTGGACAGAAGGGAGTGGCATGCTATATACAGATTACTGAAAGGAAAAATCCTGCAACCAAGAATACCCTATCTGGCAAGGTACAAAATAGAAGGAGAGGTAGATTTTCCTAGACAAACTAAAATTAAAGGAGTTCATCACCACTTAGCCAACCTTACAAGAAATGTTAAAAGAAATTCTTTTTTTAAAGATTTTATTTATTTAACAGACAGAGATCACAAGTAGGCAGAGAGGCAGGCAGAGAGAGGAGGAAGCAGGCTCCCCGCTGAGCAGAGAGCCCGATGCGGGGCTCGATCCCAGGACCCTGGGATCATGACCTGAGCCGAAGGCAGAGGCTTTAACCCACTGAGCCACCCAGGCACCCCAAAAGAAATTCTTTGAGTGGAAAGAAAGACCATTATTAGGAGTAAAAAACAAATTATGAAAGGAAGAATTTCACAGATAAATAAAAACATAACCAAAGTTGTAGATTGATTACTTATAAAACCACTATCGAGGTCAAAGCACAGAAGCAGTAATATCAATTGTATCTACAAAAATCAGCTGAGGGATTCACAAAATAAAAGGATGTAAAGTATCACACTGTATATATAAAATGGGGAGTGGGAGTAAAAATTTAGTGCTTTTAGAGTAGATTTAAACTTAAGCATCCATTAACTTAATATAGAGTGCTATATGCATAAGATCTTATATATGAAACTATTTATTGGTAACCACACAACAAAGAGAAAAGAATCTAAGCATAATACTCAAGAAAGCTATCAAACAACAAGGGAAGATAGCCAGAAGAAGAGAGGAACAGAATTATGAAGACAACCATGAAAAAAGTAATAAAATAGAAGTAAGTACATGCCTATTAATAATTACTTTAAATGTAAATGGGCTAAAAGCTTCAACAAAAGGACATAGAGTGACTGAATGGTCATTGTTTCTTAGGTACTACCAACTGTGGAAGATTTTACTCCACAGTGTATGGATTTTTCTGTTCATTTTATCAGCCTTCTGTAGCAACTACCAAATGTTTTGGGGGATGCTGTTTATGTTTGAGGCCCCTTAAGTTTCCTATTTGTCATTCCAGCCCCATTCAAACTTTCAAGCCATTGCCACTTTTTCATGCCCTCAGTGGAGCCTCCTGTATGTACTAAGCTCAGTTTTCAGTCATCATCCAAAAGAAGCAAATGCCCCTGCAGGAAGAAATGGAAGTATCAGTTGATATTTGAAAATTTCTCTCCTTTCTGGAACTTTAGTTCACCTACTTCTTGGTACTTCTGTAGCCATCTGATGTCTCTACAAATACAATTTTATAATTTATGTGAAGCTTTCTGGTTGTTATAAGGTAGTATTGGCCTTTGTGACCTAATACATCCTCGTAGAGGCAGAAGTCTCCTAATTGGTTAAATTCTGCTTTTACTTTTTAAATGTCATCTTCTTGCTTGCTTTCAGTAACTTCATTTTTTTCTATATTTTAAAAACTGAATACTTCCTTTATTGTAGTATTTTTATCATTGTATCTAATGCTGTTTTCATCTTATAAACTGCTTTAGCATTATTGCCTGCGTTCTAATGTATAATGTTTTTATTATATGTATTTTCATAAAGGTTTTCAATTTTGATCTTTATTTCCCTCAAGAATTTTAAAAATTCATTTAATAAAAACTTGTTTGGTTTTTAAATTTCTAGTATTAGTATAATGATTAAATTTCTATTTGGGGGGAAATTTGTTGATGTTTCTTCGCATATGCTATGGTTCATTTCATGAATTCTCTGTGCCTTTGAAAATGGTTATTCTCTGTAGGGTTCAGAATTTGGCATCTGCCCATAAGATATTTATCTCTAAGATATTTCATGTATGTATAAGATATATCCTACTAATTTTTTTCTTTAATCTATCTTAGATTGAGGGAAGTGAATATAGTGTTCCATTATTACTGTGTTTCTGTGTATTTCTCCTGCTTCTCCTGGTTTGAGAGTTGTTATATTACTGGGTGCAGAAATGTCAATAATTATTATATTATTGTTTAATTTTATTGTCTGTAGTTGAGATTTGTTTCAGAAGTTTATTCTTTATGGTGTTTTGTGTTCTTCAGTCCTTAATACAGAATTAGAATAGAAAATAGGTGTGGGTTCTTGTCTGGTTCATGCAGGGCATTCTCCCAGCCACTTCTCCCATAGTTGTCATTCCTACTGGATGTGAATTTTCCCTCATAAATCCTCTAATTCTTGCTAGAAGTGATCAAGATTTGCAAATTGTGATTCTGCTTACACTTCTCGGCTTTTTCATCATTATGTCTTTTGGAAGTAAATGTGCTTTGGGAAGAATATTTAAAACACCCCATGCGGAGAAAGGGGAACTCTCCTACACTGTTGGTGGGAATGCAAGCTGGTGCAGCCACTCTGGAAAACAGCATGGAGGTTCCTCAAAATGTTGAAAATAGAACTGCCCTATGACCCAGCAATTGCACTACTGGGTATTTACCCTAAAGATACAAACGTAGTGATCCAAAGGGGCACGTGCACCCGAATGTTTATAGCAGCAATGTCCACAATAGCCAAACTATGGAAAGAACCTAGATGTCCATCAACAGATGAATGGATCAAGAAGATGTGGTATATATACACAATGGAATACTATGCAGCCATCAAAAGAAACGAAATCTTGCCATTTGCGACAACATGGATGGAACTAGAGCGTATCATGCTTAGCGAAATAAGTCAAGCAGAGAAAGACAACTATCATATGATCTCCCTGATATGAGGAAGTGGTGATGCAACATGGGGGCTTAAGTGGGTAGGAGAAGAATCAATGAAACAAGATGGGATTGGGAGGGAGACAAACCATCAGTGACTCTTAATTTCACAAAACAAACTGAGGGTTGCTGGCGGGAGGGGGTTTGTGAGAAGGGGGTGGGATTATGGACATTGGGGAGGGTATGTGCTTTGGTGAGGGCTGTGAAGTGTGTAAACCTGGTGATTCACAGACCTGTACCCCTGGGGATAAAAATATATGTTTATAAAAAATAAAAAGTTAAAAAAAAAAACACCCCCTGCATATTCTGACAGTTGGTTCTGTTCTTTGCCAGAGCCCAGAACTGGGGAGCCACCCTGTTGTTCTTTGCTATGTTCCCTGTTTGCATGCTCCTGGACTGAGTGCATGATTGCTTACAATTTGTCACTCTGTGCTCGATAATTCTCATCTAGTTGACTATGCTGTAGCATCCTTCTGGAAGCAAACACTCCAGCAGTTCTGGCCAATAGTATCAAAGCACTCCAAACATGATAAAAGTCCATCAAAGAGCAGGGGGAGGAGGATGTGTTTGAAGATTAAGGTCTGAGGAGGTGAGGTGACCCATCAGCACAGGAAGTGGGAACAACTGTGGCTCCCTTTTAAAGCTGGTATGGAAGCAAAGGCTGGTTAAAGATGGTCCCTCTAGCAGGTGATATGTTGTTTTTGAATGAGACCCTAATTATAGTATAATGCTTTCCTTACAGTTCTAAATATAAAATATTAGACAAAGTATCATACCATCTCTCTGAGTGGTTACTTCCTGATTGCAGAATGGGTAAGATTTTAGATGATCCATCTCTTCTTATTAATCCTGCAGGGTTTCATAGTGGAAAATAAATGAGACTTATTTATGCTTGCAAATCAAATTACCATAAAAGGTTATTTCAATAGACAGAGGCAAAGATCATACTAAAATAATTTAGTAAAAATGGGAGCTAAGAGCATGCTTAATGGAACATGATTAGATTTAATTTTCTTACTATTTCCACCATTAAAGCTCCATTATCTTTTCTGAGACTTCATTTAGGTTTCCAGCCACACAGCAACTCTGAGGCAATTGTGGGGAGCACATGGAAGCCTGTGAGTTCCATTAAAAAACAAAAACAGCTAATAATATGCTGTTCTTTCATTTTTGCTATCAATGTCTCTCATCCAGAGCCTCTTGTATTCTCTTCTTAACCTGATCTCTTAAAACTTATAAGTATCATTATCTAAGAGCTTTCATGCAAAAGAAGTTTGAATCTAGAGTTGAAACAACTTAGATTTATTACGAATGTTTCTGAAGTTCAGAAGCTCTGAGAATTTTTAAGAATTCCTCTGTTAGACTTTGGCTTCAGGTATATCCACATTCCTCTCTATATACCCAGTCTAGTTTTTGGCCATCACCCAGAACTCGCTAAAACCTTTTCTGGTCTTCTCAGCTCACCGGGGTCTCACTCCCTAGTGTGTGTCAGCATGATCAGCATACTGTACTCCCCTCAGCCCATTTTGTCTCCCTGCCCTCCCACTGGATGGGAAAGTCCTCCAGGTCTGGTGCAGGTTTGGGGTGTGTTATCAGGATCTACAGTGAGCCTGATGTGTGCTGGTCTTTAGTATGGATTGTTGAAGGAATGACGGTCAGTTGTGTGCAGAGGAGATCATGCATTTTTTACCTTCAAAATAGTGTACACTATTTTCTGTAATATAAAAGGGTTTCAACTGGGCAGACTTCTCAAAATAATGAATAATTAAATTGGTTACATATTTGTAAAGGTTTTCAGGTCTGTTTGTGTGTATATATGTTTGTGTGCATTTAAAAATGTATGCAAATTCACATTAAAACCACTTTGTTTTAATATGGGAGCTTACATTCATGCTGAGTCAGTTCTGTTTTCTATATTATGAAATCCTGTGACTCAGGATAGTAACTCATAAACTTATCCTTTTCTACCCCCCCCCCCCTATATTTATGTGATGAAATTGGACTTTATGGTAACTCAGGTGGCATGTGGTATTTAGGATTCTTTTAGTGGCTGAAGAAAGGCAGGATTCTGAGGACATTGTTTCACTCAACAACTTTTTGTTCTTGGATTGATTAGGTGGACATTGGAAAGACAGGGATAGTGTTACTTGTCTTATGCTCAAACTTATATTTGAGTGATCTTTGCTACAGTCCACAAGCAAATATTTGAGTGTGTAGAATTGTTCTGTTTGACTATAGGAGAGCATAGGAATTTGATATTATTTGGTATTATTTACCACCTCTTTCAAATATTCCTTCAGAAGAGTCAAAGACAAAACTGCAAGTGGCAGAATAAAATATGTGCTTTTATTGGGAGTCTTTAAGGATTACGATCCAGAAGATACAGGTTTAATTGAAATAAAAAACGTGCTCTGGAGAGACAGAGTAGGTTAGCGTTTTTAAAGTGCAAAGAAAGGGGGTGCCTGGGTTGCTCAGTGGCCAACTCTTGATTTTTGGCTCAGGTCATGATCTCAGGGTCCTGGGATTGAGCCCCAAGTTGGACTCCCTGCTTGTGGGGAATCTGCTGTGCCTCTGTCCCGCCTCCACCCCTGCTTGTGCTCTCTCTTTCCCTCAAATCAATAAAATCTTAAAAAAAAAATTGGAAAGAGAATTTACGTAAGTCGTAGTAAAGAAACGGTGATTGATGCTGGTTTATCTACAGTTACATTAATCTACATTTGATTGGTTGCTAGGGCTAATATGGTGCAGAAAATCCATTAATGTCCGTTATAATATAAGTAGATGACTTTACTTTTAGCTGAGTTCAGTTAAAAACCATCTGAGAATTTGAGACAGAAGATGAGCATGAGCCCTACCTCCTTTGTGTCCTCCTGATTTCATTTTAAATAACTGTTAGAAGTGTTCATTCTGCCATATGCTCTCCATTGCTGGAAGACACAGCATGTTTAGCATGGAAGGCTGTTAAAGCAGAAGAGGACCTTGGAGGTTAGCCTGAAACTCCAGTGGGTCACTTCTCATTGGTTGCCCATATCTGCATATGTCAGGGGTAGGGCTTTCCCTTCTGCCTATTTCCAGTGGAGCTCCCAGCCCTGCCCCCTTGCAGCTGGTGCAAAATGATGAGTTGGGTGTTCTGTCCCCCTGCATTGCTGGGGGGAAGGGCTCCCTGTCCTCTGTATGGCTCCATACAATGGTTCCAGCTGCCTGAGGTTTTGCCTCTTGCCCTGACCTTGATGGATCTGGTGACAATGACTTGGATGCTGTGGCTTAAATTCATTGCTGTTGGAGTCATTCTGGAGCATGCTGTTGGAGCACCAGAGCCTACATTATTCAGAGCATGGTGATGTGAAATGTTTCAGACTGAAGCTATTTTGTTTCTCCTCCTGCTTTTGGTTCCCAACCCTCTAAGGAGCTTCCTGGATGAAATCTGAAGCCAACCCTAGTACTGGCAGGGCAGGGAGAGATGGAAGAAACAGACTGGCCACTTCAGGTTGGTAGGTGGCTATTTCATAAGCAAAGAGAACGTATATACAAGACTTGTCTTGGGCAGCAGCAAAACAGTGGATCTCTGCATTGCCTGCCAAATGATAAAAGTTTGTAGATAGAGGCCTTAACTGGGTTCAGTCGTATATACAATGCAGGTGTTTTCAACACCATGTCACTATCTCAAGGTTGTGTCCTTGGAGCAGCCTTTGGGGGCTGGAAAGGCAAGCAGAATCCACATTCCGAGGGTGGGGAGAGGTGGGGAGCCACCGAGTACCCTGGTCAACTGGCAGTCTTGTTTTTTTGATGACTTTCCCTAATAGCTTCAAGACAGGGCTTTGTGTGTGTGTATGTGTGTGCGTGTGTGTGTGTGTGTATGTGTGTGTGTGTGTACACATGTGTGTTTGGTTTGGTTGTTTAATGGGCTACTTGTGCCCTCAGAGAGGAGATTCTAAGATTAGCCAATAAGACTGGTGACGAATAGGCTCCAGTCCTCTGTGAATGGTGTATGCATGTCCCAGAAGCTCAGGGACAGCTCAGGAAAACTCTCCTAAAGATCAACGCCCCTTCTCTGTGCACTCCACACAAACAGACTGGACAGCATTCACCTGTGCTCATCCATTGTCAAGCAAGCCATCAGAAGGGAGGATCCCATGTCAGCCCTTCTGCCCAAGGGGACCACATATCTTTTCATTTGCAGCTCATCAAAATTCACACACAGAAAGGGCACTATTATTCCATATATTCATGGGGCTGTGGGGGGATGGCCGGGTGAGAGTGTGGTAGCAAGAAAAAATCCCAACACATGTGTTCCATGAATTGAGAAAGAGCTCGAAGTGGTTGGCTTTAAACAGAATCATTTGCTTCTCTGCTCCCTGTCTGTTGGGGATGGCCCGGGTCACTTGGGGCCTGACACTAGGCATTGCTAACAGGCAGAGACCCCATCTGTTGTCTCTGTACATGTCCCATTGGAATGTTGGTCAGCATTTAATTTGGAGATACCCCATGGCTTAACACATAATATGTCATTTGACTGACTTCTAGTACCTAATTGAGGTGACCAGCTGCCCTCTGATACAGAGTTTTTGTTTTAGAACCTGTAGACCTGGGGGTTGTACCCTGAGCTTATCTTTTCTGGGCTCATTTTGCTTTCTTGAGGAAATCCAGTAGTCCCCTTTTTTCCCTTCCCATCCTTTCCAGTCTTGCTCCCTTCTGTTCTTTGTCCCTCCCTTCTCAGCACTCATTCTGATTTCTGGTTTTCTTTCTGACCTGCTTGAAGAAAACTTAATGAAACCATCCTGATATATAATTTCTTAAAGCAGAACTGTATTTATTGGGGTACAGGAATTAAAAATATGAAAATCCCATACCCTTCCATTTCCCTTCCTCCCTACTCCCTCATTCCTAAGCTTAAGGGACTTCCCAGGTACTGGTGGGACAGTTGCTTTGATCCAGAAGCAATTGATGTGAGCAAATAGGCACTCCATAGATGAGTCTTGGTTGTCCAGCATACAGCCAAGACCCCCGTAGGGATTTGTCCCAGAATAGATGTTGAAGAGGGGGGTCAGGTTTCAGCTGATATCACAAGGTCCTTAGGAGATGCTTAGTCTGGCTTTGTCTAAGAAATGATTTTAAGCTCTTAATATTCCCCTTCTAGGTTTTAGAAATGAAACTGGCCAATATATGGTCACATTTTCCTTTGTCAAGTTTGTCAATCTCTTGACTCCTCTGGAATCTCCTCCTTTTTCTTGTGTTCCCAGACATGCCCAGCTCTCTGCTCAGGGTCTGTGAGTTTCTTGATCCCTTCTCCCAAAACTTTTTCCAACACAAGACCTTTTTACCCTGCCCATGATTGTCCAGCATTGATACACATCAATGCTTTTATGCTTGTACCCAGTTTATGCTTACATTAGAATATCTTCAAGTGCCAGTTAATATTTTGGGTCCTTGCTGGCATTTTTTTTTATTACCTAGTAGGTGAAAAATTCTTCAGATGATTTTATCCTTTTACAACCCATTCATTCTCCAAGATGGTTTAGTTTCTATCATTGTGTGGCTAAAAATGAGCATATTGAATGTTCCAAAGTGATTATACAGATATAACTGTTACTGTCTAAGTAGAGTCTCAAAAAAGGAAAGCTTGTTGCCCTCAGTTCTGGAGGTTGAGAACAGAAGTGTTGTCATGCACAATACCAAGTGCACCAAATTCCAGGGTGAGTGACAAAAGTTCCAGGCTGCCTCGTGCTGCTGGTTGGTAAATATCCAGTATATTTATTTGCACTTCCCCTGATGTCTGACTTGTTACCTGCTCAGAATAATTTATTGGAGAAATGTGCTCCTTCTTTGAAATTTTTTTTTTAATTTTTAATTTTTTATTTTTTATAAACATATATTTTTATCCCCAGGGATACAGGTCTGTGAATCACCAGGTTTACACACTTCACAGCACTCACCAAAGCACATACCCTCCCCAATGTCCATAATCCCACCCCCTTCTCACAAACCCCCTCCCCCCAGCAACCCTCAGTTTGTTTTGTGAGATTAAGAGTCACTTATGGTTTGTCTCCCTCCCAATCCCATCTTGTTTCATTGATTCTTCTCCTACCCACTTAAGCCCCCATGTTGCATCACCACTTCCTCATATCAGGGAGATCATATGATAGTTGTCTTTCTCTGCTTGACTTATTTCGCTAAGCATGATACGCTCTAGTTCCATCCATGTTGTCGCAAATGGCAAGATTTCGTTTCTTTTGATGGCTGCATAGTATTCCATTGTGTATATATACCACATCTTCTTGATCCATTCATCTGTTGATGGACATCTAGGTTCGTTCCATAGTTTGGCTATTGTGGACATTGCTGCTATAAACATTCGGGTGCACGTGCCCCTTTGGATCACTACGTTTGTATCTTTAGGGTAAATACCCAGTAGTGCAATTGCTGGGTCATAGGGCAGTTCTATTTTCAACATTTTGAGGAACCTCCATGCTGTTTTCCAGAGTGGCTGCACCAGCTTGCATTCCCACCAACAGTGTAGGAGGGTTCCCCTTTCTCCGCATCCTCGCCAGCATCTGTCATTTCCTGACTTGTTGATTTTAGCCATTCTGACTGGTGTGAGGTGATATCTCATTGTGGTTTTGATTTGTATTTCCCTGATGCCGAGTGATATGGAGCACTTTTTCATGTGTCTGTTCGCCATCTGGATGTCTTCTTTGCAGAAATGTCTGTTCATGTCCTCTGCCCATTTCTTGATTGGATTATTTGTTCTTTGGGTGTTGAGTTTACTAAGTTCTTTATAGATTCTGGACACTAGTCCTTTATCTGATATGTCGTTTGCAAATATCTTCTCCCATTCTGTCAGTTGTCTTTTGATTTTGTTAACTGTTTCCTTTGCTGTGCAAAAGCTTTTGATCTTGATGAAATCCCAGTAGTTCATTTTTTCCCTTGCTTCCCTTGCCTTTTGCGTTGTTCCTAGGAAGATGTTGCTGCGGCAGAGGTCGAAGAGGTTGCTGCCCGTGTTCTCCTCAAGGATTTTGATGGATTCCTTTCGTACATTGAGGTCCTTCATCCATTTTGAGTCTATTTTTGTGTGTGGTGTAAGGAAATGGTCCAATTTCATTTTTCTGCATGTGGCTGTCCAATTTTCCCAGCACCATTTATTGAAAAGGCTGTCTTTTTTCCATTGGACATTCTTTCCTGCTTTGTCGAAGATTAGTTGACCATAGAGTTGAGGGTCTATTTCTGGGCTCTCTATTCTGTTCCATTGATCTATGGGTCTGTTTTTGTGCCAGTACCATGCTGTCTTGATGATGACAGCTTTGTAATAGAGCTTGAAGTCCGGAATTGTGATGCCACCAACGTTGGCTTTCTTTTTCAATATCCCTTTGGCTATTCGAGGTCTTTTCTGGTTCCATATAAATTTTAGCATTATTTGTTCCATTTCTTTGAAAAAGATGGATGGTACTTTGATAGGAATTGCATTAAATGTGTAGATTGCTTTAGGTAGCATAGACATTTTCACAATATTTATTCTTCCAATCCAGGAGCATGGAACATTTTTCCATTTATTTGTGTCTTCCTCAATTTCTTTCATGAGTACTTTATAGTTTTCTGAGTATAGATTCTGTGCCTCTTTGGTTAGGTTTATTCCTAGGTATCTTATGGTTTTGGATGCAATTGTAAATGGGATTGACTCCTTAATATCTCTTTCTTCTGTCTTGCTGTTGGTGTAGAGAAATGCAACTGATTTCTGTGCATTGATTTTATATCCTGACACTTTACTGAATTCCTGTATAAGTTCTAGCAGTTTTGGAGTGGAGTCTTTTGGGTTTTCCACATATAGTATCATATCATCTGCAAAGAGTGATAATTTGACTTCTTCTTTGCCGATTTGGATGCCTTTAATTTCCTTTTGTTGTCTGATTGCTGGGGCTAGGACCTCTAGTACGATGTTGAATAGCAGTGGTGATAATGGACATCCCTGCCGTGTTCCTGACCTTAGCGGAAAAGCTTTCAGTTTTTCTCCATTGAGAATGATATTTGCGGTGGGTTTTTCATAGATGGCTTTGATGATATTGAGGTATGTGCCCTCTATCCCTACACTTTGAAGAGTTTTGATCAGGAAGGGATGTTGTACTTTGTCAAATGCTTTTTCAGCATCTATTGAAAGTATCATATGGTTCTTGTTCTTTCTTTTATTGATGTGTTGTATCACATTGACTGATTTGCGGATGTTGAACCAACCTTGCAGCCCTGGAATAAATCCCACTTGGTCGTGGTGAATAATCTTTTTAATGTACTGTTGAATCCTATTGGCTAGTATTTTGTTGAGTATTTTCGCATCTGTGTTCATCAAGGATATCAGTCTATAGCTCTCTTTTTTGGTGGGATCCTTGTCTGGTTTTGGGATCAAGGTGATGCTGGCTTCATAAAATGAGTTTGGAAGTTTTCCTTCCATTTCTATTTTTTAGAACTGTTTCAGGAGAATAGGAATTAGTTCTTCTTTCAATGTTTGGTAGAATTCCCCCGGGAAGCCGTCTGGCCCTGGGCTTTTGTTTGTTTGGAGATTTTTAATGACTGTTTCAATCTCCTTACTGGTTATGGGTCTGTTCAGGCTTTCTATTTCTTCCTGGTTCAGTTGTGGTAGTTTATATGTTTCTAGGAATGCATCCATTTCTTCCAGATTGTCAAATTTGTTGCCGTAGAGTTGCTCATAGTATGTTCTTATAATAGTTTGTATTTCTTTGGTGTTAGTTGTGATCTCTCCTCTTTCATTCATGATTTTATTTATTTGGGTCCTTTCTCTTTTCTTTTTGATAAGTCTGGCCAGGGGTTTATCAATTTTATTAATTCTTTCAAAGAACCAGCTCCTAGTTTCGTTGATTTGTTCTATTGTTTTTTTGGTTTCTATTTCATTGATTTCTGCTCTGATCTTTATGATTTCTCTTCTCCTGCTGGGCTTAGGGTTTCTTTCTTGTTCTTTCTCCAGCTCCTTTAGGTGTAGGGTTAGGTTGTGTACCTGAGACCTTTCTTGTTTCTTGAGAAAGGCTTGTACCGCTATATATTTTCCTCTCAGGACTGCCTTTGTTGTGTCCCACAGATTTTGAACCGTTGTATTTTCATTATCATTTGTTTCCATGATTTTTTTCAATTCTTCTTTAATTTCCCGGTTGACCCATTCATTCTTTGGAAGGATGCTGTTCAGTCTCCATGTATTTGGGTTCTTTCCAAACCTCCTTTTGTGGTTGAGTTCTAGCTTTAGAGCATTGTGGTCTGAAAATATGCAGGGAATGATCCCAATCTTTTGATACCGGTTGAGTCCTGATTTAGGACCGAGGATGTGATCTATTCTGGAGAATGTTCCATGTGCACTAGAGAAGAATGTGTATTCTGTTGCTTTGGGATGAAATGTTCTGAATATATCTGTGATGTCCATCTGGTCCAGTGTGTCGTTTAAGGCCTTTATTTCCTTGCTGATCTTTTGCTTGGATGATCTGTCCATTTCAGTGAGGGGAGTATTAAAGTCCCCTACTATTATTGTATTATTGTTGATGTGTTTCTTTGATTTTGTTATTAATTGGTTTATATAGTTGGCTGCTCCTATGTTGGGGGCATAGATATTTAAAATTGTTAAATCTTCTTGTTGGACAGACCCTTTGAGTATGATATAGTGTCCTTCCTCATCTCTTATTATAGTCTTTGGCTTAAAATCTAATTGATCTGATATAAGGATTGCCACTCCTGCTTTCTTCTGATGTCCATTAGCATGGTAAATTCTTTTCCACTCCCTCACTTTAAATCTGGAGGTGTCTTCTGGCTTAAAATGAGTTTCTTGGAGGCAACATATAGATGGGTTTTGTTCTTTTATCCATTCAGATAGCCTGTGTCTTTTGACAGGGGCATTTAGCCCATTAACATTCAGGGTAACTATTGAGAGATATGAATTTAGTGCCATTGTTTTGCCTGTAAGGTGACTATTACTGTATATGATCTCTGTTCCTTTTTGATCTACCACTTGTAGGCTCTCTCTTTGCTTAGAGGACCCCTTTCAAGATTTCCTGTAGAGCTGGTTTGGTGTTTTTAAATTCTTTCAGTTTTTGTTTGTCCTGGAAGCTTTTAATCTCTCCTTCTATTTTCAATGATAGCCTAGCTGGATATAGTATTCTTGGCTGCATGTTTTTCTCATTTAGTGCTCTGAAAATATCATGCCAGCTCTTTCTGGCCTGCCACGTCTCTGTGGATAAGTCAGCTGCCAATCTAATATTTTTACCATTGTATGTTACAGACTTCTTTTCCCGGGCTGCTTTCAGGATTTTCTCTTTGTCACTGAGACTTGTAAATTTTACTATTAGGTGACGGGGTGTGGGCCTATTCTTATTGATTTTGAGGGGCGTTCTCTGAACCTCCTGAATTTTGATGCTCGTTCCCTTTGCCATATTGGGGAAATTCTCCCCAATAATTCTCTCCAGTATACCTTCCGCTCCCCTCTCTCTTTCTTCTTCTTCTGGAATCCCAATTATTCTAATGTTGTTTCATCTTATGGTGTCACTTATCTCTCGAATTCTCCCCTCGTGGTCCAGTAGCTGTTTGTCCCTCTTTTGCTCAGCTTCTTTATTCTCTGTCATTTGGTCTTCTATATCACTAATTCTTTCTTCTGCCTCATTTATCCTAGCAGTGAGAGACTCCATTTTTGATTGCACCTCATTAATAGCTTTTTTGATTTCAACTTGGTTAGATTTTAGTTCTTTTATTTCTCCAGAAAGGGCTTTTATATCTCTCAAGAGGGTTTCTCTCATATCTTCCATGCCTTTCTTGAGCCCGGCTAGAACCTTGAGAATTGTCATTTTGAACTCTAGATCTGACATATTACCAATGTCTGTATTGATTAGGTCCCTAGCCTTCGGTACTGCCTCTTGTTCTTTTTTTGTGTTGAATTTTTCCGTCTTGTCATTTTGTCCAGATAAGAGTATATGAAGGGGCAAGTAAAATACAAAAAGGGTGACAACAAACCCCAGGAAAATATGCTTTAACCAAATTATAAGAGATCCAAAATCGTGAGGGGTGAGAAAGGGGATAAAAAAAGGTTCAAAAAGGAAGAAAGAAAGAAGAAAAAAAAAAAAAAGAAAGAAAAAAAATTAAAAAAAAAAGAAAACACCTAAGAAAAATATAAAAAAGAAAAAATATATATATTAGATAAACTAGTAAAAAATCGTTAAAAAAGAAAAAGGTAACAGTTTAAAAAAAATTTTTACCCAAAGGCGAGAAAAAAAAACAAAAAATGAAAAAGAAAAAAATTAAATTAACTGTAAGACTAAAAAAAATCACAGGGAAAAAGCCATGAGTTCCGTGCTTGGCTTTCTCCTCCTCTGGAATTCTGCTGCTCTCCTTGGTATTGAAACCGCACTCCTTGGTAGGTGAACTTGGTCTCGCCTGGATTTCTTGTTGATCTTCTGGGGGAGGGGCCTGTTTTAGTGATTCTCAAGTGTCTGCCCCAGGCGGAATTACACCGCCCTTACCCAGGGCCGGGGTGAGTAATCCGCTCGGTTTGCTTTCAGGAGCTTTTGTTCCCTGAGCACTTTCCGTAGAGTTCCGGAGGATGGGAATACAAATTGCGGCCTCCTGGTCTCCGGCCCGGAGGAGCTGAGAGCCCAGGGCCGCACTCCTCAGTGCGCCCTCAGAGAACAGCGCCCAGTTACTTCGGTTGGCCTGACCTCCGGCAGCACTCTGAGCTCACCGAGCCTGCTACCGGTTCAAGGTCACCCCTAGCTGCGAGCTTACTGTCGGCTCTGTCTCTGTAGCCGGCTTTCCCATTCCAATACCCGCAAGCGCTGCGACACTCAGACACCCCCGATCCTACTGTGACCCTGCGGGACCTGAGGCCACACTGACCCCGTGTGGGCTTTGCCCCGGGTAGCCTCTGGAGCGATGTCCCTCAGCGGAACAGACTTTTAAAAGTCCTGATTTTGTGCGCGGTTGCTCCGCTGCTTGCCAGGAGCCGGCCCCTCCCCGCGGTGTCTATCTTCCCGTCGCTTTGGATTCACTTCTCCGCCGGTCCTACCTTTCAGAAAGTGGTTGTTTTTCTGTTTCCAGAATTGCTGTTCTTCTTCTCTTCGATCTGCCGATGGATTTTCAGGTGTTTGCAATCTTTAGATAAGCTATCTAGCTGATCTCTGGCTAGCTGAAGTAGTCTCAGCCTGCTACTTCTCCGCCATCTTCTCCATGGCTTCTTCTACTACCTCCCTTCTTTGAAATTTCAACTCAGATGGTGTGTTGCCTCTTTAGAGATAGCCCTGTGCAACAAAAACTGGTTGAAAGATCCAATGAGATCCAGACAGTATATGCTTTGGGGATATGGGGGTCAGTAGGTATTATGTCATGGTATTCCCATGTCTTTAGGAGTAGCTGACCTAGCAAAGAGATGGTAAGGGCAATGAATCTGTAGCTCCAGGGAGCAGTGACTATAGTGTTTGCAAAAGAAAAAAAAAGAGAGAGAGAGAGAGACAGAAAGAAAGAAAGATAGATCTGTTTTTAAAGTGGCTATCTTGACTCTGCATGTCCAAATGTAAATTGTGAGGACAAAGTGAGGTGGTGGGGAAGGAAGAAGAAATTCTGAGTTGAAGTCCTGGCCTGCTCCTTCTATTCTCTTCTAGAACCTCAGTTTATCTTTAAAACCCAAAAATTGAATTAGCAAGTTCTCTAAGATTCTTCCAAAGTCTGGTAGTATGATTCTTGCTTAGCTCTTGCATAGCCTCCTGGTTTGGGGCAGGCCAAGGAGCTCTTTCCTCAGCCTGGTTTCCTTTCTGCTTACCACTCTGTCTCTTTGTGCTCTCTGAAAACCTGGGTTCAAAGAAACTTGCCAGTCAGCACAGTCTTTCCCCTGAAGACTTTGCTAGTACTCCTTTAAGACAGGAACTCTGAGTACCAACACTTGGTAAACTCCCAGCGTGGGCACTTTCCCCTGGTAGAAGACAGCTGTGATTAGAAACAGTCTTGTGATAATGGAATGTATTGATCTTATCATTCACCATATGTAATATTTTCTTTCTTTAAAATGGGACACTTCTTTATTTTTGTGAGCAATCTCTTTTTTTAAATTAATTTATTTTTTTTAGCGTAACAGTATTCATTGTTTTTGCACCACACCCAGTGATCCATGCAATCCGTGCCCTCTCTAATACCTGGTTCCCCCAACCTCCCACCCCCCACCCCTTCAAAACCCTAAGATTGTTTTTCAGAGTCCATAGTCTCTCATGGTTCACCTCCCCTTCCAATTTCTCTCAAAAATACTTGTTTATTTTTCAGAGAGAGAGAGACAAAGAACAAGCAGGGAGAGTGGCAGGCAGAGGGAGAAGCAGGCTCCCAGCTGAGCAAGGAACCCAATGTGGGCCTTGATCTCAAGACCCTGGGATCATGACCTGAGCTGAAGGCAGATGCTTAATCGACTGGGTCACCCATGTGTCCAAGATGAGCAAACACTTTTAACAGAGAGTGCCATTAAAATTGTGTCAGCATTGAGGTGTCTGGGTGGCTCAGTTGGTTAGGCAGGCCCCATGCTCAGCAGAGTGTGTTTCTCTCCCTCTCTTGGCTATGTGTGCGCTCTCTCTCAATAAATAGAAAATCTTTTAAAAAATTGTGTGAGCATCTTTCAGGATTTGGGGAGTATGTATTTTCCATGCCAATGCAAGTGCTTCATGAGTCCTTGACAACTATTTCACATGGGAGGAATTTTATGTATTTAAAGTAAAAAGGTCTGAATTTATCGTTTATTGCAAATACTCAAAGTATGTATCTATTTAAACTTTTTGAGAAAGATTGTGCTCATTGCTCAATAAGTATTTATCAGTTATTTAATTAAAGACAATATCTAGTCTGTGACAAGGTAATTCTTTGAAGGAGAATCCCATGAGCTTCCCCAGCTGTATTCACCCAAGCAGCTTTGAGCCGTTTTGCTTCTTAGTTAATCTACGGGAGGCCTCTGCATACCAGGCACTGCACCTCACACTGGGGACAGGATTAAAAGTCCCACTTCTGCCCTCCAGGAGCTTGTCATCAGGTGAGGACTGGATGAACCACGGGTTACTGTATACAGTAGGTGCTCTGATGAAGTCAGACACAGGAAGGTGCCAGCGGTGCTGCCCACCAAGAAGGATATCCTTCCCCCCTACCCCCATCCCTGCCAGCTTCAGCAAACAGCATCTGGCCTGAATTTTTAAGAGTGAACATTAGTTTGCCAAGGCTGTACTTTGTAACATTTTATTATTGTCTATTATCTTGGACAGTGGCAGGGATGTGATAGGATGGCAAAAGGAGTTGTGTACCTGGATGCACACCTGTATTTTCTCATTTGTCCCCCCTACCTGGGGCCCGTGTTTGGTTCAGATAGGGTGTTGTAGGGCAGTTTGGCCTGTCAGCCCCCTAGGCAGACACATGGAAGGGGTGCTGTCTATTCCTGGGACACTGGTCCTGGCTGCTTCCCTCCATCTCTCTCCATTGCCAGGGCTCTCCTTCCTGAGTAGCACTGGCTCCAACCCAGCATGCCTGCCTTGAGGGCTCTACTGTGAGCCAGAAGGATGGAAATTTCCTGCTAGAAGCTTAAATAATGTGAAAGGGCAGGAGGGCTGAGCAAGCCAAGTGACACAGTTAATCTACCAGAAGGACATCCATAGCAGTCCGCCGTTGGTGTTGAGCAAGGACTGGATTTCTCAGGCTGAGCTCGGCATATGATTGGCAAATGGTGCTATTTGGTCCATAGCCTCCCTTCTGTGTCAGCTGGAATGTGTTGCTAATAAGAACTTGTATTTGCTGCTGCTAGAAGGCCCCTTCACTATTGGTCAGTCAAATTAAAAAATTTAAATTCTTTTCTCTCATGTCTTTGAATCAGAAAGATAATGACCCAAACCAAGGAAGAGACTTAATTCTACACCTCCAGGCTTTTAGGGTGAGAGCATCCTACACCTTTGGCTACAGATGGGGAAGAACATGCCTGAGGGTCTCCCTTTGCCTCCTCAGAGAATGCTAAGCCCCAAGCAGCCCTGACCATAGCGGCAGAGGAGCTGTTTGACTGTTTCATAACTGGCAGAGCAAATGCCCGGTGGTTGTTGCCCCAGCCCCAACATGATCACACCTGAAACATTCTTGCTTCAGATGCCCATATCTGGACCTTGCTCCCCAGGAAATCCCATATATCTATTTATAAGGTAAACGAGTGGAGATTGATTTTATTTTATTTCTTTTAAAGATTTATTTATTTATTTGACAGGCAGAGATCACAAGTAGTCAGAGAGGCAGGCGGAGAGAGGGAGAGGAGGAAGCAGGCTCCCCGCTGAGCAGAGAGCCTGATGCAGGGCTCGATCCCAGGACCCTGGGATCATGACCTGAGCTGAAGACAGAGGCCTAACCCACCGAGCCCCCAGGCGCCCCTGGAGATTGATTTTAAATTTGTGCTTCTTCAGCTTGTTCCCTTCCCTTTTCCTTACCCACAGGAGTCAGAATTTGGTCCAATAAATCATGAGAATATTTCCCAAATCATAATATGCTACTTCCCTGGGATTGAGAGCAGTGGAGCTACAATGCCCTTGCTTCTGTCATCCCCTGGTTCTTGTGTCCTCTCTCCCCTCAGGCCTTAGAATCCCCCTGGGGCTCTGGACAAATGGGATGGTGGGAGCAATGGCCCTCTACCTTGGGACTCCCTGGGCCTTCAGGCCCCAGGTTTAAGCCCTAGGAATGGGGATGAGTCTTGCCACTCAAGAAAAAGGAGCCTGGTTAGTAGTGGAGGACAGGAGGTGAGAAGGAGAGACTCCACTAGGAGCTTATGGCAGCCCCGGCCAAATACGACAACCACCTTATCTTTAGCAGAGGAGAGCTTCAAGAGGAGGCCCATGGAGAATCAAAGGGAATTCATTGCAGATGGGAGGTGGAGGCGGGAGAGAGGCGGCTGTCCCAGGTGATTCCAGGATTCATGGTTGCATGATAGACAGATGGTAGAGCTCTTCATTGAGACCAGAGGATGATGGTGAGGGGAAAGGACAGGATGAATTCAGTTTGGATCCCATTGGGTTGGAGCTGTGTGCGGTACAGTCTTGTGAAAAATCAGTAATATGAAAGAGTGTCCTCTTCTACTCTGATACATTGATTTCATCTGAATGCTCTGAAGAGTCTTCTGTGGCCTCCAGATGTCTAGGAATCTAACTTTATGGGAGAAGGTATAAAAAGGAAAGTGAGCGGACACCCACTCTGTTTCTGTTACCTTTGTACTTCGTCCAAGCACATGCGCAGTAGACTAGCATCCTGTCGTGCAACGTGCAAAACGTTTCCCCCTGAAATGTGATCTCACTGTGTGTTGAAATAGGACGTGCCCTGTGTTTATTTCCCAGAGATGATACATTTCACATTCACAATCCTTGCGTGTGCTTTTTTTTCTGCCTTCTCTCAGTTTCCAACCTCCCCAGGACGTTCTTGTCTTTTATTTTGCCCTCTTTGGAATTTTGACCCCACACCAAGGGCAAAATGACCATTGCTCATTGTTACTTTCGATTGCTAAAGGTGTTTCCTCCCTTGACGATCAAGAGCCCTGCCAAACTTTAGAGTCTGGCCATCTGACATCTTTGAATGCCATTTCTGTCCTCAGATATTAGAAGAAAGTATAATGCTTTGTTTACAGAGAAGCCTCTCTGGGAAGGCTGATCATTTTTCCTTGCCGTGCCCTTGGTAGTTCAGAGCTGTCCTCTTTAAGCACTGAAGCAATTAGTTTTGAGAAGGCTGATTCTTCAGGGTCCAGTGCTCCCCTGCCTTTCATTTGCTGAAGCTGTACATTTTAATGAAGTTGTTTCATCTATGTTGCCAAACATGAGGATTTTGCTGCTTCAATTCCAATTATCTCTACTGGCAAATGCTATGTTTTATTAGTACTCTCAAGTGCTCTGTTTATTAAATGTCCATATACTATGGCATTAGGCACACAGATTAGGTCAGCTGTGCTTATTGATGGGTTATGGATAAAGGAGTTACATATTTCATCATAATCTTAAAATGCAGTGGGATGTCCTTCCATGGCTTTGCACGTGGTCAGTGATGCCTTCTCTGATGACCTCTTCTGCCTTTCTTACCCAGTGGTCGAGGTTCATGCTGAGTGAGCAATGGGGCTATTGTATGTACTTCCAGTTTTTGGAGTAATATGCTTGTGCTTATTCTTTTCTTTCCTCTAGTTGCCTGGCACCTCCACTAGCTTCCTAGTTTCTGTGTCTTACAGCATGGTGATATCTACGGAGGGCACTTATGAAGCCAGGAAAGGCCAGCAGTGGTGGCACAGGCAGGACAGCACTACCATAGCAGCCCCAATTCAGTATTTCTCTGCTTCTTTCTCCCCCCACACCCCAATCTGGGCCCTTTAGATTCCTCCCACCTTACCCTGTGGGTCCTCAGGTTATATGGGTTACCCTAGGATGTGCTGATGGGCTGGAAGCTCTCACCCCCTCCCCCATCTCTCATCTCTTGTGCCCATCACTGTGGGTCACCAGGCAATGCTGCATGGTGATGAGGTACATGGCTTCCACCATCCCACAGACCCAGTCCTAGCTTCAGCTTTGAAGAGCTGCGTGACCCTTGGCAAGTTACACTTCACCTCGCTAACCTCATTGTCTGTATCTGTAGGAAGGGGAGACTGTAGCCACTTCAGTGTTTCCGTGAGGATCAGATGAGACAGTGATATAGGTTACATGCTTGGGGTATGGGCTGTGTCACACAGTGTCCTATCAGCAAACTGTTAGCACTGCCTCGTCTCCTCCCTTCCCCTCATAGGCCTGCGTGGCTGCTCTGCCACCACTGGGCTAAGATCAGCACAGAGGCCACTGGTGCCTGAGCCCCTGATCATGCCAAAGGCTCTGTTGCAGGTCATCGGCTGCTGCTTTCTCTCCTTACACTGCTTTACTTGTATGTGTTCCTTGCTTTTATTCGTAAGTCGTGGGGATTTAAAAAGGAAAGGAAAGGAAAAGGAAAGAAAAAAGACATAAGGTCTTTACCTAGCCTTCTTTTACAATCTTTTTTTTTTTTTAAAAAGATTTTATTTATTTATTTGCCAGAGAGAGTGAGCATAGGCAGACAGAGTGGCAGGCAGAGGCAGAGGGAGAAGGAGGCTCCCTGCTCAGCAGAGAGCCCGATATGGGACTCGATCCCAAAACGCTGGGATCATGACCTGAGCCGGAGGCAGCCGCTTAACCAACTGAGCCACCCAGGCGTCCCTTTTACAATCTTTTTAACTTGGAACTCAGTCATAGCTTTCTGGGAGGAGGGGCTGCCCTAGAGAGCATCTAATGGGGACCTAGTCTTTCATCAGGATCATCCCTCCCCTCTGGCTTGGACTGGGGTCTTTGAACCAAACTTGAGCTTCCCACTTGTCTTTACACCAGGCTTGCAGAGTCCCCGAGAACAACTCTGGTCCCACATATTTACCCCTTGTTTTCTCCCTTCCTATAATCCTCTGCTCTCACTTTAAGTAACCGTGGTGTTTTTCAATGCATCGTTTATCCCCTGTAGGCTAATAGGGTTGTGAACAGCAGGAACAAATCTTATTAAAGTTGCTAAGAGAAAGGAAATAACTCAATTTGATACAAGTTAATGGAAGTGTGTTTAACTCATTTTTATACCTTCTCAACTGTGATGTATTTCATTCTTTCTGGGGGAAATGATGACTTGGGCCATAGCAGTAGCTGTCAGTCTACCTGGAGAACCGCAGCATCATCTCAAGCAGGAGCAAGGACTCTGTTCCATGCTCTTCCTCCCCAACACTATGTAGGAGATATATGTATGTATGTATGTATGTATATACATATACATATATTTAAATGTATAGGTAAATTTAATTTTTGTGTGTAAATACATATTTATAATATATATGTGTTATATACAAAAATTTATTTTGTAATATATATTTGTAAATATATACATTTACAAGACAGATAAAGATTGTAGATATATCTGTAGATAAATATAGCTATAAGAGAGAAGAGTACGTAAAGAGAATTCTCTGCTATAGATTTTACAAACTCCTCACTTTATATTATACAGAGTTCATAGTTTATGAATGGCTTGAAATCCAACAAAAAAGAAACTAAAAAACAATTGTTTTTTATAATGGCTAGAAAAGAAAAGGAGTCATTTCTTCCAGTCCAGTTATAGGATTATTGGTCTCTTTTATTTCCTGCATCAAATATTTTATCCTGCAGACCCCTAGCAGCATGGTGGGCCGGGGCTTTAAATGATCAAGAGTGCACCTTGGCTTTCTGCCCCTCTGTAGACTGAGTTGTGGGGTTGGGAGAGGCCTTCATTTTGCAGGGACTCTGGAACCTCCAGGGCAGGAGTCTGAGAACCTGGTTGGTCAGGGGACAGTCCTGGGTTTGTAGTGTTCGGGGTAATGGGGATTTGGATAGTTGGCTTTTATATGAAAGGAAATGCCGATATCAGCAAGTGGTGCTCACCCCATGAGTACAAGGGAAAACGAAAGTATTGGCTTCACAGGGAGGCGAAAATATTACCAAGAGCATCATAGAAAAGGTACATTTAATCATAAGAAATGTATATAGTGAAGGAACAATAGATTTATCTCCAGCAAAACTGCCCTGTATTTGCTGACAGGCTGGTCTTTGAACAAGGAGCAGAATGTGTTATTTTATTGAATGGGACCAAAAAAGGAAAAAGAAAAAGAAAATGAAAAAGATGTATTATCTTCTCTTTTCCTATGTATCGTTAGTTACTTTATCATGAATAACATGTTGTGTCATCTTGTGCTTATTAATCACCCCTTCCTTCCAACCAGCTGTAGGAATAATTAGTTGAAATTGGTGGCAGACCATCGCTTCCATATTCATCTTCTTAAACTGGTGTCAGTGGAACATTCAAACATGAACATCTACTCTTAAGTGTGTGTGTTTCTAAAGAAGGGTAGAAATTCTTAGGCACGGGGTTTGCAATGCAAACCCTTTGTCTCAGATCAAGTGAAGAACTAGATGGTGAGACTTGGAACATCAGGTGGCTGGTATGGCTGCAAGGCACACATCTGGGGACAGAGCAGCTTCAGAAGCAGATGCAGGGCTGATGTTTCTGTAAGCTTTGAAAACCATGTGTCCATCCAGGGTTTCCTGGTCACCCTGTTGCATCTGTCACTCTGAGACGTGGTAGCTTTATTTTGTGACCTTAGTCACTTTCAGGTGTGTGGTCTCCTTAGCTCCATGTGGTTGATTTCTAGTCACTCTGACACCCCTGCCCCCAGCTAAAGCCCAGAGACTATGTGGTTGTCACACAGCTCATGGGTAAGGGAGTGCATGTTGCGGTGCTGGTACCCTGACGGGTTCATGCTGCCTCCCCTCTGACTTAACGCCCTGATGGGGAGTGCCATAACGCAGAAGGGTCTGCTTCATTAAAGCACAGAACGATAATTGTTTAACTTTATGCAAAGACTGAAGGGATGGAGGTCATTTGACCACTTGTCTCTATCATGATGTATGTGGAATTCTATATAGTTATGATGGAAATTGTGATCTATTGCAGGAACATCAGGAGAACATTCTAGGTAACACTATGCAAAGTGTGATTGCATTGCTCAACAATCTGGTTGCCTGCAAAGATTCAAATATGAAGCTACTTTATGAACAAGGTAAATGCTCCTTAGAATCTGTTTTGAGTCTTGATTTCTGCCTCTTTGTTATTTTCCTCATCATGTATAGCAGGGAGTCAAGAAGTGCTATTCAAAGGTGATGAATCAAAATATATATTTAAGAATCTATGAATAATAATGTTATCAGTGAAAATAGGAAATGTGGTTGGGTTGTGTTAGTTTCTCTAAGTTCATTTATTTTCCTTTAGGGCTCAAAATTTCCTTCCTCCTATAGGCAGTGTTACAGATGATAAACCAAGAAATATTACTGTGAGCATGGTAATTAGACTTACTGCTGTCAGTCAGAATAAAAACATTTAGTTCAAGACATCTTAGAAAATAAGATCAGATGAGTTGAGGGTGGCTTTGTTACTTCTTGTGCATATCTATAACATTAAGATTAAAAATGTTTTTTTAAGACTTTATTTTTTTAGGCTAGTTTTAGGTTTAAAATTACATTGCGAGGTAGGTACCGAAATTTCTCATATAACCCCTGCCCCATTTATATCTTCCCCTTCCAATTGTCTTTTTATTGTCTCTCTAGTATAATTTTCCAGAATGGCACTGTTGGAATCCTAGAGTATGTAGCTTTTTAGGATTGGTGACTTTTACCTAGTGATATGCATTTCTGGTTCCTCATGTCTTTCCATGACTTGTTAACTCATTTCTTTTCAGCACTGAGTAATACTCCATTTGTCTGTATATACCACAGTTGTTTTTTTTTAAATTTTTTTTTTTCTAAATCCATTCCCCAGCTGAAGGATATCGTGGTTTTTTCAAGGCTTCATAACTAGGGTGTAGTCATCTAAATTAAGTCTAGATATCATGAGACCCCTTGGATACATTTTTGGTAGGTGTAGCTCCTTGAATTTTGGTCCTTTCAAACTTGAAGACTTGTGAACTAAGGACACAAGTTATCTGCTCTGCCACATCTCTAGACTCCGATGAGGATATATAGAAAGAAATGCCCTCATAGAAACTCTCATTTAAAAGGAAAAACTAGGGACACCTGGGTGGCTTAGTGGGTTAAAGCCTCTGCCTTCAGCTCAGGTCATGATCCTAGGATCCTGGGATTGAGCCCTGCATTGGGCTCTCTGCTTAGCAGGGAGTCTGCTTCCTCCTCTCTCTCTCTCTCTCTCTCTCTCTCTCTCTCTCTCTGCCTACTTGTGATCTATGTCAAATAAATAAATAAAAATCTTAAAAAAAAATAAAAGGAAAAACTAAAAGGACATAGCAATCACTGATGCATGACAATGTTGAAATCTTGGCAAACGTTATTTCCTGATTTCCCTTTGTTCCACAGGGGAAGAAAAATATCTCTTGCTTTCAGAGTAGTTCTCCCTGCAACTGCTACTCCATGGCTCTTACCTCTAACTTCTGGATCATTGTTCTTGTTCCATAAAGATGGCTCATAATTGTAGCTGAATAAGGTTCTAAGCCTGATTCCTGTCCATAGATGTTTGGGGCTCTACAACCTCTTTTCATTCTCAAAGCATTTATCCCCGCTCTTTTTAGTCCAAATCTGTGGTGCTTCTTACAGTATAAATCTATTGAAATCTTTGTTAGTTTCCTATAATTTTTTCCAGTTTTATTGAGAAATAACTGACATAACAACACTGTGTAAGTTTAAGGCATAGAGCATGCTGGTTTGATTTGCATATACTGTGAAATGATTACCACTATAAGTTAAGCTAACATCCATCTTCTCCTATAGGTAGAATGAAAAGAAAAAAAAGATGGGCAAATTTTTTCCTTACAGTGAGAACTCTTAGCATTTACTCAACAGTTTTCCTCTATGTTGTACAGCAGTGTTAGCTGTAGTCATCATGTTGTATGTTTTTCTACAGCTGGGGGCTTGTGCCTTTTTACACCTTATTCCTATTCCTCCTCTCCCAACCCTCCACCTATATATGTATGTATGTATGATGTATGTAACCACATACATGCATACACAAACATACATGCACACTCCATAACTTCTTTATCCATTTATTGTTCAATAGATACTGAGGTTTTTTTCATGTCTGGCTATTATAAATAATGCTACTATTAACATGCAGTTTCAGACATCTTTTTGAGTGTTTTAGTCCTATGGATATATTCTCAGAATTGCTGGATCATAGGATAGGTCTATTTTTTTTTTCCTTTTTGAGGAGCCTCCATCTTGTTTTCCATAGTGGGTGCACCAATTTACTTTCTCGCCAGCAGTGCTCAAGGGTGCTTTTTCTCATCCATGCCAGCATTTGTTAGCCCTTGTCTTTTTGATGGTGTCCATCCTAATAGCCATAAGATGGTATCTCACTGTGGTTTTAATTTGCATTTTTCTAGTAACCAGTGATGTTGAGCATCTTTTCACTTACCTGTTCACCTTTTGGAGAAATGCATATTTAGGTTCTTTACCCGTTTTTTAATTGGGTTACTTTTTTTTTTTTGCTATTGAGTTGTAGGATTTCTTTATATATTCTGGATATTAGCCTCTTATCAGATATATGATTTGCAAATATTTTTTCTCATTTAATAGTTTGTCTTTTCACTTTCCTGATGGTTTTTTATGTTGCACAAAAGTTTTTTCGGAGTGTTTCTTCTACTTCTGTAAAATTGTCATTGGTATCTTAATAGGGATTGCATTAAATATATTGATGGCTTTTGGTATTTTTCATATTTTAACACTATTAATTCTTCCAATCCATGAACATTAGATACCTTTCCATTTCTTCCTTTCTTCTTCAGATTCTTTCATTAACATCTTGTATTTTTTGGAGTAGAGATCTTTCATTTCTTTACTGAAATTTATTCCTAAGCATTTTGTTGCTTTTGATGCTATTGGAATTGGGATTGATTTCTTTCTTTTTCAGAAAATTCATTGTTATCATATAGAAATGCTACTGAATTTTTGTTAATCTTTTATCCTGCAATTTTATTGATTTACTGATGACACCTAACAGTTTTTTGGTTGGGTCTTTAGAGATTCTTTATATAAAATAGTGTCATCTACGAATAGAGGCAGTTTTACTTCTTTGTTTGCCATTCCTTTCACATGCCTTTGTAGTGACTCTTATTTCTTTTTCTTCCCTGATTGTTCTAGTGAGGCCTTTTAGTACTATGTTGGTGGGAATGGGCAACCTTATCTTTTTCACTATTGAGGATGATGTTAAACTGTAAGCTTGTCATATATGCCTTTTTCTTTTGATGCCTAATTTGTTAGATTTTATCATGAATGGATGTTGAATTTTGTCAAATGCTTTTTCTGTGTCTATTAAGGTGATCATATGTTCTTTTTTTCCATTCTGTTAATGTGATATATCACATTGATTTTGTATATGTTGAACCATCCTTGAATCCCACTTGATCATGGTGAATGATCCTTTTTAATGTGCTGCTGACTTTGGTTTGTTAGTATTTTGTTGATAATTTTTGCATCTGTATTCATCAAGGATATTGGCCTTTAGTTTTCTTTCTTAGTAGTGTCCTGTTGTGGTTTTGATAACAGGATAAATTCTGGCTTTATAAAATGAATTCAGCAATGTTTCCTGCTACTTTGATTTTTTGGAAGCGCTTGAGAAGAGTTGGTATTCTTTCAATGTTTGATAAAATTCACGAGTGAAGCCATCTGGTCGTGGGCTTCACTTCATTGGGAGGTTTTTGCTTACTGATTCATTAACCTTACTAGTAATCAGTCTTCAGATTTTCTATTTCTTCCTGATTTAGTCTCGGTAAATTGTAGACTTCTAAGAATTTTTCTATTGCTTTTAAGTTTTCTAGTTCATTGGTGTATTGTTGGTTCATAGTAGCCTCTTAATGATACATTGAATTTCTGTAGAATCCATTGCAATACTTCCTTTTTCATTTACAATTTTGTTGATTCAAGTCCTTTCTCTGTCTCTCTCTTCTTCCCTCCCACCCTCCCTCTTTCTTTTAGTTAATCTAACTAAGCGTTTGTCAATTTTGTTTATCTTTTCAAAATAACCAACTATTAGTTTGGTTAACCTTTTCTACTGTTTTTCTGTTTTCTATTTCATTTATGTATACTCTAATCTTTCTTATTTTCTTTGGGATCAGTTCTTTTTTTTTTTTATTGAGGTATAGTTAGTTTCTAGTGTGTAACATAGTGATTTGACAAGTTTGTACATTATGCTGTGCTCATCACAAGTGTAGCTCCCATCTGTCACTGTACGATGCCAATTACATTATTAGTTGGTTTATCTTTTTCTGTCTTCTAAGGTGTAGATTTAGGTTGTTTTTTTGGGGGGGTCTTTCTCACTTTTTTTTTTTTTTAAAGATTTTATGTATTAATTTGATAGAGAGAGACAAGTAGGCAGAGGGGCAGACAGAGAGAGAGAGAGAGAAGGAAGCAGACTCCCTGCTGAGCAGTGAGCCCAATGTGGGGCTTGATCCCAGCACCCTGGGATTATAACCTGAGCCGAAGGCAGAGGCTTTAACCCACTGAGCCACCCAGGTGCCCTCTTTCTTGCTTCTTAATGTAAGTGTTAGTACTGCGGACTTCCCTCTTAGAACTACTTTTTCTGTATCCCATAAATTCTGATATATTTCTATTTCCATCTGTCTCAAACTTTGTTTTAAATTTCACCTGTAATTCTTCTTAGAGCCATTGGTTGTTCAGGAGAGTGTTGAATTTCCATGTATTTGTGAATTTTCGTTTTCCTATTGTTACTGATTTTTAGTTTCATGCCACTGTGACCAGAGAAGGTACTTGATATTATTTCAGTCCTTTTAAATTTTCTAAGACTGATTTTGTGGCCTAATGCATGGTCTGTCTTAGAATGTGGTCAGTGTGCATTCAAGGAGACTGTGTATCCTGCTGTTGTCGGTTAGAATGTTCTGTGTATGTCTCTTAGCTCTATTTGGTCTCTAGTGTTGTTCAAATCTGTTTCCTTATAGATTGTCTGTCTGGATGGTTTATCCATTGTTGACAGTAGGGTATTAAAGTAACTATTATTGTATTGCTGTTATTTATCCTTTTACATCTGTTTTTGCTTTATATATTTAGAAGCTCCTATATTTGCCAAATAAATTTTTTAAATTTTTTATTTAAATTCAATTTAATTAGCATATACTCTACTATTAATTTCAGGGGTTGAATTTAGTGATTGATCAGTTGCAGAGAATGCACAGTGCTCATAACATCAAATGCCCTCCTTAATGCCCATTACCCAATTACCCCCTCCCCCTATCCTCCTCCCCTCCAGCCCTCAGTTTGTTTTCTAGTGTTAAGCATATCTTATTTATAATTGTCATATCTTCTTGTATTGACCTCTTCCTCGTTATATAATGATCTTCTTTGTCTCTTTTGATAATTTTTCATTGAAATTCATTTTGTCTGATATAAGTACAGCTGATCCTGCTTTTTTTTAGTTACCACTTAATGAAAATGTCCTTTTTTATCCCTCACTCTCAGTGAAGTCTCTTGTAGCCAACATATTGTTGGGTTTTTTAAAATCCACTCTGTGTCCTTTAATTAGATAATTTAATCTGTTTCAAGTAATTATTGATAGGTAGGGACTAACCTTTGCCACTCTCTTGATTGTTTCTGGTTATCTTACAGATTCATTATTCTTTGTTTCTTATCCTGCCTTTTTTTAGTTTTCATGTCTTTTGCCATCTCTTTGCTTTGAATTCTTTATTATGTTATTTGTGTAATTATTATGGGTTCTTTCCTTGTGATTACCATAAAGCTTACATAAGATATTTCAAACTTGTAACACCCTATTTTAAGCTGATAACAACTTCAGTAGAATTTTTAAACTTGGCACTTTTACTTCTCTAAGGTTATTGCTGTTACAATTTATGTGTTTTTTTATGTTGTATAATTAATAACAGACTATTGTAGTTATTATTTTTAATACATTATTTTTTTAAACTTGTGAACTAGAGTTGTAAGTGAATTATTCACCACTATTAACATATTGCAGAATCTAACTATGATTATATACTTAAACCATTACCAGTGAGATTTACACTGTCTTTTTATATTTTTATGATGATATTTTACTTTTACTATTTACTTTTTACTTCCACTCAAAGAATTTCCTTTAGCATTTATTGGAAGGCATTTCTGATGGTAGTTAACTCTTTTTGCTCGTTTAGGAAAATCCTTATTCATTCTTCATTTCTGGAAGACAGCTTCATGAGGTATAGAATTCTTGGTTGACAGTTATTCTCTTTCAGTATTTTATATATGCCATCCCATTCACTCCTTGCCTGCAAGTTTCTGTTTAGAAATTTGTCAGTAGTCTTGTAGGAGTTTCCCTTGTATTTAACTTCCTTCTTTTATCTTGCTGTTTTTAAAATTCTTCCTTTGTTTTTAACTTTTGTTACAGAGTGCACCTCTGTAACTCTACTCAGGTTCACCCTATTTGGGGTCCTTTGGGCCTCAGACATAGAGATGTCCATTTCTCTCCCCAGCTTCTGGAAGTTTTCAGGCGTTGTTGCTTTCAATATACTTTCTGTTCTCTCTCTTCTCATTCTGGAATCTCCATAGTGTGAATATTGTTTACTTTCATAGTGCCCCCATAATTCATATAGGGTATTTCATTCTTTTGTTGCTTTTTCCTTTTGCTTTTATGACTGGGTATTACCATGTCCTATACTCCAGATCGCTGGTTCTTTCTTCTGTATTACTAGAAACTCTATTGAGTTCATCAGTTTAGTTATTGTATTTTTCAATCTAGGATTTCTGTTTGTTTGTTTTTTTGATGGTTTCTATTTCCTTGTTGAACTTCTTGTTTTGTTTATGCATTGTTTTCCTAATTCATTTACATTACATCAAATGCCCTCCTTAATGCCCATTACCCAATTATAGGGTAATGTGTTTTCTTATAGTTCACTAAGCTTCCTTAAAAGGCTTATTATGAATTCTTTGTCTGACAGTTCAGAGATCTCCATTTTGGGGGGCCAGTTATTGGAGCTTTATTAGTTTCCTTTGGTGTTGTCATCTTTACTTGACTTTTCATGATCCTGATTCTTTAGGCTGATATCCATACATTTGAGTAATCAATATCCTCAAGTTTACAACTTTGCTTTGGCAGAGATTAATCTTCACCAGTTAGCCCAGTTTGGGTTTCTGGGTGTGTCTGCTGGTAATGACCTTGAGCAGGTGGGATGGGCTATTTTGGTCTATTTTGTGATAAGGCAGCTAATTGTCTTTTGAGGACAGAGATGGATGTGCCACAGGCACAGAACAGTTGGATAGGACTGTTGGCTCCATTCCCTACTTGAGTGAGGCTGTGGGATGGGCTCCATGGTTGGTTGGATTCTCTGACTAGGCTTACTAGATGGTCAAGACTGGGGACTAGACTGGGGCTATAAATTAGCCCTGCCTCTGGCCAGGGCAGCAGGATGGCACTCAGCACCTGTATAGCTCATTTGGGAATGTGAATTAGGTCACGCTGTGTCCTGAATTCCCCAGTCATGTGAGGGCACCAGTTTTGCTCTACAGATGGGGGAAACCATTGACTGTGCTCTCTGCTAGTGGACCACTCTACGTTTATTATTGAATGGGCTCTAAAATTTCCTGCATGCTCTTGTTAGGTTCCCTGGTTATAGAAGGCTATATTCAGGATTTAGCAGGGCTTTGAATTAGATTTCCTATCTGGAGACAGTAGGAGAAGCAGCTCTAAAGCTGGTAAAGCTCATTGTTGTCTTAAGTCAAGCCAACTTACATCCCAAGTTCTCTGACTGAACAAGGCCATTGGCTTTCCTCTGCAAACTTTTCTCCCTGCTTGCCTATCTCTTGGCTCAAGTGCTATCAGATTTCACAGCTTCTAGGATTTGTCACAGCCCATCTGGTCAGATGGGGCCAAATGACACTCCCATAGTGAGTGAGGCTATGTTGCTGCTTGCATGAATATGACATGGAGGGTCTGTGCAAGGCTACTCTCAGTTCCAAACTCCAGTTGGGAAGGGTCAGGAATGACCCTCAGTCTTGGCTGTGAACGAATCCCCCTGCTCGTTTCTAGTACAGGATGCTCCATACCCAGTTCTGGCTTTTCTCTGTGGGTGATCAGCTCTGTCTGCTCACCTGCCTGTGGTGCCACTGGTCCACACTGCTTCCAGCTGCACTAGCCCTACTGGTCAGATTGCGCTCAAAATCACTTTTCATAGCAGGTGAGGCTGTGACTCAGCAGAACCATTCATTGAGATTACTACTTGGTCACCTCAGGAACAAGCTCAGTCTGCCAAGATACCCATGTTGGATGTCGCCAGCCCCTCCCCGCTAGTCAAGCTTCCATTGGCGGAGCTCTACAGATTCCCTTGGCAATCCCTGTGGTACAAGATCAGACCAAGGGCTCCTGCATAGCAACCCACAATCTTGGGGGGCTGCTGGTTTTCCCTGCAGGTTCTTTTTTTCCCAGTGTTGAATTAAAGGCTCAGAGAGACCTTTCCCTGGGGTGCTACACTGGCTTGGGGGAGGGGCAATGTGGCCAATATGGAGCTGCTTCTCTTACTCTTCAGATATGGTCTGTCTCAGTCTCTTTGAAACAGGGTGTGCTTCAGTCTCATCTCCGTGTTCTAGGATTCTCTCAGTGGTGTCTTGTTCCTGAACAGTTATCACTTGTTGTGAGGGGAGCAGAGTCAGGAATAATCTGTATCACCATCTTAGTGACATCACTCAATTTCCTGTAAGTCTTACTGGTATTTGTTACATTAAACCAATAGCCCACCCATGAATCCCTTCAAAGCATTCTAACTTGGTCTGAGGATTAGGATACTGTGAAACAGTGCCCATAGGGCTCTTAGTTGCCCCATTGGCTGGTAGGGAGAGGGGGTGAGGAGTCAGATGGCTGAAATTGAGATTAGAGAGGTTGCAGCTACTGGCTTGTGAAAGCATGGAATTCCAGGGCTGAGGCAGGATGAAGGACAAAATGCTAAAGGGCAGGAACTTAGGGAAGTATGAAATCAGGCATGGAAGGATTGTTTATGAGGTGATCTCAATGGCTACAGAGATTTTGTGCTCAATGAACGGTTTGAGCCGGAGCAGCTGAAGAAGCTCAGGCAGATTTACCACCAAGCTAATGAAGCTTAAGTGTCAAGGGCCTTCTTCTACAGAGGGGCAATTTTACGCTCGTTTTTTTTTTCTTCTTCTTAAAGTCTGTCTCTACCCCCAACCAGAGAAGCTTCAGTTCTCATGGCCCCATTCCAGGTTTTGTGGGGTGAACTGGAAATCACAAAAGTAATTATGGCTAGAACAGTGTTAGTTAATGGTAATAATGTTAGTAACATTAGTTACTAACATTTGTGCTTTAATATAGTGCTCAGGGTGTAAGCAGGAGTAATTTAGTGGTCTGAGTGATGGCAATTGGGAGAGACGAAGCAGGTGGTAGAGACTGTTGATCTGATATGTTGTGAGCCATAGACTGCTGGCTGGGTGCTTGCTCTTGCAAATATAGTTTTGTTGGAACATAGACATGTCTATTCATTTACATGCATTTTTTGTAGTTTGGTTGTATAATGGTGCTGTCCACAGTTGAGATTCAACATGCATGGCCCATAAGCCTGAAATATTTGTCCTATGGCCCTTAAAGAAAAACGTTTGCCAGGTCTAGAAAGGTCTAGAAGCAGCAGTATGGAATAGATGACTTCACTCAGATACATTTAGAGAGAGGTGGACAGATTGGGAGTTTTGCTGATGGTCTGTTGCAGATGTCACAGTGGAAGGGGTTCAGGGGTTGAGAATGGGTAGGGTGTTTCCTTGAAAGATGATTTGCAAAACTGTCTGTGTTTGGAGTGCTGGAGATGGTGGATGAATGACTGGGGATCATAAACTGCTTGTGGCACCAGAAGTAGAGATAGTGGGCATGATGACTCTACATGGTCTTTGGCTGAAGGGGTTAGTCAGCAAGGATGGCAGGATGAGGAAGGGTAGTGAATTCCAGGAGTTCAGACTTTGGGAACTGTTGCTGGCACCTGCTAGCAGAGGATAGAAAGGAGGGGAAGGGAAGAGGCTTCTGTGGCCTTCAGAATGGTCTGCTTCCCATTTCTGGAGATGAGCATCAGGTCTGATTTTCCAACATGCTCTGCTGCTTTCCAAACTCTTTGGCTACTAAATGTGTGTGTTGATTTTTCTGGGGTTGGGTTAAGACCTAATGCATGTTTGCAAACCTAGAGCATATTAAGAGTCATTGGAGTGTGGCGATGTGAAGAGTCATTGACAACCTGCCACTGCACGGCTTTGAATGTGTGTGGTTGGTTGGAATGAAATCTTCTTGTTAATCTTTATTTCGGATTGGTTCTGACTTGATTACTGGTTTATATATTTATTACAATTCCTACAGAGTTAAATTCCCTCTTCTGAACATAGAGCTGTTTCCAACATCGATACTTTAAAAATCACCTCCACGTAAGTGAATGATAAGGTAGATGAGGAAATGATTATTCTTGCTTTCCGGGTGCCTCATAAAGGCATTGTGTTGGGCCAGTGGCTAAGCTGAGTTTCATCTGCAGATTGTGCACCAGCAACAGGGAGAGACCCCGGGAGGGTCTGCTCCAGCCACACTCTCTTGTACCAGTGCTCTGATGGTACACAGTGTGCACAACAACACAGACAGCAATGATTCTGAATTAAAAAATGAGAAGAGTCCTCCTCCAAATGGGAAGAACTTTTTAGAAAAAAATGAGACCAACTAATTTTATTTCCATATTCCTTTTTATGTCCATATAAAGGTAATAGGTGAGAAACTCATCAGAAGTCTCAGGGAGCACTTGCATGGAGTGTAGGATGGGGTTCTGAGTGATAAAGCATGTGACATAATGCGGTTGGCAGCATTTTTTTCCTTCTTAGTGGTATATAAAATAGCGCTGTTTCTGCCAATTAGTGACATCTTAGACTCCATGAAGTGCATCGCAGTACGGTGTCCGCCACCCGGTAGGCCTGCCACAAAGCATGCTAACTCTGTTAAGTACAGTCACTGCCATATCACCAGCATGCAATGACACTATGTCATTCAGATTTTTTGTTTCAACATTTTCATTTTTAAATGAACCATTTAGGGAGAGAATTATAAAACAAAGGAAGACTTTTTATTTACATTTGAAAAATATCAGAGTTATTAACATTTTAGAACTGGCTGCTGGCTTGTCCCTGTGCAGTGACCTTTCAATAATGGATATTAATTCCAGCTCCGTTTTACCAGCAGAGCTGTCAGAAAGATGTATTTACTTGACACACTACAGCAGCCAAAAAACTGTAGCACCTTGAAAGATGCATCTAAAGAAATTATGTTTGTCTCCTTTGGTTTATGGTGTGTCAGAAATCAAAATACTCATTTCTTACTAGGTTTATGAAACCCCTGGAATTGGTGTTTAGTTAAGAAACCAGAAAATCACTGAGAGTTGTTTGCGCTTTGGAAGTGTACTTGATAGCTGTCTTAGATTCTTTCACTTTTGTGAATAAGATTCAAAGTAATGCTGTACAGTAGAGGTTGGCAAACATTTCCTGCAAAGGACCAAATAGCAAATACTGTAGGCTTGTAGGCTTTATGGTCTTTGTCATTACTACTCAGTACTGTTAATAGAGCAGCCATTGAGAATCCATAAATGTCCATGACCTGTTTCAATAAAATTTTATTTCCAAAAGTAGGTGGCCAGTCTACTGGCCATGGTTTGCCAGCCTCTATTATACAGTAACTAAACCAGACTTTCTCAAAACTACTCTTAAATCTTTACAAATCAACGTATTTATTACATTTATTTGTTAAGTTATCAAGAAATAACAGCAAAAAAAGAAATAACAGAAAATTGCATATAATTTAATAAGTTAAGTAGGAGCCTGCTGCCATTGTAATAGTATGAAGGTATATGAAGAGAAGCAGAAATTCGCCCTGAGAGGCTAATCTAAGAATGATAATTAATAAATTTGATTATATCAATTAGCCTTTGCTAGATAAAATAAACCACACCAAAGCTAAGTTACTTAAAATAAGTCATTTATTTTCTCCCCATTCTGTGGGTTGGAAACATGGGCTTGGGCTCCCCACCTTGTATGCCTGGATCCTCAGTGGGGGCCACTCACCTTCAAGGGGGACTCCCTCGGGCTTCCTGACATGGCAGCCACATTCAGGAAGAGCCTGCATGGAAGCGGCCAAGCCCTTCAGAAGTCTCATGCCCCTTCTATCCCATGCTCTTGGTTGAGGGGGATCACTAAGCCAGGGTGGTTCATGAGGTGAGAAAAGAGGTTCCAACTCTTGATAGCCGGAGCTTCAGATAATACATGGCCATCGTTAATCTACTTCAGTTACCTAGACATTTAGAACCAGAACTTGACATGCTCCACAACTGGGCATTAGGGGTCGGCAGACCATTCTATGAAAGAGCCAGGTAATATGTATTTTAGGCATTGTGGCCACAGCCTCTGTGGCGGCTGCTCGTTTCCAGGCTCAGAGCCCTGAAAAAATGTAGACAATACATAACGCAATGAGCATAACTGTTTCAATAAAAATTTATTTACAAAAACAGGGAATTTGACCCTCCCCCCCCACCACCCCAATCTAGTGCATTCAGTCTTCTAACAGATCTGTGTGTGCCAGGCATTGTTGTAGTACAAGGAATACAGCAATGTACAAAACTGATAAATTTCTCTGCCTTCTTGTAACTTATGTTCTGGTACAGAAAATAAGAATTAATGAAGAAGAGGTTTATGTTAGAAAACGTTAGATGTTACGTGGTGATAAGTACTTTGGGTAGGCAAGGAAGGTTTCACTTTGAAGGTGATTGTTAAGTAAAAACTTGAAAGAAGTGAAGAAACGAATCCCGCAGGTAACTGGGGTAGGTGGGCAGTTGAACAAGCAAGTGCAGAACGAAGCAGGTGTGTGCTGCCAGGTGGGAGGAATAGTGGTGAGGTGAAGAACAGTAGGAAAAGTCAGCAGAACTGGTTGGTATGTTCAGGGTGCATGGGGCCATTATTTTTGTCAAAAGCTATTGAAAGCTTTAAAATCATCTAGAAACTTGTGGCTAGACTGATGTTAAGGGTGTTTTTTAAAGATCATTTACTTATTTATTTGAGAGAGAGTGAGTGAGCAGAAAGGGCAGAAGGAGAGGGAGAAGCAGGCTCCCGCTGAGCAGGGAGCCTAATGTGGGGCTCGATCTCAGGGCCTGGGATCCTGAGCCAAAGGCAGTTGCTTAACCGACTGAGCCACCCAGGTGCCCCTTCAGTTCAGTTTTAATGGAGGACTAGGTGATTGGTTGGTTGCCTGCCTACCTACCTACCTCCCTTGGCTAACGTGTAAAGATCCGACCAGTAGTTTTAGGTGAAGTGAATGATAATGCAGGTTGGAAAAATGGACTCAGCTCCCACCTGGGGCTGGCATCTTTTATTGGCTGTCACCTTGAGAGATTACTATGTGTATGGCTCTGGCATTGGAAAGCCCTTTTTTGCACAAAACAGCACACTTCACCTTTGACAAATTCTAATTGTTAGGAAGGGTTTATTTTTATTGAGCTGAAACTGACTTCTCTACCCTACTTGATCCTGGTTCCCCCCTTTGGAGCTACTTAGACAACATTTTTTTATTTCAGTTCCCTGCAGGGGGAAGAAAGTACCTTGCAGTATTATGTGTCCAAGTAGAGTTTAGATTACAGTGATATCACAATTTGCGTTTTACAATATCTTACTGTTTAAGATGCCAGAAATATGTTATTGATTTTTTTTTAGCTGTTAAGAGACCTATTTCGTTCTTTCCTACCCTGTGTAGCTATTTATAGTACCCCTTGCTAACGTATCTCTCAAAATGCATGGTGTTCCTTGATTTTGACATTCGTTTTACTTCATCCATTATTGAGAATTTATTCAGTTATACCAATTTATTTTAGATGGTGTTTTTGTTTTTCAAGTTGTACTGGCTGTTGTGGATTACATACCACCCCATAAATCAGTAAATTAAAACAAAAATCCCATTATTTTGACTCTCGTGTCTGGAGGTTGGCTGGGGCTCACTCTAGGCTAAGTGTGAAAACTTAACATGAACAGATTGCCTAAGTAGGATGAACTCTAATGGACCCTGATGAAGTTGGGTCTTCTACAGTTCTGTTTATTTCTGGATGCAGTCCAGCTGCAAGATCCCTCAATGCTTTCGTGGCCATGGTCAATGCTGCAAAAATAAGCACGTTAGTCTTTCAGGACACAAAAATCTCAGTGTGACTCCCTGACTGCTGAGGACCTAATTTGCTCAGTGGCCCAAGCATTTCACCTCAGTTTTCTGAACTCCATCTTTCTAAATGCCCTGTTGTACCTGACAGCAGTTTCTGAGCGATAGATGATTTGAGAGGAAAGACTGATTTTAAGGATTGATGTGTTCAAGTTTCTTAAGACAGTTCTAAAAAATATTTTACTCTTCTTCATTTGGTGAAATTTTAGTTGTTTAAAGTGTAGTTTTAAAATTTGATATCAAATTCATATACCACAAAATTCAACATTTTAAAGTTACTAATTTGGTGATTTTACCACAGTCACAATGTGTACAACCATATCCACTATCTAATTCCAGAACATTGTCATGACTTCCAGAAATCCCCAAAATCAAAAACCAAAACAAACCCTCTGTTCTACTCCCAGTCATTCAGTCATTTCCATTTACTTCCCTGGTGTTTTCCGGGTGTCTGGAGGGCCTCCTGGGTGGCTCAGTCAGTTGAGTGTCTGCCTCTTGATTTCAGGACAGGTCACGATCTCAGGGTCCTAGGACTGAGACTCACGTCAGTTTGCACTCAGTGCAGACTGATTGTCCCTCTCCTCTTCTCCCCACTCACTCCCTCTCTCTCGCTCTCTCAAATAAATAAACTTTTAAAAAGAACTAAGTATCTGGAAAATCCTTAATCGGGCTTTATCTATATAAGATAGTATTTTCTTTTAGTGGAATTCTGAGGTATGTCACAAGGTTCTCTTTCAGCCTGTGTTGAGACAAAGTATATCTTTTCTTGTCTTCCTACTCATACTAACCAACACTTGACTATACTTAATCAATGGAAAAATCAATATTCTCTCCTTCCCCCCATTTCCTTGGTTTTCTACTTAAACAGTGGCTATAATAATATTTATCTAGGTACTCTGCAGGTGAATGAATTGTTAGAGACTTTTGAAACCCCTCAGGAAATATGCTGTAGTTAACAAAACACTCCCTAACAAGAAAGCTATAAAATGAATTCTTTATATGTAAATATCCATATCTATAAATTTTTAGTGATAAATTTGAGCATATAATTAGACCTAGGTTCTAACAGAAAACTATAAAAAATACCTGTGAAGGCAGGATTTGGGGGAGTGGCTTCAGGATACAGGAGTTATTAAGCGAACTCAAGCTTGGCCTGTCAGTCTTTGCTTCTTGAGGGTATGTCTGCCTATGAGGGGTGGCCAGTCTCCTGTCTTACCATGTTATTTATATGTTCCACTCTCAAAGGGAGTGCATTATTTGAGTTTTTCTTCCATAAAATGAAAAATTTAGAGATCTGAAATTCCATCATCCTATCGTGTCCTCACTGTGGGACCATGAAATCATAATTGATTTTGATCAATTTGATAAAGTAGAGCTTTAGTCTTCTTTGAAGGATTGGGAAAATTTAAATGAAATCATGTGTGTGAAGCAATTGACAAATAATGGAGTCCCAACAAATAGTAGCTATTATTACTACTACTATTTTGGTGTCATGCTTGGTAAATAACTACTTGCTAGATGAATCGCAGATTTGATTTTTTTCAGACCTTCTGAAAGTTTCTGGATAAAGTAACAGGGAAAGAAAAACTCACTTAATTTCACTCCCACTTCCCCCAGTCCACATAAAACATAATTCCAGGTTCATCTTCAAAGAAAAAAAATCCTGCTAAACTTCAAGCTGAAACCTTTGAGATGCACCTGCCAAATTCTGTACAAATATGAGCAATATTCACTACCTTTAGACTTTGAACAAGGTGTACATTTCCCCCAAATAAGTGCCGCAATCCTGAAAGACATATCTGATAAGTCCTTGATTGGAGTGACAAGATACAGGTCAGTCAAGTGGTGATGTCCCTAAAAAGATAACTGTTCAGAACCACAGGGGCATTAGGGAACCCATAGGAAGTAGAAGGCTACAGGGGAGACCATGCTTATGTACCAGTTCTGTCATCTCTGAACTTGCCTTCTAGCTGAAGGCAGCAACCTTAGGAAATGTGTTAAGGAGGGCCTTTGGCAGGAACTTTTGTCTGAATTGACTTAGCGATGGCCACTCGGGTCTCTGGAATGTTAGTGAGATACACATGGAGGTAGCAGACTGATTCCACTCATGCTGACCCTGGCCCTTTTCATATTTCTTGAGCAGGTAACCTGTTCTTTTTCAAAGCTGAGTAACCGTCAGGAAGGAACCATTCATAAAAACTGGAGGAAGGAAACTTATGTGAAAGGTAGAGAAAAGACCAGCATTTCAAGAGAAACAGAAGAATCCACATTTTCTAAGTCTGAGAGATGTAAACAGGCTCACTCTAGATGAAGGAGTTCAAGGAGAGATGCAGAAAGAGCTCGGAGTAGACATGAAACAGAGAAGGAAATGAACAGCTGACTGGGAGAGCTTGGGAAGAAATGGAAGATGGAAACTTTTTTTGGTGACATTGGAAATTACCTGTTACAGACCTGAAAGCCATACCAGAAGGTGCAAAAAACTGAGTCAGTACAGCTGAAGGTATCATCAGAGAGCAAATAGACTTCAGGAAGTCACACAATGACATAAAAGAAAATAATAATTTAAAAATACAAATAGAGGCAATCATCAATATCCTTGGAAAAGAAGATAGAACATAGTAAGATTGATTGGTGCTCTTAAGAAAGAAGCCTGAGCAAATTGAACAGATAAATACTTTAAAACAGTAGAAAATGCTCCATAAATAAGTAAGTGTGCAGATTAAAAAGGCCTGTCATATCCTAGAAAAAATGATGCAAGGTGACCTATTCCGGTGGCAGTATTAACCATCAAGAACAGAGAAAAGGGGGGCGTCTGGGTGGCTCAGTTGGTTAAGCGACTGCCTTCGGCTCAGGTCATGATCCTGGAGTCCTGGGATCGAGTCCCACATCAGACTCCCTGTTCGGCAGGGAGTCTGCTTTTTCTGCTGATCTCTCTCCTCTCATTCTCTCTCTCTCTCTCTCTCAAATAAATAAATAAAATCATTTAAAAAAAAAAAGAACAGAGAAAAGGTTATTTGTACCTTTTTTATATGACTGTCCTAGTAGAGTGAAGTGATAGCTCAGATGGTTTTGACATGCAGTTCCATAATGGCTAATGATGTTGAGCATCCTTTCATTGGCTTATTGACTATTCTTCAGTGAAATGTCTATTCGGATTGTCTATTTTATTATTGAATTGTAGGAATTCTTTTCCTTTAAATTTTAAAATTTCAAAGGCACCTGGGTGGCTTAGTTCGTTAAGTGCCTGCCTTTGGCTCAGGTCATAATCCCAGGGTCCGAGGGGTGATTCCTGTGGTGGGCTCTCTGCTCAGTGTGGAGTCTGCTTGTCCCTTTCCCTCTGTCCCTCTCTCCCCTGCTTATGTGTACTCTCTCTCTCTCAAATAAATAAATAAAATCTTAGAAAAATAAAATTTAAAATCTCAAATGTTTTAATGGCATTGCTGCCTACTAGGGATTTCAGAGGTGGTTTGTCAGGGACTTACCTTGGGAACAGGAGAACATTGGAGTAGCAGATAAGAGAATTCTCTGACTTATTTTTTGTAGAGCAATAGCCAGAATGGTCATTTCAGGGGGCAAATCTTATACTGCTCCCTATACTAACTTTTATGCTGTTTTTAAGAGCAAGGATGGAATCATTAATGTATCATAGCACTCTCATTCTATCTACTTTATCCTAAGCCACTTTTCCCTCTGCTGTCTGTGCTTTGGCCTCATTCACCATATCTTAGTATTTGTCCTGTGCATGCTTCTTTCTACCCCACACCTTCTACCTTCCCATATACCATTTCCTATCCTTCTGTCCTCCTTACTGCCTTCAGAGCTCAGTTCAAACACCATTTCCTCAAGGAACCCTCCTGGATACTCCATATTCTCCTCTGTTGTGCTTTTCACAGCTTTAATTAAAATATGAATTACGCATTAATTGCTTAATGTCCCAGTCCTCTGTGAGAAGGAAATCCCCACAGCGCCTGGCACCTGCCTGTTCCATTCACAAAGGACTCTGCTGCCTAATTTATAGGGCATGGAAATTGCTCAGTAAATATGCTCTGACTGAATGAATGGTAGTGGACTACCCAGTATAGTGCTCATATTCCATTTCTAGAATAAGTGCTTCAAGTCTCTGCACTCCGCTCACGAGCTCAGCCACGGAATGCACCAACCATGTCCGACTGCTGACCTCATCTATTGTGATGTGCTTTGTGTCTTTCTTCCCTCCACACATATTTAAGTAAGACATGTGTGCTGGATTGTCTTAAGGCCACCAAAATGAGTAAAATTTGAGCTGCTGGTTTTTCTTTAGTTCTCACCTAGTTCCTCACCTTTGGGATCCAGCTCACTGATCTCCCAAGGGCAGATCCTATCACTTTGGAGTACACTGAAAGTCACTGCCAGAGGCTGAGACCATAATCTTGGACTTAGCTGAGCAATTCTGGGGAGCTAACAACTTAGAAGCAGTGATCTCATTTTTGTATCTTTTTTTTGTATTTGATTTTAAAATAAGGACAACTAGATGTTAGATAGGTAGAACTGTCCACTTACCTTTCTTTCAGGTTTCTTTGAGCTAGAAGGACCTGTGCACCATTACTCCCCTTCCCAAGAATGTCCTCATCAGCCCTCAGTTAGCCTTTTTAATGTCAGAAATACTCAGAAATATCAAAGCCACATTATCATGTATCAAAAAAGTTTTTTTTAGTAAAAGGAAAAAAGTCATTTAACAAGCTTTTTTATTAAATCAGATTAAAAACATGTTAAATAGGAGGAAAGCACATATAATGGAAGGTGTGAATCTATAGGCCTCCTCTAAATATTTCAAAGAACTACTGAAAGGTTTTTGAAACACTCTTCAAAGAAAAAAAAGATATAAACCCATTATTTAGGGAAGAATTTGAGAAGTTAGCATGCAAGTAAAAGAAGGTTACATGGTTTGGCAATTGAAATAGCTGGGTTTGAATCCTGAGTCTACAACTTATCTGTGAGATACTTTGGGTCCTAATCTCTTTAGGATAGTGTACCTATTTCATATGTTTGATTTGAGGATTAAATGATAATATATGTAAAATTTCCATGTATAATTAATAAAATTTGCATAGGTGTTTAAGAGTACTAAAAATAGCTGAGTGGTCCTCACGTGGGACAATATAAACAGATCCTTGGAATGAGAGAAGTGAAGCCCAAGATAAATTATTTGATTCTAAGATAGTATCAGCCATTTTAAATGAGTTAAACTTGAACACTTCTAATAGTTTATAATGCAGTATACTGAAAGATCCCCAAATATGATCTCTGAGCCATTGTTCTTTTTTCATAATTAGATATTTATAAGATTCTTTCTCTTTCCTTCTTTCTGAGATTTAATTGACGTATAAGAGAGTGACTGTTTAAGGTGTATAAATGTGTTGATTTATTATACCAATAGTGCAGAGTTATATCACATAAGTACCTTTTTTTTGTGGTGAGAACATTCTAGCAACTTTCAAATATACAATACAGGATCATTAACCATAATCACCATGCTGTACATGAGACGCCCAGACCTTATTCATCTTATAACTGAAAGTTTATACTCAGTCATCATTCTTAAGAAGTTACAGAGAAATGGGGATGCTAAGATTGTGGGATGGAAAGGATCTCATTTCCAAAAAGAGGAATGGAGGGAGTCCATCTTAAGAAAATTATGATGCTGTTAGTTTGTGATAATTGAAAAAAGGAGGGTTAATCAGAGAATGCCCAAGACCATATTTAAGGGGCACTCATGGCAATGCAATCTAGGGGATGGAAATTGTGAAATTTTAGGTCTTACAATCAGAATGACTGAACATTTGGAAAGAGGACTCTGTTAGATTAGGTAATGGTAGCCTATGGAGAAAAGGAACAAAATTTCTGTAGAATACAAAAGAAGTTTATTGGTTATGTAAATAGTAGAATATGTGGCCTTCTTGGTCAGTGGAAGCTTTCTTCCTTGTGGTGCCCATCTCCTTCCATTTCATGGCTCCATTATTCCTCTGGTTTTTAGTGTCCTCCACATCCAGTGGGCAGAAGAGTAAAATAGTGAAGAGGGCACACCTGCTTCTTAACAACCCCAGCTAGATGTGAAAATACTTGCAAATCATTTATCTGATAAGGGATTAATTTCCAGAATATATGAAGAACACCTATAACTCAACAACAAAAACCCAAACAACATAATTCAAAAATGGGCAAAGGACTTGAATAGACATTTCTCGAAAGAAGACCTACAGGTTGCCAGTAAGCATCTGAAAAGATACACAATATTATTTGTTATTAGGGAAATGCAAATCAAAACCATAAAGAGATACTACTTCACACCTATGAAGTTGACAGGTTTTTTTTTTAAGGGAAATGTTGATAAGGATATGGAGAAATGAGAACCCTCATGCATCGCTGATGGCAGTGTAAAATGGTACAACTGCTATAGTGATTCCTCAAAAAGTTAAACACAGAATTACCTCCTGATCTACGAGTCCCCCTCTGAGGTGTATGCCTGAGAGAATTGACAACAAGAACTCAAACAGATACTTAAACACAAACGTTTGTTGTAGCATTATTCACAACAGCAAAAGGGTAGAAACTACCCATGTGCTCCCTGGTGGATGAGTGGAAGACAGATGTGGTATACAGAACAAAATATATGTACATTGGAATATTACTCAGTCATAAAAAGGAATAGAATTCTGATACATACTACAACATTGATGAACTTTGTTAACATTACCCTAAACGAAAGAAGCCAGACACAAAAGGAAGAATAGCAATATGATTTCACTTCTGTGAGGTACCTGGAATAGACAGATTCATAGAGTCAGTAGAATAGCAGTTGCCAGGGCTTGGGAGGAGGGGGTTTGGGGGTACTGTTTAATGGGTCCAAAATCTGTCTGGGGTGATGAAAATGGTCTGGATACAGTGACAATAATTACACAACATTGTGAATGTATTTAATGCCACTGAATTGAATACTTAGGGGTTAAAATGGTAAGTGCTATGTTACGTACATTTTACCACAACTGAGAAAGAAACCCAGCTGGAAAGGACACACATCTCCTTTGGTCACATTCCCTGGGCGAGAACCAGAGCCACAGACAGGTTAGGTGGCGGAGAGTTTGGGCAGTGCTGTACCAGCCCGAGCAGCCACTTCTCAAGGATGATTGCACAGTTTAGAAAGAAGACTGAGAACATTTTGTGGCCAGCCAGCTACTTTGGACACAAGAGATCAAGTTTTAAACTGTTTTCTAGTATGTATTTTGCAAGATAGTAAATCCAGTTTAGAAGCAACTTCTTGAAACTGTAGGATCAGAAGATCCTGAAAATTTCCTATCAAACATGAATGAAGTAACAGAAATATTAAAGTTTCCAGTTTACTAATTTTAAGTGTAGGAAATATTTAAGTGTAGGAATACAATGTTTCTTATGTTAGCGTGTGTTCTGTGTCCTATTAAGGCATTCTTGAATTTACTTTGCTTTGTCTCTATTTTCTGCACATGTTCTTATGTACTTTAAGCTCAAATTCTCTACGACACTCCATTTTAGGAGGGTTGCGCTTGATGACATCCCAGGCTTGGGCTTCAGATATCTCTTTGGTGTGAGTAAGAATGTTGAGTTTACTTCTGGGTGAAACATTAAGGAAACATTGCAGATAAAGTGAGAGGCTCCTTAGCATAAGGTATCCATGATGGAGAGGCAGTTCTTTCTGGAATGGGATGGATGGAAGCCATCTGTCATCCTAAGGAGTGACAGAAGATGCTGGGCTGTTGTCTTATAGGCTGGATGAGCTCCCAGCACGGTCTTCAGATCGGTATCCACCTCTACTGTGAAATATAAGAAGGTTCATGCCATGAGTCGCTCCAAAAGGCAGGACCTGGAGCCCTAGTGAAGGTTCCAGGGCAGCTACATCCTGTTCAACAAAAGAAAGATCTTCCCAGCAATTTGAAGGCTGAAGTGTGGAGAGGTCAGCTTCTGGGCAAAGTGAGTGCCACAAGTCTGGAAGGGAGACCAGACAGAGAAGCGATTTGCGGGGCTAGTTGGGGAGCTGGCTATGGCAGCTAGAACTTCTTAAATGCTCCCAAGAGTCTGTGATTCTCTCCTATACTTGCCACTGTTGGCAAACATTCCTGCAGTCTCCAAGATGAAAAGCAGAGGAGGAGTTAATGTAATGAAAGGAAGCAATTAAGATGTAAATTGTTTTCTCCCTAAGTGCCTTCACAATGTACTGAAATGTACATTCACTTTTATTCCCTTCTGTCTAGGCTGCAAACACTGGCGAACTAGGGATAGAAATGTGGAATCAAGCAGGTTATCCCCATACAAAGAGAGACCGCTAACATCTGGCTCTTTCTTTTTTTCCTTTAAAGGATATAATCAGTGTTTCATGGTGTCTCTAACGCCTGCTCTTTTATATCCTTAGTTTTAGAGGGAGAAAAATCTAATGTCGGGCAGCAATTACAGCAGCAGCATATTCAGCAAACAGTAGGCCATTTAAACTGAGGACAGTTATTAATGGGATTAGAACAGTAATAAAACTTTATAGAGGAGTTTAATAACTCATTTACAGACCATGAAACAAAGCTAATAGTCAACCTTTATGGGTGAAGTGTTCTATTTGTCCTGTGGTCTACTGCTTTGACTTTTAGTCAAATGTCAAGAGATTACTTAGATTTCAAACACCAGTCTGCATCTTATTGTTAAAGCAGGTAGAATTTTGCACACTTAAAAAATGAGTCCCCAGAGAGCAATGATATAGCATTAACATTTTTAATAAAATGTAAGGTATCTGCTCTTTCCATCTATAGATATATAAATGAGTGATTGGAAAACAATAAAATGATCTATATAAGCACCAAACTTTGGATTTAATCCAGTCATTTTCTCTAGGTGTCTCTTGGTTGTTAGCTATAAATGGCTGAACAAATCAGTACATTTACCTCTCATTATGTTAACAACCTATACCACAGTGGAGTCTGTCTGGGCATCATAGCTGGTTCTCTCCTCCTTCCTAACAGCTGTCTTTCACTGCCCCATGCCCAGAGAATCTCCTTTCCTTTGGAGATGGTTGCCTGATTTGGATTTTGTTTCTTTACATTTCACTCCATAGTCTTTTTTTTGAACCCCAGTTTTTAGAGTTGGGATATTCCTAAAAGTCACTTACTCAAACCCCTTGTTGTGCATATGATGAAAGCAAGGCCAACGGGTGCAGAATCTTGCCTGGGGGATGGGAGGTACAGTAGGAAAGTAGCTAAGATGACCCCTAGATGCAGAGGTTCTAAACTTGAGCCCCCTTCGCTCCCTAGCCTTCAGCAAGGGCTGGCTCACCTCTGTCTCCAGAACACCAAGTATTTAACACAAGGTACTTGGTACCAGCCATTAGGTATTATTTTCTGCTCTCCTTTGGAACCCAGATTTCGCTATAGTTCTGTTTGCTCTCAGTGAAATGGACTGGAACAATGCCCTCTGTCTTTGAGGCTAATCTTGCTGATGACTTGAGGTCCCTCCCTTATAGACACAATTCAGCATCCTCTCCCTTGATGTCCCTGGTGACCAGTGGCATACATTTTCTTTCTTTTTGAGACATGGCCAGTGTTTAGAAAAGGCATCACTGCTTAGAGAATAATGGTATGCATTTTTTAATCCTGGGTTTCCAACAACTGCGCTCTGTAGCTAGAAAAGACATTCGCCCTAGCACTCTGACAATAAAGACAAAAGAAAGGATGATTGTTTGGGCACTGGTCTATTTTATGAAATTGAAGCAGTAAACAGATTGGTGGCATGGCTTTTCATTCGGTACTCAGTCCTCCTAATCATATCTTGACAGAATGGCCAGTCCAAAGGGTTTTACTAAGATAGCCTAATCGGGTATTTGATGGATAAAGGGTTGCTCATCTAGATTTTTCGGTATAAGATCAGGCATATCATTTTTGCTCAATAAATACTTTTTGAATGAATGAATGAACAAATGAACTAAAAAAATTAGGTAATTAAAGATAATTACACATGGTATGTACTTGTGAGTCCATCAGATGAGAACAGTTCCTATAAAAATAATAATAATAATAGCAACAACAGTTATAAGAAGTGGGATCCCAAAAGGTCTTTTTCAAATAATAGCAACAACAGTTATAAGAAGTGGGATCTTTTTCAAATAATAGCAATAACAGTTATAAGAAGTGGGATCCCAAAAGGTCTTTTTCAAAGACCCAGCCATCTAGCACTGAACACTGTTAATGGGGTTTGCCTCTGTCTGGTTCTCTACCAGGCAAGAGGGATGTCTCTTGAGGAAAACCAGCCACCCAAATCCAGAGAGCCCACAAAGGGGCTATCAGAATGGCAGCATGAAAATAGAAACCTGATTTTGACTTTGTGGGTTATTTTACTTTATATATGATATATCTGATACATGTTGTTAGATCATATATCTATGGGCCAAAAATGTATGTATGTATGTATAAATGGAAACCTTTCACAAGCCTCATCTCTACTGCATAGCAAAACCCAAATTAAACAAACAAACAAAAAACCTTGAACTTTTCTCCCAAATGTGAACTTTCCAGTTAAATGTGTCTAATTCTCGTCTAATTCTTTCTGGTTGAAGATAGCCTGATTGCAAGTCTATTTGTAGTCTGTTCAACATCCATCTCTCTCTCCTCCCGAAAGCAGAGGCTGGATCTATAGCAGTGTTTTGTTTGTCCTTGTGGGGGCAGGGGGAAGGTAGGGGCTCTGTGGCTCCCCTTATGATGAGACACAAATGAAATAAGTGTTTTTTTTTTTAACTAATTTTATTTTAATGGTATGAAATACATTTTAGTTTTTAATCAGATATGTTTCATTATTTTTGAAAATAAGATTTAGTATTTTATGAGAGAGCAGTTTGCAGATTTGGTTTGGTTTATTTTTTCTTTTTTTTTTTTTTTTTTTTTTTTTTTTTTTTAAAGATTTATTTATTTATTTATTTGACAGAGAGAGAGATCACAAGTTAGGCAGAGAGAGAGGAGGAAGCAGGCTCCCTGCTGAGCAGAGAGCCCGATGTGGGACTCGATCCCAGGACTCTGAGATCATGACCTGAGCTGAAGGCAGCGGCTTAACCCACTGAGCCACCCAGGCGTCCCGGTTTATTTTTTCTTAATGAGTAGATTTTTCTTTTTTGTCCTTCATGTGGCTTTGATAGATTAAAAAAATTTTTTTTATAAACATATAATGTATTATTATAATGTATTATTACAGGTCTGTGAACCGCCAGGTTTACACAGTTCACAGCACTCACCATATCACACACCTTCCCCAATGTTCATAGCCCCACCACCCTCTCCCAAGATTTTTTTTTTAAGGAGCTGTTTTAGGGGGCATCCATGTGGCACAGTTGGTTAAACATTGGATTCTTGGTTTTGGCTCAGATTGTGATCTGAATCTGAGATCAAGGCCTGCACTGAGCTCCAAACCCTGTGCAAAGTCAGCTTGAGATTCTTTCTTCCTCTCCCTCAGCCCCTCCCACTTATGCTTTCTCTCTCTCTCTTTCTTAAATAAATCTTTTTAAAAAATAAGCAGTTTTAGGTTTACAGAGAAGTTGAACAGGAAGTACAAAGATGCCCCGTCTCTCCCCTTTCCTCTAACCCCCTGCACAGATTCCCCTCTTGTAACATACTGATGTTAATATTTGTTATAATTGGTGAACCAATATCGATACATAATTATTATATAGAATTCATAGTTTACTTTATGGGTCACTCTTTGTATTGCATGGTTCAATGGGTTTTGCCAAGTGCAGTGTCATATAGAATGGTTCTACTGTCCCCCAAATCTCCTATGCTACATGTATTCATCCTTCTCTCTGTCCCACTCCAACCCCCTGATCTTTTTAATGTCTCTATAGTTTTACCTTTGTCATGTATTTGGAATCATATAGTTTGCACCCTTTTCATACTGGCTTCTTTTATCTACAGTATACATTTAAGACTTTCTCTGTGTCTTTTTGTGGCTTGATGGCTCATTTCTTTTTATTGCTGAATAATATTCCATTGTATATACCATATTTATTCTATCAGACTGTCACAGTTTGTTTATCTACTTGAAAGACATCTTGGTTGTTTCCAAGTTTTAGCAATTATGAATAAAGCTGCTGTAAACCTGTCTGTGCAATTTTTTGTGTGGACTGAAGTTTTTCAGCTCATATGAGTTAATACCAAAGGGCACAGTCGCTAGACTGTACGGCAAGCCTACATTTAGTTTTGTAAGAAAGTGACAAACTGTCTTCAAAGTGGCTGTGCCATTTTGTATTCCTCCCCGCCGTGAATGAGAGTTCTTGTTGCCCCACATCCTCACCAGCATTTGGTGTCCATGTTTTGAGTTCTTACCATTCTAGTAAGTTTATGATGGTATCTCATGTGATTTGCAGTTCCCTAACCCCATGTGATGTGGGGCATCTTTTCATATGTTTATTTGCCATCTGTGTATCTTCTTTGATGAAGTATGTGTTCAGATCTTTTGACTGTTTTTTAATTGAATTGTTTGTTTTCTTACTGTTGAGCTTTAAGTATTCTTTGTATATTTTGGCTACAGGTCCTTTTTCAGATATGTGTTTTGTAAATATTTGTTCCCACTCTGGCCTGTCTTTTTATTTCCTTCTGGTTTACTTACTTTTGATACTTGGTTTTAATGATTGCTATCGCTGAAAAATGAGTCTCATAACGGTGCATAGATGTGCGTGGAGAATGTGCACCATTGACTCTGCTTCCTAAATTATACTTATTTTCAAGATCATAAACCAGTTATGCAAAGATTTGTTAATAATTTATTTAGCAAAATATCATTTTCCCAGAACATTGCCTATTCTTACAAACTAATTGAAACATTTTGCATTCTTATATAGATTCAAGACCTACTGAGATTTCCTTGGAAAACATTTAAATAGGTGTGAAATAGCTTTAAATTTTTTTGGTCATATTTTATTTACTTTTTATTGAGCTTTAACAGGCAGTAATAAAATAGACTAATTTTAAGCATACAACCTAATGAATTTTTACATATGTATGAACATATGTAAAACATATGTAAAACCAACATATAAATCCAGAGTAAGAACATTTTTACTACAACAGAAAGTTCCTTCAAATTCATTTCCAGTCCATGCTTTACCCAGAGCTAATCAGTATTCTGATTTCTAGAACTATTGATTAGTTTGTCTGTTCTTGAACTTCATATAAAAGAAATACAAAATAGTTCCACTTTTGTGTCTGGCTACTTTCATACCATAATTTCTCAGAAAGTCATCTGCATTGTTCCTTTTTATATGTTTTTTTAATTTAAAAAATTGCCATATAGTATCCCATTATATGACTATATTGCAGTTTCTCTTTTCCTACTGATGAGCATTTGGCTTGTTTTCACTTAATGGCTAGTTTTTTTTTTTTTTTTTTAAGATTTTATTTATTTGTCAGGAAGAGAGAGAGAGCATGAGCGAGCACAAGCAGGGGAGAATGACAGGCAGAGGGAGAAGCAGACTCTCCACTGAACAGAGAGCCCGATGCCAGGATCTGTCCCAGGACCCTGGGATCATGACCAGAGCTGAAGGCAGACACCTGACTGACTAAGCCACCCAGGCATCCCATACTTTATGGCTATTATGAATAGTGTTGCTGTTAATATTCTTTTACACATGTTTTTGTGGCCATATCCCCTCACTTGTTTTGGATACAGACAGAACCACACACACATGCATGTGCACACACACACACACACACACACACACTTACAAGTAAGATTGCTGAGTCTTAGGGAAGATGTATATATTAGTCTTCAGAGATTTTTTTTTTTTTTTAAGATTTTATTTATTTGACAGAGACACAGTGAGAGAGGGGACACAAGCAAGGGCAGTGGGAGAGGGAGAGGCAGGCTTCCTGCTGAGCAAGGAGCCCCATGTGGGTCAATCCCAGGACCCTGGGATTGTGACCTGAGCTGAAGGCAGGTGATTAACAACTGAGTGCCCCAGGCTCCCCAGTCTTCAGAGATTTTACTAAACAGTTTTCTAAAGTGTTCTGCTGATTTGCCTACCAACTGCCTCTATAAGAGAATTACAGTTGCTCTGCATATTTGGTATTCATCTTTTTAATTTTAGTCTTTCTATTGGTGTGTAAGTAGTATCTTACTATGTTCTTAATATGTAACATTTTCATAAGTTGGTTGGCCATTTGAATATCTTTTTGTGTCCCTGTGCATATCTTTCACTCATTTCTAAAATTGGCTTTTTGGGTATCTAATTACTTTATAGGATTCTTTATGTATTCTAGGTAAGATTCCTTTGTTGGATATGTATTGTTTTCAGTTCTGTAGTGTGCTTTATATACTCCTCAACTGCAAACTTCATGAGCAGCTGTTCCTAATTTAATGAAATCTTATATTTTTATAGTTAATGTTTTATTGTGCCTTATTTAAGAAATTTTGCCAAAGTCTCAAAGATCTTCTACTATGCTTTTTTCTAGAAGCTTTATCATTTACCTTTCATATGTAGATCCATGAAACATTTCAAATTAATTTTTGTGTATAGTATGATATAATGGCCATGGCTTCTTTTTTTCTTTTTAATCTCCTACACTGTGTACTTAAAGGCCTTTTCTTTTTGTCTTATTTTCCTTATGGTATAGATTTGAGATTTTTAAGGAACAGTCTTACTATAGTACTTTTAGTCACCCAGTCAGATGATGCTGGAAACATTCTCAAAAATCTTTTGTAAAAATGCTCTCCATAGTGGTTCACATTTCCACTTAATGTTTTAACTTCCTCACCATGCAGGAATGGTGAAATGTGTGTTAAGGAGTGGAGGGTGAGTGAGTGTGTTAGCACCTGCTGGATAAATTCTTGACAGCTTGTTTGTTATCACAGAATCTCAGCAACTACCTTTTTGTAAAGAAAAAAAAAAAACTGCATAAATCATCTTCAAGCTTAGCAGCTCTTCTAACATTTTAACCATAAGATAAGAAGTGAATCCATGTGTTTTTCTGATCATTCTGCTTCTCATTACAATATTTGTAAAGATTTGTCTTTGTCAAGATCTTGCTTTTCCAAAACTCACATCAGTGGCCTAGTCTTTGGGAGTGGGCATTCTTAACATGGGTTGCCTGGGTTTGAGTCCTGGCTGTGCAGCTGAAAGCCACTATGACCTTGGGCAGGTCTTCCCTTTTGCCTCAGTGGCCGCACCTGTGACAGTAGGTTTAATTACAATATCAAGCATAGGGGATTGTTGCAAATGTTACACAAGAATGAATGTAAAGAATTCAGAATATTGTCTTGCCCGAAGTTCATATTTTGTAAATATTTGTTATGCATATAGTCATGTATGGATGGGTGTTTATTTAATTTTGTTATTTTTCCTCTAACATATTGTGTATTTCTGCCATTCGGTACCTCTACTGCAGCAGTTTGCCAGTGAATGATGCTAGAACAAATTTTACTTATGGAGTTATGTTTCTGAGAATAATTTTATAAAATATTGATATTGAAATAGATACTCTATAAGTGATTTCACTTACGCAGGTTTTAATAAAAACCTCTCTAGTAAAAAAGTTATTGACTGTCAGGAATATATCATTTCCAGTACATCTTTTCTTTAGTGACTCATAGAAAAAGTAATTATGTGACTATTTTTTGGTAGGAACAGAATTTCTTAATAGTATGACTGGAATCAATTTGAGATAGCTATATTGTAATCCAACCTCTCATAATATATAATTTGTTCTAATACTTGCTGCTTCTAGTTTTCAGCAAGATTTAAAAAATATTGCAAACAATATATATTGATAAAGATTAAATTTCAGGTTCTGTTTCTTTGTTTTTTTTTCGGTTGGATGTTATTTCAACCATTTTTACAGTGAGAAGAAAAGTGTTGTAAAGTGTGAAACCACATAGGGGCTTCTGCATATTTATCATTAAGTTCCATAAAATATTGAGAGGTACTAGAATCAAATGAAATATAGAGATTTATTTTTCTTCTTGGGTGCTTAGTCTTACATTTTCTTGCTAATTATGACAGATCGCTATTTCTAGCTAAAGTGTCAGGACAAAATATATAGCAAATTCATTGTAACAGTGGTAGTTGTCATAATTTAAATTTTTAAAGCTGCTTTTCAGATCTGATTAGCTTGTCTTTTTTTTTTTTTACTTTTTTTGTTAGTTTTAATTTAATTTAATTTAATTTTTTCAGTGTTCCAAGATTCATTGTTTATGCACCACACCCAGTGCTTCATGCAATCCATGCCCTCCTTAATACCCACCACCAGGCTCACCCAACCCCCCACCCCCTCCCCTCTAAAGCCCTCAGTTTGTTTCTCAGAGTCCTCAGTCTCTCATGCTTTGTCTCCTCCTCCGATTTACCCCAATTCACTTTTCCTTTCCTTCTCCTAATGTCCCCCATGATATTCCTTATGTTCCACAAGTAAGTGAAACCACATGGTAGTTGACTTTCTCTGCTTGACTTATTTCACTCAGCAGAATCTCTTCCAGTCCTGTCCATGTTGCTACAAAAGTTGGGTATTCATCCTTTCTGATGGAGGCATAATACTCCATAGTGTATGTGGACCATATCTTCTTTATCCATTCGTCTGTTGAAGGGCATCTTGGTTCTTTCCACAGTTTGGCGACCGTGGCCATTGCTGCTATAAACATTGGGGTACAGATGGCCCTTCTTTTCACTACATCTGTATCTTTGGGGTAAATACTCAGTAGTGCAATTTCAGGGTCACAGGGTAGCTCTATTTTTAATTTTTTGAGGAATTTCCACACTGTTTTCTAAAGTGGCTGCACCAACTTGCATTTCTACCAACAGTGTAAGAGGGTTCTCCTTTCTCCACATCCTCTCCAACACTTGTTCTTTCCTGTCCTGTTAATTTTGGCCATTCTTTTTTTTTTTTTTTTTTTTCCTGATTTTTATTTTTATTTTTTATTTTTTTTTTTTATACTTTTTTAATTTTTTATAAACATATATTTTTATCCCCAGGGGTACAGGTCTGTGAATCACCAGGTTTACACACTTCACAGCACTCACCAAATCACATGCCCTCCCCAATGTCCATAATCCCAACCCCTTCTCCCAAACCCCCTCCCCTCGGCAACCCTCAGTTTGTTTTGTGAGATTAAGAGTCACTTATGGTTTGTCTCCCTCCCAATCCCATCTTGTTTCATTTATTCTTCTCCTACCCACTTAAGCCTCCATGTTGCATCACCACTTCCTCATATCAGGGAGATCATATGATAGTTGTCTTTCTCTGCTTGACTTATTTCGCTAAGCATGATACGCTCTAGTTCCATCCATGTTGTCGCAAATGGCAAGATTTCGTTTCTTTTGATGGCTGCATAGTATTCCATTGTGTATATATACCACATCTTCTTGATCCATTCATCTGTTGATGGACATCTAGGTTCTTTCCATAGTTTGGCTATTGTGGACATTGCTGCTATAAACATTCGGGTGCATGTGCTCCTTTGGATCACTACATTTGTATCTTTAGGGTAAATACCCAATAGTGCAATTGCTGGGTCATAGGGCAGTTCTATTTTTAACATTTTGAGGAACCTCCATGCTGTTTTCCAGAGTGGCTGCACCAGCTTGCATTCCCACCAACAGTGTAGGAGGGTTCCCCTTTCTCCGCATCCTCGCCAGCATCGGTCATTTCCTGACTTGTTGATTTTAGCCATTCTGACTGGTGTGAGGTGATATCTCATTGTGGTTTTGATTTGTATTTCCCTGATGCCGAGTGATATGGAGCACTTTTTCATGTGTCTGTTCGCCATCTGGATGTCTTCTTTGCAGAAATGTCTGTTCATGTCCTCTGCCCATTTCTTGATTGGATTATTTGTTCTTTGGGTGTTGAGTTTGCTAAGTTCTTTATAGATTCTGGACACTAGTCCTTTATCTGATATGTCGTTTGCAAATATCTTCTCCCATTCTGTCAGTTGTCTTTTGATTTTGTTAACTGTTTCCTTTGCTGTGCAAAAGCTTTTGATCTTGATGAAATCCCAGTAGTTCATTTTTTCCCTTGCTTCCCTTGCCTTTTGCGTTGTTCCTAGGAAGATGTTGCTGTGGCAGAGGTCGAAGAGGTTGCTGCCCGTGTTCTCCTCAAGGATTTTGATGGATTCCTTTCGTACATTGAGGTCCTTCATCCATTTTGAGTCTATTTTTGTGTGTGGTGTGAGGAAATGGTCCAATTTCATTTTTCTGCATGTGGCTGTCCAATTTTCCCAGCACCATTTATTGAAAAGGCTGTCTTTTTTCCATTGGACATTCTTTCCTGCTTTGTCGAAGATTAGTTGACCATAGATTTGAGGGTCTATTTCTGGGCTCTCTATTCTGTTCCATTGATCTATGTGTCTGTTTTTGTGCCAGTACCATGCTGTCTTGATGATGACAGCTTTGTAATAGAGCCTGAAGTCCGGAATTGTGATGCCACCAACGTTGGCTTTCTTTTTCAATATCCCTTTGGCTATTCGAGGTCTTTTCTATTCTAACAGGTGTAAGGTGGTATCTCAATGTGGTTTTGATTTGAATCTCCCTGATGGCTAGTGATGAAGAACATTTTTTCATGTGTCTGTTAGCCACTTGTATGTCTTCTTTAGGGAAGTGTCTGTTCATGTCTTATGGCCATTTTTTGACATGATTATCTGTTTTTTGGGTGTTGAATTTGAGGAGTTCTTTATAGATCTTGGATATCAGCCCTTTGTGTGTAGTGTCATTTGCGAATATCTTCTCTCATTCCGTGGGTTACCTGTTTGTTTTGTAGACTGTTTCCTTTGCTGTGCAGAAGCTTTTGATCTTGATGAAGTCCCAAAAGTTCACTTTTGCTTTTGTTTCCTTTGCCTTTGGAGACATATCTTGAAAGAAGTTGCTGTGGCCGATGTTGGAGATGTTATTGCCTATGTTCTCCTCCTAGATTTTGATAGCTTCCTGCCTCATGTTAAGGTCTTTCAACCATTTCGAGTTTATCTTTGTGTATGGTGTAAACGAATGGTCAAGTTTCATTCTTCAACACATAGCTGTCTAATTTTCCCAACACCATTTATTGGTGAGACTTTTTTCCACTGGTCATTGTTTTTAACATCATGATGTGGGGAAGGAATACTGTAGGGATCAGAATCGCTCTGAATCTTTGTTTGCTTGTGTTATTAGTATTACCTTCAATTCCACTTTTTTTTGTTGTTGTTACAGCAATCATTATAAGGTACTCATCTTCTTTTTGATTTGTTAGTTATTATTATTAATTTGGTTAAAACGAGATAGAGCAATTGGTACATCCATTTAACCAAAGGTACATGAGCTGCTATGATGTCCCAGTGAGGTGAAATTTTACAAAACCCATGGCCCGCTCTGCCTCCCTGAATCTTGCTGCCCCCAGCCTTTTGTCTAGATACCAAGTACCCCTGACTGTGTGCAGAAGAATGATACATCCAGTGAAAAGACCAGCTGTTGGTGGGTTTTCTTAGTTGCTTGGTAAAAATAATTACAGTAAGTATTAATATTTTTAAAAACACACTCTAGTAGGTCACTTTGGAGACATCTGTTCAAAAATAAGAAAACACCTGCTTCAGTGCCAGAGAACAGGGAAAGGATTCATTAATGAAGGACTAAGGGTTAGAAAGCAAGAAAGGAGATTTGAGAGAAAAAATTAACAGAGAAGGTAATATAAAATTGGTGGGAAGGTAAAGAAAAATCATAAAAGATTCCAAAAAGGAAGAAGAAAAAGGTAGAAGAAAAAGCAGCAGCAAGAAAAAGAGAATGATTATAATCCAGGATTTTTGCAGTCCTCTTGCTTCTTGCCTCAAGACTCGGACAAGCAAGGTGCATGAGTCATGGTCAGCTCCCACTCTCTTCCCTATAGTATATACCGTACCCACACTTAGGAAACCCATCTAACCACGCTCTCAGCTTGTTTGGGTTGTGGAATAATTGTCTCCAGGGCCATAAGATGAGTGGGAAGATGCATACAGCAGCCCAAGTACCTTCTCTTTGGCTTCTGCTGCTGTTTCTTTGTCCTGGAGACCTGAGGTTCTCTTTTGGATTCCTCCCTCCACAGAAATGAATGTCAGTGCCAGCAGGGTTGGAAAAAGGAACTATAATGTGGATTAAAAATGTTAATATTCCCCATAATCTAATTTTTTAAAAAGATTTTATTTATTTATTTGACAGAGAGAGAGATCACAAGTAGGCAGAGAGGCAGACAGAGAGAGGAGGAACAGACTCCCTGTTGAGCAGAGAGCCCGATGCAGGACTCCATCCCAGGACCCTGAGATCATGACCTGTGCCGAAGGCAGAGGTTCAACCCACTGAGCCACCTAGGCGCCCCGTCCCATAATCTAATTTTTAAAGATAATTGCATTCATGTTTGTATAGGTTATGTGAGACAGGCATTTCTAGTTTGGTTTTTCTTACTATATTGTCAATTAAAAGAATAACATTACAGAAAATACATTTGACAAAAGGTAACACCTATTTATAATTTTGAAACTATTGGCTTACTAAAATTAGAAGGGAATTATTTTCAGTTGGTAAAGAATATTAAAAAAAAAAACCTAAAGCAAAAGTCATATTCAACATTAAAACATCAGAATATTGACAATTTCACCCTGCAATTGGAACAAATAAAAAATGTTCACCATCACTATGTTTAAAATTGATAAGTCCTGCCCAATGCAATAGGTATATGAAAAAAAAGATGCATAAGAATTAGAAAGAAATAATACTATCATTATTTTCAGATGACATGAATGTGAACCTAGCGAATACAAAAGAATCAGTGCAGTACTGAAATTAACATGCAAATTTATCAAGGTCACCAGTTATAAGGTCACTATAAAATGTCAGTTGACATAAGATCAATATTAAGAAAACCACAGATTTCCCCTAACAATACATAAAAATTGAAGGATGGTTCCATTTATAATAGTATCCAAAAAATCAAATACTTAGGAATAAATCTAATGGGCAAAACTTACTGTACTTAAATCTACAAAACATTGAGAGATATATACAAGGGTGTTGATAGCAAAATATTTGTAGTACCAAAACACTGGAGACTCTTCCAACACCCATCAACGTGAGAATATTTAAATACGCTGTGATGTAGTCACAAATACAGGGCCATATAGCACTACTCTACAGTTAGTGTCTTATGCATGGATCTCATGAACATAACGTGGGATTCTAATTACACAAAATACAAAGTCAGCAGCTCATTCTTGATGTTAGGAGTCAGGGTCCATAATGACTTTTGGGGAGGGAGATAATGTCTAGAGGGGGCACAAGAGGAATCTGGGTGCCGATGATGTTCTTTCTTTAGCTGTGGGCTCTTTACATGTGTTCAGTTTGGAAAATTTCATCTGTGTACTTGGGATATTTATATTTTTTTATATCTACTGCACATCAGTAAAAGTGTTTTCTAAAAGAGTCTAGTATTTCTTAGAGATGCAGGCAGTGGCTTACCATTGGGTATATGGGTACCTAGATTCAGGTTCATCAGATTGGATTGTCATTTGGCACCGCTTTTCGTGATAGCTGTGTGACCTTGCATCCCACAAGCACACGTGTGAGCTGCTTCATCATCTGTAAGATGGGGATAATGTCATTGTTATTTAGTTATATTGAGAATTTAATATGGCACATAGATGTCATTGAGAAGAATGCTCATTTTCTTCCCTTTAAGGGACACTGTATATTATATACACATAATATATCTATGATAAAAAGCAACAATTCAGTGAATTTTAAATTACAACTCATGATAAGATTCAGAATGATATATCTACCAACAAACTGAAAATATGTTTATAGTTTACATTTATAAATCAAGTATAACTATATGTTTATGTGGCTATGTTCAAAGACAGAGCAAAGTTCATGGAAACGTTTTTACAGTGACAGTATGGCCATTTATTTTTTCCCCTCTAAGAGCTATTATGTATAATAAAATGTATCATTAGTTACATTTAGGTTGTTATAGACGATAAGTTGGGTTCTAATAATGATTTTTCTCCCTTTGCAGGTTGTCAGATTTAATCATTAGGTAATCAGGCATTGATGGAAATGAAATTCAAAGTTATGCTCTACATTTCCATATTTGCATACATCAGTCTGAAGACCTGAGCCGTTTTATAGTCCCAAATAACAGAAGTGGCTTTTATTTCCACCCACTTAGTCATTCACATATTCATTTATTTAAATGCTTGATGAGAACTGATTTCAGCCACTATTCCAGGCACTGGTTAGTGGATAAAACAAAGGCTTTTGTCTTAACAGTGATTCTTTATTGTCTTTCTCCCCCAGAATACAATCTGTGTCAAATATTTGTTAGATCATGACATGACAATGAGGGGGGTAGAACACGTGACATGAGGTTATGCACAGGATGACTGAGGAAGTCCTGTCTTTTAAGATGGCATTTGAGCAGAGATGTGAAGGAAGAGTCATACCGGTGTGTTTGGGGGAGGAGGGACACGCATTTTCTACCTGACCAACTTGAATATACCCTACTCTTAAATCAAAATCAAACACCCAATCTGTTGGGTTTTTGTTTGTTTGTTTTTGTTTTTTTTAGTGTGAAATTCAAGAAACAAAACAAAGGAAAAGAGAGAAAAACACAGATTTACATACAGAGAATAAGCTGGTGGTTTCCGAAGTGGTGGTGGATAGGAGGATGAGTGAAATAGATGAGGGTAAAGAGTACACTCACGGTGAGGAGCACTGAGTGATGGATATTATTGTTGAATTACTGTATTTTATACCTGAAACTAATATAACACTGTATGTTAATTACACTTCCAATTTTAAAAAACACCCAAAATAAAAGTTCTACAAGTCTTTCTATGGAACATTTTTGTTGTTTTCCGTTTTCTTTGCTTTAGTTTTATATTTTTTGGACACAACCAAAATGGCCTATACTATTGATTCAAATGACTAGTTCCGAATGTTGAAGTTCCAGAATTCTAGTGTTTCTAGTTCTAGCTTCTTTTTTCAGGGCCTTGCTTTTTTGTTGTTGGTGGTGGTGATAACGTTTTTTTAAAATTTATTTTTAATTGAAGGGTAGTGGCATATAATATTAGCTTCAGGTGTACAATTTAGAGATTCAACATTTCTATACATTTTGAAGTGCCCGACAAGATAAGTGTCCTGACCTTCTGTCAGCATATACAAATTTGTTACAGTGTTGTTGGCTGTAATCCCTATGCTGTATTTTTATCCCCCTGACTTAATTATTTTATAAATGGAAGTTTATACCCCTTAATACCCTTCATCTGTTTCACTCATCCCTCCACCCCTAATCCTTTTGGCAACTACCAGATCCCTGTAATTGAGTCTATTTCTGGGTTTTGTTTGTTTTGTTTTTTAGAGTCCATGTATAAATGAAATCATATGGTACTTGTCTTTCTCTGTGACATACTTTACTTAGCATTATACTCTCTAGGCCCATCCATCTTTTCACAAATGGCAAGATTTCCTTTCTCTTTTCATGGGTGAATAATGTTTCATTATGTGTGTATGTGTGTACATATGTATGTGTGTATATACATATGCCATCCTCTTTGTGTATTCATGTTATCCAGGGACACTCAAGTTGCTTCCATATCTTGGCTATAAACATAGGGGCACGTATATCTTTTGGAATTAGTGAGTTTATTTCTTTAAATAATTACCTAGTAATGGAATTACTGGATTATATGGTATTTCTATTTTTAATATTTTTTGGGAAACTCCATACTGTTTTCCAAAGTAGCTGCATCAATTTACATTTCCACCAGCAGTGCATGGGGTTACTTTTTCTCCACGTCTTCACTAACACTTGTTATATCTTGTGTGTTTATTTTTGTTTTGTTTTGTTTTGTTTTAATGTTAGCCTTTCTGACTGATGTGAAGTGATATATCCTTGTGGTTTTGACTTGCATTTTCCTGATGGCTAGTGATATTGAGCATCTTTTCACATGCTGTTGGCCAACTGTATGTCTTCTTTGGAAAAATGTCTATATAGTTCCTCTACCTATTTTTTAATTGTTTGGGGGCTTTTTGGTGTAGGAGTTCTTTACTTATTTTGGATATTAACCCTTTATCAGATATGTCATTTGCAGATATTTCTCCATTCAGTAGGTTGCATTTCCTTTTTATTGATGGTTTGTTTCCCTGTGCAAAAGCTTTTTTTTGTTGTTGGTCCTTGATTAATGTAAAAATCTATTGACATCCTGAATAAGATTCAGATTTTTTTTTTTCAGAAGGAGAGTATGGGCTTTCTTTTTTTATGTTTTAGAACATTAAAATACAGCTATTAATCATCAGCTTTCTTCTTTTTTTTAAAAGATCCCCTCCAAAAAAACTCCCAAATGATGTATAAAGCATGCATACAAAATACATATATGTTATAATTTTAAGTTAAATTTCAAGTTAAAAATATACATAGTTATTTAGGATAATTTTTCAACCAGCTCAGAACTCCGTGTTTTTAATATTTTTCAACAATCTAAACTACATAGCTGATTTATTAAAAAAATAAAAAAAAGTACTCCATGGCATTAACAGGAACTTTTTTGAGAATTTTAGAATGGACAGGACCTTGAGAGCTCTTCTGATATGATGCCTTACTGACACTGAATAGGTCTGGAAGACGGTGGGGTACTGGACTAGAGCTGACAACTGTGACCTGAAGTCTCTGAAACAAAGCCCTTCTCTCTCTTTCCTACATCAGCCACAGATCACAGCATACTCATAAAGAGGAGCTCATGTCACAATTATTTGTATAGGTGATCACTGGCACTGGAATGTTTTACACATATCTATTTTAACAACCAAATTTTAATCTCTTGTTGGCTTTGCTATTTGCCTCTCTGCTCCCTGTACCAGAGCCAGCACATCCACTGATGGCCCTTGGGGACACTAATTAGACCTTAAGAAATGTCCATCTCTGTAAGATAGTTTTGTTGCAGTTATGGCACTCCTTGTGAGAATTACTATATGGTCAAATAAACCAAAGGAACAGAAAGATTACTCACAAATAGGGCCCTCCCTTTCTTTCATGCAAGGGACATTTCAGGTCTCCGGAGAAGTGCTGGAGTATTCAGTAAATGGTCCCAGAATGATTATTTGTCATTATGAGGATGAAAGAGAAAGTGGACCTCTACTTGACACCATTCATGAAAACCAAGTCCAGGAGCTTTATGTATCTAAATGTAAAAGACTATCCTTTAAAAACTTTTGGAAGAAAATATAAGAGAATGCCTTTATGATCTCAAGATATGTAAAGATTCCTTAAACACTAATCACAAAAAAGGACTGATTTAGTACCTCAAGTTTTTAAAAATTTGCTTATCATAATACACCATCTAAAAAGTAAAAAGACAAGGCATAAATCGAGAGAAGTTATTCTTGACATACATGATTGACCTAGCATTAACTTCCTGTGTCTATGAAGAGCTCCCTGAATTCAGAAAGAACTGACAAAGACAAGCCAATAGAAAATTAAGCAAAAGTAGTAAATAGGCATTTACTGAAGAGATAAATGACAAATAAATATGAAATCATAAACAAATAAAAAAACAGCCTTTTTATTAATAGGGAGATATAAATTAAGTTCTTTTTTTTTTTTTTTTTTTTAAAGATTTTATTTATTTATTCGACAGAGAGAGATCACAAGTAGGCAGAGAGGAAGGCAGAGAGAGAGGAGGAAGCAGGCTCCCTGCTGAGCAGAGAGCCCGATGCGGGACTCGATCCCAGGACCCTGAGATCATGACCTGAGCCGAAGGCAGCGGCTTAACCCACTGAGCCACCCAGGCGCCCTATAAATTAAGTTCTTGATGAGATACCATTTTATACTATTAGATTAATTCTGGATCCGTGGTGAAGAAGCCACGTGAACGCTGTATATTCATAACCCCGCTGTGGCTGATAGACACGCTACCTTGTAAAATTGAATATCTGTATATCCTTTGAGAATTCCTCTTCTACAAATCTTAGAGAAATTTTTGCATAAGTTAGTCAAGGGAAATATACAAAAATATTCATATCAGCATGGAAACAACACCAGTAAACATCAGTAGAACAATGGATAAATAAATGTGGCAAAATCCTACAGAAGAATATTTTTCAGCCATGAAATGAATGAATCAAAGCCAAATACACAAACTATTAAGAGAAAATACAAGCTGCACAATTCCATGCATAGTGTAAAAACCAATTTTATAAAACTCAAGATTAAACAATACATTTAGGGATACATATATGTAATAAGACTGGAAGCAAAAGCAAGGGAATAAAACACTCAAAATGTAGAACAGTAGATGTATCTAGGGAGGATTATCTAGGCATATTATAGGGAATTGGTGATATTCTAATTTTCAAGTTGAGTATAACATTTATGGATGTTCATTTTATTATGCTTCATAATCTATTGATTATATCAAAATATCATAAAATCTAATGAAAAATCAGAACTACAATTACAGCTTATTTAGAAAATAAAGGCTCACGGAATCTATATATTATATTTTCTGTATTTTTAGTTAAGCTCTTCCAGATTAAATAGATTTGAATTCTTTTTATTTTAAATAAGAAAAGTGAAGATAAGTGGATCAAATATTCAACTTGGAGTTCAAACGAAAGCAGCAATTGATTGGAGGAATTGGTAGATGTTTCAGCAAAATAGTTGAAAGCTAAAAGTAAAATTAGAACAAATTTAAGAATTTAACACTTATTGTAGGGGCAAATAAGGACTTTTCAGCAAGCTCATACAAGTACAGAATGTTCCCTGGACCTTTGGCTGAGGTGCTCTGGGGGATCGTCTGGGCAGAGAGAAGGCAGAAACCTTGAAGGAGACTCTGGGACATGGCATGTGGGACATTGTACATGGGTACAGGGACTAGATGCATCACAAGGGCAGGTGGGTAGGATGGATGAGGTGGGCTTTTCTAGGCAGGGAGTCTCTGGCCACAAGCAACCTTGTCATTTGCTGCACTGTGCTAAGCAGATGTTATTTTATTGTTACCTCTGAATGTCTCATTTTCATAATGCTGGCAAGCTTCTGCAGAATTAATATAATAATTAAAATTTCAATAAGTTACAATTTTTTTGCCACATAGCAGAAGTCAGAAGTGAAATTGAACACTTGAAAAAAAATCCTCAACTTTACTTAATGTAGAAGTTAAACTTTAACTCCCATCCTTTGCATTTTATGGTAGATTGTACCCAGGCTGGGAGCCTACCACACATTTTATGGCAATCAAAAACATTTACTCAGGATGTCCTGCCTTCAGCACCCTACGCATAAGAAAAAAGTTGCGAAAGGAAACAGTCAACAAAACAAAGAGGCAACCCACGGAATGGGAGAATATATTTGCAAATGACAGTACAGACAAAAGGTTGATATCCAGGATCTATAAAGAACTCCTCAAACTCAACACACACAAAACAGACAATCATATCAAAAAATGGGCAGAAGATTTGAACAGACACTTCTCCAATGAAGACATACCATCAGGCACATGAAAAAATGTTCATCATCACTAGCCATCAGGGAGATGCAAATTAAAACCACATTGAGATACCACCTTACACCAGTTAGAATGGCCAAAATCAGCAAGACAGGAAATGTCATGTGTTGGAGGGGATGTGGAGAAAGGGGAACACTCCTACACTGTTGGTGGGAATGCAAGTTGGCGCAGCCACTTTGGAGAACAGTGTGGAGATTCCTCAAGAAATTAAAAATAGAGCTTCCCTATGATCCTGCAATTGCACTCTTCAGTATTTACCCCAAAGATACAGATGTAGTGAAAAGAAGGGCCATTTGTACCCCAGTGTTTATAGCAGCAATGGCCACGGTCACCAAACTGGAAAGAACCAAGATGCCCTTCAATGGACGAATGGATAAGGAAGATGTGGTCCATATACACTATGGAGTATTATGCCTCCATCAGAAAGGATGAATACCCAACTTTTGTAGAAACATGGACGGGACTGGAAGAGATTAGGCTGAGTGAAATAAGCAAGCAGAGAGTCAATTATATATGGTTTCACTTATTTGTGGAGCATTAACAAATAGCATGGAGGACAAGGGGAGATGGAGAGAAGGGAGTTGAGGGAAATTGGAAGGGGAGGTGAATGATGAGAGACTATAGACTCTGAAAAACAATCTGAGGGTTTTGAAGGGGTGGGAGGTTGGTGGAACCAGGTGGTGGGTATTGGAGAGGGCACGGATTACATGGAGCACTGGGTGTGGTGCAAAAACAATGAATACTGTAATGCTGAAAATAAATAAATAAATAAATAAATAAATAATTTTTAAAAAAAGAAAAGAAAAAAGTTGCCACTTTGCCAAGGAAATGCTAGGATCCCGTTGTGGTGCTTCCGAAGTTTCGCAAAGATTTAATTTGGATTTTTCTGTTGAATGTAGTCAACTCTTGATTGCCCATACCGCCATAAGAAGAAAGTGGATGGTTGGAAGAAGGTGTTCAAAGGTAGATCACAAGCAAGATAGCCTTTCTTCCTTTCAACAGAGCACCCCTACTCACATCTGTCTTGCATATTGGGGTTTTTCATGATACTTCTCAGCAGAAGAATTTTCATCTGTAAAAATAACTTGGAAAAAAGCTGTTCTGTATTGCATTTTATCCATAAGAATTGAATTCCTAGCTCGATGAAAGTATTGGTAAAAGAATGATGGAATGAATAAATGAATGAAGTGGCTTCAGGGAAGGACACAAAACAGTCCATTTTAATTGAGAGTCCATTTAATTGAGTCCATTTAATTTTAATTAATTGTCAGCAAACTTGATAAGACAGAAAATAATACAGTGTGTGAAATTTAGGGCAGATTTCTGCTGGGCCAGATTTCCCATTTTCAGCTTTTGTTTTCTATAGATTTGTCTTCTCTGGGCATTTCATATAAATCGGATCATTTAATATATTGTCTTTTACATCCAGCTTTTTTTTTTTTTAAGATTTTATTTATTTAAGAATGAGAGAACGCATATTTGGGAGAGGGGTAGAGGGGCAAACAGACTCCCTGATGAGCAGGGAGCCTGATGTCAGATCCCAGGACTCTGAGATCATGACCTGAGCCAAAGTCAGACTTTTAACCGACTGAGCCACCCAGGCGCCCCTTGCATTCAGCTTTTTTAACTTAGATAGCATTTTTTGAGCTTTATCCATGTTGTAGCATGTGTCAATATTTCATTTCCTTTTATTACAAAATAGTATTTTTACTTGGTGCTTTTCTTTTTCTTCACTTTTGCTAGGGTTTTTATCAATGTATTAGTTTTTAAAAGAAGAAGCTGTAATATTTGTCTGTTTTCTGCTTTTATCTTTATTAGTTCTTTCTGTTTATTTTGGGCTTATTTAGGGGGAGGAGGGTTTCTCCCCTAGATTCCTAGGGTGAGGATTTAGAGAACCGATTTTAAAGCTTTCTTCATTTCCAGCATTTAGAACTACAGATTTTTGGCTAAGCACCTAAGCACGGTTGTATTTTCATTATCAACCATTTTGACATATTTTTTAAATTTCCTTGTGATATCTTCTTTAACCTGATTGTGTTTTAGAAGTATCTTTAATTTTTATACACTTAGATACTTTACTGTTACTGATTTCTAGTTTGTTTCTAAGAACACACTCTGTAAGATTTCAGTGTTTTGGAATTTTTGAGGCTAATTATTTTGACCTGGTATGTATGTGGTCTGTCTTTGCAGGTTTCATATGTACTGGTAAAGAATGTATATTCTGTAGTAGTTGTTGGATATAGATACAGTAGTCTGTAAAAATTGTTGACCTCAACATGATTGTGAGAGCTATTCAGATTTTTGGGGTTAATTTTCTATATACTGATTTTTTTTTTCAATGGTTCAATGACTAAGAGAGAAGTATTTAAAATCTCCCGTTATTGGGGTACCTGGGTGGCTCAGATGGTTAAGTGTCTGCCTTGTGCTAAGTCCTGGGATCAAGCCCTGTGTTGGGCTCCTGGCTCAGGAGAGCGTGTGTGTCTCCCTCTCCCTCTGCCCCCACCCCTGTTCATTCTCTCTCTTTGTATCTCTCTGTCTCAAATGAATAAATAAAATCTTAAAAATGTGGCACATAAACAATGAGTTTTGGAATGCTGAAAAAAATAAAATTTGAAAAAAATAGTAAATATGAATTCTAAAAAAATTATAAAATAAAAAATAAAATCTTCAATTATGATGGGATCTATTTTTGTTTAGTTGTATCAGTTTTTGTTTTCTGTAGTTCAAAACTCTGTAACATTTAAGATTGTCATTCTTATATCATCATGAAATGTCCCTTTTTACTTCTGGTACAATATATTTGATTTTTCTTGAGTTTGACTAATGACGAACCTTGGTATAGTTTTATTTATAATTTTCTCCTTGCAGTTTTCTGAGCTCCTTGAATTTGCAAGTATATATTGATGTATATTTTAATCAAATTTGGCTAACTGTGAGCTATTATTTTTCCAAATAGTTCTTCTCCCCCATTATTTCTCTTTTTCCTCTAGAATGCTGGTTATTATGTATATCCTGCATATGTGTTAGTCTATTTGGATTTGTTACATTCTTTATTATTTAAACTTGTCTTTTCCTCTTTTCTTCAAATTGGGTAAGTATAGATCTTTTAGTTTACAGACCTTTTTCTCTGCCATCTCTAGTTTCCTCTTGATCCCAACGAGTGACAACTTCATTTCAGATAGTATACTTTTTAGTTTTAGAATTTCCATTTGGTTTATTCTTTTCATTTCTTAAGGAGTTCTGATCTGTTAATTCATTATGACCATATTTTCTTCTATATCTTTCAAATATTTTCATTACCTTCTTTAAAAACCTGGGTCATCTTGAAACCTCCATTTTATATATATATATATATTGTTTTTTCCTTTTGTTTTTAAATTTATTTTCAGCATAACTGTATTCATTGTTTTTGCACCACACCCAGTGCTCCATGGAATCCGTGCCCTCGCCAATACCCATCACCTGGTTCCCCCAACCTCCCACCCCCCACCCCTTCAAAACCCTCAGATTGTTTTTCAGAGTCTATATTCTCTCATCATTCACCTCCCCTTCCAATTTCCCCCAACTCCCTTCTCCTCTCTAAGTCCCCTTGTGCTCCATGCTATTTGTTAATGCTCCACAAATAAGTGAAACCATATGATAATTGATTCTCTCTGCTTGACTTATTTCACTCAGCCTAATCTCTTCCAGTCCCATCCATGTTTCTACAAAAGTTGGGTATTCATCCTTTCTGATGGAGGCATAATACTCCATAGTGTATATGGACCACATCTTCCTTATCCATTCTTCCGTTGAAGGGCATCTTGGTTCTTTCCACAGTTTGGCGACCGTGGCCATTGCTACTATAAACATTGGGGTACAGATGGCCCTTCTTTTCACTACATCTGTATCTTTGGGGTAAATACTGAAGAGTGCAATTGCAGGATCATAGGGAAGCTCTATTTTTAATTTCTTGAGGAATCTCCACACTGTTCTCCAAAGTGGCTGCGCCAACTTGCATTCCCACCAACAGTGTAGGAGTGTTCCCCTTTCTCCACATCCCCTCCAACACATGTTGTTTCCTGTCTTGCTGATTTTGGCCATTCTAACTGGTGTAAGGTGACTGATATCTAGTAACGAGATTGAAACTGTGATCAAAAACCTCCCAAAAAACAAGAGCCCAGGACCTGATGGATTCCCTGGGGAATTCTACCAAACTTTCAAAGAAGAAGTAACACCTATTCTTCTGAAGCTGTTTCAAAAAATTGAAGCAGAAGGAAAACTTCCAGACTCTTTCTATGAAGCCAGCATTACCCTGATCCCCAAACCAGGCAAAGACCCTACCAAAAAGGAGAATTTCAGACCAATATCACTGATGAATATGGATGCTAAGATTCTCAACAAGATCCTAGCAAACAGGATCCAACAGCACATTAAAAAGATTATCCACCATGACCAGGTGGGATTCATCCCTCGCTACAAGGATGGTTTAACATTTGCAAATCAATCAATGTGATAGAACAAATGAATATGAGAAGAGAGAAGAACCACATGGTCCTCTCAATTGACGCAGAAAAAGCATTTGACAAAATCCATCATCCGTTCCTGAATAAAACGCTTCAAAGTATAGGGATAGAGGGAACATTTCTCAACCTCATCAAATCTATCTATGAAAGACCCACAGCAAATATCATCCTCAATGGGAAAAAGCTCATAGCCTTCCCGTTGAGATCAGGAACACGACAAGGATGCCCACTCTCACCACTCTTGTTCAACATAGTATTAGAAGTCCTAACAACAGCAATCAGACAACAAAGGGAAATAAAATGTATCCAAATTGGCAATGAAGAGTCAAACTCTCTCTCTTCACAGATGACATGATTCTTTATATGGAAAACCCAAAAGACACCACCCCCAAACTACTTGAACACATACAGCAATTCAGTAACATGGCAGGATACAAAGTTAATGTGCAGAAATCAGTGGCTTTCTTATACACTAACAATGAAAATACGGAAAGGGAAATTAGAGAATTGATTCCATTTACTATAGCACCAAGAACCATAAGATACCTGGGAATAAACCTAGCCAAAGAGGTAAAGGATCTGTACTCGAGAACTACAGAACACTCATGAAAGAAATTGAAGAAGACACAAAAAGATGGAAGACCATTCCATGCTCTTGGATCGGAAGAATAAGCATTGTTAAAATGTCTATACTGCCTAGAGCAATCTATACTTTTAATGCCATTCTGATCAAAATTCCACCAGTATTTTTCAAAGAACTGGAGCAAATAATCCAAAAATTTGTATGGAACCAGAAGAGACCCTGAATCACTAAGGAAACCCTGAAAAACAAATATAAAACTGGGGGCATCAAGTTACCTGATTTCAAGCTTTACTACAAAGCTGTGATCACCAAGACAGCATGGTACTGGCATAAAAACAGACACATAGCCCAGTGGAACAGAGTAGAGAGGCCAGATATGGACCCTCAACTCTATGGTCAAATAATCTTCAACAAAACAGGAAAAAATAGACAGTGGAAAAAAGACAGTCTCTTCAATAAATGGTGCTGGGAAAACTGGACAGCTATATGTAGAAGAATGAAACTCGACCATTCTCTTACACCATATACAAAGATAAACTCAAAATGGATAAAAGACCACAACATGAGACAGGAATCCATCAGAACCCTAGAGGAGAACATAGGCAGTAATCTCTTTGATATCAGCCACAGCAACTTCTTTCAAGATATCTCTCCAAAAGCAAAGGAAACAACAGTGAAAATAAACTTTTGGGACTTCATCAAAATCAAAAGCTTCTGCACAGCAAAGGAAAGAGTCAAGAAAACAAAGAGGCAACCCACGGAATGGGAGATGATATTTGCAAATGACAGTACAGACAAAAGGTTGATATCCAGGATCTATAAAGAACTCCTCAAACTCAACACACACAAAACAGACAATCATATCAAAAAGTGGGCAGAAGATATGAACAGACACTTCTCCAATGAAGACATACAAATGGCTCTCAGACACATTTAATATATTTTTTTTCTTGCTTATGGGTTACATTTCTCAGTCCCTGATTTGTTGCAATGTATAATGATTTTTACACGGTAGCAGTTCTGCAGGCACAATAGGGAGTCTGAATGTTGGTGCCTTTAGAGAATATTGAGTTCTTTCTGGCTGTCATTTAATTTACTGGTAGTTCAGCTTGACTCTTTTAAGCTTTGTTTTTAATTTTTGTTCCATGGGTCTGTTAATAAGTGTGGCTTTTCTAAGATCTCAGTCCATTACTCAGAGTATTTAGTAAGCTTTGTTCTCTCTGGATTGCCAGAACTCTTGTCTCCCAGCTCTGTGCAAATTCAGGCTCTCTCCTCAATCCACAGCTTCCAGGGCACTTCATTAGTCTACCTGGGAAACCCCTGCTGCCTCAGCATACTCTACCTCCAGTTTCCAGCTGCGCAGCAAAGTGAGGCTGCTATGCTCTGAGTCCCACAACCCCATGTCTTCATCTGGAAAGTAGCTCAAAGGAAGAAATGCCAGGAAAGACAGAGTGATCATAGGGCTTATTTCCTTCATCTCCTCTCTCTTAAGAATCAGAGTCACGTACTCTTTGTTATCTAACATCTGAGAAAGGGTTGTATCATATATTTTGTCTAGGTTCAATCTTGCTTATGTAGAAGGATGAACTTGGTATCAGTTACACCATCATGACTGGATATCACAGTCCTCTCTCTTTCTCTCTATTTTGAAGTTTACTTACTATGAGCATCTCTTCTTTTATGTAAGAGCCATTTGTATTTCTTTCTCTTAGAAGTATTTCTCTGTTCATTTTCTTTGACCACTTTTGTCCTGTGTTTCTAAAAGTGTTTTCTTATCAGTTTCTTAGCATTCTTTATGAGTAAGTGAAAATTAACTCCTGTGATGTATTATGCAAATACTTACCACTTGGTTTTTGGATATTTATTTTTATTAATGTTGTATTTTGCTACAGAAATTAGACTTCTAGTAAGTATTATTTAATAAATCTTTTATAGCTTCTGGGTTTTGTGTTCTATTAGGAATGATTTCTCAACCCTAAATTCTCCTTAATTTTTTTCTGTTACTTTTATAGATTCAGTTTTGATTATTAAATCATTGATCTACCTGGAATTTAATTGGTTTTAAGTCTTGATGTTAGGATTTATTGTTTATGACTCCTTAGTAGTACCATTAAGTGTACATTCTGTCTTTTCTCTATCAATCTGAAATGCCATCCTATTAATCTTTGTATTTTTGTGCATTTTTTCAGCCTCTTCATTTTTCCTTTTGATTGACACTCACATGTCAGTGCCAAACTCTTTTAATTTTCATGGTATTGTTATGTAGTTAGACATTTGAATGGGATAGTTCCCACTTCTTGTTACGTTACCTATTTTAAGAGTTTCCTTGCTGTTTTACCTTTTGATTTTTTTCTCCCACAAGAACTTTGTAAGTAGCTTGTCTAGTTTCAAAATACATGTTGACTCCTAATGTTTTTGCAGTTACTTTTAATTCATAGATTAATTTAGGAAGAATCAACACGTTGATGATTTTGAGCTTCTCTGGCCAAAAATATGCATGACTCTCCATTTGTCTGATTCTTTATCTCCCAGTAATCTTTGTTTCTTCCTGTGGAACTTGCAAGGTCCTTGATAACATTTATTCTTAAGTATCTCTTCTACTTTTGTTGCTGTTGTAAATGGGATCTTCTGTCTTTTAAGTGACTATTACTCTTCCACTGCATATTTTTCTTTTTTACAATAAATTCTAAACTGTGATATTCATAACCTTCACCTAAACACTGTCCCCTTCCTCTGTCTGCTTTTCTCACTGTCATTCACCCATAGATTTATTGAGTCCATTGAGATGGGCTCTGGGTAGAATGATGCACAAGATATATTCATACCCTCAAGTGCCAATAGTCTAAATTAGTCATTTATTTTTTCACTCAAAAGGTATTTACTGAATATCTTCAATATTTGAAAACCATGATAGACAGCATAGAACTCACAAAAAGCACCTTGTGCAATTCTAGTATGTATATTCAATATTTCTAAAATATGTCTTCATTCCATTATTAGTTCTTTTTTGGGGAAACTTGTGGTCTCGTTGGGGAGAAACATTTTCTATGAAAGGATAAGTACCAATATAAGATGATATTGCACAAATGGATGGTATAAACAGAATCTTACAAAGGAGAAAGTGGTGAGTGCAAGTACATCAGTGAAGTGCAAGCTGGAGGCAAGATGAGGAAGAGAGGCCATCTTAGCCAGAAAGAGCAGTGGGAGCTGAGCACAGAAGCAGGAGTGAGGGACTAGAGAACGGGGGCATGGGGCTTGTATATCTGGGCTGAAAGAGCGGGTCTATGTTGGCAGGCTGGGTTGGAGCCAGAGTGTGGAGGGCCTTGAATGCTCAGCCAGGTAAGAAATGGCAAGGTCCGATGCTAGGGCTCTCTTGGCAGTGTGGGAACATTTCCTCAGTGATGCTGAGCAAGATTAGGTTGCCCTGATGGTGGGACAGAGATTGGAAGCAGAATTTCAGGAGGTGAAAAGAGTAGTTATAGGTATGTGGTGATACCTACCAGTACAACCTGGAACGGAAAAGGAGCTGATGCAGCATGTGGGCGTGTGGTGAAAGGGGCACTGCTGGGATTGAGTGTCAGGCTTTTGGGTTGAGAGGGAAGAGATGTCATTGCCAATGAGGTTTCAGACTCAGGGAGTGGAAAAACTCATCATGCCTTTGGCCAATTCCTGAAGATGTCCTGAAGATGAAGATGTCATCCTCTGATTTGGGTTATTGAGCTGGGAAAGTGAAAGAATTGATATGTGAGGATAATCCTAGTCACAGCCTGTGTGTTAATACCTTATGTTTTAGGCTTTATAATTAGAATCTAACAACTAGAATGTTGCTAGCCAAGAGTGGTGGGAGGTGACATCTGAGAGACTGTCTTTCTGGAGTGGGATCAGTTGAGTAACTAATCCACATTAGAGTTATGTTTACTGGCTCTCAGGGTGCCTTAGTGCTGATGAGCTTGAAAACAGCAGGCACAGTAGGTGTATTTCTTATGCTGGAGAAAACTTTGCAGATAGTCACAGGGGAGATGAAGGTTAGGGGAAAAGCATCTACTTTTACCCAGGTTGGGTGGGAGAAGAAAAGATCACACCAGGAAGGTAGATGGTGTTGCTCTTTGTCTTACCAAGTTGATAGTAGAATTTGGCTTCATTATCAGAGGAGATTAGCATATTGGTTGTGAAGCACGGGGCCAAGCTAGGGAATGAAAGCATGACACACCCTGCCCTCTAGATGCTCTGGTCTTCAGAAAGGTCCCGTTACTATCCCATTGTGCCTAATGAAGTATTCTTTTACCAACCAGCTATGATGAGCAACAGAGAACCCAGAAGGGCAGTGAGAAACCAGCCAAGGTTGAGAAGATGTGAAGTGCTGTGGTGAAGTACCTTTTGAAAAATCTAGTGGTGACTTTACTAGAAGAAAAAATGGAAAAGAAACCAATTTGTCTACATTGCCAGTAAAATAAAGGGATAGGATGATATTTTCAGAAAGGGGGCAACAAGGCCAGTTGAACATTTCATTTGGAACTGAGAAATTGGCTTAATTGAAAGAGACAGGTGAAGGGAGAGATGAACGATACTTACATGAGGTGAGCGACTCGAACAGGGAGGCAAGGGGTGGAAGATTTGGAGAAGGCAGAGGAACTGGGGTAGAGCTTGTGGACAAGGGATCTGTAAACTGATCCCTGAAAAGGGATCAGACTGCTTTTTGCTTTTCCTCAGAGACATCCAGGAAGGATGATGATAGGGTATCATTTTTCCAGCTCCATTTTCTCTATCCTTGGTTTTCACATTATGCCCCTTGGTCAAAGCCATCACATCTAGATAGGCAAAGCCAGCACTCTGATGTCCCCTGAAACACCAGGTCGTATTTCTTTCCTTGGTATCAAGCTTCTCATGTCTGAGACTCTTGAGACTTCCTTGGTGAAACAAGGTGAGATAAGCCACACAAATGTGTCAGAATGGAATGAGTCTCTCATGGTGTGACAGAGGTTCAGTCTGAACCCAGAACCCTGAATAGTAGCCTTTATGCGCAGGTCCAAAAGTGTGTCAAGTACTGTATCATTCCTTCTTTTTATTTTTTAAAGATGTAAAATATCTGTAAATTTTCTGACCATAAAAGTAACATGTATTCAATAGAAACATATTCATGAATGCAGAAGGGTATGAAGTTAAAAAGTGAGCTCGCCTGGGTTGATAAACTGGGTTATTCTCTGAATAAAGACTTACCAAGAAATACTAGGTAATGAGGAAGAATCCAGGTCTGGGGCTGTACGTCACTTCCATTTCTCTTTAACGTCCCTACCTTCTCATCTGCAGGGTAGTGGGGATAACTGGCGGCCATGGCAGATCAGATGAGATAATGTGTGTAAAGATAACTGTGTATAAAGGAGCACAGTGCTTGAAAGATAGGATATGTTCAATAAATGACTCTTAAATGCCTTCTCTACATGCTATTATTCTATGTGTATAATATTTATTTATTTATTTATTTGACATTCAGGGATCACAAGTAGGCAGAGAAGCAGGCAGAGAGCGGGGTGGGGGCGGGAAGCTGGCGTCTCGCCGAGCAGATAGCCTGTTGGGGGACTTGATCCCAGGATCCCGGGATCACGATCCAAGCTGAAGGCAGAGGCCCAACCCACTGAGCCACCGAGGCGCCCCATGTGTATAATCTTTTAACTTGGTTTTCCATATTTAATGTGATAGGCATATGTCTATGTCAATACATGTAGTTCTGCTTCATTTTTTTTAATGATTGCAAATCTCATTGATCCCCTCCCTAAGTAGACTTTTTGAGAAGCCTATTAACTATTAGAGTCATTACATATTATTGTCATTGCCTTGGCTAAATTAGCCAACAGAATTTTGAATGAAAATTGGGAGTGGGCATCCTTTTCCAGTTCCTGACCTTAATGGGTATGCCTCCACTATTGAGAGGCTCTACGTAAATGGCCAATGGTCAGTTCATATTTGAAAATAGAACTGACTCCCAACCTCTGCAGCACCTAGCCTAGGAAGCCAAACTACAGCCTCTGCAGCAACCGCTCCGGGATGCCACACCACTACCTCTGTAGGAATTGGCACAAATAGGTCAGGACTTGGTCAATAACTGTCGTCTTACTTAAGTTTCACCCCTGCTTCTGACTCAGGATCAACCACAGAAAACCAAACCTGCTCCCTAAACCAATAACAGGACATGCCTTACTTCTAGTTAACTTGCTTCCAGCTTCCCCATACCAACCACCTCTGATCAGTGCATACCTCAAGGCTTTCTCAAGTCTTCTTACTATAAAACTTTCCCACTCCTCTGCCTGCCTTTCAGTCTCTGCCAACTGCAAGGGGCAGTGGCTGACCCCCCCTTGCTATAGGAAGCTCTGAATAGCCTTTGCTAGTTCTCCTTTGGATGATCTTTATTTCTATACACTGTTCAGTAAAATATCCAGTAGTGGGTTTTCTAATGATTAATCAGCTGTATTTCTAGAATGAGCTCTTCTGAGGTCACATAATGTTTGTTACTCAACACATGTTTCTTGAGAACATGCTATGAACCAGGGTCTGTGCTAGGCTCACATAAGATAGGAATAACTCAAACAGATGTGTTTTCTGCTGTTGTAGGGTTGATGGTCTAGTAGGCAACACAGGCATTCATCAGATAAGTACATTTGATTGTGGGGTTTTGGAGAAAAGTACTCCAGGAAACTGAGAAGGAATGGGCAGGGAGGAAACTCAGAAGAGTGGGGTGTCCTCTAAGCCAAGAGAAGGTGGCCACATTTCCAAAAGATCAGATGCAACAAGAGCAATCAAGAAGTCAAGTGCAAGGAGGGAAAGAATGAGTATTATGCTCTTCTGTTTTTTTTTTTTTTTTCCTGCTCTTCAGCTTTTTTTTTTACCACGTTTCTTCATTTATTTTCCTCCGTGGTTATTTCTGAAGGCTTCCTTTTTACATTCATATTTAAGTGAGCATTTACAAGTTCCTTTATAGCTTGAATTGATTTCCAATGTGACTTCAATTTTTTTTTTCAGAAATTTGATATGTAGAAAGTGCATATCAAATTCTTCCTAAGTAATATTTATTTTCTCCACCAGAAAACTGAAAATGAAATGCATTCCCTGCTGATTGTTGTCATTTACTTGGCAGCACTGGTGTTGACTATCTGATACTGCTCCGTGTCTCCTGCAGCAGTGGCTCGATGGGCTCGCTCTGTGAGTGGCACCTGTTAATTAACTAATGTAGAAAGATGTCACTGAAGTAGAAGACTGTCATGGGATACCAGACCTGCTGTGTACAAGTGTGAAAATAACTTCTGCAAAATAAGATTTTAACGAAGCGGATTTATTTTCACAGCATAGTGTGGTAATTTCCTATCCCTTCTTTCTGTTTACTTATTTTTCAGCCCTTTATATTTCTCTAGTGGTGAGAGAGATACAACTTGATATGTGTTGCCCTCCCCCTCACCTTTCTTAGCCTTATCTGTTCCTAATTACATCTTTTTAAAAGCTGTTGTTTTTTGTATTTTTTTAAGGATTATTTATTTATTGAGAGAGTGCGTACATCTTGTGTGGGGTGCAGAGGGAAAAGGAGAGAGAGTCTCTTTTTTATTAATTATTTTTATTAATATATAATACATTATTTGCCCCAGGGGTACAGGTCTGTGAATCCTTAGGCTTACACATTTCACGACACTCACCATAGCACATACCTTCCCCAGTGTCCATCACCTTCCCCAGTGTCCATCACCTTCCCCAGTGTCCATCACCTTCCCCAGTGTCCATCACCCACCCACCCTATTCCTACCCTGCCTTCCCCCTGGCAACCCTCAGTTTGTTTCTGGAGATTAAGAGTCTCTTATAGTTGTCTCCCTCCTGATACCATCTTGTTTCATTTCTTTCCTTCCCTACCCACCAAACCCTCTCAAATTCCTCATATCAGAGAGATCTTATGATAATTGCCTTGAGAGAGAGTCTTAAGCAGACTCCCTGCAGAGCTTGGAGAAGATGATGTGGGCCTCGATCTCTAGACCTTAGATCACGACCTGAGCAGAAACCAAGAGTCAGAGGTTCAACAGATTGTGCCTCCTGGGCACCCCTGTATTTTGTTTTATAGTCACATGATAAGCTTCACAGATAGTCCTTCTTTTCCATTTTCAGTCATTTCAGTTACAGAAAAACAGTCTTGCTGAGTGAGTAATAGCATAAACTAGAGCCAGATGGCCGTGACAAAGTTACTCAACCTTTTCCAAACTTCAGTTTCATCATCTGTAAAATAGAGTTAAGGGGATTTTTGGTTAGATTATCCGTTAAAGCACTTAGAATAGTACTTTGCACATGGTAAGAGCCCTATAGGTATTTCCTATCATTGTTCTTTCTCTTCACAGCTTATTCTAATATCTGATTTTTAGCTTTGGAGTATTGATTTATAAATAATAATACCAGTTTGTTATCCTGTCTCTTGATTGATAGTGTAGGGACATAATTTTCCCTGTGGAGTTTTAATAGGTTTAGGGTAAATGAGTGCTATTTAATATTCATTTGCCACATTCTGACTTATAAAATATTAAAGCTAAGAGAAACCTCCAGTGTCACAAAGTGCTCCTTCTTTATTTTCTAACAAGGAAATTAGGGCTCAGGAAAATGGAATAAGTTGACCACAGTCACTTTGTTAGGTTCTGATAGTGCTGACACCAGGACCTGTCACTCCCAGTCCGAAGAGTTTCCAGTGCTATAATTTGAATTATATAGCAACCCCCATTTTTGGATGACCAAAAACAAGCCAGTTAATCAATTTTTCCCACAGAAAAATGTAGTTAATATAGTGTCTCTGGTCCATCAGCTGACTCAGACTCAGTAGTACATCTCATCAGCAGGAAGTGGGTGAGGACTTCTGGGTCAAGATGGCAGATCAACAAAGGGAATTCCTTCTGCTTCCTCATTGTAGTGTCTTCTTGTTGCTGTTGTAACAAAGTCGCAATTTTAGTGGCTTAAAACTACATAAAAATCTATTCTCTTACAGTTCTGGAAGTTAAGAGTCTAAAGTCAAGATGTTGGTGGCTTCATTTCTTCAGGAAGCTTCTGTTTCCTTGCCGTGAAAACCCAAGCTGAAAAGCTTCTAGCTGCTGCCTGTGTTCCTTGTTCCTCGACCTTTGTGCCACTGCAACCTCGTACTTCTGTCTTTACATCACCTTCACTCTGACCTCCTGCTTCTCTCCTGTAGGAGTCATTGTGGTTACATTGGACTTGTTTGGATCATCCAGGATAGTCTATCTCAAGGTCCTTAATCAATGGGAAGCCTGGGTGGCTCAGTTGGTTAGGTGTCTGCCTTTGGCTCAGGTCATGATCCTGGGGTCCTGGAATAGAGTCCCCCATTGGGCTCCTTGCTCAGTGGAGAATCTGCTTCTCCCTCTGCCTGCTGCTCTCCCAGCTTGTGCGCGCTCTCTCTCTCTGACAAGTAAATAAAATCTTAAAAAAAAAAAAAAAAAAAAGAGGATCTTTAACCGAATCACATTTGCAAAGTTCCCTTTTCCATGGAAGGAAGGTGACACTCACAGTTTCCAGGAATTAGGATATGGACATCTTTGTTGAGGAGGGGGTAGACATTATTCATCCTACCACACTCCCAAAGCACCATTAAAATGAGAATCAAGTCTTCAAAGTTATTAACTCTAGAGAAAACATGAAGTTGCCAAGGAAAGGAAAAATAATCATAGTTTTCCATGTGACTTAATTGGGAATAGTGTTTATACAGTCATTACCAATGTAATCACTGTCAATCTGATTGAAAGTAAGAGATACCTGTAGTAGGGGGATGAGGAGTGGGAGCTGTGTAGGTGTGAGGTAGAACATAGAGAAAGAGCTTCTATCTTCCTTCCCACTTAGGGGAAAGTCAACAGGTAATGCCGGCAACTCATAAAAGGCAAGTGTGTATTATTTAGAGAAATGGGGGGGGCAATGATAATTAGGTAAAAGAAGTGAAACTAGTTGCCTCTGGGGAGAAGAAGGTTACCTGGACCACAGGAAGACTTTGACTCTGAAAGGAATAAAAAATTAAAAAATTAATATACATTGAAAGGGAAGATGAGGAGGGTGGCTAATACATGGAGCCAAGAAAGCATGATGCTTTTGAAGATAACTAACTTGAAGTTTGACACCTGGGAGACTGATACCCTGTCCCATTAAGGAAGAGTTATTTATTTATTTATTTATTTATTTATTTATTATTTCAGCATAACAGTATTCATTGTTTTTGCACCACACCCAGTGCTCCATGCAATCCGTGCCCTCTCCAATACCCACCACCTGGTTCCCCCAACCTCCCACTCCCCGCCCCTTCAAAACTCTCAGATTGTTTTTCAGAGCCCATAGTTTCTCATGGTTCACCTCCCCTTCCAATTTCCCTCAACTCCCTTCTCTCCATCTCCCCTTGTCCTCCAAGCTATTTGTTATGCTCCACAAATAAGTGAAACCATATATAATTGACTCTCTCTGCTTGACTTATTTCACTCAGCCTAATCTCTTCCAGTCCCGTCCATGTTTCTACAAAAGTTGGGTATTCATCCTTTCTGATGGAGGCATAATACTCCATAGTGTATATGGACCACATCTTCCTTATCCATTCTTCCGTTGAAGGGCATCTTGGTTCTTTCCACAGTTTGGCGACTGTGGCCATTGCTGCTATAAACACTGGGGTACAGATGGCCCTTCTTTTCACTGTATTTGTATCTTTGGAGTAAATACCCAAGAGTGCAATTGCAGGGTCATAGGGAAGTTCTATTTTTAATTTCGTGAGGAATCTCCACACTGTTCTCCAAAGTGGCTCCACCAACTTGCATTCCCACCAACAGTTTAAGAGGGTTCCCCTTTCTCCACATCCTCTCCAACACATGTTGTTTCCTGTCTTGCTGATTTTGGCCATTCTAACTGGTGTAAGGTGGTATCTCAATGTGGTTTTAATTTGAATCTCCCTGATGGCTAGTGATGATGAACATTTTTTCATGTGTCTGATAGCCATTTGTATGTCTTGATTGGAGAAGTGTCTGTTCATATCTTCTGCCCATTTTTTGATATGATGGTCTGTTTTGTGTGTGTTGAGTTTGAGGAGTTCTTTATAGATCCTGGTTATCAACCTTTTGTCTGAACTGCAAATATCTTCTCCCATTCCGTGGGTTGCCTCTTTGTTTTCTTGACTCTTTCCTTTGCTGTGCAGAAACTTTTGATTTTGATGAAGTCCCAAAAGTTTATTTTCACTGTTGTTTCCTTTGCCTTTGGAGACATATCTTGAAAGAAGTTGTTATGGCTGATATCAAAGAGGTTACTGCCTATGTTCTCCTCTAGGGTTCTGATGGATTCCTGTCTCATGTTGTGGTCTTTTATCCATTTTGAGTTTATCTCTGGTGTAAGAGAATGGTCGAGTTTCATTCTTCTACATATAGCTGTCCAGTTTTCCCAGCACCATTTATTGAAGAGACTGTCTTTTTTCCACTGTCTATTTTTTCCTGTTTTGTTGAAGATTATTTGACCATAGAGTTGAGGGTCCATATTTGGCCTCTCTACTCTGTTCCACTGGGCTATGTGTCTGTTTTTATGCCAGTACCATGCTGTCTTGGTGATCACAGCTTTGTAGTAAAGCTTGAAATCAGGTAACTTGATGCCCCCAGTTTTATATTTGTTTTTCAGGGTTTCCTTAGTGATTCGGGGTCTCTTCTGGTTCCACACAAATTTTTGGATTATTTGCTCCAGTTCTTTGAAAAATACTGGTGGAATTTTGATCGGAATGGCATTAAAAGTATAGATTGCTCTAGGCAGTATAGACATTTTAACAATGTTTATTCTTCCGATCCAAGAGCATGGAATGGTCTTCCATCTTTTTGTGTCTTCTTCAATTTCTTTCATGCGTGTTCTGTAGTTCCTCGAGTACAGATGCTTTTACCTCTTTGGTTAAGTTTATTCCTATTAAGGAAGATTTAAAAAAACAATTAGAACTCCCAGTCCCTTGACCTGGTTAGAACTCTCAACATACACATATCAGAAATTCAGATTAGCCACATGGAAAAAAAAAAATACCGTCTTACCAGTGAGAGCATTTCTGATGGGACTCAAACTAAGAATCATTCTTGGGGGGAGCACCTGGGTAGCTCAGTGGGTTAAGACTCTGCCTTTGGCTCAGGTCATGATCTCAGGTTCCTGGGTTTGAGCCCTGCATCAGGTTTTCTGCTCAGCAGGGAACCTGCTTCTCCCCCTCTCTCTGTCAAATAAAAAAATCAAATATTAAAAAAAAAAAAAGAAGAAGAATCATTCTTGGGCCAGAAACGGCTAGAACCATGGCCCTAAATATGATACTCAGAGCCCCTGACCCCTGAGTTCTCTTCCTCCCCCATCATTTTCCTTTCCACCCTCACTACAGCCTAGTGTTCTTGCTCCTTGGTCCTTGAGATGATGCATTGGCACTGTTGTTCCCTATTTCACATGTTGAAATGTATTCATTTCTTGCCTCTGCTGCCCCATTTCTGGAACTCCAGGGGGGGGAAAGAAACAACTGGCTATGGCTAGGGACAGTCACTTTGTCTCAAGTGAACACTACACAGTGCCTGAACTTGCCCCTTCCTTCTTGGGATTGCTAGTTGTGTCATGGAATTTCATCTTAAAAAGGGACACTGTACTGTTACTTAATAGAACAAGTTAGCATTTTATCTATGGAATGAGCTAAGATGTAGAAGTCTCTGATACATCCTTCAGTGAAAAATAGCAAGGTATGGGCTATATTGCACACATCTGTATATGCATGTGTTTGCTTGTGTTTCATATGCCCTCTACAGCACCCCATGCATGGTAAGTTTCGAGGAAATGGGATGTCAGTGATCTTTGTATTTTCTGTGTCATACTTTTTACATACAAATACATTGAAGTTTTATATTTTACATTACAAAATTGAATTTTTACAGAGTATAAGAAAAAATGACAAGTGTGGCTTGGATCTTCACTCCCTCTGGCTGAGTGGAGCAAGCTGGCATTTTACTCCATGATCTGTGTGACCCATAGATATCTGTTTATGGACCCTGAAGGGAAGGGACCATTTCTCGAATTGTTTTCTAGTTCCTTCCTTGTGGAGTACTATAAAATTTACATTACAGATGTTCAGCATATTACAGATGAACCGGGGATTGAATGAATGATTCATGTTCTCTCCTAAATAACTCACAGATAGATCACAGGGAAGGAGAAAGGGTAGGAGGGAAGATGTGGTAGGTGGAACTTGAGAGGATATGCTCAAACTCAGGGCCCAGCTCATAAAAGACCCTTCATACTTCAGCAAGTGCTTTATTGAAGTCAGAATTCAACTGGACAAAGCTTTCACACTTTAAGGACAGACCTGAGGTATGTGCTGCTAAGAGGGGTCACCCTCCCTCCTGAGAAGGTTTCCTTCCCTATTTTTCCACTCCACTCTGTTCCAGCACTTTTCCTGGGCTTCGCACATATATAATCAGTCATTCCATTACTCCTCCATTTCCTGGTAGAAATTGGAACTTGATGCACCTTTGAGTTAATAAAATGTACTTTTTTTTTTTAAAAGATTTTATTTATATATTTGACAGAGAGAGATCACAAGTAGGCAGAGAGGCAGGCAGAGAGAGGAGGAAGCAGGCTCCCTGCTGAGCAGAGAGCCCGATGCGGGACTCGATCCCAGGACCCCGAGATCACGACCCGAGCCGAAGGCAGCGGCTTAACCCACTGAGCCACCCAGGCGCCCCATAAAATGTACTTTTTTGAATTAGTCATAAACAACATTGTATCTTAAGTTTTGGGTATGAAATTAGCACCTACTTCTACTTTTTGTGTTCACCCTTTCAAAAATGGCTCTGGATATATTTGTGTAAATCAATTCTAAGCCCCTCTAGTTATCTGAGTAATCAAATGGAGTGTATGTTTCAGTGCATAAATCTGTCAAATGTTAAAGTTCTTTTTTCAGCTATTTTGTAATTGAGCTTATTCTATCCAAAATTTTTACCTCTCAAGTATGCATGGAAGGGGCGGGCATAGAAGTAGGTTTCCATGTTGCTAAAATGCAGGGTATCTGCTTCAAAAAGAAAAGGGCATTTCAGTCTCCTGGGGCAGGTGACCAGAATAAATCATATACTTGGAATAATTAAATACAGTGTTCTCCTCTGTCCTTTGAGTTAAGTGCTAGACTGATACTGTACTAATCGTGGGGGTCCGTGGACCACTGTGGCTTCAGGGGAGCTGGGGCAAGGTTGTTTTTAAGATACTCTCATATAGAGAATCCCTTCAAGTTGTGGGGGGGCGGTTGTTAATTAAAACATTAGCCTCTGTCATATTTGAGAAGTCCTTGGGCTTTTTTCCATGAAGTACTTCCAGTTTTCAGGTTTGATGGGTTCCTTGATTTTAGCAGAATACAGCGTTGGGAATTGGTCGGTCCTACACACCAAATGAAGCTTATCCAGTGTCCTTCTCCTAACTGGAGCGAGCCAGACTCCCATGGGCGCTGGTGTTTGGGCAGGGTGTGAGAGGGAGGGCTTAAGATATAGTGTGGAAACCAAAGCTCCAAGGCAGATGACATGCAGAATTGGGGCCACAATTGCATGGGGAGAAGGAAAGCTAGAGAGCCCGGTGTAGACACCCAGGGTCTCCTAAGAAATGGCTGAAATAACAGGCAAAACCTGCCCTAAGATGGTTCCTAAATTTTTAGACTGAGAGATGAGACATATTTTCTTTCGGGGTCGTGGCTGCGTGGGCTGCATGGGCTGCATGGCTGCTCATTAACGTTCAGCCAGAACAGGTTTTGTGTTCTTGGATGCTCTGGCTCAGGACCTCGGATTTACAAATGCCTGCATTTACCTCGCAAGATGTTTCTGGGATGGGCATGGCCACTTTCACCCTTCATGGTTTTCTGTTTAAAAGCAGACTTTTAACTCCGCAGATTTGTTGTGATCCTGCATTTGGTAGTATAGCACCGATCATTTTCAAAAAGAACAATTTTCCCACATCACATCTCTCAGATGCCTTTATATTGCTTTTCTAGATTGTCTGTTCAGGGTAACTTTCATGAACTGTAGGAGAAATGGCCACATGTTTGTATGATGCAGATATAAACTTATTCACAAGGAAGCCTCAATTTGGGGAGGTTACATTTGTATTTAGAATGTTGTATTCAAGTCATTAATGATAGAAATATAAATTGCTTTCAAATCTTGGCATTTCAAAGTGTACTCTCATATTATCTCTCTACTTCAACAGATTTTTAAAAATTAATAATATAATCAGGACACAGTGACCAGAGCTGGAAATAGCTCATGTACATTAATATTCCCAGAACGTTAAACACTTGAAAATAACTCATGGGGATGACTCCTTTAGAGATTTGCTTATAATTAATACAAAATAATTCTTGGATATTTTTTTTTTTGATGAGCTGGTTGTAATTAATGCAAAGTAATTCTTGGTTTCTGTAGCTTAATGAATTTTGATTTCTCTTTTAGGTGTTAGGATAGAGTATTAAGAAGTTCTTACAGTGACATTTGACCAGAGAACTGGGAAAAGATGGAGCCCCATTTCAGATTCTTTGTACAGCATCTGTGAGGGAGCTGATGGGCAAACAAGGCACAGAAACCTTTTTTATTATGCTGGTCTACATAGAAGACTGCTTTTAGCCTTACTTCCTATATTAGATCCACCTGCCAGACTGGAAACAAAGTTGGCTGTGACTTTCCTGTGTATTTGCCTCAGTGTTGAAACATCAGTCTTACCACTCAAGGCAGGAGAGCCTCCCTTTTCCCTTTATACAGATGCATACTGGGTTGGACCGGTGGAGAGAGATTGGAAACACAGGTGCATTTGCGCAGGGATCTGGAGCAGAGCTGAACCTAAGTCACAGGTAGCTACTAAATCTCAAACGGGGTCTGGATGATAGAGGGGGAAAAAGGGAAAATCCCCCCAAAACCATGAAAGGAATGGCCAGGCCTTCCCCAGGGGTGCAGGCCTCTGGCTGTGCTGTATACCACCAGCCTTTTTAGTGGAAGAGGAGAGTTGAAAGAGTTGCATACCCATGCCCACTGACAGTTGAATCCCTTGGAGAATTTTCAGTCTGGAGATCACAGCCCTGATAATGTCCCTGAACTTGATTCTCTCCGTTTTTGGAGGTAAGAATATCTTTCTCTTGATTAGTACCTATATTTGGAAAAGAATAAAAAAACAGAACTAGGGGAATGTTAACATGCTTTCCTTCCCTCTGCCTCCTTCTTAGATTTATTGCTCCATTTTGGTAAAATGTATCCTGTTTTAGCTTATTCACAGAGCTTTGCCAATATTAGCAATCTAATCCTTGAGTCCCATGGGGTAGGATGAAGGGACAAACAGTGGTCCCTCGCTTTCCTCCAAAGTGGATATGGTCAGCCTTATGCAAATGCAGGTTCAAGCCTTTCCTTCCAAGAAACAGTATTTCCTAACTCCCTCTATGGGGAAATTCTGGACACAGTGTGGAAGCAAACATGTCAAAACCTACAGGGTTTTTGGAGAAAGTATACCAAGAAAGATCTAGTAACTTGAAGTTTGACTTCAAGCCACAGGATTACCAACAACTGACATCAATTGCCTAGAAATGACCCAGTCAGGGAACTTTCCTCAGGTTTATGAACCATGGCAACAAAGCACCCTTCCTTGACACCCTTTTCTTTTTAGATTTGAATCATTCCTTTTTATCTGTGACATGGTTATGTTATTATGATTATTTTTATAGTAGCATCTTTTTCTTCCTTTCCTCTATAAAGCCTCCCCCTGTCTGGGATTTGCTTAGTGCTGGTTGTCTTGTTTGTCTGTCTTGACTGCCCTTTGGGAACCCTTCTGTTCTTTCTGGTCATCTCCAATTTCTGTTTTTCTGGTCTTGACTGCCACCCAGTTTCTAGATTTTAATCTCCAACTGCCTTTGGTCATTGGCCTTTGGATGTTATCTCAAACTCATGTCTTAAAAAGCTATCTTACAGTGCCTAGAAAACCTACTCCCCAGTTCTTCCAAAGCCGATATAGTTCTCCTATTCCCTATTTACCCTTTTAGTTCCCATGCCACTATTGCCACCAAAGTTAAAAATCACACTTCTTTAGTGATGTGTCTGCCTTCCTCCTTGCTTCCCACCACCACTTGGTTATGGCATGACTTCAGTGGCCTACTCATTTGTCTTCTGGTCTCAGTTCCCCACTGGTTGGTCCAAGAATCTCCACAATATTGGCAAAAGTACATGGACTTTGGAGGTAACACATGTGTTCAATTCACTTCTTGACTTGCACTTAATTCTGTGACCTTGAACTTGTTACTTGAGCACTTGTTATTTGAGTCTTTGTTTTTGCTTATATAAAATGGAAATATCAGCATCTGCCTCACAGAGCTATTAGGTATTAAATGTAAATTCAGGTGAGGTATTAAATGTAGAAAACCAAGTAAAAGCCCATTGCCAGACAGAGCAGTGCACAGTAAATGGTGCTATCATCCCAGCACAGGCTGCACTGTCAAAGTATGGAAGAGTTCCATCACCCTAGAAAATTCTATCCTGTCCCTTCCCTAGAGGCAACTATATTCTGATCTCAATTGACATAGACATTTTTTTCCCCAGAATCTTACAGATGTAGTCATACTACTGTGTTTATACACCTGTTTCTGGTGTCTATCTCTCAGCATCCTTTTTGAGATTCATCCATATCATTGTGTGATTTGGTGGCTCATTTCTTTTCATTGTTGACTAGAGTCCCATTGTATGAATATGTCTTATTGTGTCTGCCCATTGTCCTCTTGATGGACACTTGGGCTATCTCTAGCTTGGGGCTATTTTGAATAAAGGTCTAATGAGTCTTTCTGTAGATAAATGTTTTCACTTGGGTAAATATGTAAGAGTGGAAATGCTAGGTAATATACTAACTGTGTATTTAAATTTATAAAAACTGCAACTATTTCCCATCAGCAGTGTATATGAGTACTGGTCACACCACATCCTTACCAACATTTGGTGTTGTCAGTTTTTTTTCCTTATAGTTATTTCTGTTTGTGTGTAGTAGTATCTCATTGTGATTTTAATTTGCATTTTGTTAGTGACTAATGATGTTGAACATTTTTCATGTGCTTATTGACATAGATCTTTGGTGCATGGACTGTTTAAGTTTCCTACCCATCTTTAAAATTGATTGTCTTTTTATTATTGAGTTGTAGGAACTGTTTTTGTATTCTGCATTTAAGTTCTTTATTAGATATCTAGGTTGTAAATATTTAATTCTGTGTTGATGTTTAATTTACTGATTTTTAAGTGATCCATACTTTTTGAGACCTTAGAAATCTTTCCTGCCTTGTGGTTACAAAGTTCTTCTCTTATATCTTATTTTAGAACTTTTATCTTATTCTCTTATATCTTATTTTAGAACTCTTACAGTTTTAGTTTTTATGTGCAGATCTGTGATTCATGTGAAGCTAATTTTGCATAGCATACAATGCCATGGTCAAGGATCCTTTTCTCCATATGGATACTCAGTTTTTCTACCCCCTTTTGTTGAAAAGAATTTTTATTTTGTAAAGCATTCATTTTTTTGCAGTTTATTTGACCATATATATGTGGGTCCATTTCTGGACTCTGAAACTGGAAGTATTGGCATGAAGTCATTTTTCTCTGTTGATGTGTACCTGTTATCTCTATTCACAGAATGACCCAGTAGCAATGAGCATCCTTAGTTCTCAAATCATGGTTTCCAAACACAGTTTCTTCTTAAAAGACACCAGGGTTTCTTGAAGAAGTAGCTAATGCTTAGTCTGAGACAGGAATTTTTTATTTTTTTAAACCCTTCATAAACCTTTTAAATTCATTTTATTTAATATGTTTGAGGCAGGAATTCTTAAGATGAACTTGGAACATATTATAACAGTGTCTAGGACACATTCAAGGGGCTTTCAGCAGCCAAAGATGGAAACAAGTTGGACATTAAAAAAAAAAAAAAAAAAAAAAAAAAAAAAAAGATTGAATCCACTGAAATCCATAAAATGTATCCTTTAAATATCCAGTGTATTCACAATGATGCCACAAAATGAACTCATTAGTAACTTTTGGTAGTTTCTAGCTTCTCCACCCTGTCCCCCATTAGTCACATTTGGTAATTGCTAATACTCCAAAATCACTGTTCTGAAAACTGGTAAGTGACAACAAAGAAGCATTTATTAAACACATATCCTGCCTTTCCTTTACAAACCATAATTTTTGATAACTAGATAGTTGATAAAAGAATTTCCCTCCTTCTTTCCTTCCTTACCCCCTCTCTTTCTGTTTCTTCCTTCTTACTTCTTTCTCCCTTCCTACTTCTTTCTTCCTTTCTTTCTCTCGCTCTTTCTTCCTTCCTTCCTCCCTCCCTCCCCCTTCCTTCCATCCTACCTACCTTCCTTCCTTCCTTTCTCTCTTTCTCTCTTTCGTTCTTTCTAGGAGAGACAATGAGCGAGAGTGAAAGAGAGAGCACGAGCTGGGGGCAAGGCAGAGGGAGAGGGAAAAGCAGGCTCTGCACTAAGCAGGGAGCACTATATGGGGCTTATCCTAGGACCCTGGGATCATGACCAGGGCCAAAGGCAGATGCTTAACTGACTGAGCCATTGAGGTGCCCCCCAAGAAGATTCTTTTTTTTTTTTTTTAAGATTTTATTTATTTATTTGACAGAGAGAGATCACAAGTAAGCAGAGCAGCAAGCAGAGAGGAAGGGGGGGGGGGAAGCAGGCTCCCTGCTGAGCAGAGAGCCCCATGCAGGGCTCGATCCCTGGACCCTGAGATCATGACCTGAGCTGAAGGCAGAGACTTAATCCGCCTGAGCCACCCAGGTCCCCAAGAAGATTCTTTATAGAAGAAAACCAACTGAAAAAATGCAGAAGGAGTGATAGAATATGAAACTTACTGTATTGCCCTTATCTAATGAAATGTGGGAATAGATGGTGGTCCTTAGTAGGTAACATTTGATGTTGAACTTTATAATGAATGGCTTAGACTAACAATCCCTGAAGCTGATGAATTTTAATATTGTTAAGTGTAGAACAGCTAGACAGTGTATCCGTCCAGATATGAAGCAACAGGACATATAGAGACCCAGCCTCCAAGTATCATTGCCCCCAAAACTGAATCTGAATTAAATGGAGTCTCTAAGTCACTAGAATTACCATTTTACAGGAAATGCAGGGATACAGGAACAACACCACAAGAAAATCTACAGGAAAACAACATTCTAACTTCTCCAAAAATAAATGGCATGAAAATTGCAGGCAGGGGAAAGACTGTTAGACATTAAAGGAGAAGTAAGGTCTGCAACCAAATGGAATGTGTGGACCTGGTTTGTATCCTGATTTCAACAAACTAATCCTTAAAAAGACAATTTTGAAATATTTGGGTTTTGAAAATAGGCTGCATATTGCCTATATTAAATAAGTCTCATTAAGTGGTAATAATTTTTTTAAAGAAATAACCATTTTCTGTTAGACTATACTGAAGTATTTACAGGAGAAATAAGATGATGTCTGTTATTTGCTTTAAAATCCTAAAAAAAAAAAAAATGGGGGTAGATTAAGCAAAGATGGGCAAAAGTGTTGAGGATTATTGAAGAAAGTGATCGGGGGCTCTTTTTACAGTCTTGTGACTTTCTTTGTTTCCATAATAAAAAGTTTAAATGAGAAAAACGTGTATTTTGACCCTGAAGTGTAAGTTCTAGCCATGATAAGCACTGAATATGTAGCTGAGAATAGGCCACTTGACTTCCTTCTAATGAGTTTGCTGGCATTATCACCGGTGTGGAGAAATATTTTGTGTCATGCTTCATTTCCAGTCTCCTATGAACACCTTCCCTGACAGCTGGTGACTTCAGTGTGTCAAGCCAGAGCTCGTCATTTGTCGCCCGCTTTTCCACAGAGCAGGCTGGAAAGACTTTCTGTCCCAGTGGGGATCCGATTATGTTCATTGTTTGCACTCTTTCCTTGAAGACAGAATGAGGATCAGGAATATCGCTCGCTGTTGCTCACCAGCTGTTTAGTCTGAGTCAAGCCTCACGTAGAGGGACATCCGGGATCTGCCTCCCCCTCTGAAGAGCCACGTCCTCCTCTGCTGTTCCCATAGTTCTCACCCTTCTGCACCTTTGACCCTCTCCGTGATGTGTTACAAAGTAATCCTAACCCCCCAGAGGAAAATCTCTTGCAGCATGGATTTACCAAACACTTTGTTTTAAAGTCCTTCTGCCCTGTCTGCAGCTCATGAATGCCCAAGTGATGATTCATGGCATGGGAATGAGTGATGCTGCCTGACTCAGAGGAGAATGCCTTCTGGTGTCATGTACGTGTCATAATAATTGCTTTTCTGGGCTCTGTGTCATTGATGATATGCGCCATCAAACCTCATCACCAGTTTTGCCAATAGTTAATTCTACCTTCTCTTCAAGTATATTTATCTTCAGCCCTGTGACTTGTACCACTCTTTGCCACAGGAGTACAACTTTGAGACCTATATAATTTTGGTTTCTGTCTGCCTTTAGTGACAAAATTAATTACTTTTGAAGTCTAAGTCTAGGAGAACTCAGTTGCTTTACTGAAAATGACAATGGCATTGTTTGGAAGAGATACCAAAGCTTGGATAGCTGTGCTTGGCAGAGTTTCCATCCAATTGATCGTCTGAAAACTAAGGACAAGTGGATTGTAAGACCAATAAAGTCCAGCTTACTGTATAGCTCTTTACCATGCTTTCCCCCACCATCTGCTTTGTAAAATATTTTATTTTAGAAGATTCAGTTTTCTAGAGCATTCAGATGATCTACCGAGGCCAAAGGTCCTGTTTACCATGTTAGGTGTCTAACACTGAGTGTTGTATTTTCACCACATTCAATCTATATGAATTCAGAGAGTAATGCTACACAATAGTATCAATAAAAATGCCAATTTAAGTGTAAACAATAATGCTCCTACTTGTGAAAATGTATTTTTTGTGACCGACAACATCAAACTTAAAGTTGAAGACAACCACAATGTTAATCTAATACCAGATTTGCGGCAGCAAAATGATAGAACCTGGAAATTTCTGAATATCAGATTTCTTAAAATCATAGTTGATCTTACATTTTGCTTTTTTTTTTTTTTATGGAAAAAAATGGCCTCATTGCTTTTATCCTTTGGGAATGACCCATTACTTGTAGATACTTGTTGATCCTTGTGTCCCCTGTGTCTGCCCGTAGAGCCTGATCCGGATTGTGAATAACTGAACTTCAGAGAACCTGGGGACAGTATGTTCATATGTAACGTGTTTTCTTCCAGTGTGAGGGAAACCCTCTGCCCTTGTGAAGCCTCTTCATGTAGGATCATGTTTCTCAAAGTGTAATTTAGGGAACCCTTGCATCAAGTCACCCGGGGCGCTTACTTAACACATTCCAGGCTCTTGAGCAGATTCTGGGAGTGAGGAATTTTAAAATTAAGTTAAATTAAATTAGAAATTCTGGAAACCTGCAATTTTAAAAATGTACCTGAGGGTATCTGGTATGAGTACCTTTGAAGGACTGCTTTGGCTTTAGGCAACGTAGAACACACATGCCTGCTCTGTTGGGTTTATGTGACACGTTATTTTGTAATTCACGAGACATGTTGTACCCTTCTTTTTTACCCTCAGGACTGGTCCGCCACGTCTGTGACCTGTTCACTGAAACCGCCACACTATGCTTGGATGTGGACAATAAGAACAACAATGAGACGGCAGCCGCACTGCTCTTCTCCCTGCTCGATATTCTGCATGGCATGCTGACCTACATGTCCAGCGTTGTTCGGCTGGCTCTGCAGGTACAGGGCCTCTCCTCCCATGTCTTGAACAACCCTATACCACGTCACCCTTCCCTTTTGTTCTCTCCTTTCTGATCTTCCTCTACTGAGTTTTTATTTTTGAAAAATAACATATGATTCTATAGGGAGAGGCTAGGAGAGAAGTCATCTTGGGGTGAGCAATGTCAAGGACACAATCTGAAAGGAAAACAGGAGACGCCTAGGAAACACTTGCCAAGAGGTAGTTGAGGAAGTCTGGTGGAGGAGATCATTTGCCTTATAGGCTCCCTAGGGCTAGCCCAGCGGTGTGCCATCTTTCCTATCTAGGGATGGCACTCAAGCCCACCCTCAACAGGATGAATTAGCTTGCAAAGACAGTGGATGCAAACACACACACACACGTTGGTACTCACATATACATACATGTATAACACATAAAGTTTATCACTTTCTCTTATGACCAATAACATGGAATTGGAAGACAGTTTTTGAGAACTAGGAGTATGTTCAGTGGCTATGAAAAGCCAGTTTACCCCAAAGTATAATGAATTTACTTCACACCATACTGTAAAGAAGGAAGGGGATGTGGTTTTATTGAATACTTTCTGTGTTGGGTGTTAGGTGCCCACATGTGGCTATTTCATTTAACCAACTGTGTCTGCTGATGCTTAGATTATGTGAAAGCATACAGCTGATATGACTTCATTGCTATATTTGAAATCCTGGTAAAATTGCAACAGGTATATGCATCAAATGTTAGCTTCCTGGCTTGGAGAGATGCAGAAGCTCAAGTTGAAACCAAGCTGTTTGATAATTTGCCAGGAGTCCTAGTAACAGAGCCAAGAATGATTCCCTAGACTATGGTTTAGTTTCTGTTATTCATCATTTTGATAAATGGTATCTTGTATTCCCAGTTCAGCTGGTCAAGTGTTTAGCTTGTCTAGTGTGGTTTAATAAATAATTCCAGATGCCTTAGTAAACATGATAGTTAGTGTTTAACACAGACTTGTAAATCCAGTAGAGGGAAGTGGCCTTCAAACTACCTGGTTGTTTTTATTTGCTCATCTATAAGAATTACAAGCTAATAAGGCACTGTTAAGTACTCATGCAATCCTGTGTTACAGATTTCTTGCTTTTCCTCTCTTTTCTAGTGCTTTTTCCAAAGAGTGTTGTTTCTTATTTCAGTTTTGACAGTGGTTTTAGGTAATTTTTTAAGATGCCAGCAATAGGTACTCTGCAAGATGCTTTGATGGTATCAATCTATAAAAGATTATGTTTTGTAGTCTGTAGATAAAAAGGATCAGAAGTTTAAAAATTCCAGAACAATAGAAATCCTTTTATTACAAGCGATTTTGAGAGAGATTCAAGTGTGTAAAAGAAAACTCCTTAATACAAAATATTTTCTAATTCTGTTTTTTTAATTTTCTGGTGTACCAATAGATCACTGTGTCTTATTTTTTCATTTCTTCCACACCACTGTATATTTTACTCTTAACATCTTTCTAAATCTCCCCCTATAATACCTGCTGCATATCGCTTTTGGCCTTGACTGCCAACTTTGATCTTTATATACCATGTCAATCTGACAGAGGTAGAGTCTTTGAGACAGAATTAGGGGAAAGGGCTGGGAAAAGAAATGTCATGTGTATCAAAGACATATCCTTCTAGAACAGGGAGCTAGAAGTACTTTCCAAACCTAAGGTCACTTCTTCCATTTATAAACATCCTCCAGGGGCATCTGGGTGGTTCAGTTGGTTAAGCGTCTGCCTTCAGCTCAGGTCATGATCCCAGAGTCCCAGGGTTGAGCCCCACATAGGGCTTTCTGCTCATCGAAGAGTCTGCTTCTCCCACTGCCCCTCACCCCGCTCGTGCTCTCTCTTGCTTTCTCAGATAAATAAATAAAATCTTGGGGCACCTGGGTGACTCAGTTGGTTTAGCATCTGTTTTTGGCTGGGGTCATGATCTTGGGGTCCTGGGATTAAGCCCTGCATCAGGCTCTCTGCTCAATGGGGAGTCAGCTTCTCCATCCCCCTCTTCTTCTGTGTGCTTGCTCTCTCTCTTTCTCAAATAAATAAATAAATGAAAAAATCTTTTAAAAAATAAAAAACTAAAACAACAAAAAAATCTTAAAAAAATAAAGTAAAAAGAATATAAATAAACGTTCTACCCTGGAGATTCTTCGGCATTCAAAACCTCATCTGCCTCTTGCAGGAATGACCACCAAGCAGCAGAATTGAGGGTTGCCAGTGTTTGAAGTGCGAAGTGCTTCACTTTTCTTTTTCAGGGAGGAGAGTGCTATGATATACAAATGTGTACTAGGGAGGTGGGGACCATGGGAAGGCAGGTGTTAGAATCTCCATTAGGAGTTCAGTCCCTGCCGCCAACATGCCTTATGATTCAAAATCGGTCCTGGTTTAACCTGAGGGTTGTGTGGCAGAGATGTGGAAGCAGAGACAAGTACATGCTCTAGGCCCACTGGTGTGGGATGGGCTTTGGATGCAAGTCCCAGCCACGTCCCTTTCCACCTGTATGACCCTAGGCAAGTTTCTTCACCCACCTAGTATTGGTTTCCTCATGTGCAGAGTACAAATGATAAAAACTGCTCTGCTGGGTTGTGGTGTGACTTCCATGAGAGAAGAAGATAAATGTGAGTAGATGTAAATAGACGCACTTTTATTTACCTGGCCAAGGGAAGATAAGCACTAAATGGTCGCTGTATCATTGACAGTGAGAAGAGAAGTGCTCCCCTCATAGTCCTATTTACACAAGGCTTCCTGTGGACGGTGACTTCCTCAGGTCTATGTCCTGGCACGTGGGAGGCTGCTCAGGCCATGGTTCCTGACTAAAGCGACTCCTGGCAGGCTAACGAAATATTAATTCATGGTTTGCTTCTGCACCTAGTAGCCTGGAATAGGGCTAGGTGAGATTTCAGCAAGGATTTAGGGAGGAAGAGTGTTAGCGCTCAGGGAGCTTGTGGTGTCAGAGGGAAGACCGTCACTACACAATGGTGAGGAAATCGCCATCTCTTTATGTCTTTGAGCCCGCAGCTGCTTTGAGGTATAGGGCACTGCAGGATGAACGTGGAAGAGGAGAAACTAACCGGGTTTGGGGGGTCGGGAAGCCCAATTCAAATTCCAGGTCACCTGACTCTCCTGCCTGGGCCTCGACTATGATTTGTGAAGTGATGGGGGACTTTCACCCACTGCTCTTGTGATCATGGGGCCATTAGACTGCTGTTTCTAGGCAGACGTACTGGTGTTGCTGACACTGGAAAGTGGACAAGAGTCTCTTGAAATGATCCAGTTTGACTCCTCTGTGGTGTCCCCCTTGTTCATGCGCGTTGGCTACCCTCTGCCTGGTTGCTGAACACAAGCCAGATTTTTCTGCCATCACCCATAATCCTCCCCATGACTCTCCCTTCCATGGCAGACCTCAGGGACATCTTGTTATCCGTGCCTTCTAATTCGTTGGTGAGACATTCAGGGCTTGGAATGATCCAGCCTCAGTGTGCATTCTAGCCTGGTCTGCCAGGCCTCCGTGCTGCCCACTCCTATGCCAGACAGTCCTCTCTCGATATTTCACTCCTGTGCATTTTCCTCATATAGTTCCTGGCCCCTGAAACACCACTCTCCAAACTGTTTCCTGTAGACCTCCTTCTCACCATGGAAATGATGAAGTCACATGTCATCTTCTCTTGTTAGCCCCCACTACCCAAACTGTGTCTGCCTCTACTTTCACACTCTGCCTTCAGCAGTTATTTGGAAGCATGCTGTCTTTTGGAGCAGATGGTGAGACCCTATAGAGGGGGGCCGGATTGTGCCATGTGATGATAACTGGAGAGCACAGTGAGTGCTGAACTGGTTCAGGTGCCACCATTGTGAGTTGTGCTCTACAGCTGCCTTCCCTCCCTAATGTTTTTTTTTTTTTTTTCAATTTTTAAAGAAGATTTTATTTATTTGAGAGAGCATGAGTAGGAGGGGGTGGAGGAGTAGAGGGAGGAGCTGACTCCCCACTGAGTGAGGAGCCTGACCTGGGCCTTGATCCCAGGACTCTGAGATTGTGACCTGAGCTGAAGGCAGGCGCTTACCTGACTGAGCCACCCAGATGCCCCACCTCCATGTTTAACAAACCTCTCTTGAGTACCTACCTGCATGCACTAGATTCGTGTAGCATTGCTAGATAAAATAGAATTGTGTTTGCCTAGCCTTTTCTTTTTTTTTTTTTTTAACACTGTACTCCTTTAGCTCATTTTGAGCAATGCTGTGTTGCCATTTAATATTAAAGGTGGCTCGTAAGTTGACATTCCCAGGTTTTATATGTTTAAGTCTACTAAGTTTATATTTCTACCCAGAGTCCTCCCGGGAAATCCATCCTTAGAAATCCAGCAACTTTCTCTACATAATCACTAGAACCTGCCATCGTCCCCTCAAACATGTCCAAAGCGAACCTCAGGATTTGCCTCCCCAAAACATTCTGCTGCCAGCAAGGCCAGCCACTTTCCTTCTGCTACACATACTAGAAACCTGGGAAAATCCTTAAAACTTTTCTCTTTTTCATATTCCATATCTTTTTTTTTCTTTTTTTTTTTTTAAAGATTTTATTTATTTATTTGACAGACAGAGATCACAAGTAGGCAGAGAGGCAGACAGAGAGAGAGGAGGAAGTAGGCTCCCTGCTGAGCAGAGAGCCCGATGCGGTGCTCAATCCCAGGACCCTGGGATCATGACCCGAGCTGAAGGCTGAGGCTTTAACCCACTGAGCCACCCAGGCGCCCCCATACTCCATATCTAATCTGTCCTCAGATAATGTAGATTTTACCTTAAATATCTAGTAAGTCCAACCACTTCTCTCAAACCCTGCTGCTGACTCCCCAGTGCTATCTACCATCCTCTTGCTTAGACCATAACTGGGTGGGTCCAGAACACTGGATGACTGGGGGTGGGGTCAGTTTCTGTATGGCTGTGATGGGGGCAAGTGAATTGCCGACCAGAGGCAAGAGCAGAGGGCCTGAATGGGGAGGACAATAGCAGTGTCATAGCAGAAAGAGAATCTTTGCTGTGGAAAAGGCCCTTTATGAAATACATACAGTGAGCCACAGATGTGGGTATCAAGAAGTTGCCTTTAGGGAGTATGACATTAGGGACTTGGAGACAGACTGAGCGGAGAGGTGAACTTGGGTCTCTGAAATTGTTGCTCAGCTTCTGTTTTTTCTCCTGCGGGAATCCCTGCTGGGATCCCTCTGTGCACAGAGCTTCCATTGCAGTCCCATATTTTTGTAAGGAGAGGAGTTTCTACTGCATTCCGGTTGTGAACTTCTCTTTCCAGAACCCCTGGCAGCTTTGCAAGGAGGAGGTACCTGAATACTGGTGGGGAGGGTCCTGATGCTTGTTGGTAACAATTAGGAAGGACTGCGTGGATTTAGAGGCTATGGAGGATGCTGGATGTCCTGGTGGGAGAGTCCCACAGCAGGCACTTGCTCTCGTGACTCCATCTGCTTGCTTCCTTGTGTGTGGAAAGGAAGCAGTGGCCTCAAGCCCCCTCTCAGTCAGGAGCTAGTTTGCAGGACTGCCTTATCTTTCCCAGGAGAGAATCCATTTGCTCTAAAGGATAATGTGTTCATGTGGAAAGGCCAGTGTTCTGTCTTGCTCCGTACTTCCGAAGGCAGGATCAACAGCCAAGAGTCAGGAAGGTTCAGACCTGCACAGTTGTTTTCTGGAAGGAAATTCTACCTTTCCGGTAAAATCAGTTGGGAAGGCTGAGGTGGGGGCAGGGTGGGGAGGGGAGAAGAGAGGGAAGTTCTGGGCTATGATTGTGGGGATTCCCCTTAGCCATAGAGAGGTATAAGTTGTTAAAAGGCAGGCGTCTACTTTTTCAGTCAAGCCCCTCTGAGCCAGATAAAGCAGGCCACTTAAATTCTGTCCAGAAGGAACTGGGCCTTCCTGAGAAGGGTTCTGGAGTCCAGGCTAATAACCTGAGGCAGGCATTCTGCAGCCTACTGTGAAGGCAGAGGTTATGACTTGCAAGTAGTTTGGTTTCTTCTGAGTGAAATTAACAGAGAGGAGGTATATGAATGGAATGTGTATATATTGTAGCAAACATGATAGTGCCTTTTTTCAGTATAAAATTATTCACCCCTTATAAGAGAGATTAGACAGTCCCATAAAACTCCTGAGAGCAGACACACTGAAGAGTAGAGCCACACAATTCTTATTTCCTTTTTCCAAGGCAATTTCAGTGCATTCTTCCTAAGCAATGTAGGCCTGTGTCTGAGGCCTCTCTGTGCCCTGGTATGTTGGACAGCTATTCTAAATGTTGTTCAAGCATGCAGATGCAAACAGAGAATGAGAGCATAGCAGAATTACACGATGATGGTATGCATCAGGTAATGTGCATCAAAATGCCCACGAGAAGTGAGCATATGTAATTTCGAGTCCGGCTTTGCCACTCATTATCTGTGGGGCTTTTGAAAAACTATTTAACTTCTCTCAACTTCAGTTTTCTCACCCAAAAGATAGGGGTAGCAGCCCCTCATCTCAGCATGGTTGGAAAGATAGAGTCCCCTCCACAGTACATGAACATCAACATTCGTTCAAGGACAGCCTTGGTCTTGCTTTATCTGTGGGCTGTCCAACCTGGCCTCTGTGGCCTGAGCTGGTGGCAGTGGCCCTGTGTGAGCTCTTTGTCCTGTTATAACAAGGCCTCACCTCTCCTCAGGGGGTTGCGGGGGATTACTTCCTAGGCTCCTTTCCTCTCCTGATCTGTCTCCTCTGGCCAAACTGACAAATCTCCGACACACCACTTCCCTTCTTTTCTCTCCCCTCAAGGCGCAGAAGTCTGGCTCAGGAGGGGACACTCAGGCTGCTGAGGACCTGCTGCTGCTCAGCAAACCTCTGACAGACCTCATTAGTCTGCTCATTCCGCTGGTAAGGGCCCAACTGTTTGTGCATCTTTCAGAACAGTGCTGAAGTGAAAGTCATTTTCTTTGAATTTCGTGATGCCTTCAATTTCTATGCCACTTTAATTATTTTCAAAGCTGGAACCAAAAGGAATTTCAGAAGATTATTTGGCCTAGAAATACTAAATTTCTACTTTATTTTAAAGCTAGATGGCTTAGCATTCATTTCAATAGGTATTTAAGTCAGAATCTCAAAGCCATCTTAATGGGAGGTAGAAAATTTGAGAAATGAATTCGAAGAAGGAAGGAGAAATCATTATGGAGACCAGTTCTCTCTCCAAAAGATGTTTTAGAGTTGTGCTTGGCATGCAGGACTCCTGAGGAATGCAGAAGCAGGCACGTAGACCTAGATCGTATTCCTCTAAATCTCCACAAAGACAGAAGGAAATAAGTAAAGCTAAATGAAGGCAGGTAAAACCACACAAGGCCACCGAATATATGGAAAGAGCCCAGCAGAAACTTCGAGTTTGGACCAACTCAATTTTACCCAAACTTGAAGAGGACCCAGTGCTTAGACACGTGATTCCTATAGAGCAGCCAGTCAGAGGGTGCGTTGATAAAATTCCATGAAGGCTCCTGAATACCTCTCTAGATTTGAGGATCCAAGGATTGGGGGTCCCTGTAACCCTCGTGACCTTAGATCTGGTTCTTCACAGAGACAGACCTTTGGTTCTCAAACTGCTAGGATTTGTCTTTTTCTGCTCTGTGGCTTTGAAAGGAAGGCAAATGCAGTTTGCATGAATAATTCCTTAGACTTAATTATGTTTAGCAAATAAAGGTTTGGTTCAATGGAGTGAGAAAGAAAGAGGGGAAAATCCATCAATGCTGGGTTATATTAAATAATGGCACATGTGGAGTTGAGCAGTCACAAAAAAAAAGTGTCTGTGGGCTCACAGTGAGGTAAGGGAACACTCCCCAGCCCCAGAGTGGAAGGATAGTTGGTGTAGAATATCTTTTGCATGAAGCTACATGGAAAATAGAACGCTAACTGTTCTAGCTCAGAATAGGGGCTGAACCAGATAACCAGCTCTCATCTTGGGCTAAGGCCAGGAAACAGATGAGGCTCCAGTGAACAGAGGAAAGCCAAACACAAACTAGACTCTCTTCTGTAAGAGACTCAAATGACATCAAATTAAAAAATGTATATACATATGTATATACACACACACAGACATATATATAAATTGATGCAACATATGACACACTGGATAATAATTACATTTATAGAGAAAAAGATTAAAAAAGATAGATGAAGAGGATCTTTCTTAAGAAGGACAGATGCAGAGATGCCTGGGTGGCTCAGTCAGTTGAGTGTCTAACTCTTGGTGTCAGCTCAGGTCATGATCTCAGGGTCCTGGGATCAAATCCCACTGTTGGGTTCTGTGCTCAGCACAAAGTCTGCTTGTTCCTCTCCCTCCTGCTCTGCTCCTCCCCATGCTCTCTCTTTCTCTCTCTTGAATAAATAAAATCTAAAGAAAAAAAAAAAGGAAAGGCAGATGGAGAATCCCTAGGTAAAACTTCCAGGACACTCTTTTGCACATCCATCTTATAGACCAGGCTTTTGTGTTTGCCACATGCTCAGATTGGCTTTCTTTTAATGGGTAAATTTATTCCATTTGGATTTGTTGTTAAACTTCTCTTTGATCTTAATTTTATTGTTATTTTATATTTTCTTTCTAAATATTTTTAATATTCATATAAGTTTTAATGTACAAAAAACTTTTCAGAACAAAGAGAGGATTCTACAGTGATGAGGAATAAAATTCACATGAGGACCTAATAGCTATGAACCTTTTTGTGTTGAATATTAGATCATAGAACTCTATAAACAAAGAACCAAAAACACCTAGGAGGAAATCCAAAAAACACAGTAGTGTTGAGAGATATAACTCCTCTTTCTCATTGCTTTACAGACCAAGTAGTTAAAAATAATGATGTAGGACAGGGGTTGATAAACTGTGGCCTATGGGCTAACTTTGGCCCACTGCTTTTTTGTGAAGTGTTTTTATTTTTTAATTTCATTATTTTTTAAGAGATTATTTAAGGAGGAGAGAGTACATCCTCTGAGGGGCAGAGGGAGAGGAGGAGAGAGAAAATCTCTAGCAGACTCGCCACTGAGCATGGAGACTATTGCAGGGATCATCCCAGGACCCTGAGATTATGACCTGAGCTGAAATCAGGTGTCAGACGCTCAACCAACAGAGCCACCCAGCTGCCCTCTCCCCATCCCCACATTGTCTATTTTTGTAAATAAAGTTTTATTGAATACAGCCACACAGACCACTTGTTTATATATCGTCTATGGCTGTTTTGCTCTTTGGTAGGAGTTGAGGAATTACAACACAGACCTTATAGCTCACAAGTCTATATTCTTTTACTGTCTGGCTCTTCACGGAAAAATTTTGCTGACTCCTATATAATGGGTATAAATTTTTTAAAATATTTCATTTATTTGACAGAGAGAGAGAGATCACAAGTAGGGTGAGCAACAGGCAGAGGGAGAGGGAGAAACAGTCTCCCCACCAAGCAGGGAGCCCGATGTGGTGTTCAAGCGCAGGTCCCTGGGATTATGACCTGAGCTGAAGGCAGATGTTTAGCACCTGAGCCACCCAGGTGCCCCCAGGGCATAAATATTTTAATAAGATTGAGCTAAGAGAAATAGGTCCATCTCTGTACCCTGAAAATAGAAACTCTAACTTCAGTTTTCCAGAAACATCTTTAAAAAGTTGGCCATGCATTATGTTAAAAGGATATCAATAAACTCCAGGAAGTTGGAATTACATATACTACATCCTTTAACCACAATACAGTTAAACTGGAAGGAAAAATAAGAGTAGGAGATGTACTTTTAGCAAATACTATCCATGAGTATAATCAAAGAATAAGTTTTCTTTGTGATTATTTCAGTCTGGGTCCAATCAGAAGGGAGAAACCACATGGTGATTTAAATAGGGGAATTTTAATATAAAACATCATTTGCTATGAAAAAAGAGTAAGCATAAGATTTAAAAAGAACTTTTTAAGGTACCCTACAGCTGCTTGAGAGTACTCAAGTAAGGACAGACTTGATCCGGGCCACCCCTACACTGAGACTGTGGGTCACACCTTATTGGGGAAGGCAGCCCATGGGACAGTAGACAAATTTGCTGGGTAGCCTAGGCTGGAGTGGGTCCACTGTCCCCTGGAAAGCAGGATATAACCCTTTGGGGTGCAGATGACTCCTAGTCAGTGGGCAGGCAACAGAGGAACAGGGCGCCATGGTGGTAGGAAGCCTGAGGTGCCCAGTGTCATGTAGAGAGGACTACCTACAGGAAACAAAGATATGCAAGAGACAGATGAACGGGGGCGGCAGCGTCAGATAGCCAGTGTACATGGGAGGGCTGAAGTGTACAGTGTGCCTTGGGGAGGGCAACAGGAACATAATCACAGGTCAGTATAGGGCTGTAGGTTGCCGAGGCGGCCACACATTCTGGGCTCCTGGTTAAGTTGGATCTCTGCCTCATATTCACACCTCTGAGCAACAGAAACAGCAGGAGAATCTCTTCTTCCTGCACTGTGTCATCTGAGAGACTTTCCCCAGCTCTCTGAGACTCTGAATTCTTGTTGCTAGTAACTTGATCACACTTATGTTCTAGTATATGGCCAGACATCAGCCTAGCGTGCATGAGCTGTGTTGTGTATATACACACCGATCACCAAAGTCACTGGTTTTAAAAATGGCCTGTGACAAGAACATTGCAATATATCTTCTCTGGAAAAGATTAACACATATTTATAGCCATGTATAAAGTGAAGAAAAATAGTAATAAGGCAATTTAGGACTTAAACCAGAGCACATACAGACCAAAGATAAATTTTATAGTGGTCGTTAAAAAATGTAATAGGTTACAGAATGAGGTGTTGGAATTGCTTTCCCATAGGGAGAAATAAACAGACTTTCAGTTTTCATCTGACTTGGATAATTTTGGAGCTATTTCACCCAAAGGCAGGTGGATGAACTTTTAGCTCTTGAGGTTCTTTACAGATTATGGTCCTCTGAAAGAAAATATATTCTTTTTTATTTATTTATTTATTTATTTATTTATTTATTTATTTATTTGGCAGAGAGAAATCACAAGTAGTCGGAGAGGCAGGCAGAGAGAGAGAGAGGGAAGCAGGCTCCCTGCTGAGCAGAGAGCCCGATGCGGGACTCGATCCCAGGACCCTGAGATCATGACCTGAGCCGAAGGCAGCAGCTTAACCCACTGAGCCACCCAGGTGCCCCAGAAAATATATTCTTAAGAGAAGAGAAAACCTATCAACCTCTAATTTATGCCCTATATCTTTACTATAGCTGTAGTAGAACCATAGTGGAAGATAGATGTAAGATAGTGATTCTTAGTCTGTTTTGAATGTAAACTGCTTTAAGAATGTGAGGGTTCTAGTCCCTCTTCCCAGAAAAATGTGTAGACTCATTTATATGCTGGGTTCTTGGCACAATTCACAATTTCAGGGGGATCTTTGTTTTTTTAATTTCAATTAGCCAACATATAGTACATCGTTTTTGATGTAGTGTTCAATGATTCATTATATAATACCCAGTGCTCATCACATCACCTGCCCTTCTAAACGCCCATCATCCAGTTACCCCATTCCCCAACCCACCTCCCCTTCCACAACCCTCAGTTTTTTTTCCCCAGAGTCAAGTGTCTGTCACGGTTTGTCACCCCTCTGATTTCTTCCCATTTAGTTTCAGGGGGATCTTTGAACCCTCAATTGGAACGTAGTATAAGATCTGGTTAATAAAAGGTATAACCAATTGACCATGTCTCCTAAAAAAAAAAAAAATACAGCAAGGTAAGTGTTTGAATTAAATATTTTATTTAGGAAGAAGAAATGAGCAGCTAGGCTTTATATCCTACATGAGTTTTATAACTAGATAAAGTTGCTATAAGAAATTAGTCTTCAGCCTCCTTCTCCCTCAATTAAAATAAACATTTTCAAACTTGGAAGAGATCATTGTTTTTAAAAATTTTTCTTCATTTGGTCTGAGCTGCTGTATGTAGCCTGTTTTATATGTTTCTTGTTAGCCGTGCCTTCCTTGGCCATTGAGAAGATGGCCCTGTGCAGACTCTGTGCTGTCAGGTCGGGATGGTAGTCCTTACTGAGCCCCAGAAAGTGAGCTCCCTCCTGTGCTAGAGGAGTGGGGACCCGAGCCTTCTCCCAAACAACTAATGATTCTGCCAGGAGCAACATTTAGGCCTGTATCAACATGATCCGTACCAGTTCATGTTTCTGATGCCACCGTGCAGTGTAAAAAATTGTGCCCCACTAAGTATAGGGGGAAAAGTTCCTTTTTTTTTTTCTACTTTCTAATTTCTTAGTAGATTTTTCTCTTTACATAGTAATGAACTTGGACATGTCTGTTCTTTCTCTTTGTAGTTAGCAGCCTGAAATCTGGTGATGGTTTATGGTGATTATGGTCAATGGTGATGGAGGCCAGAGGTACTGAGTAGTCTGTTTGCAGGTCAAACCCAAGAGGTTGGGCATCTTGCTAGTTCTTACTAAGAAGCTGCTCTAAGAAGTTACTGCCCGATTTAATAGGGATATCCCTCTTTCTAGCTAACCACTGTCCGTCTGGCTGCTCGCCATTTCCACCGGATACACCATAAACACCTCAAACACAACAGGATTAAAACAAACCCATAATCATCTTTTTAAAATTGTTTCTCTTCTTGTGTCCTGTGTCAGAGAAGGAAATTCACCCGCTCAGTTGCCCAGCCAAGAATGCAGGCATCCTCTTGGCCTCTTTTCCTTTGCCATCCTGCCCTATTCCGTCAAGTCACTAAAACGCAACAGACTGTCTTCCTCTTCACTCCCATGGACAGTATCATAAAGCCCACCACCATCTTGTGCTTGAAGGGTCCCAGTGGCCTTCTCCATGAGATTTCTGAGGCTCTTGCCCTGAAAGCAGCACGCTTTAGAGAAAGCAGCATGCTTTCTCTAAAATGCAAGACTCATCTTGTCACTCATTGACTTAAAACACATCAATGATCCCCCACTATTCATGGGTAAATTCTAACTTCTTAACAGACTTACAGAACCATATGTTTGTTGTCTGCATCTCTTGGCTCTCTCTGCCCTACTCTTGTGTTCTGTACCCCAAGTTTTTTCAGTTCTTTAAATGTACTTTGGGCGCCTGGGTGGCTCAGTGGGTTAAGCCGCTGCCTTCGGCTCAGGTCATGATTTCAGGGTTCTGGGATCGAGTCCCGCATCGGGCTCTCTGCTCAGCAGGGAGCCTGCTTCCTCCTCTCTCTCTCTCTCTGCCTGCCTCTCTGCCTACTTGTAATCTCTGTCTGTCAAATAAAAAAAAAATAAAATAAATAAAAAAAAATGTACTTTGATTTCCCTTGCCTCTGTCTAGAACGTGCTCTTCCTCCCTCTGCTTGAGTGTTCCTCAGCTTTTAGCTCTTGGGTTAGATGTCCCTTCTTTTCAGCTTTACTTTTGGGTCTGGTGCAGCAGAGGGATTTGATTAATATTTGTGTAGGAAAGCAAGCTAATTGCTAACAAATGCAGTATATTTTCTGCCTTTCCTTAGAATAACTAAGAATAGACTACATCTGGTAGGACATAGATTCAAGTACAAATTTATCCAAGGAGTTTCTCTGTACCCTTGCTCTCCTGCCCTGCTTAAGCCAGCACATTCTAGCAGGTGGTAATGACATGGCTCACTCGCTTGCTTTAAAATTACGTCATTTGAATTTCTTTCTAGAAGTTGACCTCTTCTTGGCAGGAGTTCTCCTGACCTTCACTGGGCAGCCTATATTCCTGAAATAACCCATACTCTGCCTTAGATTGTCAGGAAAGGACACAAAAGGGCAAGTAACATTGCCCAAGGACTTCTGTTTTGGGAAAATTGCTGTACTTGTAGTAACTGCAAAATATAAAAACTCAGCCCTAGAATCCCCACAGCAGTGGTGAGCATAAAAGCCTCTGAGCCATCAAAATAGAAACTACAGCATCATCACCTTTTCTAACAGTAGACCCCCCTCCACCCTAGAATTCTGACGTTCAGTGTTTGAACTCAGGTAGCCTTGGGAAAGACTCCCAAAACTGCAGGTGTGTTTTCTGCCATTACTTCTTACATCTTTATCTTAAGGTGGTTGCAATATAGTGGCATGTGTTTTTTAAAAATATTTATTTATTTATTTTAGAGAGAGACCGGGGGAGGATTAGAGGGAAAGCGAGACACAGAGAGAGAAAGAATCCTCAAGCAGACTCCCTCTGAGCCTAGAGCCCAGCTCGAGGCTCGATCCTAGGACCCGAGATCATGATCTGAGCCAATATCAAGAGTTGGTTGCTTAACCTAGTGAGCTACCCATGCACTCTATGATAAATTTTTTAATAGTATTTGGTTGTTGTTCAGAGCTGCTAGTTCTAATCTGAATAGGAACAAATTCCCTTACACGGTAGAGTGTGACTGGTGTCAGAAAGCAACCCCTCTAGAAAATTGTTCTTACCCATCAATGACCGGAATGCCCATACTTTATTGCCCTCTTTACAAGCCTTCTTTTAAATAGTAATGCTTTAACATGAAAGTGTGTCACTCATTTTACAAAACAACACCAGGGCAGCAGGAGAGGTCATGAGGAGGTGGGAGTTTGAGGGACAATGAACTGAATATGGAAATGTGAAACATGGGTCATGCCAAAATCAAAGTCTAGTTAGTAAAGATTTTTGGGGTGGATTTTATTCTCTGTTCCCAGTACATTTACCTTGACTTAAAAAAAAAAAGGTTAATAATTAATGGTTGAATCTTTTATGTGCATCATTGAAGAAAATGAATGTTTGTAATTGGACTCTTATAAACAGCTCTAAAAGTTATTAGAACCAGCTAAAAACACATCAGAATTATGACATTGGTTTTTTTTAAAATTTTTAAATTTTTTATTTTTTATATAAACATATATTTTTATCCCCAGGGGTACAGGTCTGTGAATCACCAGGTTTACACACTTCACAGCACTTACCAAAGCACATATCCTCCCCAATGTCCATAACCCCACCCCCTTCTCCCAACCAACCTCCCCCCAGCAACCCTCAGTTTGTTTTGTGAGATTAAGAGTCACTTATGGTTTGTCTCCCTCCCAATCCCATCTTGTTTCATTGATTCTTCTCCTACCCACTTAAACCCCTATGTTGCATCACCACTTCCTCATATCAGGGAGATCATATGATAGTTGTCTTTCTCTGCTTGACTTACTTCGCTAATCATGATACGCTCTAGTTCCATCCATGTTGTCGCAAATGGCAAGATTTTGTTTCTTTTGATGGCTGAATAGTATTCCATTGTGTATATATACCACATCTTCTTGATCCATTCATCTGTTGATGGACACCTAGGTTCTTTCCATACTTTGGCTATTGTGGACATTGCTGCTATAAACATTGGGGTGCAAGTGCCCCTTCTGATCACTACGTTAGTATCTTTAGGGTAAATACCCAATAGTGCAATTGCTGGGTCATAGGGCAGTTCTATTTTCAACATTTTGAGGAACCTCCATGCTGTTTTCCAGAGTGGTTGCACCAACTTGCATTCCCACCAACAGTGTAGGAGGGTTCCCCTTTCTCTGCATCCTTTCGTACATTGAGGTCCTTCATCCATTTTGAGTCTATTTTTGTGTGTGGTGTAAGGAAATGGTCCAATTTCATTTTTCTGCATGTGGCTGTCCAATTTTCCCAGCACCATTTATTGAAAAGGCTGTCTTTTTTCCATTGGACATTCTTTCCTGCTTTGTCGAAGATTAGTTGACCATAGATTTGAGGGTCTATTTCTGGGCTCTCTATTCTGTTCCATTGATCTATGTGTCTGTTTTTGTGCCAGTACCATGCTGTCTTGATGATGACAGCTTTGTAATAGAGCTTGAAGTCCGGAATTGTGATGCCACCAACGTTGGCTTTCTTTTTCAATATCCCTTTGGCTATTCGAGGTCTTTTCTGGTTCCATATAAATTTTAGCATTATTTGTTCCATTTCTTTGAAAAAGATGGATGGTACTTTGATAGGAATCGCATTAAATGTTTAGATTGCTTTAGGTAGCATAGACATTTTCACAATATTTATTCTTCCCATCCAGGAGCATGGAACATTTTTCCATTTCTTTGTGTCTTCCTCAATTTCTTTCATGAGTACTTTATAGTTTTCTGAGTATAGATTCTGTGCCTCTTTGGTTAGGTTTTTTCCTAGGTATCTTATGGTTTTGGGTGCAATTGTAAATGGGATGGACTCCTTAATTTCTCTTTCTTCTGTCTTGTTGTTGGTGTAGAGAAATGCAACTGATTTCTGTGCATTGATTTTATATCCTGACACTTTACTGAATTCCTGTACAAGTTCTAGCAGTTTTGGAGTGGAGTCTTTTGGGTTTTCCACATACAGTATCATATCATCTGCAAAAAGTGATAATTTGACTTCTTCTTTGCCGATTTGGATGCCTTTAATTTCCTTTTGTTGTCTGATAGCTGAGGCTAAGACCTCTAGTACTATGTTGAATAGCAGTGGTGATAATGGACATCCCTGCCGTGTTCCTGACCTTAGCGGAAAAGCTTTCAGTTTTTCTCCATTGAGAATGATATTTGTGGAGGGTTTTTCATAGATGGCTTTGATGATATTGAGGTATGTGCCCTCTATCCCTACACTTTGAAGAGTTTTGATCAGGAAGGGATGCTGTACTTTGTCAAATGCTTTTTCAGCATCTTTTGAGAGTATCATATGGTTCTTGTTCTTTCTTTTATTGATGTGTTGTATCACATTGACTGATTTGCGGATGTTGAACCCACCTTGCAGCCCTGGAATAAATCCCACTTGGTCGTGGTGAATAATCCTTTTAATGAACTGTTGAATCCTATTGGCTAGTATTTTGGTGAGAATGTTCACATCTGTGTTCATCAAGGATATTGGTCTATAGCTCTCTTTTTTGATGCGATCTTTGTCTGGTTTTGGGATCAAGGTGATGCTGGCCTGATAAAATGAGTTTGGAAGTTTTCCTTCCATTTCTATTTTTTGGAACAGTTTCAGGAGAATAGGAATTAATTCTTCTTTCAATGTTTGGTAGAATTCCCCCGGGAAGCCATCTGGCCCTGGGCTTTTGTTTGTTTGGAGATTTTTAATGACTGTTTCAATCTCCTTACTGGTTATGGGTTTGTTCAGGCTTTCTATTTCTTCCTGGTTCAGTTGTGGTAGTTTATATGTTTCTAGGAATGCATCCATTTCTTCCAGATTGTCAAATTTGTTGGCGTAGAGTGGCTCATAGTATGTTCATATAATAGCTTGTATTTCTTTGGTGTTAGTTGTGATCTCTCCTCTTTCATTCATGATTTTATTTATTTGGATCCTTTCTCTTTTCTTTTTGATAAGTCTGGCCAGGGGTTTATCAATTTTATTAATTCTCTCAAAGAATCAGCTCCTATTTTCGTTGATTTGTTCTATTGTTTTTTTTGTTTCTATTTCATTGATTTCTGCTCTGATCTTTATGATTTCTCTTCTCCTGCTGGGCTTAGGGTTTCTTTCTTGTTCTTTCTCCAGCTCCTTTACGTGTAGGGTTAGTTTGTGTACCTGAGACCTTTCTTGTTTCTTGAGAAAGGCTTGTACCACTATATATTTTCCTCTCAGGACTGCCTTTGTTGTGTCCCACAGATTTTGAACCGTTGTGTTTTCATTATCATTTGTTTCCATGATTTTTTTCAATTCTTCTTTAATTTCCCGGTTGACCCATTCATTCTTTAGAAAGATGCTGTTTAGTCTCCATGTATTTGGGTTCTTTCCAAACTTCCTCTTGTGGTTGAGTTCTAGCTTTAGAGCATTGTGGTCTGAAAATATGCAGTGAATGATCCCAATCTTTTGATACCGGTTGAGTCCTGATTTAGGACTGAGGATGTGATCTATTCTGGAGAATGTTCCATGTGCACTAGAGAAGAATGTGTATTCTGTTGCTTTGGGATGAAATGTTCTGAATATATCTGTGATTTCCATCTGGTCCAGTGTGTCATTTAAGGCCTTTATTTCCTTGCTGATCTTTTGCTTGGATGATCTGTCCATTTCAGTGAGGGGAGTGTTGACTTCCCTTACTATTATTGTATTATTGTTGATGTGTTTCTTTGATTTTGTTATTAATTGGTTTATATAGTTGGCTGCTCCCACGTTGGGGGCATAGATATTTAAAATCGTTAGATCTTCTGGTTGGACAGACCCTTTGAGTATGATGTAGTGTCCTTCCTCATCTCTTATTATAATCTTTGGCTTAAAATCTAATTGATCTGATATAAGAATTGACATTCCTGCTTTCTTCTGATGTCCATTAGCATGGTAAATTCTTTTCCACCCCCTCACTTTTAATCTGGAGGTGTCTTCGGGCTTAAAATGAGTTTCTTGTAGGCAACATATAGATGGTTCTTTTTTTTTTATCCATTCTGATACCCTTTGTCTTTTGATTGGGGCATTTAGCCCATTAACATTCAGGGTAACTATTGATAGATATGAATTTAGTGCCATTGTATTGCCTGTAAGGTGACTGTTACTGTATATGGTTCTGTTCCTTTCTGATCTACCTCTTGTAGGCACTCTCTTTGCTTAGAGGACCCCTTTCAATATTTCCTGTAGAGCTGCTTTGGTGTTTTCAAATTCTTTCAGTTTTTGTTTGTCCTGGAAGCTTTTAATCTCTCCTTCTATTTTCAATGATAGCCTAGCTGGATATAGTATTCTTGGCTGCATGTTTTTCTCGTTTAGTGCTCTGAAAATATCATGCCAGCTCTTTCTGGCCTGCCAGGTCTCTGTGGATAAGTCAGCTGCCAATCTAACATTCTTACCATTGTATGTTACAGACTTCTTTTCCCTGGCTGCTTTCAGGATTTTCTCTTTGTCACTGAGACTTGTAAATTTTACTATTAGGTCACGGGGTATGGGCCTATTCTTATTGATTTTGAGGGGCGTTCTCTGAACCTCCTGAATTTGATGCTCATTCCCTTTGCCATATTGGGGAAATTCTCCCCAATAATTCTCTCCAGTATACCTTCTTCTCCCCTCTCTCTTTCTTCTTCTTCTGGAATCCCAATTATTCTAATGTTGTTTCGTTTTATGGTTTCACTTATCTCTCGAATTCTCCCCTCGTGGTCCAGTAGCTGTTTGTCCCTCTTTTGCTCAGCTTCTTTATTTTCTGTCATTTGGTCTTCTATATTGCTAATTCTTTCTTCTGCCTCATTTATCCTAGCAGTGAGAGCCTCCATTTTTTATTGCACCTCATTAATGGCTTTTTTGATTTCAACTTGGTTAGATTTTAGTTATTTTATTTCTCCAGAAAGGGCTTTTATATCTCCCGAGAGGGTTTCTGTAATATCTTCCATGCCTTTTTCAAGCCCGGTTGGAACCTTGAGAATTGTCATTCTGAACTCTAGATCTGACATATAACCAATGTCTGTATTGATTAGGTCCCTAGCCTTCGGTAAGGTACGGCCTCCTGTTCTTTTTTTTGTGGTGAATTTTTCTGCCTTGTCATTTTGTCCAGATAAGAGTATATGAAGGAGCAAGTAAAATACTAAAAGAGTGGCAACAACCCCTGGAAAATATGCTTTAACCAAATCAGAAGAGATCCCACATCGTGAGGGGAAAGAAGTGGATAAAAAGAGGTTCAAAAAGAAAGAAAGAAAGAAAAAGATAGAAAAAAAGAAAGAAAAGAATTAACATAAAGAGAATGAATAAAGAAAAGTATAAAAAAGAAAATATATATATATTAGATAAACTAGTTAAAAAACGTTAAAAAAGAAAAGAGTAAAAGTTAAAAAAATTTTAAGAGAAGAAGAGAAAAAAATGAAAAAGAAAAAAATTAAATTAACTGTAAGACTAAAAAGTCACAAGGAGAAAGTCATGAGTTCCGTGCTTTGCTTTCTCCTCCTCTGGAATTCTGCTGCTCTCCTTGGTATTGAAATTGCACTCCTTGGTAGGTGAACTTGGTCTTGGCTGGATTTCTTGTTGATCTTCTGGGTGAGGGGCCTGGTGTAGTGATTCTCAAGTGTTTTTGCCCCAGGCGGAATTGCACAGCCCTTACCAGGGGCCGGGCTGATTAATCTGCTTGGGTTTGCTTTCAGGAGCTTTTGTTCCCTGAGCGCTTTCCCCTTTCCGTAGAGTTCAGGAGGAAAGGAATACAAATGACAGCCTCCTGGTCTCTGGCCTAGAGGAGCTGAGAGCCCGGGGCCCCACTCCTCAGTGCACCCTCAGAGAACAGCGCCCAGTAACTCCCATCTGCCTGACCTCCGGCCCCGCTCCGAGCTCACTGAGCCTGCGACCGGTTCAAGGTAACCCCCAGCTGTGAGCTTACTGTAGGCTCTGTCTCTGTAGCCGTCTCTCCGGTTCCAGTACCCGTAAGCTCTGGGACACTCAGATACCCCTGATCCTTATGTGGCCCTGCGGGACCTGAGGCCACGCTGACCCCGTGTGGGCTTCGCCCCGGTTTAGCCTCTGGAGCGATGTCCCTCAGCGGAACAGACTTTTAAAAGTCCTGATTTTGTGCTCCGCAGCTTGCTGGGAGCCAGCCCCTCCCCCCGGGGTCTATCTTCCAGTCGCTTTGGATTCACTTCTCCGCCAGCCCTACCTTTCAAAAAGTGGTTGTTTTTCTGTTTCTAGAATTGCTATTCTTCTTCTCTTCGATCTGCGGATGGATTTTTAGGTGTTTGCAATCTTTAGATAAGCTAATCTAGCTGATCTCCTGCTAGCTGAAGTAGTCTCAGCCTGCTACTTCTCCGCCACCTTGCTGGGGAGTCTTGACGTTGATTTTTTAAAAGATTTTATTTATTTATTTGACAGAGAGAGAGGATCACAAGTAGGCAGAGAGGCAAGCAGAGAGGGTGGGGGTGGCAGCATTCCTGCTGAGCAGAGAGCCCAATGCAGGGCTTGATCCCAGGACCCTGAGATCAGGACCTGAGCCGAAGGCAGAGGCTTAACCCACTGAGCCACCCAGGTGCCCCTATGGTGTTCATTTTATATTTACATCTTTCTTATGTAACAAATGCACAAGAAAGCAATAACAGCCTGGGGTTTTTTGAGTTCCACACTTGTTCATTTTTGAGGCAGTATCTGTAAAGAGGTACTCTATAGAAAGAAGTGGTATAAATTGCCTAGAAATAGACAAGTATCCCAAGAAAAGTGAGCAAAGGATTTGAGTGGGCAACTCACAGCAACTAAAATACAAATTTCCAATGTTAATTTCACTGGGCACATTTAAACATGCTATGAATAATGGAAAATTATTTTTTAAAAATGCAATATGATCCTCAAAGTTGGAAGCTGACTTTGGGACAAAGAAAGATAAATAAAAATATACATAGGTCTGTATCAAAAGCCTTCCAATTATTTATATCCTTGATGTAGTCATTCTATTTCTAGAAAATTTGTGCATAGGAAATAGAGAAGTACTGAATGATTTGTGTAAACATATGTTCTCACAACATTATCTCTATTATCAAACACTTTGGTAATAACCTATATGTTGCTCATTTGGAAATTAATTTCCATTCTTAGGGTAGAAGTCCTTGTGCTATTAAATATCATATTTTCCAAGCACATATGATAGGATGGGAAAATATAAGGCTCAAGAAAATCAGAATATATATTAATTATAGAATGATGCTAATTTAAAATGCAATAAAAATTTTAAATATATATAATAAAAAATGTATATGTATCCAAAATGCATATACATTTTAAATTAGCATCATTTTTATAATTATTGTATATAGTGATGCTCACACAGAGATGATCCTTACTTTCACAGAGCTTTAATATGCACAAATTTCAGCCATATAATACCAGTGCCCCACAACATGTTTCATATTTCTGTTGTATTCACTGAGATTAATTACATGAACTATAGACTTTGCTGCTGGCTCTTCAGTGAAAAAATCAATATGTGCATCATCCCCAGTAATCAATCATGCACTTACATGAAAATCTGTCAGCAGTTGGTCACTTTGCATTTATTGTTTAGTTCACACGCAGACAGCAAAGCATGTAATTATGTTTCCTCCTTGACATCTAGTGATAAATCCACATAGCATTTTACAAAACCTGATCACTTAAAGAGGGAATTGTGCACCAAAGACAAAAGAGCAACAAAGAAGCTGAAAGTGATAATGTTGGAAGTAAAATTTGAATCTAATGTAAACAAAATTGCAGAAGAAACAGCAGACTTTGAGAATGCTGACAGTGGTGCCATTTAAGAGGTTCTAGATAGGCAGCCAGAGGAACTTAGTGGAAGTGATGTTATCTGTGTAGATAAGGAAAGGGTTTTTTAAAATGAATGAATGAATGAATTTTTATTATAATATGTTAGTCATCATACAATACGTCATTAGTTTTTGATGTAGTGTTCCAAGATTAATTGTTTACTTATAACATATAACATATAGCTCCATGCAATACATGCCTGAGGAATGTTTTTTTGAAGAAAAGAATGAAATCTCAGAAGGCAATGCAAGCAAAAAACAAACAAAAAACCACAAACCAAAACAAACAAAAAAGCATAAACAAAAACATAAAACCCTTTACACTAAAGGAATTCCAGGAGATATTTTCCAACAGTGAAAGCACAAAGGATAAATTGTTGGGAGTTGAGTCAGGGTTAGAAAGGAGTAGGACAGACACTTCTCCAATGAAGACATACAAATGGCTATCAGACACATGAAAAAATGTTCATCATCACTAGCCATCAGGGAGATTCAAATTAAAACTACATTGAGATATCACCTTGCACCAGTTAGAATGGCCAAAATCAGCAAGACAGGAAACAACATGTGTTGGAGGGGATGTGGAGAAAGGGGAACCCTCTTACTTTGTTGGTGGGAATGCAGGTTGGTGCAGCCTCTTTGGAGAACAGTGTGGAGATTCCTCAAGAAATTAAAAATAGAACTTCCCTATGACCCTGCCATTGCACTACTGGGTATTTATCCCAAAGATACAGTTGTAGTGAAAAGACGGGCCATCTGTACCCCAGTGTTTATAGCAGCAATGGCCACAGTCGCCAAACTGTGGAAAGAACCAAGATGCCCTTCAACGGACAAATGGATAAGGAAGATGCGGTCCATATACACTATGGAGTATTATGCCTCCATCAGAAAGGACGAATACCCAACTTTTGTAGCAACATGGATGGGACTGGAAGAGATTATGCTGAGTGAAATAAGTCAAGCAGAGAGAGTCCATTATCATATGGTTTCATTTATTTGTGGAGCATAACAAATAGCATGGAGGACATGGGGAGATAGAGAGGAGAAGGGAGTTGGGGGAAATTGGAAGAGGAGGTATCCATGAGAGACTATGGACTCTAAAAAATAATCTGAGGGTTTTGAAGGGGCGGGGGGTGGGAGGTCGGGTTATCAGGTGGTGGGTATTATAAAGGGCATGGATTGCATGGAGCACTAGGTGTGGTGCAAAAATAATGAATACTGTTATGCTGAAAATAAAAAAAAAAAAGAAAGAAAGGAGTAGGACAGGTTGCCTATGGCATAGAAAAGATGCTTTCTCTGTATGGTGAGTTGAAGGTGGTAGTGGTAGAGGGGCAGAGGGCAAAGGAGAGAGAGAATCCCAGGCAGGCTTCATGCCCTTTGTGGAGCCTGTCCCAGAGCTTGATCTCATGACCCTAGCTGAAACCAAGCATTGGATGCTCAATTGACTGAGCCACCCAGGTACGCCAAACTACTCTTGATAACTGTTTTTCAGAACAACAAAAACAAAAAGACTTTAATTCTCAATGTTTCTAATGTTTTGGACTACAGCAATAAATATTAGGTTTACTGTTTATTCTCCTGCACATTTATCAGTACATATTTCTAATTGATAATGAGAGTTTTTAATGTTTTGATAACATTTTAAAGGTCATGGAATAGTTATAATTTCCCCATTCATTAAGATCATTCTGTGTGGTTAAAGTTGGCATGGGCATTTTCATGGTTGCCTGCTGCGTAGGTAGATAGGTAAAGTAGGTAAATAGGACAGATGACTGCAGTGTTTAACTCTGTGTGGTAGAAATACATGTGATTTCCATTTTTGTAACACCCATCTGTATATTTCAAATTTTATAAATTGAGCATTTATTACTTTCATAATCATAAAAGTTTTAAGTCCTTATTTCTATCTTTTGTAATCCCATTTTATTCAGCAAAAACAATTTATAATACTGAATTTCTACCTTTTCTCTCCTTTCCCAGCTTCCTCCTACCTTCTAGTGAATGACTGACATTCCTTTTCCATCAGCCAACAGGCGGTCAACTTTAGACTTCTTAAAAATCCCACTGCCAAGTTTTCCTCCACTCTTCATCTCCCATAATGTCCTCTGGACAACTTTTCTTTCATTGAAATGTCTAACAGCAATTTCAGCCATAAACCTGCAGCCTCTTGACAATACATTCTTGAATTACAGAGATCCAGAGTATATTCCTCAGAAAACATTAAGGTTTTCCAATATATCTTCATAAACATCATGTATCAGATCAAGGAATAGCTATAAACTAGCAAATCCATCACACAGTAAAATATAGTGAATCCTGTGATAGGCTTATAGGTACCATTGGGTCCTGTGGAGGGAACAGCTAACTACATGAATTGGACCAAGGAGGAAGGGATGGATGAATTTTTTTTCCAATTATTTTTTATTATAGTGAAATAAATGTAAAATTTACCATGTAAATCATTTTTTAGCATACAGTTCACATTTAAATATATTCATAAAGTTATACAACCATCACCACTGTTCATTTCTATAACACTTTTCATCTTGTGAAACTGCAACTCTATACCTATTAAACATTAACTCCCTATTCCCTTTTACCCCAGTGCCTAGCAACTGCCATTCTACTTCCTGTCTCTATGATTTTGACTAATATTAAGTACCTCATATAAATGGAGTCATACCTTATTTTTTGTTTTGTGACTTATTTCACTTAGCATGATGTCTTCAAGTTTCATCCATGTTGTAGTTTGTGTCAGAATTTCTGTGCTTTTTAAGGCTATATAATATTCCATTGTATGTATGTACCACATTTTGCTTATTCATTCATTTGTCTATGGTGAGTTGAATTCTTTCCAACTTTTAGTTGTGGATTGTGCTGCTATGAACACAGATGTATCTTTTCTGAGATCCTGCTTTCAGATGTTTTGAATATATACCCAGAAATGGTTTTGTCAGGAGCTTTTCAATTACTGATTCAAACTCTTTACTAGTTATAATTATATTCACATTTTCTACTTCTTTGTGATTTAGTCATTGTAGGTTTTACATTTCTAGGAATTTGTCCATTTCATCTAGGGTATCCAATTTGTTGGCTTACAGTTGCTCTCAGTACTCTTGTATACTCCTTTTTAATTCTATAGAATTGACAGTATTCCCATTTTCATTTTTAGTTTTAGTAATACGAATCATTTTTTTTTTCTCTCTGTTTAGCCCAAGGTTTGTCCCTTCTGTTGATCTTTTCAAAGAACCAACTTTTGGCTTCATTGATTTTTCTTTGTTTTTCTGTTCTTTATTTCATTTATCTCTGTTGTAATGTTTTCTGTTTCCTTCTTCTAGCTTTGGGTTTGTTTTTTTTTCTTTTTTTTTCCTTCCAGTTCCTTGAGTTGTGAAATTAAATTGTTGATTTGAGATCTTTCTTATCTTCATTATAAGCATTTATAGCTATAAATTTCCCCTTTAGCATTGCTGTCTCATAAGTGTTTCATAAATTTAGGTATACTGTGTTTTCATTTTCCTTCATCTCTATTTTCTACCTTCTCTATGATTTCTTCTTTGATCCATTGGTTTTTTAAGAATGTGTTATGGGATTTCCATAAATTTAGGGAAGTCTTAGTTTTTGTATTGCCACTGATTTCTAACTTCATCCTGTTGTTGGAAAAATATTTTGCATGATATCTGTCATTTAAAATCTACTGAGATTTAGGACATTTATCTCTTACTCTTTGTTTTTGACCTTTGAAATTTTGAGCATTGTGTCTCCCTGTAGGTTTTTCTTCAGTTCGTTTTTCTTATAGTTGATTCAGCTTCTTGGATGTTTATATTCCAGTATTTCATCAAATTTAGGAAGTTTTCAACCAGTCTTTCTTCAGATATTCTGTCTGCCCTTTCTCTTTCCTCCTTATGAAACTTTCACAATGTGTATGGTGGTCCATTAGATAGTGTCTTACAGGTCTCTTAAGCTCTGTTCTCTTTTCTTTAATATACATCTTTGTTTTCCCCAGACTCAGTAATTTTCATTTTCCTATCTTAATGTTTGCTGATTCCTTCCGCATGCTCAAATATGCCTTTGAATCTCTCTAGTGTATTTTCCATTATATTTATTATACTTTTCATCTCTATAATTTCTTTTTAGTTTTTTTAAATTTATGTTTCCATGTTGTTCATACATTTTCTTTTTTTAATTTTTAATTTTTTATTAACATATAATGTATTATTAGCCCCAGGGGTACAGGTCTGTGAATCGCCAGGTTTACACACTTCATAGCACTCACCATAGCACATACCTTCCCCAGTGTCCACAACCCCACCACCCTCTCCCTACCCCCCTACCCCCAGCAACCCTCACTTTGTTTTATGAGATTATGACTCTCTTATGGTTTGTCTCCCTCCTGATCTAATCTTGTTTCATTTATTCTTTCCCTACTCACCAAACCCCCTACTTTGCCTCTGAACTTCCTCATATCAAGGAGATCATATGATAATTGTTTTTCTCTGATTGACTTCTTTTGCTCAGCATAATAGCTCTAGTTCCATACATGCCATTGCAAGTGGTAGCATTACATTTATTTTGTTGCTTGCATAGTATTCCATTGTATATAGATACCACATCTTCTTTATCCACTCATCTGTTGATGGACATCTAGGCTCTTTCCATAGTTGGGCTATTGTGGACATTGCTGCTATAAACAGTTGGGTGGGCGTGCCCCTTCAGATCCCTACATTTGTATACTTATGGTAAATACCCAGTAGTGCAATTGCTGGGAGGTAGGGTAGCTCTATTTTCAACTTTTTGAGGAAACTTCATGCTGTTTTCCAAAGTGGCTGCACTAGCTTGCATTCCCACCAACAGTGTAGGAGGGTTCCCCTTTCTCCACATCCTCACCAGCATCTGTCATTTCCTGACTTGTTAATTTTAACCATTCCGACTGGCGTGAGGTGTATCTCCTTGTGATTTTGATTTGTATTTCACTGATGGCGACTTTTTCATGTGTCTTTTGGCCATCTGGATGTCTTCTCTGAGAAATGTCTGTTCATGTCCTCTGTCCATTTCTTTTTGTTTTTAATTTATTTATTTTTTAATTAAACATATAACGTATTTTTATCCCCAGGGGTACAGGTCTGTGAATCGCCAGGTTTACACATTTCACAGCACTCATCATTGCATATACCCTTCCCAATGTCCATATCCCCACCATCCTCTCCCGTCCCCCCTCCCCCCAGCAACCCTCAGTCTGTTTTTTGAGATTGAATCTTTTATGGTTTGTCTCCCTCCCAATCCCATCTTCTTTTGTTTTTGCTTTTCCTACCCCCCCAAACCCCCCACATTGCATCTCCACGTCCTCGTATCAGGGAGATCATATGATAGTTGTCTTTCTCCGATTGACTTATTTCGCTAAGCATAATACCCTCTAGTTCCATCCACATCATTGCAAATGGCAAGATTTCATTTCTTTTGATGGCTGCATAGTATTCCATTGTGTATATATACCACATATTCTTTATCCATTCATCTGTTGATGGACATCTAGGTTCTTTCCATAGTTTGGCTATTATGGACATTGCTGCTATAAACATTCAGGTGCACATGCCCCTTGGGAGCACCACGTTTGTATCTTTAGGATATATACCCAGTAGTGCAGTCATTGGGTCATAGGGTAGCTCTATTTTCAGTTTTTTGAGGAACCTCCACACTATTTTCCAGAGTGGTTGCACCACCTTGCATTCCTACGAACAGTGTAGGAGGGTTCCCCTCTCTCTGCATCCTCGCCAGCATCTGTCATTTCTTGACTTGTTAATTTTAGCCATTCTGACTAATGTGAAGGAGTATCTCATTGTGGTTTTGATTTGTATTTCTCTGATGCCAAGTGATGTAGAACATTTTTTCATGTGTCTGTTGGCCATCTGGATGTCTTCTTTGCAGAAATGTCTGTTCGTTTCCTCTGCCCATTTCTTGATTGGATTATTTGTTCTTTGGGTGTTGAGTCTGATAAGCTCTTTATAGATTTTGGATACGAGCCCTTTATCTGCAAATATCATTTGCAAATATCTTCTCCCATTCTGTCAGTTGTCTTTTGGTATTGTTAACTGTTTCCTTTGCTGTGCAAAAGCTTTTGATCCTGATGAAATCCCAATAGTTCATTTTAGCCCTTGCTTCCCTTCCCTTTAGCAGTGTTCCTAGGAAGAAGTTGCTGAGGCTGAGGTCAAAGAATTTGCTGCCTGTGTTCTCCTCAAGGATTTTGATGGATTCCTTTCTCACATTGAGGTCTTTCATCCATTTTGAGTCTATTTTTGTGTGTGGTGTAAGGAAATGGTCCAATTTCATTTTTCTGCATGTGGCTGTCCAATTTTCCCAGCACCATTTGTTGAAGAGGCTGTCTTTTTTTCCATTGGATATTCCTTCCTGTTTTGTCGAAGATTAGTTGACCATAGAGTTGAGGGTCTATTTCTGGGCTCTCTATTCTGTTCCATTGATCTATGTGTCTGTTTTTGTGCCAGTACTATATGGTCTTGATGATGACAGCTTTGTAATAGAGCTTCACGTCTGGAATTGTGATGCCACCAACATTGGCTTTTTTTTCAATATTCCTCTGGCTATTCGAGGTCTTTTCTGGTTCCATATAAGTTTTAGGATCGTTTGTTCTATTTCTTTGAAAAAAATGGATGGGATTTTGATAGGGATTGCACTAAATGTGTAGATTGCTTTAGGTAGAATAGACATTTTCACAATATTTATTCTTCCAATCCAGGAGCATGGAACATTTTTCCATTTCTTCGTGTCTTCCTCAATTTCTTTCATGAGTGCTTTATAGTTTTCCGAGTATAGATTCTTTGCCTCTTTGGTTAGGTTTATTCCTAGGTATCTTATGGTTTTGGGTGCAATTGTAAATGGGATTGGCTCCATAATTTCTCTTTCTTCTGTCTTATTGCTAGTGTAACGAAATGCAACTGATTTCTGTGCATTGGTTGTATATCCTGACACTTTACTGAATTCTTGTACAAGTTCTAGCAGATTTGGAGTGGAGTCTTTTGGGTTTTCCACGTCTAGTATCATATCATCTTCAAAGAGTGATAGTTTGCCTTCTTCTTTGCCGATTTGGATGCCTTTAATTTCTTTTTGTTGTCTGATTGCTGAGGCTAGGAATTCTTGTACTATGTTGAACAGCAGTGGTGATAATGGACATCCTTGCCATGTTCCTGACCTTAGCGGAAAAGCTTTCAGTTTTTCTCCATTGAGAATGATATTTGCAGTAGGTTTTTCATAGATGGCTTTGATAATATTGAAGTATGTGCCCTCTATCCCTACACGTTGAAGAGTTTTAATCAGGAGGGGATGCTGCACTTTGTCAAATACTTCTTCAGCATCTGTTGAGAGTATCATATGGTTCTTGTTCTTTCTTTTATTAATGTATTGTATCACATTGATTGATTTGCAGATGTTGAACCAACCTTGCAGCCCTGGAATAAATCCCACTTGGTCATGGTGAATAGTTCTTTTAATGTACTGTTGGATCCTATGGGCTAGTATTTTGGTGAGAATTTTCGCCTCTGTGTTCATCAGGGATATTGGTGTGTAATTCTCTTTTTTGATGGGATCCTTGTCTGGTTTTGGGATCAAGGTAATGCTGGCCTCATAAAATGAGTTTGGAAGTTTTCCTTCCATTTCTATTTTTGGGGACAGTTTCAGGAGAATAGGAATTAGTTCTTTAAATGTTTGGTAGAATTCCCCTGGGAAGCTGTCTGGCCCTGGACTTTTGTTTGTTTGGAGATTTTTTTTTTTTAAAGATTTTATTTATTTATCAGAGAGAGAGAGGGGGAGAGAGCAAGCACAGGCAGACAGAATGGCAGGCAGAGGGAGTATCAGGCTCCCTGCTGAGCAAGGAGCCCGACGTGGGATTCGCTCCCAGGACGCCAGGATCTTGACCTGAGCCGAAGGCAGCTGCTTAAGCAACTGAGCCACCCAGGCGTCCCTGTTTGGAGATTTTTGATGACTCTTTCAATCTCCTTACTTGTTATGGATCTGTTCAGGTTTTCTCTTTCATCCTGGTTCAGTTGTGGTAGTTTATATGTCTCTAGGAATGCATCTATTTCTTCCAGATTGTTGAATTTGTTGGCGTAGAATTCCTCATAGTATGTTCTTATAATTGTTTGTATTTCTTTGGTGTTGGTTGCGATCTCTCCTCTTTCATTCATGATTTTATTTATCTGGGTCCTTTCTCTTTTCTTTTTGATAAGTCTGGCCAGGGGTTTGTCAATCTTATTAATTCTTTCAAAGAACCAGCTCCTAGTTTCATTGATTTGTTCTGTTTTTTGTTTTGTTTTGTTTTGTTTTTAGTTTCTATTTCATTGATTTCTGCTCTTATCTTTATGATTTCTCTTCTTCTACTTGATTTATCTTTCTTTGTTGTTCTTTCTCCAGCTCCCTTACTGTCATTAGGGAAATTCTTTCCAATAATTCTCTCCAATATACCTTCTGCCCCCCTCTCTCTTTCTTCTTCTTCTGGAATCCCAATTATTCTAATGTTGTACCTGTGAGCTCTGTGACACTCAGACACCCTCGGTCCTTCTGTGACCCTGGGGTTCCTGGGGTTAGGCTGACCCCACGTGGGCTTCCCCCTGGTTTAGCCTCTGGAGCGATGTCCCTCTGTGGAGCCGACTTTTTTAAAAGTCCTGATTTTGTGCTCCATTGCTCTGCTGCTTGCTGGGAGCTGGCCCCTTCCCCCGCGGTCTATCTTCCCGTCACTTTAGATTCACTTCTCCGCAGGTCCTACCTTTCAGAAAGTGATCTATTTTCTGTTTCTAGAGTTGTTGCTCTTATTCTCTTTGATTTTCTGTTGGATTTGTAGGTGTTCGCGATGGTTGGATAAGCTATCTAGCTGATCTCCTGCTAAGTGATGTCGTCTCAGCCTGCTACTTCTCCACCATCTTGACTTCCCCACCATTTCTTGATTGGATTATTTGTTCTTTGGGTGTTGAGTTTGTTAAGTTCTTTAAAGATTTTGAATATTAGCCCTTTATCTGATACGTTGTTTGCAAATATCTTCTCCGATTCTGTCAGCCCTCTTTTGGTTTTGTTGACTGTTTCCTTTGCTGTGCAAAAGCGTTTTATCTTGATGAAATCCCAATAGTTCATTTTTGCTCTTGCTTCCCTTGCCTTTGGCGACATTTCTAGGAAGAAGTTGCTGCAGCTGAAGTGGAAAAAGTTGCTGCCTGTGTTCTCCTCAAGAATTTTGGTGGATTCCTTTCTCACATTGAGGTCTTTCATCCATTTGGAGTCTTTGTGTATGTGGTGTAAGGAAATGATCCAGTTTCATTCTGCATGTGGCTGTCTAATTTTCCCAGAACCACTTGTTGAAGAGGCTGTCTTTTTTCCATTGGACATTCTTTGATGCTTTATTAAAGATTAGTTGACCATAGAGTTGAGGGTCTATTTCTGGGCTCTCTATCCTGTTCCACTGATCTATATGTCTGTTTTTGTGCCAATACCATACTGTCTTGATGATGACAGCTTTATAATAGAGCTTGAAGTCTAGAATTGTGATGCCACCAACTTTGGATTTCTTTTTCAACATTCCTCCGGCTACTCGAGGTATTTTTTGGTTCCATATAAATTTAAGGATTATGTGTCCTATTTCTTTGGAAAAAAAAGGGGGGGATGGTATTTTGGTAGGGATTGCTTTAAATGTGTAGATTGCTTTAGGTAGGATAGACATTTTCACAGTATTTGTTCTTAAAATTTATGAGCATGGAACATTTTTCCATTTCTTTTTGTCTTCCTCAATTTCTTTCTTACGAAAGTTACATTTTTCTGAGTACAGATTCTTTGCCTCTTTGGTTAGGTTTATTCCTAGGTATCTTATTGTTTTGGGTGCCATTGTAAATGGGATTGACTCCTTAATTTCTCTTTCTCTGTCTTGCTGTTGGTGTAAAGAAATGCAACTGATTGCTGTGCATTGATTTTATATCCTGACACATTACTGAATTCCTGTACAAGTTCTAGCAGATTTGGAGTGGAGTCTTTTGGGTTTTCCACATAATAGTATCATATCATCTGCAAAGAGTGAGATTTAACTTCTTCTTTTCTGATTCAGATGCCTTTAATTTCTTTTTGTTGTCTGATTGCCAAGGCTAGGACTTCTTGTACTATGTTGAATAGCAGTGGTGATAATGGACATCCCTGCCTTAGCAGAAAATGGACATGTTTTTGACCTTAGCAGCAAACCTCTCAGGTTTTCTCCATTGAGAATGATATTCATGTTAGGTTTTTTCATAGATGGCTTTGATGATATTGAGGTATGTATCCTCTATCCCTACACTTTGAAGAGTTTTGATTGAGAAAGGATGCTGTACTTCATCAAATGCTTTTTCAGCATCTATTGAGAATATCATATGGTTCTTGTTCTTTCTTTTATTAATGTATTGTATCACATTGATTGATTTGCTGATGTTGAACCAACCTTGCAGCCCTGGAATAAATCTCACTTGGTCGTGGTGAATAATCGTTTTAATGTACTGTTGGATCCTATTGGCTAGTATTTTGGTGAGAATTTTCGCCTCTGTGTTCATCAGGGATATTGGTCTGTAATTCTCTTTTTTGATGGGATCCTTATCTGGTTTTGGGTCAAGGTGATGCTGGCCTCATAAAATGAGTTTGGAAGTTTTCCTTCCATTTCTATTTTTTAGAACTGTTTCAGGAGAATAGGAATTAGTTCTTCTTTCAATGTTTGGTAGAATTCCCCCGGGACGCCGTCTGGCCCTAGGCTCTTGGTTTTTTGGGAGATTTTTGATGACTACTTCAATCTCCTTACTTGTTATGGATCTGTTCAGGTTTTCTCTTTCATCGTGGTTCAGTTGTGGTAGTTTATATGTCTCTAAGAATGCATCCATTTCTTCCAGATTGTCAAATTTATTGGCATAGAGTTGCTCATAGTATGTTCTTAAAATTGTTTGTATTTCTTTGGTGTTGGTTGCGATCTCTCCTCTTTCATTCATGATTTTATTTATCTGGGTCCTTTCTCTTTTCTTTTTGATAAATCTGGCCAGGGGTTTATCAAACTTATTAATTCTTTCAAAGAAATCCTTTTCAAAGAATTCGTTCAAAGAATTGAAAATTCTTTCAATCTTATTAATTCTTTCAAATTTTTGTTCTGTTGTTTTTTGGTTTCTATTTCATTGATTTCTGCTCTGATCTTTATGATTTCTCTTCTCCTGCTGAGTTTAGGCTTTCTTTGCAGTCTTTTTTCTGCTCCTTTAGGTGTAGGGTTACGTTGTGTATTTGAGACCTTTCTTGTTTCTTGAGAAAGGTTTGTATTGCGATATATTTTCCTCTCAGGACTGCCTTTGTTGTGTCCCACAGATTTTGAACTGCTGTGTTTTTATTATCATTTGTTTTCACGAATTTTTTTCAATTCTTCTTTAATTTCCTGATTGACCCATTCATTCTTTAGTAGGATGCTCTTTAGCCTCCTAAAGAACTTGAGTTCTTTCAACTTTCCTCCTGTGATTGAATTTTAGCTTCAGAGCTTTGTGCTTTGAAAATATTCAGGGAATGATCCCAATCTTTTTTTACCAGTTGAGTCCTGATTTGTGACCCAGGATATGATCTATTCTGGAGAATGTTCTATGTGCACTAGAGAAGAATGTGTATTCTGTTGCTTTGGGACGCAATATTCTGAATACATCTGTGATGTCCATCTGGTCCAATGTGTCATTTAAAGCCTTTATTTCCTTCTTGATCTTTTGTTTGGATCTATCCATTTCAGTGAGGGGAGTGTTAAAGTCCCCTACTATTATTGTATTATTGTCAATGTGCTTCTTTTATTTTGTTATTAATTGGTTTATGTAGATGGCTGCTCCCATGTTAAGGTATAGATATTTTAAATTGTTAGATCTTCTTGTGGGAAAGACCCTTTAGGTTTGATATAGTGTCCTTCATCATCTCTTACTATAGTCTTTGGCTTAACATTTGATGTATCTGATATAAAGATTGTCACCCCAGCTTTCTTTTGATGTCCATTAGCATGGTAAACTGTTTTCCACTCCCTCACTTTAAATTTGGAGGTGTCTTCAGGTCTAAAATTAGTTTCTTGTAGGCAGTATATGGATGGGTTTTGTTTTTTTATCCATTCTGATACCCTGTGTCATTTTATTGGGGCATTTACCTCATTTACATTCAGGATAACTATTGAGAGATATGAATTTAGTGCCACTGTGTTGCCTGCAAGGTGACTGTTACTGTATATTGTTTCTGTTCCTTTCTGGTCACTACTTTTAGCCTCTCTCTTTGATTAGTGCACCCCTTTTGATATTTCCTGTAGAGTTGGTTTGGTGTTGATAAACTTTTTAACTTTTTTTTGTCTTGGAAGCTTTTAATTTCTCCTTCTATTTTCACTGATAACCTAACTGGATATAGTAGTATTCTTGGCTTCCTTTCTTTTTTCATTTAGTTCTCTGACTACATCATGGCTGTTCTTTCTGGCCTACCAGGTTTCTGTGGATAAGTCTGCTGCCAATCTAATATTTTTACCATTGTATGTTACAGACTTCTTGTCCTGGGCTGATTTCAGGAGTTTCTCTTTGTCACTAAGACTTGTAAATTTTACAATTCGATGATGGGGTATGGACCTATTTTTATTGATTTTGAGGGTGGTTCTCTGTACCTCCTGGATTTTGATTCTTGTTCCCTTTTCCAGATTCTGCCACTGAAACTGTTGTCTAGTTGGTGAGACAGATTCCTGTTGCTTCTGATTTTTTCCCAAATCCTCCAGGGCTTTTTAAATTTTGTTTTAAGAGTGGATGACAGTGTGCTAAGCAGATAGGGCATGGGATGGATGAAGGACTGAAGGGTTTGTACACCACACATAGAGGACATACTCATAGGCATAGAAGATCTTTTGAAGTTTGGGACTCTGAAGGTAATGGTGGGATGGGAACTCAAGGTATTCTAATGTAGTGACAAAAACATACTTTGAAAAACTGTCAGGGACAGATAGTGAAGAAAATATGTAAGCCTTTTCACTGTGTGTAAATCTTAATTAAATCACCAGTGTCACTTTATTTTTCTAAATCAAATGAAATCTGGCATTATCAATGGATGCTAAAATTATAGTGTATATGTATAATATGAAATAAATAATTATTTATATAATATGAAATAAATAAAACCTAAAATTACTTCTCCACAAGATGTTAAGTAATTACAAAAGAAATTACGATATTTTTACAGTACAGAAAACTGATAGTTAATATCCTAACCAAGCAATCAAAGTTAATATCACAAGGGATAAGCTGATTTATACCCTGCACCTATGGGCATAATGCACCAAAGGTGTACAACAGTGGCATTACCAAGATTTAATCATGAGGAAATATCAGTCAATCCAAAGAGTGTCCTACATACTAACTGGCCAGTACTCTTCACAAGTGTCTATGTCATTAAAGTCCAAGAAAGACTAGATGGACTATCACAAATTGTAGGAGATTGAGGAGGCATGATAACTAAATCCTATCTGAATCCTAGATCGGATCCTGGGCCAGAAAAGGACATTAGTGGAAAAACTGGCAAAACTTGAATAAGGTTTGTAAATTAATTAATAGAAATGTCTCAATTTTAAATTCTTAATTGTTATAACTATACTATCACTACATAAGGTGTTACTATATAGAGCAGTAAAGTGAACTAATTTTTACTGCTTGCTATAGCTCATTTAAGTCCAAAATTATATCAAAATAAAAAATTAAGGACTTGAAGAAAGGAAGAAATCTGGCTCCCACATGCCATCCGCTCCTTTTAGTACAAAAGTCTTAGTCCTTCTCCCTGGATTAATTTTTTTTTAAGATTTTATTTATTTATTTGACAGAGAGAAATCACAAGTAGACCGAGAGGCAGGCAGAGAGAGAGAGAGGGAAGCAGGTTCCCTGCTGAGCAGAGAGCCCGATGCAGGACTCGATCCCAGGACCCTGAGATCATGACCTGAGCCGAAGGCAGCGGCTTAACCCACTGAGCCACCCAGGCGCCCCAACCCTGGATTAATTTTTGAAGGTTATCTTGTTTCCCAAGACAAAGGCACTTGAGGTTCAACGTCCATAGCATTTAGGCACTACCTCCTGATGGGCCCTTCTAAACCTGTCTTATATGGCCTGCCCATTGTTTTCCAGTTGTAAACTCCTTCTGTAAGTTGGCCACTGCCCTGCCTCTCAAATCTTCAAGCTTTCTCTGTCTCAGAGAACCAACTCTTGGCTAATATTTAAAAATCTATGGGAAACTAAGGCATCATTTCTTCTAATGTGGGTCATCCAGCATAACTGTATTTAGTCACATTCTATGATAGTAATAGTACATTTTGGAAGAATTTTAAACAAGAGTATGCTATCAGATTTTTGTTTTAGACTAAAGACTGAGTTGAGATAAATCTGAGAGGATTGACAGAACAAAGTAACCAGAGTGCCCAGGACAGAAATTTGCACAGGGAGAGAATCCTAGACATCTACAGAGGGTTTCTCTCAGTATGCAGTAGAGTATATGTATATGAGGACACAACCCAAGGCCAGCAACAAAACAGGCCATAAGCATTAGAGAATAGAGTTAGCTATTCACACAAGGCCTAAAATAGTTCTTTTTCCCACCAGACAGACCAGAAACAATTCTTAATTCATGGAACATTGGAAAGGATACTCAAGAAGATCTAGGGAATAATTAGTCCTAGACTGAGCACTGCTCCAGACCCACCTAACTCATCATAAAAACAAGATCTGAAAGGACCAAACTGTTTCCAGTTAACTGCCTCCCAGTAGAAGAAAACCTCATGACTATATTTAGGAATATACGTATATGAAGCACTCAATGAGGTTAAATTTGCAGTTCCTAGCATCTCTCTAAAGGATAATTGACCATTTAAACTATAATAATAGTTATGTGTATTTTGACGTTTATAAAAGCATATGTGTATGTATAATGCAAAATTTAGAAGGGAAAAAGTGGAATTATATTATTTTAAGATTCTTGTACTATTGTGAAGTGCTGTAATTTCACTTGGGGGTAGACTGTGTTATGTTAAAGATGATACTGTTAAACCCTAATGCAGACACTGCACAAAACAAATAGTCATAAGTAGTAATCAAGGAGATGAATAAAATAATAAATAATAAATAAAGAAGACCAAAAAAGAGAAAAGAGAACAAAAGCTTCCAGAACAAATAGCAAACAAAGTCAAAAAGATAGAGTTAAGCCTAACAGAACCAACAATCACATAAAACATAAACAGTCTAAACACCTCAATTAAAAGGCAGAAATTGTCATATTGGGCCAAAAACCAAGACCCAACTTTATACTGCCTACAAGAAACTTAATGTACATATAAAGACAGAAGTAGGTTAAAGGAAAAAGAATGGAAGAAGATGTGCCAAACCAATACTAGTCAAGAGAAGGCTGGAATGACTATTTTAGTATTAGACAAAGTAGAATTCAGATCAAAGAATATTACTAGGGATGAAGAATGTCATTTTCTAATTATGAAGTAATCAGTTAATCAAGTAGACATACTAGTCCTAAATAAACCAAATGACACAAAAGAGTGTCAGAAGTGCAAGGATGAGACGATAAATCCAGTTTTCATCAGAGATTTCAATACCCCTCTCTTAATAATTGATAGAAGAAACTGAAAGAAAATTATCAAGAAAATGGTATAGTTGAGCGACACTATCATTCAGAGTGAGCTGGTTGACATTCATAGAATTCCCAATCCAAGAAGAAAACAGAGCCTTTCAGGTGCAAGCTGAGCATTTTCTGAGCCATAAAGCAAGTCTCAATAAATTAAAAATTATTCAAGTCATATAAAATATATCCTCCTATCATAATAGAATTAAATTAAAAATCAATAAAAGATACTTGGAATATTCAAAAATATTTGGAACTCAGTAAGCTATTTCTAAACAATCATGGATCAAATTAAAAATAAAAAATGAAATTAAAAAGTATTTTGAATGAAATGAAAATGAAAACACTGAATATCAGAATTATTTGGATGCTTTAAAATGGTATTGAGGGGGAGGGAAGTTTATAGCCGTAACATCTATGTTGGAAAATAAGAAGGGTTTCAAATCAATGAGCTCAGCTTCTACCTTAAGAGACTAGAAAAAGAAAAGCAAATGAAACCCCAAATAAGCAGAAGAAAGGAAATAATTATGACCAAAGTAGGAAACAGGAAAATAGAGATATGAAACAGAGAAAATAAATGAAACCAAAATCCACTTCTTTGAGAAGATCTACAAAATTGCTAAACCCTTTGCCAGACTTATCAGGGAGAAATGAAACAAGACACTAATTGCCCAGATCAGGAATGAGAGAGATGTGGAAAAATATCACCACAGATTTTATAAATAATAAAAGGAAAATAAAGGAATATCATGAACAGCTTTATACTAATTTAAGCATATCAGCAACTTAGATGAAATGGACAAGTTCCTTGAGAGATCCAAACTATCAAACCTCACTCAAAAAAAAAAAAAAAAAAAGAAAGATATCCTGAGTAGCTCTGTATCTATTAAGGAAATTGCAATTTTAGTAAAAAATATTTCTATAAGGAGGACTCCAGACTCAAATGGCCTTAGTAGTAAATTCAAGTAAACCTTTAATATGAAATTTCAAATTTAAATGAACTTTCCCTGAAAATTGAAGAAGAAATATGATTTCCCATTCTAAGAGGCTAGCATTACCCTGATACCAAAATTCATACAAAAGCATTACAAGAAAATCTACCAATCAGTATACCTCATTAACATGTAAAAATTCCAAGTAAAATTTTAACAGGTTGAATCCAACAAATATATTAAAAGGATAGTGCATCATGATCAACCAGGATTTGTTCTAGTAATACAAGGATTGGTTAAAAAATATGCTTCATTTGCAAGCTCAGAAGAAAAACCTTGTAATCATGTTAATAGATGCAGAAACATCTATGAAAAACCAACATTTAGTATCATACTTGATGGTGAAGTTTAATGCTTTTTCCCTAAGATCAGGAATACAGAGATAACTGCTTTTGCTGCTTCCACTTGCCATTGTATTGTAGGTTCTGGCCAGTGCAATCAGGCAAGAAAAAGGAATAATCATTTAGATTGGAAAAGAAAAAGTAAAACTGTCTCTATTCCCAGATGACTTGATTATCTTTGTCAAAAAAATCCAGTGAAATCTAAAAAATGGCTACTAGATATAATAAAATTTAGCAGTGTTACAGGAAACAAGATCAGTATACAAAAATCTATTTTATTTCTGAGGATGATTGGAAAATAAAAATAATACTATTTACAATAGCAGAAAAAATATGGAATTCCTAGGAATAAATCTGACAAAGGCATGAAAGCCCAAAAAACATTGCTTAGAGAAATTATTTATAAATGGAGATATACCTGGCTCATGAGTAGCAGACTCAATATGGCTAAAATACCAGTTCTCCCCAAATAGATTTGTAAACTCAATGCAATTTCAAACTCCCATCAGCCTTTTTTTGTAGAAATGGGTCAACTGGCTCTAAAAGTTACATGAAATACAAAGGACATTGGTATTTGGAAAAGAACAAAGTTGGAGGGTTAACACTAACTAATTTCATAGTAAGTCTTTACTGTGAGGCTACTATAATCATAATTGGATCAAATATTGGTGAAAAGATACTTTGAAGGTTGTGGATGTATATGTTCATTATCTTAATTGCTGTACACTTTAAGTATGTGTGGTTTAAATCGTTAAATAGGAAGTCATTCCTCTATTATTTTCATTGCACTCTAAGTAGATTCACTGGTAGTTACTGTGTTTGGTGGTTCTCTTTTTCTATTTCAGGCTTCCTTCCTACTCAGTCTTATCAAGAGTGGTAGTTATTTATGTTCTGTAGTGCTATTGTTTCTTCTCTGCACCAGGTCCTCCCTATCTAGTGGTACTGCAGTTACCCTGACTCTTCCCTGGGTCCCTCAATCCAGAAACAGATATGAAACCCAAATTTCCATCTCATGGTGAAACTGGGTGGGTGGGGGACTTTATCACAGAGCCATGCCCTGAGCCTGCAGGGCATTTGGCTCAGCTTCTGTTGTTACTGTTTTCAACAACAGAGGAACTTTCCATACTAGCTAGAGCCACCAAACTAGGGCAGGTTTTTCAGCCTTCTTTTGTGGAGTGGAACCCCAACCCCCATTTCATATTCTGGATCTGGCTTTTGTCCTTGGTCTGTATGGGGTGGTGGCCCCACTTATACTGGAGAGCCCATCTCCTGGTTGTTTCCTCTCACTGGTTTTGAGTCTCAGGCTTCTGTGTATTTGTTCTGTTTCTAGTCTATAGAGATACTAATTTGTATCTTTAAAATTTTTTTCTTATTTTCATTATGATGGAGGTATTGGTGCAAATTTTGAAGTCACATGCTATCTTGCCTGTAAGTCACAGGTCTGTTTATTTCCCAGCTTTATCCGTGGCACTTTTCAAAGTGCTAAGCCATTGCAGGCTCTTAATAAATAATTGCAGGATGCATGAACACAGGATGCAGGATACACAGACGGCTCAAATAATATTACATTATGAGCTCACTCATGTCATACTCAATATATGTTTATATAAAGTGCATAAAAAGAAATGCGCGTGGAATGATTTATACGAAGAATTTAACAGGGTATTAGTCAACCATTTTTTGCTTTTTAAAAAATGCCTCTCTGTGCTCTCTCCCTCCCACTGTTTATTGTTGTTGTTACAATAAACATGACCTCTGAATACACAGTACTTATTTTGACCTTGGAAAAACTTAAATAGTGATCCTGACTCTTAAGTCCACCGAAGTTGAGGCACTGCCACCCCTCACCCTCCCATTCCTTATTCCCAAACCTCAAGTTATGTCTGTACATGATTTTATGTCACCTTTCTCCCTGGCCTTTCTTCCTCTGGGACCTAACTCTTAGGTACTCTAAAAGGACCAAGAGGTTTTAAAAAAGTAAACAGAATCTTGCCTTCATATCCCTTCAAGAAGTCATTTCATCTGCTTGATACTACTTGAAAGTCTTTTAGTCTTTTGGTCTTTTAGTTAGGGTAAGAAATCGAATGTTAGGCTTGGATTGCCTCCTTGGGAAAGCCAACAAACTAATATGTATGCATTTCTGACAAATCAGTGATGACATTCACATTTTTTTTCCATTTTTGTTTGGGGTGTGGGTGATAAAACAGGAAAGCTAAATGTTCATGAGGTAGGGTAGGGATGCTTTTAAGAGGACACAGGACAATTAACATTCAACCTCAGCCTCAGAAACCTTTCTCCACTCCAAGAGTGGCCAGAATATAGCCTCTGAGGCATCTCTTACTGCCTCAGTGTGGACCAAGTGGGCTTTTTGCTTTGCCCAGAGTGTTGTGCATAAGACATGGAAAACAAGCAAGGCAGCAGCTTCCTGCTAGCTCTTTCCCCTCTAAAGATACCTGATATTCTCTATATCAGATAGAGAGAAAGATCTAGAGTGCATACTAGCTTCAGAATTTTGAACATATTTCCTAATATACCTTATCATTTTTGTAAACAGTGAATTTTTTCCTAAATATAGGATTTGAAATCCTAGACTCAAATCTGATAGGTAACTACAAGCTTCTTGGATGATTCAGAAGCGCACATCCTTCTCAGCCTCTTGCCAGTGCCAGCACAGTAGGAAAACTTCATAAATATTTACTAGTTCTGCAATTCTCACAGTAGCTGCTCTCAAAAGAGTTCACTCTGGTTCTGCCAGTAAAGGTCAACATACTGTTCTGTTGAGTGAAAACTAAGAGCAGACCAAAAGTGGCAATAAATAAGCTCTGTAGTGCTATAATATATATTTTATGTATATTTTTGGTCTCCAAAATAAGTACTAGATATGACTTAGCATAAAACTTTAAGTTGTACTTAAAAATGTTGTTCCTCTACTTTCAGATTCAGTAAGTTCCTTGTCTTGTCATGTGTGCCATATCCATGAAATGAGAAGATTAGTAAAAGCAGATGAGATTTTGGATCTATACTACTTGTGATGATTTCTAATTGTAATTAATGTTTGATGACTTCCCTAAGGGAGCCTGATTGTGTCCCTTTGCTGCAGAAGACCTACCAACAGCAGCCCCTGGATTTGCCCTCCAAGTACTGTCAAAGGAGCAAGGCTGTTTGATCTCTCTTCTCAAGCAGACTATTTGGGGCTGATAGCCCTTACCATGCATGTCCTTATCCAGTGCAACCAATTGACTCAGTATGTAAAGGTAGCATTTTCATCCAGTTCATTTGGAAGATTGGGAGTTAAAAATGACCGTCTCCTTCTCCCAAGCTTGTGGTTAAATGAGAAATATTCTCATTTAACTTCTCTTGAAGTTCTATCATTTTAAAATTCACTTGGGATAATGATAAATATCTAGTACCAGATTGAAATGGTATAGTATTTTTAAAGAAGTATCAACCAGAAATATTCTTCTTTTTGAAAAGGTAGACTTTTAATAACTGCCCTATTAAGAATGTCAATATTTACTGCCATTATGACTTAGGAGTCATAATGGAGTGCAGTAACCTCCCTATCATGTCAACCAGAAATATTCTTTAAAAATATTTGTTAGGGACACCTGGGTGGCTTAGTTGGTTAAGCTTCTGCCTTCAGCTCAAGTCATGATCCCAAGGTCTTGAGATTGAGTCCCACTTCAGACTCGTCACTCAGTTCGGAGCATGCTTCTTCCTCTACCTGCTACTCTCCCTGCTGTGTACTATGTCTCTTTCTCTCTGTCTCTCTCTGGTTGTTTGATTGATTGATTGATAGATAAATGTTATATGTAGTTCTATTTTCCTACTTTTGAAGTATCCCTTGGGAAGTCCTAGCCACAGTAATCAGACAAGAAAAAGAAGAGGCATACATACGGGCAAGGAAGAATTCAGATAACACAATACTACACATTAAAAAAACCTATATATTCCACCAAAAAACTACTAGAAGTAATAATCAAATTCAGTAAAGTTGCAGGTTACAAAATTAATAGCCAGAAATAGGTAGCATTTTTGTACCCTAATAATGAAGCAGCAGAAAGATTAAGAAAACAATTCCATTTACAATTATACCAAAGAGAAGAAAATACCTAGGAGTAAACTTAACCTGGGAGATGAAAGACCTACACTCTGAAAACTCTGAAACATTAATGAAAGAATTTGATGATGACACAAACAAATGGAAAGATATTTCATGCTTATGGACTGGAAGAATTTATATTGTTAAAATGTCCATACTACCCAAAGCAATCTGCAGATTCAGTGCAGTTCCTCTCAAATCACCAATAGGATTTTTCAGAAACCTAGAACAAATAATACTGAAATTTGTATGGAACAACAAAAGCCAAATACAATAGCCAACACAATCTTGAGAAAGCAGAACAAAGCTGGAAGTATCACAATTCCAGATTTCAAGATACACTACAAAGCTGTAATAATCAAAGCAGTATGGTACTGGCACCAAAACAGACATGCAGATCTATCAAACAGAACAGAGAGCCCAGAAATAAACCCAGGCTTATATGATTAAGTCTATGGAAAAATAGACAAGAATATACAACAAGGTAAAGACATAAGTGGTGTTGGGAAGACTAGACAGTTACATGCAAAAGAATGAAACTGGACCACTTTCTAACACCATACAAAAAAATAAACTCAAAATGGTAAAAGATCTAAATATAAGACAGGAAACCATAAAAATCCTAGAAGAGAACAAAGCCAGCAATTTCTCTGATATTGGCCATAGCAATATTTTTCTGAATATCTCCTAAGACAGGGTAAACAAAAACAAAAATAAACTACTGGGCATACTTCAAAATAAAAAGCTTTTGCATAGCAAAGGAATCCATCAACAACACAAAAAGGCAACCTACTGAATGGGAGAAGGTATTTGAAATGATTTCTCTAATAAGGGATTAATATCCAAAATATATGAAGATCTTATACAACTCAGTGCCAAAAAAATTTTTTGATTAAAAAATGGGGAGAGGACCTGAATAGGATTTTTTTCCAAAGAAGACATAAAAATGGCTAACAGACACATGAGAAGATGCTTAACATCACTCACCATCAGGAAATCAAAATCAAAACCACAATGAGGTATCAACTCACACCTTTTAGAATGACTGAAGTAAAAAAGACCAGAAACAAGTACTGACATACACAGAGGAAAAAACCCCTCATGTACTGTTGGTGGGAATGTAAATTGGTGTAGCCACTGTGGAAGAAAGTATGGAGGTTCCTCAAAAAGTTAAAAACAAATACTATGTGATCCAGTAATTCCACTGCTGAGTATTTACCCAAAGAAAATGAAAACACTAACTCATAAAGATACATTCACCCCTACGTTTATTGCAACATTATTTACAGTAGCCAAAATATGGAAGCAACCTAAATGTTTCATCAATAAATAGGATAATAGAAAACACACACACACACACACACACACACACACACACACACAGGGATATTCAGCCATAAAGGAAGAGACATATTACCATTTGTGACAACATGTATGGGTATTATTCTAAATGAAATAAGTCAGACTGAGAAAGGCAAATATTATATGATTTCACTCAAATGTGAAATCTAAGAAACAAAATAAATGAATAAATAAAAAGCAGAATCAGACCTATAAATACAGAGAATAAACTGATGGTTGCCAGAAGGAAGAGGGTCAGGGGATTAGGCAAAATGGGTGAAAAGGAGGGAGATACAGGCTCCCAGTTATGCAATGAGTAAGTCCTGGGAATAAAAGATCCAGCATAGAGAATCTAGACATATATTATATGTGATACTGTAATGTGACAGTTGGTAGCTACACTTGTGGTGAGCATAGTATAATACGTAGAGAAGTTGAATATTGTACACCTGAAAGTAATACAACATTTGTGTCAATTGTACTCAATTAATAAAAATAAAAGTGAAGTATTCCTTGGGCCAGAAAGTAATTGTACTCATATTTAAATCAAAGTTACAAAAGTAATTTTACTCATATTTAGATCAAAGTTATAATTTATTCTCATATAGAATTTTATTTAACAATATTTTACTTATTTGGGGCCATGCCTACATGATCTGGTGAAATAATTGGGAAACATCAACCTTGAGCCATTTGACCTCATTAGCATACTTCTTAAAAATCAGTCTATTGGGACGCCTGGGTGGCTCAGTTGGTTAAGCAGCTGCCTTCGGCTCAGGTCATGATCCCAGGGTCCTGGGATCGAGTCCCACATCGGGCTCCTTGCTCGGCAGGGAGCCTGCTTCTTCCTCTGCCTCTGCCTGCCTCTCTGTCTGCCTGTGCTCGCTCCCTCTCTCTCCCTCTGTCTCTGACAAATAAATAAATAAAATCTTTTAAAAAAATCAGTCTATTCTTTTGGATTATAAACTTGTGTATGTATCTTCTAATAGGTATTTATATTTTCACTTTGACTGGACTCCCTATGGTCTTTAGTAGTTCGGTTTCTGTAGTGGTTTGTCCTTGGATTAAGTCGTCTCATGTATCTATATACACATAAAATGCAAATTACCCATTATCCTTCAATAGAGTTTTTAAAAATTAATTTAATTAATTTAGAGAGAGAGTGCGTGATTTGGGGGGAGGGAGAAAGGCAGAGAGAGAATCTCAAGCAGACTCCATGCTGAGCATGGAACCTGACACAAGATCGATCCCACAATCCCGAGATCATTACCTGAGCTGAAATCATGAGTCAGACACATAACCATGACTATACCACCCAGGCGCCCCAATCAATAGAGTTTTAAACATTTTTCTTCATCAATTCCCAAAGAAATGGCATAACATGTCTTGAAACTGACTGTTTCTTTCTGATGAACCAGTGAAGAAAAGATGTTTTTCCATGGGAGAAACCAATCCTGAAAATGCTACCTTCTCTAGAGGATCACATAATATAAAAGAAAGCCTCTTCTATGTAAACCTTGGGGAATACATGCCAGAATGTTGGAGGTCACTACTCATCTCCATCTCTGTGATATAAAAGAATCACTGGAGTTTCATCCCCTTTTATTTCGTTTTATCAGGAACATACCCTATTAGTTCAAAGAGATGATGTTTTCATGGGTATGTTTTGCTACTGTCTCCTAGGACATAAGCTACTCCTAATTATTTAATGATATGGTGCAAAGAATAAACATAACCACTTATATTTGAAGAAATGGTATTTTTTAAAGATATGCAGGTACTACTCCCACTTAGCTAATAATTCTATGGCAAAAGATAAATAGAACCAATGGGAAAAAAATCTTAATAGTATTTGATGTTTGACATCTTTTAGAAATCTGATGCCACAGAGATGTCCACCTTACTCTTTATAACACAATAATCCTGAATAAATCACTATCTAAATGCCAAAAAAATATGAAAGCACTAGAAGAAAATATGGGTGAATATATTTATAACCTTGGAATAGGAAGACCTTTAAAACATGACATAAAACTCAAAGGCATGAAGGAAAACACTAAAAAATTTCACTACTAAAGGGAAACTACTTTATAGCTATAAATACCAATAAAAACTAAAAATACTAAGAGGAAGTAAAAACACATTTGTTCTAACAAAATACACATACAAAAAACTTTCAAAAATCAATAAAAAACATTAAGTAGAAATAAATGGACAAAGATTACACAAAAGGGATTTCTAGAAAAAGACACACAAATGGTTAAGTAAAACCTCATTGACAATGAAGTAAATACAAAACATCAAAGACCTACAAAGTTTCATGTGTCAGAAAGACAAAATGTTACAAAAAGGTACCAGCAAGGCTACAGGGAAAGGGCAGTTTCTATTTTACTAAAAATGAAAATTGGTACTCTACACTATGAGGACAATTTGGCACTATATATATAACAAAATTAAAAATTTATAACCCTTTCACTTAACATATTAGACAGGATTCTCCAGAGACACAAAGCCAATAGGAGATATATAGGTGTGCAGAAAGAGATTTATTATGAAGGACTGGCTCACATGATTAGGGAGGCTGAGAAGTTCCACAACCTGCCACCTACAAACTGCAGGCCAAGGGAAGATGGTGTTATAATTCCCATTGAAACCCAAAGGCCAGAAAGGAGGGGTGTGGTGGGGTAGAATGGTGTAAAACTTACTCTGAGTCTGAAAACCCAAGAACCAGGAGCTCTAATCAGGAGGGCAGAAGCATTTGGACATCCCAGCTCAAGCACAGAGAAAATCCAGCCTTCCTTTGCGTTTCTGTCCTACTTAGGCCCTCAAGGGATTAGAATAGGCCCACTCAAGCTGGTGAGGACAATCTGCCTTACGGAGCCTACTGTGAAATCCCAATTGCTTCCAGAAACACCTTCAGAAACACACCCAGAGAAAATGTATCATGCATATTCACTAAAAACTCAAAAGAGAGCTATTCTGCCCATACATCAGGATGACTAATTTTTCATTTTTCATTTGCACTTTTTGGTATCATGTATGTGAGGCCCCAGCATAAAAATATCTCACTTTATTATTTTATATTTTAGTACTTTATATTTGCTCAGTATTAATGCTCAAAGTGTTTCCAACTAATTATTAAACAATAACTATTACACAAAAAAGGAGTTTAGTTCTTCAGTATTCAATTCATTTTTCTCTCAGTGATAAATTAAGAGAAACTGATCACTGGGTTAAACATTGAATTTTCTGTATTTGCAGTGTTTCTGCATGATGGATTTTGTAATTATCTTGGTATCCACATTCCAAACAGCTTTGAGGTCTCATTTACATGAAATGTGAGTTTCCTATTTTTTGCCTCAAGTCTATCTTTAATTATGTACTAAACCATAATTACAAAATAAGTTATGAGTTGAAAATTTTACCCTTCAATTCACACTGACAAAAAGAAAGATAGGAATAGCTTAACCACACAATGTATACTTAAATTTACTTCTCTGTAAAATGAGTGATTGTCTGCTACATCTGAAAATGTGCAGACCAGGAGGCCTGCCCGGATGGTGGAATGAATGATCGCGGCAACTGAACTCATGCCACGTTTTCAGAGATATCACACTGCCGTTCTTGAAGACGACTTAATCCAAGGACAAACCACTACAGAAACGGAACTACTAAAGACCATAGGGAGTCCAGTCAAAGTGAAAATATAAATACCTATTAGAAGATACATACACAAGTTTATAATCCAAAAGAATAATAGACTGATTTTTTAAAAAGATTTTATTTATTTATTTGTCAGAGACAGAGGGAGAGAGAGGGAGCGAGCACAGGCAGACAGAGAGGCAGGCAGAGGCAGAGCAAGGAGCCCGATGTGGGACTCAATCTCAGGACCCTGGGATCATGACCTGAGCCGATGATATGTATCTATACATATTTTATGTGTATATAGATACACATATTTTATGTGTATATAGATACATGATACAGATATATTATCTAGTATCTATATATTATGTATCTCTCTATACATAAACCTGATCTACTTCAAGGTCATACTGATGGCATTTTACTTTGTCAGTCTGGTCTTTAAATATCTTGGCCACCTAAAATGTGGGCTAGATTTTTAAACCTTGGAAACTGCAGTTGCTCTATTGTTAGTAGGGTTAATAGGGTTATAATAGCCTGATAGCCTGCAATGAGCTGTTTACAGGAACAGCAACAAAACAAGCAACAAAAAGAGAAATGATTGCATCTTCACAAGGGAAAAGCCAATCAATGTTATCTAATTGATTGGACTTTCCACAGGAGACTATTTGGCTGGACACAGTGGCATTTCCATGATTCATTTGGGTCCTCTCTGAATATCCAGGTATTTACCTGTGGTGAAGTTGGTTTCTTTGGTTACAAGATGGATTACCATGGGAAAATTAGTAAGCCTCCATTTCTACATCAAAAAAAAAAAAAAAAAAAAAAAGGCGGAAGTGTTAATACCTCACAGGGTTGTTGGGAGGACAAAAAACCAATGCTTGAGGAACTTCTGGCATAGTACTTGGCACATAATAAATTCTCACCCCCCCAAATTTGTTTTTATCTTTGTTTTATCATTATTGATGCTAGTATTATCTTTATTACTCAGTAGTACAATAACTTGCAGTGAAAAACCCATTATGGCTATAGCCTTGAAATACAATTCCTGGGTGTCTTTAGAAGTGGGCCATATTTAAAATGAGTAGTAAACACCCTGAGTATGCTTTATTTTATTTTTGCTATCCCCCCAAAAGTCTTCGATTTCGTGTGAACTCAGAAAGTATGCCTATGCATCATTCTTGAAGCAAGAAAATAATGTGGATATTTAATAGTGTGGATATTTACCCATAACTGTGATACAGTGAAGTTAGCAGTTTTGATAATGATGTTGGCTTTTCTGTTTTGTTTAATGCCTGCAAAATTATCCTGCCTACGGCTCCCAGAGGCCCTTCCCATACAGCATGTTCTGTAATCATATTACTGATCTAATAAACATCTATCTCATTGTAATAAACTCTCTTTGTGAACAGCCTCATTAATGTGCTGAAATAATGTACCCAGGGGTATTTCCAGCAATTTCATTGTAGCTCTAAAATTAGCTGCCCTAACAGCTCTATTGGTGGGAAAACTGCCACTTCAGCTCCAATGATCAAATCTTCTGCAGTGCCTTACTGATCATGAAGGTACATGGGGCAGAGCTCCTGGTAAAGGTACTTTGGGGGCAACAAAGTCCTACAGTGTAAAACTTTAAACAAACAATCTCATTTTAATTTTAATTCTGGATCAGTCTCTTTGAATAAATGAACCATTAGTTTATAAAGCTGAGACTTTACCTTATGGAATTCATGCTAAGTATCTAGATAATAAAGCCATAACTATGTTTAACTGATTTTATACACAGAATTTTCTTCTTCTAGTTGTAAAAACTGCCTGGCTTGATAAGTTTTTTTTACTGTTAAGAAGTGGTTTTTTAAATGTTATTAGCCTTACAATTTTATTCTAAAATATCCATTCTTTTTAATAGATATAAAAACCCTTTTTTAGGGATAAATATATTATCTTTTATTCTTTTTTTCCTTTGGGCTATATTTTCTAACTCAAAACTATATTATTTAGAGATGAGCTTTTTAGAAAGGAATTATTTTAGTATAAAGAGGACTTTAGGTATTTTTAGGTATTTTTTAATATCCTTCAGTACATAGTAATTTTTTAAAAGTTTTATTTGTTTTAGAGAGAGGGAGAGGGAGAAAAGGAGAGCACTTGAGGCAGGGGATGGGCAGAGGGAGAGAATCTCCAGTAGACTCCCCACTGAGCAGGGCTCCATCTCCTGACCCATGAAATCATGACCTGAGCTAAAATCAGAAGTTAGGCACTTAACTAAATGAGCGCTCCCAGTACACAGTAATTTTAACAGATTTCTAAACTACATAGATCTGTAACACATTTTTGAATCTTATGACCAAAAAGGAAATTTCCAAGTTTCTTTGTTCATTAATTGACAGTCATGAGAAGTGCTAGTCTCTTACTGGAGCCGTTAAGGCAGATTTAGCCTTTCACATTTTCTCAGGCCATTATTGTTGTTGGTAATAATGTCAGTACTGCCTCATGTCAGCATCTGAGGGTCATTACAGAGGGAGCCCAGGACATTTACTGTCTTTTAAATTTTAGGGGAAGAGAAGGCAGATTATAACATTTTTATTTATGTATCTGTGTGTATAGTTGACACTTCCAGGTATTGGAATTATAAAAGCACCATAAGCACATTATAACAATTCAAACAATATAGAAATGGGTAAAGTAAAACTAAAGTCTCCCTCTAAAGTAGAACTAAACTGTTCCCTAGGGTAACCACTGTATACATTTAATATGTATTCTTGCATTATTTTCACTTTGCTTACAATCACATGCACTTACATCATTGATTTTGCTTTTTATTTTGTTTTAGCCCTCATTCATAGAAGTAGGACCATAGTATATATATATAGATATTTTATAACTTTTTACTCCTCTCCATATTATGGACATCTTTTCAGGTTAATACTTACACATCAGTCTCATTCTTTTTAAGAGCCACGTGGCATTTCATAGTATAAGTGTACTATTATTTATTCAATTCAAACATCTACTGATGGATGGTCATTCAAGTTGTTTCCACTTATTTGCTATTATAACTATGACACAATACACATCTATGTATAGTTTTCCATACTTCTGCATTTTCTTTAATTAGATAAGCACCCAGAAGTGAGATTGCTAGGTTAAAAGTGCTTTTAAACTTTTTTTTATTTTTTAAGATTTTATTTATTTATTTGACAGAGAGAGAGATCACAAATAGGTAGAGAGACAGAGAGAGAGATAGGAGAAGCAGGCTCCCTCCTGAGCAGAGAGCCCAATGCAGGACTCGATCCCAGGCCCCTGGGATCATGACCCGAGCCGAAGGCAGAGGCTCAACCCACTGAGCCACCCAGGCAACCCTTAAAAGTGCTTTTAAATTTCAATAAATATTCATTACCATATAACTTCTTAAAACATGTTAGTACTTTATATTCTAATTAAAGGTGTAGAAATGTACCCTTTTTCCTACATTGTCAGCAGCACCACATCTTCTGAGTCTTTCTAAAATTGTTTAACAAGTAAAAATAAGGTTTAATATTTCATGGCTGTAGCATTTAGAAAAAGGACATGCAGCCACACACGTGAAATATGTATCGCATGAATGAAGGTGTTAACTTTGGAAATACTAAGAAGTAGATAATTACATAGCAAATTATAAATTACCAAAATTAGCATGGGAATAATTAAAAATATCAAGCTTCAAAAGTGGTTAAAATTTAATCACTGATGATATAATTCCCTCAACCTCTTTATTTATTAATTTTTATTAATTATTTTTATCAACATATAATGTATTATTTGCCTCAGGAGTACAGGTCCGTGAATCGTCAGGCTTCAACCTCCTTGTTTAGATAGGAATCCACAAGGTTTAATTTGTTTATACCACAAGCATGTGGCAAAGAGGGCTATGTCAATTCAACAAAGAAACCTTACAAGTATATATACACCATGTAGAAACTCAAAGTTGTCAATGCAAGTATTATCTCAAAGCAAACATTATTAGGCAGGATAACCAATCAGTTATTTATGTTTTAAAAATTAGGAATTGATTTCACAGGACATGAACACCCTTTCTGTCTTCTAGGTGCCTTACAAGACTTCTTTATTAGAGATGATCTTTTCAAGGACTACTTTATGATGCAGAATATAATCTGCTCTTCTGTAGCTTCAGGGGGAAAAAGAAACATTTTTTTCTTTATTATCCTGTTAAGATTTCTTTCAAAAGCGGTTAGAGGGGTAAATACTAGAATTCCATTACTTACTTACCAGAAGAAAAAATGTACAATATGGAGGGGAAAAAAAAAAAAAACAGACAGCTGGATTGTAGTAACATGATATTTTGCATCTGCAAGACTATCATTAAAATATTGCAAGTCTAGGTAGTTTTACATGTGGGCTCAGGTCATGGTCTCTGGGATCAAGTCCGGCATCAGGCTCTCTGCTCGGCAGGGAGCCTGCTTCCTCCTCTCTATCTGCCTGCCTCTTTGCCTACTTGTGATCTCTGTCTGTCATAGATGAATAAAATCTTAAAAAAAATAAAATAAAAAGCAAAGTTCAGTAAGTCCGTGGATTATAATGTAACACACAAAACCCAACAGCTCCTGCTGACGTTAGTCTGACAGAAATAGAAGTGGAGAGGGTCCCTTTACAGACGTGACTAAAACAACCCCATGAAAAGGCCCAAAATAAATATAACAAGAAAATTCAGATCATGTGATAACTGTAGAACATTTTGAAAGACATAATGTATGACCTAAATAAATGGAGAGACATGCTGGGAGCCTGGTAGTAAAACTTAAAAATATAGATTCTTCTCAAATTCATATACAAATTTAATTTTTTGTCATAATTCCATCCACACTTTTTTAGTTCACTGAAATGATCCTATGGAATAAAAGTGAAGTTTGACATGAAAATCTTCCACAGGATGGCCTCTTCCCACTGTTCTTTTTCACACAATCCATTCCTGTCTCTCATAAGATGCCCTTCAAGGAAAAGTGCAGGAACTCAAAAAGCAGTAACTTATAGCAATGAAGAAAAAGAGAAAATGGGAGTTAGTAGCAGATTAAGATCAACATATTTCTGGAGAATGGAAGGAAGCCTATAGAAGGATTACATTAGGGCAGAAGAAGCCTGGCCCCAAAACAGTGTGGTGGGCAGGCGTTGGCCTTCCCACTGAAACTCCGCAGCACATCAGGCCTTGGGGAAAGAGATGGAAATCAAGAGATTTTCGAAAAGACTGTAAAAACAGCTCCACATTCGATCCTCTGTTTGCTCTTCTCCAACTTTGACATGCAGAAAACCAAGTAGTGTAGTATATACCTTCCAAGATGTTGCCAGGACCTTACCCTAGAGATGCTGAAGCTGAGAAGAAATCCAATGGTACCACCGAGTAAAGCATTCCTGAATTTTCTGAGGAGGAGTAATGGTAGAACTGATGATGAGGATTCCCTAAAGCAAAGCTTCCCCAACTCCACACCTGCAGTGGAAGGATGGGCTACCACCCACATGTGTATCTTTAATCATGATCTATCCCTGAACTCCATAGCTGAATGTCCTGTGCTACTCTCTATAGTAGCTCCATAAGAATATCTCTGCCAGTGGTGGTTTTGGCAGGGAGTGAGGACCAAACTGATGTTTTGTAGGCTCAGGTCCTCTCACTGTCCTGTCTGCATTGCCTGGCTTCTGGCACATTCACTGCAGTCATACTGTTTCATTGCTCAGGATTTCATGGATTCTGAGCTCATCAGGCATTGGAACTGTATTCTAAATGCAGGGAGAAGCTGGAGGTTCTAAGAAGGAGAGTGATATGATCTCATTCACGTTAAATCAACCCCCTGGCTTTTGTGGGGAAACAGATTGAAATGAACACAAGTAGAAGCATGAGGGAACATTTGGTTACTTTTTGAGTGGCTATCTCCACCATCTTTCTCTCATCCAGTGTCAGTGAAATCCCCTTTAATCCCTCTGTGGTTTCTGTAGCTTTGCTGCATCAGTAGAATTGTTTGAATCTCCTTTTGTATTGATGGGCTGTGAGTTCTTAAATGAGCTCTATTTCCCCATTTTGTAGTTATTGACAAGGAAAGTGTAAAGTTCTGTTACAAGAGGTAGAACAGTCCAGGAGCCCTGGGAGTCAAGGCCAATTTGACCTCCTATGACTTTAAAATTGTTTTCAGATTTTTTTTTTTTTTTTGACCCTAGCACTCTGGTCTGTGATATATAGACTTACAACTGAATCAATAATGGTAGTGGCAGGTTTTCTTCCTTTTAAATGTTCACTTTTAGGAATATAATTTGCCTAGGGGGTTAATGAGACTAGAGAGTAGCCTTATTTCTCAAGGATGAGGGGGCAATCTCAAGACTGTGGGCAATAGTGAGTCCTTGAACGATGTCATCTGGAATTACCACCATTTATCAGCTGAATGGTATTTTCTGCTGCCTCTTTAGCTGAATTTGGGCAGGAGTAATATATTAAAATGAAGAAGAACAGGGAATTGATGGCCTAATGTGAAATCTTGTTAAAATAATACAGATGGAGTCGGCTCTCAAGGTGCTTTTAAACAGCATAAAAATAGAAAACATTGCATTATAAGAAGTTATTTTTTTTCCTTTCTTGGTTAATTTGTTCTCTTCTCTGAAAATAAATATTTCTATACATTTTTGACGACCACCAGGCACCATTTTTAGTATGCAATATAAAACGAGAATGATTTTCCTCAAGTGCATTATTGTACTGGATAGATTGAATAAAGGGACACACAACTGTGATTTTTTAATTGATTTAAAATAGCTTTAAGAATTCAAATGTAACTGGGGCGCCTGGGTGGCTCAGTGGGTTAAGCCTCTGCCTTTGGCTCAGGTCATGATCCCAGGGGCCTGGGATCGAGACCCGCATCGGGCTCTCTGCTCAGCAGGGAGCCTGCTTCTCCTCATCTCTCTCTCTGTCTGTCTCTCTGCCTATTTGTGATCTCTCTCTCTGTCAAATAAATAAATAAAATATTTAAAAAAAAAAAAGAATTCAAATGTAAGTATGGCATCTGGGTGGCTCAGTCAGTTAAGCATCTGCCTTCAGCTCGGATTGTGATCCCAGGGTCCTGGGATTGAGCCCCACATTGGGCTCTCTGCTTTATGGGTAGTCTGCTTCTCCCTCTCCCATTCCATTCCATTCCTGCTTGTGTTCCCTCTCTTGCTGTCTCTCTCTCTGTGTCTGTCAAATAACTAACTAAATAAAAGAATTCAAGTTTAAGTTTACTTTGAGATAGTTCTAAATTGTGTGTGTGTGTGTGTGTGTGTGTGTGTGTGTGTGTGTGTATTTATATTCTCTTCCATAAAGCATCTGAGTTGGCCAATAAGAATATCTGCAGTAAATTTAGTGTTGACAGGTAAAATACAATGCCAAGTGGACATACTTACACTAAAAAAAATGTGTTGATTATCTGAAATTCAAACTTAATTGGGTATTTGTGTTTTTTTTTTAAGTCTGGCAATTCTAAGTAAATTAGAGAATGTAAATAAAATAATGAAGATGAGATAAGGTGAAGTTTCTATACAGGTATGAAGTCTAACAATTGCTAAAGTTGGGTCATGGTTTTGGCCTTGAGAATTCAGGTTGCCACACAGAAATGGAAATATAACCATTTATGAGATATATGTTGCCCAGAAAGTGGGAGAGGTTGGTGGGGAGACAGTTCCTTGGAGTCAGGAAACATTTTCTACTCTTTGAGTCTGAAAAAACACTTCTTCATAGGTTCCCTTTAAAGGGAGGGATACTTTGTGACGGGGTTGGTGGTGGTAATATATCTAACTTTTATTGAGCATTTTATGAATTAGTGTCTTTCAAAGAGAATTTTTAAATTTATTTTTTTAAAGATTTTATTTATTTATTTGACAGAGAGAGAGATCACAAGTAGGCAGAGAGACAGGCAGAGAGAGTGGAAGGGAAACAGGCTCCCTGCTGGGCAGAGAGCCTGATGTGGGGCTCGATCCCAGGACCCTGAGACCATGACCTGAGCTGAAGGTAGAGACTTTAACCCTCTGAACCACCCAGGTGCCCCAAGAATTTTTAAATTTAGATGAAGTTCATTTTACTGTTCTTTTTTCCTTTTTGTAAATTATGCTTTTGCAGTCATTTCTAAGGATAAGACCGTTTCTCCCAGTTTTCTCTTAGAAATTTTATAGCTTTAAGTCTTATATTTAGATCTATCAACCACTTTTTTTTTAAAGAATGAAATGAGTTTCAGAGATTCCCAAGGACTTGGGTTTCTTTTATTGAGTATGGATGTTCCCTAGTGTTTCTGGGCCATCTTAGTGCTAAAATTGACCTTTGTTGTCAACCATATTGAGTTAACTTCTGTATAGGGTAAAAGGTACAGATTGAAGTTTATGATTTGGCATATTGTTCAAGCACATTTATGAGAAGCCTGGAAACTCAGTAATGTTAGTTTCTCAACTTTTGTTCTTTTTTAAATTTATTTTGGCTATCCTATGTCCTTTCTATTTCCATATGAAACTTACAATCAACTTGTCAGTTTCTAACAAAACAAACAAAAAACAAACAAAAAAAAATTACTGGGATTGCAAATGGGATTGCATTGAATCTGTAGACTAATTTGGAGAGAATGTTATTTTAATAAAATTGAACCATCTGACTTATGAACAAGGTAGATCCCTCCCTTTATCTTGGTCCTTTTTAATTCCTCTCAGCAATATTTTGTATTTTTCAGTGTAGAGGTTTTTCGCCCTCTGTCACATCTGAGTTTTTCAGTTTTTTTGGTTATTGTACATGGTATTGTTTTGTTTTTATTAAATTTTATTTTTTTCAATGTTACAAAACTCATTGTTTATGCACCACACCCACTGCTTCATGTATTTCATGCCCTCCATAATACCTACCACCAGGCTCACCCCACCCTCCTTCCAAAACCCTCTGTTTCTCAGAGTCCACAGTTTCTCATGGTTTGTCTCCCCCTCTGATTTTCCCCAACTCACTTCTCATCTCCATCTCCCAATGTCCTCCGTGTTATTCCTTATGCTCCACAAGTAAGTGGAACCATATGATAATTGACTCTCTCTGCTTGACTTATTTCACTCAGCATAATCTTTTCCAGTCCCACCCATGTTGATACAAAAGTTGGGTATTCATCCTTTCTGATGGAGGCATACTACTCCATTGTATATATGGACCATATCTTTTTTATCCATTTGTCCATTGAGGGGCATCTTGATTCTTTCCACAGTTTGGTGACTGTGGCCATTGCTGCTATAAACATTGGGGTACAGATGGCCCTTCTTTCCATGACATCTGTATCTTTAGGGTAAATACCCAGTAATGCAATTGCAGGGTCATAGGGTAGTTCTATTTTTAATTTCTTAAGGAATCTCCACACTGTTTTCCAAAGTGGCTGCACCAACTTGCATTCCCACCAACAGTCTAAGAGGGTTCTCCCTTTCTCCACATGCTCTCCAACACTTGTTTACCATCTTGTTAATTTTGGCTATCCTTACTGGTGTAAGGTGGTGGTATCTCAATGTGGTTTTGATTTGAATCTCCCTGACGGCTAATGATAATGAACATTTTTTCATGTTAGCCGCTTGTATATCTTCTTCGGTGAAGTATCTGTTCATGTCTTCAACCCATTTTTTGACATGATTATCTGTTTTGTGTGTGTTGAGTTTGAGCAGTTCTTTATGAGCTTGGATATCAACCCTTTGTAGTGTTGTTTGCAAATACCTTCTCCCACGTTGTGGGTTGCCTATTTGTTTTGTTGTCTGTTCCTTTTTGTTGTTTTGTTGTTGTTTGTTCATTTCATGTTTTTTTATTTTTGAAATTGTATGATATTTATTTTTCTCTGTCTGACTTCTTTCACTTAGAATAATACCCTCTAGGTCCATCTATGTTGTAACAAATGGCAATAATTAATTCATTTTTATGGCTGAATAATATTCCATTGTGTATACATACCATATCTTCTATTCATCCATTGATGGACACTTAGGCTTTTTCCATATGTTGGCTATTGTAAATAATGCTGCAGTGACCATGGAGGGTGCATATATCCTTTCAAATTAGTGTTTTCATTTTTTTCTGGGGATAAAATTACTGGATTGTATGATATTTCTATTTTTAATTTTTGAGGAACTACAATGAAGTTTTCCATAGTGGCTGTACTAATTTATGTTTCCACCAGTAGTGCACAAGATTTCCCTGTTCTCCATATCCTCACCAAAGTGTCTTTCTTATTTTTTTGATACTAGGCATTCTGACTGGTATGAAGGGATATCTCATTGTGGTCTTGATTTTCATTTCCCTGATGATGAGTGATGTTGAGTATCTTTTCCTGTGTCTGTTGGTCATCTATGGGTCTTCTTTGGAAAATATGTCTATTCAGGTCCTCTGCCCATTTTTAAATTGAATTGTTTGGTTTTTTAAATGTTGAGTTGTATTTGTTCTTCATATATTTTAGATATTAACCCTTTATCAGACACATCATTTCCACATAGCTTCTCCCATTCAGTAGGTTGCCTTTTTGTTTTGATGATGGTTTCATTTGCTGTATAGAGCTTTTTAGTTTGATGTAGTCCTAATAGTTTGGTTTTGGTTTTGTTTTTTAAAGATTTTTTATTGTTTTATTTGACAGAGATCACAAGTAGGCAGAGAGGTAGGCAGAGAGAGAGGGGAAGCAGGCTCCCTGCTGAGCAGTGAGCCTGATGCCGGGCAGGATCCCAGAACTCTGAGATCATGACCTGAGCCAAAGGCAGAGGCTTAACCCACTGAGCCACCCAGGCACCCCTGGTTTTGTTTTGTTTCCCTTGCCTGGGGAAACACATTCAGGAAGATACTGCTAAGGCTGATGTCCAAGAGTTTTCTTTTAGTTAAGAGTTTTATGGTTTCAGGTCCACAGTTAGGTCTTTAATCCATTTTAAGTTTATTTTTGTGCATGGTGTAAGAAAGTGGTCCACTATTATCCTTTTGCATATGACTGTCCAGGTTTCCTACACCATTTATTAGACTCTTTTTCCCATTGTGTACTCTTGCCTCCTTTGTCATGGATTAATTGACCATATAAGCATGGGTTTATTTCTGGGCTCTCTGTTCTGTTCCATTGGTTTATGTGTCTGTTCCTGTACTATTACCATACTGTTTTGATTAACGTAGTTTTGAAATCAGAGAGCATGATGCCTAACTCTTTGTTCTTTTTTCTCAAGACTCCTTTGGCTATTAGGGGTCTTTTATGATTCCATACAAATGTTAAAGTCATTCTAGTTCTGTGAAAAGTACTATTGGTGTTTTGACAGAGACTGCATTGAAACTATAGACCATTTTATATGGTATGGAGATTTAAACAATATTCATTCTTCTAATTCATGAGCATAAAATATCTTTCCATTTATGTCATCTTCACTTTATTTCATCAGTGTTTTATTTTATAGTTTTTATTGTACAGGTTTTCACCATCTTGGTTTTCTGTGTTTTTAATTATAGCCATCCTAGTGTGTGTGAAGTGATATTTCATGGTGGTTTGAATATTTATTTTCCTGATGATAGGTAATGCAGAGCATCTTTTCTTGTGATTATTGATTTCTATATATTTTTTGGATAAATGTCTATTTTCTTTGCCCTTTTAGCAATTAGATTTTGTGGGGGTTTTTTTGTTGTTGTTACTGAATTGTCAGTTATCCTATTTTGTGTATATATATATACAGTTTTACTGAAATATAATTGACATGCCCAAATCCTTTTTTTTTTTTTTTAAGTAAACTCCACACCCAATGTGGGTCTTGAACTCAGGACTCCAAGATCAATAGTCACATGTTCTACCAACTGAGCCAGCCAGGCATCCCTATAATCCTTTTATAAAGTTGCTGGATATGGTTTACTAACATTTTGTTGATGATGTTTTCACTCATATACATAAGGGCTATTGGTTTGTAGTTTTTTTTCTTGGAATGTCTTTGTCTGGTTTTGATATCAGAGTAACACCAACTGCATAGAATGAGTATGGAATTGCTGCTTTTTCTTTAGCTTTCTGGAAGAGTTTGTGTAGACTTGGTTTTACTTCTTCCTTGACTATATAGTAGGATTAGCCAGCAAAAGCAGTTTAGACCTGAAATTTTCTTTATAGGAAAGCCCTTAACCATACATTTATTTCATCTACTGGATAAATCACTATCCAGGTGATCTTTCTTTTTGAGTGGGCCCATTGCCCTGCTATGTTATAATACCTTGTCCTGTGAGCTCTAGCTGCTTTGGATTTCTGAGACTTTTAACTCATAATGTCTCCTTAATTTAAGGAATCTGCTACAAGAGTAGAGCTCATCTCACTTGCTTTCCAGCCTTTGGCTATCATTGTCCTGCTTTGCCTAATGCCTAACGTCTTAAAAACCATTATGGCATGTATTTCTCTGCTGATTTATTATTGTAGGCAGTTGGATATATCTTTTCCCTGTTATTCTAGAGAAGATGGGAGTGGGGGATTTTTATACCTTCACAGTCTTTTTTTGGTGAGGGGCACTAGAAAACTCCTACAAACACTATGAGATTTGCAACTATCCAAAAATAAGCCACCTTGAAAATCTTGCTTGTGATAAACAGCCTCCCATTATTTGAACAAATGAAACAAAATTATCTCAAAAATGAAGAAATGTTAAAATAGAAGCCTGAAGACCTGTGCTACCTCACCAACTACCCACAATGTATAATAATAGAGAAAGGATTAAATGTATCTTAAAATTTGGGAAGAACAGAGAATCTGTTAATGCAAAAGAAATTATGTGCAAGTATTAGATGATAGAAAGCAGATGGGACTGAATTGAAATAGTTAAGAAACCTATTACTCAGAATATACATAGGAGAAAACTAACCAGAAGATAGGAACAGATGCAGAAGATCTATAAACTCAGAGTGAGGTGAAAAACTGATAAAGGCCCTAAGGCATTTCCCAGGCTAATTGAAGATTAACATTTAGAACAGGCTACCAATAGACCCCTCCCCTTATCCATTTTGTTCCACTTTTTTCCCCGTATAATAAGTCAAGAACTGTACTCTGAAAAGGATGACCTGTCTATTTGATGTGATTTCTACTATGGGGTCAGGGCCTAGGAATAAGCCTTGTGGAATTTGAGAAACTGAAGAACACAGACAAGGGAAACCAGCTGAAGAGACAGATATATACAAATGCAGAAGAAATCCATATCAGCTGCCTATAATAATCTGCCCAATCTTTCACTCATAAAACAGAAAACCAAAGACGGCTAGACATTTGGGAGAGCATAACTGCAAGAAGCAAAAAAACTAAATTATGGGGCGTTAGAGAGGAGAAGGGAGTTGGGGTAAATTGGAAGGGGAGGTGAATCATGAGAGACTATGGACTCCGAAAAACAACCTGAGGGGTTTGAAGTGGTGGGGGGTGGGAGGTTGGGGTACCAGGTGGTGGGTAGTATAGAGGGCACGGATTGCATGGAGCACTGGGTGTGGTGAAAAAATAATGAATACTGTTATGCTGAAAATAAATTAATTAATTAAAAGAAAAACTAAACCAAAACAAAACAAAAAAATGAAAAAACAATGTAAATAAACAACTGAGTACAGATGGAACAAAATTGATAAGAAGTATTACAGGTTGAATTGTGTCCCCCATAAGTCCTAACTCCCAGTACCTCAGAATTCTACCTTATTTGGAAATAGTAGTGTTCCAGATGTAATTAGTTAAGATGAGGTCATTGTCAAGTGCAATGGGCCCCTATCCAATTTGATTGGTGTCCTTATAAGAAGACAACCATATCAAGACAGACACAGAGGGGAAATGTCATATGATGACAGAGGCAAAGATTGGAATTATGCAGCTACAAGTGAAGGAATGCCAATGATTGCCAGAAGGTGGCAAAAAGCAAGGGTGGAATCTGCTATGGGTTTCAGAGGAAACATGGCCTTTCCCTTTGGTTTCAGGCTTCTAACTTCCAGAACTGTCAGACTACAAATTTCTACTTTTTGTGCCACCTGTTTGTGCCATTTTGTTATGGTCTCCTAGGAAACTACTACTGGGAATTAAAGTTCTCCCTCACTTCCATAAAATGAATCTTCAAGTAACCCACAGAAAGGTTTAAAAAATGGGAGGGAAATCAGAATAATAAGAAACAGAGGGAAAATATAGAAGATAAATAATAAAACTGCATATTACACTTAAACCCTAGCATCTTAATATTTACCTTAAAGGTAAATGGTTTAAAAGCACCAATTAAAAGACAAAGATAGCTAGAATGGATAATAAAACATGATTCAACAATATGTTGTCTATAAAAAACTCATTTAATAGGTTGAAAATAAAGGTCAAAAAGTATGTACTGTGCAAATACTAATTTTAGAAAAACAGGACTGGCTTCCTTAATATCAGATAAAGTAGGCCTCTGAGCAGGAAAAATTACTAGAGATGGGGATATTGCATGATAATGATAAAGGACAATCCCATTGAGGAGACAACCATTTTAAGTATATGGATAACAAACAACAAGACTACAAAGTACATGAAGCAAAAAAATGGTAGTGCTAAAAGGATAAATAGATTCATGACTATAGTGGATTTCAAAACTCCACTCTCCAGCAATTAATAGAACAACTACAAGAAAATCATCAAGAATAAAAAAAATTGAGCAACATAATCAACAGAATATAATTGACATTTATAGGACACCCTACCCAACCACTATAGAATACATATTTTTCCGTTACCCATGGAATAGTCACACATCCTGGGCCATAAAATAAACCTCAACAAATGTAAAATAAAATAATACAAAATGGATTTTCTAAGCATAATGAAATCAAACTGGGAGTCAGTAATTAAAAGACCATAGGAACATATCCAACACTTAAAAAGAAAACACCCATTAAATAATTCATGGGTCAAAAAGGGTGTCACAAGAGACATTTTTTATATGCATAAAAGTGAATGAAAAAGAAAACACATCAAAATATGTAGAATGCAGGGGCACCTGGGCATCTCAGTTGGTTAAGCATCCAACTCTTGATTTCTTTTTTTTTTTATTTTTTATTGCTTTTCAGCATAACAGTATTCATTGTTTTTGCACTACACCCAGTGCTCCATGCAATCCGTGCCCTCTCTAATGCCCACCACCTGGTTCCCCCACCCTCCCACCCCCTGCCCCTTCAAAACCCTCAGGTTGTTTTTCAGAGTCCATAGTCTCTCATAGTTCACCTCCCCTTCCAATTTCCCTCAACTCCCTTCTCCTCTCCATCTCCCCTTGTCCTCCATGTTGTTTGTTATGCTCCACAAATAAGTGAAACAATATAATAATTAACTCTCTCTGGTTGACTTATTTCACTCAGCATAATCTCTTCCAGTCCTGGGATTGAGCCCCATGTCAGGATCCATGCTCAGGGTGGAGTCTGCTTAAGGGTTCTCTCCTTCTTCTTCTGCCCATCCTCATCTGCTTTCTCTCTAAAATAGGTAAATCTTTTAAAAAATAAATGTAAAATTCATATAAAATACTACTAAAATACTACTGAGGAAAATTTATAGTAAGAAAAGCTTTCATTAGAAAATCTTAAATCAGGGGCATCTGGGTGGCTCAGTGGGTTAAGCCGCTGCCTTTGGCTCAGGTCATGATCTCAGGGTCCTGGGATCGAGTCCCGCATTGGGCTCTCTGCTCAGCAGGGAGCCTGCTTCCTCCTCTCTCTCTCTGCCTGCCGCTCTGCCTACTTGTAATCTCTCTCTGTCAAATAAATAAATAAAATCTTAAAAAAAAAAAGAAAGAAAATCTTAAATCAGTAATCTAAGTTTCCACCTCCAGAAACTAGAAAAGAAACAACATAATGAACCCAGAGCAAACTAAAGGTAGGAAATAATAAAGATAAAACGTGAAATTGAAAAAAGAAAAACAATACAGAAAAAATCAATGAAACAAAAACCTGACACAACAAAACTGAAAAATCTCTAGCAAGCTAACAAAGATAAAAGAAGACAAAATTACCAATATAAGGAATGAAACAGAAATTGTCAGTATAGATCCACAATCATTAAAAAGATAATAGTGTAATATTCTGAATAATTTTATGCTTATAAATTCTGTAACTAAAAGAAATGAACATATTGTTTAAAAAGTGCCAAAACTCAGATAAGATAAGCACCTTAATAGTCCTATAATCATTAAAGACATTGAATTTATAATTTAAAAGTTCATGAAAAGCCATCTCCTGGCCTAGATGATTTCACTGGAGAATTCTATCAAACATTTCAATAGGGTTTAATAACAATTTGAAGGGGAGGGTTTTTTTTAAAGATTTTATTTATTTATTTGACAGACAAAGATCACAGGTGGCAAAGAGGCTGATGTGGGGCTCGATCCCAGGACATTGGGATCATGACCCGAGCCGAAGGCAGAGGCTTTAACCCACTGAGCCACCCAGGCTCCCCTTAAGGGGAATTTTATAAAGATACTATTACCCTGACATTAAACTAAACAAACAAACAAACGAAAAAAACCTACAACAACAAAACATAACCTAAACCTACAATCTCTCTGATAAACTTAGATACAAACATTTTCAACAAAATATTAGCAAATTGGATGCACCAGTGTATAAAAAGACTTAATACTATGACCAAGCAGGATTTATTGCATTTGCAAAACTTGTTCAGTGTCCAAAAATCCATCGATGTATTCTACCATATAAACAAGTGAAAGAAGAAATATCACATGATCCTATCAATTATTACAGAAAAAGGTATTTGACAAATCCAGCACTCATGATAAAAGTTCACATCAGACTAGAATTAGGGGGGGAAATTCTTCAGTTGATAAAGAGCATCTATGCAAAACCTACAGCTAACATCATACTTAATGGTAAAAGACTGAATTTTTTTTCCTTATGATTGAGAACAAAGCAAGTGTGTCTGTCTGCTCCCCCCTCCATTTTTATTCATTTTAGTACTAGAAGTTCTAGCCATTGCAGTAAGGCAAGAAAAGAAATAAAAGACATACTCTATGAAAGAAAGAGCTAAAGCTATCCCTGTTTGCCTGTGACATAATTGTCTTTGTAAAAAATTCAAAGAGATATACAAAAACACTCTCAGCATTAATATGTGAGGTTAGCAAGTTTGCAGGATCCAAGATCACCAAACGAAAATCAGTTGTATTGCTCTCCTGACAGTGAACATGTGGAAACAAATATTAAAATCACCATTTATAAATTTGCAAAAATATTAGATATAAGAAGAACTAAGATATAAAGATATAAATATAACAAAATGAACTAAGAACTAAGATATAAATATAACAAAATGTTTACAGGATCTATATCCTTGATATTACAGAATTGTGATGAAAGAAATCAAAGAAGAGATACCTAAATCGAGAGATGTTGCTATCCCTGCATTAGAAGACTCAACAGACTAACAATGTCAGTTTTTGACAGTTTCATAAACAATTTTAAGGCAATTCCTATTAAAATTCCAATACAATTTTTAATAAGTAGACAAACATTCTAAAATTTATGTAGAAAAATAATGGGCATTAGTATAGCTAAAATAATTTGAAAAAGAAGAAGGAAGTTGGAGAAAACACTGTACCTGGTGTTAACACTTACGATATAGCTCCAATAACAAGATGGTGTATTATTGGTGGAGAATAGATATTGAGATCAATGCAACAGAATAGAGAATTCAGACTCACACAAACATGCCCAACTCATTTTTTTAATGAAGGTGTGAAAATAATTCAGTAGAGAAACCAATTTTTAAGAATGAAGCTGGAGCAATTGTACATTTGGTGGCAAAAATAAATAAATAGAAGAACCTCTACCTAAACCTCACACTTTATACAAAAACTAATTCATTTAAATGTAAATCTTAAAACTTTTAGGGAAAAAATAGATAATCTTCAGAACTGAGGACTAGACAAAGAATTTTTTTTACTTGATATCAAAAGCACAATCCCAGTAAAATGAAACCACAAATCAGACCTAATAAAAATTAAAATTTTCTTTCTGCAAAGAATGAAATGGATGAAAAGATAAGCTACGAACCAGGAGAAAATGTTTGCAAGCCACATATCTGAAGAAGAAGTCATATCTAGAATATTTGAAGAACTTTGAAATACCAAAAATAAAGCAAACAAACAATCCAGTTAGCAAAGATTAGCAAAGGTCAAAAGACACGAACAGATAAAAAGATATTCACTACCAGTTGCTATTAGGAAAATGCAGATTGAAACCACAATGACACCAAATGCTGATAAAGAGGATGAGAAACTGGATCTCTTGAACATTGCTTCTAGGAATATAAAATCATAAAATGGTACAGCCATTCTTAAAAACAGTTCACTAGTTTCTTAAAAAAACTAAACACAAGCCTCCCATTCAACCCAGTAATGTACTCTTGAACATTTATGTCAATGAGAAATGAAACTTAATGTTCACATAAAAACTTACACAAATGTTCTCTTAGTAGTTTTATTTGGGATAGCTCCAAATTGGGAACAATTCAAATTTCCTTTAAGAAGCAAGTAGTTAAATTGTGGTACATCCATACCATGGGATACAACTTAGTAATAAAAAGAAATGAACTGTTGATACTCAAAAAAACTTGGATGACTCACAAAGAAATTATGTTGAGTGAAGAAAACCATATGTACCACGCACTTTATGTAACTTACTTGAAATGACAAAATGGCGAACAGGCAAGTGGTTGCTAGGGATTAGAAATGGAGGAGGGAAGAGAGTTGGCTTTTGCTATGAAAAAAATCTTTATGATAGAATTGTTCTTTATCTTAAGGTAGTGGGTGTCACCAAATCTGCTTGTGATAAAATGGCATAGGACTAAATACATATGTACACACACACACAACATACATGTAAAAGCAGTAGCATCTGAATAAGGTCAATGGATTATATCAATGTTAATTTCCTGGTTGTGCTATTGTACTTTAGTTATGGAAGATGGTTCCATTGGGGAAAATGGGTAAAATATATATGAGATCTCTCTGTACTGTTTCTTACAAGTGCATATGAACCTACATATATCAGAATAAAAGATTAATTTACATGCAAAAGAATGAAGTTGGAACCCTGCTAATACCATATTCAAAATTAACTCAAAGTGGATCAAAGACCTAATGTAAAAGTTAAAATTGTAACATTCTTAGAAGAAAAATAAACATAAGAGCTAAAAGTGTAAAAATTTTTAGAAACAAATCTCAGAACATTGGAGTAGGTGATGCTTTCTTCGGTATGATACCAAAATCACAAAAAATTTTAAAAAATGTATTAGGATTCATCAAAATAAAATATTTTGTGCTTCAAAGATGATTTTTTAAAAAATACTATTTATTTTTAATTAATATATAATGTATTAATTTTTTCAAGGGTACAGGTCTGTGAATCATCTGTCTTACACAATTCATAGCACTCACCATAGCACATATCCTCCTCAATGTCCATCACCCAGCCACCCTATCCCTCCTCACACCCCAGCAACCCTCAGTTTGCTTCCTGAAATGAAGTGTCTCTTATGGTTTGTCTCCCTTCCAGGTCCCATCTTTTTTCATTTTTCCTTCCCTTCCCCTCATGACCCCCCACTGGCCTCTCAAATTCCTCATATGAGAGAGATCATATGATAATTGTCTTTTTCTGATTGACTTATTTTGCCTAGCATAATACCTTCTAGTTCCATCCACATTGTTGCAAATAGCAAGTTTCTGAGGTTTTTTTTTGATGGCTGCATAATCTTCCATTGTGTGTATATGTATATTTATGTATGTGTGTGTATATATTAGTTATGTGTATACATACACATATATATATATATATATATCACATCTTCCATATCCTTTCATCTGTTAATAAACATCTAGGCTATTTCCATAGTTCAGCTATTATGGACATCGCAGCTATAAATATTCAGGTGCATGTGCCCCTTTGGATCACTACATCTATATCTTTAGGGTAAATACCCAGTAGTGCGATTGCTGGGTCATAGGGTAGCTCTATTTTCAGCATTTTGAGGAACCTCCTTACTGTTTTCCAGAGTGGTTGCACCAGCTTGCATTCCTACCAACATGTAGGAGGGCTCCCCTTTCTCCGCATCCTCGCCAGCATCTGTTGTTTCCTGACTTGTTAATTTTAGCCATTCTGACTGGTGTGAGGTGGTATCTTCTTGTGGTTTTGACTTGTATTTCCCTGATGCCAAGTGATGTGGAGCACTTTTTCATGTGTCTGTTGGCCATCTAGATATCTTCTCTGCAGAATGTCCTCTGCCCATTTCTTGATTGGATTATTTGTTCTTTGGGTGTTGAGTTTGATAAGCTCTTTATAGATTTTGGACACTAGCCCTTTATTTGATATGTTATTTGCAAATATCTTCTCCCATTCTGTCAGTTGTCTTTTGGTTTTGTTAACTGTTTCCTTTGCTGTGCAAAAGCTTTTGATCTTGATGAAATCCCAATAGTTCATTTTTGCCCTTGCTTCCCTTGCCTTTGGTGATGTTCCTAGGAAGATGCTGCTGCTTGAGGTGGAAGAGGTTGCTGCCTGTGTTCTCCTCAGGGAGTCTGATGGATTCCTGTCTCACATTGAGGTCTTTCATCCACTTTCAGTCTAATTTTGTGTGTGGTGTAAGGAAATGTTTCTGGGCACTCTCTTCTGTTCCATTGATCTATGTGTCTGTTTTTGTGCCAATACCATACTGTCTTGATGATTACAGCTTTGTAATAGAGCTTCAAGTCTGGAATTACGATGCCACCAACTTTGGTTTTCTTTTTCAACATTCCTCTAGCTATTTGGGGTCTTTTCTGGTTCCATATAAATTTTAGGATTATTTGTTCCATTCCTTTGAAAAAATTGATGGTATTTTGATAGGGATTGCAGTAAACATGTATATTGCTCTAGGTAGCATATATATTTTCACAATATTTGTTCTTCCAATCCATGTGCATGGAACATTTTTCCATTTCTTTATGTCTTCCTCAATTTCTTTCTTGAGTACTTTATAGTTTTCTGAGTATAGATTCTTTGCCTCTTTGGTTAGGTTTATTCCTAGGTATCTTATTGTTTTGTGTGTAATTGTAAATGGGATTGACTCCTTTATTTCTCTTTCTTCTGTCTTGCTGTTGGTGTATAGAAATGCAACTGATTTCTGTGCATTGATTTTATATCCTGACACTTTATGAATTCCTGTATGAGTTCTAGCAGATTTGGAATGGAGTCTTTTGGGTTTTCTACATAAAGTATCATATCATCTGGTAAAGAGTGAGATTTGACTTCTTTGTCAATTTGGATGCCTTTTATTTCTTTTTATTGTCTAAGTGCCAAGGCTAGGACTTCTAGTACTGTGTTGATTAGCAGTGGTGATAGTGGACGTCCCTGCTGTGCTCCTGACCTTAGCAGAAAAGCTCTCAGTTTTTCTGCATTGAGAATGATATTCACTGTGGTTTTTCATAGATGGCTTTGATGATATTGAGGTATGTACCTTCTGTCCCCACAATTTGAAGAGTTTTGATCAAGAAAGGATGCTGTACTTCATCAAATGCTTTTTCAGCATCTATTGAGAATATCACATGGTTCTTGTTCTTTTTTTTTTTTTTTAATTAATGTATTGTACCACGTTGATTGATTTGCAGATGTTGAACCAACCTTGCAGCCTGGAATAAATCCCATTTGGTTGTGGTGAATAATCCTTTTAATGTACTGTTGTATCCTGTTGGCTAGCATTTTGCATTTTGGTGAGAATTTTTGCATCCAAGTTCATCAGGGATATTGGTCTGTAATTCTCTTTTTTGATGGGTTATTTGTGTGGTTTTGGGATCAAGGTAATGCTGGCCTCATAAAATGAGTTTGGAAGTTTCCCTTCCATTTCTATTTTTTTGGAACAGTTTCAGGAGAATAGGAATTAATTCTTCTTTAAATGCTTGGTAGAATTTCCCTGAGAAGCTATCTGGCCCTGGGCTCTTCTTTTTTGGGAGATTTTTGATGACTGCTTCAATCTCCTTACTGGTTTTGGGTCTGTTTATATTTCTTCCTGGTTCAGTTTTGGTAGTTTATATGTCTCTAGGAATGCATCCATTTCTTCCAAATTGTCAAATTTGCTGACGTATAGTTGCTCATAGTATGTTCTTATAATTGTTTGTATTTCTTTGGTGTTGGCCGTGATCTCTCCTCTTTCATTTATGCTTTTCTTTGTTTGGGTCTGTTGTCTTTTGTTTTTGGTAAGTCTTGCCAGGGGTTTATCAATCTTATTAATTCTCTCAAAGAACCAGCTCCTACTTTTGTTGATTGGTTCTGCTGTTCTTTTGGTTTTTATTTCATTGGTTTCTGCTCTGATCTTTATGATTTCTCTTCTCCTGCTAGGTTAGACTTTCTTTGCTGTTCTTTCTCTAGCTCCTTTAGGGTTAGATTGTATATTTGAGACCTTGCTTGTTTCTTGAGAAAGCCTTGTATTGCTATATAGTTTCCTCTCAGGACCACCTTTGCTGTATCCCAAAGAATTTGAACAGATATATTTTCATTTTCATTTGTTTCCATGAATTTTTTCAATTCTTCTTTAATTTCCTGGCTGATCCTTTCATTCTTTAGTAGGATGCTATTTAGCCTCCATGTATTTGAGTACTTTCCAACTTTCCTCTTGCAGTTGAGTTCTAGTTCCAAAGAATTGTGGTCTGAAAATATTCAGGGAATGATCCCAAACTTTTGGTACCGGTTGAGACCTGGTATGTGACCTGGGATGTGACCTATTCTGGAGAATGTTCTTGTGTGCTGGAGAAGAATGTGTATTCTGTTGCTTTGGGATGGAATGTTCTGAATATATCTGTGATGTCCATCTGGTCTAGTGTGTCATTTAAAGCCTTTATTTCCTTGTTGATCTTTTGCTTAGGTGATCTGTCCATTTCAGTGAGGGGGGGTGTTAAGGTCCCCTACTATTATTATCTTATTGTCAATGTGTTTCTTTTATTTTGTTATTAAATGGCTTATAAAATTGGCTGCTCCCATGTTACAGGCATAGATACTTAAAATTGTTAGATCTTCTTATTGGGCAGACTCTTTAAGTGTGATACAGTGTCCCTTTTCATCTCTTATTATAGGTCCTTCAAAGGATACTATCAAGAAAGTTGAAAGACAAACCACAGAATAGGAAAACCTTTTTTAAAATCTGCTAAGGGGGGCACCTGGGTGGCTCAGTGGGTTAAAGCCTCTGCCTTCGGCTCAGTCATGATCCCAGGGTCCTGGGAACGAGCTCCGCCTCAGGCTCTCTGCTCAGCAGGGGGCCTGCTTCCTCCTCTCTCTCTGCCTGCTTGTGATCTCTGTCTGTCAAATAAATAAATAAAATCTTTAAAAAAAATAAAAGAAAAAAAGAAAATCTGCTAAGGGACTTGTTTTTAAAATATATAAAGAATACTAAGTCTTGATCATAAAGTGGCAGATGACCCATTTTAAAAATGGGCAAGGAATCCGAATGGACATTCCTCCAAAGAAGATGTACAAATGGCCAATAAGCAGATGAAAAGCTGCTCCCCATTCTTAGTAATTCTGGAAGTACCAGTGAAAACCATACTGAGTTACCACTCTATACCCACTAGGATGACTATAATTAAACATACAGATAACAGCAAGTGTTGGTGAGGATGTAGAAAAACTGGAACCTTCCTACATTTCTGATGCTAATAGCAACTTTAAAAAAACAGACTGGCAGTTCCTCAAAAGGTTAAATGTAGAATTACCATATGACCCAGCAATCACTTTTAAGTGTACACCCAAGAGATATGAAAATCTACGTCTGCACAAAAACTTACCCACAAATGTTCACAGCAGTATTATTCATAATAACCAGGAAGTGAAAACAACCCAAATGTTCATAATCTGATAAATATATAAATAATATGTGGTCTATTCATGCAACAGAATGTTAACAGTAAAAAGAAATGAAATACTGTTATATGCTAGCAGGGATGAATCTTGAAAACATTATACTAAGTAAAAGAAGCCAGTCACAAAGGGTCATATTTTGTGTGATTTCATGTTTTGGGTAATGAAAAATATTCTAAAATTGATTGTGGTGATGGTTGCACAACTCTGCATATACTAAAAAATCCCTGCATTGTGCGTGTAAAATGACTAAATGGCACAGGAATTACATCTCAAGCTCTTACAAATCTTTTTATTTTTAAATTTTAAGATGCTCTATAGTATGACTATAATTTCATACTATACCTTTTAATACATAACAGAAACATTGCTCTCTGTCCCACAGGTTTAGTCAGTAATTCAGAATGTTCCTTTATATCTCCTAGGATTTTTCCTTAACAGTCAGTAATAAGCAAGAACAGATGAGCCATGCTCCTGAAAACTCAGACTATTTGCATTCCTACAAACGGACACACATGCCTGTATAAATATATTCACATACTAGGAATGCATATAAAATATATGCTGGTCCTTTGCTTGTTACAGGCTGTTCTTTACTGTGAATTAAAGAAAGGACCAAAGGACTTCGTTCTGATTTTGTGCTATTAGCCTTGATTTACTGTATGCATTTTGAAAGAGATTGAAAAAAATCCCAAGTTAGTCAATCTCTGTACTCACTCTGACTGACATTCTCCCCAAATTTTCTCATGTTTCTAGACAAATACCAGCATCGTCCTCAATTTATTTAAGTAGTCCTATTAATTTGCAGCTTCCAAATGAGGATCCTGAAATTTTTGAAGTGTCATCCAAGTGTCTTTCCATACTGGTTCAGCTGTACGGAGGGGAAAACCCAGACAGCCTGTCTCCTGAAAATGCAGAGAATTTTGCCAATTTACTGACATCCAAGGAGGATCCAAAAGAGCAGAAGCTTCTGTTGAAGATTCTCAGAAGAATGGTGAGTCCACATGGAAACTGAGTCCAGGATGGGTGGCTTCTCTGACAGTTGATTGAAGAGAGTTGTGATTTTCTTCCACCTGATTTCAGTAAAAGAATACCTGGGTATTTTACTCAGTAGTCACCTCTTGATGGTGTTTATCATGTTCTGCCTGTCTCTCTACATATCCACAATTTTTTTTCTGAAGAATTATTATTCTTGAAGAATAAGTTAGAGACATTGTGCCCTCTCACTCCTTGAAGCATTAAATGTATATTTTCTAACAAAATGGATGTTTTTTTCACCATAGTAATCAAAATCAAGAAATTTACCATTGATACACTTCTTTTACTGATGGGCTATTCATATTGCAATTCTATCAATTGTCCCAATAATGACTTTTAATGTCTTTTATGGCTTTTTTTTTTTTTTTCTGGTAGAGGATTCAGTTCAGGATCATATATGTTGCTAGACACTTGTCTTTAATCTGGAATAGTTCTGCCACCTTTCTTCATCTTGCATGACATTTTTGAAGAACATAGGCTAGATGGTCTGTAGGCTCTCATTCAGTTCGGGTTTGTGTGATGTTTTCTGATGATTAGATTCAGGAAAACCCCTGAAGGGAAATCATGTCTTTCTCACTCCTTCGCACCCAGAGGCACATGATGTCTATTTGCCCCTTCACTGGTGATGTTAATGTTGATCCCTGGGATTAGTCAATGACAGCCATTATTTTTAATGTTGCAATTGTTGCAAAATGGAGATCTTCTGACTTCCATCAGTTCTAACTCCCAATATTCTACCTTAAGGAAAAAAATTTCCTTTTGCCCCATCGGTTTTGTTTTATATTTAAAAATGTCTCTAGCTGATGTTTACTTGAAAGTACTTTTGAAAACTGACTTATTTTCTTTTTACTGTAAATATTATTCTGCTGGTTTGGAAAGCCATTGTATATAGTAGCTATTGTTGAAATTAATGAAGGAGTGGAGGTCCCATTTGTCTGTGTCATATTCTGACTTGCCAATCTGTGTTTACCTCTAGCTACAGATATCTTGAGGGGTCCGTTGCCCTGGAGGCTACAGATACTCCAGAGACTTATATTCAAGACAACTTTTGTGCCAGTTTGATAGACAGCTCTAGTGCATGACCCAGCTAAATCTAAGCAGGTTATGGGTGATAGATTAGAAGGGACATAGAGATTTACCCTGAAATGATTTCTCTACAGTTTCTGACATAACACCTATAGGGCCAGTTAGATTCCATTTGGGGAAGAAAAGTTAAATCCAGGGGACTTTGACCTGTATATATGAAAACAGAAGTCATTTCTGATGCTGTTCATCCTTTTTCATTTTTTAATTGAGTTAATATATATTATAATATATATAACATATATATGTGTATATACAAAACATAATATGTATAGTATATAAATATTATTTATATATATAACATAAAATTTACCATCTTAACCCATTTTAATTATATAGTTCAATGGTACTGTGTGCATTCTAATATCTTTCTCTATAAATTTGTCTACTCTCAGTCCCTTGTATAGGTGGAAGCATACAATATTTGCCCTTTTATGTCTGGCTTATTTCACTCCATGTAATGTGTGGGTTCATCCATGGTGTAGCCTGTGCCAGAATTTCCTTCCTATTTGGGGTTCATCCATGGTGTAGCCTGTGCCAGAATTTCCTTCCTATTTAAGGCTGAATAATACTCCAGTTGTGTGTATGGACTACATTTTGCTTATCTTTCCATCTGTCGATGGACATTTGGGTTGTTTCCACTTTTTCTTCTCCATTTATTTTTTTTTTGTCTTTTTATTATTATCATGGCATTTTCTTTTTTTCAGTGTGTTGTAATCCATTGCTTTCTAGTATGTGGCCAGTAGGAACCTCTTCTGAGTGGCTGTGTCTTTTGCCATGCCCCCACCATTTTTTTTTTTGAGCAATTCCATCATTTTTCCCATTGTAATCCCATGTGTATTCATTCTCTTCTTGTAATTGAGGTGTTGACAGGCAATGTTATTATTGGTTTCAGGTATACAGCATAGCGATTCAACAATTCTTTCTATACATTACAGTGTTTGCCACAATAAATGTGGCTCTCTGTCACCATACAAAATTCTAAAATTATTGCCAGTATTCCCTGTGCTGTACTTTTCATTGCTGTGATGTATTTATTTTATAAATCAAAGTTGGTACTTCTTAATCCCCTTCAGCTATTTTGTCCACCCCCATACCTTTCCCCCTCCCCTCTAACAACTACCAATTTGTTCTCTATATTTGAATGTGTTTCTGGTTTTGTTTATTGTGTGTTGTAGAGTCCATATATAAGTAAAATCATGTGACATCTTTCTTTCTCTGTCTGACTTATTACTTACATAGTACTCTCTAGGTCTACCCATGTTGTTGCAAAGAACACACACACACATACATACATATGTGTGTAGATATATTTCATTGTGTATACATAGCATATATACATATATATACACAGACACAAACACACGTGCACACACCATTCATCCATTCATCTATCGATTCATTCATTTATCAATGGACAGGTTGCTTATGTATCTTGGCTATTATAAATAATGCTGTAGTTGGTATTAAAAACTCTTCAAATGTTTGGTAGAATTCTCCAGTGAAATCATCTAGGCCAGGAGATGGCTTTTCAAGAACTTTTAAATAATGAATTCAATTTCTTTAGTGATTATAGGACTATTAAGTTGTTTATCTTAGCTGAGTTTTGGTGCTTTTTAAAGAATTTGTCTATTTCTTATAGTTACAGAATTTATGAGCATAAAATTATTCAGAATACTCTGCTATTACCCTTTTCAAATTAGTGTTTTCCTTTTCTTTGGTTAAATACCTAGCAGCAGAATTACTGATCATATAGTATTTCTCATTTTTTTAGGGACTTCCATATTGTTTTCCACAGTGGCTACCATCAGTTGACATCCCATACCAACAGAGTACAGGGGTTCTCTTATCTCTACCTCCTCACCAAAACTTGTTATTTTTTGTCTTTTTGATTCTAGACCTTGTGACAGATGTGAGGTAGTATCTCATTGTGGTTTTCACTTGCATTTCCCTGATAATGAGTGATGTTGAGCATTTTATCATTTGTCTGTTGGCCATCTGTATGTCTTCTTTGGAAAAACATCTGTTCAGGTCCTTTGCTCATATTTTCCCCCATCAAATTGTGTGTGTGTGTGTGTGTGTGTGTGTGTGTGTGTGTGTGTGTGTTGTGTAAGTTCTTTATATATTTTGGATATTAACCTCTTACCAAATGTATCATTTGCAAGTATCTTCTCTCATTTAATAGATTGCATTTTTGTTTTGTTGATGGCTTCCTTTGCCATGCCAAAGTTTTTTAGCTTGGTGCCATCCTAATAGTTCGTGTTGCTTTTGTTTCCCTTGCCTCAGGAAACATATCTAGAAAAATATTGCTATAGCTGATGTCAGAGACATTATGGCCTGTGCTTTCTTCTAGAATTTTTATGGTTCAGGTCTCACATGTACGTCTTGAATCCATTTGAGTTTATTTTTGTGTATGGTGTAAGAAAGTAGTCCAATTTTATTCTTACGCATGTAGCTGTCCAGTTTTCCCCACACCATTTGTTGAAGAGACTGTCTTTCCCTTGTTGTGTGTTCTTGCCTCCTTTGTTGTAGATTAACTGACCATGTAAGTGTGGGTATATTTCTGGACTCTCTCTTAAGCATTTATTCTCATAACATGATATTCTAGTTCATCTTCTACCTTTTTTTGCAGCAGCCCTGGAGTCAGCCATTCCCCCAAGGAACCGTGGAGCATTTTCCTGGAGTTTTCTTGCTTTTCACTTAGAAAGCAAGATACAAAAATGTTCTAGGGTGAAGTTATGAGGACTGTTTGCTTAACAAGAAAAACAGGTGGTACAGTCCCAAGAGCCCCATCCCAAGTTGTACTGTCTCATAGAGGAAAGCTCTGCAGAGACATCACCCTGATGTGTCTGACTTAGCTATATGGGAATGTCTGTCATGTTTACAGGTCAGCCATCTGTGAGGCATGTTTTAAAATCTCCCAAAGCTTTCTAAATTACCCTGGGTCAGTCATTGGTGGGTTCAAGTTGTGTAAAACACAGTCAGGGATTCTGGGGCCCATTCAGCACAGCTGAGGCCTAGAATTTGCCTATCCTGAAACTCCATTCTAGTCACACTTAACACTGAGTCCAGTATGTTCAGATACAAATGGCAGTAGATTACTCAGAATTGTATAATGCCTGATGTAGTCTTTCCTCCTGCCTGGCCCATCGCTCCCCATCCTTACCTCCGTGGCAACCGTTTTCCTAACCATTGGCTTACTTTCTGTTCTCATCTGCATATTACCAGGGTAGTGACGTGGTCTTGTTCACCACTCACCATGTTATAGCATCTGATCCATAAAAGGTGGTCAGTAGATGTCCATACCTGTGCTGGTCCCAGCATTGAGGACTTTCAGTGCATTGTCTCATTTAACAGCAACCCTAGAGGTCAGCCCCACGGATCAGTCCCATTTTACAGGTTCAAAACTAAGACTCAGAGAACTTAAGTAATATCCCCACAGCCACCAAGTAGGAGACAGAAGAGCTGATACCAAGTTGAATAGCCCCTCACCCATGCTCTTTCCAAGCAGCTGGCCACCTTGCCACTGCTGCCCATTACTGAAATGGACTCTGTGGCGTTCATCAAGCTGACTTTAACCAAATTTTGATCTGGAAAGCACTTGAGAGATTTGTTTTTTCATTCACGGAAAAACAAGTCATAGAATTCTTCCTATGCGCAAGTGTGGCTTTGAGGATACTAGGACAGTAACGCATCATCTTCCTGCTCCCTGTTCTCAAGGGTCTCTCCCTGGAGAGATAGAAAAACACCCAGCTTCCTTATAAAGCAGAATGCAATCCGTTCTACACTGGAGAGGCCAGTAAAGTTCCACAGGAACAATCCCATTAGGGATGAAGTTGGCAGTGTCGTCCACACATGGAAAGGAGGAAACATCCTGAGCAAGGGATGTGAGATTTATGGAGCTAGAATGGGAAACATAAGAAAAGGGCCAAGAAAGACCAGACCATTCCAGTAGCAATTTTAGTAGCATTTGGAGTTGGGACGCCATTTTTTGGAATTAGGAAATTCTGGGCTCTGAAACAAAAGGGCAGTGACAGCATCTAATTGAATTTCAATTATCTGTACTGGAAAAGAAAGCTTCATCATAGTAGCTGGCATGTAATAGGTATTTAATAGGTCTCCAATTATTTGAGTAAGAAATGTCTATAAAATCTCTTTTTTGTTAGTGACAGTTGTTCATTATTTTTGCCGTCCACTGTGTGTATTGTGAGCACACTTGAGTCCTTCACGGATGCATAGATCAGACTGAGAAGGGCATTGTAAGACATGTAGTTTGCCCACAGTCTTCTGTCCCAGTCTCCTCCCTGGTATCCCTGCCAAGTTTTTGTGGAGTGGGTGAGATCGGAGGGGCAGGTCTAAAGACGACAGGAACTCAAAAGATCCAGAAATGTAAGCAGAACTTTCCTATGGCCTTCTGGAGGCAGCCTCTCAGGCACACCTCACCTCACCTCGCAGAACTACAGGAACCAGATATGATAGAGAAGAAGGGACCCTTCTAGATTTCTTACCTGCTGTCAGTAATTGGATTGGGGCCTGATAGGTGCAGCCTCCTGGTTGTAAGGAGTTAAGAAGGGAAAGACAAGTCATTGAGGATCTTCTTCAAAGGATTGTTCATTCACAGAGTGCATACTCCCCCCATGAGCACTTCCAAAAAGAAGGCCCTGTGCTGTGGGGTTATCTCTTTTTAAGCCCTAATAGGAGAGTAACCTCCTTTCCCTAAAGCCAGGTGAACTTGTTGGTTTCATCCAGAGAGGATGTCTCAAATATATGAGACACCATAGTTTACAAGGCCAAGTAATAAGCATGTCAGAGATTGGTAAACCACTATCAACAGAGAACTTTCTTGGGACATAAGGTGGCTGATCCCCCCACTGCAGTGAGTCTCACAAAAGGCCTGGATTCTTGAAATACCTGTTTATAGTCCCAAGCTTGTGATAACTTTCTAAAATCACAATTTTCAATAACCAATTCAAGATACAGAATATTTAATTCGTGCCAATGGATGTGGAATATGTTCTGCCCCTGGGGTGCTCTTGCTTATTTAGTCTGTATTTAGAACATCCAGAAAATGTTGAAGAGACCTAAGAATGTAATTATCTATTGTAATTTACCAGACAGTTGGGAGGTTTTATAATTATACTTTGTGCTGTAGCTTTAAAAATGTGATGGAATCTTTCAGGGCACTCCCATGTTTATGGGTCCCTTAAACTTGATATCAGTGGGAGTTTTCCCAGGGTAGTGATCATAGATTACGTACTCATCACTTAATTAAAGCTAGCTCATTCCAACACTGGAAATACCAAGTACACGCAGACCACCAGACTTGTTCTGTAAAACTGGCTTAAACATAAACTATTGACTACATCATGATAGCAGCGAAGTGATCTGTTGGAGGGTGATGGAGAGATGCTTGATGGGTCTAATGCCTGTCAGCTGCCCATCTGTCTACCTGGTGTGGCAGAAATACAATTTGGGATTGTTCTCTGATGAGGGTTAAGATTCAAGATTATTACAAGTAGCTATCTCTTGGAGCTCCTTTAGGGTGTGGCATTCAGAAAATCTCCCTGTGCTCACCATCGTTTTCCTTCCAAATTCTCACTTATGTCCCCGGGTCCTTTCATTCCAGCATGGGAAGAGGGCTGCTCTGTTGGTAAAAATAAGTGTTCACATACAGGGTCTTTAAAGCTTTGGGGAGACCACATGAAGAAACTGAAAATTCTGCAGCCATTCTTTTTCTATTTTAGGACCAGGATGAGCTATAGACTTAGGTTCAGAAAGGACTTCATTCCTATTAGAAAAGTAAAGAAGTGTTTCTTGAGGTATAATAAAAAGGCAAAATGATTCCTCCCTCCCTCCTAGCTTATTTTTCTCATGATAAGATCTTCTGCTCTTGCTTTTCTTCTTAAAGGAGAAAAAAAGAGGAAGATTGGTGTGAAGCTAGTGTTTTAAGAGAAACACTATGCACCCAAACAACTAAAAAGTAAAAGTAATCAATTTTGTGGAAATCTGGTCAATTAGAGGTTTTTTTTTTTTTTTTTTTTTTGAAACTCTGAGAGGTGCTCTTATGTGTTTGCAAGGGGGATCATTCCCTGAATCCATACACACCCATTTGTAGTTCACTGGACAAGCATTCTCCACCAGTGATTTCCATAGAGTCACAAGGTAATTGGGGATTCTGTGAACGACTGAGTCGTCTCTTTCTAACAAAGAAAAACATTGTCGTGCCTAGAATTTTTACTAAATTCCCTGAGCAAACATGTCCAAGCTTTTGAGCAAGACAGGCTCCGGAAGCAAATGGCCAGTGAAATACAGTCCTTGATAGCCTGTCCCTCTCAGGATATAGACTTCAGTCTTGCAGTGAGACAACCATCCCTCTCAAGAGCCTGAGGGAGCATAGGGCTCCTTGCCATAGATTTCTTCAGGAGGTGCCTGTAACAGAGAAAGCTTCCTTAAAATTCGCTTTGAACATGTCTTAAATTCCTCCACATTTCCTTCATCTTCCCATTTGTGCACCTGCTCCCTCTTTCACTTCTCAATGGAAGCTCCTTGGGATGAGGCTGGTCATGGTCCTGGCTGCTTTCACAATCTGTCCTGTTTTAACTTCTCCTCAAGATGTTCACCCTCCCCCTCCCTCAAATTCTTCTGGGGAAAAAATTTGTTCCCTTTCTCTAAAGAGATTGCCATTGATGGCACTTTTACCCTCCTTTTTATCACAAAAGTTTCAAAACCACAAAAAGTTGAAAGGACAGTGGACAGTGTAGTGAACACCAGTATAATCAAGAATTGTTATCATAATTGTTACCATTTTATCATACTCTCTATTTCTATGTATCTTATTTTCCGAATTATGTGAATGTAAAAGCAGCATGACACTCAGCCCCTAACTTCATCAACATTATCACACCCAAGAAAAGAATAGTTTCATAATATTGATAATCTCCACTTCTTATTTATTTTTCTGGTTGTAAAAAAAATGGCTTTTGTAGCTTTTTTTTTTCTTTTAAGAACCATATAATTGTTGGGGCACCTGGGTGACTCAGTCAGTTAAGCATCAAGCTCTTGATTTCAGCTCAGGTCATGATCTCTCAGGGTGGTGATATTGTCAGGCTCCAAGCTCACTGGGGAGTCTGCTTAAGGATTTTCTCTCCCTCTCCCCTCTCTCACTCTCAAATAAATGTGCCCCTCCCCCCACTCAAATAAATCTTAAAAAAAAAAAGAAGAACCACATTCTAGTTAAGGTTCAGATATGCATTTAATTTTTTTTTAAGTTTCTTTCTCTCTTGCACACACACTCTATAATTAATTTCTCCCCACAACGTGGGCTCAGACAACACAACCCCAAGGTCAAGAATCGCATGCTCTTCTAATGAGCCAGCCAGACTCCCTTTTGTCTCTTTTATTAGAAAAGTCTTTTGCTTCTTCCCCTCCCCCGCAGGAAATTGACTATTTAAAGAGCTCAAGTATTTGACTGTAGAATGTTCAATATTCTGGAACATATGATTGTTTCTTCATAACATTTTTGGTGAGAATACCTCACTGGCAATAACCCCTCATGTTGTATCCCACGGGAAGCATATGATGTCAGGCTGCCCCATTTGTGGGAGAAGTTTGTTTGCTTGTTTAAGGGGCTGTGTGTCACACCTCTCTGTCTTGCAAATTTGTTTCCCATTGCAATTACAAAGTAACTCTCAGAGAGATGCTTTGGCACTGTGTGAACAACTGTATTCCCCATAATGTTTTTATACCAAAGAGTAAAAACTATATAAATGGGATGATGTTCTTGGAGCAAAAGAAACAGGTGATTTGTAAGCATGAGAGAGGGAACATTTGAAGTATGGGAAGGGCCAACCTGCTGTCCTTGGCAACAGGTAGACTTTCCCTCAGAAAGATGGAAGACCTGCCAGCAATGCTGTTTCCTTCCACAATATTAATTTCCTGAGAATGCACCCAGTGTAAATTGTGAGTAAAGCTGAATCTTTGGAATTGTTTTATGTTCTGTAGCCTCCTAACAACCAGGAAGGAAAAAAAAAATAAGGAACAAGAACCAAAAAAAGAAGCTGCTTACTCTGAAGGATCGTTTGTTTATGCAAACCTTGAATATTCCCACTTATAAGGACTTATTATCTGGTTCAAATTAGAGTGATTATTACTCACTCTGGAGTTCCCCTGATTTTTTTAAAAAGATTTTATTTATTTATTTGACAGATAGATCACAAGTAGGCAGAGAGAGAGGAGGAAGCAGGCTCCCCACTGAGCAGAGAGCCCGATGCGGGGCTCAATCCCAGGACCCCGAGATCATGACCCGAGCCGAAGGCAGAGGCCTTAACTCACTGAGCCACCCAGGCGCCCCTCCCCTGATTTTTACTGATCATTCTGACCATCATCAACCCCACTGTGTGGCTGTTGTGTGCAAAATGCTGCAGACTCTCTTGGTTATGTGGGATTTCCTTAATGACATGCTTTTAACGAAACCATCTCAAAATAATGAGCATTCAAAGCATGCTAAGTGTTAGGATGAACGTGTTTGAAAAATACCTCCTTGTGGATATGGACAGCAAAGAAAATCGTTCTTAGGGTCCTTCCCTTATAAACAGCTACATTAAATATTTCTAATTTTTTAATTTTTGAAATTATTTCACATATAATTTTCCTTTACATAAATTATATTAATTTTAAGAAATGAATTCCACTGGTTGAAGGAAGTATCAGTTAATATCTACATTCTGTTCATAGGAATATGTTTCTTTCCTTAAAAAGATTGTTTTCAAGTAGATTCACTATGTATAACAAAGAATGAGAATTTGATTTCAGGTTTTCAGTTTTTAAATAATCCTAGAAAAAGCTAAAAAATTAAAAATGTTTTCCAGTTGATATTTTAAATATCTGAGAAAGTATTTTATTTATTTTAATGCTTATTTATTTATTTATTTTAGAGAGAGGAGAGAGCAGGGAGGGGTTAGAGAGAGGGGAAGAATCTTAAGCAGGTTCCATGCAAAGCACAGAGCCTGGTGCGGGGCATGATCTCAGAGCTGTGAGATCATGACCTTAGCCAAAATCAAGAGTCAGATAACTGACTGAGCCACCCAGGAGCCTCTGAGTGAGTACTTTAAATTGTAGCTTTTAGATAACTTGAATTAAAAAGTATTTTGTGACCTCTCCTTTGGGGAGGGTAAGTAATTGATCAACAGAAGTACTTAACCGGGGGGAGGAGTCAAGATGGCGGAGAAGTAGCAGGCTGAGACTGCTTCAGCTAGCCGGAGATCAGCGATCAGCTAGATAGCTTATCTAAAGATTGCAAACACCTGAAAATCCATCGGCAGATCGAAGAGAAGAACAGCAATTCTGGAAACAGAAAAACAACCACTTTCTGAAAGGTAGGACCAGCGGAGAAGTGAATCCAAAGCAACGGGAAGATAGACCCCGGGGGGAGGGGCCGGCTCCCGGCAAGCGGCGGAGCAACCGCGCACAAAATCAGGACTTTTAAAAGTCTGTTCCGCTGAGGGACATCGCTCCAGAGGCTACCCGGGGCAAAGCCCACACGGGGTCAGTGTGGCCTCAGGTCCCGCAGGGTCACAGTAGGATCGGGGGTGTCTGAGTGTCGCAGCGCTTGCAGGGATTGGAATGGGAAAGCCGGCTACAGAGACAGAGCCGACAGTAAGCTCGCAGCTCGGGGTGACCTTGAACCGGTCGCAGGCTCGGTGAGCTCGAAGCGCGGCCGGAGATCAGGCAGACAGGAGGAACTGGGCGCGGTTCTCTGAGCCGCGCACTGAGGAGTGGGGCCCTGGGCTCTCGGCTCCTCCGGGCGGGAGACCAGGAGGCCGCCATTTGTATTCCCATCCTCCGGAACTCTACGGAAATCGCTCAGGGAACAAAAGCTCCTGAAAGCAAACCCAAGCGGATTACTCACCACGGCCCCGGGTAAGGGCGGTGCAATTCCGCCTGGGGCAAAGACACTTGAGAATCACTACAACAGGCCCCTCCCCCAGCAGATCAACAAGAAATCCAGCAGAGACCAAGTTCACCTACCAAAGAGTGCGGTTTCAATACCAAGGAGAGCAGCAGAATTCTAGAGGAGGAGAAAGCAAAGCACGGAATTCATGGCTTTTTCCCTGTGATTTTTTTTAGTCTTGCGGTTAATTTAATTTTTTTCTTTTTCAATTTTTGTTTTTTTTTCTCGCCTTCGGGTAAAATTTGTTTTTTTTAACTGTTACCTTTTTCTTTTTTAACGATATTTTACTAGTTTATCTAATATATATATTTTTTCTTTTTTATATTTTTCTTAGGTGTTTTCTTTTTTTTTAATTCTTTTCTTTTTTTTTCTTTTTTCTTTTTTCTTTTTTTTTTTTCTTTCTTCCTTTTTGAATCTCTTTTTATCCCCTTTCTCCCCCCTCCCGATTTGGGATCTCTTCTAATTTGGTTAAAGCATATTTTCCTGGGGTTATTGCCACCCTTTTAGTATTTTACTTGCCCCTTCATATACTCTTATCTGGACAAAATGACAAGACGGAAAAATTCAACACAAAAAAAAGAACAAGAGGCAGTACCGAAGGCTAGGGACCTAATCAATACAGACATTGGTAATATGTCAGATCTAGAGTTCAGAATGACAATTCTCAAGGTTCTAGCCGGGCTCGAAAAAGGCATGGAAGATATGAGAGAAACCCTCTTGAGAGATATAAAAGCCCTTTCTGGAGAAATAAAAGAACTAAAATCTAACCAAGTTGAAATCAAAAAAGCTATTAATGAGGTGCAATCAAAAATGGAGGCTCTCACTGCTAGGATAAATGAGGCAGAAGAAAGAATTAGTGATATAGAAGACCAAATGACAGAGAATAAAGAAGCTGAGCAAAAGAGGGACAAACAGCTACTGGACTACGAGGGGAGAATTTGAGAGATAAGTGACACCATAAGACGAAACAACATTAGAATAATTGGGATTCCAGAAGAAGAAGAAAGAGAGAGGGGCAGAAGGTATACTAGAGAGAATTATTGGGGAGAATTTCCCCAATATGGCAAAGGGAACGAGCATCAAAATTCAGGAGGTTCAGAGAACGCCCCTCAAAATCAATAAGAATAGGCCCACACCCCGTCACCTAACAGTAAAATTTACAAGTCTCAGTGACAAAGAGAAAATCCTGAAAGCAGCCCGGGAAAAGAAGTCTGTAACATACAATGGTAAAAATATTAGATTGGCAGCTGACTTATCCACAGAGACCTGGCAGGCCAGAGAGCTGGCATGATATTTTCAGAGCACTAAATGAGAAAAACATGCAGCCCAGAATACTATATCCAGCTAGGCTATCATTGAAAATAGAAGGAGAGATTAAAAGCTTCCAGGACAAAGAACAACTGAAAGAATTTGCAAACACCAAACCAGCTCTACAGGAAATATTGAAAGGGGTCCTCTAAGCAAAGAGAGAGCCTACAAGTGGTAGATCAGAAAGGAACAGAGACCATATACAGTAACAGTCACCTTACAGGCAAAACAATGGCACTAAATTCATATCTCTCAATAGTTACCCTGAATGTTAATGGGCTAAATGCCCCTGTCAAAAGACACAGGCTATCTGAATGGATAAAAGAACAAAACCCATCTATATGTTGCCTTCAAGAAACTCATTTTAAGCCAGAAGACACCTCCAGATTTAAAGTGAGGGAGTGGAAAAGAATTTACCATGCTAATGGACATCAGAAGAAAGCAGGAGTGGCAATCCTTATATCAGATCAATTAGATTTTAAGCCAAAGACTATAATAAGAGATGAGGAAGGACACTATATCATACTCAAAGGATCTGTCCAACAAGAAGAATTAACAATTTTAAATATCTATGCCCCCAACGTGGGAGCAGCCAAATATATAAACCAATTAATAACAAAATCAAAGAAACACATCAACAATAATACAATAATAGTAGGGGACTTTAACACTCCCCTTACTGAAATGGACAGATCATCCAAGCAAAAGATCAGCAAGAAAATAAAGGCCTTAAACGACACACTGGACCAGATGGACATCACAGATATATTCAGAACATTTCATCCCAAAGCAACAGAATACACATTCTTCTCTAGTGCACATGGAACATTCTCCAGAATAGATCACATCCTCGGTCCTAAATCAGGACTCAACCGGTATCAAAAGATTGGGATCATTCCCTGCATATTTTCAGACCACAATGCTCTAAAGCTAGAACTCAACCACAAAAGGAAGTTTGGAAAGAACCCAAATACATGGAGACTGAACAGCATCCTTCTAAAGAATGAATGGGTCAACCGGGAAATTAAAGAAGAATTGAAAAAAATCATGGAAACAAATGATAATGAAAACACAACGGTTCAAAATCTGTTGGACACAACAAAGGCAGTCCTGAGAGGAAAATATATAGCGGTACAAGCCTTTCTCAAGAAACAAGAAAGGTCTCAGGTACACAATCTAACCCTACACCTAAAGGAGCTGGAGAAAGAACAAGAAAGAAACCCTAAGCCCAGCAGGAGAAGAGAAATCATAAAGATCAGAGCAGAATTCAATGAAATAGAAACCAAAAAAACAATAGAACAAATCAACGAAAGTAGGAGCTGGTTCTTTGAAAGAATTAATAAAATTGATAAACCCCTGGCCCAACTCATCAAAAAGAAAAGAGAAAGGACCCAAATAAATAAAATCATGAATGAAAGAGGAGAGATCACAACTAACACCAAAGAAATACAAACTATTATAAGAACATACTATAAGCAACTCTACGCCAATAAATTTGACAATCTGGAAGAAATGGATGCATTCCTAGAAACATATAAACTACCACAACTGAACCAGGAAGAAATAGAAAGCCTGAACAGACCCATAACCAGTAAGGAGATTGAAACAGTCATTAAAAATCTCCAAACAAACAAAAGCCCAGGGTCAGACGGCTTCCCGGGGGAATTCTACCAAACATTTAAAGAAGAACTAATTCCTATTCTCCTAAAACTGTTCCAAAAAATAGAAATGGAAGGAAAACTTCCAAACTCATTTTATGAGGCCAGCATCACCTTGATCCCAAAACCAGACAAAGATCCCACCAAAAAGGACAGCTATAGACCGATATCCTTGATGAACACAGATGCGAAAATACTCAACAAAATACTAGCCAATAGGATTCAACAGTACATTAAAAAGATTATTCACCACGACCAAGTGGGATTTATTCCAGGGCTGCAAGGTTGGTTCAACATCTGCAAATCAGTCAATGTGATACAACACATCAATAAAAGTAAGAACAAGAACCATATGATACTCTCAATAGATGCTGAATAAGCATTTGACAAAGTACAGCATCCCTTCCTGATCAAAACTCTTCAAAGTGTAGGGATAAAGGGAACATACCTTAATATCATCAAAGCCATCTATGAAAAACCCACCGCAAATATCATTCTCAATGGAGAAAAACTGAAAGCTTTTCCGCTAAGGTCAGGAACACGGCAGGGATGTCCATTATCACCACTGCTATTCAACATAGTACTAGAGGTCCTAGCCTCAGCAATCAGACAACAAAAGGAAATTAAAGGCATCCAAATTGGCAAAGAAGAAGTCAAATTATCACTCTTCGCAGATGATATGATACTATATGTGGAAAACCCAAAAGACTCCACTCCAAAACTGCTAGAACTTGTACAGGAATTCAGTAAAGTGTCAGGATATAAAATCAATGCACAGAAATCAGTTGCATTTCTCTACACCAACAGCAAGACAGAAGAAAGGGAAATTAAGGAGTCAATCCCATTTACAATTGTACCCAAAACCATAAGATACCTAGGAATAAACCTAAACAAAGAGACACAGAACCTATACTCAGAAAACTATAAAGTACTCATGAAAGAAATTGAGGAAGACACAAAGAAATGGAAAAATGTTCCATGCTCCTGGATTGGAAGATATATATTGTGAAAATGTCTATGCTACCTAAAGCAATCTACACATTTAATGCAATTCCTATCAAAGTACCATCCATCTTTTTCAAAGAAATGGAACAAATAATGCTAAAATTTATATGGAACCAGAAAAGACCTCGAATAGCCAAAGGGATATTGAAAAAGAAAGCCAACCAAAGTTGGTGGCATCACAATCCCGGACTTCAAGCTCTATTACAAAGCTGTCATCATCATCAAGACAGCATGGTACTGGCACAAAAACAGACCCATAGATCAATGGAGCAGAATAGAGAGCCCAGAAATAGACTCTCAACTCTATGGTCAACTAATCTTCGACAAAGCAGGAAAGAATGTCCAATGGAAAAAAGGCAGCCTCTTCAATAAATGGTGCTGGGAAAATTGGACAGCCACATGCAGAAAAATGAAATTGAACCATTTCCTTACACCACACACGAAAATAGACTCAAAATGGATGAAGGACCTCAATGTGCGAAAGGAATCCATCAAAATCCTTGAGGAGAACACAGGCAGCAACCTCTTCGACCTCGGCCGCAGCAACATCTTCCTAGGAATAACGTAAAAGGCAAGGAAAGCAAGGGCAAAAATGAACATTGGGATTTCATCAAGATCAAAAGCTTTTGCACAGCAAAGGAAACAGTTAACAAAATCAAAAAACAACTGACAGAATGGGAGAAGATATTTGCAAACGACATATCAGATAAAGGACTAGTGTCCAGAATCTATAAAGAACTTAGCAAACTCAACACCCAAAGAACAAATAATCCAATCAAGAAATGGGCAGAGGACATGAACAGACATTTCTGCAAAGAAGACATCCAGATGGCCAACAGACACATGAAAAAGTGCTCCATATCACTCGGCATCAGGGAAATACAAATCAAAACCACAATGAGATATCACCTCACACCAGTCAGAATGGCTAAAATCAACAAGTCAGGAAATGACAGATGCTGGCGAGGATGCGGAGAAAGGGGAACCCTCCTACACTGTTGGTAGGAATGCAAGCTGGTGCAACCTCTCTGGAAACAGCATGGAGGTTCCTCAGAATGTTGAAAATAGAACTGCCCTTTGACCCAGCAATTGCACTATTGGGTATTTACCCTAAAGATACAAACGTAGTGATCCAAAGGGGCACGTGTACTCGAATGTTTATAGCAGCAATGTCCACAATAGCCAAACTATGGAAAGAACCTAGATGTCCATCAACAGATGAATGGATCAAGAAGATGTGGTATATATACTCTGGTTTCTCTTCAGATCGCATAAATCTTTCGCCTTTTACTAAAGAAGAAGTGGTATATATACACAATGGAATACTATGCAGCCATGAAAAGAAATGAAATCTTGCCATTTGCGACAACATGGATGGAACTAGAGCGTATCATGCTTAGCGAAATAAGTCAAGCGGAGAAAGACAACTATCATATGATCTCCCTGATATGAGGAAGTGGTGATGCAACATGGGGGCTTAAGTGGGTAGGAGAAGAATAAATGAAACAAGATGGGATTGGGACGGAGAGAAACCATAAGTGACTCTTAATCTCACAAAACAAACTGAGGGTTGCTGGGGGGAGGGGGTTTGGGAGAAGGGGGTGGTATTATGGACATTGGGGAGGGTATGTGTTTTGGTGAGTGCTATGAAGTATGTAAACCTGGTGATTCACAGACCTGTACCCCTGGGGATAAAAATATATGTTTATAAAAAATAAAAAATTATATTAAAAAAAAAGAAGTACTTAACCAAGTTTAGGCATATCATTTTGTAATATAGGAATTCCTTTTTGTTCCAGAACAAGTGATACTGGAAAAATAACCACTTAGTGTAAATTCATGTGCTAGCCACATAACAATTGTAATAAATAATGATAGTTATATGGTGGGACTTGATCTCAAAAAAGAAAACTAAGATTTATTAAAGTGAATTGATTTTGTCTTTTAACAGATTATAAAAGCATGTTTATAGTGAGTTGCTACTTAGTATTTTGTGACACTATGCAGAAAAGATCTTCACTCTTAGTGAAGACTAAGCACTCAGCAAGTAGTTATTAAAAGTGCCTACCCTGTGCCAGACAGAGTTCCAAAGTCTAGGTATGCAGCAGTGAACAACACAGATAAAAGTCTCGGCTCTACTGGAGCTTCCTGGGAGAGTGAGATGATAGCCATGTAGATATAAATATAGCTCTGTCATATTTTAAGCAGTAAAATCACTAAGAAGAAAAGTATATCAGGAAAGAAATAGAGCAGGACATTTGCAACTTGAGATAACATGGCCAGGGAAGGTCTTACTGAGATGGTATCTGAGTGAAGAGTAGACATATGGGATGTGAGGGAGATAATGGGGAAGGGATGAAGCGGAGGAAGGAAGTCCTTGCTACCCCATAAGCCCTTGAAAAGACTGGCCTTTATCCTGAGGGTTTTGAGCAGGGGGCTGAGATTGACCTCGCTGTGTTGAGAATAGTCATTGAAGACCAGAGCTAAGAGATGTCTGAAGGTTACTGCAGTCCGGGAGAGTCCTGATCATGGCTTGATATTGGATAGATCTTGAAAGCATAACCAGTGGTGTGTGCCAACAGATTGTATATAGGTCAAGACAAAAGGAATAGTTAAAGTTGATTCCAATTTTGGTCTAAGCTAAGCCCTAGATGGCTAGAACTCAGAGAGAACTGGTTTTAGGGGAGGGTGGGGAAATCAGGAACTCAGTTTGGAATAGGTTCTGTGTGAGCTGTCAGTCAGACAACCAACTGGGAGTGTCTGGTTGGCTCTTGGAGCTACAGATCTGGAATTCTAAGTAGAAGAAGTCTGGACTGGAGGGGATGGTGGGAGGTGTTGACCAGAGTGTGGGGTGCTTGCATGTGGTTTCTGGAGGGCTACAGTTAATGGTAATGACCAGGTCTAGGGTAAAACCATAGGAGTGAGTGTCTAAAATGTGAAGGTGTCCATGGTCATTGGATGGAAAGCCAAAATACTGTCTGTTGCTAGAAAGATCCTCTCTATGGATATTGATATTGCTAAGCACTGTGATGGGAAAAGTGTCAAGGACAAGGATAGTGAGCCGAGGACCAACTGATCCTGTAATTGCAACAGGGAACAGTAGCAGGTCTGAGAGACACCTGCAGGGGAGGCAGCATTCTGAGGGAAAAGCCCAGTTTCAGTTAGAGCAACAAAGGGAAGGGAACATCCTGGGAAAAGATATACAAGAGATTTTGCTGGTGACTAACCAAAGGGCACAGTGCATGAAGTTCAAGAGAAGGGATGAACAGGGTCAAGAAGGGTCTGTAAAGAGCCTTTTGGGAATGACAATCCAGGGGAAGAGGGGACCTGAGCTTCACATAACGACCAATGTCAACTAGGATAGAGCATGTGAGGAGATTGGTCCTGACTGTTCTAGGCAGACAGGATGGGGGAGGCTGTGAGAGATCAGAGTCAGCAGATGGCTGGTCTTGCTCTGCATGTGCATGTCCCACCTGAGCCCTCCCAAGGCGGCCTCTAGACAGGTCCTTCCACCTCATCACCTGGGGCTCTCCCAGTGATTTGGGACTTGTTGTGTCACCTTTCACATTCTCACAATTGAATGATGGCACATTGTAATAGCCTGCCTGTTGAACCTTCTTAGCAACAACTTAGAATGGTTTTTGCCATGCTGCTTAAGGTCTCACAAATTTTCCATTGCAATTCATATTAGTGTTGCCTTTTGAAGTGCCTCTCCTCTCTCCACACTTGAAGGTATTTGTCCCTTCTTCAGCTGGTGATCATCCAGTTTCTCTGCCAGACCTTCACTCTTCAAAGGCTTTGAGTGATGGAGTGTTACACCATCACTGGCAATGATTTAATGAAATTGTTAATGAAATTTAATGAAATCCCATATGTTTTGTAAGATTGGAGTTTTCATGTTGCAATTGATCTGTGTATCACAAATAGGCTGACTTATAAAAAAACATTTCACCTCACCCAGCTGAGCACTTTTATGTGTGAGTGCCTGACAGCAAATCACCAACCAGTTTATCGGTGAACTTATTCGTACACCAGACGTGTGCTTCCCACCTCAATCAGAGCTCGTGGGGACTTGGGTTTGGAAAATAAATATTTGCATAATAATAACCCTCTGCCACCCTGTAATGGCTCTTTTAACTTTGTAAATTGATTATCCCCCATGCAGACATAGTTTGCATTTAAGGACTTACCTTTAAACTCAACCATCATAATAAATGACCCTCCTGATCTATGTCTGTGGACATTTGCTTTGATATCTTAATATTTTGATTGTAGGGTTGATTAGTAAGACTGAGCAAACTGTACGGTCTCCTTCTACTCTTTTTCCCTAGAACCTCAGGAGAGGGCTAAAGAGGTTAGGTGGCCCATACAGGCAGTATAGAAAGACCAAGTCTCATTAACATCTTAGGGTGTTGAGCCATCATCCTACACCAGCATCCCAGGGGTACACATGGATCATTACTGAGACCTGCCATAACTTTTTGTTTCAGGGATTAGCTTTTCCAACACCATTGCTACAGGAAATGTTTTTAAAATGTTCCTGAGAATTATTTTCTGTGGCATCTTGCTTTCCTGTTGCCACTCTCATGACCCTCTTTGAAGCAGGTAATGATTGGAACTCTCGTTTCAAATTATCCTTGCTTCTCTTCTGGGTTTATACACAGGACATATTTATCCTTTCTTCAAAGAAAGTCTCAAAGTTCTACACAGTGTATTTTTTCAAGTTGTTAAATACTTCTATTTACTACAAACAGACCGTACTTGCTTTCTGTGAAATACCCCCAGAAACATGATAGATTTCATTAATTGGGGCTCCAAAATATTTAGTTTTAAGTACCAAAAAGTTTTGATGCCACTCGCTTTTTTTTAAAATTCCTTCATTATTGTGTCAAGAAGCGAAGCCTGTTTATGAACTCACATGGACCTTTTGTGTAATGGTTATGAGCAGGTTTTAATGAAATTTGAGAGTGTCTCTAGAGATCACAGATACTGGGGCCTTTAACATTGCAGTGTTGCTTAGCAACCTTGAAGTCATTACATTTCCAGGCTCTGTAATAGCATGATATACTTTTCTTTGCCAGTCCCTGATGAGAATGTAAGGGAAATAATCCCTTTCTAAAGGTTGCACTCTAGGAGTGTGCAGCAGAATAGATTTTTTTTTTTTTTTCTCTTCTCATGGTCTGGGCAGGTTTTAATTCAGTTCACAAGCATTGTTTTTTGAATGTTGCAGGTGGCAGAATGAAATAGATTCTAAGATGATATTCTTAAAAGGAAGGTCTACCGTTCTGAAATTTATTGTAAATACCATAGGAGTTGTTAACATATGCATGTACCTTTCACTGTGTTGAAAAGATTTGGCTTATTCATTGACTACCAGTTAATCCAAGAATGTCTGCCTATTCAGTCCAGGTATTTGCAGGTACCAGACAGATTTTAAGAGTATAGGAAAACCATATGTTTTAGGTGGGAAAGCTTGACTTACTGACCATCTTTGGAAATATATTTTTATAATTTTTCTAAAGCAGTATCTTTTTAGGTTATAAAAGAATAGATAATTTTACATGAAGTTCATAGCAGCATTGTTGATAGGCAAAAAGTAGAAACAACCCAAACGTCCATCACCTGATGAATGAACAAATAAAATGTGGTATATCCATACAATGGAATATTATCTGGCCATGAAAGGGAGTGAAGTACTGATGCGTGCTACAACAAGGATGAACCTTAAGAGTATGGTGCTAAGTGAAAGGAATCCCACACAAAATACCACATATTGCACAATTCCATTTATGTGAACCCTAGAATAGAAAAACCTATAGACACAGAAGGATTAGTGGTTGCCAGGGCTCGAAAGGGAGGGGAGGAAAGAGACTGCTAATGCTTATAGGGTTTGGGGAGGTGATGAACATGATCTAGAACCAACTGTGATGGTGGATACAAACCTTTGTGAATATACTGAAAGCCAGTGAATTGAACACTTTTAAAATGATGAGGTTTGTGTTATGTGAACTTGTTATAAACAAGTTACAGTATCCAAGAAAAATAATAAAAGGAATATATAACCATGGTAGAAAACTTGGGAAATATCTGAGTAAAAAAAAAGAAAATCATCCTTAAGCTTATAATCCGTACAATTACCATGGTTAATGTTTTGTTTCATTCTGGATACACATGACCTATATGTGTGTATTTGTGTGTGTGTGTGTGTGTGTGTGTGTGTACATATGCACAAACACACATGTATGTTGACATATTTCTAAATGATTAGAGATTTTAAGTCATGGTGGTAAAAAATTAATGTGTTTACCTTGATTGCCTCCACAAATTCCATCAAAATGATCAATATAAATAAAAAATAAATTTAAAAAATAAACTAAAAAATTTAAAAATTAAAAAACTAAGCAGAAGTGCATAGTCTCACTGAAAACAAGGAAAAGGATCAGTAATAGATGTTTAATTTGGGGAATTTATAGAAGACAGCAATTAGTTTAAGAGAGAGGGTATTCTGAATTTAGGAGACCTCAGATCACCACAGGTGAAGAAGCATGTTTATGGAGAAGCTTTAGAAAAATCCCAGGCTCAGGGTCAGCCGGGGCTCAGAGGCAGTGCAGAGCCTAGGCCCTGGCCACAGCCTTGGACCTGCTCAGCACAGGAACTGCTCCAAGGTGCTCTGTGGTAGCTGCAAGGGTGACTGAATTCGGGCTGGGCTGTCCTGGATCACCAGAGCCACTGCCCTCCACCAAAGCGAATTGAATGCTCAACCTTCTGACCCTGTTCCTCCTCTGAATTTAAGTCAACTCATTTCTCCTTCATTTCGTCCAGGGCAAAGCTGCCCATTGCTCTCAGCAGCCTCTGCTTAGCAGAGATTCCCTAAGGAATCCTCAGTGAGATCTTACAAATTCCTGAGGTGGCTATTAAAAACTCACTCATATAGATCTTCATTTGTGAATATGAATAGAGAAAGAAGAAATCAGTTGCTGGACATTTGAGGAAAGTCTGTAGCCAAAGAATGGCCACAGGTAAGTCTGTAGCCAAAGAATGTCCACAGGTGAGCCAAAAAAGCCAGTGGTTACAGGAAAAAAAAATAAACAAGACTTAAAAAAAAAAATCCAATTAGTATCCTCATAAAGACTTTAAAGATTATTGCATTCATAAAATAAAACATGGCTTCTGAATTTTAAAACCCAGTAGAAAGGTTGAGTAACAGAATAAACTCTGACAAAAGCCAAGTGAATTATTTATAAAACAAATCTGAAGAGTTTTTTCTGAACACAGAGTGAGAGAAATGTTAAGAACTGTGGCAGATGGATCCAAAAAATCCAATAGCCTTTCAGGGGAATAGTCTATTAGCACCACAGGTCTGGTGATCCACCCAAATTAATTACACTCGGGCACAGGGAAGAGGGATCGAACACCTGACTGTGGTACGTGGATGTTTCTTCCACATCCTCTCCAGGAGTGCAATCTGCTTATAGGCTATATGCATAAATGTATAGGTATACTCACTGTGTATCTGTTTGCAAATTGCTCTTCCGTGGAGCTAGTGTGTGTGCGTGTGTGTGTGTGTGTGTGTTTGTCTGTATGTATGTCAGGTGTGTTTTCTAAAGATAGGTATTTGGGGCATTTCATTTGTAGAATCTATTGAACTGGATCCTGATTGTTTTGTAATGTTTAAAACTTAAGTTGTATAATATTACTCTTGGAAGAACATATTTTCTAAGGATTTACATATATTTCCAAAACTATAATATACAAATAAAAGATGATCTCATTCCTTTTCCCTTGTATTTCGTCAAAACAGTCACCCTCTTTGATGCTGAGCTAATGGGAAACACCAGCAATGTTATTAGCCCCATGAGTTCCTTGAGTTTCCATTGAAGTAAATTTTTTTCATCTTTTTTATTTTCTTATTTTTAATGGGGATATAACTGATATACAACATTAATTTCAGGTGTACAGTGTAATGATTGGATATGTGTATATATTGTGAAATGATCATCACAATAAGTCTGGTTAACATCCATCACCACATCTCTTGTCTTTAAGGATAGCCATTTTAAAAGGTATAAGGTGATGTCTCACTGTATTTTTAATGTGCATTTCCTTTTTTTATTTTAAATTAAATTTAGTTAACATATAATGTGTATTATTAGGTTCAGGTAGAGTTTAGGGATTCATCAAGTCTTAAGAGGATTTCAAGAGTGGAATTGAACTCGGGGAATCCATGAAGCCATCTGACCAGGATTCCTTGTCTGATCCCCAAGGGCTGTCTATATGGGGTGCCCTTAATACCTAAATGCTGCTTGCTGTTTGCTTTGAGAGCATCTCTGGCCTTTGCGATGGTGCCACTGTGAGACTGTCCATCTTTTCTGGATTAGCAGATCTAACCCAGGCAGCCTTTCAGATATGTGATTGACAGATCACCCTTTGTTGAGATACACAGTGAATCTATCCAGATGCTTCCTGAATGATTCACTTTGCAATATGGAGTATTTGATTTAAACCAATTTAATCTATGTCTTTAACCAAAATATGAGTTGTCCTAATTTGATTTTTAAAAAGCCTTTGGTTTATTTGATACAACTTTAGGATGTAATGTTCTTTCTATTGAGGTGGGTGAAGTCTAAACTTCGACGAGATGCTTGTTTCACATTCCCAGTGAAAGAGCTCAGTCAAATGGTGAAGAGGCTTGGGGGGTTACTGTTTACTGCGACATGAAGAAGCATTCACCCAGGGTAGACCCCAGTAAAAACACCTGGATTTCCAGACCAGATATTGAGACTACCCAGCAAAAATCCGAATCCGGTGTGTAATGAACTTGCTGAAATAGTACCATCTCAGGGCTAGTTTGATGGTGTGATGGAGTCCACAACCTCCAGCCCCTTGCTACTCAAAATATGGTCCCAGACCTGTAGCAGCTTTATTACTAGGAAGCACATTTGAAATGCAGAGTTTTGGGTCCCACCCTGTGCCTGCTGAATCAGAATCTGCATGTCAGCTTGTCCCCCAGGAGGTTCTTGGGCACACTCTGAACAATAGTACTCCAAAGAAAGGGGGGGGAGGGGGAGGCAAAGGAAAAGGAAAAAGAAAGGAAAAAACACTACTCTAGGGTCTGCTCCTGCAAATCCAGAGTGGGTGGTTACTGAAGCCATAAAAAAGATCTGGGTCTGAGAGATTCCCTTCTCAGAATCCAGTCTCTCTTGAGCCAATTGCATGTACTTTTAGCTGTGTTTTCGAGAAGAGACTCTTCTTGGTCTCAATAAGAGACTCTTATCGGTGTCTGTCCATTTATTTTTAGAAGACCTGTTAACATCTACTTTTGGTAATCTTTTTATTTCTTATTTTAATTTTTCTTACATTGGAACATGATCATGACATTTAAAGTTGACATAACTGTTTGTGGTTTCTGTTTCTAAAAGCTTGTTTAACTAGTAGAGAATTCACAAGGGCAGGAACTTCGAACAGCACGAGAAGAGAAATACCAGGGAAAGAATATTGATTAAATAAGCCCGTGAAACAGACTAGCAGAAAGTATGAGAGTTTTCCCATCTGCTAAAATGATAATATCCACGTACAAATGCATTAATAATGCAGTCATGTGGACAAAGGGCCCAGCTTGGGGTCTGGCAGAGGGCAGGGAGCCAACGTTGTTTCTGATCGGTCATTTCAGGGGCAGAGGCCAGGAAGTGAGGATGGGGGGGTAGCATTCAGTGAGCCCTTTTAGTCATCACCAGTGACTGGATTGAGAGAGGACACTCAGGCATAGCTAGGTAGGTTCAGACCTCTCCGTCAGTTACCTGGACAAGTCACTTGACATCTCAGATCGGAGTACATCTACCTGCTGGAGCCCTCATGTAAGGATTACAGGAGATAATAGTCCAGCACATCACTGATCACAGCACAGACAAAGCCATCAGTAAAGGCATCCATGACTGCGCATGTGCACAGGGATAGGCTTTGGAAATGGCAAGTATATTTCCAGATCCTTAGGACCCAGGTATCTGTTCCTACCAGACTGTAGACTTTCCTAGAACTTACTTTCTCAGTGAATGCGACTGCTGTTTGAGAACATACATCCTTCCTATCTGCAATACACACCTTCCACGCAGGGCTTCGGTGACAGGGGACTGGCCGGCATACTGCATATTGCATAAAGTTTTATTGCTTGCCTCTGTGAAGCTGGGGCTCTGAAGTCAGTTTTAGAGCAGTCCCCGTTGGACATGGTGAAGCAGCCCTGGGTCAGCAGCAGTCTCCCGGCACAGAGGAGGCCTCTGTTGTCTGCTTCCCCAAACTAGGGATCAACCTTGCTGTGTCTCTGGAGAGCTCAGAGCTGTCAACAGAGCTGCTCATGACTTATGCATGAAGCCAGGTGATCCCATCTGGCCTCCCTCAAGGTCTCGACCCTTCCTTGGCCCTTCCCTGCGGCCAACATGGAATCCTTAGCCCCTGGGGAACCCGAGGCCTGTTGCCAATTACTGTGGGTATCTCTCTGTGCTCCCCTAAAGAGCTCCTTGTGCCTTGTTAGGCTTAATTACATGGCCCCTGAGAGCTGGAGCCTGTGGTTTGAGGCTCACCAGTGGCCCTGGGGCATTCTGAGGAGGGGCAGCAGGGCTCCTGGGGTTCACAGTACAGCGGTGCACATGCTTGCCGCCTCCTTGACCACTCCAAAGGCTGGAGAGTGGCCAGGCTGCTGCTGCAGTTCACACTGGAGACTGTGTTACCCCATAAAAACCTTCTAGGAACAGTGCATCCAGGATAGGGTGCCTGGATCTCCTGAGCTTCTGAGCTATTGCGAACCTGGAATGTCCTCTGCTGCTAAGTGCAGGGAATTCCAGTTATTGTTGCCAACTGTTAATCAAATGACTCTAAAGACTGGGGATAGGTGGATATTAATAGCCCCATTTTTCCTTTGAGGACACTGAGGCACAGGAACCCAGATGAGTAGGTTGTAGATCCAGGATTGGAATCCACGTATTTTACCTTAACATCTTTAACCATCGTCATCGTGAATCATGGATGTCGTGTCATATTTACCCCAAATAGGAGAAAATTATGCACCTAAAGTGGATAAGAGGATAAAATTTATCACAATTTTTTTAAATTGAAATAAAAAAAAAAGAGAAGAATTGACAAAATCCTCCAGGGTCTACTTTTATAAATGTGTGGCTAATTTGAATGTTCCTAACTGATCTCTGTTTTCAGTAGCCTGAATGTGTCAATTTCTAACTCAATTATAAATTCTAGCTTTTCCCTTAAAGTTGTCTTTTCTTAAAAAAAATCCCCCAATAATTTGGTGCCCTCATTCTTAGGAACTTTCTGTAAATGTGTTGGCAACTATTCTTAAGGGCTGCATTTCTCATATTCTTTAATCCACATGTCTATGCCAGTTTTTAGGTCATACCTGAAATGAATTTGCTAGTCCTGGCCATCTATTTTAAAGTTAACCCTCTGCTGTCTGCTGTGGCTGGGAAGTGGGTTATTCTAGCTAATTGAGGCATCTAATTAATGTTGTCCCAGGAAACTAAGCTGCAGTTAAGTTATGCTTATTGGCAAAACTCTTCTAAACCTATGTTAGTCTTGGCTTGACTGTTTTGAGCTCTTTTCTTTTTTTATAAATATTTTATTAGAGAGAGAGAGAATGTGTGCGCATGAATGGGAAAGGGCAGAAGGAGAGGGAGAAAAAATCTGAAGAACACGCTGCACTGAGTACAGAGCCCGACATGGGGCTCTATCCCATGACCATGAGATCAGTGTCCTCAAGAACCAAGAGTCAGACATGTAACCGGCTGAGCCACCTGGGCACCCGTGTGATATGAACATCAGAACACCAAGTATAGGCTTATTTGATTATTTTGTTGTTATTGTTTTATGAGCATGGCTGAAGTTCTTATTTCATAATGATGTAAAATCAAAACAAAACAAAACAAAACCAGACACCTTCCTTTGAAACAACACCAAAGCATTACAATCTATTTTTAAAATTTCTATGGCAGAAACTTGCATTTAATACACACCCATTATATCAGAATTTGAATAAGGTGCTGCATTTTATTATCATGATTAATATTACACAATCACAGAAAGGTACAGAGAACAAAATAACAAAACAGTCTAGTCACCACCACCCACTGAGGTGCTGCTTTGAAAAAATATCTTAGTGAGTCATGCTAGGGTATGAAAATGTATAGTAATGTGGCGATGGAAAAGAACCCCCAAATAATGATGTATTTTCAGCAGTTGAGTTTTTGAGCTTATAGGCACTTTTATGGACAATGCATACCATATTCTGGGGGATTCTGTCTTCTGCCTCTGCAGAGAATGGCCCAGGGAGAGATGAGTTTATGTTCAAGAGTACTTGGCAAACAGCAGGATAAGAAATGAGCACTTTTGATAATTCTGCATATTTTTTCCTGAACTTTATGATATCAAATCCATTTCTTCTTAGTCAAATCTAAGTTTACTGTGTTCTATTTTAAATCTTTTAAAAGATCTCCAAACCCATTATTTCCCCCCATCTTTCTTGTCAGCTGAGTTTTCTTCATATTTCACTGGGAAAACAGAGGCCTTCAGAGGAGAACTGCCTTCAACTCCTTTCCCAGCATGGCAGCCTCCCTGCATCTGAGCTACTCCCCTCCTGTCCTCCATTCCTGCCCTGACCCTTCTCTTCCTTCTTGCTCAGGGATGTTTCTCTGACCTCTTTCCTGCATTGTCATTGTCGCCTTAGCTGGGTCCTTCCCTCAAAGCACAGTTTGCTGTTATAGCACCCACTTTTAGAAAGGCTTAAACTTCTGTTGACCCACATCCCCGCCTAGCTGCCCCATTTCTCTGCCCCCATCCCAGCAAACCCCCTTGGGATGCAGCTAGTGAGCTTTCACTCCCAGCCCTCTATCAGACAGCTCTCACTGTGACAGCTGGTGACCTGTCCTTCCCCAGATTGACTTTCACTTGCCCTGTGGCACAGTGGTGGCTCTCACCTTTGGGAAACTCTCTCCTCCCTGAGTTTCTGGGATGGAATGTTGTCCTGCTCCATCTCTGTTCAGTCCTCAGCAAACTCAGCCAGTTCCTTGCCTCTCTGGTCACCTTCACATTTGCTCCTTCAAGCCCCCGAACTTAAGCCTGATGGCATCCAGCCTGTTCTATACTGTCACTCTGCTGACTGTCATACCTCGGACTTCCTGTTCCCCACCCAGCCTCACAGTCTGTTTTCAACATGGCAGCCAGGATAATCCCTTTCAACCCGAAGTGACATCGTGGCACTCTTTCTCAGAGCGAAACCTATGAGGCTCTTGCAAGTTGGCCTCCACTCCAACCCATCTCATCAGCTGTCCTACTGCTTTTCTTTTGCTTACGTCAGTCCAGACCCACGGGCGCCTCCTCAGACATCCCAGGCATGCTTGTACCTCAAGGCCTGTATAAGGGCTGCACCTTCTTTCTGGATGATTCCTCCCCACACCCTGGCTTCACCCCTTCTTTCAGATCTTGACTCAAGTGTGACTGGGACAGAGACCTTCCTAGGCAGCCTTCCTTTTCTGTGCCCTTCACCTATTAACCAGCTTCCTTTTTCTTCATTACACTCATTGTTATGCTCTGTTGTCTGTCAGTTTGTTCATTTTCTATTGTTTTTCTTCCTCACTAGGTTATAAACACTGCGAGGACAAGGAGTTCATCTGTTTTTAGCATTGCTTCTGCATCCCTGCCACCTAGAGTTGTACTAGGAATATTTGATTTCTTTAAATGAATGGTTTTGGAGCCTGCTCCTGCCCTGGGTAGACTGAAGCCACAAGCTGTGCAGTAGAGCCCACTCTTTCATGCTATGTTTGCCCACAAATGCCCTGTGGCTTGAGAATGTGCAGAAGGATGCATAATGGTGTACGTCATGGACTCTGAGAGTAAAACCTGGCTCCACTGTGACCTTAGGTTACTTATCTGCCGGTGCCCCAGTGTCCTCATCTGCAAAATGAAATTGTAATAGTCCTCTCCTAGCGTAGGTTTCTTGTGAAACTCAGAAGAATTACTTTTGCAAAAGCAGAACAGTGCCCAGCACATGCTAGGTACTAGTACTAGGTACTAGTACTAGGTACTAGTACTAGGTACTATCTATGTGTTTGCTCTATTATTTTAACTCCCCTTTGGATCTGCCATGACACCTGCCACAGTAGCCTGAATTCAGTGGCAGTCATTAAATCCATGTCTCCTGTTGGGGAGACAACCCAAGGGAGAGTAGGTGATGTGTTAGATCAGCAGGTAGCAGACCTCATCCCGAGCCACTCCCATTTCATGTCTGCATTCAGCAAAAGTGCTGAGCCCTACCCTGTGCCATGCTCAGTGTTGGGCATTGGGCAGAATGATAAGCAAACACAGCCCAGTCACTAGTTTCAGGGAGCTCTCCACCCTGCTTATGTAGCTATGGGAGCTTGGTGTCCCACCCACTCAGAGGAGCTGACAATGAGGGAGGTAGACCAAATGCAGTCTGTAATTTCATCTCACCGGCTCCCATGCATCCCAGAGTTGGTGTGACTTCCCCCACATCTTAGTGTACTGGCATTTGGGGTTTGGGGCATTGTACCCCATATTAGCACTGACACATCGACCTGGAGTGGAGTGGCTGCTTATTCCTTCCAAGATCACATTCACAAGGAGGAAGGTTTCAATTTCAGGTGTAAGTCTAAGTGTCTGCTCTATACTAGGGAACCTTGGCCAAGGTACTTCCTGAAACATTCTCTTAATTTCAATAAACTAGAGATTTCAACATCTGCCCTGCAGGTTATTGTAAGGATCAGAAACTTACCCAAATGTCCTCACATATTCCAGGATTTTAGGGTCACCATTTCCTTTAACCTCCACTTAAAATAATTGATGTGCCCTAGGGTCCAGCACTCCCCCATGGTTGCAGGAGACACCTGAGAAGTAGAAGGGGCTGAGAATCAGTTGGTCTCTTGTGCCCCAAATCCCTGCTTGCTCCTCATGATCATATCTTTTGGTATTCCTGTCCTTTCTCACCCTGTTTTGCTTAAAACTTGCACCTCAGGCTTCTTCTCTCATCCCTCAGCATTCTATTTCCCCAAGGTTGGGGAGGGGGCATTTTCCACTTGCTGCCTAAACTGTTAGGCCTCATTCTACCTTGCCTCCCACTTCCCAGCTGCCCCCCCTTCCTTCAGCTCCTGCTGCCTCAGCCTTGGGCCCTACCCAGGACTTGACCCTGCTGCTTGAACCTGCTCACCAGACTCCTAGCTCTCTGGACTTTGCCTGGTTTCACCTTACCTTCTACCCCAATCTTGTCTTCCTTATGGACCACCTAAACCAGAGAAATATTTTTTCCCACATAGCTAGAAAAATTAAATCTTTATTTTTATTTTCTGATTGCACAAGTAACATGACTCTTTGTTATATAATTCAAGTGTTACAGAAATGACTGAGAAAATTTAAAATCCCAGAGAAAAGAATCCTATGAAATGCACTGTCTCACAACTGCCTTTTAGCACTGGCTTGTGTGGTTAGTCTACATTTAATAAATAGTGGGGACATAAAGGATATCATTTCTAATGTTATGATTTATAATACTACCACATCCTCAGATCTCTATGAGTGATCACATCAGAATAGAATGGTCAGAATAACTGAGCATTCAGAGAAAAGAGAGATGAGCAAGAGACAGAACGCTAGATAATTCACATCTGATGATAACAAATCAAATGTATTCCTGCCAGGCAGCTTCGGGCTTCCTCTGTGTGTCTGACACGTCCTGATGACTGTCACGTCTCAATCTCCTATTCATAGGACCTGATGTTGAGTGATCCTCTTTCCTTTCTAGAAAAACATGGGGAGTCACAGTAGAACCAATGAGTAGTTGGTCACAGAGAACACAAGGGGACAGGGCCCCTCTTTGGAGGCTTGCAAATATGAACACAAATTTAATTATGAGGGTCATGACCCATTTTTCATCTCACCATGGTAAGAATGATAAACAAATTATATGTAAGGGAAAATGACTTGATAGTTAAATGAAATATCCAGGTGTTTATCTAAAAGAGGCTGTGGGATATCCTTGGGGCTAGCAGTCTGGTTTGCATCGAGTATCTGTTCATAAGTTTTCTGTCTTGAATTTGATGACATTTTTAAGCTAGCTGTTTCATTTTAGCATACCCAGTAATGAAATAAACAAAGTGTGAATATGAGACAGTGCTAGTTAAACATTTATACCAGCCCTACCCTGTCATTTCTTGAAACTATTAAAATGTAATGTTTTTATATGCAATCATTATAAATTTATAACAAGTCTAATCTGTGGTGATGCGCTATTCCATGGACTGTGAATTATTGTTCTAAATTTCGGGTGGCAGATGCTTTCTCTGAGAGATGGTGCCGGGATGATTAGTTCCTATGATGCAGTGTAAGAATATGTCTTTAATTTGCATAAAACATGAGTGCTGATTATACAGTTTGATTTGAGACCTTCTACAATATTTTTCCCAAACAACAATCTTGACAATCAGCTCTCTTACAATAAGGAAGTGCTGATTGATTATGAATACTGCCCTGAAGACTTTCTACCCCCAAATCTCCATTAAAAATGTATCCATAGAGACGATGACACTAAAAAAAAAAAAAAAAAAAAAAAAAAAAAAAATCACTAAGTCCAGGATGGGTGCAGTAATGAGCTGTAAGCAGAAGTTAGGTTCTGCAAAGCTTTTGCTGAGCCCAAGGGCATGGGGTTTGGAGGTTGTGATTCAGCCCAGGATTGGATCCCTCTTCCCAGGGTGAGGCTTAGATGTGGGTAAACCAAAAGCTACCATTTCTTGAGGTGATAGAAGAGTACTAAGGATGCCTTTCCACCTCAAAGTGTCTCTGTCCTCCCTGAAAGTCAGTATCAGTTCCTAATATTCCACCATCAGGGATCTCTTTTGGGGGAACAAGCTCTCATTGATAGGCAGGCACTCTTAGAAAGGTGATGTTTTAACCCTCAGCATAGTTAGTTCATGGGCAAATAAGAGTTTTTCCAACGTGGTAGAGAGCTGAGAGCAACTCCTTCAATAATGATGACTACAGGGGTGCCTGGGTGGCTCAGTGGGTTAAGCCGCTGGCTTCGGCTTGGGTCACGATCTCAGGGTCCTGGGATCGAGCCCCACGTCGGGCTCTCTGCTCAGTGGGGAGCCTGCTTCTCTCTCTGCCTCTGCCTGCCTCTCTGCCTGCTTGTGCTCTCTCTCTATGTCAAGTAAATAAATAAATAAAATCTTTTTAAAAATTAAAAAAAAAAAAAGAATGATGACTACAATAGAAACAAATCAGGGCTTTGATACATGTATAAGGTGGGAGTGGGGGAGAAGACAGTGACCCAGATCACTGGGATCCACAAGCAAAAGTGGGGTCAGCAAGCCATTCTGGATTTCCATAATATAACAGAGGGCAAATGTTTTCCTGGAAAAGAGTGCACAGTAGTTCTTGTCTACAATTATATATGCCTATAGTAAAAACAGATTTGGAAATTAAGTTATACTCTAGTAAACAGTTTCTTTGGTGGGCTGGCAGATATGCCTCAGAGTAGGGCCCTCATTTCTTGAGATTCCAGGACCCTGTATAATCTGGGCTCTGCCAAGCTTTTGCCTGCTTCCTAACTTAAAAGCAGAAAGTACAATAAAGAGTACTTCCTCTATTGTGTCTTGACCTCATGGAGCTCCCTGTCCTAAAGAGCAAGAAGCACATTACCCCCAGTGTTTGTTTAGAAGGTGAAATAAAAAACTTCAGCAAAATTGAGAATTACCTATAAATGCGCTCTATAAATGAGATAGCTGAAAATGAGACCATGGAAAACCATTCTCCATTGAAATCTCCGAAACAGCCAGAGAAGCTCGATTTGCAGTGGATGCAATTTATGAAAATGGCAGCTAGTAATGCTTGGGAAATGAGAATTTTCTGCCAAGCCACTCAAGCCTTTTAGTAAAAGAAAATTGGTCCTTGTGATCTCATAAGGCTTTCTCTATGAGATCATGATTCCAGCACAGCCTCTGCTCAGCCACAGTGGACTGATGGGAGAAGGAGGGGCCACAGAGTAGCCAGTGATACACAAAGCATGGTGCCCACAACTGAACTACTTATCCCAGCATCCCTTACATTCGGTTCTAGCCAGTTGCTGGAACACATATATGTGAGCTTCTGGGTTGAGGTCCCTTAGGCGGCAAAGGTCCCTTTTCCTTTCCTTCTCTTTCTTTTCCCATTTTCCAACTGGATACAAAGGGTTCTGAGACGCCCGTGGGATAGTGGAGCCAGAAGATGGAGGGAGCATGTGTCTCTGAGGTACCAGGTAGCAGGTGTCTTTTGAAACTTGCCTTGAACTTTCAGAGGAGACAAAAGTAAACTTATAGGCCCCTGAGAATTGGGTAGTAGGAGTGGTTAGGACTGTTAATGTCATTTAGCATCTTTTTTTTTTTTTTCTGGTTTAAGTTTTTTTTATTTTGGAGCATCATTTTGACTAATGTAGTAGGTTAGCCTATGGAAGTAGGTTGGAAAGTTGTAATGGAGCCTTTCCTTGTTTTGCTTTAGTCAGTTTTGCTTCATGTCAGTCCAGTCTATACTAGATTGTTCATCAAATATATTAGTACAAACGTGTGCCTATTTCCCCAGCCCTTTGAGTGAACATTATCCGGTTTATACTCAGTGAGGTAGGTCATTGCTTAGTTCGGCCAAGCCCTGCTTATTCTAACCAGTGGGAACTTGATGGCCAGAGAGAGTTCTAAGATGGGAAGACCCAGGAGCAATGAACACCAAGCTTAGAATGTCACAGAGTAAGCAGGAGGCAGTATCCCTGGGAGAGGCCAAAGTCAAGTTGTTTCTTTGATTACCAAGCCCAAAGAGGAAGGTTACCATTTACTGCTGGCACTGAAAGCAAGTCCAGCAGAGTTTAAAGCATGAGAAAGCAGGGCAAGAGGCAGATTCCAAGTTCCATGGGTACCATTCTGATACCCAGTGGGTGGAAGATGCTGCTGATCTATTTTGCTTGAGATATGAAAGTGCTTTTGCCCTACTTTCTTCTGAATTGCCCTTGTCTGACCTCAAAGACACACACTGTTCCATGGTAACCAGCATCTTAGGTTAGATCCCTTAAGTCATGTGCCTTCCTCCATGCCAGCCAGCTTCCTGCTTGGGCTCTGGGCTCCACAGAGATGAGGCTGGGATCCTAGTCTAAAGGAGGAGGTTAAACAAAGAGGAGCTAAGGTACTCTGCTGGGTGAATCAAAAGTGTGCTGGGCTGGAAGGGGAAGTTACTGTGGTATTAACGATTTCTGACTTCTTGGTGGCCAGAGTGTCCTGAGCTTGGGACCAGAGCATGGGGAGAATGAGCTTACACCTAAAAAAGAGGGGCCCCAGAAATAAGAAGGGGGGCGAGAAAGCAGTGTTTAAAAGGGGGACCCCAGCAGTGGGACTGACGAAGACCTCAAGGAGAACACCAAAACCTGATACAGAGTTTTAAGTCTTCTTTTTCAAATGGCAAATGCCTTCTGAAACTCTGAGTAAAGACTGTTATAAATACTAGTCAAATCAGGGGTGGTTTGAGGGATAAAAGAAGGAGGAACAGTGTGTGCTGTGACCCTCACCGTTCCTCGGTTGCTGCAATGATAGTTGGAGCATGGATGAGGGAGGGAGTCAGTGGTCCCCAAATCCAGGTGGTAATCAGGAGCCTTCCAAACATGCCTGCAGCTGAGCAAAAAGCACAAAACCATAGCCAGATACCATGAAAGTCCAGAGACATACCAACCACCTCCTTCAAATACACTGGAGTGTATTTGGGGTTTGCCAATCTTTCATGATGATGATGATGATGATGATGCATCCAAGGGAACCTTTGCCTCTCCCTGTAAAATTTTAATACTGCAGACATTCTACCCTTCTATCTGTCTATCTGGTGGTCCTTGGAAGAGCTATAAGTCACTGTAATATCTAAGATTTAGTCTTGCCCCCAACAAGAGCCAGTTTTCACCTGTTTGGGATCAATATTGCCCTGTTGAGAATGCATATTCTAGAAGGTGACTGGAAAGGAGGGAAGGTCAGATCTTCTGCCTTGTGGATGGGGGTGACCCTAGTAGTCACACTGGGTGCAACACACTGAAAGGAGCTCCTGTATGCCTGATGTGGAGATTTACCTGGTGGTAGAGAAGATGGCTGTATTTGAAAAGACAAGAACTTGGGTTTGTCTCAAAAGGAAACTTTTATGTCTAAGCAGCAATAAGGCTCTTGTAGCAATACTGGGGGTAGGGGTGGGGTAAAGGGGAGCCAGGGATGCCTCCACAGCTCATAGCTTGAATGAGAAGAGAAAGAATAAAGCACTGCCATGTCAAATACTACTCTAGAATGCCCAGAGTTTCTAATTTCTAATTATTTCAAAATATATCCTGGAGGAATTGGCAATTCTGCCACTTTTCATCAGCTGAAACTGGATGTAATTCTTGGTGTATTTCCAGAAACTAGGCCACAGCTTTTGTCCATCAGATGTGTGTTGTTTGAACCAAAGAGCTCCTGGTTTGACTCCTTTTATGAAGAAGGAAGGACATCAGTCTCTGCCTCCACATACCCTGGCACCGGGCCTTCCACCAGCAATCCCATGGAAGTATTTCCCACTGTGCTAAGTTTTGTTTGAGGAGAGCCAAGGCCTTGACTCACCAGCTTCTAAAGGATTTGGTCAAGCAGTGATGCAGGGTGTTAAGTTCCTACCCACTGCCTCGAGTTTGCTGGCTTTCCAGACAACTCAGGGGGCTTGACACGTCACCAGTCTGGAGCACTCCCATGTGGTCTGGAAAGGAATGCATCTGAGAGGAGCTGAAACAGAAAAATTGATCATGGAACACTTAGTAGTTTTGTTTTGATCTTGGCCATCCCAATAAGGAAAATCGCTCATTAAAGTTTTTGTTACGCTTTAAACTAGACTTCCATTCTGGAAGAGGAGGGTGCAGGCAGGTGTTCTTACAAATGGCCCAGTGCTGGAGGAGGCGGCCTGGTGGGTGGATCACCAACAAAAGGATCAGGTCCTGTTAATTTCTCTGCAACAGGCAATCTGCACATCTGGCAACACTAGCTGACACCTTTGAGGGCTCTTTCTGCTCAGATTTGAAAATGGAAATTTGGATTTCTGCATCTTTTCTGTGATGACCCAGGTAGCCCCAGTGAGGTGGACCTTGCCAAATGCAAAGATACTTCTTGAAAGACATAATAAAGACTAAACGATGGATTCATCACAAAGATGATTCTGGAGTTACTTGATGTCAGCTTAGCTTGGGTTATACTATTAAAACACCCAAGCCCCACACGCCCGCCTGTCTCTCAAGCACCAAGGACATAAATCCAGTTTCTAACTCAGGTTAAATAACAGCCAGCTTTCAAATTGAAGTTTGTTCTTAAGCAGCATCACTTTGTCAGTTTATATGCTCAATAAGCACATAAAAAGGGTAGTGAAAGCTACCTAATTCTTTGTAAAAATTATTTCTCCATTGTGTTTATGTTAAGGAAATAAACTTCCAATGAAATAGAACTAGTTCTATGAAAACTTGGTTTCTGATTATACACATTTTCTGCAGAAGGGATCTATAATTTTCATTCTTAAAAAGAAAGACCCAGGACTCAGAACAAAAAACAAGAAAAATGGAATCAAAAACAAAAAATGGAGAATGTGTTCCCTTCCTGGAGGGAGACTGAGATAGCCAAGTTAGAATAATATAAAATGATTCCTTCAATTTACGCTTCTATTATCTTCTCGTGTTAAATACAGGAATGCTAAATATGGATAGTAGGTTTGCCTAAAATATAGAAAAAGATCTGTTTGTGAAGAAATGGCTTCCACAGATCACATTTATCATAATGTAGTCTTAAATTTTAAAATGTCTACCATGTGCCTGGAAATATACCCACAAAATATCAAAAGAATTTATGCCTATATTAATAATGGCAAGATGGACAAAATAATCTACATTTTTTTAAAAGATTTTCTTTATTTATTTGACGGAGAGAGAGAGATCACAAGTAGTCAGGGAGGCAGGCAGAGAGAGGAGGAAGCAGGATCTCAGCAGAGCGGAGAGTCCAATGCGGGACTCCATCCCAGGACCCTGGGATCATGACCTGAGCCGAAGGCTGAGGCTTTAACCCACTGAGCCACCCAGGTGCCCCAATAATCTACATCTTATTTTCACAAAGATATGTGTGGCCTTGACAGTGGCACCATGGTGATATTTCCTTCAATTTACAGGAGGGAAAAAACACATAAAGAAAATTATGCTATCGTATCAAAAGTGACAGAAAGGAACCTTGGGCTCCACATTCCATAGTGAGACACCTCTAGGGGGAAACCTCTCTGCCTTCTCTTTGTGCCCAGAGCTCCATGGGGACATCAGTTTTGTGTTCATATTTGATAAACAGACTGAGGGTAGAAAGGATTCTGGTTTTGTCCTCCTAGAGTCTGACTAAAACCCCTAGAGTGCAATTCTACAAGAGGAGTGGGGCTTGAGAAGCTACTGCTGCTGTTTATTATGACTACTAGTAATTGTATCAGTGCTGCTCCAATACCCACACATCCCTCTCATCCACATGCCCATGACCTGCTGAGTGTGAGTGGATGGGCCAGTTTTATGTTGGCCCCCAAGCAGTACTCAGATGCAGGGGCTGGAGGCAGAGGAGTTTGGCTCAGGTCATCCTGTGTGGAATGGACTTGGAGGCAAGCTCTCAGCAACCAAACTAGATTATCAGACTTCCTTAAGATGACCCTAGAGATCTACAGTTTCAGAGCATACATTGTTCAGCAGGTGCTTTTATTTTTGCCCCTGGTCATATGGCAAGGGTCTCTGACTGCCTTCTAGGAGTAACATTAGATATGGAGGGAGGGAAGGATGGGCACTTCTGTTGTTGTGGAAAACTAAGCAGATGTAGATGATACAATGGGTGCAGGGGTATGCGAATTCAGTAGGAGCTCAGCCTTCCATCTCTTGTGACCATTAGTATGGCCTTAGCCCTGGAGACCCTCTGGTCTTCCAGGTAGGCTAGACTACAACCCTTGACTGAAGACCTCCACCATTGCATCTCTGGATCTGTGGCATGGAGGCTGATTTGGGGAAACATGAACTGCTTTGATCATAGCTTTATGAGGCTCTTCGCTTCCTTGGGTCTCTTGGTTCTGGGTAGGCTTCCAGAAGGTGTTCCCTTCTCTGGAGTCTTGCAGAAGCTGAGAACTAAGAGCTCTGGTGCTCTCTGGCAAGGCACAACCAAACCCTTGTCTGTTGACTGATTCAGATGATGTTGAATCTAACAGATAAGTCAATTCAAGGATGTGGACACTGTCTGAGGAGTGTGATGCATTGTGCAGAGGTGAGGGGCCTCTGTTGACCTCTTTTGATATTTCCTGCTATAAAACTACTGGTGCCCAGAAGAGTTTCACAGTTACATTTCTCCATGTGTTCCTGGGGCTTGGAGTATGTTTGCAGCTTTATTTCTTTCTCTTAAGAGTATTGTGTTCTTGGGGCAGCATAGGGAGTGGGACATAGAGGCAGAAGGAATTTTAGCTATTTGAACCTCTCCGAGCTCACTTAGCCTCTCTGACCCTTGTTCCTCATCTGTAAAGCAGATATCATAATATGTATATTCTAGAATTGTTTTGAGAAATAAATAAAACACCGTAAGTAAGTCACCTACACACCCCTTCACCCCGCCATATTTGGCCGACACACTAAAGTGGTCACTTTTGTCTTGTTCTCTAGGACACCTTGTATAGGAACCCAGAAATGCTGAATTGTGAACACTACCACTATGCTGAAACTTCATTTACATCTAAGATCTTACTCTTTTCCACCTTTTCTCTATGCATTTACTTATTTAAATGAAGTTTTAATTTTAATTCCAGTATAGTTAACATACAGTATAATATTAGTTTCAGGCGTGCAATATAGTGATTTAACACCTCCATACATCACCCGGAGCTCATCATAGCAATTGCCCTCCTTCATCCCCATCACCTATTTCACCCATCCTCCCACCCACCTCCCCACTGGTAACCACCAAATTTTGTTCTATGTAGATGAGGGTCTGTATCTTGGTTTGTTTCTTTTTCTTTTTTTTTTTCCCTTTGTTCATTTATTTTCTTTCTTAAATTCTACATATAGGTGAAATTAGATAGTTTTTTTCTCTCTCTGACTCACTTATTTTGCTCGACATTATACTGTTTGGATTCTTCCATGTTGTTGCAAATGGCAAGATCTTATTCCTTTTTATGACCAAATAATACTGTATTGTGTATATATATACCACCTCTTCTTTATTCATCTCTCTTTTTTTAATTACAGCTATCAATTTATTTATTTTCAGAAAAACAGTATTATTTTTTCACCAAACCCAGTGCTCCATGCAATCCGTGCCCTCTATAATACCCACCACCTGGTACCCCAACCTCCCACACCCCCGCCACTTCAAACCCCTTAGATTGTTTTTCAGAGTCCATAGTCTCTCGTGATTCACCTCCCTTTCCAATATACCCCAACTCCCTTCTCCTCTCTAACACCCCTTGTCCTCCATGATATTTGTTATGCTCCACAAATAAGTGAAACCATATGATAATTGACTCTCTCTGCTTGACTTATTTCACTCAGCACAATCTCTCCCAGTCCCGTCCATGTTGCTACAAAAGTTGGGTATTCGTCCTTTCTGATGGAGGCATAATACTCCATAGTGTATATGGACCACATCTTCCTTATCCATTCGTCCATTGAAGGGCATCTTGGTTCTTTCCATAGTTTGGCGACCATGGCCATTGCTGCTATAAACATTGGGGTACAGATGGCCCTTCTTTTCACGACATCTGTATCCTTGGGGTAAATACCCAGGAGTGCAATTGCAGGGTCATAGGGAAGCTCTATTTTTAATTTCGTGAGGAATCTCCACACTGTTCTCCAAAGAGGCTGCATTCCCACCAACAGTGTAAGAGGGTTCCCCTTTCTCCACATCCTCTCCAACACATGTTGTTTCCTGTCTTGCTGATTTTGGCCATTCTAACTGGTGTAAGGTGATGTCTCAATGTGGTTTTAATTTGAATCTCCGTGAGGGCTAATGATGATGAACATTTTTTCATATGTCTGATAGCCATTTGTATGTCTTGATTGGAGAAGTGTCTGTTCATATCTTCTGCCCATTTTTTGATATGTTTGCCTTTATTCATCTCTTAATGGAAATGGACACTTGGGTTGCCTCCATCATTTGGCTGTTGTAAATAATGCTGCAATAAACATAGGGGTGCATATATGTGGTCTAATGGTTAGGATTTGGTGCTCTCCGTTCATTTACTTTAATTTGTTATTAAATCAGCAAATATGCCTGTTCATGGCTTCCCAATACCTTACTGCTCACATAGAGAGCAGGTGCTGATGACTGTTGTAAATCAAGCCATGCACTAGGGGTCACCTTGGGTTTACCTTGCCCTCTATGAGCCTAGACTAGATAGCACAAGCCAGCAGTATGTGGTTCCGTGATTCCGTTAGGATGTGAGGCTTCTTTTTTCTGCAGATACTGGGGCAAGGTTCTTAGATCAGGTCACATCTGAGATGAGTATAATACATGTGTAGGATTTGGACATACAGATATGGAGGGAAGAACATTCCAAAGACAGGGAATGGTATGAGCAAGAGTATGAAGGCAAGAAAGGGAGAGCCATATATAGAAAAGGAAAGGATGGAGTGTTAAATTTGTGAATGAGAGGTGGAAGAAGAAATGGAGTTGACAAAATCAATCAGAGCCCTTTCTGGAAGTAGCTTGGCTATCTTGATTTTTCAGAGCTGGAGAAAGTACTCATCTTGCTTGTTCCCTACAGTGTTTTGAGCTGTCAGGCCTCACCTTTTTTCAGATGATGAACTCTATACAGGAAATATTCAAAATAACAATTCTTTATTTTATAATTCACCCAAAACCAAAGAGACATCTTGCATACTAAAAACTTGAAAGCAGTGTACCCATGGCAAGTCTAGTTAGCACGTGTGTGACTTTGGACTGAGTCTCCTGTTGGGATGAACTTGAAAGCTGATGCACTGTGCCTTTGAACTCAGAGCTGCAGTGATGGCACTTGTATTTAGTGCCTGTTCAGTTCAGAAAAAAAAGTATAAATCTTTACTTGTGAACTCTATGATTTTTTTTCCCCTGAATACTTGTTCCTGTGTGTGAAAGGGTTGGGGGGGGGGGGGATTCTGGTGACTGAATTCTGTAATTGGAGTCCTTTGAAGATAAATCCTGAGTAATGACTCATGTATTATAGGTTATTTTTACGCCATTAGAAAAGTTGGAAGCTCATCAGAAAAAGCAGTGAGTCTATATGTGACAGATCCCTCAAATCCAGATGACTAACTCACATTCTTTTGTCACGTTCAATGCTGTGTACTTAAAACTACTTGGAAAATGATTCTATAAATGTATTATTTTAGAACAAGAGTACTTAAGGATGTAGAAGCTCTATTTGCTATCATCTTTTTCAATTGTTTTACTTCAGATTTCTTTTCCACAGCACACACACACAAAAGTACTTACTCATTTTGTAGTTATGGAGAGTCATCAACAATGAAAATTAACATCCAAAAGCTAGATTATATTAAACTAAGCCTACAAAAATGAAATAGCAGGAGTCTTCTCATTGCCCCATCCGGCTTCCTTTCTTCTTCCCTCATACCCGCTGTGGACTTGCCTCTTGCCTGCCCTGGGCTCCACATCCTGGGCACTGGTAGGAGCACTGAGCTCAGGTGTTCACTGCAAGCTCCTTCTGCAGAGGAAGAGTACGGAGGACCTCAGTATGCGAGAAATAGGACTTCTGCTCTTTGGAGAGGAAGCCTAGTGTTCCTTGTGATGCACAAACAAGAAAAGGCTAGGAACTTTCGAGAGATGAGTAAAATGAAGTCCTGATGGTCCTGATGTGTCCACATGAGAATGGTGGGTCATGTAAGTGGCAGAAAGAAGCACCCCAGTGAAAACGTAGGCCATGTCCACATTAAACATTTATTGAGCACCTGGGAAAAGCATCATACTGCCTAGTTTAAACCCATTGGCTAGTCCCCACCATCTATCCATCCTCCTCCACTCCCCGTCTGCTCACTGTGGCCACTCTGGCCACCAATATTCTCCTCTTTAGCCATAGTTTAACTTGCCTTTGAGCTGTCTCCTCCATGTGGAGGCATGTTCCCTTCCAGCCTCACCTCCCATCCTCTCCTCTTGCCCCCAGCACATTCCTGCTCTCTCTGCAGATCTGTTCATTGTTCTGACTAGAGGAGGGTAACACCCTGTGCTTACCCCATTGTGACATTTCACAACATCATCATGTTTAGTTCCTGCAAGTAGACTGCACAGTCTTTGGGGAACTGTCTCGGTCACACCCCACTAACATTTAGCAGAGTGCATGGAACAGACGTAGAGGACATTCAGACATCCAGAAGAAGGGAGGACAGAAGGATGAGAGGAAAGACAGGCACAGGAAGGAGGAAAAAGAACTAAATTCCTGCATGGGATTGAGCCAGGCACTGGAAGTAAAATTTGAGTGAAGTTCCCTTGGCCACAGGAGCTTGAAGCCTCGTGGGGAAGAGAAACTTATACCAAATTATTAAAAATGCAGTGTGCAAAAGCCTATGCTAGTGGTACACACCAAGTGTTCTGGACCCCACAGGGTGGCTACTGAGTGTTAGTGAGACCTTGCTACAGATCTCAGGATACTGGGCCCAGGAGGTCAGGCGATGAGATTGCCTGGGTAGAAAGGTTGGCCATCTGGGTTGCCATGTGCAGCCCAAGGGGCCCACAGGATTCTCCTTTCCTCCATCTGAGGGGCCTGGATCAAGCACGTGTGTACTTTGTGTAGGGACACTAAGGCACTCTAGACTTATGTGCCCCAAATCATGGGAAAGCACAGGGGGCCACCGCCCCCTGATTCCTGCGGGCACGATCTCTTGCCTGAATATAGAGGGGCTTCCAGCTTGAGCATGGTTCTGATGAGCTGCTGGAGGCCAGGAGGTTTGCCTTCTTCCCAGAGCTGGCCAAGCTTCCACCGTTACCATGATGCTGCTAGAAGAAAGAATACTACAGACAACTATATAGGAGGTTATCAAACTTGGCCATTAACGGGTTTGATCTTGTTTAAAGTTCTTAAAAATGAAAGGCTGATAGGAGGTCCCCCAAGTGCTGTCCAGATGAGTAGCCATTCTTCCTGTGAGCTGTGGAACAGCACAGTGAGAGGCCTGCACCAGCCCTGCTGCGGCTCCTCACGCCCACTCTGTCCTCGTTATCTCACTGGCTGTGGTGGGAAAGAAAAAGCTCATGAGCGTGAAGCTGTGGGAGAAGCTTCCACGGTGATGGAGGCTTATTCATTGTTCTCTACGATTGCAGTGCTATGGGAACTTGTGAGGATTCAGATTCAAACAAGACCACAGCCTGGGGGTGGTTTACTTTTTGTTCATTTGGTTCTTTATTAGGCAGTTGCTGTTGCGTATTTCTTATATGACCTTAGCTCTAATGACAGTAGCAACATCCTAATTATTAGAGGCCCCTCCATCAGTTTTGATTGCAACAGAGACTGGTAGAGATCTAGTAGAAACCTTGGGCTCCATAGAGACATGGAAGTATTAGACTGTGGTGTGAGTCCATCAGTTTTGCAGGCAGACGCCTTCCTGTCCATTCTGCCCTCCCTCCCATAGATGTGCAGTGGCCGTGGCTGTGCATTTCTGATATGGTGGGAGGTGGTAGCCTGTCCCCAGGCATAAGAACTCAAGTTGGGAAGTTTGACCCTGAGCCCTCCACTCATGAGGGCATGCTCCCGAGACACTGCTATACTCACCATGGACCCCACACTGAATGGAGGGAGAGCAACTCCTCGTGTTTTTTCTATTTGTCTCACATATTAACACAAACCATATAGAATTTTTCTTCTTCTCCAAACATCACCTAACTTAACACCTCAGCTAAAACTCTGTGCTTGCCTGGCTTTTAATATAGCAAAATTTGCTTGTTAATAGTTCAAGGAATGTTCTGATATTGGAGACAATTCTACAAATGTTTCAGGTTCCATTTTGTTTCCAAAACAAGAGCCAACTCTCAGCTACATGGTTGTGATTCTTCTGGTCATTTGTGTTGATCCTCTGAGAGACAGACATCATCCTTTACAGGGAAGTAAAGTGTGGGGCAGCGTAGCTGTGCTTTCTCCCACAGAGCCTGCAGAACTGCCATAAAGTCCGTCATTCTGGTGTCTCAACGGCAGCACCCCCGCCCTTCACTGGTCCCATCCTTCTGTCTTCCAGCTTCCCCTCAGGGGCCAGCCGACAACCAATTCAGGGAAGAGTAGCCCTGAGGCCGAGGCACAGAGACAAGAGGTGGTGTGGGCTCCACTGTGAGCAGCCCACAAAGGGAGATGCTCTGGGGAGAGTAGCTCCCACCTGTCATTCATGTGTATCTCTGTGATACACTGCTCCAAGACACAGGTCCACGCTGGTGGTTTTATGCCCAGGGCTCTCTGATAATAACATAGGGGTGAGAGAAGAGCAAAAATGAAGGTTTTGAGCAAAAATGAAGTTGTTGCAACATCTTCCTAGGAACAACGCCAAAGGCAAGGGAAGCAAGGGCAAAAATGAACTATTGGGATTTCATCAAGATCAAAAGCTTTTGCACAGCAAAGGAAACAGTTAACAAAATCAAAAGACAACTGACAGAATGGGAGAAGATATTTGCAAACGACATATCAGATAAAGGACTAGTGTCCAGAATCTATAAAGAACTTAGCAAACTCAACACCCAAAGAACAAATAATCCAATCAAGAAATGGGCAGAGGACATGAACAGACATTTCTGCAAAGAAGACATCCAGATGGCCAACAGACACATGAAAAAGTGCTCCATATCACTCGGCATCAGGGAAATACAAATCAAAACCACAATGCGATATCACCTCACACCAGTCAGAATGGCTAAAATCAACAAGTCAGGAAATGACAGATGCTGGCGAGGATGTGGAGAAAGGGGAACCCTCCTACACTGTTGGTGGGAATGCAAGCTGGTGCAGCCACTCTGGAAAACAGCATGGAGGTTCCTCAGAATGTTGAAAATAGAACTGCCCTATGACCTAGCAATTGCACTATTGGGTATTTACCCTAAAGATACAAACATAGTGATCCAAAGGGGCACGTGCACCCGAATGTTTATAGCAGCAATGTCCACAATAGCCAAACTGTGGAAAGAACCTAGATGTCCATCAACAGATGAATGGATCAAGAAGATGTGGTATATATACACAATGGAATACTATGCAGCCATCAAAAGAAATGAAATCTTGCCATTTGCGACAACATGGATGGAACTAGAGCGTATCATGCTCAGTGAAATAAGTCAAGCAGAGAAAGACAACTATCATATGATCTCCCTGATATGAGGAAGTGGTGATGCAACATGGGGGCTTAAGTGGGTAGGAGAAGAATCAATGAAACAAGATGGGATCGGGAGGGAGACAAACCATAAGTGACTCTTAATCTCACAAAACAAACTGAGGGTTGCTGGGGGGAGGGGGATTGGGAGAAGGGGGTGGGATTATGGACATTGGGAAGGGTATGTGCTTTGGTGAGTGCTGTGAAGTGTGTAAACCTGGTGATTCACAGACCTGTACCCCTGGGGATAAAAATATATGTTTATAAAAAATAAAAAATTTAAAAAAACTGAAGTTGTTTTCAAAATGTCCCCTTTTGTCACAGTTCTAGAGTCTAGAGGCAAATACTGCTTGGTGAGGCATGCTGGGGCACCTATATCTTCTATGGAATTGGTCATGATATAATGATGGAATTGGTTCCAACGTTTGGGCTGCTCTGCTTTGAGCTGTCATGCTGGTCTGGGGCAGGTTTCCATGGTCCAGGCAAACTCTCACATGTGGGACTGTGGTGGTCAGAATCCACCTAGTCTGTCCTCACCATGCTTGATGTGTTGCTGCCAGGCCAGTTCCTCAAAAGAGATCAGTCTCTAAATAAAATCACAGCCTCAAATCGTATTCTTTTCCTGATGCCCGTTTTCAGATACCCTAAGCTGGGTCTGGCCTTCCTTTCTTTCACCACAGTCAGCTATTGCCACAGTAACACATGGCCCAGTAACCTAACAGACCACCCAGAGCCCCGAAGCATCCCACAACTAGGCATTTCTTTCTCAATCATATGATTGTAGGTCACCTGGGTCCCGCCGATCTTGGCTAAGCTCAGCTAGGCTTAGCCCACTCCACAGCTTGGATCCAGCTCTGCTCTATTCCTTATGGCCAGTGGACTGGTCAGAGCCAGGTTCTTTCAGGCAAGCGGCAGAAGTCCAAACCTATCACGCGAGGACATTCCAAGCTGCTGCCAGTGTCGCATCTACTGACACCCCCACTGGCCTAGTCAGGTCACGTGCTCAGGCCCAAAATCAAGGAGATGGGAACTATCTCCACCCCATGAAGCCAAATCAAATCACAGGGTCAAACCCAAGTGGATATTTGTGGAAAATTAACATAAACTCTCCCACCATCACAGGGCCTGGCCACATGAGGTCAGTCCCATATCAGTCTTCCTGTTTCTCTCTTGCTGCTTATGCAGAAACATAACCCTCCCTATATTAATGATGGTATAACCACAGCACTGGTGGTAGAATTAACTCACACGTGAGAGAACATGATCTAGAAGGAAAAGCAGTTATGACACTGGCCTGGGGTAGTCCCAAGCAGTGGGGCTGGCATAACTGATCAGCTTCCACTCAGAAATTTGATGAGGCTGGTTCTGTACTCAGCTGAGGAACCTTTCTTAGTACCCCCGTCCCCCTGACACACACAATGTACTATTTCTACATGTGTCTTTCTCCTCCTGGAAGATTCTCATTTCCTCCCAGAGGAGAAACCTGCCCCTTTGTCCTCTGTCTTTGCCCTTCAGCCCCACCCAGTTCTGTGAAAGCTTCCCAGCGAACGCCTATAAAATGGCAGAAGCCTCAGCGTTGCACTGCAGGTGGTTCGCAGTAGGAACTTGGGCTTCTTGTTACATCATTTTAATTGTAGCACAATAGAGATGGAGATGCTCTTAGAGATCATCTAGTTCACCACTGTCCAGTCAAACTTTCTACAGCTGGAAATGCTGTAGGTCGATACTGTCCAGTACAGTAGCCATTGCCATCAGGGGCTGCTGAGCACTTATGTGTCTGATGAAACTGAAGAACTGAATTTTAACTTTATTTAATTTTAATTTAGATTTATATTTAAAGAGGCACCCATGGCTAGTCAGTACCATATTAGACAGTGTAGATCCATTTAATCCCTTATTGGCCCAGAGTAGACATCAATAGGTAGTTCTTGAATGAATGAGGAGAGTAATGTCTCCCAGCCAATATCACCCAGCAAACTGGTGGCAAAGCCAACATAAGACCCTGGGACATAGTTGGGGGGCCTGGGCATGTCCCCGTGCCATGGCGCCTCCTTGAGGTCTATATGTGTTTGCACTAGCTTGGCCTTACTTCTCTACCTATAACCTTCCAACAGTATCTGTACAGTTTGTGGTCAGATAGGCTGGGGTCGGGGCTGGAAACACCGAACTATTTTTGTGTCTTTAGTAATTTGAAGAGTGAGCTTCAAAAACTCAATCAAACATCAAATAATTTTTACACAGTAGAAATAATACACACTTTCCATCTGAATTAAAACACAGGCTCCCAGCAATTTAATTATGCAAATGTGATATAAGCAGCAGCAAAACAGTGTTAAAGGGGAAGAATGAAGATGGATAAGCTACAATTTCCAGTGACATTTTCCTTTTCTAATTTCCTCTTTTGGTTAATATTATGCTGATTTTCATGCACTGCTTAGGTAGATACTTTATTTCTTTGTGATAAGTGGCTCTGCAAATTTATGCAAATACTGCTAATCACTGTTGAGAAAAACAGCAGCCATTACGAGCCTTACTGCCCGCATGTGTTAGGCAGTGGCACTAGATGAGTGAGTCCTTAGCCATGAATTTCATTAAATACTCTGGTCAGCAAAGCTGCTGCGTCAGAAAGGGCTGTTTTCCTCCAGCTGCATGGAGAATTCTAGATACTAAAGTATCATTCCCACTCCCCTAAAACAAATTCCCCTCCAGCAGAACAAACTATGGGAAGCCCTAAGCGAAAATTGAAGATTAGATAGACTGTTGTGCCCCACTTTCTCAGAGGAGCCCAATTCTCTGGCCCAAGACCTGTTGTAAGTGGATCTTTCAGAAGCCAACCTGGAGATAAGGATTTGGGTACAAGTAGTTTATTGAGGAAGTGCTTGTGAGAAACTTGTGAGAAACTTGTGAAGAGGGTGGAGGCATGAGACATAGAAGGAGAGAAAGGCAAACAAGAGTGGGATTTCAGGCAGAGCCCCATGGAGGGTGGCTTCATCCTGATTCTATAGGGGCCACTGGATGTATTTGTTCCCACCTGAGACCAGGGGACTGGACTTTCATAATGTGTACTCCAAGTCACTCATGGGCAAGAGTCATCCTGAGGCACTTGCTGCTTCCTGAGAGGACTGGTAGAATAGATGTAGGTCAAGGGAAGACCTCTAACGGGAGCCACTGGGGCAGGACTGCGGGTGGGCACACAGAGACAGGAGGGGACTGGGCAGAGAGCTGGCCCTGTCCACCAGAACCTTATCCCATCTCCCTGGTCACAGCCGGCATCCCTACCTCATTGCTCTTTTTCCAAAGTACCTGGCATCTCTTGCCTGGGGTTCCCCTTGACAGCTTTCTGATACATGATGTCCAGGCAACTGGGATTTTTTTCATAACATTTTTTTGTTCTGTCTGATCACATGGGTATTTTGGCTACAGCCTGCAGGGTTTTAAACAGAAGTGTGAGCAGTGGCGGGAACCTATAGCAAGCCCAGTACAGAAAGTGTTCAGATCAAGAGAGCCTCTCGTGGGCAAGGCCAGCTCATAAGGACCTACATAAGCCAGAAATTAAGTTTTAGTGTTTCTTTCCCAGCACCTGTGAATTTCCTAGGAATACTGTAGAGAATGCCACCTTATCATGCTGAGACCTCTGGGGCTGAATCTCTGAGCAGCAGTGACAGTCTCCAGCAGACCTTCCTGCTGCCTTTGGAGCAGCCTCCCCGAACCTGTGTCACTGTTGGGGTTGGGAGGGGGATCAAATCCCAGGTTCCAGACACCCTTATATCGAAGCACTCAGATCTTATTGGAGAAAAATTGGAGCCCTAGATACTTTCTTCTTATTTACCTTCTTTCAAGGAAGGTGTTCTCTTTTTGGCTCTGTGCAAAGCAGAAACGCTATTTTGAAGGAGAATATAAAAGCTCTCTTGGCAAAGAAATTGCTTTGTTCCATTTGAGAAAGCTCTCTGCCTTTGAGAGAAGAGAGGGTGTGAGGCTCTGAGAACTTGATTAGCTCTCATCATCTTTCCCTCTGGCTTCCAGGGACGAGGCTAGACAGAAAGGCTCACGCGTTCTTCCCATGGCTCTCTCTGCCCCCCCCCCCACCTCAGAGCTTCAAGGACCACACATCCAGAACTGCCTGAGACCCTGGGATCCCCAATATGAGGGCAGACCCAGAGGGCAGAGCCTAGGGCCCATGAGGGAAGGGAGGAACTGTGTACCTCCTGTCTTTGGTTGAGGCTAGTTGGGCTGCTAAGTGGCTTTGAAAATCCCGTCTTAGGAAAAGAGGCTGGTAGCACATCAGCACGGAGTGGCAGAGCACATTGTAAACTGTAAAGTGTCGAGTGGTTCCCGTCGGTGGTGGTGGTGATGAACTCTGGGCCACAGAACCTCAGAGTACTATGTGAGTGTGGGGTGTGTGTGTGTGTGTGTGTGTGTGTGTGTGTGTGTGTGTGCACGCACGCACACGCGCGCATATGCATGTGCTTTGTCCTCTTCTAACAGAGTGTTTGGTGGTGATGTGCCCCTCAGGAGCCGGCCCTTCCCTCACCCCACCTCTAAGAACAGGGAAAGTGGGGAGCCCCTTCCCTACACAGGCCCTTGACTGCAGCAGTGACAGAGGGCGACGACAGTGATTCCTATTCCTGAACTCCTCCCTACCCGCCCTTCTCCCTAGCCTATGCAAGGAGTCTGTCAGAACAATGCCAATTTTATTTTACTCAAATTGGCTACTCTTAAATAAACATAAAAAATATACTGTATAGTAGCACTTTAGAGCCCAGAAATGTGAAATTGAAAATCAAAATGGAGTGTTCATTGGGATTTTGAGTAAGAAGACGTGGATTTGAGGTTGACTCATTATGGACACGCCGTCTTCCTGAGACTCAGTTTTCCCGTCTATCAGACAGCACTAAGGCCCAGCGTGTGAGGGTCCAGTAAGATGATGTTTGAGTAGTGTGAGCTGTAGAACAGAGTACTCCTGACATGGAGTTAATACCATCAGTGGCCTTAGCAAGGTGATTTGGAGCCATTGTACGGCCCCTTCCCCTATTTCCTGGATGAGGAAGCAAAGTCCCAGGTTGGTTCAGACTATTCCATGGCCCCCCAGCAAGTGACTAACAGTGGGGCTGTAGTAACCCCACAGCTTCCTGGGCAGGACATCCCCCGCACTGCAGGTAGACAGCCTCGTGGGCCCTCCAGAGCCCAGTCTTGCCGGCTGCCAGCTGGTGCCAGGCTCTGGAAGGGCTAGTGCTGGATGTCTGCCTGAGGGGGCTAGTGGTGCAGTCAAAAGAGGGACAGACCATGGGTGCTTGTAAAGGAGAGTGGATGTGGACTGGGGTGAAATTGCTCCCGCACCTTTGAGTCGGCCCCATGCCTGCCTGTACCAGCAAGTTCTCTTCGTAAACCTCCTGTGCGTTGATTCGTTGTCCTTGAAACCTGCTGAGAAGTGGATGTCTGCCTTCATGTGGAAGCTACACAGACAGAAGTCCATGGCACCCTCCTCTCCCCACTCTCTTTCCTAAACTGGGTCCCAGTAACATTGGAGAATTTTTCAAGGGGCAGTGTTGAGGTTCTACCACCATCATTTCCTATTGCATTTTCTTATAGGCTTGAAGCTTTGTAGGGAGGAAACTTTAGTGCATGCTATTTTCCGAGAGCTCTTGCTGGCTGTTCTCTCATACAGGAGAGTGTTTTCCTCCAGAGGCAATTTCTTCAGTGTGGTGGTTTTCCTGCTAATAGTAGTGGGGTCCTGCCAGGAGTGCCTGAGGCTGGGGCTCCGCCTGTTGCAGGGGTGGTGAACCAGAGGAACCCCTGGTACTCGCATTCAGCCTCCCAAGAGCTGAGAGTCTGGGTCAAAGCTGTGGTCATGTTCTGTGTGCCTGAGACACATATGCCATCAGCTGACATAGCTGCTTCCTTGTGCCCACCCTCCCTCTGGGCATCTCTCCATCTCTTTCTCTCTCTCTGTCAGAAAGACTTGTTCTAGAAGAAGTTTGCAGTTTTCCCTGTTTTCAATTTAAGTATTTGTTTATAAGCTTGTGGAGTATTTTTTATTTGGGTGACCTCTTGATGATATGTTCCTTTCCGTTTTTTGCGTATTCCTTGAAAACCTTGGGATAGACACTTTTTAAATATTCAAAATTAGAAATAATTCAAGATGAGAAAGTCAGTGATGTCTAAAGACCACTACATCCTTTATTTCTGTTCTTGTGCTTTTGACATCCAACTTCCTTAAATCTTATGCCTGTAGGACACATCTGTTTTGCCAGGATCAATTTCTGTGGAGTAGGCTTCCATTACGTACAGCACTCTTTAACAAAAGGGTTCTCTGCTTTGTACTCCTCACAAGCCGTAATTTTCTTACATCTTGTGTCATTAGCGGTTGTGACTTTTTCGAAAGAGGGAAAAAGTCTTCCATTTTGTCTTACTAGCTCTTGAATTTTTAGTGTGTTCCCAAGAAACACCCGCTACCACCGAGACATATTTTAATAATTTCCAATCTCATTAAACTTGATGATACAAAGATGAAGATATTCTTACCTAACTTGTTAGGGATTCATTGAATAAATGAAAATAGAGGTTGATAAATATTCAATGTTGCTGATTACTTTTGTTTCCAGTTTTTAAGTCCCAGGTCATGAAATATGATTCCTTACCCTCAGATCATCTTACTACGAAGTTTTAACTAGCATTAAAGGCCTGTTGTGCCTTAGCTCCTAAGTCAAATTAAGCTAACTTACAACTCCCTCTTAATGAGTATGTGTAATAGCGTAATAGTGTTGTTTCATGATTTAATTATCTACTCTACTTGTCTTGCAAAGAACACTATTATGAAGGAATCGGGTATCATTGTTAAAAACACCTTTTAAAAATCGTTTCACAACTGTCCAAGTTTTGTTTCTCACATTTGTAAAACCAGCACTTTCCTATCAATATCAATTTACCTGCATTGCCCTTTCTGTCACCTTCATTGTTAGAAATTTCCATCCTACCTTAAATTCTCCGTGTCCCTCAGGAAATGAGCCATCATTTTGACTGTCCTTTCCTCTTAGCTATGACATTCCAGAGCCCTGCTCAGTTTTTCTTTCCCCCTTTGTGTGAGTCTTCTTTATTTCTACTCCTTCAAAGGATGAATGAAAACAAAAGTTAAACATAAACTTTTTTTTTTTTTTTTACCATTTGTTGTTAATTCTTTCCCGTAAACTTTCAAATCCATTCTCATTATTAATACATACATAATAAAGATATCTCTTTAGGCTGTAAACTTCAAAGACCCAGAACCAGTTCTTTGTTTAAATGGTTTGTAGCCACACAAGGGGACTTCCTGCAGCCCTTCGAGGCATGTGTGGAAGTGGTGGGGCAGCAACAGAGGGTGCCTGACTGAGAAGAGCAGAGAAGCCCCTGCAGAGCTGCATCCGTGTCACTCCCCATGACTCCCTGTTCCGTGTTTTTTATGGACAAGCATGAAACCCCTAAAGATGCGAAAGCAGTTGCATCAGTTTAAAATATACATGCCGCTCTGTATTTGTTTTTATTTATGTATCTTCATGCCTTACATAGAAAAATAATCCATAAAAAATCCCCAAAAGTCACTGTAGAGGTCCAGAAATGTAGAGCTGGAAGGAACCCAGGATATCAGGTGAGACACCCTTTCTGTGTAGCTAAGGCTTGGGCTCTCCCCAGCATGATGGGGATGGTGGGGGCGGGGGTGGACAAAGAACCAAGTGGCCAATCAAACCTCAAGAAACACAACAGGACTCCACCTGAGTGTAGATGAAGCAGCCTCTCAACCTTATTCACAAAAATAATTTTCGCAAAGGTTTCTGTAGGTTAAGCCTTCTCCAATTTGCAACGCCTTTCACAGACCTCCATGTTCAGCCCTCTTCCTGTCACCATAGCAACGCACTTCTAATAAAGGAGGAGCGGGGAAGAAGCAATTTTGCAAATGTGACCTTCTTCTACCCTCAGTTTTGCCAGTGTGTGCGGGGTTTTCCTTAGTTGTCCTGTCCTGTGAACTTGTATTCTCCTCTCAAGATCTTAACATCTTATAATAAATAGCCCCTGGCCACTAAAATAGGAAAGCCAGGCCTGAGATCTTTAATAACTTGGCACTAAGTATTCTACTTAGGGATTCCCAAGTGCCAGTCCATGGCTCAGCTGCCATGGAGTCCAGAAGACTCCAGTCCAGCCCAGCTGAGTCACAGTTTCCAGTTATGGTACCCAGGAACCTGAATCCTTACTGCAGCCCACTAAGGTGGCCCCTGGTTTGCCAGTCCTGGTGTATTTTATGCTAATGCTGTCCCAAGTAGCCAGCATCCCAACACTGCCTCCATGTCCTATCCAGCAAACAAATGGAAAGAGAAATTCCAAACCCTGAATGGATGATGGATGATGAAAAGGAATAGCAAGAACTGTTTTAGACAAAAATGAAGGTTATCATAAGATGACACTATCCTTAGTTACCCTTTAGGTAAGGTAGAAAAGATGTCAAATTTAAAAAAAATACTAGACACCAAGACAAAAAAGAATGCAGGCCAAGGCGGTTGGAAACATCTACTGATTCCAGCTTTTTCTCCAAGCCCAGAGCCCCAATCCTGATTGGATATCTAACTTCTCTGCACTAGTTTTTCAGGGTTTTTGGTGCATCTCCATTGAAAAGGATGTGGAAAGTCTCAGTCATAGACAGAAATGAGCAGAAACTACACCAGTTCCCCTTTGTGAATGCATGTCTTTTGAGGCCATGTGCACTGTTAGATTTTGCTGTTATAGCACTAACTTCTGTAGATCCCACTGGCAATCAGGCTGCAGTCTGAAATTATCCAGGTTACACTTGTCTGCATGATTCAGTTCACTGAATTGATCTGAAACATCTCTGGATGATGTCCTCACAGTTTATTCTGACTGATATAGTCTAAAGTGGAAGCTTCCAGAAAGATTCTTTCTCATGTTGTCTGGATTGGTCATGGCCAAGCATTAAGTTAGATAAAGTGTATTATCAGCCTGTCCTCTGGATCTCAATGCACAATGCTTTGCTTAAGAAAAAAAGAAAAATTGTTTCCGAAATTCCAGATGAGATGACTAGAAAGCATGTTTAAAGGTTAATTGAAGTTGGTTTAAAGGTTGGTGCCAGCTTCATTAAAGAAAGGATCTTAAACTATGTTGCCTACCACATCATGTGGCCAGCCAAGCAACATAGTACGTAGTCTTATACCATTAAGCAACTTCCAACTAAGACTGTTACTGGGAAGGTGGGAAGCTCTAAATACTGTCCTTTTGTACCACTAGTGTGGTTAATCATGATGAAATCAAGTTGATTTCTTGCTGGGACTTGTTTTCTAGGATTTTCTAAAAATCATGTGAATGTTTGATTGGAATTCACAAATGTTGGTATGGCCCCCAGATTTGCTTTGTAATGGATTCTTTTGGGATAGATCAGCTTTGAAAGGGAAATCTAGGTCTGTTGGTTTATGTTTTATTTTTCTCCTCTTGGCTAGAGAATCTCTGCTTACTGGAGGAACAACCCTATCCTGAGGTCATACAGTGGTCATGCTCAGATTTCCCATGACTACTGAAGAAAGATCCAGGGGCTCTTAAGACCCAACATCCCAAGATCTCTCATTCTGTTTTATTTTTAAAAGCTATTTGTTTTAGCTTATAGAAAATTTGGAAAGACATTTAAGAGGCAAAAAATTTTACCACAGTCCCAGATAAATTGTTGGTTATCATTTTGGTGTATTTTCTTCTAATCATATGTCTACTTGTTCCATACTAATGAATATTTATCACTTGCTCTTTTAAGGCACTAAGGAATCATCTAAAGCTATTAACAGTCTATCAAACAGAGATCAATGGAGTTATTGGGAAACTCCTGTTAAGTCCAAATGGAGAAAACAAAGTGCTAAGAAATTTGTCGCAGACAACTTTCAAGAGTCTCCAAGTTTGGCACAGGTGTTGGGAGTGAGGAGAAAGGGAGATTGCAGAGAAAATGTTCATTTTTCCTTTGAATTTGTAAAATAGTAAAGAAAATGTATAGGTAAATGTAGGAAAAAAAGAAACTAAGGAATCCTAAATGACATGGTGACACTTTGTTATCCTGGGGTTGGGGATATGGAGAGAAAACAAAAAGCACAATAACCTTAGGTAGACATTTTTCTTCATCTTCTTACCTTTTTTTTTTTTTTTAAGGATCATAGAGCAAAGAATTAATGTTAAGCAGTCAGGTTTTATTCTATAATTGCACATGTTATTAACCCAAGAACACTCCATTTTCTTAAGGTAATTGGAGTAGATTAACTGTCAAGAACCCAGGAGCACATGCCCAGTTTGAATTGATTTGCCCTAATGGTACTATTCTCTTGATGAGTCCCTTAACGTGCATCACTGCTGTGCCATTTCCTCAACTGTTGGCTCCAAGGCGACAGTCCTGTTGGACGCAGTCGGGACTAACAAGGTCTCTCACCCTAATGAATGGTTGCAGACCTGACCCACAGAGCTAACCTATACCTAAGTTGGTCTGAGGGCACCTCCCTTCTTTTACCCAAATTGTTGCTGTGTCTAAAGAGTTCACTAGAAAGTTTAATGAGAGCCCAAGAGCAGGGACCTGAGGCTACTTCAGTGTTTTTATAGAAAGTGAGAGAGAGAGAGAGAGAGAGAGAGAGAGAGTGTGTGTGTGTGTGTGTGTGTGTGTGTGTGTGTGTGTGTTGCATGGGAAAACCCTTTAGTATTTGGGAAACCACCATGCCAAGTGCTAAGCTCCAGATCTCAGGGACCACCTTCCCCCAGAGATGGACAGAGATGGGCCCCTCCTCCTGGCTCCCTGTAGCCTCCTTGCCTCTTTTCTGTCTAAGCTCTGTAGCCACTGTAAGCATAGCATCAGGGCTTAGCAAAAGCATAGAACCTGAGACTCCTTCTGTGGTCATGGCTGGACTCCTTCCACAGTTCTGTTCTGTTGCCTGGAACTGTGAGGCCCAAGTGAAATTGTGGGCATAGAAGTCCTTTAAGCCACAGAATGCTGGAGGCAGAGGGCTCTTAAGAGCTTTTAGATGATTTAGGGGTGAACAGACCTCTTAGTGTGTGGCATGGCTCTGAGCCTCTCACTCCACACTCTTCACCTTGGTAATGCACCTGTTTCTTGCAGCATCATTGCCTGCCCATGCCCAGCTCTGGTTTCTGAAACTTCTTTCCTGGATGGGTTTACAGAAGAGTAGGGAATAATGAGACCTAACCTGACTGGTTTCGCTTATAAGAAGTGCCTAGGTAAGCATTGCCTGAAGAATTGGGATAGCATGTGAGCAGTGGCCAGCCTTGGGAATAGTCCAAATGTGCTCCTATTGTCAGATAATTTGTAAGACTCATAAAAAGTAATCAGTATGGGGTCCATTTCCTTGGGAAAGCTAAACCAAGACATTTGTTGGGAGAGACAAACTGGCAGAAGTTGATTGAATGGAACAAGGGAGAAATAGGCACATAGGGATTAGAGAAGCAGAGAGTCCTTGTGCTGGCAAGTTCTCATCTTTGACATGGACTCCAGTGCACCAAGTCCAGAAAGCTCAACGACAACAGGATTGTAAGATCTGTGGCAGGAAACAGCTCTTAGCTTCAGGGGAGAAACTCATTTGATTATTCACAGAGGAAACACTAGTCCTATGGACTTAGAGTCAATTAATGTGATATTAATCTGGAACATCTTCATGCCCACACAAATTAGGGAACTTGAATTCTGGTGTTTATATTTTTATTCCCCAGTGCAAATCCTTTTGTCAAATCCAATGCATTTTCCCAAAAGATACCCTTTTTTATGTATCATTCAGTGGCTTTTATTTTTTCATTCAATGGCTTAAATCCCTATCATATATATAAAAAGGTACTTATTGCTATATTGTATTAACAAAAGCTTATAAATAATCTAAATGTTCAACCATAGGGACCGATTATATAAATGTTGCTTCATCTGTATAATAGAATACCATGCAGTTCTTAAAAACAATATGGTGGAGCTACCTATGTTGATAGAAAAAGATGTTTATGGCATTAGTTGCACAACTGTATTTAAAGTAAGATACCATTTTTATAAATACTGAATAGATATGAGGTTAATATCTATGAAAAATAGATATTTCTAAGGTTAGAAATGAGTCTATAAGGAATAGGCATCATACCATGAATAGTGTGTTCCTATAAATGGGAAATTTTCATTTTCATATATATATATATATATATATATATATGCGCACACACACATCCCTAGCATTTGGGTTTTTTACAGTGAACAGGGACTTTGTTGGTTTTTTTTCTTTTTTAGAATTCAGATTTCCTTTAAAATTAAACACCAGTGGAAAGAAAAAGATCACTAGAGCCACAGATACTATAATTTCTTAAACTGGATTCACTGCTTTCCAGATAGAGGCAAGAAGTTTAGAACATGTGAAAAAGCAGAATACGAAGTAGCAAATTGAGGTCCTTCATTACCCTCTGTTTAAGAATTGGGACTGATATACACAGGAACTTGAATGGATCTCAAAGGCATTGTGCTGAATCAAAGAAGCCAGTGTCAAGAAGTTACATAGATTATGATTCCATTTACCTGACACCCCTAAAACACCATCATTCTAGGGAAAGAGAAGAGATCAGTGGTTACCAGGATCTGGGAACTAGGGCCATGGAGGGGGATTGTTTCTGGCGATGGAACTGTTCTGGATTGTGATTATGGTGGAGATGAACATGCAATTTTCATGCCAGAATACATAGAACTATACTCAGAAAAGTCCATTTTATTCCATGCTAATTAAAAAAGATTTTCTTAAGCAATAAAAGAAAGGAGAAGAGAACTGAGGGGGATCATGTGTCTGACCCCACGAAAGAACTTGGCCATGGTCTTGCAGTTGTCAGCATTGCATATTCTCTACTCTACATGACTTGCTCTCCTTGGCTGAGTCTCAGAGGCGGCCTCCCCTCACCTCTGTGCCCAGCGCACTTGTTCCTCCACCCAACAACTATGATGGATTGTCTAGTTTGTGTCTGAGCAAATCCCATATTGGGAAGCTCAAGACCTTTCAAGACTTTAAGATTTACCTGTATGCCTTCTATGGAACTTCTTCCCTGCAACTTGCCCCAGTGGAATCTAATTTTGCTCTCTGATAATAAAATAAGGCCAACCCCTCTTACAATTCCAGAAACATCTGTTTACTGCAGTCATATCTGCTCTGTCAGAGTCCCACAACTCTTGCTACATTCAGGGTTTTTGGGTTTTTTTTTTTTTTTTTTAGATTGATTGATTGATTTGACAGAGATCACAATAGGAAGAGAGGCACACAGATTGGGGGAAGGAGCAGGCTCCCCACTGAGCAAGAGCCTAATGTGGGGCTCATTCCCAGGACCCTGAGATCATAACCTGAGCCTAAGGCAGAGGCTTAACCCACTGAGCCACCCAGGTGCCCCTACCTTCAGGTTTTAAGAACCTTCAGGTTTTAAGAACCTCCAGCTTTCTGGTCTCTTTTGTCTGAAACCACATTGGTCAAAAGTGAGTGTGCTCCTCTTTGGTCTGGCAGTAGAGCACAGAGCTGACCAGCTCTCCTGCCAATCCTGACATGGGTTTTTGGTCATTGGTCACCGTCTCTGGAAGCTATATCTCTCTGTGGACTTGAAGTGTGCAGACACTACCTTTTCACACTGCTGCTAAGAAGCCTTATCTCCCCACCCATATTCCCAAGTAGGTTCTTCATCTTTCACGGTTGAATTGCACATTTATCCTGTTGGGTTACATCCTCCTAGAGTGACCAGCCCAGACTATCCAGAATCCTGTGGGGCGCTAACATCTAGCACACCCACCATTCTTCCCACCTCAGGCTCAGACATGCCAAATCTTCATCTCTGTCAGTGTTGTCCCTCTTTCTAGAAGACTTGAGGAGGGAAGATGCCTGAGCTTCATCTCTGCCCCATCACCTGTGACTCACTGGAAGAGCCTGTTCCATGGGAAGAGAAAGGGCATCGTGCCCTTAAGGTTTCCTCTGCCCGTATTCCCTTCCAGAAAGATCCTCTGTTTTCCCAATATTGTCACTCTTTATATATGACTGTTAATTTTATGCCTCGATGCTAGTTTAGGTTGGTGGGGCAGCATGGCGCCACATAAATACAAGTTATCATCCTAATTGGCATCACTGCATACTTAAGCAGGTTTGAAACCTTGAGGCCTTCTCTGGCACTTCATGGGAGTGTAGTTCTTACGAAATTACTACACATCTGGATGTCTTATTTCCATAATTGCTGCACTTGAAAGGTGACTACTGGCCTGTTCTAGAATGAAAAGGCATTAATTATGTTAATAATTAGGAATTCTGATGCAGCTTCTCTGAGTGCTGGAGGGGTGTGGGTTCCGCAGACCACAGAGAAAACAGGTAGCCAGTGACCTGGTGCCAGTGTCTAAGCAAATGGACATAGAAGGAAATAGAGACACTGTAAAGTAATGTGAGAAAAACATGTAAAGGAAAAGCAGATTTATATAAAAGGCAATTGAGGCAATTTTTTGGTGTGACTAAACAGTGCACTTGATAGAATGAGGTAAATTAAATAGACCAGGGATGTGGTACAGTTTGCTTCTGAACAAAGTGTTCTATGGACTTTGTCTTTGTCTATCTTTTGGAAAAAGATACCTTTTTCCAAAACATGGCTTAAGTTGTGAGGATAAATGGAGAGAGTATTAGATTGCCTCTTCCCCACCCCAGAAGCCAGGGATTCATTTCCAAACCTCTCTCTTTTTTTCCCCCCCTCATTTCACCAAAAAATAAAATAACTCACACCAAAGCAGTGTGTTGGGCCACTTATCAAGAGCTTGGAATATACAAATGCAATGTTATCCAACACTGACCTGTTTTATAGAACTGTTCCTAAACTGCTTGGTCAAGAGACTGCGTTCAGTTCAGACCCTTACATAAAACATTTGCTACCATGTTCTAAAGACCCTGCTCTTGATGGGGTGAGAAGGGGACCTGGCTTCTGGGTCAGTGGTCCCCTAGGATTGCTAGACTGGCAAATGGTAAAACTGTCCTCTGTGTGTCTCCCAAAGCTCCAGACACTGTCAAAGATGACCATTTCTAAAGGAACCTGAAATAGCTAAACGGTCCATTCTCAGCAATCAGGGTCCTGTGGCTGAGGGAGAGAAAAAATACACTTCATTAAAAACAGCTCAGAACATCTGTAAAACAGATTTACACATGACCCCCAAAATATACATTGTGTGAGCTTTTTCTTTTATTCCAAAACCCCCAAATCTGCACCCTATCAACTGTAAGCTTCATTTGCCTGAAGTCTGCCATTGACGTAATGTTTTTCTTTTTACCCTTTTTAAACAGAGAAGGTAGTATGTAATACTGTTCTACTCTATGTGTCATCTTGTGTATATACAAACATGTAAATTTAACTTCCTTTAACTTGCAGTTAATGCATTTTCCAACCAATGTAGGATAATCTAGTTGGAGAGAAGTGGGGATTGCAGCAGGCAGGCGTTTCAGTCACAGATTCTAAATTGCTCTTCAGTTAATAATGAAATTCTTGCAGGAATTAGCTGCAAACTTGTACTCAAGAATTGAGTTTGAAGAGTTGTCCATATCGATTTGTGAAGTGTAATGGTACTTCTCGTGATCAGAATGCTGCAGATTTGCTGCCTGCAGAGAGAGTGGGAAAGCAGATCAGAGCAGTCTGTCCTTGGGGAGCCTGAGCTGTGCTGAAGCAAATAGCTCCCACTAATAACCAGTGGGGGGGTCCAGGAGCCCAGTCACTGGGTCCTTATTGTGTATCTTACTGGAGTATGAAAAAGACCTGGCTTTATTTTATTACATATATAAATGAATTATTTTATGTCTATAGGGATATATTCATATACACATATGTGCCTACATTTACATAGTTATATATATACGTATATGATACATAGTATCTATTTCTTATATACATATATATTACAAAATCCATTCTTTCATTAAAAACAGCTTTTTCATTGCTAGGAGCTACTCGCTTGCAGTTTCCATGCCTCTGAAAACTATTTTCAACCAAGACAATAAATAAATTATAGAATTTACTGAATGGATAAGTATTTAAATTGAATATATGTGTTTTACATAATAACATAAAATCTGATTTCTTTTTATATTTAATTAGAGTTTAACTCTTATCTTTCTTCTAAGAAACCAGTGACTAAGGGTGCCTGGAGGGCTCAGTTGGTTTAAGTGTGGCTCTTGGTTACAGCTCAAGTCACGATCTCACGGGTCATGAGATGGAGCCCCATTTTGGGCTCCAGGCTCAGCGGGGAGTCTGCTGGGGTTTCTTCCTCCCTCCCTCTCTGCTCCCCCCACCCCGTGCATGCGTTCTCTCTAAGATAAATAAATCTTTTTTGTTTTTTAAAGAAACCAATGAGTAATTTATACTTAAATACAAATATTTTTTGAAAAGTTAACTCAGTCCCTACTAACTTGTACTTCATCTTAATTCTTCAAAGTCCCCAGGATGCCCCCACCTCCTGGGCTTCATTTTTCTGAGCAACCAAACTGAAACTGTCACTTTTTGAAAAGAGGGATTTACCTTAGGGATTCTTGGGAGAATATTGCCATTATACTCATCTAACAGTCAGCAGAGACCAAGTGAATAGCGTCAAGCTGGACTTAAATGAAAAGCGTTATCACCTAAACAATCAGAAAATTGTAGGTTGCACTGCAAAGAAATGCGGGGCCTTCTCCCACCATAACAAGCCCGACTGGTCCCTCCTAGTGCAGATGATCTCATTCGGCTGGGTAAATATCTCCTTTGGACAGGTGATCATTCGTTTTTACTCTTGTGTTGCTAATTTTTTTTTTTCTGACCTAATATTTTAGTACAGTACTTCCTCCATGCAAGAGGGAAACATGCATAGCTTGTCACAAGATTCGAGTTGGAAAACAAGCAAAGGAAACCCTCCCAGATCACAGTGTATGAGGTGAAAGAGGAAATTGCCCTTAACATGGCATGGCCCTCAATGAAAGGAAGAGAAAAATGCTGGCAGGGAGAGTCCCAGAGAGAGAGGGTGCCCTTCACCGTTAGCCTTTGCTCTTCCCCCATTGTTCTTCCCTCGTGTCCAAACCCCATTTCCCTGCATCTGTGTCAGCCCCTCGCCCACTGCCTGCACATGGAGCCATCCCTCCCCTGACTGGCACTTCTTCCTCTATACCTGGTGGGTTCCGGAGTCTGTTTTCTGTGATTCTTGGGTTCCTATTAAACTTTTCCCATCGATTCCCCCTGCCACATTAAGGTAGGGTTGCCACCTCACGTGCCTTTGTATAGCTCTTGCACAGAGTAGACAATAAATGGGTGGAATTTTGTAAAGGAACTCATAAATGAAACAGATGTTCAGCAGTCCCCTCACTCACTGTAGCTTTCTTACTCAGCAGAGAATTGGTTCATGACTGTGGACAGGAGCTTGATGTCTCCTCCCCAGGGGTCAGGCCTGCATCTTCCTGGGTCTCCCTGCATCCCTAGCACAGGCCGGGCACACCCAGGATTCTCATAACCTGCTCGCTGAATGGAAAGGCAGAGAAAGGGCCACCTTCTGGATGCTTCGGCCCCGCCTGAAGTAGCGGGCAATTGCAATTTCAGGACCTTGAGCCCTGGCTGGCCTGGCTTCCTGCTGGGCCAGACCTGCAGCAGCAGTCAGAATTCCCCAAAGCAACATAACTGAAATGTTGCTGGATCATGAAACAGCGCGAGATAACGAGGTGTGGCCTCCGCTGCCCTCCCCGTTTAGGAATGCTAGGAGGTAGCTAACCTCCGCCACCCACAAGAAAGAGGAAACGTTTCAAATCTACTTTTTTCCCCATTTTTCTTATTTTTAATCCTGAGGTCTGTCTGTTTCTGGAGCTCTTGAACTGTAGTTGTTTTGCTTGCTACTTTTTGTCCGCTCAGTAAAAATACCCCTAATGTAACCTTCCTCCCCTTCCCCCTGCTGAGCCTTCAAGGGATCTGCCTCTTTCACGATCTGCAAGTGGGATTGGACAGGGGAAGGGCGCTCTCAGCAATCCTGCAGGCATCCTTGCAGCCAGCCCTGCCCGCTGGGGAGTAGGCAGAGTCACCTGCTTGGGTGCAGGATTCCTGGATGTGGGATCCTGGCTCACTGATGAATTAACTTCCTGTAACAGAGCAGTGTGAGACTGCTCTGTAGTATTAGTATTAGTATTAGTCAACACTAAATCCTAGTAAGGAAAAATGTTCATTTTTTGTCTCATAGCTGAATTTAAAGTTTCCTTCTCTAGATGTACGGTGCCCACTGTTTTATGTTGTTGTAATTCAGCCGCAAGCTATTTTCTTTTTCTCCCTCTCCAGTGTCCACTCACACGCAGAGAGCTCTTTTGTTTGTATGCGTGTATGTTTAATTTACACAAGTAATTCTGTTCTTGTTCATCTTCAAGGGATCATGGTGGGGTTTTTTGTTTGTTTTTGTTTTTGTTTTTTTTTTTACATTTTTTCCTAACACTACACTCAAAACCCATTCATGTTACTTCGTGTACATGTAGTTCTTTGCATCTAGAATATAGAGCCGGGTATGGACTTGCTGGGCCATATATGGGCGTCCTTTCTCTCAGTGAATCCTGGCAAATTGTTTGACGGCATGGGGGCAGTAGCTTAATCCCCCACAGTGGTCCTTGAGGGTTCTCGGTTTCTGTGCATCCTTGGCAACATTCAATATTACCTATCTTTCTGTTTGCCAGGCACTTATATTCATTCTGGTGGGTGCAAGGTAATATTTCACTGTAAATTCATTTTGCATTTCTGGGCATATTTGTGCTTTTGTGAATTTCCTGCTTATAACCCTTGCCCATTTTTCTGTTCGTATTCCTGGCTGATTTGTAGATAGTGCTGATATATTCCAGATATTTATATGTGGATCTAAAGATGGCAAATATTATCTTTATCCCTGTCATGTTTGTTGACTTTGTTATGTCCTTCACCGAACATAAAATTATCAGCTGTTTGTCTTTGGTTTGTACTTCGAGAGATTTGCTTAAGAAGCCTTTCCTTAATCCCTGGTCATAAAGATACCTCCTACAATGTGTCCTTTTCACTTCATTTTCGAAATGTCATCCTATGTAAGTCTTTGGCACACATTTATTTCGGTTCCTTTCATCTTAATTTCACGTCCAGCACAAATCTTGACTATAGATTTAACATGTTTGCAGTGGAGCCTAACAAGCAGTACATGCTGAACGTTGGATAATTTGGCCAGAAGTAAGTCAGCATCCATCATTCCTTTTACCAGTGGTTCTCAAACTTGAGTATATGCGGGAATTACCTGGGAGCCTCATAGAATGGCAGAGTCTTGATCCCTACCAAAGATCCTAGCTCATTAGGTCTGGGGTAGGGATCTGGAATCTGCTTTTTATTCAGTTTGAGAGGATTCTGATGCAGGTAGTCTGTAACTAGTACCTTGAGAGAAGCTACCTTGGAGTTCAGATGGGACAGGTGCATCACCTTAAGAAAAGTGAGCCACAACAATCCAAATAAGGGACTTTGAGCAAAGGACATGTAATGGAAAATTTACCTGCAACCACAGTCCAGCCTTTGGGCACTGCAGTCATTGGAGTGGGGGTGGCCCGGGATATGAGGAAGTTAAGGCTTCTATCCCCAAGAGTTGTTGAATATTTTAAACCCCTAGCTCTTTTCACACTGACTCTGACTTTCTAAAGGGCAATGGAGACCCAGAATGGGTTTTTAGAGGCCATTACCACCCTAATTAACACCTCTCCTTTTCTTTTAAAGGTGCCCCCTGAAGTAGTAATGGAAATTTGAGATCTTGGGAGAAAGCTCCTTCCCAGGTTCCCACTTTGCTGCATTATAAAGGGAAAAAAGAAAGAACCAGAAAGACGTGGCAATTAAGAGCCATGGACAGTTTCCAGGCTTTAAAAAATGGCAGTAAGATATAATTGCCTTAAATTACTGAACTCAAAACTTGTTCCAGAGCACAGCCGATGTGGCTTCTTTCAAGGCTGCGTCTCTCGAGATCAGTTCAGGAGCATATTCCCCTTTGAGAAGGATCCTTGTCCAGGACAGAGACGGGCAGAATTTGTACTCAGTGTCCAGCCTGGGTTGGGTGACTGGGCTAGGTTTGCGCATGACCTCCTGAGTTCCAGAGACACTGGAGGAATTTATGCTACATGTATGAGGCTCCTGGGGACCCAGCCACTCTCCTGCTCTTGGAGAATGTGCTGTGATTCCAACAGCTGACTTGTACGTTCGTCATCGTTACCAGGGTGGTAATAGTGATACCCTGTGGATTCATATAGCACGGTTTACGCAGGACTTTCCCCTAGATTATCTCAGAATAATAATGACTGCTTTTTGTTGAGTGCTCAAAATGAGATGGATGCTTTACATACATTACCTTTAACACCGCCCCCCCTCAAGAAATCTGTACTTGTATGGTTGGGGAGACAGAGACTCAAAACCACTCAAATTTCCTTTAAGCCACACAACCGATAAGCAGCAGAGCTGGAATCAGAATTCAAGTAGCAGATTCTCTAGTTATGTGCTGTGTATTCAGTCATTTAAAGAAAATGAAAATTTTATGTTTGTCTCAACCCATCAACATTTAAAATATGGCATATCTCTATCACTCCTGAGTTGTATTAAGTTATGAGAAACTTTTGTATCTATTTAGACAAAGAAACTCCTGCGGAATCAGTGCCTAAAAGCTTGGACTCTGTGTCTATTATTCAATGACTCCAGATCTTCTAGTTCTTAATTCATTGATTTTAAGAGAGTTATGTATCCTCTCTGACTTCAGTTTCCGGATCTATTAGCTGGAAAAAATAGCAAAGCCTATTTTGCATCATTCTTGGGAGGCTTGCCTGATATAATGCATACAGAGGGTTTAGGGAGTGTCAGGCACATGGAAAGCACCCAATAAATGTTAGATGTTTACAAAACAAATATGTGGTGATATGATGGCATTTGCCATGGCAGATTGGAGATATACTTGCTTGGACCATGTACCAGGCTGTATTTAGTCTAATAAAACAATACATGCAAAGATTTCTTCTTATTTAGGAGACCTTAGATTTCGAGAGAGCCACAGCCCTGCAGGTTCTCCCTTTTGATCTGGCCTCTCCCAGAATTGACAACAGTTAAACACCTTGCTTGTTCTGAAAAGTTATGATAACCAATGCACATAAAACATGAAAAGGGCTGTTAGGTCTTTTGAGCCACTGAGATCTCAGTGGAAATGACTTAGCCTGCAGCTCTTATGATGGAATACCATCTGACTGGAGGGATAAATTGCAGTTATGGGCATGTGCATGCACCCACCCCTCCCTAGACATGTGAGAGAGAAACACAGCCTGCACGCCCATTTCCAAGGCTCCCTCAGTGTCCACACAGCCATTTTAAATTATCTCTGGGGTCATCTTGTACTAACTTAACCATTGAATTTAAGTGAAAGAAGGACTCCATTTCTAGAAAGGATGTAAGACATATCTAAGCTCATTTTCATAGATCTCTTAGAGCTAATGATACCTTTTCAGACACAGTCCTTTATTCCCTAGACTCTACCATCCTATCATCAACGGTACAGACATCTCCATAGTTCCATTTAGAACAAAAATAACCTGTGCTGGGAGTAAATATTTTAAGTGGATCCATCCTACCAGTTATGGTAGAAGATTAATCACTGATTGAGACCACTTCTTTCCAAATGCCACCCGTTTTCTTTGTAAGCCATGATTAGATCTGTGGTGTCTAACCGTAGTTCTAGATTTTCTCTTGCCTCACAGAGTACACTGCTGATTGCCTGCTGCTGTCTCTCTGAGGTGACTCTGGTGGCTGGCTGACCCTGTGCAGCAGGATCTCCCTTAGGGCACATTCCCAGCCAGGACTTTTATTCCCATCAGCACTCTGCATAGCAACTTTATTATATGGAAGATTCTGAATAAAATATTTTAAGATAGTGGTAGCTATAATCCAAAACACAAGATTTGTTGGTAGCATTTTTTCCAGCTCTTGGTTTGGCCTTTCAGTACTACTACATTTATATTTAAGAAATTTAAGTTTTGAACTAAAAACTAGCTGTGATAACTATGCCTACTTACTGAATTTAAAACCAAACCCAAATATCCATTTTTATTAAAATATCCAAACAGCCATTTTTTAAAAAATCAACCTTATAACCCAGTTCAAACCCATGTGGACTTCTTAAATTAGAATATCAAACTTGTTCTACAAAGTGAAATTTTGTTTGAGACCTAAATTTATAAAAATATCTTCTCAATTTATGCCAGAGAAAATTCCGTTTATTATTATTTACCATTTACCAGTCATAAAATGGAAGAACTGAAACAAGGGGATTTTTTTCTGTCTTGTCTTCTTTACCTATATTTACCCCCATTAGGATTTTCTCTAGAGGTACGATAAAGAGTTGAGAGCAATTTTTTCCTTTAATCTTATTAATATTTCACATTAATCCCTGGGACAATAGGGTCAGATACACCCATTAGTTAAAGGGTCAATAAAACTGCATCAACAGAAGCGGGGAGTTTGGGTGATTAATTCCCTGCAGCATCTGTGACTTAATAATAAACAGATATCAAAGGGAAGGAGTTGGCAGCAACTTTTCCAACCTGGGGCCTAGAAAGTAAATCTTTTCTGTATGTGATCTCAGGAAGTTATTCTAGAGGGTGCCAGAACCCTGGTTTGTGGTTTAGGTAGCATTGTGGAATAAATCAGAACATTTTGGAGTATTCTGGTAATTTTCTCCATCAGGATTGCAATTCTGTTCAGCATCAGCCATTTATGATGAGGTTCCCATCATAATAACATTTGATGGGCTATATATTTGACCAAGAAAAAAAATAGGTGTGATTTGGTAAATGTAGTGTGCAGGGAAGGGGCCTGCAGGCGGGAGCTGGACTGAGTTATCATCTCTTCTGTCATATAAGCATTCACAAATTCTTTTTTTTTTTTTTTTAAGATTTTATTTATTTATTTGTCAGAGAGAGAGAGAACACAAGCGGGCAAAGTGGCAGGCAGAGGCAGAGAGAGAACCAGGCTCCCCACTGAGCAAGGAGGTTGATGTGGGACTTGAGCCCAGAACCCTGGGATCATGACCTGAGCCGAAGGCAGAGGATTAACCAGCTGAGCCACCCAGGCGTCCCAAACATCACACATTCTTATGTTGGATATTCGTCTTTATAAATAATCAGCTGTGCAGGGAATAGAAACTTAAAAAGTAAAATGGCAGTGTTTCCAAATCAGAAGTGAATTTGAATTGCTGAGAAAGTAGATGTGACTGTCTATTTTACATTAAAATATTCAATCATTCAAACATTAAAATGTTTAATGAGAGTATTAATGTTTTCAGAGAATGATTGATACAGTATTAACTTAGAAAATTGCATAGAGTCAGGGCACCTGGGCAGCTCAGTCAGTTAAGCATCCGACTCTTGATTTCTGCCTAGGTCATGATTTCATGGGTTATGAGATCAAGCCCTGAGTCAGTCTCCTAGCTCGGTGGGGAGTCTGCTTAAGAATCTCTCTCTTTCCCTCTGCTTTTCCTCATCCCCACCGTCCCCGAATGCTCACATGGTCTCAAAATAAATAAAGAGAAAAGAAAATTACATAGAGGAAATATATGGGCTAAGTGCAAGAGATATTCCAAGATGTAGACTCATCACTTAACAAAGATTTTAGTGCCTAATACATGCAAGATGCTATTGTACATGCAGACATACGTGGAAATGGAATAAAAAAGTTCCCTGCCTTCATGGAGATCCATACCAGTTGTGGGGAGGGGGCACAGCATACTAGTTTTGAGGTTTCTTTATAACAGCTCTGTTGAGATATAATTCATATACCATACACATCACCCATCTAAAGTATACCATTCAATGTTGTTATTGTTTTGTTCATCCACGGTTGTGCAGCCATCACTGTGGTTTCACAACAGTTTTATCACCCCCCAAAGCAACCTCATACCCAATCACTTCCTATTTGCCCCTCTCTCTCTAGCCCCTAGCCTCTCTCTCTAGCCACAAACTTTTCTCTCTCTAGATTCATCTCTTTTAGACCTTTCATATAAATGAAGTCACATAATGGGTGATGTGGCCTCTGTGCTTTTCAGAATTCATCTGTGTTGTAGCTTATGTCAGTCCTTCATTCCTTTCTTCTACCAAATAATTATATGTTATGCTATGTTTTGTTATGTTGTATTATATCCATTGTATAGATATACCACGTTATATTTATCCAGTCATCAGTTGACAGTTATTTGGGTTTTCTCTACCTTTTGTTAATATGAGTAATACTGCTATGAACATTCGTGTACAAGTTTTCACATAGGCCTATGTTTTTGTTTCTCTTGGGTAGGGAATCCTGGGTCATATGGTAAATCTATGTTTAATCATTTGAGGAATTCCTAGAGTCTCTTCCAAAATGGGTACATCATTTTACATTCTCACCAGTGGTGTATGAGCGCTCTGATTTCTCCACATCTTTATCATTATCATCATTTGCTAATGTTTGTCTTTTTGGTTAAAGCCATCCTAGTGGGTCTGAAGTGGTGTCTCATTGGGGTTTTGATTTGTATTTCCCTGATGGCTAATGATATTGCTCATTTTTTCATGTGCTTATTGGCCATTTGTATATCTTCTTTGAGGGATGTTTATTTAGTACTTGGGCCCTATTAGCTAAGAGAAACTGGGAAAGGCATGGTCAGGGAGGGCTCTTTGGTAGCCATGACCTGAGTGCTGAGTGGGAGCCCGTCACATAGAGGAGAATATTCTGGGCCTAAAGAGCACCAGGTGAACCTATGTTGAGTGAATTTGACTTGTTGAAGGAGCAGATGGACGAGTGAGGCCAAAACACAGTGGGTGAGAGGGGACAGTGGTAGGAGAGATGACTGGACACTAGAATAAGTGTTAGTTTGGTGAAAGTGCTGTGGTAGGAATAAAAAAGATTGGGGTGGGCAGGAGTTAAAGTAGGGTACTAGTTAGGAGGTCACTGCATTAAATACAGATACAGGTGATGGTGATGGACTGCTGTAATGGGATTTGAGATGTACTTTCAAGGTAGTGGCAGCAGGACTAGCTCTTGTGTCAGATGTAGGGTGTGAAGGAATGAGGTAATACAGAGGACCACTAGATTTTTGCCAAGATAGTTGGTGAGAGGACAACCACCACCTGAGGTGATGCAATTTCAGCTTCAATTTTAGAGAATAATTCTACTTTGTCAGTGTTAAGTTGGAGAGCTTCTTGGATATATAAATTGTTTCTCATCAGATTTGGAAAGTTTTCAGCCATTATTTTTTTGAATATTTTTTCGCCACAGTCTCTCCTCTCCTGGTACTTCCATTACACATGTACTGGTACACTTAATGTGTCTCACATTTCTCTAAGGCTCTCTTCATTTTTCTTCATCATTTCTTTCTCTCTGTTCTTTGGATTGCATAATCTCTATTGATATATCTTAAGTGTGCTGATTTTTTTTTCTGTCTATTCAAATCTACCATTGGGAGTTTCTAGTGAACTTACCATTTCATTTATTGTACTTTTCAACATCAGAATTGATGTCTTAAAAATTTTGTCCTTAAAAAATTTTTTTCACTTTATTCATATTCTGCATTTGATGAACATAGTCATCACACTTTACTTCTTTAAACATGATTTCCATTAGGTCTTTGAGCATATTTCTAATGCTGCTTTGAAGTTCATGTCTGTTAAATCCAACTTCTGGATCCTTTCACAACTATTGCCTGGTGGTTTTTTTTTCCTATATGGGTCATATTTTTGTGTTTCTTTTTATAGTCATAATTTCTTGTTGGAAACTAGACATTTAGATAACATTATAGCAATTTTGGTTACTGGTTTCCCTTCCTCCAGAACTTGTTATTATTATTTTATCATTTAATTCTTTATTTCTTTTTTTAAAAGATTTTATTTATTTATTTGACAGGAGGCAGCAGGCAGAGGGAGAGAGAGCAGGCTCCCTACTAAGCAGGGAGCTTGATGTGGGGCTTGACCTCAGGACTCTGGGATCATGACCTGAACCTAAGACAGGTGCTTAACTGACTGAGTCAATGAGGTATCCCTCTTCATTTATTTCTTCCATGAATGGTAATATTATTGTAGTGGAATCTATTTCTTTCTACCCTCTCCACAGTACAGAGCCTCTCATGAAGCCTTTTCAAGATTGCAGCCTGGGGCATTTGCACAGTCACCCTGGGATGATGATGGTTTTACCAGTCCTTCTGTTTCTTTCCAGGATCTCTCCATTAAGCCATCTGCCTCTTTGGTATCACATCTAACCATGAGCTTATATTAATTACTAATTGTTGTGTATGTTTTCAAAAATGGTCTAGGGCAAAAATAAATTTGGGCCCCTTTGCAGGGGAATTTTTTAATTGTGTTTGTTCTGACCCCGGGAGGGCCCTCTTTTGGACTATCTGTTTTCATGGTTCTCTTTGATAAAGAAAGTGGCCTGCAGTTTAGCTTGCTACCACAATAAAACTTCTAGCCTTCCCTTACTTGCTTACCACCAAAAGCGTCTTTGTTTCTGGAGGATCCTTAGGCTTGAACTTCCTCATACTCTGTTCCAAATAAAGTCAGTTCCTTTGGGGACAGCTTTGGAAATCTTTGTTCAGACAGCTTTGGAAATCTTTCTTCTTATGGCCTGCCTCTTTCCTGTATAAAATATCTGAGACACAACTCTGGAGCTGGGGCAGGGGACAGTGGCTAGTTTCTCTCAGAGTGACACCCCTTCTTGATGAGCAGGGTAGCCTCTGGCCTTCTCAGCTTACCTCTTCTAGCATGGACTCTCTGGCCTATGAATAAACTGGGGCAAGGGCAATCAGGGCACCACTGTTCTCAGTATGCCACACCTGACAGGGAACATCTGCTGTCTGTATGGGAACTGGGTGAAGGAAGGGAGCCTCTAGTTTCTCAGCTGTGCTTGGCTAGAACTTAGCCTCTACAGCACATAGTTGGGCAGGATGAGAAATGTTAGTGTCTTGCCCCGCCTGGGGGAGTATCGTAGCCCCTACCTGGGAACTTGCAAGAACGGGAACCCTATATTCTTGGCTACACCAGTCTAGAGTAGAGTTTCCATCACACTGAGATGGAAAGGGATGGAAGAGATTGTGGTTGACATGCCACAGACTTTTACTGTTCGCATTGAATGTGTTAGTGGATTTTCTTGAATAAACATTTCATCATTTGCTGTATGCCCTTAAGACAATTTTAGACACCATTTAGACAAATAATTTCTACCAATTATGCTTGTTTTGCTGGGATGTGGGTCTGTGGACCTTGCATTACCATTCCAAAAGTCTGTAATACCATTTTTACTCAAAAGAACAACTATTAACAAATTATGATTGACTCCAACATTTAGCAAGCATTTTCTCAAAAAATGAAGTCTGTCACTTCAGGGAGAACAACTGACAGCATTTGTTGCCATAAAATTTTCATGCAAAAATTAGAATTTTGAAGATGTGTAGTCACCATGGGGAGTTTAACGGTGTTCTAGTATGTAAAGGCTTTTCTGGTGAGATCAGTGGGGATATTAATAAATGTGAACTTTTAATATTATATAACAAAATGCATCAGCATTTTGTGCAGATCTTTACAATTCTAGTAGACTGGTATTTTTGAGATGACAAAACACATGAGATTACAAAATTCTGTATGGCAAAAGACCTATTCAAAGTGCAAGATAAACTAAGGGATTTTTGTGTAATAAGAGCATAGAACGTTTACTGATGTGGTTTTCATTCCATTTCACAGTTATCCTTAAGAAACTTCCACTTGTTGAATTTTGGTGTAGCATCAAAGGAGGATATTCACAGTCATCTGAAAAGAATATTATGATACTTCTCCACTTCCCACTTACATATGTGTGTGAGGCTGAATCTTCTTTGTATATTTCAAAGAAAACAATGTATCCCAGCTGATACCATGCAGAAGCAAACTTGAGAATCCAGTTGTCTATTAATGCATCTGATATTAAAGAATTTGCAAAAACATAATATTATACTCTTGTTTCAAAATTTTTCACTTAGGAAAACAAAAAATATATGTATTTTAAGATTTATTTATTGGGGCGCCTGGGTAGCTCAGTGGGTAAAGCCACTGCCTTCGGCTCAGGTCATGATCTCAGGGTCCTGGGATCGAGCACCGCATCGGGCTCTCTGCTTTACAGGGAGCCTGCTTCCCCCCCTCTCTATGCTGGCTTCTCTGCCTACTTGTGATCTTTCTCTCTTTTGTGTCAAATAAATAAATAAAATCTTTAAAAAATGTTTTAAAAAAAATTTGATGATGTTCATATTGAAAACATTTAGAACTGTTCTGGTTATCTATTGACATGAAACAAACCTCACTGAAACTTACTGGCCTAAAAAATTTATTTGCTGACAGATCCGTAGTTTACCTTAGACTCAGTAAAGCCAACTTGTCTTTGTTCCTCTGTACCTTTGTTCCTCAAAGGCTGGGGGCTGGAGTCATCTGAAGGCTTACTCTCATGTCTGGCAATTGATGTTATCTCTTTACATGGCCTCTTCACATAGCCTGGGCTTCCCCAGAACATGGTGGCTAGTATTAAGGATGACCATCTCTAGAGAGCCTTGCAGAAGCTGCATTGTCTTTTACGACCCAGCTTTGGAAGTCAGTCAATATCACTTCTCTCTGCTCCAGGTCAAGTCACTAGGCTGAGCGAAGCAGGAAATTAGACTCCATCTTTTGATAGGAGGATTGTCAGAGAACCCCTGGGCATGTTTTAAAACCACTATAGAATCGTAGTAGTAAAATTAAATAGTTTAACTTGGGCAGCACGTTACTACTTTAGCTAGAGGGAAATTTTTAGCATTAAAAACAAATTTTAAAAACAAGACACGTTGAAAATAAATGTGTTGATTATTCAACTAAAGAAGCTTGTAAAAGAATAACAGATTAAACCCAAAGAAAGCAGAAGGAAGAAAATGCTAGATATAAGAATAGAAATTAATGAAATAGGAAATAATGCAATAAAGGAGAAGATCAGCAAAACCAAAAGACGATCTTATAAAAATACTAACAAAATAGTCCAACTGGCTAAGGAGAATCAGAGCAAGTAATTATGCACCAACAATAGCAGAAACAGCCAACATTTAGTGAGCACTAGATGTATTAGTTGTTGTCACTTTTATTGCCAAGGACTCATCTAGGTATATTACATCCATTAACCAGTTTAATTTTCCCAACAATTAGATGAGATTGGCACATTAGATAACCCTAATTTACAGATGATGAAACCAAAGCATTGTAGAGGTTAAATAATTTGCCCATGAGACATATAGCTGCTAAGTGCCCTATTACTTTTCATCTTTGCTGCATCTGTGTTGATGCCCGCCTTTTCATTCCTAATGGTGTTTTTTGTCCTCTCTCTTCTTAAGCAAACTTTCTAGAGGTTCGACTATTCTCTTGGACTTTAAGAACCATCCCTGGGATTTGCTGATTTTTTGTGTGTGCATTTGTTTCTCTTTCACTCATCTTTGTTCCTGTAGTTAGTCCTACTTCCCTTCGAATTATTTTGCTTTTTTTTTTCTAGTTTATTAATTTGCATGATAAGCCCATTGCTTTTTAGCCTTTCTTCTTTTCTGATCTAAGCATTTAGGGCTATAAATATCCCTCCTCGGGCCACTTGCACTGTATTCCACAAGTTTTGATATATAGTGTGGTTTTTAAAAATTATTATTATCACTCAGACCTAACTTTTAAAAACAATTATATCATCCTGTCTTTGAATCTTAAGTTATTTATAAGTGTGGTTTTAGATTTCCAAACCTATGGGTTGTTTTGTTGTAATTGACTTCCTTTTTTATTAATCAACATTTTATTGTTGTGATTGACTTTTTTTTTAATTTTTTATATAAATTTTTTAAAAATTTATTTATTTTCAGCATAACAGTATCATTATTTTTTCATCACACCCACTGCTCCATGCACTGTGTGCCCTCTATAATACTTCTAATTGAATGGTGTTTTGGTCCAGGAATATGATCTTTGTAGATTCTTGTTCTTAAAGTTTTTTGAGACTTGCTTTATGGCCTAACATATTATCTCTTTTTATAAATGTTTTATGTGTGCATTAGAAGAATATGCACTCTTCAGTTGTGCGTATAAAGCTCTCTCTATCTGTTACATTGAGGTTGTTAATTATTTTGTTGAAGTAGTCTATGTCTATTTAAATTTTCTATCTGCCTGATTATCAGCGAGGTTGTAAATTTGTGCATTTCTCCCTATAGTTCTGCCAATTTTTGCTCCCGGTATTTTGACACTAATTTTCCTTAGGTGCATTGGAGTTCAGAATTGTATCATACTGGTGATTTGAAACTTTTAATATCATGCAGATAACGTTCTCCATCCCTAATTAGGGTTTTTATCTTAAGGTCTATTTTTTAGATTAAGATAGTTCTGTCCAATTTCTTTGAGTATTACTTTCATGGTTGTTTTTTTTTCCATATTTTTAATTTCCACCTTTCTATATATCCTTTTGCTTTAGAAGTGGCTCTTATAAGGACCCTGGAGCTGGATTTTGTTTTGTTTGCTATTCTCTGTGTAACATTCTCAGTTACACTTTTAACTCAGATGTTTTCTCATTTGTTCTCTTTTATTTTAAAATATCTTCCATACAGAAGGGTATATAAACATATTTGCGTGATTTAAAGGATAATTATAATGCAGACAGATAGGTGACTATGATATAGTTTAGGATACAGCATGCCAGTCCCTTGGAGACTATTGTACGTCCCTCCCTGCTAACATTCTGCTTAGACTCTTCCTAAATGTAACCATTTCTCACTAGTATGATGATCATTCTCTTTCTTTGTAACTTTAAAATTTGTTATTTTCTTATAAAACCACTTAAGACTTTGTCCTCGCAGTAGCCCTTTAATTAAAAAGTAGAAATTTCAGGAGGGAGGCGTCAAGATGGCGGAGAAGTAGCAGGCTGAGACTACTTCAGATAGCAGGAGATCAGCTAGATAGCTTATCTAAAGCTTGCAAACACCTACAAATCCAATGGCAGACCAAAGAGAAGAAGAACAGTAATTCCAGAAACAGAAAATCAACCACTTTCTGAAAGGTAGGACTGACAGAGAAGTGAATCCAAGGCAATGGGAAGATAGACCATGGGGGGAGGGGCCGGCTCCCAGCAAGCCCGGGAGCAACAGAGCACTAAATCAGGACTTTTAAAAGTCTGTTCCTCTGAGAGACATCGCTCCAGAGGCTAAACCGCGGTGAAGCCCATGCAAGATCAGTGTGGCCTCAGGTCCTGCAGGGTCACAGAAGGATCGGGGGTGTCTGAGTGTCGCAGATCTTACAGGTATTAGAACGGGGAAGCCAGCTACAGAGATAGAGCCAAGGAGTGAGCTCTCAGCTCTGGGTTACCTTGAACTGGTCGCAGGCTTGGTGAGCTTGGAACACGGCTGGAGGCCACAGAGACGGGAGTTACTGGGCACTGTTCTCTGAGGACGCACTGAGGAGTGGGGCTCCAGGCTCTCAGCTCCTCCAGGCCGGAGACCAGGAGGCCGCCATTTTCATTCCCGTCCTCTGGAACTCTACGGAAAGCACTCAGGGAACAAGAGGTCCTGAAAGCAAACCCGATCAGGTTACTCAGCCCAGCCCCTGTAAAGGGCAGTGCAATTCCGCCTGGGGGAAAGACACTTGAGAATGACTACAACAGGCCCCTCTCCCAGAAGATCAACAAGAAATCCAGCCAGAACCAAGTTCACCAACCAAGGAGTGCAAATTCAATACCAAGGAGAGCAGCGGAATTCCAGAGGAAGAGAAAGCAAAGCACGGAACTCATGGCTTTCTCCCCATAATTCTTTAGTCTTGTAGTTAATTTAATTTTTTTCTCTTTTTCACTTTTTTTTCCTCTTCTTATGCTAATTTTTTAACCTTTACCCTTTCCTTTTTTAACTAGTTTATCTAATATATATATATTTTCTTTTTTATACTTTTTCTTTAGTCATTTTCTTTTTTTAAATTGCTTCTTTTCTTTCTTTCTGTCTTTTTTTTTTTTTTCTTTATGAACCTCTTTTTTCCCCTTTCTCCCCCCTCATGATTTGGGATCTCTTCTGATTTGGTTAAAGCATATTTTCCAGGGGTTGTTGCCACTCTTTTAGTATTTTACTTGCTCCTTCATATACTCTTATCTGGACAAAATGACAAGGCAGAAAAATTCACCACAAAAAAAAAAAAAAGAACAAGAGGCAGTACCGAAGGCTAGGGACCTAATCAATACAGACATTGGTAATATGTCAGATCTAGAGTTCAGAATGATGATTCTCAAGGTTCTAGCCGGGCTCGAAAAAGGCATGATAGATATGATAAGATATTAGAGGAAACCCTCTTGGGAGATATAAAACCCCTTTCTGGAGAAATAAAAGAACTAAAATCTAACCAAGTTGAAATCAAAAAAGCTATTAATGAGGTACAATAAAACATGGAGGCTCTCATTGCTAGGATAAGTGAGGCAGAAGAAAGAATTAGCAATATAGAAGACCAAATGACAGAGAATAAAGAAGCTGAGCAAAAGAGGGACAAACAGCTACTGGACGACAAGGGCAGAATTTAAGAGATAAGTGACACCATAAGATGAAACAACATTAGAATAATTGGGATTCCAGAAGAAGAAGAAAGAGAGAGGGGAGCAGAAGGTATATTGGAGAGAATTATTGGAGAGAATGTCCCCAATACGGCAAAGGGAACAAGCATCAAAATCCAGGAGGTGCAGAGAACCCCTCTCAAAATCAATAAGAATAGGTCCACACCCCATCACCTAATAGTAAAATTTACAAGTCTTAGTGACAAAGAGAATATCCTGAAAGCAGCCTGGGAAAAGAAGTCTGTAACATACAATGGTAAAAATATTAGACTGGCAGCAGACTTATCCATAGAGACCTGGCAGGCCAGAAAGAACTGGCATGATATATTCAGAGCACTAAATGAGAAAAACGTGCAGCCCAGAATACTATATCCAGCTAGGCTATCATTGAAAATAGAAGGAGAGATTAAAAGTTTCCAGGACAAACAAAAACTGAAAGAATTTGCAAACACCAAACCAGCTCTACAGGAAATCTTGAAAGGGGTCCTCTAAGCAAAGAGAGAGCCTACAAGTAGTAGATCAGAAAGGAACAGAGACAATATACAGTAACAGTCACCTTACCGGCAATAAAATGGCACTAAATTCATATCTCTCAATAGTTACCCTGAATGTTAATGGGCTAAATGCCCCAATCAAAATACACAGGGTATCAGAATGGATAAAAAACAATACCCATTTATATGTTGCCTACAAAAAACTCATTTTAAACCCAAAGACACCTCCAGATTTAAAATGAGGGGGTGGTGGCTCCATAGCTCAGGGGTTAGAGCACTGGTCTTGTAAAATGAGGGGGTGGAAAAGAATTTACCATGCTAATGGACATCAGAAGAAAGCAGGAGTGGCCATCCTTATATCAGATCAATTAGATTTTAAGCCAAAGACTATAATAAGCGATGAGGAAGGACACTATATCATACTCAAAGGATTTGTCCAACAAGAAGATCTAACAATTTAAAATATCTATGCCCCCAATGTGGGAGCAGCCAACTATATAAACCAATTAATAACAAAGTCAAAGAAAAACATCAACAATAATAGTAGGGGACTTTAACACTCCCCTCACTGAAATGGACAGATCATCCAAGCAAAAGATCAGCAAGGAAATAAATGACTTAAATGAAACACTGGACCAGATGGACATGATAGATATATTCAGAACATTTCATCCCAAAGCAACAGAATACACATTCTTCTCTAGTGCATATGGAACATTCTCCAGAATGGATCACATCCTCAGTCCTAAATCAGGTCTCAGCCAGTATCAAAAGATTGGGATCATTCTTTGCATATTTTCAGACCACAATGCTCTGAAGCTAGAACTCAATCACAAGAGGAAATAAGGAAAGAACCCAAATACATGGAGAAAAAAACAGCATCCTTCCAAAGAATGAATGGGTCAACCAGGAAATTAAAGAAGAATTGAAAAAATTCATGGAAACAAAAGATAATGAAAACACAACGGTTCAAAATCTGTTGGACACAACAAAGGCAGTCCTGAGAGGAAAATATATAGCGGTACAAGCCTTTCTCAAGAAACAAGAAAGGTCTCAGGTACACAACGTAACCCTACACGTAAAGGAGCTGGAGAAAGAACAAGAAAGAAACCCTAAGCCCAGCAGGAGAAGAGAAATCATAAAGATCAGAGCAGAAATCAATGAAATAGAAACCAAAAAAACAATAGAACAAATCTACGAAACTAGGAGCTGATTCTTTGAAAGAATTAATAAGATTGATAAACCCCTGGCCAGACTTATCAAAAAGCAAAGAGAAAGGACCCAAATAAATAAAATCATGAAGGAAAGAGGAGAGATCACAACTAACACCAAAGAAATACAAACAATTATAAGAACATACTATGAGCAATTCTACGCCCATAAATTTGACAATCTGGAAGATTGGATGCATTCCTAAAGACATATTAACTATCACAACTGAACCAGGAAGAAATAGAAAGCCTGAACAGACCCATAACCAGTAAGGAGATACACAGTCATCAAAAAATCTCCAAACAAACAAAAGCCTAGTGCCAGACGGCTTCCAGGGGGAAATCTACCAAACATTTAAATAAGAACTAATTCCTATTCTGAAACAGTTCCAAGAAATAGAAATGGAAGGAAAACTTCCCAACTCTTTTTATGAGGCCAGCATCACCTTGATCCCAAAACCAGACAAGGATTCCATCAAAAAAGAGAGCTATAGACCAATATCCTTGATGAACACAGATGCAAAAATTCTCACCAAAATACTAGCCAGTAGGATTCAACAGTACATTAAAAGGATCATTCACCACAACCAAGTGGGATTTATTCCAGGGATGCAAGGTGGGTTCAACATACACAAATCAATCAATGTGATACAATACATTAATAAAAGAAAGAACAAGAACCATATGATACTCTAAATAGATGCTGAAAAAGCATTTGACAAAGTACAGCATCCCTTCCTGATCAAAACTCTTCAAAGTGTAAGGATAGAGGGCACATAACTCAATATTATCAAAGCCATCTATGAAAAACCCACCGCAAATATCATTCTCAATGGAGAAAAACTGAAAGCTTTTCCGCTAAGGTCAGGAACACAGCAGGGATGTCCATTATCACCACTGCTATTCAACATAGTACTAGAAGTCCTAGCCTCAGCAGTCAGACAACAAAAGGAAATTAAAGGCATCCAAATCGGCAAAGAAGAAGTCAAACTATCACTCTTTGCAGATGATATGATACTATATGTGGAAAACCCAAAAGGCTCCACTCCAAAACTGCTAGAACTTGTACAGGAATTCAGTAAAGTGTCAGGATATAAAGTCAATGCACAGAAATCAGTTGCATTTCTTTACACTAACAACAAGACAGAAGAAAGAGAAATTAAGGAGTCAGTCCCATGTACAGTTGCACCCAAAACCATAAGATACCTAGGAATAAACCTAGCCAAAGAGGCAAAGAATCTATACTCAGAAAACTATAAAGTGCTCAAGAAAGAAATTGAGGAAGACACAAAGAAATGGAAAAATGTTCCATGCTCCTGGATTGGATTGTGAAAATGTCTATGCTACCTAAAACAATCTACACATTTAATGCAATTCCTATCAAAGTACCATCCATTTTTTTTCAAAGAAATGGAACAAATAAATCTAAAATTTATATGGAACCAGAAAAGACCTCAAATAGCCAAAGGAATATTGAAAAAGAAAGCCAAAGTTAGTGGCATCACAATTCCAGACTTCAACCTCTATAACAAAGCTGTCATCATCAAGACAGTATGGTACTGGCACAAAAACAAACATGTAGATCAATGGAACAGAAGAGAGAGCCCATAAATTGACTCTCAATTCTATGGTCAACTAATCTTCGACAAAGCAAGAAAGAATGTCCAATGGAAAAAAGACAGCATCTTCAATAAATGGTGTTGGGAAAATTGGACAGCCACATGCAGAAAAATGAAATTGGACCATTTCCTTACACCACACACGAAAATAGACTCAAAATGGATGAAGGACCTCAGTGTGAGAAAGGAATCTATCAAAATCCTTGAGTAAAACACAGGCAGCAACCTCTTCCACCTCAGCCACAGCAACATCTTCCTAGGAACATCGCCAAAGGCAAGGGAAACAAGGGCAAAAATGAAATATTGGGATTTTATCAAGATCAAAAGATTTTGCACAGCAAAGGAAACAGTTAACAAACCAAAAGACAACTGACAGAATGGTAGAAGATATTTGCAAATGACATATCAGATAAAGGGCTAGTATCCAAAATCTATAAAGAACTTAGCAAACTCAACACCCAAAGAACAAATAATCAATCAAGAAATGGGCAGGAGACATGAACAGACATTTCTGTAAAGAAGACATCCAGATGGCCAACAGACACATGAAAAAGTGCTCTACATCACTTGGCATCAGGGAAATACAAATCAAAACCACAATGAGATATCACCCCACACCAGTCAGAATGGCTAAAATTAACAAGTCAGGAAATGAGTTGGAAAGAACTTAGATGTCCACTAATAGATGAATAGATAAAGAAGATGTGGTATATATACACATTCGAATACTATGCAGCCATAAAATGAAATCTTTGTGACAAGGTGGATGGAACTAGAGGGCATCATGCTTAGCGAAATAAGTCAAGTGGAGAAAGACAACTATCATATGATCTCCCTGATATGATGAAGGAGAAGTGGAGATGCAACATGGGGTGTTAAGGGGGTAGGAGAAGAATAAATGAAACAAGATAGGATTGGGAGGGACACAAAGCATAAGTGACTCTTAATCTCACAAAACAAACTGAGGGTTGCTGGGGGGAGGGTGGTTGGGAGAAGGTGGTGGGGTTATGGACATTGGGGAGGGTATGTGCTATGGTAAGTGCTGTGAAGTATGTAAACCTGGCGATTCACAGACCTGTACCCCTGGGGATAAAAATATATTATATGTTTATAAAAAAAATTAAAAATTAAAAAAAGTAGAAATTTCAATATGTAGCCCTTTTATTTGTTTTAGTTCTAGATAGGTTGTATGTTCCTTTAAACATATTCTGTGTTCCATTTTTTCTCTCTCATGTCATTAGAAGTCTGTTTTAAATATTCAGAATTTATGAGTTTTTAAAAAAAATTTTTTTTCTATTTTAATTGCATCATAGGTCAGAAAATATCATCTCTATGATATCATTTCTTAGCTATTTATTGAAACTATTTATAGCTTAATATGGGGTCAATTTTTGTACTATTTCATGTTTGGAAAAAAATGTGTATTTTAGTTTTAGAGTACAGGCTTCCATGTATAGCTGTTATCTTACTAGTTGTGTTACCTTCCTATCTTTATGGTCTTCCTGATGTTGTGGGCTATTTGGTAGACCAGTCAATGGTGATGTTAACACACACATCACTATGATTATTGATTCCACGATTTCCTTATAATTTATTCATTATTTCAGGGTTGTGGTATTTATGAGTATACAGCATCAGAATTATTATTAGTATTCATGCCAACTTCCTAGAGAATTCTTCTTTTATCTTGTATTTGGGCCTTCATTTTCATTTCTAAATAATGCTTTTTGCCTTAAGATCTGTTAGATTTGTTTTACCTTTCTCTTGCTTGTTGTATTAGTCAAGGTTCTCCAGAGAAACAACCAATAGAGAGAGAGAGAGAGAAAGAGAGCATTATGCCAGATTTTTGTATCTGTGTATATGGAAAAAGAGATTTTTTTAAGGAATTGGCTCATGGAATTGTGAAGGCTTAGTGGGTCCCCAGATCTGCTCAGTAGGCTTGGAGACCCAGGGCAGAATTGCAGTTCAAATCCAAATCCAAAGGCTGTCTGCTGGCATAATTCCCTTCTTCTTTGGCTGGGGGTGGGGGGTGGGGGCGGTGGAGGGGTTGTCAGCCTTTCTCTATTGAGGCCTTCAACTGATTAGATGAGGCCTATACGCATTATGGAGGTAACCTACTTCATACTGATTTAAAGGTTAATCTCATCCAAAAAATGCTTTCAAAGAAATATATGGAATAAATTGTGTTTGGCAAAATATTTGGGTGCTGTGGCCTAGCTAAGTTGAAACATAAAATTAACTGTCACTCTTGTTATTTCGTTTTCCATCTTTTTACTCTCAGCCATGCTCTGCTTTTATGCATCAGGTTAGCTTTTGTTGTTGGTATTGTCTGATCTGACAGTCTCTGTCTTTTAACTGGTCCATTTATTCCATTTGCATTTATTGTGATCCTATATGGAGTTAGCTTTTTTCTATCATTTTGTGTATTTCTGACTTGTCCCCCTTCTGTTTTCTCCTGGCTTCTAATAATAAATTGATTGCAATGTAAATAGATACATACCTTTTTTCCCTGTTCTATTGGTTTGAAAGGTATATCTTCTTTCTCTTCTATTTAGCAATTATCTTTGAGAAGTTAACAAGTATCACTGACTTAACAAAGTCTAAAATCAGTGCTGCTAAAAATTGTGAACCACAGATTGGTGCCAGTCCAAGAAATTTTTTTTTTTTTTTTTTTTTTTTGCGATTAGTTTATAGATTAAGTTTCTGTAGCATGTAAGGACAGAAAGTGAGACCTTGAATAAGTATGAGAAAGGAACTTGAAATTCAAGTTTTTGGTTACCAAAATAGCATGTTCGGTGGCAGCCACACTAGCAAACAGCCCCCAGGTTTTAATTTCTTCCTTGTGTTTTCTTGCCGGGGATTTCCCTTGTTTCCTTGCTACTCAGCTAGATAGTTAAGGAAATGTGTGTTCTATTTTATCAGCCCATCTAGGCTTTTATAGTGTGAGAGTTTCTAGTCTATCCAGGCCTTAATGTTATATGGTCTGAAATAGAAGTCTCTCACAATGCATCTTTTTTTTTTTTTCACAATACATCTTTATCATCAGAAATAATATTGATGCATTTTCATTTAAAAGAGAAAAAAAAGCACTTGTCTTTACAAAGGGCTGGAGTTTCCTTTCCCAGGGTATAAATCTTCCCCCTCCAGGCCTGACCGTCATTTTGGTAGTCCAGTGTGTGCACCTATCTCCATAAAAAGGGAAAGTTTCCTACCTTACAACTCTTGGCAGGAAAGAAAGACTGTCTCTAATGATAATACTATGCACTTGCTATTCCAGGCTCCTTTGAAGCTGAGCCACAGACAGTTGATTTCAGCTCTTGGTGTCGGATGCCCCTATTGCAAAGTCTAACGTTGGAGCTAATGACATAAGCAAGGGATGGTGAGTTTGCTCTCTGGAGAAGTGACAGGATCTCACTTTGCCAGATTGACTTCCTGGCAATTGGGAGCAGAAGTAGGATGGCTCCCAGTCATGACTATAGTATGATGGGCTTCCCAGTCAGAAGGGCCCTAGTGCAAGCTGGAGTACCTTGTACCAGAGGCAGTGATTGGTGTGGAGTTTGTCCCTGGAAGCTTAGCCTCAAATTTTTCAGCTCCCCCCAAAATTATGAGCCACCAATATCTTTCTCAGTTTGGATGATCCAGGGTTGATCTCTGCAGCTTGCTACTAAAAACTAAGAACCCAAGTGTTAAATTTATCTATGCTAAGTTTCTGATTCCACGGAGCCAACATTTCTATGTTCTCTCGAAGAAGGAATCACCTGGCAGATTTTTCACCATCTTACATGGGATGCTGAGTACCCTCCCTACTGCAATTTTCCAAACCTTCTATGTGTCCTTTCCTTCAGTATCCACGTATAAGTGGTAACAATCATTTGGCATGAATATAGGCTCTCTAGTCCTTTTGCAGGAGATCTTTGAACACCTCCTCATTGTCCTCTCTCACTGTACACTCTACCATGTGTCTCCCAGATTTAATTGTGGGCTCTTCTACTGGCTGCTGCCCTCTCCAACGTGCCTTAGCTCAGATCACAGGGATATCCACAGGGCCTGCTACCTAAGATGGCCCTGAGATACAGACTTGAGCAGAAGACAGACTTATGGCCGGGTTCTTAAAGATCACATTGCCTGGCCCAGAGAACCCTCCCTCATCTCAGAGAACACAGTGGCTAGATTGGGTGAAGACTCACTTCTATTAGTTGAATCATCAGAAGTCAGTTGTCTGTATTTCACTGTGTGGAGAAGTATATTCAGGAGAAGTCGATCAAACTGAGACCTCACTCACCTCACTGGCTCTACAGAGACAGCTGCATCATTACTCTGAATGTGCTTGGCTAGAAGAGTGCTAGCACATTCCTGTGGTCACAGGATCTCCATGTTAATGGAGATTCTCTCCTTTTCTTGGGGAAGCAGAATTAACATTCTAGCATGAACTACAAATGCTAAATTGTTAATAGCCTCCCTAGAGTTACTTCTTGCTATGACACCTTCAATGATTTAATCCTGATTAAGCAGAGGAAAATATCTGTGTTGGATCCTGAACTAGAAGCTCTTTAAATGCTCCTCAAGAAGAAAATCTTTGTTCTCGAACCCTGGGAAGAAGACAACTCCAAGTAATTATGATCAGAGGCAGTTCTTTAATTTTTTTAAAAAGCATAATATCTAAATAATAATTATGATGTTTGTTCATTTGTATTTGATGTTTTATGAATTTTGAATAAGATGATTTTTTCTGACATAAATGCACAATTCTGTCTTCCAGTCTTTTGCTGCAGTCTTTTGCTGTTGCAATCTACTTCCTTTTAAGAAATATTTCCCTTATTCTTTAGTATCCTGAAACGTTATTATGCTTACATCAAATCAGGGAATAAATTATTTTGATTTTTAAATATTTAATCAAACTTGTTTATCTGAATTTGACAGCTATGGGGCCAAAGATAACTGCTCTGCTAGCACAGATCACTTGAAATGTTTGTGGTTCGCCATATTCCCCCAACAGACATTCATCGTGAATTTTTAATTTGGAATCAGAGCTCTTTCCCATTTCTCTTCACTTTAAGATGATCTGTTCGCTCTAAATAAAGACTGTTTGCAACTTAAAATCTGAACTTCTTGGAGAGTAATTGGAAGTAAATAAACATGGCTGCAACTGGGCAATATTCTAAATATTTCAAGAACTTTGAAAATAGTTAAAAGAAACAGATTCTTACAGCATGCTGAGTTTTCACAAAACGACCTCTTTTGATCACAGACTTGACTATCCAAAGAATAATCTTTCACAGCTTTGTTCTCATCAGCTTGCCATCCTTCCATCCTTTTGTATTCTTCCTTCAAAAGGCCACCAGATGTGTAAGAGCTGAGACAGTGGCATCCACGGTCATCCACGTCCTTTCTCCTTCTGGACCCCAGACATGCAAAAAGCTGTTTACTAACTTGCTTAAACAATTTCACTAAGTCTTGATGTGGATCTTTTTTTTCCTTCTACTCAATAATAAATTGAAGAAAACACTTTATCTCTGAGAGAAAAGTTAAACACATTTAAAAGTGATAGCTGGACTCTTTGACTATGTCTGTGCAAGTCTCTAGGAGCCAGACATTCTTTACGGTGCTTATATGTGTAAGAGTAACTTCCTGTGAGGTATGACAGGCCCACTTTCTTCACCCAAGAGCTCCAAATGATTCTCATTTTCCCATGTTCTTGCTCTGACTCTGACATCCTCGGTATGACCATTCATCACCAATTAGCACTGGGCTTCAGTGACCATCTTAAAGAGAAACTGCTCAATTTATTAATATCATAAAAATATTTTATTCATCAAGAGGCCAAGATGGCTTTAAAACCTTAAACTGAGTTTTACTGTTAGAAGATCAACATTAAATAACTCTTAGAGTTCCTTTTCCCAAGAGGTGTTCCATTCACCAGGGATTTAGACTTAATTTTTCACAGACAAGTATTTTGATAATCTACGAGTATTTGGATTGGGAAATCTTTCAATGATGACATCTGGCAGTGTGCATTCAGTGCCAACCAAATTCCTACCTTTGTGTTTGTGTTCTTTCCTGTTTCTTCCTTTGTATTAATAGATCCTTAAAATAAAGATACTTTCACTCAGATGCATTCCTTTGCAATGCTGTAAACATAGCCTGTTACTGTAGAAAATCTTGAGCAACCAACCATCCCACTCAGGGCTGAAGCTTGTACTAATGGAAAGTTAAGTAAACGGAGATTGGTTGAAGTCTTCTTCAGCTGGCTATATATACCATTAAATAAGTTAGTGCTCATGCATTATATCCATTCCTGGAGTATAACTTGGAGCCAATTAGAAGTTATCTTGTGGCCTGGGAAGACTCGGTCCATTGTATTCAACATTGTTATGTGGAAATGCACATTTCCCCTCATCTTGAAAGATTGAATAGCATTTCATTTAAACATGAAATAAAATGCCAGCTGGTTAAAAGAGAAAAAAAATGTAGTTAGTATAATATTCTTCACATCAGTGGTACCATCTCTGCAGGGTACTGCTTTCTCCCCGTCTCACTCAGATCTCGGTCTTGACTAACAAAGGCAGCCAGAGGTGTGGATGACCCCCGGGCAATAAATGATACAGAAATCACACCTTTTCATTTTGGAGTGAAATGCAACAGCATCTTCTCACCCTTTGTGTTCCATCCATGTGGCTGCACAGTCTTGGACAAGTCCCTGAGCTTGAGAAATTCTGTCACACCAAACCTCCTTTCATGATCCTCCTTCTCAATCTGAATTCAGCTACCTCCCTATCATGACTTTGGTTATTCGAGATCAGAAAGAAGCCCCAAAACCTGTGAAATGATTGAGATTTAATTATATTGGGTCCAGAAATTATTCAGTCTCCATTAATGGGATCTGAGCTCATGAACCTTCCTTTGGACTGATGTTCGTTCATTTAAAGTGTCCCGGCAGGGAGCCTGGGTGGCTCAATGGGTCATAAAGTGTCCCGGGGCTTCTAGCTTATCTATAATGTAATGGAGGCAGGGACGCCAGCTCTGGTGAAACACTGGTTTGTGGCAATATTAATAACATCTTGTCTTATTTTTTATGGCTCCATATTAACATGACCTTTCTAGGAGTTGGGGGTTTCATAATTGTGCTCTTCCTTATCTCTGATCCCAGGATCTAAAGTTAAGAGAAGGAAAAAAGTCAATTCAACAAATGCTTACCTACCAGACTTTATTCCAGGATCTGGGGATGTGTCAGCGAAGCAAAACAGACATAAATCCTCCTGTGGATTTTATATTCATTTATGGGGGGTGGGGGAGGTAGACAGGAAATAAGGGAATTATATGGTATATCAGAAAGTAACAAGTACTGGGGGAAATTAGCAAAAGAATGGGCAGATGAAGTATGATGGGTTCTGGCTACAATTGAGAGGTGACATTTGTGTAAAGCCTTGAAGGAGGTTGGGGAATGAGGTCTGTAGGTGTTTAGGACAAAAACTTTGCAGGCAGAGGAAGCAGCAAGTGCAAAGGCCCTGAGACAGGAATGTGCCTAACCTAGTCTAATGACAGCCAGACATGGCAGGTTCAAGGAACAGCATCAGGGCCATGTAGAGACGGGGGAGGAGAACAGTGGAAGGCTGAGGGCAGGTCACCTACTGCAGTACCAAGGACAAAGATAACAGTGGCTTGGCCCAGGGTACTGGCAGTGTGGGTGGTGAGAAGGGGTCATACTTTATATCTGCTGTGGAGACAAACCTGACAGATTTCCTGACAGACTGGATATAGGGCATGAGAGAGAAAAGGGAATCCAGAATGACTGCAGGAGGGGTTCCTGGGTATTTGTCTTCGGTTCAGGTCATGATCTCAGGGTCCTGGGATCGAGCCCCGTGTAGGGCTCCCTGCTCAGTGGGGAGTCCGCTTCTCCCTCTCCTCTGAACCTCCCCCTGTTCATGCTCTTGTGCACGCTGTCTCTCTCTCACATGAATAAATAAGAAACCTTAAATTATTTATTAAAAGGAATGACTTCAAGAAGAGTCAATTTTGAAGACAAGATTGGTGTTCAGTTGTTCCGTTCAATTTAAAACATGTTTAATTTGAGATGCTGACTAGATATGCAAGTCAATGTCCCAGGTATAATCTGACTTTTCCTTCCAGTCTTGGGATCAACCTGGTCTTGGCTAGGTTTGCACAAGGGCTAGGAAGCTTTTGGAATTTCCTTGCTGTTGCATTGGTATGATATGCTGAACATAAGGCCCAGTTTCTAGAGAATTAGCTATAACCCCTCCCCTTCATTTGCTATGCAAACCTACCAGAATGCAAGAAAGGGGACATAACGTTTCCAGTTAGAACTTGTTTCCTAGGAGGAGAAAATTAGCTCTCTTTTATAAACGGCAGTGCTTTAACTGCTATTAAACCCTCATCACTTGTATTGTGCCTGGAAGGGTTCTCCTAGTTAGAACCCACTTGATCCTTCTCACAGCCACCTGGGTGGGCTGTGCAAGTATATGGGAGGCTCACCAGGCCAATGTGGTGTACACTGTTAGGGTTTGATTAAGATAAAGCTTCTCCCAGTCCTGCTTGTGTCCTTTGGGAAGTGTTCCACATCCGCAGAATAATTTTAATACAGAAATCAGTGAAAACTAACTGTTGTCAGTTTATTGTTATCCCCTCAATATGGTTGTGTTGAATAATGCCCATTATAAATGCTCATTTAGAGGAAAGTTACACATAGCCAAATACCGAATCTGTTGCAATGAAGTTTCCTCCCCTGAAAACTCAGTTTTAGAAAAGCAGATAAATACCCACCAGTTTTCACAATTTAGAGCTGCTGTAAATGTTCCAGAAATAAATATCTGAGTCACATTTACCTCTCCCTGAGTTCTCTACATCTTCAAAATTTTATGCCAACCTCATTTATCCAGTGGTGTATAAATCAGACAGCTCTGTGGTTGCCCCAGGCTTTCATCCAGTCAAAGAAATGTAACCAAAGCTCTCATTTTTCAATTTTTCATCTACTAAATTTGTACCTCGCCAAAATAAATCCAGTACTGGCAAGTGTGTGATGAAACTGGTTGCCATCCCCTGATGGTGTCAGTGAGCACTCAGCCCCTCTGCCAAGTATCTCCTGACATTTTTCCAGAGCCATATTATTTGTAATGACCTTGACTCAATAATACTGTGCCTAAGCGCTTATCCTAAAGAAATCATTGGAAACATGGGAAATGTTATATGTGTTAAATTATTTATAGTTCAGAAATTGCAGTCAATCTAAAAATCCACCAACATGGGCATGATCAGGGAAATTATATTTTATTCCTTCAGTGAAATATTTTATGGTCATTAAAATTATTCTGATACTAATTAGCAATGTGAAAAAATATATGGGCTATTATAGTTGGAAGTAAAGCAACACAAAAATAATATGCTCACTGGGGTTACGAATTACTCCTCTTATGCAAAGGATCACAGAACATAAGACTCTCCCCATCCAAATTTCTGAGAGATCTCCAGTTATATCAACTAAATATTGCTACATTAACCAATCACCCTAAAACTTACAGATTTAAAACAAGAGCCCCTTTAATGGCTCACGATTCTGCAGGTCAGCCATTTAGGCTGCTGGCCATTCTTTTACTGGTCTTGACTGGGCTATCTCATGTATCCTTGGTCAGCTGCAGATCAGGTAGGTAGCTATCTCAAATACCTGGGGTTTTTACTGGGCCAGTTCTGCCCCATATGGCCTCTCATTCTCCAGCAGGTGAGGCCAGGCTTCTTCTCATAGATAGAGGTCCAGAGGGAGAATGGAAGTGTACAGAGCCCCTTAGGTCCTAGGCCTGGAACTCATATGTCACCTCCTGCAAGCCAAAGCAAGTCACAAGGCCAGCCCAGATTCAAAGGTGGGAAATAGGGTCCACCTTTTGATAGGAGGAGCTTTGAGACCACATAGTTAAAGGTGTGGATATAGAGAGGAAAATAATTGCAGCCATTTTTGAGAATATTCTGCCCTACCATCTCACTGTATTGTTGAGGTTCCTTATAGTTGTTAGTGATTTTTCCAGAGTTTGGGTATTCCAAACTGGTGCTTCACCCCAAGCTGAGCTCCATCCTGAACACTCCAGTATGCACCTCTTGGGGTTGGCCATAGTGTCCAATCTGGCTGCTCAGTCCTGTGTCAAACTGATTCTTAAGTATTTTGAATGTCTCTTCCACTTGACCCTCTCTGATTGGAGGATCCCAAATATGCATGGGGGTTTACAACCTTTCCGGGGTTATGCCTCTTCTGATACATAGTTTAGAGAAAGAGAATGTAATTCTTTGGTTAATCTCCAACAACAGAGGGTGGAATGATGGTTGCTGGGACCATTATTTCTTTTTCTTTTTCCTTTCCTTTTCTCTTCTCTTTTGTTTTGCTTTTCTTTCCTTTTCTTTCTTTTTTTCTTCTTTATTTCTTTCTTTCAAGATTTATTTATTTATTTGAGAGTACATGAGGAGGAGGGATGGAGGGAGAGAAAACCTTAAGCTGACTTCACGCTGAGCATGGAACCCAATGTTGGGCTTGATCTCATGGCCCTGAGATCATGACCTGAGCTGGAATCAAGAGTCAGACACTTTAAAAACAACAACAACAAAAAAGATTTTATTTATTTATTTGACAGAGATCACAAGTAGGTAGAGAAGCAGACAGAGAGAGAGGGGGAAGCAGACTCCCCACTGAGCAGAGTTCCTGGTGTGGGACTCGATCCCAGGACCCTGAGATCATGACCTGAGCTGAAGGCAGAGACTTTAGCCCACTGAGCCACCCAAGCACCCCCAAGAGTCAGGCACTTAACCGACTGTGCCATTCAGACACCCCTGGGACACTATTTCTTATTTTTAGATGAAAATCTTGTTTCTTTTTTTTTTTTTTTTTTAAGGAGAAAAATGAAGATTACATGGGTGGCTCAGTCAGTTAAGCATCTGCCTCTGGCTCAGATCACAATCCCGGGGTCCTGGGATTGCATCCCATGTTGGGCTCCTTGCTCAGGAAGGAGCCTGCTTCTCTCTCTTCTGCCACTCCTCCTGCTTCTCTGTGTCAAATAAATAAATAAAATCCTAAAAACCAAAAAAAGGAGAAAAATGAGAATAGGAAAACTAAATATTCTTAAACAGCATGAATTCTGGTTAATTTGTTTATTTTAAAGACAGGAAAAAAACAGAACCATGAGCAGGGAGGAGTCAAGATGGTGGAGAAGTAGCAGGCTGAGACTACATCAGGTAGTAGGAGATAAGCTAGATAGCTTATAAAACCATTGCAAACACCTACAAATCCAACAGGAGATAGAAGAGAAGAAGAGCAACAATTTTAGAAACAGAAAATTGACCACTTTCTGAAATATAGTACTGGTGGAGAAGTGAATCCAAAGCAATGGGAAGATAGACCGCAGGGGGAGGGGCCGGCTCCCGGCAAGCGGCGGAGCACCGGAGCACAAAATCAGGACTTTTAAAAGCCTGCTCCACTGAGGTACATAGCTCCAGAGACTAAACCAGGGGGAAGCCGATGCGGTCAGTGTGGCCCCCGATCCGGCAGGGTCACAGAAGGATCGGGGGAGATTGAGTGTTGCAGAGCATACAGGTATTAGTGTGGGGAAGCCAGCTACAGAGACAGAGCCAAGGAGTGAGTTCTCAGGTCGGGGTTACCTTGAACCAGTTGCAGGCTGGGTGAGCTCGGAGCATGGCCCGATGCCAGGGAGATGGGAGTGATTGAGCACTTTTCTCTGAGGGCGCACTGAGGAGCGGGGCCCTGAGCTCTCAGCTCCTCTGGGCCAGAGGTTGGGAGACCGCCATTTTCATCCCTCTCCTCCTGAACTCTATGGAAAGCGCTCAGGGGACAATAGCTCCCCAAAGCAAACCCAAGCGGATTACTCAGCCCAGCCCCTGGTAAGGGCGGTGTAATTCCGCCTGGGGCAAAGACACTTGAGAATGACTACAACAGGCCCCTCCCCCAGAAGATCAACAAGAAATCCAGCCAGGACCAAGTTCACTTACCAAGAAAAACAGTGGAATTCCAGAGGAGGAGAAAGCAAAGCATGGAATTCATGGCTTTCTCCCACGATGCTTTAGTCTTGCAGTTAATTGTTTTTCTTCTGCTAATTTTTTTTTTTTACCTTTTACCCTTTCCTCTTTTAACATTTTTTAAACTACTTTATCTTAACAATATGTTTCATAAAAAAAATAATAATCTTTTTTGAACCTTCATTATTATAGTCATATTTTATCCTACATTGTATCTAACTTTATTTTTTGTATACACATAGGGTTTTTTCTTCTAAAAAATTTGGGGTACAACTTCTAACAGATCAAAATATATCTTAAATCTAGCTCTGGGTTTGTTCTAGTCTCCAGCCTGAGCAAATTCTCTCCACTTTCTTTTTCTTTATTCTCCCAACCAACCTACTTTATCAACTCCTTTTTTAGAAATTAAAAAAAAAATTATTTTCATTTTTATAGGCATATTCCATCCCTTCATTGTGTTTACCCTTATATATGTTGTTCATTCTTGGGGAGGTAGTTCTTCTAAGAGACCAAAATACTACCAAAATTAAGTGGGTGACCCTGTTGTAGTCACCAGTCTAATATATGTATATATATATATTTTTTTCTTTTTTATATTTTTCTTTATTTGTTTTCTTCTTTTAATTTTTTTTTTCTGAACTTCTTTTTATCCCCTTTCTCCCCTCCACCCCCTGATTTGGGGTCTCTTCTGATTTGGTTAAAGAGCATTTTCCTGGGGTCTTTGCCACCCTTTTAGTATTTTATTTGCTCCTTCATATATTGTTATCTGGAAAAAATGACAAGGCAGAAAAACTCACCCCAAAAAAAGAACAAGAGGCAGTACCGAAGGCTAGGTAATCAATACAGACATTGGTAATATGTCAGATCTAGTATTCAGAATGACGATTCTCAAGGTTCTAAGTGGGCTTGAAAAAGGCATGGAAGTTATTAGAGAAACCCTCTCTGGAGAGATAAAAGCCCTTTCTGGAGAAATAAAAGAACTAAAATCTAACCAAGTTGAAATTTAAAAAGCTGTTAATGAGGTGCAATCAAAAATGGAGGCTCTCACTGTTAGGATAAATGAGGCAGAAGAAAGAATTAGTGATATAGAAGACCAAATGACAGAAAATAAAGAAGCTGAGCAAAAGAGAGACAAACAACTACTGGACCATGAGGGGAGAATTCAAGAGATAAGTGACACCATAAGACGAAACAACATTAGAATAATTGGGATTCCAGAAGAAGAAGAAAGAGAGAGGGGAGCAGAAGGTATATTGGAGAGAATTATTGGAGAGAATTTCCCTAATATGGCAAAAGGAACAAGCATCAAAATCCAGGAGGTACAGAGAACCCCCCTCCAAATCAATAAGAATAGGTCCACACCCTGTCACCTCATAGTAAAATTTACAAGTCTTAGCGACAAAGAGAGAATCCTGAAAGCAGCCTAGGACAGGAAGTCTGTAACATACAATGGTAAAAATATTAGATTGGCAGTGGACTTATCCACAGAGACCTGGCAGGCCAGAAAGAACTGGCATGATATATTCAGAGCACTAAATGAGAAAAACATGCAGGCAAGAATACTATATCCAGCTAGGCTATCATTGAAAATAGAAGGAGAGAAAAAAAGTTTCCAGGATAAGCAAAAACTGAAAGAATTTGCAAACACCAAACCGGCTCTACAGGAAATATTGAAAGGGGTCCTCTAAGCAAAGAGAGAGCCTAAAAGTAGTAGATCAGAAAGGAACAGAGAAAATATATCTTAACAGTCACCTTACAGGCAATACAATGGCACTAAATTCATATCTCTCAATAGTTACCCTGAATGTAAATGGGCTAAATGCCCCAATCAAAAGACACAAGGTATCAGAATGGATAAAAAAACAAAACCCATCAATATGCTGCCTATAAGAAACTCATTTTAGACCCAGAGACACCTTTAGATTTAAAGTGTGGGTGTGGAAAACAATTTACCATGCTATTGGACACAGAAGAAAGTTGGGGTGGCAATCCTTAAATCAGGTCAATTAGGTTTTAAGCCAAAGACTATAATAAGCGAGGAGGAAGGATACTATATCATACTCAAATGGTCTGTCCAACAAGAAGACCTAACAATTTTAAATATCTATGCCCCTAACATGGGAGCAGCCAACTATATAAACCAATTAATAACAAAATCAAAGAAACACATAGACAATAATACAATAATAGTAGGGGACTTTAACACTCCCCTCACTGAATGGACAGATCATCCAAGCAAAAGAACAACAAGGAAATAAAGGCCTTAAATGACACACTGGACCAGATGGACATCACAGATATATTCAGAACATTCCATCCCAAAGCAACAGAATACACATTCTTCTCTAGTGCACATGGTACATTCTCCAGAATAGATCACATTATGGGTCATAAATCAGGTCTCAACCAGTATAAAAAGATTGGGATCACTCCCTGCATATTTTCAGACCACAATTCTCTGAAGCTACAACTCAGTCACAAGAAATTTGGAAAGAAACCAAATACTTGGTGACTAAACAGCATCCTTCTAAAGAATGAATGGGTCAACCAGGAAATTTAAAAAGAATTGAAAAAAATTGTGGAAACAATAATGAAAACACAACAGTTCAAAATCTGTGAGAAACAGCAAAGGCAGTCCTGAGAGGAAAATATATAGTGGTACAAGCCTTTCTCAAGAAACAAGAAAGGTCTCAGGTACACAACCTAACCCTAAAGGAGCTGGAGAAAGAACAAGAAAGAAACCCTAAACCCAGCAGGATAAGAGAAATCATAAAGATCAGAGCAGAAATCAATGAAATAGAAACAAACAAACAACAACAACAAAAAAAAAACAATAGAACAAATCAACGAAACTAGGAGCTGGTTCTTTGAAAGAATTAATAAGATTGATAACCCCCTGGCCAGATTTATCAAAAAGAAAAGAGAAAGGACCCAAATAAATAAAATCATGAAGGAAAGAGGAGAGATCACAACTAACACCAAGAAATACAATTATAAGAATACATACTATGAGCAACTCTATGCCAATAAATTTGACAATCTGGAAGAAATGGATGCATTCCTAGAGACATATAAACTACCAAAACTGAACCAGGAAGAAATAGAAAACCTGAACAGACCCATAACCAGTAAGGAGATTGAAACAGTCATCAAAAATCTCCAAACAAATAAAAGCCCAGGGCCAGATGGCTTCCCAGGGGAATTCTACCAAACATTTAAAGAATTCCTATTCTCCTGAAACAGTTCCAAAAAATAGAAATGGAAGGAAAACTTCCCAACTCTTTTTATGAGGCCAGCATCACCTCTATCCCAAAACCAGACAAGGATCCCATCAAAAAAAAGAATTACAGACCAATTTCCTTGATGCACACAGATGCAAAAATTCTCACCAAAATCTAGCTGATAGGATTCAGCAGTACATTAAAAGGATTATTCACCACGACCAAGTGGGATTTATTCCAGGGCTGCACGTTTGGTTTAACATCCGCAAATCAATCAATGTGATACAATACATTAATAAAATAAAGAACAAGAACCATATGATACTCTCAATAGATACTGAAAAAGTATTTGACAAAGTACAGCATCCCTTCCTGAACAAAACTCTTCAAAGTGTAGGGATAGAGGGCACATACCTCAATATCATCAAAGCTGTCTATGAAAAACCCACCGCAAATATCATTCTCAATGGAGAAAAACTGAAAGCTTTTCCGCTAAGGTCAGGAACACGACAGGGATGTCCATTATCACCATTGCTATTCAACATATTACTAGAAGTCCTAGCCTCAGCAGTCAGACAACAAAAGGAAATTAAAGGCATCCAAATCGGCAAAGAAGAAGTCAAACTATCACTCTTTGCAGATAATATGATACTATATGTGGAAAACCCAAAAGGCTCCACTCCAAAATTGCTAGAACTTGTACAGGAATTCAGTAATATAATAATAATAATTCAGGGGGCGCCTGGGTGGCTCAGAGGGTTAAGCCTCTGCCTTCGGCTCAGGTCATGATCTCAGGGTCCTGGGATCGAGTCCCACATCGGGCTCTCTCCTCAGCAGGGAGCCCTCTTCCTCCTCTCTCTCTCTCTGCCTGCCGCTCTACCTGCTTGTGATCTCTGTCAAATAAATAAATAAAATCTTTAAAAAATAATAATAATTCACGATATAAAGTCAATGTACAGAAATCAGTTGCATTTCTTTACACTAACAACAAGACAGAAGAAAGAGAAATTAAGGAGTCAGTCCCATGTACAGTTGCACCCAAAACCATAAGATACCTAGGAATAAACATAACCAAAGAGGCAAAGAATCTATACTCAGAAAACTATAAAGTGCTCAAGAAAGAAATTGAGGAAGACACAAAGAAATGGAAAAATGCTCCATGCTCCTGGATTGGAAGAACAAATATTGTGAAAATGTCTATGCTACCTAAAACAATCTACACATTTAATGCAATTCCTATCAAAGTACCATCCTTTTTTTTTCAAAGAAATGGAACAATTAATCCTAACATTTATATGGAACCAGAAAAGACCTCGAATAGCCAAAGGAATATTGAAAAAGAAAGCCAAAGTTGGTGGCATCACAATTCCGGACTTTAAACTCTATTACAAAGCTGTCATCATCAAGACAGTATGGTACTGGCACAAAAACTGACACATAGATCAATGGAATAGAATAGAGAGCCCAGAAATAGACCCTCAACTCCGTGGTCAACTAATCTTTGACAAAGCAGGAAAGAATATCCAATGGAGAAAAGACAGCCTCTTAAACAAATGGTGTTGGGATAATTGGACAGCCATGTGCAGAATAATGAAACTGGACTATTTCCATACACCACACACAAAAATAGACTCAAAATGGATGAAAGACCTCAGTGTGAGAAAGGAATCCATCAAAATCCTTGAGGAGAACACAGGCAGCAACCTCTTTCACCTCAGCCGCAGCAACTTCTTCCTAGGAACACTGCCAAAGGCAAGGGAAGCAAGGGCAAAAATGAACTATTGGGATTTCATCAAGATCAAAAGCTTTGCACAGCAAAGGAAACAGTTAACAATACCAAAAGACAACTGACAGAATGGGAGAAAATATTTGCAAATGACATATCAGATAAAGGGCTAGTATCCAAAATCTATAAAGAGCTTATCAGACTCAACACCCAAAGAACAAATAATCCAATCGAGAAGTGGGCAGAGAACACAAATAGACATTTCTGCAAAGAAGACATCCAGATGGCCTACAGACACATGAAAAAATACATCACTTGGCATCATGGAAATACATATCAAAACCACAATGAGATACCACCTCACACCAGTCAGAATGACTAAAATTAACAAGTCAGGAAATGGCAGATGCTGGTGAGGATGTGGAGAAAGGGGAACCCTCCTACACTGTTGGTGGGAATGCAAGCTGGTGCAACCACTCTCGAAAACAGCAGGGAGGATCCTCAAAAAGTTGAAAGTAGAGCTACACTAGGACCCAGCATTTGCACTACTGGGTATTTACCCTAAAGATACAAACGTAGTGACCCGAAGGGGCATGTGCACCTGAATGTTTATAGCAGCAATGTCCACAATAGCCAAACTATGGAAAGAACGTAGATGTCCATCAATAGATAGACATCTGGATAAATGTGAATGGATAAAGAACACGTGGTGTGTATATATATATATATATATATATATATATATATATATATATGTATATGTATATATCCATACACACACACACACACATACCATGGAATACTATGCAGCCATCAAAAGAAATGAAATCTTGCCATTTGTGATGACGTGGATGGAACTAGAGGGTATTATGCTTAGAGAAATAAGTCAATCAGAGAATGATGACTATCATATGATCTCCCTGATATGAGGAAGTGTAGATGCAACGTGGGGGGTTTTGGGAGTAGGAAAAGAATAAATGAAACAAGATGGAGTGGGAGGGAGACAAACCATAAGTGACTCTTAATCTCACAAAACAAACTGAGGGTTGCTGGGGGAGGGGGGAGGAAGAGGGTGGTGGGGTTATGGACATTGGGGAGGGTATGTGCTATGGTGAGTTCTGTGTGTGTAAACCTGGCGATTCACAGACCTGTACCCCTGGGGATAAAAATATATTATATGTTTATAAAAATTTTTTTTAATTAAAAAAAAAAACATGAGCATACAGATAATAATGGCATAGTATTGAAGTTACATGTCATTTTGGGAGAAGCCAATGCTTTTGTCTGTTGAATCCTGGTGTTCTTTCTCCTTATTGACAGAAAACCCAAAATAATTTTAGATTTTGGGAAGCCCAAATGCCAATTTTTAAAAGTGTTTTGATAGCTTTCTGGTTGGAGATTGTGCATTAGCCTTGTAAGCTAAATATTATTTTCTTTCTAGTGCATTTTGAACTGAATGTCAGTTATTGTGTGTGGTATATGATATGACTTGGGTGTGTGATTCTCCCACTCATTAGCAGAATCCAATGATAGAAGCAGTCTCTTCAGTGGAGATAGGCAGCTTTTCATCTACTGTAAACTCATAAGGCAAAGTGGCTGCCTAGTCAGCTGTTGACCACGGATGTGTTGATTTGTGTTAGACATTTGACCTACAGGTGCAAAAAGTAACATTACTGGGCAGGAGGCCGTCATTCATTTCCTTTGTCACTTGGGACACTGAGCTGATATGTATGCTCTTCTGCAATATGAGAGTGCGTCAGCCCATCCAAGGACTGCTGACAGCCTCCTCATCCTCAGCCTCTTACCGAGAGAGAGGCTGGGGTTGGCAAGGCCATTTGCTTTGGAAAGCATCACTGTGTTCCATTGGAAAAAATAAATCAAATCCATTAATAGTGGGAGTTTTTCTTTGGCTTCAGTTGATTTCAATGGCTCTTAACCTTTGAAACTTTAAAAGAGTGTTGCCCCTAGTCCCTGAGGATTCTGACTTGCTGAGTTTAGAGGGGCCTGGAAATCTCTGTGTTTCATAGCTGTAGAGGTAATTCTGACATGTGCTAAGGGTTGAGACCCTTCAGATTAGGTCTATGTTTTGAGGAAGAAGAGTCTGCCAATTCTTTAAACAGAGTTCATCATCAGCATCTTTTTGTCTTCTTCTTTGCCATTGCAATATGCTGAAAACCTCCCTGTGGCCTTTGTGCGTGTGATATCAGTCTCAAAATAAAAAAGCCGGACACTCCCTCCATTCTGTTTTCCAAACGTTTGTAGCAGGAAGAACCGCCCGCCCCCCCGCCACCGCCTTGCCCCTTGCAGGTGCCTGGCAGCAGGGACTGTGGAGAGGCAGGAGTTGGGGTTCCAGAAAGAATCTAGGCTCACAAAGCTTCTGTACAGGAAAATTAAATAGCAGATAAGTACTGACCATAAGCACAGCAGGTACTCTGAGAGGCCATGGGAGCGAGAGAAACTGCAGGAGACATTGGGTCTCTGAGAGGTAGGTGGGCTCAGATGGGGCTCTGTTTTCAGAGGTCTGAAAAGTCATAGGCAGCCTAGCCCCTACCCCTCCCTCCATCGACTTCCAGCCACAGGGACAGAGCCCTGAGCTCAGGCCCCTTGCTTTCCAGTTATTAGGCCTGGAGTTCCCTCTGCTCACCATGTTCTGCCCTTCCTCAGGATCCTTGTATGGCTGCTGCCTCTATAGTGTAGGCCTTGGCACAAATGTCACCCCTCACCAAAGGCCTTGGATGTCTCACTGATAATTCTTTTTCCATCAGCGGCTCTAAGAGATGGCAGCCTCCGCATGTGGTCCCCAGCTGCTGGACAGTTTCCCATGCCCACACCACAGGCAGGACTGGCCTTCCTGACTCCCAGCTTCAGTTGGGAAGCTCAGCCCTGGTTTGGCAAGTCTGGGGCCTGTGGCCTCCAGCATGCAGCAGGCTGGTGCTACAGCCTGTCCCCATGATGTCTACCCTGGTCAAGGTCCCCAGAGGCTGGGGTGCCTGGGTGGCTCAGTTAAGTGTCTGTCTTCTGCTCAGGTTATGATCCTGGGGTCTTAGGATTGAGCCCCTTACCTGCTTCTCCCTCTCCTCCCAGCTTGTGCTCTCTGGCTACCTCTGTCTCTCGCTCTCAAATAAATAAATAAAATCTTAAAAAAGAAAAAATATCCCCAGAGGTTTTGGCTTCCTACCTTGCTGTCCACTACTCTCTGGAGGTCCCTTTCTTTCAGACCAATTCAAGTGGGTTTCCTTGTCATTTGGGTCGTGTGCTGCCTGACATTTCAATGTGTTTGGAAAGTGGCGGGGGGGGGGGGACTTCTAACATTACTGTCCCTGTTCATATTTGTACTGAAGTCACATTATCCTTATAAAACAAATCTGATCACTTCCTTTCCTATAAAAAACTCTCATGATTTCTTCTACTGACAGAATAATGTACAAGCTCAGCATGACCCAGAAAGCCTGTTAACAGCTGGCCCCGTACACTCTCTGCACCTGCCTTTCAGCATCCTCCACGGCAAACCACAAAGGAGTCTGGGAATTGTAGTTTCCAAGGCTCCTGCCTAGAGGCAAGAGCTTAGAAGAGTAGTAGGGGTCCTGAATATCAAGAAATGATGTTCAGTATACATGTGCCATAGTCCTTGTCTACAGGGAACTCATGAACTAAAGGAGTCCAGATCATTCTGGGCAGGACCTGGAATATGCTTTGTAATGCTGCCCTTCAGTCACTCAACACCTAGGGTCCCTAAACCCCTCTCCAATGCAAGCCTACAGGCCACTGAGAGCACCACACAGCAAAAAAGGACTCACTGAAGAGTGGGAGCCAGCTGAAGATGACAGAAGCCTAGAAGGGAAGCACTATAACCTAAAGAGGAAGAGCAGAGCCTTTGAAGCCAGACTGGGAGGGTTCAAATCTCAGCTCCTCAACTCTCTGACTGGCTGAAAAGCACTTAAACCTCTGTCTCGATTTCTCCATCTGTTAAGTGGAGGTAGCAACAGTACCTTCCTTGTCCAGTTGTTGTAGGATTAAATGAGTGAATCCATGCAAAGCGATGGCACTTCATAAATCCTCAGTGAACTTAGCTGTCTTCATCATCCTTGGCATTGCTATCAACATCATCCCTGTGACATCGTACAGCCAAGATCTTATCAGATCTTACACCAAAATAAGGTTGCACTAAATGGAGAAGATGAGGGGCAGGTCCAGTTTCTGGTTAGACTGATTCGCTCCCTTCCTTGGACTTCCACCTCTAGCCCCAAGCTGTCGGTTCCTCTGTACAAGGAGGAGAGGTGGGATTCCTCCTGCTCTGTCAACCTGGGACCCTGCAGCCACCTCCAGACTGAGATTCTGTGGGATCTCAGAGGATACTGCTCAGGCTTTCATTCCATGAAAGTTCCCCTCAGCATAAAATGTTTGGGTCCAGGAGCCAAAATCATATTCAATTCACTTTATATTTTGTGGGTGTTTTCAGTAATGCTAAATTTCTGAGGGAGTTTTGTGACAGTATTTATGATTATCTTTAGTAGGCGTTGGGTCTAGGTGACTGTAAAATCTAATTAAGAATTCAGAGGATGGAGTCCCCTGCGGGGATTTAATCATTTCTTTCAGTCATGTTCGTGCACTGTGTCTTTTCCCTCTCCTACCTGGAACCATAAGCTTAGTAAATAGTATCCATGATTTTAAAATATTCAGTGCACTCAGATGTTCGTGTGATATCCCAAAATTAGGAACATCTTAAGTATGTGGCATATCATTGCCATAACAACAGCCATAATAGAACAGTTTAAATAGGTTAACTAAAAAAATTTAAATGTATGGGAGATGCAGCTACAATAGAAAAAACTAGAAAACCTCAGGAGTTGCCCAGCTGCTTTAGATGCTCCCCTAACAGCTCTTTCAACGGAGCTCCCTCCACATCCACACTGTGCTTGGTGCTGTGCATCCCTGACAGCCAGATGGGAATGCCTGCTCTGTTGTGAATAGGATCAAAGAGGGACTCATACGTTTGCCATCTTTGATCATCACACATCAAGACTAGGTTTTGACCATCACACATCAAGACTAGTTTGGAAACTGTGGCCATTCAAAAAATTACTTCCAGGAGGGTTTCTTCTCTGAGTAAGCATGGCCACTAGGCATGACCATGTTGGCTTTGGCAGGCCTCTGGCTGCTTATACACTGGGGTAGAATAAGGGTCTCTAAGCATGCTTAGGGTCATGTATTAGTTATCACTTATGTCATCAGCAAATTACAGAGTCCACCTCGTTTAAGCGGAAAGTAATCATGCTACATCTCCTACAAGGGAATCCAGTGGTACAGGAGATCCCAAGTCTCTGCCTACTCCTCATTGTCAAATTGCCCTCTTCCTTATATGAGCTGCTTTCTCAGACTGTGGCAGGCCATGGAGGGCAGTCCCAGACATCACACCAAGGCAGACCCTCCAAAAGGCCTCCAGGTCCTGCCCAGGTCTTGGAGAAGGAAGCCTTCTCAAGAAACTCCCAGCAGACTTCCCATAAACCAGCTTCCCATTGACCAGCTTCAGGTCAATGCCTTGGCTGGGTTTCTGTTTACCAGGATTGGCTCAGACTAGTTGGAAATGACCTCCAGGACTTGGGTGAAGCAAGCCACATGGAGAAGTACTTACCGAAATAAAATTGGGGTTCAGTTAAGAAGCAAAAAAGTGGGAGATGGAATTTTCAGGGCCACAGAGATATCTACTACATGCTGTATTTCATTTTTTGTTTATTTGTGAAATTACTTAAAGTTTAGTTTTTCCATAAAACTGTATACAAAGGAATGTAGAAGCAAACAATTTTAGGATAATTCTCCTCCTCATTGAAGAAATCACTATGATCCCTTTGGGTCTGCTCACACCCACCTTAGACTCAAAAAGATCTAGAAGCAACTCTGAAGACACTTAACCGGGTCACCTTACACACAGGCTCTTGGGATCAAGATCCAAAAGCAGTTTTAGCTCTAGTTTTAAAAAACCAGCTATTTAGACCCTGTCTTCAAATGTGCAGCCCTGGGCAGTAATAAGATTCACTGAACTAAATGTTATGAACACACATGATATTAACCTCAGTGTAGTACTTTCCAGAATGACTCTAGTTCCTATATTTGGACTCTGGCAAATATTGTCATCCGAGGTGGGTTTGAGGCTCTTAATTGTGGGGAGTGGTTGAGAGAAGAATGCTGCTTTCACAGACCCACATCTCTAGCCAGACAACATTTGAAAAGGGCTCAAACCCCTGGAGAGTTTCAGTGTTTCCGGGGTGAAGGGAGAAGCTAGAATGTGTCTTCTGTCAGTCACAGCTCCATGTCCTATCCTTTGCAGAGCTAAATTACACAACCAGATTTCACCCCACAGGGCCCCCATTTGATCTTATTTTGTTTCTGAGTTTTGGACCGAGAAAAAATAATATAAAGATAAGCATCATATTCCACTCACAGCCGAAACCCGTATCCCAGGGGCAAGAAAGAGGAAGCTGCCTTGTTTTTCTCTTCACATCATCTCAGTTCTTGAGCCAGCAGGAAACTATATCCTACTCAGCTGCTCGGTCTTATTTTCCTTCCTTCCACCAAGTTAAACAGGAACAACCTTCTTTCCTCCTGCTTATTAGAAGAACCAAGTCCCTGTTCCTTTGCTTAGACTTCCTCAACCTCCAGCCACACCTGCTTGGTGGCCTTCCTCGCCTCTGCTCTTGGACACCCTCCTTTTTGCCCCTACATTCAGCCCCCACCCTGATCTTCCCAGTCACTATGGAGATTTTGACCAGGTTCTGTCGAGAGTGTTTGGAGTCACACCAGGCACTCTGGTGCCTGGATGCACCAGGATGCACAGGGAGCACCAGCAAGGAGCTCTGGGGCCTTCAGCAGGGCCTCTGTTGTCTTCAGTGAGTGGTTTGCACAAAAAGTAGTGATCAGATGGATTTGCAGTGTCCTGGCACCGAGAAAGGCCTGGACTGGGCTTCTGGGCCCAGCAGTCATGCGGGCCTGGAGAAGCACAGCTCGGGGAGATGATACAGAGCAGATTGACCTCTGCCTTGGGGATAAATATCACTTGCAGGGGGAAGGTCTCTAAGATGAAGGCAAGAAGCAGGAAGGGATGGAGTGGAGAGAGAAGGCCTTAGCGTGGAAGAGAAAGATGGTACTCTACAGATTTGGCAAGAGCTTTGGCCCCAAATCTGTACTCCTGTGCTACTTCTGAGCATACTCTCAGAGCCTTCTTGTTTTGCCTGGTCACAACCTCCCTTTCTCCTTATGCAGGGCTGTAGTGGTAGCCTGAGGTGTTGCCTGGGCCCTGGTGGAGATATTCTACCTGTCTTTACCATGAGCCCTGCCTCCTCCTTCTGAAGGTCTGTACAGGCCTCAGGACTGCACCCAGGTGGACCCCCTGTTAGTTATCACAGCCTCAGCCTTCCAGCTGCCCTCACTCCCTCGTCTGCTTTCCCCCATGGCTTCTGGCAGCTTCGTAGCCTCTGAACTTAGGGTTGGGCAGATCCAAAAATGCAACCTCAGGTGACCATCAGAACAACTTTGTGCCAAATCCGGGCTCTTGTACTTGGTTCTTTGGCTCCAGAAAGTGGCCTCTCTGAGCCTCGCTCACCCCCTCTGAAAAACAGAGATGAAAATACTACCTGCATCAGAGACTTATGCCATGGATTCAGGAGGATAATATATGAAAGAGCTTCATAAACTGCCATGCACCGGTCTGTTGTCTTTTTAAAGGAAATTGTTATAGATCAATGCCTGCAGGTGCAGAGCCTTTCCTTTGGTGTGGCACAGCGACACTCCCAACAGAACACTGTCCTGGGAAACGTCTTCTTTCCCTCGATATTGACGAAATGAGTGCAGCTGTCAGGCGCTCTCTGGTTCAAATTTCAATCAATAATGAGAATATAGGGGGAACGATCTCTTCTCTAGCCTCTAAATTCTACTCTCTGGAGGCAGGCGGTGCTATCGCTTTCCGGATATCCGTGTGCACGTGGTGTATGCATAGACAAGGAAGGGCTAGATTTCCATTCTCCTCCCCCTCTACACAAGCAGTGGCTTTCTCCACAGACACCTTTCCCACTTCTACTTCGCTTGCTTCATCTTTCCCATTCAGTAGGTGGAAATGATATTTTACTCTGGTTATAATTTGTATTTTATAATACAAATTAAGTGTGATTAAGTGTGATTAAATGCAATTTGCTGTCCAAAAACCATGTGAGTTTCTTGTGAGATGTATTTTCATGTTTTGCCCTTTAGGTTTTTGGTTTGTTTGTTGTTTTTATTATTATTATTTGTTTTTGGTTTTGTTTTTTGTTTTCCCAGCTGATCTTATACTTCTTGATTTGTAGCTCTTTACCAGGGAAACGAGCCCTCTGTGATCCATGTCCCAACTGTTTTCCCAGCTTATGGTTTACCTCTTAATTCCATTCATACTGGTTTCCATGCAAACTGTGATTTTATGTAGTCACATTTGTGGAAAGAAAGAACAAAGACAAGGAGCTCTTGAGCTCTGAGGGCTGCCTCTCAGTGGGTCTCTCTTGAACCCTTATTCTTTTTCTGTCACCTGTTGTTAAGCCTTGACCTCCACTTTCAGCCAAGAGATGGGTACAAGGACTGGAGATTTGACTGGGATGGTCCCAAGCAGCAAGGGACCATCCAAAATGTTGAGTCTTAGGGCAAATGAAGAACACATCTGAGATCTGAAGGGACAGGCCTGCCCCAGAGAGTGGGCTTAAAGGTCCAGGTGACCAGAACACAAATCCTCAGAGCTCTGGGAAAGGAGTCTTTTGTTAAGTTGGGGTTAGATTGAGAGTGCCAAGCCTGTTTCATACTTCCTGTCATCTGACAACTACAGGAGAATGAGAGAATTAACCTAGTCAATGAGTTGGAACCCACACAGTTTGAGATCAGACCCTGAGCAGGTATCTGCCATTCATGGACACACCTTCTCTAATTCATTTTCTCCCGGAGACAATAAGCCAGGCCCTTGTGGATTAACCGTCATCTCTTCGGGTACATATTCTGTCATTGTGGAATCCTAGAACTGGAATGGGTAAGGGGCTGGTCCTTAGTCCTTTCTGCATTGATGTCCCTTCCTTAATACGGTATGGCAAAGCGCATGCGTGGTTGAAGACAGCTCACTACACCTTCCCTGCCGGGAGGATCGATGGCAGCAGCAGCTGGGTCAGTCTTGGTTAGAGTGACCGGAAGAGCCACACACATTTCTTGGGCACATGGCAGTACCCTAGATCCTTCTGATGACAGGAAAGTTTCTGAGCAAGTTCACCAGCAGCTGGGTTGTCCTCTCATGAGTGTTCATACATCTGATGGATGCACCAGCTTGTCTGGACTAGTAGCTCAGAGGTTTGGTCTGAGTGCCATTACTGAGTTTTCCCCACCCTTTATCATCTCTCCACCCTTTGGACATTCTCCTAAAGTCAGATTCTCATCTTTCTTTGAAAAGAATATTTCTCATAAGAAACGTTTTCTCCTTCTGCTAGACAGTCCTGGAACAAGAGAGGATGAACAAGAGGCTTTGATCTTGTAGGCATTCTTTTTAAGTTTGATCTTTTGATCCAATGTTTTGTTTTTACGTACTTAATGGTTTGCTTTAAAATCACCTAAATATGAGGTCAAGTAAGACAATACTTTCAAAAGCAAAACCCATACTGATGCTTTATTGTAACCCCTAACAAACTGCTGTTAAATTATCCTTTGCAACCAGCAAATTGTTTCTAACCAGGCAGGAGGTAAAGAGAACTTCCCAGGTCTCTTCTGTAACAGGGGATCACTAACTTCATGATTCCCAAAGCCCAGAGAGCAAATCACATATCAGTGCTCTGCTTTGTCTCATCACTGTTCTATGATTCTTTACAGGAAGTAATAGACAAATTACATCTTCTGGGGCATTCCCTAAACACCACAGGCTGTATACCATCATGCATGTCATTTTCATGAGGGCTATGGGAAGACCTGGCACAAACTACGTAGGCCCCATTGGACTGTGGGCCTCCGAGCTGGGCAGTGGAGGGTACAGATGCCTCAGGTGGTTTCACACACAATGTCAATGGACCAGGTACTGCATCTGGGTTGCCAGAGTTGGGGAGCTATGATCGCACCATCTTTTCCCTTCAGCTTTATCTCCCCTGCCACCATGTAGATAAAAGTCCTAGGCATTTGAGTCCATGAGATACAGGACACAGAGGACTCCAACAGATTGGAGCACAGACAGCTCTTTGGGACCTAATAGTCCTCACTGCCTGTTCAGGTTTCAGAAACCTATGTAAATGACTGCGAATCGAGCCTGGCAGAATTTGTATTCTGGCTCAGTACGGTTGTAATCGTGTATTCTAGGCCAAGGCCTATAATTAATTTGGCTATATCTGTGCCCAAATATTCTTACAAAGAAGAATTTGAGATTCTTTGGTTACTACCCATCTTTAAGGCCATGAGTCAGCCCTTTTATTTTTCTTAATGGTTTATGCCTTCTTAGGAAAATACTACTACTGTGAGTGAATATCAGTGTATTGTCAGCTGTCCATGTGGCTGTCCAATCTGAAAATAAACTGCAAACTAATGCATGTGCCCAAAAAAGGAAAAGTGAGGCACATCCCAGGTATCCAACAATAGAGAAATGGTTAGCTAAATTTTGAACATGAAAGCTTTACAAATTAGTACACGAGGACTAATGCTTCAGGACAGGATTGAGTAAGAGAGCACAGCCTGAAAGAAAACAAAACAAATAGGAAAAAACAAAACAAATAGAAAAAAATCATATATATATATACACACACACACACACACAAACACACACACACAATGGCTTTTTTAAGGCACTGGCCATAAAAGATAAAGATAGTGGTCCCTGAGAGTTCACAGGGAGATGAGTCCTATCATTTCCCCAGCTCAGGAGTCTGCAGGCCACAGTATGTGGAGGAGGGACTGAGCTGGAGCCAAGAGCTGAGAGTCCAGGGAGATCAGGGCAGCTAGAGTTCACAGGACACAGAAGTAGAGCAGAGAGGTCTGCATACAGAGGAACCTCAGAGACCTGTAGCTGGTCCCCCTTGAATATTCCACGGAGTACTGATCAATGCCTGTGTGTGAGGCCAGCAAAAGAACTATGCAAAAGGATTAAAGGGAACAGAACCCAGTACTCATAGCCAGAAATAGTGTTCCCACCAGTTTAACTGGAAAACCTCAAGATTCATGAGGCATAAAGTAGAATACGCAGGAAATGTCTATCCCCAGTAGCAGGGGATTACTAGCCCCAAATTGAGCAGTGTTATTGACCCTCACCACAAATCAAAAAAGTAAAACCCCAAATAATCAAAATGATTCCATTAATTCAGCTGCATCCCAATGCAAAACCCAAGAATATTTATGAGAATACAAAAATATTAAGCACCAGGATAAATTGCATAATATCTGGTATCAAAGATTACAAGGTGTACCAAGAAGAAGAAAGACACAATCCATCAAAACAAACCCAGAACTGACAAAGATGTTAGAATTATCAAATATATTAAAATTTGTTATTACTGTATTCTGCATACTTAAGATGTTAGCAGAGATGTAAATATATATATATATATACATATATGTGTGTGTGTATACATATGTATCTGAGAAGATATGAAATAGAACTTTTTAAAAATTTTTTAAATTTATTTTCAGTGTAACAGTATTCATTGTTTTTGCACCACACCCAGTGCTTGATGCAATCCATGCCCTCTCTAATACCCACCACCTGGTTCCCCCAACCTCCCACTCCCCCGCCCCTTCAAAACCCTCAGATTGTTTTTCAGAGTCCATAGTCTCTCATGGTTCACCTCCCCTTCCAATTTCCCTCAACTCCCTTCTCCTTTCCATCTCCCCTTGTCCTCCATGCTATTTGTTATGCTCCACAAATAAGTGAAACCATAGGATAATTGACTCTCTCTGCTTGACTTATGAAATAGAATTCTTAGATATGAAATATACATGGAAGGAAATCAACAGTAGATTAAATATTGAAGAAGAAGTGTTTACTAAGTTTGAACACATAGTTATGGACACTATCCAAAATGGGACACAGAAAAAAATAACAAAAAGAAAAAGATAAAGAACATCAGTGAAATTTTGGATAACTTCAAGTTGTCTAACATAAGTATCATTGGAGTCCCTGAAAAAAAGAGGGGGGAGCAGCAAAAATATTTGAAGAAAGAGTACTTGGAATTTTTCTAAATTTGGTGGAAGCAATAAACCCACAGATCCAACATGTTCAGCGAGCCCCAAGCACAAGAAACATGAAGAAAAAGTAAAGGCACATTACAAGAAGATTGCTCAAAACTAAAGATAAAGAAAAAAACCAGGTAGCCAGAGGAAAAACAAATATACAGAGAAACAGAGATGAGGATGACAGCCCATTTCTCTTTAGCAACAGTGCACGAGAGAAGACAATGAGGAAACACCTTTGAAGCAGTGAATGGAAAGCTGTCAACTTAGAATTCTATATCCAGCAAATAATATCTTTCAAAACTGAAGGGAAAAAAAAAAAAAGGACATTTTCAGATATACAAAAGCTGAAGGAATTCATTACCAGCAGACAGACCCACACTGTAGGAAGCCTTGCAGTTGGAAGGAAGAGGATGTCAGATTGAAATCTGTATCTACACAAAGGAATGAAGGTCATTAGAAGTGGTAATGATGTTTCTAGGAGCAGAATATGCAAATTCACAGTAGCTCCATTTGTAATAGCCCAAAGCTGGAAACAACCCAAATGCCCATCAGTAAGTGATCAGTAAAATACACTAGTATATCCATCCATACAATGGAGTACCACTCAGCTATAAAAAGGAATGAATTATTGATACATGTTACAACATGGATGAGTCTCAACATAATTATACTGAAAGTAGCTAGATAACATATACTGTCTGATTCCATCTACATAAAATTTTATGATATGCAAAAATAGTATATTTTGAAGACAGATCAGTGCTTTCCTGGAGGTGGAGATGGAACCAGAAAGGAGAAGGTAGAGACTACAAATAGGCATGAGGACACTGTGGGGATGGTGAATATTTTCACCATCTGGATTATGGTGTTGGTTTCATGTATGTATACAATTGTATGCATATGTATAATGTAGCAGATTGTATAATTTCTGTTTGTGTAGTTTATCATGTCAATTAAGCCTCAATAAAGCTGTGAAAAATGACTAATACATGAAGACAGAATGAAAAAAGTGAGAAGGAAATAGAAAAAGGACATAGAAAAACATTTTTAAAAGCACAATTTTAATTTCTTGAGGAATCTCCACACTGTTCTCCAAAGTGGCTGCACCAACTTGCATTCCCACCAACAGTGTAAGAGCATTCCCCTTTCTCCACATCCTCTCCAACACGTGTTTCCTGTCTTGCTAATTTTGGCCATTCTAACAGGTGTAAGATGGTATCTCAATGTGGTTTTAATTTTAATCTCCCTGATGGCTAGTGATGATGAACATTTTTCATGTGTCTGATAGCCATTTGTATGTCTTCACTGGAGAAGTGTCTGTTCATATCTTCTGCCCATTTTTTGATATGATTATCTGTTTTGTGTGTGTTGAGTTTGAGGAGGTCTTTATAGATCCTGGATATCAACCTTTTGTCTGTACTGTCATTTGCAAATATCTTCTCCCATTCTGTGGATTGCCTCTTTGTTTTCTTGACTGTTTCCTTTGCTGTGGAGAAGCTTTTGATCTTGATGAAGTCCCAAAAGTTCATTTTCGCTTTTGTTTCCTTTGCCTTTGGAGACATATATTGAAAGAAGTTGTTATGGCTGATATCAAAGAGGTTACTGCCGATGTTCTCTAGGATTCTGATGGATTCCTGTCTCATGTTGAGGTCTTTTATCCATTTTGAGTTTATCTTTGTGTACTTATTTGTGGGGCATAACAAATAACATGGAGGACATGGGGAGATGGAGAGGAGAAGGGAGCTGAGGGAAATTGGAAGGGGAGGTGAACCCTGAGAGACTATGGACTCTGAAAAACAACCTATGGATTTTGAAGGGGCAGGGGGTGGGAGGTTGGGGGAACCAGGTCATGGGTATTGGGGAGGGCATGTATTTCATGGAGCACTGGGTGTGGTGCAAAAACAATGAATACTATTACGCTGAAAAGAAATTGTAAAAAAAATAATTTAAAAAAAAAGCACAATTTTAGAAGCCCTGTATCAACTAAGTAAAAACTACAAGTGATATAGATGGTTAAAAAGAAGTAATTTAAAGATGTCATGTTTAGAAAAAGAGTTATTATAATAATTTTTGCTACTTGTTTTAATACACAAAATGAATAAATAGACAATGCACTTTATTCTCAGATTTTGTCATTTTATGGATTTGAGTTTCAGTATTGCTTATTTAAGCTTTTTAATAGATTCCTTAGGAATGTAACCTTTCTTTGCCACAATCTCTTCATATATGAAATGAGAACATTAACAGGTTTTAATTCTTAGGAGCTCTGATAAGCTAATTCATCTCTAAGTACCTGGAACAGTACCTGGCCCATAGTAAGCATTTAGGGCACTAACGTTAGCAGGACCAGCTGCTAATATAACATGGTCTCACATCTGCCTTGGATCCAAGCATGAAAGGCAGAGGTTGAACTCTGGAGTGGTGCTGATCCCTCCCTATTTCAGAGAAAAACAACAAAAGCAAAAAAAGAGATCTAGAAGAAGGGAAAGATCTTTGTACTTCCTAACTCTGATACGGAGACCCAAGGACAGTGCAGAGTGATCCATTGAGTCTCCTGGGCAGAGGAGAGGGCAAATATGGATGTGGAGTCAGTTGGGCTTGCTTTAAGGTCATGGACCCTCAACTGGGTAGAGTGAGTACCTAACCTGGATGTCTAGCCCTGGCCCTGGGACCCTCTCTTGGTTGGTCGTTTATATCCTCCCCAATCTGAATGTGTCCATCCTTCCTTCTTGTCTCTGAACTCTGGGCCCCCTATTTGAGCAGGTGGTTTTTATTATATATTACAGATCATTTTTTCTCTGAATGATGCTCTATCTCTTGGTTTCTGACTTGAGCTAACAACCTTGCCTGTCATTGCCCTAGGCTGCTTACATGATGTGTCTATGTGTGTTGTTTTTTCTAATATATACATATATATTCCAACTAATCCAGAAAACAATCTGTAATTTTCACACATAACAGTTCATGCTAGTAAAAATAGTATTTTCATTGTATCCTCAAACTGAAGGTTTAGTTATACAAAGTATCAAGAGTGGAAAAAAATGAGCTGCCAGAGAGTCAAGGACTTTCCCCAGCACCCTTTCAACTACAGTTATGTTCAAGTACTTTATTGTACACTTCTCTTAAAAGAATAAATTCAGTAATTTAATTTTATAGGAAACTGTAAAACCAAATGTTTTATCATTCGAGTAACTTTAAGAGACATGGAGATTGTACTGTTTAAAGGAATCCTATGAAGGTCCATTAAGTAGATAATCTGCATAAGGATTTGTTTTTCATAAAGTTGCATTTCGTTAAAATAGTCCCAGAATTCCTATGATTTTAACTCATGTTTCAATGTCATGAACCAAAGCATCTCATCAAGGTAGCAACTGAATCATGGTACCATTTTGTTGTGGGGTAAAATGGGTTATAGCCTCGTAATATCCCTAATTAAGGGAACTTTTGGACCATACTACATTTTCCTGAAGCCACCTCATCCATGTGCTGGAAGACTGTGCATTTGCACAGGACCATCATTTCCTAGAACTCACTTATGTATGGTAGGCCCAGTGTCTGTTTCTAGGATTTTCTATAAAAGGGCATGTTGGGTAACATGTAATATTTCCAGTCTGTGACCTTTATTCTTTTCAGGGATTTGCATTGAAATTATTAGTGAAGCTAATGGAGGAGGATGAAATTTTCCATTTCTAATGGTTATCTTGGAATGATGATTGAGTAATTATACTCTAAATACAAAATAAGGGTGTTGTGCTCATCACACTTTAATTCTTCCAGAGTTCCGATCTGTTCTAAAACTCTTACAGAACGAATTTCAGATGAGTGTGATAAAGCTTGCTTTAAACTTTCACTCCCGTGGGTCACGTGGGAAAAAAGAACTAGCTCGTGATAGTTGAGTGCCAGTTTGGCCTGGATAGAAACTATCTCCCCTAGGTTGGTTGAGTCCATGGAACTGGTGAGCACTTTGGTCCACAGAGCAGTGGGAGGGCTAGCCCAAGAGCCGTGTTACAGGTGATGCTCCTTCAGTGGCTCTAAAGCATCTCTCTGTGAACACTACTTTCTAGAGCCATGTGCAGGGATAGTGGAACATGGGGGCCTTCCAGGATGCTCTACCAGGACCTCTAAGCCTTGGGAAGCTCAGAAGGGCCCTGTAGCACAAGTTCATCCTGGGGTGGGATATATACTGTGATGGTCACAGCCCCACAGACCCCAGAAGGAAGACTATCGTGCATTGGACAAAGGCTAGTCCACGACTTAACCTCATGCAGAAAACAACAGGGCAGGAGGAGCTAGCCTTCTGAATTGCCCCAGACATCCTAGTACAGCATGAGAAGGTGACAACATATCCTGCCCGAGCAAGGATCTGGTGGCTAACCCAGGGCTTGTCAACCTCAGTGCTATTGACATTGGAGTCAGATAATCCTCTGTTGCAGGGCTATTCTGTGCTTCTAAGATGTGGAGCAGTACCTCCCCTTTACCCAACGTTTGCCAGTAGCACATCCCCTTACCCCCAGCTGTGACAACGAGAAATGTCTCCCGACATGGCTAAATGTCCTCTGGGGGACAGAACTCCCCCCTTTTTTAATTTTTATTTTATTTTTTAAATTAACATATGATATATTATTTGTTTCAGGGGTACAGATCTGTGATTCATTAGTCTTAGCGCTCACCATAGCACATACCTTCCCCAATGTCCATCACCCAACCACCCTCTCCCTCCCACCCTCCTTGCCTCCAGCAACCCTCAGTTTGTTTCTTGAGTTTTAAAGTCTCTTATGGTTTGTCTCCCTCTCTGCTTTTATCTTGTTTCATTTTTCCCTCCCTTCCCCTATGATCCTCTCTCTTGTTTCTCAAATTCCTCATATCAGAGAGATCATATGATACTTGTCTTTCTCTGACTGACTTATTTTGCTTTGCATAATACCCTCTAGTTTCATCCAGGTCGTTGCAAATGGCAAGATTTCAGGTTCTTTGATGGCTGAGTAATATTCCATTGTATACATATACTACATCTTTATCCATTTATCTGTTGATGGACATCTGGGCTCTTTCCATAGTTTGGCTATTGTAGACATCGGAGCACCCCCCCCCCCCTTTGAGAAACATGAATGTGGAGTAATAGGCTGCATTGTGAAGCCAGTGGATCATCCACAGTCACAGCTCGACACCTACTTGGCAGGCCATTTGGATCTCATAGACCTCACAACTCACACTCCTGACTTGGCCTCTTCATTTTCTCTCAGTGCCACTTGATGACTGAGACCGAGGGTCCTGAGTGGAGGAGACCTCGTTACCCACTTTTCCTCTCAAGATGGCAGTTCCCTCCTCTGGTAAATGAGAATAGCAGTAGGGCCCCTGCTCACTCTGAAGTCAGTTGGGGTAATGCATGTGAAGGCCTTCTCACTATAGCTCTTGTCACATTATGACCTAAATGTCTCACAGAGGTTACTATGTTGAAGTGCATTGGATTTTTGCCTTTTGCCTTCTGCTGTGTTCCTCATTTCGAGATAAGTGAACCTATCTGAAGGAAGTGTTTAGAGCCTCAAAACACCCCCTCCCAGCACACTTACACAAACACACACACACACACACACACACACACACACACACACACGCAGAGGATCAAATTCTCTACTTAAAAGCTGTCAGGCAGCCCCACCCTCCTGTAGGATCGCCCTTCCTCCATGTAGGTCAGTCCTGGGCAGAGTGCTTTTGAGGGACTAAGGGAGTAAGAGGGAGCTGTCAGGGGAAGACGTCACAGCACTGTAGTTAGAAGGAGGAATAGGAGAGCTCCCTGCCCTCTCTAGGGAAAGAAATCCTTTCCTCAGTCTATTCTCCTGCCTCTGTTTAGTGAAAACCTCCTAGGGATACTTTTGCCTTCGACCTGGGGCTCAAGAAGCACATGGAAATCATGTATGTGCCACCTTGTCTGAAAGCCCTGGCAGGTTTCCCCTTGGATAATGCTCTTAGGCTTCCAAGAGGCTTGACCTTGTACTGTGAACCATTAAGGACAATGCGGAAAAACAATGGTCTTGCCTGATTGTGGCCAGACCACCTATTCCCAAAGTTCTCCCATGGTGCCTGATCTGGGTGGAGATGGAGTCCCTGCTGGTTTCAGAGCTCTGAGACCTCAATACTGCAAGGTTCTTTTGGTGTCCCATTCTGGTCTACAAAGACATTTGAGCTGAGTCTGCAGTCAACCCAAAGCTTTTCTAGAGGCTCTGACTCACCCATCAGAGACTCCCTCGTACCAAAGCTCTGACATCCCTATTAAAGGGCTCCAGGTGGCCCAAAAGGGGGCCCTGAGTGATTGCCAAGTGGTAGCCACAACTTCCTTGATTCCAGGACCCTAAACCCGGTCCAGTCACCAGCAGCAGCCACGCTCCCCTTCGCCAGCTCCATGAGTTCCCCACAGAGATGAGGGAAAGAGGCCTGCAGAGGTGGGTCACCTCAGCCTGCCAGAGCCTTTTAGAGAGAAAGATTCAGGCTCTTTGATGTCACCCCGGAAGGCTCTGAGACTTTGCTTCAGTTAATTTTAATCCCAAGGCCAGTTTGACCCTTGTCCAGGAAGTTGTTTCCTGTGAATACCAATTCTGCTCAGCGCTGTGTAGATCACCAGGTTGACCTAGGGCTTCTCCTCGGGGTTTCCCAAGCCCACCCACACCCACCACAAATGGCTCCTTATTATGACCTAGCTGTGCATAATGGATGCTTCAGGGTCAGTCGACAGCTGACTTGCCTCTGAGGTCAGGACTTCACGACTCTCCTCCCTCCTTCTGGAGCCAGGCTTTCTTGAGGCCTCACACAGTATGTCCTCATGCAGAGGTCTGCCTGAGGGAAGGTAGGACGAGATGCTCACTGGGGCTACTCATGTTCTCAGAATGGTCATTATTAAAATGCTTCCAAATGGAGTCTCTTAGTATTAAATCTCTCAACAAAAATAACAGCCACCATGGGAATGTTCAGCTGTCCAGCAGTCAATATTGGGCCTAAATTTTGACTAATTGGTGCCTGATGGCTTTAATCCTGTAAACCAGATATGTTCTAATTTTCCTTTCCATGTCATTTTATTCCCATTTTTACCAATGTGAGGAAATTTTAACAGCCCCCAATCACTCGAGGGTCCCAGAAGTATAAGGGTGAAATTTGGAGGATAGTGTTAAGGCACAAGAAATGAGTTGACCCTTGGCTCTGCCTGCCTATGCCTGGCCTTGTCCTAACACATGCTGAGGTGATACCGAGCCTCCTGGAAGCCACCTGCCTCGGAGGCCCAGGAAGGCTGGCAGGTCACCTCCAAAGCAGGCCGCTCCCTGCATCCACACCATTGCTGGCTGTGGAACCTGTGGCTGCTGTCTGCCCACCAGCCCTGAAGTGTTCCCTCACTTGCCTTCCTGAGTGGAGGCCCAGGCCCACTCCAGAATGAGGATCCTGAGGTGTTGGCTCTGTCTCCAGACCCAGCTGTCTCAACCTCTCATGTCTCTCCATCCCTGAGGTCCTCTGTTATGACTTAACAGATCCCAACTTGATGTCTTTAGAATCCTTTATCTTGAATTCCCTGAGGGCCTGTGGGGGCAAGTTCCTAGGCCCTAACCCCGTATCATCTCCCTCTTGTACTTGCAAATGCAGTGACTTCACAGTAGCAAAGGTGTTCCGGCTTGTGGAGCATGTGGTTACAAGCAGAATTCACAGTTGGCCATAACCAATTGACGTTTTCCTCCAGTCATGACATGTGTGTCAGGAGTAGGTTGAAGAGTTCTCTCATTTAGCTAAGAGTTTACCATTTATTAACAAGTAGTCACCAAAAACCAAAAGCTCATCTAGTAAGTCTGTTTAAAAGATGATTAGTAATCATAGATGAGTTTATCTCCCTCCACTTTGAGAATGAGTCTGTGATCACATTACCTGTTTCAAATGGAAGGTCTCTACGTCCACCTTTTCCTTGTCTCTGGAGAGTCCTGATAGAAATCTCAAGGGTTCTGTTTCCACATCATGAAGTCTAGGATGTAGAATTTTATTGTATTCCCCCAAAAGGACTGTGTAGACACTTGGTCTACAATAAGGGGTTGTCCCATTTGGCACACTCACCCCCACTCCAGTCATCTGTTGCCTCACGCCTCCACCAGAAAAGGTACAGTCTCTGCCACTGAGAACAAAGGTCCAGGCAGCATCTTCTCTTTGCATAATTGAAGGCTCACTAGAAGGAAAGACAGGAGGGGTCAAGTCAGCGTGGTTGGGGACCTGGGGTTGGCAGGTGAGCTCTTGGATGGGGTCCCCATGGCCGTCATTTCACCCTCCCAGCTGACTTCCTACTTCTACTGCTCCCCAGTCTGTTTGGCATTGTTCCTACCTTGGGTCCTGCATGGCTGCTGCTCCTGTTCCTCTGCAGAATACAGGCCCCCAGACTGTTCTCGTGGCTGGTGTTCCCATCATTCTGTCCTCAGGGAGATTGTCCTGGCCACCCAACCACACACACTTCTCCTCTCTGCTCTGGTTTCTTCATGACACCTACTGCTATCTCAAATTATTCTGTTTGCTTTTTCATTGATTCTCACAGCCTCAGCTCTGACTCGACCCTCCTCCACGCTCTAGATCCGCAGACTTCAAATAGGGCCTGGCATACAGTAGGTGCTCAGTGCACCCTGATCTGGAGTACAGAATCATACTAACTAACATGTTAGTATGGACACATACAGTCACCAAAAAAGCTTTTCACGTGTCATCCCATTTACTGTTGTGGTTTCTTTTCTGCCCACTTCTCACTTAACTGAGGGCCTTGGGGGGGGGGGGGAGAATGAGGTATGTAATTCTCTTACAACACTAGAGGCATCAAACTTAGCATGTACCCATACTCATTTTAGATGATTGTAGTCATGTTCCACATATGTGTTTATTTTTTGCATTTTTTAATTTACATCATGAGCATTTTCCTGATTGTTCTTATTTATAATTGCTGAACCACAGCAGGGTAGTGTTGTAACTAACAGTGTCCTCACTTGGTGCAGGGAGGAACTGAGGAAAGAAGGAAACTCTGGGGGCTTATTTAGCCTTGTTGGCCTGATATCAACATCGCACTACTTTGTCTCTCCATCCACTAGAGGGTTCAGAGAAAGAGCTGGAAATGGGTACTATTAAGCCACTTCTGTCTGCTTCTTTCCCACCTCAAAGCCCCGCCCTTACATACACAATAGCTCATACCACAAACCAGGGATCACACCTCTGTATCCCTATAGTATTCCAAAGGATGAGCTGGAACTTTCTTGGGTCAAGTTCAAATTGTTTCTACTCACCCAGTTCCTTACTTCCTGTGACCCAAGTTATGCTTTACAAATCATGTGATGGTTGCTACCTTGAGTATTTTCTCTTGTGAGGAAGTGATTCCAGCCACATCCCATGGTTGACATCCTAGGACCACTGCCTTGGAAATCCGCTCTCTCATATTTGCCCAAGCACATGGATGAGATCCTCTGGGGAAAATGGCATGGAGCCTGTATTTCACCAGAAATCTCTCTGGGCCATCCTCTAGTTTATCCTTATATCCACATGCTGTCCACAATTATAATTTTTTGCCAATTAAAGCTGCTTTTTCCTCACATATTTTGGACCTGGCTGTTGTAGCTAGTCAGTTGGATCTGGCTTAAAAGAGATCCCAAACCAGCTATATTATTTTCAACATTTTAAACTTACTAGATTTAATGGCCAGAAACTGATATAATTATGGACAGTTTTAAGCAATAAGGGCATTTTTTTTACTGCCCCACAGAGATATGAGAGAATTGGCTGGCCTAAAATGAAGTAGAAGTGGATAATTTTCTTCTAGAAAATAATCGTGTCTTATGGGATGAAAAGGGAAAACATTCAAGTCCTCAGCATATTATTTCCATGGCCCCTGGATTTAGCAGGTACCCATAGGTGCAGGCGGCAGTCTGGGCAGGAGAGGAGAACCGAGGTGTCAGGCTAGACTTGGGAGCATACAGACCCTTAGGAGAAGGAAAGAAAGGTCAACGGAAAGAAGAAAATCCTCCCACACTGGTCTGTTCTCACTAAAGCCATCTGATAATTCAAATGTTTGCCTACCACCCATCCTCCTTTGATGGCTGCTTTTCCAAATCTGGAAGTATCAGTTGAGAGGAGAGTGTTCCCCACTTTGACCCTAGCTCTAGAGGCTGTGGCCTTAAATACTTCAGGCCCAGCTATTCCTTCTAGAAGCTAGGGCTGGCTCCCATCATGCCGGAATGCCAGCCTCTCATTACTCATGGGAGGCGTCAGCTCCTACCTTCCTTGGTTGAATGCTGGCTCTGTCTCTGTTGACTGTTCCTCCAGACAGACACTGATAAGGGGAGGCAGAGGGCAGCATGGTGATTAGGGCAGGGGGAGCAATGGAATCAGCCAGACCTGGTCTCCATCCCAGCTCTACTACAGACCAGCAACCTCACCCCACCTCAAATGTGGGATCATAGACCTTTCTCATAGGGCCATTGGGAGGAGAACAGGAAATAATAGTCTACAGTGGCAGCCCAGAAAACTTATAACTCACTTCCCATCACCAGCAAGGACAGACCTCCACCCATGGATGCAAGGAGGGATGCACAAAAGCCTTCTTCTGGTAGCCAGGCAGTGAAGGCAATCACCAAATGAGTGATGGTCTCCAAATCAGGAGCCATTTATCAGACAGGACACATGACCTAGAGTCCTCCAATCAATACCTAGAACCCCAGTTCTGTCTAGGAGAGATACTCTGTGGTCCCTGCTCCCACTGGAAATGATGGGAGTCCAGAACAGCAATGGTGGGAAGCAGGGTATCTTATGATTCACAAGGGGTGGGGTGCATGGCGGCACGGAACCGGCAAGCCTTTACGCGGGATCACCAGCATGTAGGCAGAGGAGCTTGAATTGCAACCATACTCCCTCAGTCAGTCACTTATTACTATTGCCCAGCCCAGCAGCCAACTCCAGCCGTGCAGGGTGTTCAGCACACATGTGAGGATGGAGTGGTCTCTTGGGAAGAACAGTCAGGGGTCTTGAAGTTGAGGAGACTGGGTCCTATCCCAGTGCCAGTGCTTGCTGGCCATGTGACCCTGGATAAGTCACAGAAGCCCTGCTAGCCTCCATTTCCCCTTCTGGGGGAAGTGAGCATACTAAGATTTATTTTTCAAGGTTGTCCAAGTCTCTCCTTTCTTGACCCAAATTCCAAGACCATTCTACTCCTAGGCCTTTTAGGTCTTACAAAGGTGAATTCTAGCAGTTCCTACCTGAAACCTAAGACTTGTTAGCCTTGCCTGTGCACACCTACCAATGTCCTGCAGTGCACTCCCCCAACCCCAGTTCTTGAGTACTCAACATGGAACCTCACTGGGTGCCCTTGAATGAGAGGTGGTCAACCATTTTCTTCCTCTTCTGCCCCAGCCTTCTTCAACCTGAGGAATCAATACATTCTGGCTGTCACCATTCTCTGGTCCTCGATGCCGCTAAACTGCGAATGAAAGCTAAATTGTGCTTCCTGTGGAGCGTAGACGAATCCCTCCATAGCGGTCAGTCTGGACACACAGATGGTACTGCGTAGGCTCCCGTACCATTCAGGCTTAGCGTAAGACCTCCAGCACCATCCAGAGAGCCTGAGTCCATGGGAATCTGGGGCAAATCTAGGTAAGCAAGGCTCTGCCAGGAGGTCTGCCTCATCTGCAAGCCCTCTCTTCCCTGGAGATGCCCTGGTGTAGGTTGTAGCTAGAACCCTCTACCCCTTAGTGATCAATCAGCAGATCCACTTACAGGAATCACCTCTAGATTCCTTCCAGTCATCCCTTCCTGCTTACTAGTCTGAAGGGGCCTCACTTGCTTTTATTGAGGAGCATAAACTTTTTATGAAAGCTGAAAGCTGCATGAGATTTGTTCCATTTTACCCCAGATTTACTCCGCATCATGGAAGGTATGATGAGCGTACAGGCCTGGGTGCAGAGCAGCATGTGTTAATATAGCCTTGCTTGAATGTTCATGTGGGAGGCAGGAGCCTGGCAGCAGCTCAGTAAGTTTCTGGAGAGGTCCACAGTGAACACCGCCACACCAGGCCGAAGTAGGGGAGGAACTGCCAGATCCCTTCATACCTTCCAGAGGTTCTTCCCCAGATTCCATCCTGGTGTCTGATGGCAAGGGGAAAGCCCGCCTGCCTATGCATTTGGTAAAATGACTATGAAGTCACCTAAAAATCTCTGCTGAGAGAAGACCAAGTATCTGTTAAGAGAACAAAATAAAGGGGCTCGGCAGATGGATTTATTTTTGAAATTTAAACTCTCTGAAGTAGGATCGTCATAGTTACCTGCCTGTTTTTACTTGTATTTGTGAGATCTGAAGGGCACGGAATTAAAACAAACCTCCCCTGTGTGAAGTGTGTGTCTATAATAACAAGCACCAGGGAGCACCTGGGCTGGCTCCCCATGCCCTGTTTCATCTCCTGGATTTTTCTAGTCTCTGAGCGTTGCCTGGGCCTGTTTGGAGGCCTCTCTGGTTAGAAAACCAAAGCTACCTTGGCTTCATTTTGCCACACACATTCAGGATCGCTGAAGACACAGGCAGATGTTGTGACACACTCATAAACCCCACAGGCTGCCCAAGCCTGACTCGGTTGCAGCCACATAGCTCCCCATTTCCCCAGAAACCATCTCTAAATAGAGAAGCTCACCCTGGAACATTTATGAGCTTCACAAGGATGATGCTGTGAGTCATGTTTATGAACATGAATTCATTATATACCACCATGATAGAAAATTAAAGTACATTCTCATTCACACCTTTTTTATGGCCTTAGATCAGGAGTGTAGGTACCAGGCCTGACTTTGTTCCTCTGTGGCCCCTGTGCCCTGGACAAGCCACTGTCCTCCCTGTTGTCACAGCCTCACCTGCCCAATGAAAGGACTGGGTGATTTCAGTGTCCTGCCATGGGTGGAGGGCGGAGGGAGAGGCACAGAAGAGGACTTTTCTGTGGGTTTGCCTTTGGGAAGGTGAAATCCAGAAAGCAGCCAAGCCCAAGTTTGTCCTATAGGTTGTGTAAAGCCACTACCTTACAGTTTGTGAGCCTGGTAGGGCATTTGAAGGTTGATTCTGCAGGACACTTGCCTCTCCTTTCAATATTGTAGTTATGCCCAGTGACGCACGAATGCTGATCGACACACCTCACATTCAAGTGATGGTAGCAGGTAGAATAAGTCGTGTATTGGCCCAGAGTGTGTTACCTGTTTTTTATATATATCCTCAATTAAACAGCAGTGGAGGAATATTCTTTCCAAGTTGCTCTTAATTCTAAGCTCCAATTCCCAACTTTTTTTCTGATCTTTTTCTTAAATATCCCATGTTTGGAGCAATCCTTCTACCAAGGGAATGGCATGTATTTAGTATAATTCATGTTTCCATTTTGACTGATTTTAGCCACACAGCTACGAGTCAGATGTCTCCGCGTGAGATAATGACTGGTACTCCATATTCAGCAGGTACATTTTTATCATAACGAGGAGGAATGTGAGGCAGGCGTGACTTTTCGCAGGAAGTGTACGGCATTTGGAAATAATGAAATCCACTTGTGGACTCTTGGAGGTCCAGGAACCTCGGCTATAGTACATTATTGGAAAATAAAATTGAGTTTGTTTGTCTTGGCTTATGGGAATTAGCTGAGTGCTAGTAATGAAAATAGTAATTGCAGGGAGAAATATTATGTTTACACTCTTTGCCAATCTCCTCTTACATTATTTATTTTCTTAAAACGAGTCCCTGCAATGCTCTTTCTTGACGACTCTAATCATGGTCACGAGAAGTTCTCCAACAGTGGCTGAGCCAGAAATTCAGGATCATGGTGGACAAGTATCACTTCTACCTCACTGACATTTTTCTGTGGGTCTCACTGTGCACAGAACATTCTCTGCTTCGTAAGACAAAAGAGAAAGGGTAGGACAGCTCTTGAACAGACCCACAATTTGGGTTTAAGTACTGAGAACATAGAAGGTTCAGGTCTGCACTGTGTGGTAGGTACTGTGGAATGTTTCTAAAGTAGGGTTGGTTCCCATCTTAATTTATAACTCTCAGTGGCCTGAGAGGAGCCCAAACTCTGGGAGAAAGGAATCATTTACTCTTAAGGATCATCTTGAAGCCACTGGAAATCCCAATATTGCCAGCTTGACTAATTACAGGAAATAGGTAATCACAGGACAAAATAACTTAGCAGGGTAAATTAAAACTCAAAAATCATCTGGACCTTACTTTGATGTCATTCTAAAGATCCAGTCAGACCTAGACACCAAGTAATGCACAAATGCTTTCCCTACTGCTTTTTTATTTCCCTGTCGCAGGACATCTTGGTTCCTTTCACTTTTTAGTGATCATGAATAAAGCTGCTAAAGACTTTTGGAATAAAAGTTCCTGTGCAAATGTAAGTTTTCAGTGTACTTGGGTGAATTACCTAAGAGTGTAATTGCTGTGCCATATGGTAAGACCACATTTATTATAAGAAAGTGCCAAACTGTCTTCCAAACTGCTATACCATTTTGCATTCCAGCCAGCAAGGAATGGGAGTTTCAGCTGCTCTGCTTCCTGGCCAGCATTTGTTGATATTAGTTTTCTGAATGTTAGCCATTCTGATAAGGATGTAGTGGTATTGCTTTGCGGTTTTAGTTTGTATTTCCCTAATAACACACGTGCTCCTTTGCCACCCATAAGAGTTTCTTTCGTGAAGTATCTATGCAGATTTTCTGCCCATTTTTAACAATCCAGCAAGTTGTTGTTCTGCTGAGTTTTAAAGTTCTTTTTACATTGTGAATAAAAGTCCTTTATCAGATATGTGTGTCAAATAAATAAATAAAATCTTAAAAACAAAAAACAAACACACAAAAAACAAAAGAAGTCTGCATTCCTTCTGATTTTTGTCTGCATGTTCCTGGGAGAGATTGAAAGTACCCCATATAATTATGGTATCTAATGCTCATATTGGTTTCATCATTTTTTAAAATTTTTAGATGGTTTTTAAGTACATTTAGAATTTAGATTTGGTGTACATATTCCTGGTCATATATACGAAATATGATAAATACAAAATACCCGTCTTTATCTGTAGTTATGATCATTGGCTTAAAATCTACCTTAACTGATATTAGCTACAGAAACGTTCTTTGGCTAGTATTTGTGTAGCATCTCTTTTTTTTTTTTTTTTTAAAGATTTTATTTATTTATTTGACACAGAGAGATCACAAGTAGGCAGAGAGGCAGGCAGAGAGAGAGAAGGAAGCAGACCCTTCGCTGAGCAGAGACCGAGATGCAGGGCTCTATCCCAGGTCCCTGAGACCATGACCTGAGCTGAAGGCAGAGGTTTAACCTACTGAGCCACCAGGTGACCCTAGTTTTTCATTCTTTACCCTCCATTTGTTCTGTGCCCTTCTATCTAAAAAGGTACGTTTCTCATAAGCAGCATTAGTTATGTTGTGTTTTTTTTTATATATCCAGACTGCAAATCTTAGTCTTTTACTTGTAGTATTTGTTAAATTTACACTTAGTGTACATGTTGATAATACTTGGACTTATGTGTACCACATTACTCTTGATTTCTGCTCCTTTTTCCTTTCGAGTTTCAGTTTGTCGTGCTCTTCTTTCTCTAGTATTTTAACATGAAAGTTTGAATTAATTTGAACCTTTTTTCATGTTTAATGTTAAGTATTTAGTTCTATAAATTTTTCCTTAACCACTGCTTTAGCAGCATCCCATAGATTTAGATATATTGTCATTTTTACCAAGTTAAAATATTTTATTTTTTATTAGTTAGAATATTTTCTAATTTTTAAATTTTCCTGGGGAAAATGATCTTTGGGTTATAGGAATAAGTTTAATTTTCAAGGGATTTGAGATATTCCTATTATCTTTATTGATTTCTAGTTTATGATTGAAAATATAATTTATATGGTTTCAATTCTTTTATATGAGTTAAGATTTGTTTTATGATCTAGAGTATTATGTCGATTGGTGAATGTTCCTGAGTTCTTGGGAAAAAAAAATATATTATGTTATTTGATGGGTTTAGTGCTCTACCAATGTCAATGGTAGCTGTCAATATCAGTTAGCTGATGGTGTGGTTCAACTCTTCTGTATCCTTGCTGATTTTTTTTTCTGCTCATTCTGTCTATTACTATGAAAGTAGGTTTGAAGCATCCAACTGCTGTTGTAGACTTACCTGTTTTCCTTTCACTTGTATCAGTTTTGCTTTGTGTATTTTTAATTTCTATTGCTAAATGAGTAAAAAAAATTATATCTTCTTGATGATAAACCTTTTTATCAAAATGTTATGTCCCTTGGTAATTTATCCTTGGTAATTTTTTTGTTCTGAAGTCTTCTTTGATATTAATGTAGTCATTCTGGTTTTCTTTTGATTCATGTTTGCATGGTATATCTGTTTTCATCCTTTTACTTTTTACCAACCTATCTCACTCTATTTAAGATTCTTGTAGACAATATAGAGTAGGGTCATTTTTTTTTGTCATGTAGAAAAAAAATTTTTTTTTGCTGCATTTGGATCATTTACATTTATTTAATGTAATTCTTGATTTGTTTTTGTTTATCCCCTCAGTTTTCATTTTCTTGCTTTTTTCTTTCCTGATTTCTTTTAAGCTATTTTTGTTTTTATGTTTTAACATGTCAAATGTTAAAATGTCAAAATGTTTTAACATTTTGTCATATGTCAAAATGTTTTAACATTTTGTCATATGTCAAAATGTTTTAACATTTTGTCTATTGTATTAAGATTTCTGTGCGTTTTCTTTTATGATTGTATTTTTTACTATCTCTGTATAAGTTTTGTTAGTGGTTGCCACTGGGATTATAAAATACTTGACTTTTTACAATCTACTTATAATCAGTATTTTACAACTTCAAATATAATATAGAAACCTTACCATCTTATAGATTACTCTGTTCTCTCCCCTTTATGTTTCATTTCTCTCATATCTACACTGGACAATATTATATGTTTATCTTTTCTACTGTCAAATGTATTTTGAAGAAAGGGAATAGTCTCTTATGTTTACCCAGATAATTACCATTTCTGTTGCTCTTCTTTCATTCCTATGTTCCAAGTTTCCTTCTGGTGTTATTGCCTTTCTCTCTGAAGAGGTTTTTTTTTTTTTTTTTTTTTTAAGTTTATTTATTTATTTTCAAATAATCTCTATCCCCAAGACGGGGCTCAGACTCACAACTCCAAAATCAAGAGTCACATACTCTTATGACTGAGCCAGCTAGGTGCCCCTGAAGGGTTTCCTTTAGTGATTCTTTTAGAGAACTTCTGCTTTCATTAGTTTTCCTTCACCTGAGAATATCTTTATTTCACCTAATTCCTGAATGATATTTTTGTGAGATACAGAATTCTAGTTTGATACCTACTTTCTTTAAGCAATTTAAAAATATTATGTAACTCTTTTCTGAACTCAGTGTGATGAGAAATCCACAGTAATTCAAATCAGTGTTCCCCTATAGGTAATGTATCTTTTTTTCTTTTTTCCCTGCCTGCTTTCGCAATTCTTCCTTTGCCCTGAGCAAATTTGATTATGATGTGTTGGATATGGATCCTTTGGATTTATCTTTTTTGAGAGCCTCTCACTTTTTTTTTTTTTTTTTTGGACTATGTACATATATGTCTTTCATCACACTTGAAATAGTTTTAGCTATGATTTCTTCAAATACTTTTCATCCATTCATGCTCTGCCCTCTCATTCTGTAACTCCAGTGGTACAAATTTTTTGTTATTGCTCCACAGATCCCTGAGGCTCTTTTTGTGTTTTTAAACTTTTTCCCCACTCTGGTTGCTCTGATTGGATCATTTCTATTTATCTGCCTCTTTCCATAATGCAAATTTCATTATACTAATGAATCTATTTGGCATGGTTTTTAAAAATGTTATATTTTTACCTCTAAATTTTTGTTTGGTTCTCCTTTATATCTTCTAATTTTTTACATTCTATTCTAGTACTTTATTTTAATACTATTCTAATACTTGTTTTGTGTTACATTCTATTTTAATACTTGTTTCAAGAGCATTAGTGATTGCTTGTTTTAGCATTTTTACAAGACTTTAAAGTTTTTGTCAGATAATTCCAACATCTGTGTCATCCTATTATTTATTTTGTATTGTCTTTTCTCATGTGAGTTGAGATTTTCATGGTTGGTTGGATGCTGAGCAATTCTGGATTTTATCTTGGCTATTTTAATATTATATTATGAGACAATGTGCCTACTTGGAACCCTGCAGAGAATATTGATACTTTTACTTGAGCAAGCAATTATGTTGGTTATGATCAGGCTGCAGATTAGAATAGTAATTTTAATGTTAAGTCAGTTTCTCAGCATTTGGGTCTATCTTGTGTGTCCTTCCTCTAGGGGTCAGTCTGGGGTCTGGACAGAGGTTTATTAGCTCAGTTCCCTAAGTTTTTGGTATGCCATTTGGATCAGTTCCATGCATGCATGAGCCTATGAGTTTATAAACAATTTCATGGTGTTTTGTTTTTGTTTTTCTCAAGCTCTTCCGGATTTGTTATCTCCCCAATACTTTCCTGGTTTCTTGAATCTCCCATTTTCTGTCTGGCCATAAATTGCTTACTTACTGCCATGTCTGGGCTAAACATTGGTGAGAATAGAGCAGAGCGAGGGGGCAGTTTTGGCTGGGGCTCCTGTCACTGGCTGCTGTTGCTGTTGTCGCTGCCTCCACAGAATTGCCTGGGGCCAGGGATAAAAGAACTGAGGGAAAGGAGAGGGGGAGAAACCTGAAGGATTTTATCTGTTCTCTGTGAGCTTTTGGGAGCTTCCTTTCCCATTCCTCAAGCCTGGTTTCCCCTGAGCTCTCTCTTCTGTCCCATAGTACTGACTTCAATCCAGAATATACTGGAGGGAGAGAAGTGGTCAACTCTACACCAATTTAGTGGTACTTTGAATTCACTGCATTTCCCCAGTCTACCTGTTGCTGTTCACTTTTCAGTGTTCTCAAATAGCTGTGCTGCGCAGGTTTTATAATTGCATTTAGAGGGAGAAAAAGGGTGGCATGTTTTTTTTTTTTTTTGTTTTTTTTTTTTTTTTTTTTTTTTTTTTGTCTTACCCAGAACTAGAACCTCTGATTTATTTACAATATTTATCTTCTAATTAACTCATCTTTCTATACAGGACAACTGATATTGTTAATAAGAATTCAGTTAAGGGGCACCTGGGTGGATCAGTTGGTTGAGCATCTGACTCTTGGTTTTGGCTCAGCTGGTGATCTCAGGATTGCTGAGACTGAGCCCCACTTTGGGCTCCTCATTCAGCAGGGAATCTGCTGGAGATTCTTTCCCTCTGTCCCTCTCCCTATTCCTGCACATTCTCTAAAATAAATAAATCTTTAAAAAAACAAAGAGTTCATTTAAGTGGCCAAATCACAGAGTTTTTAAGGAATTCTTTTGGCATCATTTATGGCTACATTTATGTCAGCCGCACATGATGCTGTTTTGATCTCTTCCTTTCATCACTTCATTCTCATGTAGTTTTCTGTTTGCACCTTTTAACTCACCTTGGGTCTTGTTATTTCTTTGCAGCTTGTTGGGTAATTGCCTTGGAGCACAGCCTCTACACACAGTCCCACAGTAGGGCTGGTCAGGGCAGTGGTTGTGGACATAGCTCAATTGAGTTATGTGTGGCACAGTTTTGGGGAAAAATTAGGTGGGAAACCTCCCTGAAGACCCCTGTGCTTACTTTAGACCTAATTTAACTACAGCTGATGTTTTCAAATAGCAGCCTTTGAACTCATCAAGTTGGGTATAATTTCAGAACAAATTTACATGCAGGCCTTTTAAGATGTAAATCTTTGCAGAAATCACACCTGATGCAGTTGACCTTGGCAGCTGGTCGCTGGCACACTCAGAAGGTGGGATAGGATCTCAGTGGAGGTGCAAACTCACACACATGAAATTCAGTCTGCGTTAAGGTCTAATTACCCCTATAGCCTTCGTATCACCATGAATGATTATGAAATGTTCAGCTCTTGAGAAATGATAATCCAGCCCTGGATGATCAAATGGAAAGACCACCTAAGCACTGGGGGGCAGCTGAGGCCAGCCTGGCTCCAGCTTCATGGTGGGGTTAGGATTGGGCTCCAGGTGTACCTTTGTTTTGCCCCCCTAATGATCTCATCTATAAAATACCCTACATGCTTACCTTGCAAGGTGAATAAATAAAAGTAGATGAGAAAATTGACAGGAGACTGGAGAGCCTTCTGAAAGGTAAAGTACCATGCAAATGTTTATTTAAAAAATTTTTTTAATAACAAAGACACAAATAGGACACAGAAGTTGAATTAAGAGGAGTAAGTCTAATACTAGGATCAAGGTTCATTCCTAAAGCCTTCTCTTCTTGCCTCACAGACAAGGACTTTTATGGAGGGCTTTATGAGGAGGTCTCTGGAAGCCCAGTTTGGGTCCACTCCCATCTAGGCCTTTCCAACCCTGCGAGTGTATGATTCAGTTCACAGGAGCCACAGAGTCAGAGATTCCCATGTGCTTTTGCTGTTCTCCCAGGACCATGGCAGTGAGCCAGGTCCCACTCCCCAGGATACTCATCAAGGGGTATGTGCCCTGATTTGGTTATTAGTGCTTCTCCCCTCAGCTCCTCCACCCCCTAGATCTCCAGGCACCTAGAACTGATTCTTTTGTCCATATGAAAGAGGTTGTGTTGGGTTCAAGGTCCCAAGGTGTCCTGTCTCTAACAACTGGAAGTTCATTCACCATCATTTGCTCTAACTCAGCAGTTTAGGCTTCCAGAACACAAACTCTCCTGAGGGACCCACAGGAGGCTCCCCACCCTGAAGCCCCAAAGGACTCCCTCCTGCTCACTACCCCCAGAGGCCAACACTATCTGCCTCTAATGCTCTGGTCAGCAGTGCCCTGGGAGTAGGACTTCGGACTGCTCCCTACCACCACTAGGAGCCTGAGACCCAGGGTGCTCATCCGATGGGGCTGAGTCAGGAATGGAATGGGCCAGCCAACCACTTTTTTCTCCCTCCTTTGCAGGTCACATCTAATGAGAAGCACCTGGAGAGCCTCAAGGATGCGGGCAGCCTTCTGCAGGCTCTGGAATGGCTGGCCCCAGCTGGGGGGTAAGTAGGCCCAGGAGGAGCAGTGCAGAGTTTACTGGGCTTCCCCACATCCCAGGACCCATACCTTCCAGCCTGCCATTGCCAGTGTGTGAGGGGCTGCTGTGCCCCTGCACTCCCCCCGGGAATCCCCACTGTGCTGGTGGTGGGGATTTGGGGGAGGTCAGCAGTGGGAGGGAGAAAAGTAGAATGTTCTAGTCCTATGGGGGAGGCATTTTCCCATCTATAGGGAAGGGAGCTAAGGAGGGATACCTGGAGTGGGGGGATGTGATGAGATGAACCTCACAAGGAAGGTGTGGCCAGCCCGTGCACACATGGATCCACTGTCAGAACACACCTCGCAGGGGTTTGGGCAGGGCTGGGGCAGGACTGACAGCACAGGCTTTTTTCCTTGGCCACATCTTCAGGGAAAACAGAAACTGTGCAGCAGACTGTTTGTCACCCAGAAGTTGACAGTGAGGTGAGCCTCCTAGTCCTCAGCTCTGCTCTGTATGTGCAGTATGTCCTAGAAGTGAGCTTCACAGCCTGGGGCTGCCCTGTCTCCCAGCAGCACATCACACACTGTGAAGGTGGGAACCAGGATCTCAGTGAAATAAGGGCTGCAGGAAGGGTTCATCTCACGGTGACACCACCCACGCACACCGCCTAAACTTGAGAGGTGGTAGCAGGTGGGGGTAGGGTGGGCAGAGCTTACAAGTTGTTACACTAGAACTGAATTGTTAATGCCAGGTGACCAAAGGAAAAATCATGGAAGCAAGAGCAAGCTGACCCAGGCATCCATCCTGCAGTCAGACCGTGTTGATGGCTGCTCACTGTGCGTAACAGTGCCAGAGCTGGGCTTGCATCAGGTCACTGTCCCCAGAGCTGAGGGAAGTGGTAGGGGCTACAGTCCCCTGAACTTAAGCTGCTCTCTGGGTCCTAGGGAGAAGGAGCCACCTCCTAAGGGATACTGGGACATCACTGGGCACACAAGACATGGAATGGGTGCTAGTGTTTCCTGGTGGTTGGTTTTCAGAACCACGGTGTTCTCTGTATTCTGGTTCCTGCTGTTTCGGGTTCAGTATTAATTGGAAGAAAAAGTACATGGCTGGGGCATTGCTGAGAAGCAGTCTGTGGGGATGCTATCTCCTAGACTACCCCAGTCCCTCTCAAGTTTAAGCCAAAGAGGTAGTTTATCTGTGGTTTCTCTGAGGTGAGGGGGTGAGGAACAGGCTGGCTTTGAGGGGGCTCCTCCTCGCTCTGCTGGGTCCCTTGGGGATAGTGACTCCCCAAGCTGGGCCACAGGCCACCTGCTGGACCGCTGTGTGAGGACCATGTGGCATCTGTCCCCAGAGACCTGTTTTTGTGCCATGGTGAAGCCACTCTGAGCAGATGTGTGCCAAGGAGGGTCCAAAGGGTTGAGTGGAGAGCACCAAGTACCCTTCCTCTCCAGTGCCTGCCTCTGGGAGCCCTCGCCCAACAGGGGCTTCCATCTGCCTTGAGGCCAAAGCCAGCACCTCTCGGCACTGGACCCAGATTGGGACCAAATGTGTCAAAACATAGCTCAGTGCTCCACAAAGCTGGCCCAACACTGCAGCAACTGAAATGTCCATACCAGGCAGATCTCGAGTTGGGTTGGGGAGGGTGCTGCTGCGAAGTTGTCTTGTTTGGGTCTCATTCTGCTGGCCCAACCAAAAGAGTTCTTCTGTAGATCAAGAATGAGTGGATGGCTGGGCTCTCAGTTCCATTGTGGTCTTCCAGAGGTCAGTGTACCCTCCTTGCCAGTTACTGGGGCCTCTGGGCTGCTCCAGTGGGCAGGATGGGCGGCAGGACTCCACCAGCCTAGCCTTGACGCAGCCGGGACCAGGCAGAGCTCAAACACCACAGCCCCGTCCACTGTGACCCACCTCTTACGCAGCACCCCCACCCCTGGTTATTGGCCAAAGCTCGATCTCTGTGTAGTCAGGAATCTGCCATGAGCTAATTTTATACTTCAAGGTAGTGCTGTCTGTCCTCCTTTTCCTTGCTAACAGTTGTGAAGGCACAGGTTTAAATGTGTCTGTTTGTTCCAGTGGCTCGATTGCGCATCCACATTTATGAGAGTAAGAAACTCAGAGCCTCCTGGCTGACTGGCCTGGAAGCGGCAATAGGGAGCAGGGAGAGCCAGCGTCGGAAGCAGGTCTGGATCTTGGCCCTTGTGCCCAAGTCAGCTGTAGGCCGGCTCTCTGGGCAGGCCTGTTGCCGCAGGACCTGGGCTAGGCAGGGGCTGGCTGCTGATTTGCCTTTACAGCTCAGTGTCAGCTGGGGGGGGGAGTGGGGGCTGAAGGGTTCTCACCTTGAGGCCCTGAAGCCCTAGTGTCCTGTTTCTGTGCCTCAAGGTGATACACAGGTCTGGCCCATCAGGTACTCCAGTATGAGAGGCTGGCCCCTTTGGAAGAGGGCACATTTTGCCCTGGAGGTGGCTAAGTGTTTTTGCTCTGGTTTTTCTCACAGTTCATCTGCGGACAGTGTGGTGGCTTCCTTGGCCCTGGAAATCCTGCAAGCTGTTGGACATTAGGCAAGAAGGCACTGGGCACAAGCCTGCTCTGCAGCACCCACCCTTGGCTGTGCACATTCACCACATCGCCACCCATAACTCTGGACCTAATAAAGTAGGCTGAACAAGAACCTTCCGGTTGAGGTGTTCTCACTAACCCTGGGCCCCAGGAAACCCACTGAGAACAGAGTGGTTCCTTTATTCCTGAGGGATGCATCTAGAAGCCATGGGTTTGCTGGCTGTTCTGAGAAGGTGCTTTCCTGCTCTGTTGTGTGCTAGGTAGCCTCCACAAGTCTATGCTAATCAAGGAGATGAGAAGCCACAGTCCTTGGCCTGTGGTGTCTGTGGACATTTTTCTCCAGAGAAGATTTAAAAGACAGGACTAGGTGTGAATGCTCCCCCAGCCACAGCTCCAGAGCAAGCCTCTGAAAGCTAGTTTTAGTCTCGTCTTCCCACTTTTACCTCTGGCTTCTTTTCATTTCAGGGGCAAACTGAATCCAAGAATCCTGGGAAGGGCTGGGCAAAGCTCCACCAACAGACAGGCAGTGCGAAGTTTGCCTAAAGGATGCAAAATGCTTTAGAAATCCCAGCATCCTTGAAGGTCTGCCCATTTAGGTGTTGTGATCAGGGCTGCGGCGGGGGGGGGGGGGGGGGGCGGTGTTCTACTTTGATGCTAACTCCTGCCAATTACCCCCTTACCCTTATAACCTTCTCAGCTTCTTCCTGTGTTCCCTCACACATATGCTCTTAAACCTTCTACGTATGTAAGAAGCCCGTGGAAATATTCGGTGGACATTGCAGAAAGGTGCTGGGACTGTGGTAGTGAGGCAGGCTTACTCTGGAGTCTGGCCTGGAAGGTGGGGGTGGTCTGGGCAGCTCAAACCACATCAGCAAGCTGAGGCCCTTCCTCAGCCTCTCTGGGGCCTGTATCTCCATCTGTAAAAGGAAACTCGCTACCACTGTCCCAAGCCCAGATGGGATCCTGCCCCAGACAGCAGCCACCATGCACAGGGGGAATGGGTAGGATAAGCACAAGGGGGCACACAGGTGGCCCCATCCACCGCATCACGGGAAGCTGGTCATGTTGTCACCAACAGCCCCACTTTATCACGGTCCAGGAGACTACTACATGGAAGTCTGCCAGCTTCCATGTGGCTTTGTAATGAGAACAGCAGCTCTGTGCCCAACTCTACCAAGGGCGTGTATGTGTTACCTTACTTACTTGCCATCACAACCTACAAAGCAGGCCGCCTTAGCTTCATTTCCTGAAAGAAAACAGGCTCAGAGGAGCCAGTCCGACTGTCCAAGGCCCCAGAGTCTAATTGAACAAAGGACCTGACCACAGCCTTTGTGTGCCCCTTAGCGGGACAGCCAGAACTTGAGCTGGACTAGTTACAGCACAAGAGTGGCCTACCCAGGAGCAGGCAGTCTATTTCCATCTCTCCTAGCCTACTCACCGCCTGTGATCCCGGGGTGAGGGAGCAGCCGAGGCCTGGCCCTCGTCTCCCTGCTTTCCCAGGAAACAAATCTGTTCTCTCCCTTCATTCAGTTCTTGGGGAAACTGCCCTGGAGTTCTGTGCCTACAGTCTTCCCAGAAGGTATTTCAGAGCACTGGAAGATTCTGCTTTACCCTTTTTAGTTGAGCATGGAGGAATCTTTGCCGTTTGAGGTAAAACAAAAGTTTTAATATTCTAGAATGATTTTGTTGAATGGACCCTTCTTGGCCTGGGGCCCCTCAGCATTGCCTTTGTCAGATAAAGCTATCTGAGAAGGTAAGGGACAAGGAGAGCTACTGCTTGGCCTAGGGTGCCGGGGCACGGAGGAGAGCCCATGACAAACTTCACACTGACATCCTGGAGTTAGGGGATCCTTTTTATGATTCTCGTGAAGGTGCTAAGTGGAAAGCAGCAGCCCAGGTCCCACTGAGCTCAGACATAGGGGATAAGAACAGGCTTGGCTGGGTGGGCACCACCCAGACTAACCCTTCCTTGCCCTCCCCATGTGAGGCCCATGCCCTCACATTTGGCTTCCCAGGCTGTCTCCAGTTCTACTCCCCTGGCTCCTGACCCATCTGAACTCCCAGGATTCTGGCAGTGGCAAGGGGCCCAGACCCAGGCACCTACAGCCCTCATTCCCCCTACCTCCGTGCTTCAGCTATTTGCTCTTTAACTGGCTACAACCATCAGCTGAGCCTCTTCAGGGACAAATGGGAGTCACAAGTTGCAGAGTAAATTAGGGAGCAGGAGACGACCCACTGAATGGTTGCACAGAACTACCTCTCCCTCGCATCATGAGCAGGACCAAAGCTTCAAGACCTTAACTTACAGTCTGAGAACAGGGGACAATCATCGGGGCAACTAAGCCTGTGGTTCTATAGGATGCAGGAACAGAATTTACTCTTACAGTACTCTGTATTCTCTAGCTCTTCACGGCTCCCCTATTTCCCTGGGACTTTTCAGATCTCATGATCATGAGGTTTCAGGTCAATTCTGTGACCACACGCAGGCTTTATCCCTGTGACACGGCTCTCAAAGTGGGAACTTTGTGGGCTAAAGCTCTTGGCCAAGATGAGAGAGGAACTGGGTCTCTCCTGTCTTGGCTTGAAGCAAGATCCCCTTTTTACTCTCTCCCCTGGTGACAGAATCTATGGATATATAGAAGAGCTGACATAGGAGCTTCAGGAAGTAACTGGTAGGGAAATGGGGCATGTGGGGGACAAGACAAGCCAAAGTTTAGGAAGCCCTGAAAGCCTCGAGCCTTCAAGCCTTCCCTTCCTGAGGAGGGAAGTATAGGGATGAGAAACAAGAAGTCACAGCCCTGAATGAGGACCACGAAGGTGTGGAGTTCTGATGTGACCTGGAGTCTTTTAAAGCCCATTTTAGGGCCCTTACTATTGAGGTGGTAGAGGCAAGCCTGTCCCCTGCCTCTAGCTCCCTTGTGGGGTGGGCAGGGGCAGGGGACTCCCCCCCAGCACGGAGTCCGAGGAAAAGGAAGCACCATCTTCTCAGCCTTGACCCTCACTCTGCAATTACACCTGGTGGGTGACTCACTCATGGTAACGTAAGGCTGTTTTAAATTCTCATCTATCAGAAAAAACTGCAATCAACTGGGCACTCTCCACTTTATAAACCAAACAGCATGATTGAGACCTGTTTTTACTACAGAAATCAAAACAAAAATTGAAAAGCAGTAGGATCTTTCACTGTCAAGGACTCAATCAGAATGAAGCCTCATGTCTAGAACATGTTCCCACATGGAAGAGAGCTGTATTCTTCAGCTTAGTGTGGTCACTGCAATGGGATCAAATGTCTTAGGTGCTCTTTATCCCCAGGTAACCACTATTCTGATTTCTGTAGTAATCCAATCTCCTCCTTTTGTTTTTACCATCCAGGGGTGATGTCCCCCAAACAGTTTGCCCTTTTATTTGATCAGTGAAGTCCTACAACATGCATCTGTGACTTGCTTTTGGTCAGTACTGTTGGCAGTATCCATACACTGCCTGCCATGTGAAGCTGTAGTTCTCTACTGCAGGACAGCGGTTATCAGACACATGGGCTGTCGAAAGCTGTGTTCTCCCTAGGCATAGTAATGGAGTTCGAGGCAAAAGAAAAACCATTAATACTGACCCTACTTGTCTTTAAAATCTTTGTGGGTCATGGATTTTTTCCTTCTGCACTTTGTTTTTCCAAATGGCTACCACCTGTTCCATACCTTTACTAAAAAGTCCCTCTTTTCACACTGACCTCCAGCGCTTCCTCTCAAGTACTATGTCCACATCTTCCCTGTCTCTGTGCCAGTAACTGCCAGCTACTTCTTCCCTTCTAGTTAGACCTGGACCACTGGCAGAACAAGTCTTCCCCCTCATTCTTTCCAAGTGTCTTGGCTATTCTCCTGGCCCTTTGTATTACTGAATACTTGCAGAACCACCTTACTGAATCAGATTAAGTTTACATTTTTAAGTAGAACTTCAAAAACTACATTAAGCAAAGCCCTGAAAATGTCTTCCAATTTTAAGATGTTCTTTAAGTAAAACACCCTGCTGTGGTATGTTGTGTGAGGCTGCTTACTGTACTGGCATGGTTCTATCATGCACTGGAAGGAACCTGAAACCAACCACCTCAAGAGGTATAGGGTCTCCTCTCCCACCCGTTATACTTTAGACCACAGTGGCTTTCACAAAACTTCATCCAAAGGGAAGTGAACATGTTTATCTAAGTCACGATCTTAAATAAAAATACCTGGTAACTCAAACACCTCTCCCTAAGCACAAAACACTTTCACTTTTTCTAAAGACCAAAATACAAGTCTTAACAGGTCTACTGACTCTGCCCTGAGGGATGAACTAAGGCTTGAAGACCTACCGCCAGGATGACAGGATTACCTGGCAGACAGGTGGAAGGTGGCTCATTCTGGTCTGATTATGTTCAAGATAAACATCATCACCTAAACCATCTTAATTTTCAGTTCAAAGTGGAGTTGAAGGAATTCCCCTCTCCAAATGAGTCACATTTATGTGAAGGTGCTTGAAATCCAAATCCAGGTAGTTAATTCATTAATACCTTAATAGAAAGGAACCATCTGATGGTGTCTGGAGTGGGGGTTAGCCTATCTGCTGTTCAGTTTGGTTCTATGGAGCCCAAAGACCACATGACAAGCCTCTGAACTGAGGTTTCTGGTGCAATTTAACCCAGGGTCCACTGTTAAAGAAAGTTGGCAACGACGCCATCTGGATGTAAGGCTCACTCTCTCATTACAACTTAAATTATTTCACTATGTGTGTTTTCCTCAGGATGAAACTGAATAACTATTGTCACAAACTGTTTAATGACAAGGAGAAAAAGGTGACACAATTGAATGAATTAAAAGTTTAATTCTGAACCATTTTTATAACCGCATTTTTCTCTTGAAGCATTGTATCACAGCAGGTTACAACAACTTTGGGATAAAAGGCAAATGGTAAACTGTCCAAAACAAGGTTCCAAATAACACCTCTTACTGATTTACCCTACCCATACATATCCCAAATAAAGTTTTTGATCAAAAAACATGAAATAGATCCACCTGCTTATTTTAAGCATATTAAAAAGGAAACTAATTAGACCATTTCTATTTGTCTATTTTATACAAAAAGGCTACACAATGTTACACTTTATTCAGATTACAATTAGAGTGATTATGAATTAGTGTTCTACACCATTACTCAATTCTTAAAAATTAGAAATTGCTGTAGCAGTACTCACTATAACTTAACACTACGAGAGACTTAAAAAACTAACAGTTACTGCAAAAAAAAAAAAAAAAAAAAAAAAAAAGCTACTTCAAAGCAAGCAAAGTCAGTACCATTACAGATATTTAAAAAAAAAAATTTAACAAGCAAGGCTAGAGTTTGATAAATTCCATATCTTGTGATCCATTCTTGTGCATTCTTCACTTCTTGAGTCACTCCCAAAATCCATTTGTATTGTTACTCCTCGACCAAAAAGGACCAGAACAAAAAGTTTACTTCAATTGTTCCCATAGGAAACTCAGCTTGGTTAGTGTGTCAGGCACTTTCTGAGATACCAGCCCACCCCTCGAGCCCTCTCAGCAACTCTACAGGTCAATCACAATGCAAGTTCAGACAATACAGCTGTATAAAGAGAGAAAGGCTGCTATTAATGTTTAAAACAGCAAATGTTACTCATTTGAGTATTAAGTTGCAAAAGCTGTGGCAAAAAACATTAAAGTTAATAACTTCCACACATGACCACTTAACCAGAAATCTGAGAACAGTCAAATGTTCTAAGACATCTCCTTTCAAAGTATGTATCTGTTTTCATGGCAGATTTACAAATAGGCCTAAACCACTCCCACCCTACCAACCAAGTCTCTCTGAAGTTCTGTAGGCAGAGTAAAAGTATTTTACCCAAACTGGCTTTTTAAAACTTCTTACCTAAAGGATGATTTACAGGTCAGTATCAAACCAGGCCAGCTGATTGCTGTCACCTGGAGGCAGCCCATCCATGAGGTCCTGGGCATGTCCCAGATCTGGCAGCCCATCAACTGGATAGTCAGCACCAGGGTGGTGGCCACCCATCTCATGCTCCATCATGGGGTCCATCCCCAAAGCATCCTGGCCATATCCACCAGAGTGAAAAGAACGATAGCTGGGATCTAGAGGAGTCAGGGTGGACAAAAGGGGCAAGGGACAGAGGGAAAGAGGAGAAAGACATTAAAATTAACACTAAGGCTAGGCCTTCAATGGCATCAAACTTGTCTCAGAAAGCAGGCCTTTCTAGACTCTTCAACTTCTAGCTTTCTTCAACGAAGTAATTACTCAGTGCCAGGCCACCCACAAGGCTATACGAAGTCTGTTTTCATGAGAGGCAGACCAGCCGGTTCTAACCACACCATCCCGCTTACCACTGAACATTTTGTGTTTGCTTCAGTAGAGATGTAAAATCTCTGAGGAGGGGCAGCAAGCAGTCTACTGTATGTATGACTGCCCAAGCATCAACAAGTCATGGGCAAGAGATAGAAGCAAGGTGGTCCGGCGCATATAACCTATTTATTGCAAAGTCCAGTGATACAAAGGTACTGAGAAAACGCAAGCTGCCGTTTCCAATGAAACCTTTACAGGTTGACGTTTATGTTTCTGTCATGTGAGACACCTATGAGCCTCGGTGGCCTGCCTAATACTTACGTTTATAATCTCACTGTTCTACTTGTTCACAGTCTACCCCCATGCTCCATCTCCATTACCCAGATCTGAATGAGCTTTTCAGAAAACCCTGATAGCAGAACTACGCAGATCCACCCCAGATCTGAGCTTGGAGCCAGAGTTCCTCATACTCTCAATTCCTGGGTGGACTGCAGATACAGAGATGATAGGTTGTCTAACCAAAAACGGGACTACAAAAGCAACTTGTCATGCTCCTGCACTGCAGAGGCCCAGTAGTCATGACACACATTTGTTGGTGTGATCCTGCCGCCTACTCAGCGTGCGGCTCCAAATTCCCTAGGCTCCACGAGAGCTACTGTTGCTGACTCTGGAATTTCAGAAGTGCCTTTAACTGCTGCTACTACTTTCCTGCCAACACTGGTTTCCCAGATGAGGAAACCAGCTCTTCTGATAAAGCTTTGGAACCTTAGCTTGACTTGGAATTAATAGATAAACCTGAGACACATACCATCCTGGCGATATCCAAGGGGTTCTCCCTGGGCACCAATATCAAGTCCAAGATCAGCAGTCTAGATAAACAAGTACAATGCAAAGAAGCAAAATGAAAATGAAAATTCTCAAGTATACTAATATTCTGAAAACATATTTTCAGATTATAGAAGGAACAAAGAATTTACAGAAATGCTTCAAACTCCACCCCTCAGAGATGAACTCCTGAGACTTAGAACAACCTGTCACTGTACACAGTATTAAAAATATTCATTAATTTGGGCACCTGGGTGACTCAGTGGGTTAAAGCCTCTGCCTTCAGCTCAAGTCATGATCCCAGGGTCCTAGGATCCAGCCCCACATTGGGCTCTCTGCTCAGCAGAGAGCCTGCTTCCCTTCCTCTCTCTCTCTGCCTGCCTCTCTGCCTACTTGTGATGTCAAATAAATAAATAAATCTTAAAAAAAAAAAATTACTAATTTATTCTTTCAGTAAATATAACAGTCAACAAAATGGGCAAAGTGTCTGCCTCAACAGGAGTTGCTAACAGGATATTTTTAGCCCCAGCACCTGAAAGGGGAAGATGAGGAGAGGAACAGGTTTGGGGAAGTTCACAGCCCAAGCTGGAACATGTTAAAAGACTGCCCACTAAAAACCCAACTAACATATTACTCACTATTTGGCAATCTACTTTTCTTTTTCACCTAACAATCTACAGCATCTCTTTGCATTCATACAATCCACTGTATGACTATATAGCATAACTGAATAAATTCAGGGTGGTTCTAATGTTTCAAGAACAATTCTGTACTGAAGACAAATTCACAGAAATTCAAATAGAAAAGTAGATGAGAATTTGAGAATTCAAACAAAGTATCAATAAATTGACCTCCAACTAACAGAGTGCCTCTTTCCTTAAAAGGAAAAATATTCCTTTGTGGAAAAGATGCTTTAACCTGGTAACTTTTTCATCCATCTCCCTCACAAATTCTAATGTGAAGCAGCATTACTTGTTTGTTCTTAATAGGCTGTTTAAAGTTGTGGTTCTTCCTCATAGCAGCTGCTAAGGTAGCAGAAAGGATGAATATTCAAGCCAAGGACACAGTCAATGCAAATCAATGTGTACGAACATTTGAGTGGAAACTGCACACTACCGCATACACATGTCCACATGGCCTACCTCATTCCAAGCCATTGGCTCTGTTCTGAAGAGAGAACTGGTCAGCTCAACCGAAAGTCGTTTCTTATAATCCTGTGGCTTGTCCTCAGACATACGGAACAAAACAGCAGCTGCGTATGTTGCTGGAAGAGGAAAGGAAAAAGGCCCCTCAGGAAAAGCTGAGGCTCTCCTATGTACACCAGCTAAAGGTTCTGGTTCCTCTCGCACTTACCTACACCTTCGTTCCTAGAGTGAAGTAACTCTGTCAGAGGAGCCGTGGCTCCCTCCGCTTCGATGGCTTCTGCAGCCTCCTTATCCTGAGCAAGTTCACAGAGGACCCCTGCAGCTACTCTTTGGATATTTTCAATGGGAGAATAAAGCAGCTAAAGAGAAAAACACAAACAAAACCTACTTAAATAAAGAAAAAACACGGCAAGCGCCGCACTGTGTGGCAAACACTCCCACTGCAGAGAAAGCAAGGTGTCTGCACTACTTGTATTAAATCCTATTCTCTAACTGCTCAGGTATGTGATGCTCTGGAGCACTGGTTTTCTAGATCACTTCTGGCTACAAAACCTTTCCTCAGCAACAGTTTTAGTTGAGCTCAGATGTGGCAAACCAGGAGGTGGCTGGAGATCTGTGCTTTGGCAACCGAGACCATCTCTCCTACCTCCAAAGCTCAGCACCTCTAAAGTGGAGTATCACTCTTCTTCAGGCTCTAGCCCTAGTATTTCTCCTACCACCCAGGGAAAATGAAGGGACTTTTCATAAAGTTAAACGTACTGGATTAAAAGGACACTACACATTGAGATTCCATTTGTCATTTATTGGCAGGGGATGTGAGCAGAGTGTTGTCATTTTATAAATGGAGAGAGATGAAAAATTGCCCCATTTGGTCCCTAATTTTCTGAAATCTTGCTTAATCATTAAAATCCCTGAAATTTTACTTATAGACTTATAAAATCTAGAACCCCTCACATGAAACCAACATACCTGCACGAACAATGGAATGGTATTTAGTCCTCTGATTACGATTCGGTTGTGAACATCCCGAGCTAGGATATGAAGGGCTCCAGTACAACCTTCAACAATTTCTTCCATACGGACCCCCTCCTACCAAAAGAAACATGGTAAACAAATTGGGCATTCTCCTCTCTAAACTTTATAAACAGAAAGGCTTTCTATAGCAGTTCTTTGACTAGTTATTCCCATTATACATCCAAAATTCTCCAGAATTTGCAACTGGTTTAGGAATGAAGGATTCCATGCAGATGAACGTTACTGAGGTGGGGGAAACCTCCTGACGGCACTAATTCCTAGCTGCACCACCCTCCCCCCTGCCCCACACATACTACGCACAGCAAATAGTGCTTTGACATACTCTGAATCCCAAAGATAACTTTCTTACAGTCTAGATACCAACCAATTTTTTTTTTTTATTAAGATTTTTATTTATTTGAGAGAGAGAGAGAGCATGAGAAGGGGGTGGGTCAGAGGGAGAAGCAGACTTCCTGCCTAGCAGAGAGCCCAATGCGGGACTCAATCCAGGGACTCTAGGATCATGACCTGAGCCGAAGGCAGTCGCTTAACCAACTGAGCCACCCAGGCACCCCAAGACACCAACCACTTTCGGTAAAAGGAATATATAAAGATACACAAATATGGCAAAGTTATACACAGACTGACAAGTGCTTTTCTTCCATATGCTCCATTTAGTTTTGTATATCTACGTGTATCAGGTGAAAATCAAGCAGAGTTTTATCACCAACTGCTAAATTTCTATTGAGCTGTCAAGTGGAAGATCCACTCTTTTCCACCTCCAAGACTGATTGCTGGTCTCTATGGAAGAAGGACGTTAGTTTTTGTTAATGTAGGTACTCACAGCTTTTTCCCTGTTCCTGAGTTTTTAAAAAGGTAATGATTCTGCTACTTTTAGTGACATTTATAAAAACAACTTGATTTTTAATAAAGACACAAATATTCCTTTTTTCCTAAAGAGTTAAAAGGTATCTTTTGCATTCTTTTAAGCCATTATCATGGAGACATGCCAATACCAAGAGTAACAAATGGATAAAGGCCCTATCATGAGTGTGTACACATAACAACTAGCCAAGAAGAGATGCCCAAAATCTGTTCTGATAGGCTCTTGTTTTCTAAAGTAACCTAATTCAGAAAGAGAAAACTCTCTGAAGATCTGAATCTTCAGAAATAAATTTGGAGGAGTAAGTCCTGAAGTGTCTTTAGATACTTATAATGAAGCTGGTTTGTAAAAGACTGCAAACCTGACATCAAAGCTCTAGGCTGAGATTATGGGTCAAGATATCAGAAATGCTACTACTTATTCTTGAAATTTGTTAGTATTCTTAGGTCTGTAAAAAAGGTTTCAATCATTCCTGGAAGAGACAGTAAACTTATATACTTACAGGCAAACTCATGTTCTAATGGGGAATAAGGGCTCTGAAATCAGATGGACTTGGATTCACATTACGGTTCTGCTGCTTTCTAAGGTGAACCTCCCCATGGATTAAATGAAAACATTATAAGAAATGCCTAACCCCACAGCAGTACATCACAACTATACTCTCTTTGTAAGACTGATGATGTAATGGAAAAGTCAAAGGCTTCACTATGAGCCACATTATTCCTTATTCTTTTCTGCAGCCACAGAAACATGTCAGTTTTTTTTTAAACCATTAGCAAATAGCCCTGCAGCCAGGAAAATGGAGGGAACCAATGACCGAAGACGTTCAGGATCCTATGAATTTATGCATTCCTTTTAAATAGCCAAGTGTCACTATTCAGATCTACCTACCACAAACTGCTGCTGTGTTCCGCCCATAGATGTACGGCGCTGGGTATCCTGATGGGCACGAACCAGCAACTGAACTAGTCGCGGAATAGCACCCTGTTCACGCAGAGGTGCATGATTTGCAGGACAAAGGGCAAGATTTCGAATCAATCCAACAGTAGCCTGTAGATAAGAAAGAATAAATAACAGGCCTGTAACTCAACAAAATCATCATCTTAGCCTAAAAGACCCACCACACTAAATCTATTGGTGTCACCTGAAAGTAGCACAGACTAAACAAATACTTCGGAACCCCATCCGGGCCATACCTCCCAAGTACTAAGGAACGGACTCGTACTTGACAATCTATTATGCTTAGATAGCTATCCAAGAGCTAGAGGTGGCTCATTTTCAATTCTGCAACCTTCTATTTTGCTTGACAGTTTACCTTTATCAGAGGCCAATGGGATGGAGGGTGCAGGAGTTTAACCACAACTGGTAGTCCATAGTGAAGACGAACAGCATTCTGAGCCATCTCTGCTTCCTGGTGTCGGCTGGTCAGATGACGAAGAGCACAGATGGCAGGCTCAGTAATATCCTCCCTGTCACCAGCTCGAAGGACAGTACGGACAAGCGCCTCTATACCACCCACTTGGCAGACCATCATCTTGTTCTTATAATTATTGCAAGTGAGATTAGAAAGAATTCCAGCTGCACAGGTGACCACATTTATATCATCTGAGCCCAGAAGCTGAACAAGGGTCCCAAGAAGACCTTCCATCCCTTCCTATGGACATAAAAACAAATGCTCAGTACCTATTCATCTTACTTAGTTCTGTCACCAAGGCACTGGCATACTCAATCAAAATTTACCTGTTTAGTTGCAGCATCTGATAGATTCCTAAGAGTCCAAAGACAATTCTGAACAAGACGTTGACTTGGATCTGTCAGGTGAAGCCCTAAAGCTTGCATTCCACCTAGAATGTGAAAAAAGATCTAAGGTGATGGCCATTAGCTGGTAATTCCAATCAGCACTGTCTTTTCTAGGCTTAGAGAGTATCCCTCTATATTGCCAAAGCTTATCCCCTCCACCTAAGTCCTTTGTTTCATTTGCTAGGACGTTGCTCAGTTCCCCCTTTCTTTTCCAATTTACCTCAATTAGTGACAACTTCTGTTGAGTATCTATTGTTCTTTCTCTATGTGGAGAAAGCCTTCATTATCTCCACTGTCCCTCTTAGATAATATTTATATTGTTTATTTCCTTTCAAACATTCAATCGTCTCAAAATATTCACCTATTTTGAGATGAAGCTGTACCAGTGAGCAAAATACTCCAAGGTCCCCACTCACATAGAGTTTATAGTCTAGCTGGAGGCAGACAATAAATAAGTACACAGTTAATAAACTGAAACTACATAGTATGTGAGATGGTATTAAGTGCTATGGAAAAAAAAAAAAACACAAGATGGTGGGGGCTACAATTTCAAGTAGTGTAATTAGGTCACCTCAGAGTGAAACTGAAGCCTGAGCAAAGACCTGAAGCAGCTATGTGAGACCAATTCAAAAACGCACTGGCATGCTTATTACGAGAGACTCTGTGGAACGTAATGACTCCAAAAGTATGTGCCTGAAAGGTTTGCAACCTTTCGCCACTTAGGAGCCTAAGGAAGGACACTTATAGTGGTGAAGTCTAAATAGAAGCTCACTTTCCCACACAATGGCCTAACTTCACCCATCTCTCTCCTACTGAAGTCCCTTCTGAATGTCCTGAGATACTTTCCCTTGACTCCTTGTTCATCTGTTCAGGTCTGTTTTACTTTTCATTTTATTATTTTTAAAAAATCATACGTAGGCTCCATAACCAATATGGGGCTTGATTTCATAAACCTGGAGATCAAGAGTTGCATGCTTTACCAATTGAGCCAGCCACGTGCCCCTTTCGAGATTCTGTAATTTTAAAACACTACTTCCTCTACCTCCACTACAGGACAAGGATCATCCCCATCTGGTTCCTTCCTCATAACAGCTCCAGCTACTAACAAACAGAATGACCTGCAAAAGGCTGATGCCCAGTACTTGTTCAATGACTACCTTCTTTCCCACAAAGATTTCATTCCCTCCCTTGACTCTTCACTCTCACAGGGTGTATTCTTAACCCCAAATATCCCATTAGAACAGCCTATAGACTTTAAAAGCACACAACTGTATTCAGCAGGTCTAAGGGAAAAGTCCTATGCAGATGCCTCTGATGCACACATCCACTTTCCTCGTAAGCTGACAGGTCAACTTGGAAATCTCTAGCCCAGTCTTCCCCTGCATTTTAGGACCATACACTTCTACCCACCTACTGCCGTCTCGGTCAGCTTCTTAAATTATCTTGTTTCAAATCTTTACCAATCCATTCTGGTAGTTGCATTTATCTTAATGGTACCACTGTTCTCCCCACCACAAACCACATCGGGTTGCACCTTTAACCCCCAAGTTATTATATTCTATGGGTTCTTTTGGAAACCTCAAAACCGTCATCCTTTGCGGTGTATTTTTAATAACAAACTGTTTCGTTTGTAGAAGTCTGTAACACATCTCTGTGGCCTGGTCTGCTTGTCTTTGGTCATTCAAACTGTCACACACTGTTAGTTATTAATATTCCAAAACACCACACTGTGATGCTGTGCCACCGCTTAATAACCATCAGTAACTTCTCATTTTCTATGAAGACAAAGGCCAAATTCTTCAGCATAACCTTAAGGTACCCTTTAGAATTTGGATCCCACCTAGTACTGCAAAATGAACTAAATAGTCTACATCTGTGGTTCTAAAGCTGGAAAAAAAGCACAAATGAACATCGTAAAGGTCTAGAAAATCCTATAAGATATGGGCCCTTATCTAACCTCTCAATTTCATTCTGGGCTACTCACCCATTACTCATTAAATTCTAGTTACACACACTTCCTCTTTAGCACTTAGAGATTAACAATCTCTTTCTCACTTTCAGGACATAGCACATGTTTCCTCTCTCTGCCTGGAAGGCATCTAATCCCCACTTCTCATATAGCTAACAGGTGCCTTCTTATCCCGCATTCCCATTTTATGTCCCCTTCTCAGGCAAGTACCCCTATCCCCATTAATTCTGTATCAGTATTTGCTGTTTCTCACCCTACACAGAATTCATTCTAAGTTGTAATGCCCCCATCTTTTGCATATTTTTGTCACCCTCACCAGAATGGAATAAATACAGGGACTGTATCTGCTTGGTTATCTATCCCATGTATACCACATGCTTATTTTAGTGCTTGAGACACAGATGCTGAATGTTTTCAGAACACACAAATGAACATCAGAATAACCTGGCTAACTTCTTAAAATGGAAGATACCTAGGTCTTCAGTCCCATATACATTTCCAGCTACCCACCTGTCACTGCACTCCACGAATTCTGATTATGTCCAAAATTCTGCAATTTTTGCAAGCACTCCTCATATTTCTGGAATAGCTGGCAGAATTTTATCTCCTTGCTGAGTATGAATGCAGCCACACCTGTCCATCCCAGTGTCAGCTGCCATCCTGTGTAATCATAATGCCCCTCTCTCCCACAAATTCTCAAGTAAAATTATTCTCAACAAGTGAGAAAAATAGGTGTTACCAACCCTACGCTTTACTCCCAGTATTTTCTTCTATTAAATGCTTTCATATTTTCCTTCTTCCAGTTGTGATATAAAGCTTGGTTTAAGAGTCCAGGTAGATCCTGTTAGGTGGGTTACAAAAAGGAGAACTGATGCTAGGTAGCTAAAGAATAACTGTAGCCTTGTGATAAAAAAACAAAAGGCCCTAGTTGGTCCACCTATTCCTTTCCTCTGCTACTGACATGCACACAATATAAACTACCAAGTATCAGTCATCATTTTTGATGGACAGTAAGAACTCTGCCTAAACTAGGCCTAAACAGCACCAATGCAGGTGTCAAGCAGCACATATACTTTGAATGTAATCTTGGGTGCAAACTGGTTCTATTCAGTTACAAGTAATCTAATCAGAACTGCAAAATGCTGTACATATGACACTCAGAATACTTACCTGCTTCTACAATAGCTGGTTTATTACTAGAGCAGACAGACAGCACCTTCAGTACCCTGCTTGTGGTCCATAGTAGTTTCTCGTAAGTGTAGGTCCTCATTATATTTACTAAAGCTTGAGGTCCACCACTCGCCAGAATGATCAGCTAGAAAGATATACATGTTGTTAGCTATGGAATCTTCACCATATGACGAAGAAAAGCCACATTACCCACCTATTTTATTAAAGAAGCATTTCAGCCAGCTTGCCACTGACCTAAATGTATTCCTGGACCCCATAACCCAGATCCCCAAACTGAAGCCATGTTTAACCCCTCCTTCTACAGCATTCCACTCAAATTCAAGTATTCCAGTACTCCCAAGAAATAGCAACTCTGCCCCAATTTTCTTCCTCCCGCACTGGTCAAAGCAAAAGAAACAAAGAGAAACCATGTTGGTATGCAACAGTAATGCCCAGATAGTCATGCTATATCAAAGTGGATCTGTTGAAAATCTGAACCAGAATAGGCACTTAGAACTCCTAATGATTCGGCTCTTGGCTTTTCCTAATTGTTATTCACCTACTTAAAATGAGGTATCATAAAATAATCATTCATTCTTGTCCTTTACTTCCCTGCATATTCCCACCTCCAAACTATCCTGATTTTTGAAAAACAAATCTCATCACTTCATGCCTCTGCTGATAATGAACTGCTCTCCATTACTCTTTGAACATTTTCCACAAGGCCCTGCAGAACCTGCACTGCTGATACCTAAGTCTCATCTCAAACCTTTCCTCTTCACACTTCATAAACTCGTCCCTCTCTTTCATCAGTAGGACTTTCCAAGGTGTCGTTTCCTCTCTCTGACCTTCACCTAATCAGTCTCTCCTCATCCTTGAGAGCTGAACTCAATGATCATTTCCTCCTACAGGTCTCCCTGAACCTTCGAAACAGGGTCTAGTTCACATACAAGCTCTTATAGCCCCTCTATTTCCTTGGAATACATTAATTAAATAGTAATTACGTTATTACCTCAGTGCCTATCACCCACCTAAGAATGAAAGCTCTAAGTCTGCCTACTTTATCCCTATCACCTTGCTTCATACAGAAAAATACTTAAAGAAAAAGAGATGTCCAATTTTTTTTCTAGTATGTATACAACAGGTGAAGCATACAAAGAATGTGCTAGAGTCTACAGAAGGACAGGACACTGGATTCCCTAATGCTCCATGAACCACATTCAGAAAAGTACTTTTACCTTGCTTTCTTGATTGCCGTAAGCTAAAATCTGAAGGCAGTCTGTTGTAATAGCCAAGAATTTAACATTTGTTTTGTTGAGCAAGGCAACCATTTTCTGCAGCCCACCAGCTAAACGCACTGCCATTTTAGCTCCTTCTTGATGCAATAAAAGGTTGTGGAGAGTTGTAATGGCATAAAACAACACAGAATCCACTGGTGAACTAGGAAGAGGAAAAAAGCCTCATCAGAAATGCTGTGATGGCACTCTTCTCCTTCTTAGCTTCAAGCACTGTGACCATGTTTTTCTTACCCAAGCATCTTCACCAGGGCAGGAATGCCCCCAGACTTAAAGATGGCCAGCAATCCCTCACGATGATGAGAAAGATTGTGCAAGGTCCCAGCAGTACAGCGAGCTGTTTCCACATCATTTGTATTCTGCATGGTGCGTACAATAGCAGACACCATCTGAGGAGAACGCATGATGGCGTGTCTGGAAGCTTCCTTTTTAGAAAGCTGATGGACCATAACTGCAGCCTTATTAACCACCACCTATAATGTATAGGAATCAAGAAACAGCATTAATTTTCAAAAACATGCCTTTCAAATACTAAAGACTGATATTGGTGGACATTCAGAGGCTCCTTCCTTGAGAGCTTCCTTCAGAGCAGATTAAAAGCTAGCCATATCGTTACTTACCTGGTCCTCATCGTTTAGCAGTTTTGTCAGTTCAGGGATTGCACGTGTAGCAAGTTCTGCATCATCTTGATAGTTAATCAAATTTACAACTGCGTGTTTCAGCATCTGTGATGGTTCAGCCAAACGCTGGACATTAGTAGGATGAGCAGCATCGAACTGTGTAGATGGGATCTGCATGCCTTCATCTAGAGTCTCAGGGAACATTGCAGCTCGCACCCTCTGAGCTCGAGTCATCGCATACTGACCATCAATATCTGGGAAAGATAAATTCAGCACTCACAATCCATAATTCAGCATTCACCTGAATTTGTGCTACCCTAAGTGGTAAGGTAACAGTGCAATCACTCCCCTCTTTTACCACACCATTTTATTTAAGTGATTACATGGTAACTGTTTTAAGAATCATTCTCAAAACTGTCTTCTGACTTTTACTAAGGCAGTAACACTCTTACCAGCTACTTGTTCTTGAGTGAAGGACTGAGAAAAGCCCTGCTCCCACTCATACAGGACTTGGGTGGTATCCACATCCTCTTCCTCAGGATTGCCTTTACCACTCAGAGAAGGAGCTGTGGTAGTGGCACCAGAATGGATTCCAGAGTCCAGGTAAGATTGTTGCTGCCAGTGACTAACAGCTGCTTTTCTGTCTGGCTCCATGGCCATGTCCAGCTCCATCAAATCAGCTATAAAAATCAAACAGCATTAGTATTATCACCACAGAAATGTTATCTTCATTTAAAAATCTGTTCATATGACCCACTGAAATATTGTTAGGAATAGTCAAATCTGAAATTCAGCCAGTAACAACAATGATAGCCAGGATTAGCTCAGTGATGACATATCTACACTCTTAGGGGACCACCACCTAACAGTTACTCACTGAATTAGTGGAAGAATGGTACTGCATCCAAACTCCAGAAGCAGTCATCCAGACTAGATTCCTGCTGGTGGCTTGTTTGCTATTTCACCAAGCCATTAGGAGGAGTAAGCAGAAAATGGAGCAAAAGGTAGCCTGACAAGTAAGCAGGGAGAGAGTAAAGCAAGGGGATCTGAGCCAGACTGGGTTAATGGAAATGAAGCAGAGCCCTGATTCAGGAACTAAAGGCTTATGATACAAACCTTGGGTAGCCATTGCCCACACAGGATTTTCAAAACCGTTGTATGGTATGCTTCAGATACCCTAGAAGAGTTAATCATGTCATTAGGATTTAATTTTAAATTAATTTAATTTATAATCTTATAAATTTTATTTATATTTTACTATCAATATAAAATTTTAATAAAATATAGATTAAATAATAAAATAAAAATAAAAACATATATTAATATTAAATATTTGTATTTTATTATTTTAAAGTTTGTTTTTAGTACTTTTCAGTCACTAGGATGGCCTCCTAAACATCATGGACTACATCCATGAAAAGTCCCAAATCTCCTTTTATCATAAATGTGAGAATGAAACCCAGACTCTACAGTCTCTTCCATACCCTCAACCACAGCTCCACCACTGCTGAACCTTGAAGTAAAAATTCCTCTTTAATAAGAACCTCTTAAGTAGAAATACAAATTCGTTATTCAGTATGTCAGAAAGTATAATTATTTTTGCAGATACAGAAAATTTATAATGAAAGTCAAGGTGGGGAGGGGGGAAACTACTCAAAATCAACTCCTCCTTGAGTTCCCAAAAGCCCTTTGTTCCTTTTTAACTTCATTCACTGAGAAATTCAGAGATCTTTCTAGCCAGTGGAATTGGACATGGGATTTAAAAAAAAACACCAGATTTTCACTGAATGGTTTTTCTTTCCTGATATAATACAATGCCATCTAAAATACCTTCACACAGCAGGTTTTGGTGACTGGATCATACACTCAATTTCAGATCTTTTACTAAAAAGTAAAATTACTTTTCAAATGCAAGTTTGCAACACAAAAAGCACCTTTTTGGTTAAAATTTTTTCTAGCTCAAATTTATAGCAACGATCTTTTATAAATATTACTGACTAATACTGTTTTGATCATTATAAAAAACTTAATCATATATATATATATAAAAATCTTAGCATCTATGTTTGCCTTCTGGCTTTACTGTATAATAGTCAAAAGAACACTGAATCACATGGGAAACTACCTGCAAATGAGAACTGTTTAAAGGCTCATGGCCACTAGATATTCCTAATAAAAAATTTCCTTTATCACAAAGGATTCCCCTAAACAAGCTTATCTTGCACTACAATTACATATTGGGTTTACCAATATGTAGAGATATGGACTAAAATACTTAAGTGTGAGGGGCACCTGGATGGCTCAGTAGGTTAAGCCTCTCCTCTGCCTTTGGCTCAGGTCATGATTTCAGGGTCCTGGAATTGAGACCCGTGTCGGGATCTCTGTTCAGTAGGGAGCCTGCTTCTGCCTGCCTCTCTGACTACTTGTGATCTCTGTCAAATAAATAAATATTTTTAAAAATGAAAAATAGAGTTAAAAAAACACTTAAGTGAGAAGTGTGTATTTTATCAATGTAAAAAGGAGTCTAAAAAGTTGGAAACTACATTCTAAAGTCCTATTTGATCTATCTAAAGGAAGTGTGTATTAATTATTCCTGAAATTGCTCTTCTAGTTCTAGATTTTCGTAACCACAAAGATCCCCTGACACATAAAGATGACAAGAGTTGTGGATACAATTGTTTTAGTGTCCATGGCAGAAACAATTGACAATCTTTGTACACAGCAAAATGAAGGACAGAAAATAATAAAGGTGGTTCCTGTCAATAAGTATCTTTTAAGATACCAAGTGGGATTATGTGTTTAAGGTTTTGATTCAGAGTAGGGCATAGAAACTTGCTTGAATTTTTATGAACATTCTAGCATACACAAGTGATCCACAGACCACACTTTGAGAAATACCAAGTTCTTCACTTATCGATGCTGCATTTTAGCTTTTATTCTTCTGCCTCTCTGGAAACTGAGTTCTCCAGTCCAGTTCCCAGTGTATTTCTGGGAAAGGCGACCTAACACGCGTTCTACATTGAGCGCCTCCTTTGGCTAATGAATGCTACAGGGCTCAGAAACAAACTAGTCACTATAATATACATAAATAGTATGTGTTAATCAACTGTTTATGCTATTGGTAAGGCTTCTGGTCAGCAGCAGGCTATTAGTAGTTAAGTTTTTGGCAAGTCAACAGTTATATGCTGTTCTTCAAGGATCTAGTACACATGGCTTCAAGGAAAAAAAAAAACATTTATAGTTTAGTACTGTTTCCTTGTTGTTGATGCAAAGACAAAACATTAAGTCATGTTACTGCATAAAATCTGTTTATAGGGGCTGATCTGTAATTTGACTGTAATCTATAATGATTTTATGGAAAAAAGCAAGCTGCTATTCCAAACTTACAATATCAATTTGTATGTTGGGGACCTGTAAATACTATTATTTTTATAGCACTTAAATTTTATGCAGCATACGAAAAAATTATTCTTGTTCTTCACTACAATCCTATGTGTGAAGGAGGCCAAGTGTCAATCCAGCAGGCTGAGAAATAGAAAGTAGGAAGGAAAATGGGGATTTACATAAGCAACAGTATAACCAAATCACTCCTACATTACTCTGCAGACAAATCCAAAATTTCCAAAAATATGAGAACTATTCATTTTAGAATTTTCTTTAGAAACTGAATATACTGTCTAAAGAGAACTAGTCCAGAATCTTGCCCAAAAGGAGAGCCTTCCTTAGTCTTCCTCTGGACAGACCTTTCAGCCCAAGGGTTGGCTTCCCCTCCACCACACCCTGCCAATCATTAGGGGCCCAACAGATCAGAAAACCCTCCAATATCAAAGGAAGAAGTTCAAGAAAAATCAACAGAAAAACTGACTCCAGAGTAACACAGAATTTTTAAAATGGGTTAAGGGTGGGAAAGGAAACAGAACGTTTCAATTTATTATTTTTGGAAAAACCCTCTTAAAACATTAAGGAGAAAGATGCTCAATATACAAAAGAGAAGAAACAAGATGATCAACCTAGATGATCAAAGTTCCAACCACTGGGCATTTCAGAAAGAATTAGGAGAAACAGAAATAGGGAAAAGGCTATTAAGTTCCAACTCAAGATGAAGGGGGGATAGTGCTAATGAATTATGAAGTACTAAATGATCCCAGATGCAAGTAATCACTAACTACAGACTACATTACAACGCCTTCTGTCCTGCCAGCTTTACCACCACCAAGTGGTACTTTAACAAAGAAAGAAGATTGCCAGGATCGCCAATTTTTCTAGTTTAGTAGGTAACGGATTCATGGATCCTTCCTTATTTTTTTTGTTGTTGTTATTTAAACATGTACTCTTTCCAGTTATCTCTAAATTTATCTATTTTTGATTTAAAAATCTATAAGGTTTTAATAAGATATGGACTTAAAAAGATATATCCTTTATATGTTAATAATTTCTACCTAGGTGAAAGTTCATCTTGATCCAGACCTTCAAAGTATTGGTCAAAGTATGGTCAAAGTATTACCATAAACATTTTCCTTCAGCTTTTCTAACAGGACTACTTAAGCATTCTAGGCTTTTCTTTTTTCTTATTAGGAAAAATTTCAACTATTCTGGAAAGTAGACACAACTCTACAATGAACACCAACATCACCTATACTTAATGACTGTTGGTATTATGCAATATTTGTGTCCTCTCACAGAATAATTTCAAAGTACATCACATGCATTAGTTCATCATGTGGCTACAAAAAGGGTTATTTTTTTGCAAACCAGAAAATTTTTTATAAAAGATTAGCCTTACTAGCTGCTACTCGATTCACAAAGAGTGAACTGGAGCCTCTACTTTAAAGTACCTTGTGTACTTTAAGTGGCCTTCTGTCAAAGTCTATGTGAGAATTCTTAGTATGACACAGGTTTCACACTGAAGTTTACTTCTCCAGTTCCCCTCAGGACAAAACATCTTAATTACCTGAGAGTTCACAAAATTTGAGTATTACTAACTAGGAGAAACTTTGCTATGTAAAAATAAAGCAGATGTATTATAAAGCCACATTTTTATACTGGCAGTTCATGCAAACAACTGACTTTCCAAAAACCCGTACTGAAAGAACCAAGGCCAATCACTTAACTCTGTTTTTTTAAATAAGAAAACACAACTTGACTTCAGGAACATAAAAAACTTATGAAAAATCCTCAGGGATTAAGAATAGTTCTAAGTAAAATCTGCTTTGTAAATCTAAAAGCATACACATATGCATTTTTATTAACCATCCCTACTAATACCTTGCCAATTAAAAAATTTATAGTCTCCTCAAATCTTCCTGTTTGCACACTTTTTATTCATCAGGAACACTTCTAAATCACAGCTTGCTCCAGTTTCCTTCCTACTTTTACTCCTCAGCTATGTCTGAGTATTCTGAGAAGTCTTCCTATACCAGCTGATAAAAAACAAGTATCTAATGACACTTTTGCTCCTTCAAACTCCTTAATATTAATGGCCTTTGTGTTATCTTTAAATACATTGGCATAAAAATGACTACCAGAATATGAACTGTGATTAGGAAAAATTAGGACATTACCCAAATGATCTCTCTTCTTTTTATTGTCTTCCCTATTCTCTACCCTACCTATAAAGTAATACATATATATGCTTAGTATAAAATATTTTTGTCATTTGCATAATAATGATACACCATTAATGACACTTGGTATATTTAGTCTTTTATAAATTTACTATTAGATATTCTTTTAATATAAACACGCAAAACCAAATTCCTCGTATTGTACACATTAACAAAATATTTTCATCTATACTGCATCATTTATATGTAGTATAATGTAACCAAATCTCCCATTCTTGAATATCTAGTCCTCCCCCATTTAGTTTGCTATTCAAACAATGCTGAATAAAAATCTCTGCATATGAATGATTCTCTTAGTTTCTTCCATGGGAACTGCTCCACTACTGGGTTAAAAGGGTAAGAATTTATAAGGTCTTTGATACACAGTTCCATAATACTGATGAAGCATAAGCAGACATTTTCACAGAAGGCCCTGTATAAGTGGCCAGCCTACGAAGCAAGGTATGCAGCCATCAACTGTTACCTCCAGATAACCTGTTATAGCCATGTCCATCCATCTAATGTACACACCACCCAAGTCTGCAAGTTTTTCTAAATTCTGAGATTAAATGCTTAATTTGTTTGTTCGCCACATGTAGCTTTTTTGGCTTGCCAGATTCTTAATGCTGTCCTTTTATATTTTTATAAAGTACATGCAGATGTTATAAAAAGCTCCTTAAATAATCGCGGATACAGCATATTTATGCCTCCTGTGTATATCTGAAAATATGATTTTATACTTAAAATAATTTGACTATGGTAATATCCTTTACACTTCTGATATATCCTTAGTCTTACCGATAGCTTTGCACAGAATTTTAGGTAACATTATCTGGATCCTTCATAAAGAATGTTTTATTTTATTTATTTAAAGATTGTATTCATTTATTTGACAGGGAGAGAGAGACAGTGAGAGAGGGAACACAAGCAGGGTGACTGGGAGAGGAAGAAGCAGGCTCCCCGCAGAGCAGGGAGCTCCATGTTGGGCCTCAATCCCAGGACTGGCATCATGACATGAACCAAAGGCAGGTGCTCAATGACTAAGCCACCCAAACACCCCAAAGAGAATGTTTTAAAACACACTTTCACTTTATTCACTCTGAACAAATCACTACAAAAATCAGCCTATATTAAGCTATATTAAACTAAGGAAGCAAAAAGATATTTTAAAACACAGCTATTTCAAAGTACATAAGTACATAAGAAATAGCCACAGGCACGTTTTTATAATTTCCAAATATAATTTTATGCCAGCTAAGTTAAAAAACCAAAATGTTTAAGACTGCTGATGCAGTAAAAGTATGATTACATGCTAGCTTCTTAATATGTGGGTGCAAAGGGAATCAGGAATGAAGGGTATTAAAGATGCCTTCAACCCTTCAAGCATTTTTAAAAAATCAAATAAATACCTCAAAATTACATATATCTCTTAATCTGGGTCACCGGTGAATACATGACTATTTGTTACATTATTCTCTATATCTTGCAGAGCAAAAAATAACTGGTTAAAAATAAGGAAATAGCTCTACAATGGTATTTCAGGTAAACTCCAAATATGATTTCAAAATATAAGAAAATCTTTGTACTTCAGTATTTTCAATTAAAGTGGAACTATTCAGAAAAGACACATGTACACTTTTGTCAAACCAACTAAACCTAACAAATTCAAGTCTCAAAGATGAGGATAAAATAAATACTCCTGTCTCCTTAGAGGCAGCAGTCATAAAAGCTAATCAGCAGGCCACAAGTCTATTTTATAAGGCTAAAAAGTATAAGCTATGTGGGAGGGTCTCTGTTTCCTGAAACTGAAAATCTTGTTTCTCTCAAGTTCACAAAATGATGATTAACTAAATACTTTTTAACTTGAGGATTTTCTTTGTTAACACTCTAGAGACATTTTTACACCCATTTTAAGGTACAGTGTGGTAACGCTGCTGAGAATAGTTCACAGTTCAACTAGACTTTTAATAAAAGAGACCATTATGTACAAACTACTTTCCTATGTACAAAATAGGTTAGAAAAATATAATCACAAAAAGATCTCATTCATAAAAGCGACACTAAAAACAAAGTACATACAAGATTAAATGGAATTACATTTTTTGGACTGGAAAGCTTTTGCTATTGTTGATTTTCTCTGACTTTAGTTTATAAGTTTAATGTATCCCCCCCAAAAGTCTCAGATTTCTTTAGCACTGAAAATGGTTCTTAAGTTCATCTGGAATAGGAGTATAAAGATGATAATAATAATAAAAAAGACAAATAACTATGAGAAGGGACCGATTTGATCAGATACTAAAGTACATTATAAATCACCAGCCACAGCAATTAAAGAATTATATAATTGGGATATGAGTGGATAAGACTACTGTAATCAGACAATACCAAGATATAATCTGGCAATTTAATAAATGAAATAAGTGAAATTTCAAGTAGTGGGAGGCAGGTGGATTATACAATTAACAGTATTAGGAAATGGGCTTGTCATCTAAAAATCATTTCTTTTATCCTTTTTCATCTACTTTCATTTCACTGTATTAAAATTAAGCCTACATTCATCAAATATTTACATGTAAGAAATAATACACAATGAGATAAAATAATGTATATATAAGTAGGGGTGGTATACATAGAAATAAACAATGGTTAAAAAAAAAAACTAATAGAAGCATGACTTGAAACTCTGAAACTGGCAGGACCATTAGTGTGTGTACATAAAAATTTCTAAATTCCAGGCCAAAAAAACCCATACAAAGTAACTTTAAAAATGACATGCTGGACACAAGACAGGTGAAATAGGATTAAAGGATAATATCCATAGTACACAAAGAACTAAGGAGAAAATCAGTAAGAAAAAAACATTAGGTAAAGGGCAAGAACCATCATTTCAAAGGAAAAATAAAAAGTAACCAATAAATGTACACAAAATAGAAACTCATTTATTTTTTGCTTATCAGACTAGTAAAGATAACCATCAGTTTGTTCTCTATGGTTAAGAGTCTGTTTCTTGGTTTGTCCTTTTTTTCCCCCTTTGCTCATTTTTTTAAATTCCACATGAGTGAGATCATATGAGATTGGTCTTTCTTTGACTTACTTTGCTTAGAATTATGCTCTCTCCATATTGTTCCAAGTGGCAAGAGTTCTTTCTTTTTTATGGCCGAGTAATATTCTATTACATATATTAACTACATCTTTATCCAATTATGGGTCAGTGGACACTTGAGCTGCTTCCATAGTTTAGCTACTGTAAACAATGCTGCTATAAACATAGGGGTGCATATATCTTCTCAAATTAGTGTGATTGTATTCTTTGGGTAAATAACCAGTACTGGAATTACTGGATCATATGGTAATCCTATTTTTAATTTTTTGAGGAAACTCCATACTATTTTCCACAGTGGCTGCAGCACCACTCTGCATTCCCACCAACACTCCAAGAGGGTTCCTTTTTCTCCACATCCTTGCCAACACCTGTTTCTTGTAAACATGGATTTTTTTTATAGTACAGTACTGTAATCAAAGTATTTTCTCTTATGGTTTTCTTCACATTTTCTTTTCTCTAGCTTACTTTACAGTAAGAATACAGTATATAATACACTCAACATATAAAAATGTTTTAATCCTCTGTTATTAGTAAGGTTTGTTTTTTTCTATCAACAGTAGGCCATTAGCAAGTTAAGTTTTGGATGAGTCAAAGTTATGCACAGACTTTGGACTGTGTGGGGTGTGATGGCCCTAGTCCCATTATTCAAGAGTTAACTGTAGTTAAACTGGCAGAAATTTTCTGGAGGATATGTTGGCACTACCCACTAAATATAAGTATAAATACTCTCTTACTTTAAAATTTCATTTTTAAAACAGAAATGTATTATGCAGGAATATTCACAGAAGTATGCTAAAAGGTCTGCACAGTGAAGCATTCATACAAATTGCTGGAAATTACTCAAATGCTCGTCAACAAGGGAAGGAGTAAAAAATAATTTATCTATTAAATGGGATGTATTTTCATTCACTGAACAAATATTTAACACCTTTCATGTTACTGGCATTGCAATAACAGTGAATAAGAGTCGGCGAGTCAAGGTCACACATCTAGTAAAGCTTGCACTCTACAATTAGAAAGTTAATAAAAACAAAACAATTTAAAAGAGCGAGAACTGCTGTAAAGGAAATAAACAAGGTGAGAACGGAATAACGGGTTGAGGACGAAGATTACTCTAGGTAAGAGTGAGAGATGATGGAATAACATTTGAGCAGAGGAGGAACCAGTCAACTAAAGATGAGACAGAACATTTCATGCAGAGAAAAAGAAGAAAGGAAGGTAAGCTATTTGGTAAAGGTACTAAAAGGTCACCAGTGTAACAAGAAGTCAGGGAACTATGAAAAGAGGAACGGCCAGGTCAAAAGGGATACAGAATAAAATCCAAAGTGCACTAAGAAGCCACTGGAGGTGCATGTACTTTGATTTATACTCTTTTTTTCTTAGTTTTAAAAAGATTTTATTTATTTGACAGAGAGAGAGATCACAAGCAGGCAGAGAAGCAGGCAGAGAGGCAGGCGGGGGCGGAGTGGGGGGAGCAGGCTCCCTGCTGAGCAGAGAGCCTGATGTGGGGCTCAATCCCAGGACCCTGAGATCATTACCTGAGCCTAAGGCAGAGGCTTAACCCACTGAGCCACCCAGGTGCCCCAGATTTAGACCTTTAAAAGTTCACTCTAGTATCTCCATGGATAAAAAAGATGGTGAGAGGCCAAAAGAAAAGCAGGGACATCAATCAGGAAACTACTATAAACAAAATCAAGTGAGAAGGGATAGTATGTAGCCATTAAAAATAATGAATTTTTTAGGGAAAAAAAAATTCAACACATGTTTGTTATGCAAAGCATTTGTATATTTTCAGATTTTTTGGCATACATTCCCAGAATTAAATTTATGTAAGTAATACAATGTATTAGAAATGATACATGTCCAAGAAAATATATCATTTAGCCCCATATGTGTTAGCCAGTGATACTAACATTAAGGAAATGTTTTTATGTATGAAAGGTAAGTGGCCTATAAAACAAACTTTCTGCAAAAGAATGTGGAACCTCCTCAGCCAACCATTAGTACCTCAAGAGGGAAAAAAAAAAAAAAAACTAAAAAAAACCCCAAATTCTTTGGAAAAATAATGTTTTCTAAAAGCAAGAAAATCAAACATTGCACTTTTTAATAACTAGACAAATAACATTTTATTTAACTATACAAATTTTCCAATTTTTAGTAGTCTAATAGAGATTTTCATTCAGTTCTTGTTCTATTAAAATGGCACTACTGTAAGAATCAACTACACCACAAAGTAATGCCAGATCTGATTAATTTATTTTGAATATTGTTTTACAGCATTATTTTAAGATGCTGCCTTGTAACATCAGGTAAACATCTAATTTTGCCTTTGACATACTTAGCAACACTTAGTAACTTGAGTTCTGAGTCTAATGTTACCCCACTGAAATCTTCCCAGAAACCTCGTAAAGTAGGCAACATTCACCCAAATAATCAGATTAAAAGCCTGATGAGCAGCAGTTAATATAAGAGTACAGCTAATAAACTGCTCAGTTAAAATTCAAATCCAGGTCTAATGTTTAAGCTCAGAGTCATGTGCCCCCCTCCTTTTTAAGATTTTGTTTATTTATCTGACAGAGATCACAAGTAGGCAGAGAGGGAGGAAGAGACAGAGAGGAGGAAGCAGGCTCCCCACTGAGCAGAGAACCCAGGAGAGCGCAGGACCATGACCCAAGTGGAAGGCAGAGGCCTCAACCCACTGAGCCACCCAGGTGCTCCAGCCCTTTTAATCATATCCTATATCCCACTCTCACCCCAAAGCTAAAGGCAATTTGTATTTAACAATGTTGCAGATCACTGCAAGAGAAAGGTCAGCAAAAAGAACTACACTCTTTGAACAGTAACTACAGGAAGAAAAATAAATAAATAAATAAAACTAAGATGCAAATCACTACTACTTCATATTGATTCTGTGCCTAGCTAGATGGCACTGCTGCTGACAAGAAAATGCAAAATTTTCAAACACAAGCTTATTATGCCAAGGAGACAAAATAGTTTATTTCAAGAAAGTTTCCAGATGTTAACCTCTAAGATCCCGCTACAGGAAGAATTAGCAACAATGGACTCAATGACTTCTACAAGTAATTAATGTGTTACTTTATACCCCTTAGCAATAACCTTCCTCTTAAAAAAAGTTCAATGTGTGAACTCAGTGAGAGCTGGGGCTGTATCTTTCTTTTCTCATTGTATTGAAAGTGCTTAGCACATACCAAGCTTTTAAATAGGTTGATGGACTAAAGGTGTCAATAAGAAAGATGTTCAAAAACTAGACAGTAAGACAAATGAGATATAATAAAAAGGCTTAGATAACCAACGAACAAACCTATGAGACTTCTTAAATGCCTTTAAGGAACATGAAGGGTTCATTTATGAAGAACGTATCTCATTTGAAACAGAGGTCAGCAAACTTTTTCATAAAGGGCCAGATAATAATTTGAGCCTCGGTAGGCCGTAAAACAGACTGTACCAAAATAAAAAGCTTTGCACAGCAAAGGAAACCACCAATAAAACGAAAAGACAATATACCAAATGGGAGAAAATATGTGCAAATGATATATTCAATAAAGATTAGTATCCAAAATATATAAAGAACTTACACAACTTTACACCAAAACAACCCAAACATCTAATTAAAAACTGGACAGATGACCTGAATAAACATTTTTCCAAAGACCTACAAACAGCCAACAGACACATGAAAAGATGCTCAACATCATTAACCATCAGGAAAATGCAAACCAAAACCACAACGTGATATCACCTGACACAAATCAGAATGAATGGCTAGTATCAAAAAGACAAGAAATATTAAGTGTTGGCAAAAATGTGGTGAGAAGGGAACCCCTGTGCACTGTTGGTGGCAGCGGAAACTGGTGCACCACTATGGAATGGAGGTTCTTCTTGAAAAATTAACAGCAGAAATACCATATAATCCAGCAATTCCAAAACTAGGTATGTATCCAAAGAAAACAAAAACACTAATTGGAAAAGACATATGCACCCCATGTTTACTGCAGCATTATTTACAATAGCCCAGATATGGAAGCAACCTAAATGTCCATCCGTAGATGAACGGATAAAGATGTGGTATATATATACACACAAGGGGACATACTCAGCGATTAAAAAAAAAACAAAAAACAAAGGAATCGGTGCCATTCATAACAACATGGAAGGGACTGCTTACAGAGAATTATACAGAGCAAATTCAGACAAAGAAAGGAAAACACCATACGATTTCACTTGTACGTGGAATCTAAAAACAAATGAAAAAAAAAAGCAGAAAGATTTATAAATACAGAGAACATGTGGTTGCCAGAGGGAATAAGAGAAGAATGGGTGAAATAGATGAAGGAGATTAAGAGGTACAAATTCCCAGTTTTATATATATATATATATATATATATATATATATATAAATAAATGTATTTTTTCCCAGTCATAAAATAAATACATCACAGACATGAAAAGTACAGCATTGGAAACATAGACAATAATAAAATAATACTGTAAAACCATTGTATGGTGACAAATGGTGACTATGCTTATCATGATGAGCAGTGAGTAATGTACAGGATGTGCAATCTCTATGTTGTACACAGGCAACTAATACATTATATGTTAGCTATACTTCCAGCAATAAAAATGTTTCTTAAAAAAGATAACATGAAAGCAGCCAGACAATGTGAACACAAGCACGGCTGTATTCCAATAAAACTTTACTCATGAAAATCGCAAATTTGCAATTTCATGTAATTTCACATGTCATAAGATCTTATCCTTCTTTTGACTTTTTAATCAGCCATTAAAAAAAATGTAAAAACTATTCTTAGTCCTCGGGCGATACAAAAACAGGTAGAGGACAGTAGTTGCTCTTTCCCTCACTGATTACATACTTTCACTGAGGACAAACCAAATGCAACCGAGTTTACATTTATTTTTTAATAAACATCTTACTTATTTGACAGAGAGAGACAGAGTAAGAGTGAGTGTGAGTGTGCATGGGGAGCGGCAATGAGAGGGAGAAGCAGGCTCCCAGAGCAGGGAGCATGATGTGGGGGCTCGATCCCAGGATCGTGGGATCATGGCCTGAGCCGAAGGCAGATGCGTAACAACTGAGCCACCCAGGTGCCCCCTGAATTTACATTTTTAATTAAGTACATTAATCCTAAATGTGAAGACCAGTAACAGAAAGGGTTAAATTAAGTAAGCTAACAGGTTGCTGAGAGGTCACATACTGGTTTTTGCCTGTACCTCCAAAAAACAGGTTATGTGAAAAACAAAACTGGAACAAATGACATATGAAAGCCACAAGACCATTTATTTGGGAAAAATATTTCAGGCCATTAATTCCAGGTATGGATAAAACCAGAATTAGGCCTCAATATATGTATGCCTTTTAAAATCTTTTTTACTATAAAGATCTCCAGGTTTGCTTAAAGAACCCTTTAAACTGGTTATCAGATCCTTGCTATGATTCTAACCTGGAAATTTGAAAAAAAAGGGGGGGGGGGCGGACTCCACTCCATCCCCACAGTTCCGTAACCCAGTAGGGCTGGGATAGGACACTGGCATAGCATTTTTAAATGTTTAATGTGTCATACATGTTGCCGACAATGCTACTGCCAGCAAGGGGCTACAGCCTTAGATGAAACATATGATCCAACTGATGTATATAACCATCAGCAACTCAAGTTAAATAATAAAACAAATGGGACTCCACAGAATAACCACAGGGTCAGCTCTGTTAAGAAACAAATTTCATAAGGACAACACGAATACTTACTGTAACTTAAAAAAAAAAAAGATTTTATTTATTTATTCAAAGAGTGAGCACAAACAGGGAGGGGCAGAGAACAAGGGAGAGAGACTCTCAAGTGGACTAAGCTCCAGAGCCCCACGAAGGCCTTGATCTCAGGACACTGAGATCATGATGAGAGCTGAAATCAAGAGTCAATGTTTAACCCACTGTTAAACCCAATGTTTAAGCCCCGAATCTTATTAATCTTTAGCAACCTTCTATACTACTCTCCCAAACAGAAGGATTTTTTGCTGCTTTTGGCAGCCTTACCACAGTAACAGGTTTCATAATCATAAGACTCTCATATTTAGAAAGAATAGCAGAGTATTACAGAAAGTACAGTGAGCTAGGAAGCTTTTATTTTCAAGATGTGACTACTTTCATTATCTCAATACAAAAAAAACTTAAGGAATAGCTCTAAATCTCTGTTCTACCTTAAGTCCAAAAATACACCAACAAATGAGTCATAACCTGGAGGTATATATGAATGCCTCACTGGCATATTATGTTCTGTTTTCTCAATTTGCCAATTTTGATGTTAATCAAGATTTTCTGTTCCACAAGAAAGTTCCCCCACAATCCCTTCATTTACTGAAAAGTTCAAGGATATAGCAATATCAATGGCATAAATAAAACATATGTTAGATTTCATTAACAGACTCTGGTTAGACAGTAGTGATTAAAGCAGACATGGTCCTTGCATCCTTGATAGGGAGAGAGACAGATTACTGAATAAACAATTACAAAAAGAGCTTTGTGTATAAGCAACAAATGGGAGAAGGGAGTAGAATGACATAAGGACAAGTGGAAGGTCCTACCTATAGTGGCCAAAGGCTTCTGGAAGGTAACCTTCAAAAACTGAGACCTGAAGAATGATGCAAAAGAGACAGCAATATGAGGAGCAAAGCAGGGTCATTCCAGAAACAGAAGTAACATGTGCAGAAGCCCAGTCATGAAGACCTGATCACCTTTTTTAAGAATGAAATCTTGAGACCAGTGTTTAATTACAATGGGAAAGTGAGTGCAATGAGATGAGGCTGAAAATAGCCAAATCCTGTAGCATTCTTTAGCCTTTGGTAAGAAATGCATTTTTTCCCTAAGTGCTACTGAAAGTTCACGAAAGGATATAAAGTGGTGAATAACAAAATCCCACTTTTTAAAAGATTTTATTTATCTATTTATTTGATAGAGTGTGTGCACACGCGTGCAACTGCAAGAGTGCAAGGCCAGGAGGTGAGAGGTAAGGAGCATAGAGGAAGGATGGGGAAATACTCTCAAGCAGACTCCCTGTTGAGCACGAAGCTCACGGCAGGGCTCAATCTCAGGACTCTGAGATCATGACCTGAGCTGAAACAAGAGTCTGGATGCTTAACTGACCGAGTTCCCACTCAGGTGCCCCAATATCCCACTGAGTTTTTAAAAGCTGGTTTTGGTTATAATGGGAAAAAACTGAAAAGGGGACAAGAAATAATGAAAGGAAACCTGTAAAGAAATTTTATAGCAAATAGTCCAGGTGATGGTGGTAGTTTAAGCTAGGGCAGTAGCACTAAGCACAAAAAAAGATCTACACTGGAAAAATACTCTGGAAATAGAAACAACAGACTGGCTGTAATAAATGAGAGAAATTGAAGTTGGGTAAGAGAAATTCATTAAGAATCTTAAGTACCTGGGTTGAGCAATTAAGTTGTAATACTGCGTTTAGCGCAATGAAGGGAAAAAAAGCCGCAGAGGGTGTATTTCTAGAACTGCACTGTCCAATTCAATAGCTACTTTACATTTACATTTAATTTTATTAAAAATGTAGTTCTTCAGATTGCCATATTTCAAATGCTCAAGCACCACATGGCTACCATACTAGACAATATAGATACAGAACATTCCCACTACTACAGAAAATTTTACTGGTGAGTGCTGTTATAGGAAGAATAAAGAAAAAAATAAATAAAAATAGAAATAAAGTATCAAATGCTGAGAGTCCAGCAAGAATAAAGCTGAAAAGTATCCATATGGTTGGTCAACATGCAGGTCCAATAGTGAGCTCAAGCAGAGCATGAACTGGAATGGGAGATGGAAAGTGGAGACATATCCATAAGATAGGGACACACTGTGAAATGGAACAGACAAATAAATGGGGCATTAGCTGGAGGAAAGCAAAGGGTGTCCAATTCTAGAACATTCACCCAGCCAACAACCTTTACTGACCACATATAACTTCCAGACACTCTTCTGGATACCAGGGATATAAAACTAAGACAAGACCAGGAGAGGAAGTAAAAACAAGCAAGTAAACAATGTTTCTTCAGAGTATAAGTGCCACAAACCAAGTAAGAGAATATGATAAAACAAAAATGAGTGAACAGAAAAGACTTCAATGTAGAAGTGGTATCTGAACATGAGCCATAACTGACAAGAAGAAACCATCTCTGCAAAGGTCTGGAATATACCTATATGCTATTGGGAATGATCCAAATAAGGTGGTAATACTCACTCAACACATATTTACCAGTCCACTACTGTGCAGTATGACTGTAGGCAATGGGAAGAAAACAGCCAAGATCAAAGACAAAAATCCGTCTTTCTGGAGTTTACATTCTAGTAGACTAAGAAAGAAGAAAAATAACAAAACAAATAAAATATTATGTTATCTATTATGTTACAGAGTGATGAGGGCTAAAGAGAAACATAAAGCAAGAAAGGAGATAGGAAGTTAGGTAAGGATTGTAATTTCAAACAGGACAGCAAAAAAAAAAAGCCTGAAAAAGGTAAGGAAGTGAGCCATGATATGGCGCATGCTTGACCAGTTGGAGGAAAAGTATTAAGTGTCACAGAAGAAGAGAAGGAAAAAGGTAAGTGCTAGAGTGCTGAACAGAGTGCCTTTACTGAATGAGATGGTAAGCACCTGGAGATTTCTGAACAAAAAATTTATGTGATCTATTGCTTTAAAAGGATTACTCTGGCTACTGTGTTGAGAATACACTTTAGGGGAACAAAGGTATAAGCACGGAGACCCGTTAGAAGGCCTGTGCAGTAATCTGGGCAAATGATCACAATGGCATGGTTCTAGTAAAAAAAAAAAAGGGTTTTGGAAAGGGAAAGCAGACACGACTTGTAGACAGAGTCTGGATATGCTGTGTGACAGAAAATGAGTCAAGAACAATATTGTTAGAAGTTTGAGTCACTGGAAAGAATCAGGTACATTTAGGAACAACATAAGAGAAACAGTCTTACAGGAAACTGGGAGCTCAGTTCTAGATGTATTATGTTTGTAATGCTTCTTAGACACCCCAAATTTTTTTTTCAAAATAGCTGGATATTAGCATCTAGAGTTCAGGGGAGAAACTCAAGCTAGGGATATAAATTTGGAAGTTATCCACAAACAAATGTTATCTGTTTAAAGCGGTAGGACTGGTGGGTATTCGGACAACAAAAAAAGAGAAGTCCTAAAGCTAAACTCTCAACCACATCCACAAAGGTCAGAGAAATAACAGAAAAAGCAAAGGAGACTAAAAAGGAACCACCAGTGAAGTATGAAGAAAACTGCTAGCAGACACGGTGGCCTAGAAGCCAAAGAAAAAGCATTTCAAGCCAACTGTGCCAAATGCTACTAATAGGTTAAATGAAATGAGGATTGGAAATTTCTGACAGTGGTTGCTGGTAGGGGTTTTAAAGAAAAGGGAGAGTGAATATTAGCATATTTTTCAAGGTATTTTGTGTAGGTGGTAGGTGAAAGGGGAGACAGGAAGAAAACTGTTTTAAAATGAGATAAACAAAATAATCATGTTTGTATGCTCATGGGAAGAGCTTAGTAGAGAAGGAAAAACCAAAGATGCAAAAGAAGGGACTGATAAGAGTAGTATTATTCTTGAGACCAAGAGGGAATGGGATCTAGTACACAAATGAACTGGTCTGTCCTTATTTTGGAATACTACAGTTCATCCACAGTGACAGAGAAAGAGCACAGTCACAGATACAGGAGCATGCAGGTACTCTTTCAATTATTCAGTATGCTTAGTGAAACAGAAAAGCAATGGCATTAGATGAGTGAGGATAGGGAGGAGGTGCTGTGTTGTCTGAGAAATAGAAGAAGAAAAAGTCCTAGAAGAGGGTCAACTAATAGACCAGGGACCATTGGGCATAAAGCCAGAGAAGGACAAAGTTGTTGAGAGTATGTGTAAGAAAGTGATTATGATTCAACATGAAATTTCAACTGGGTATAAGTGAGGGTGAGGGATACTGAAAAGCTTAGATGTATAGATTTTAGGCTCTGGTAGAGGTAAAGGGCTGCTGGAACTGAAAGTATTTACTAGAGGAATACAACAGTGGCACACCTGAAAAGAGATTGGAGAGGATACAGTTATTGTTGAAAGACAAGGTATTCTAGGATATGAAATGGGAACATGTGGATGAATTAAGACTGAAAAATAAGAGCACTGGAAAAGAAATCAAGGAACCATAGGCATTTTTTATATCAATGTTCCTCAAAAAGCCAGACCAGACACCATAAGGAGCTTGTGCCAGATTGTACATCAACACCCTGCGTCCATTATCAAAAAAGACTTGCTGCAAAAAAAAGGTCAGCTGCATGAAACCACTGAATTTAGTGACAGGTGATTTATATTCTGGCACAAACCTCTTATCATAATCCATACTAGTAATGAACAGTTCAGATCAGATGACATTCTGAGTAGCACTATTCTACTTGGATACTGATTACCACCAAGAATTATGACAGAAAAAAGAAGAAAGTGAGCCAGGCTAATAAAGTGTTAAGGGAGCTCCTGGGTGGCTCAATGGGTTAAAGCCTCTGCCTTCGGCTTGGGTCTTGACCCCCCCCCTGCCCCGCCCCGCCGCCTCTCTGCCTACTTGTGATCTCTATCAAATAAATAAATAAAATCTTAAAGAAAAAAGAAGTGTTTCAAGGAAGGAGGGAGATGACCCTCCTTACTTTTTCTTTTTTTCCTCAGACATCACAATACCTCCCCAGGAAAGTTGGCAGATGACTAAAATAAAGAGTGGTAGTGGGTAGCATAATTTGATGGGATGAGAGTAAAAAGTTTGAAATTCTGGAAACTAATGGTCAAGATGTGACAATGAGAAACAAAGACACTTTCTCTACCTCTTTGTTTAGTAGTAAGGTGTGCAAAAAGATACTGAGAGAGCTGCAAGGGAAGTAGCATTATCAAGAGAGAGGCTAGGTTACAGTGGGATTAATAAAGAGAAGGCAACATTCCCAGAATACATTGAAAATAAAAGGGTATGCTGATGAGTATGAGTTATAGAAGGCATAGTGAGTGAATTTCAGGAGGATGATAAAAGGTAGGAGACAGAAAAAAAGCAACAGGATTAGAATCTGGAGGGATAAGACTAATATAAACAAGTTAGGTGTAACTAAAAGAACAAAGTCCTTGAAAAGCCATGAGCCAGGACTGGCCTCTGACCAGGATATACTATTTCCTCCATTTTAAAGATGCAGATGGATAGGGTGGTGAAGGAGTTCCTGCTTAGGTTCTGAGGGGCAAGAGGGGACTCATTTGAAGATCGGAGAAGGTTAAATAGTCTTCCTGTCTCTGAGCTTTCTAGAGAAATGTAATATGATCTGAGTTATAACAGCAAAGGGAGAAACCTGAGGCCCCTTAGCATACAGTCAGGCTATTCTTCAAGCATGATTATTAAGTATTCTTACAAAAAAAAAAAAAATTTAGTACTTTCCAGCTTCCACTTTTGAGCAATACCAATTAAACTATCATTTCTCTGCCTCATGAGTGACCCACCACCCCCAATCTTGAGGTATTCCAGACTTTTAATCTCTTAAACTTTCTGGCCTCTTTATTTCTTATTCTATGGTAAATAGAAAGACTGGCACTCTGATTCAGGACCCAGGAAAAATGACAGCTGAATTAAGGCAGGAAATGTGACCTAAAGGACAACTATCAGATAAAGAATAACAGTTTCACAACATGAATGGATCACACAAAATATGCATAATTAGAAGTTATAACAATATAAACCTAATTTCATAGTCTCACGTGGCTTTTCCAACGGAAGATAATAAAAATAATAAAATAGCTGGACTTAAAAACCAAACTGTAAAATGCCAGAAAATAGACTAAATTTACTAATCTATCCAAAGAGTTCTATTCTATGTCCATGCACACTAGGTTTCCTGTAATATTTAATGTCTACTTTTGCATCTAAATGAACTATTAGGTAGATAAAAGTAATGTGTCACATTGCTGCAATCTTTCAGTAGCTCAGAAAAAGAACTTAATTGTAAGCCAGCACTTTCTATACAGCAGAACAGAACACCACTTGGAAACCTCCACAGTTAGACTGGAAAATATTTCCAACAAACCCTTGTTCCTGTTTTACACATATGGCACTCATCTAGTATATGGAAAACTTCAAAGACAGACTCACTCCCTACATCCTTACCCCCAAACCACTTAATTATACTTAAAAAAAGTTTACAACAATCACTCCTTAATGCAGCAAATTACTACAATCATTTAAGATCATCTTCAAATTGCATTCCCAAGAAATTCTGCAGTAAGTCTAACTTCTCACATTTTTATATGAAAAATGTACAATAAAATATATGTATATACATACATACATCATAATTATTTCAGCTATCCTAAAACCCTTTTAATATAAGAAGCTTATTAAACTAACCCTTCAGCCTTTGCACATCTTTTACTTCCAAGTCAGATCAGCTACCAGCATTTCAGGTTAAGATTTATTAATCACAGATATGGTTTGTATGCCTGCCGTGAGAACTGATGAACTTGACAGAACTTAAAACAGGTTAAATATATCTCCCCCCACCCAACTTTTTAACTAATTGTTTAACCTATCTGTTACAAATCAGCTTAAAGGAAAAATCTGTAGAGCAATACGTGAATTATGAAATCATGAGTTAAACTGTGGAAACCTTAGTGAAGAAATTAAAAGACAGAAATAAATATGGGAGAAAATGGGAAGTGCTATGAAGCATTTTCACCCCAGCATCATCCAGCTGTTCACACTATTTAAGCTGCTGGGGCAGGAGCAGCCTTTTCAACAAGTTCATAAGAAATCAGAGGCAGGAAATTTCTAGAATATTATATGAGAAACTTTACAGTGGCTTTGTAAAGTTAAATGGGAAATAGTGGGACAGGGCAAGGAGTAAGCACCTCTGAGATAAATGTTTTTGTGAAAAGTCCAAAGATCAGTTGTTTGTATTCTATACCATATCATATAAATGTAACTGTAGCACTATTCTAAGATACTCCATTTTATAACCAATGTTGCTCTATGCACTGCATTTTCAGTCCAGACATAGCTTGTCACTTAAACACGTAGCGTGAGGATTAAACACCCACCTTTTCTAACTCTAGAAATGAAAAACTTTGCCCTAGAACAAAGGATTTAACCAAAATCTACTTAACTGCCTGCATAAACATATTCTAACCAAGTAACAGCATGCCATTAATTTAAGTAAAACTTATATTCAATTATTTTTTCATTATCTAAACTTTGCTTTTAAGTTTTGGATTTGGTCTGGTAACAGTTTACGTTAAAAAGTGTAGACTTCAAACCTGGTGATTCACAGACCTGTACCCCTGGGGATAAAAATATATGTTTATAAAAAATAAAAAATTAAAAAAAAAAAAAAGTGTAGACTTCAGGCAAAAACCAGGACATGATCTAAAAACATCAATAAAATTTCAGGCTGACATGATTACGTACATGCAGCCAGAACATGTCCAGCATTTTTAGTGTCTTCAAAGATTAAGTTTTGAAATGTCTTTTAAAAATGCATTTTAGGTGGCGCTTGGGTGGCTCAGTGGGTTAAAGCCTCTGCCTTCAGCTCAGGTCATGATCCCAGGGTCCTGGGATCCAACCCCACATCGGGCTCTCTGCTCAGCAGGGAGCCTGCTTCCCTTCCTCTCTGCCTACTTGTGAACTCTGTCAAATAAATAAATCAGAAAAAAAACTTAAAAAAAAAATGCTCTTTAAATAACCAAGTTGTTATTTCTCCTTTTCCTTCACCAAAACTATAATTCTTAAACTAAAGTGTTAGTTTCCCAGATTTCACACATAACACAAAAGTGCTTTTAAGTTCCCAATGTATAACCAAATGATAGAAGGCATTTTCTAAGTGCCTAAACATGACGCTAATAGTTTAACAATCATATTTCCTATGTTGTATGAACCCACAGATTTGTATCATCCTGTCATATAACAGAAATATCATCATAAAGAACTGTACTCTAAATGGGACCACCGCAGATGTACAAACTGGGAGTATCCTGCCAGTAGGTGTATTTAATTTGTGCTGAATACTATCTTAAAACATGGATTTTATTCACTAACATGTGCAAATCAAAGGATGCACATTAATCTGATTTCCTGCTTCTCTCAAGAAAAAAAAAAAATCAACTGATGTGGCAACATGAACTATATTCCCACGCAATAGCTGGAACTGCTGAAGACTGGCTGCTTAGAAGGGATTTGTATTCTCCAATTTGTTGTATTCCAGAGTCCCAGTTATCCTATGCCACCTGGTCCTAGAAACACTGTAACAGAAGACCAATCCTATATGGCTTATGAAAGCAATCTTACTTTTAGTCACTTATCTTGAATGTCAAAAGGTTGTACGTTATAGTAATGAAGACAAGCAGCCAATTTCAGAGATAAATTAAGTCCTTAATAGAATTTCTCCAGTAAGCTGTATGTACATACTCTTTAAAAGAACTTTCAAATCCACTCTCATTTCTCATGAAAATCTTGGAAAACTCGAACAGCAGCTATTTGACCTTAAGAGAAAATAAATGATGCAAATACCAAGAATCAACTTTAACATTACTAATTCCAAAAATGATCCATTACAAAAAAACACAATCATTCTGGAAAACCATTTGTGTAAAACAAGGCATTCTTGCTGTGTTTAAAAAACAAAACAAAACAAAAACAACTCCTAACAGTATTTCTTAGTCAGTAATTATTATCAGTATTTTCAAAAAACTACAATGAATTCCAAGAGCAAAATGGTGCAGCAAGTGATACCATCATTTTTCTTCCCTACTGTCCACTTTTCTATTTCATTTCAATCACCCTTTATGTAAAACAGGCAACATTTTCAAGTTTGTCTAAATTGATTAATTTTCCACAAAATTAACATTCGACTTCCAAAAGCTAAGAATACACTTCACTCTTGTTACTCATCAGAATCCAGACTGAAACAAGTATATTCATTTAAAAAAAAAAAAATTACTAGCAGAAATGTAAGTACTTTAATACAGGAGCAGGGAGAAATGTTTTTATTTAAAAATTTAAAGGACAAAATATTGGCATAGTGCATTACCATCCACAGCCTTATATGACAAAGAGTCTATAGTAACCAAGACAGTATAGTCTAGAGTTCATACACAGTGACTGAGCTAGTTGTTTCTACCTAGTTCCTAACACAGACCCATTCCTTGATAATATAACTCAGTTGAGCACTTAACTCATGTTTTACTGTGTCACTTATTTTAGACTCACTGACAATCTGACTGACTTTTTCCTAAGAATTTAAGTTTCTGTAATTCATTAGGACAGTTAAATACATACTCTTTCACCCCCAAATTATTACAGTGAGTTTTTGGTTTTATCATCATGATATATTTAACCTACTTAAAGGGGCTTACATTAAATGTAATCCCTAATTTAACTTTCATCTTTCTGCTACAAATATTGGTTGAGATGACATTTTCTCAAGACAATCGTTTAATGACTGGTATTGAGATGAATAAATTATTCTAGAATTCAAACAATTTCTTGATTGATGCTTTCTGAACAGAACTACTCAAATATTCCACATAAACTTGCTGGGGGGGGGGGGGCGGCGGACATCACAAGCATTACATTATATCCACTGGAGGGCACTCAACATGGCCAAAGCATGCAATGAAAATATGCCCTAACACTCCTCATTCTGCTGCTGGATAAGGTTTGAGGGAAACTCTGGGGGATAGGGAATGTCTCTTAGAAGAGATGCCCACAATTAACAAATTCAGAAAGGCAGTTAAACGCTAAAAAAAAGATTCCAAGGTGACTGACTTTCTCTGTTAGGAGCATCTTTCTTCAGGGAAAGTAGATTTTATACATACTTTTAAGGATAGCAGGGTTCAGGCCTCAACAGATGGATCTAGGTTTCAAACTGAGTCAAGCTCTGTCTTGCATGAAACAAAAACACAAGCAGCACTCTTAGGTAAACAGAGGAAATAAAGAACTTTCTCCTGAGTTTAAACGATAAAAGCTATACAAATTAATTCCTACTCATTTTCAAGCAACACAAACCACATTATTTTCTCTTCATGGAACCTGAGAAGTATATACTTATTTTAGCTCATTAGCCTAGTTACCCATCACATAATTAGAACATATTACATAAACAATTGTCTGTTAAAGAATGAAAACGCATTCTGCAAATCAGTATTCTCTATATGAGGGTACAAGGGAGGAGACAATAGTTAAACGCTCTGGTATAATCAGAAGCAGTTCCTAGGCTATGTTTACTATTTACTTTTATGGTATAAAAATGTTTTTAGTCAAGCTATTTCAACAAAAGATATCTACTCCGAAGAAGAGAACTGCAAGAAAAATGTTAAAACAACTAATGTTTTCAAAAACAATGTCACAAGTCAATACAAAGTACTACATAAGAGTTGTAATATTTTTTATTAGAAGTTTGTGCTATACAAAAAAGCATTCACCCCCCTTCCACCCTGGGTAAGCAATCAAGTATAATTCCAACCAAGTTCAAAGTACAAACTTAAAATTTACCACCTACTCATCTGCAATTATTATCAACAACTACTAAACCATGAAAGAGAAACAAAATCAGGCTATAACTCAACAGATGTAGTCTTTCATTTGAGTAACAAAAAAAGTTTCATTTAGCCAAATATACTATCTTATAGTATATTTGCTATATTATATACTATCTTATAGTATATTTGCTATAATTTCACTGCTACTTAAAACTATAAAAAAGATATTCAGACTTTTGAATTATCCATCCACCTTCCTAGTTTCAATAATATTTATGCTACCCTTCCCATCCTCTCAACAAAAAAAAAGGGTATCTGCACATAGTTTCTTTGTAAAGTGCCCCGTTCTAAAATACCCTTTGAGAAATTTGCCTACTTCATGTCTTCTCTTCCTATTTGGGGAGGTAAGGATCTATGAAAACAAGCACAAAAACTTTATGTATATGATCAATTTTTATTCGTCATGACTAATAGGAAGCTCAATTCAATTTGGTAAGTTTTAATATTGGAATATACGTTTATTCTACATAATAATCTTAGCAAAGGATAACTAACAACAGTTCCAAATAAAGAAAACTTGAATACTTGACACTTGAACACTGGTAAATGTTTTATTTTTTATCAACCACCCTATTTTAAAAACTTAGCTTTCCCTGAAAGCTATTTAAAATGACTGTTGCAGTCTCTGGGAGAGTCTTAAGCTTAGGACTCCACAAGGACTCTAAGTTGCATGCTATACTAAACTTCCTAGTGCATTTTATTTCCCCCTCAAGGACTTCAGGCTTGAATAATCTCAGGATTCCCTTAATCCTATAGAATAGTCTTCTGCAAGTTTTTCAAGTTACTGTTGCAATCACTTTAGGGCCTTGTCCTTGTATATGGCCTTCAGAACAAAGACTGGGTCAACGTAATGAATATTGGGTGCAAATTAAGCAAATTCTGAAAAACGATATTCTTCAGTAAACCTCAATGGTTCTCTTTTTAAATCTAGGGAATGTGTGGGTTTAAATGTGAAAATTAAAATAAATACTACAACAGCCTTAGTTTAGACCCCAAACAAAGCCTCCAAAGTAGAAGTTTATGTCACTAATTTAAGCAGATAGTTAACGGTAAGCGTTATGTAAAGACAGTTCAAGCTATGTCTACTGTTTTGCAGGATGAAGACAAGTTAACACGAACTAAAGGTACTCAATATTCACCAAATACCATATGAAATGGCTTTCTAAATTCCACATAAAATATTTTGTAACTTCTGCTATCTGAAAAACATTAGCCTAGACTTTATCAAAGGATAGCCGTCTCTTCAAGTTGATGTCTAGTCTAAATCATCCCTATTCATGATACAAAGCTCTCATTTCACTAAAACCACTCCTCGATTTCCTTTTGCCGACCTCTGCATACCAGCAGGCCAGTCTCTCTTCATTCACCACTCACAAACTCAGGGGGGGAGGGGAGACCACAGATGTCTGGAAGATAGAAAGTATGGAGACAATGCTCCCTCCAAAAGGGAACAGAAAATGAAGGGAACAACTACACCCAACTGCTAAAGCTTTTAAGTTTCGCGGATTCTGAAGCAGGCTTTGAGAACTTCCAAAGCTCTGTTCAAAATCCTCTCCCGAGACAAAACACTGAGAAAAGTTGCAACACCTGAATTTTATTTGGTAAATTTCGTAGCGAGTGAAAAATTCACTCTGCTGAAAGGAAAACGTGCTCTAAAAATCATGTTTAGTTGCCATAAAAGTATTTGAATAAATCATTTCTACCAACAAGATTCTCGAAGCACTCAGGAGCTGAATCCCGCGGCTCACTTGATAAATCGTAAGCCAGTCGCCCTGGCCCCCCGCCCGTTTTTTTTCCAGGGTCTCACACCCACCGCCATAAATCCAAGACTCCCAGTACGTTGCATGCCGCTTTCACTCACCCACACGATACAAGAAAATATAGGTGTAGGACATGAATTTATATGTGCAAACACTACTGACGCATCCCACCGCCTGCACTAGTAGTTTGGTTTCTCTAAGGTTTAAAGTTGCTTGGATCTAAACAAGCGCCAGCGCCAAACTCACATAAGCGGGGCATTTAAAAAAGGGGGGGGGGAGCAAATCTCTTAAGAATTCTCTTAATTCGTCCTTACAACGAAAGAGGAAATCCGAACAGAAAGTCTACTGGCCCTATCGACCCAGCAGATGGGACCTGGGTGGCGTCCCAGGCCCAGAGTCCGTACCCCAACTCCTGGCTGGGGCTGGGAAGGCGGAGCCCCCTACCCCCGTCCCCACCCCGCCCCCCACCCCGGTCCGAAGCATCCAGAGGCGCAGGGTCCCTCCCCCAAACTCGCCCGCGGCCGGAGCCCCGGACGGAAACCACAGCCTCCCCCACGCCCGCCCCCGCCGGTCATCAAGCTCCTGGACTCGCCCTCGCGTCGCCCCCTCCTCGCCAGCGGCGTCCCCGGGGCCCCGAGGAGCACCGCGACCGGAACCCGGCCCTGGCCGCCGCCCTCCGCCCCCCGGGGGAGGCCCGCCCCCACCGCCTCCTCGGCGCCCCCAGCCCGCACCCCTCCCTCCGCTCCCCACCCCGGGCCTCCGCGCCGCGCCGGGCCCGGTTCCCAGCCGCCGCCGGGACCGCGCGCCCGCGACGAAGTTTGGCTCCGAAGGAGCGGGAGCAACCCCGGAAGGGTAAGGAAAGGAGCGCCTAAGCACCTCAGGGGAACAGGCTCCTCCCGCCGCTGGAGTCGGACCGTCCTCGGCCTGCGGTGGCGGCTCGGCGGGGACTGGAGCTGCTCCTCGGACCTTCCTCCGTCTCCGCCTCCCCTCGCTCTCAGCTCCTAGGGCCAGGATACCGCAGCTGCCACAGACCGAAAGGCTTAAAATGGCGCCGCACAAGGAGCTCTTATAAGGCGCACAGTGGCCGCTGTATCCTGCCGCCACCGGCGCAGCGCGGAGCGTTCCGCCGCGCGAGGACAAGGGGCGGGGCGCGGACGAGCGGCGGAAAGTAGTCCCCGCACCGCCCAGCTCCCGCAACCGACCGCCCCGAGGCGGGGCGGGGTGCCCGCGCGCTCTCCTGCAGTTCCCGGGGCAAGAGACTAGAGACTGTCCGGCGGCGCGGCTCTGGGTGGCGACCCGTGAGGGCGCAGTGGTTCGAGGCGGGGAGCCCCGGACCCCGCAGGCTAGGGGGTGAAGGGAGGACGGCACTGGGAGCCACTGTCCGGAGCCCGGCGCCCCCGCCCCGCGCGGGCCCTGACCGTGAGAGCGGACGTGGGATTGCCGCGCGCTTCCAGCTGCCTGCGGGCGGTGGCCTCTCGGCTTCGGTCTCCGGGGGTAGGGGGAGGCGGTGGCGCGGGCGCTGAGATCGGGGCCCGCCCGCCCTGGGCGCTGGTGGGCGCCGCCGCCGCCCGGCTGTCGGGTCAGGGAACTCCGGCGGGCTAGGGCTTCCGTGGTGTTTGCGGTCTGGGCCTCACACTCCCCGCAGGACTGGCTCGCGGCATATCGCCCGAAAGCCCCACGCTGTCCGGGTCGTGGATCCCACATCCCGACCGGGTTGCTCAGCCTCAATCTGGAAGTGAACCGCCGGGCCGGACCGCCAGCGATCCCCCCTCCCGTAGGCTGTGAACTCTCCTTAGAATGGGCGCCTAGTCCGCAATTCAAGTCCTTAACGAGTACGTGCTGTGAACAAATGACTGATGGAAATGAATTAGCTCTAGAGCCCTGTCAATTAGGTTAATTCTTACAATTCCATTTTTATTTGATTTCACAGTGCTGCTAACTATCAATAGATTTATTTGTGGGGGTGTTTCTTTGGAGGAAATACATTTTGAGAAATCGATTATGTTGTTTATGGAAGGAGTTATCAATTAGTTTGTGATTTTTTAAAACTGATTTCCGATTCCTCAAAAACATTTTTTTAATTCGTCTTAATAGCTGGAGCTGGGTCTTCATTTCCCTTGGAAATGTTGTGATTGTCATCCAGCAAGATTGGCATTTGTCAAAGCTGAAACAATTATGATTGATTCAGTTTCTGTGGTCCATTGTTTTATGTTTATTTTTACTCCAAAACAATGGAGACTGCAAAAGCAACAGTGAAAGTTGTCTGGAGGCTTTTATGCCTATACTTAATGCATGCACACAATAGATCTTTATACATACAAGGAGGGAACCTACTTAATCACTCTTCACTCATGGAGTACAATATGTAGTTTTAGGCAAGCTAATACTTCAGGGCCAAGATATTCTTTAAATAATTGTGTTTTTTCCCCTTGTCTTAAAACTACATACAGCGGTAACGTTTAACTGCTATGACCATACCAGTGGAAAAAGTACACACACTTAAGATGATGTTCGGTAAGATCCATTGTCTAGAATTACTTTCTCATTTGTTCCTTTGCTAGTGATTCTGTAGAATTAAATAAGCCAATGGTGGTGATTAACTCTGCTAGTCAGAATTCAAACAGAAAAAGTTATTTCATCAAAGCAGTGTTTCCCATATAAACTCAAAAGTGTAAATAGCATTTCCAGGCACTGACCCCCCATTTTAACCCTTATATATAGTATTAAAGAATACACAGTTGATTGAGTACAGTCACATTTAAAATCAGATGATTGATTAATCAATATTTGAGGAATTTTTTATGGATGTCTCCTTTTTCTACATTGTTTTTGTAGTGTTTTTGTTTCTTTCCTCAATAAGACACTGTTAAAACTGGTTAAGACATATTTGCACCATTTATACATCTAAAGGATAAAAACCCTTCTGTGTTTGTATTTCTTTATTCAGATGCCGAAATAACTGAAGTGCTTTCTATCATTTGGATATATTAATATAAATTTGAAATTAAGATTTTTAAATCCCTGCTTATGCTTTAAGTGTTATTAAAGGAAATGTAAAATTTGCAACAATGCAGTAAACTTTTTCCCATCAAATTAAAGTGTATTGAAGAATTACTGGGTCACTACCATTTAAAAAATTTTTTGTTGAATTTAACATATTGCTCAGAATTTTTTACTTACTTTTCTCAAACAACAGAAATTGTTCCAATTGTCTCACCAAAAATATGACATGAATAACTTCTGTGAAATGAAGACAAACGCTATCATTAAACCAAGGAGAAATGCAAGCATCAAAATACCTGATGAGCTGCTGAATTAAGTGATTTTATAAAAATGATTTTTCAAAATTGACCTTGGGCAATATGTTTCATAAAAAAAACTTGGTTATCTTTTTACACCTTTTTCTTCTAGAGCCGGCCATTTGGGTTTGACATAAATTAATCCATTTTAATGCAAAAGACTGCATTCAACAAACAAACAAAAAAAATGCAGAAGACAAATGGTTTTAAATTTCAGGCTCTGTGCCTAGAAACCCAAAATGTCTCCAGCTGGTTTAACAGAGGAAGTTATTACTTGTCATGATATTAAACCATTGGCATATCAAGCAGTAACTACATGGAACTTGAATGTAAAGCTCCCCTTCACTAAAACACCTGCTTTTGAATCACCTTTAGGCAAAGAAATAAATGCCCAGATTGCTTGTGTACTTCCAAAAGAAACATTAATCAAGTCAGCACTGTAAAGAAGGCCCATTCACTTTTTGGATAGTTAACTATCAAACCCATTAATTAAACATTTATTGAGCACTAAGACAATGAGCTTCCTTTAGAGAGAGGAAAATGAGTGACTGGCTTCTTTTGACTAGGTCCCTTATATTAATGTATAATTGTAGCTGTTAATCAATCTGACTTAAAAGTAAACAGAGACAGTAAAAATAAGAGCCGTGAAGCGAGGGTGTGGTCTCGTCTAGACTCTATATCCAAACCTCCTTGGGAAGAAACCTCTCCCAGCAGAAAGGTAAGACTACACAATATTCCATGCACTTACAAGCATTAAGTCCCAATTTCTCTAAGAAGGTCTGTTAAAAATATTTCTTTCTGACAACGTGAAAACATTGGACAAAAAATCAGATCAGCTTTTCATTTAGCAGCTCATCAAGTGGGCTATTTATGGATTGGGACTTTTCATTTGCAATACCTCATCTCAGGGTTCAGTGTTATCTTTTGATTTCTTTCCAGCTGAACAGGCTAAGTAGTTGTAAATACCTCTTGTCAGACTACATGGTTGGCTATTCTCGCTCACAGAAGTAATCTAGGAACCCACTGGGCAAATTCGGGCGGAGAGCCACTGTGGAAAGCTTACATCTGGTGTGCACTGCAGAGGGAGGGAGGGGCGGTGAAGGTGGGAGGCGATGGCCATGGTGGTGGCCGTGGCAGCGGCAGTGGTAGCTATGATCATGGCGGCTTCAGTTATGCCAGGAACAGGCTTCCTGCTTGGAGTTACATGTTCTCGAGGCCTTCCTTGGTTTGACACAACAGTCCTTGCCATACTAAGGAAGCACAGTTAATGGCTACCATACAAAGTGTGAAGGAAAAGCAATGGAGACATCATCCATGATATTCAAAGAACACAAAGGTATATGTTTCTCAATGTTTCTAAGAATTAAGACAGATACCACTGCATTGCAAAGAAATCACGCTTTGGAGACATACTCCCCCCACCCCCAACACACACACACACACACACACACCCCTTTATTAAAAATTTCAAAATGGTTGCAGATATCTCATTCACAAGAAGGTTAAAGGCGTTTCCCATCGCAAGAAGGATTAACTTACCGGAGGATTCTGGGACTGCAGATGTATACTGCGGCAAAATCCTAAATTCATCGAAAAAAATCATTTCTGGACTCCAGCTGCTAAAAATAATAGAATTATAGTAAATCATGGATAAGATTAAAACAAGCCATTTTCACATCCCAAAGTGTTCAGAAAAAAATGATTCTTTTCTTTTAACTCATTTCTTAAACAATGCAAATTTTAAAGTAGCTTTTCTTTCCAGAGCACGCAGCGCCATGAAATCGATAATTTTTGATCTTTCGGTTAGTAGGCAACATGGTGAGCTATTGCAGGGACTGCAGGCAGCAGACATGTTCTTGTCAGCTAAAAATTTTCATATTGTTTTTTAATCCATTGAGATTTGTAGATGTGATATCACCGGTTTTTTGTTTTAGCCTGCACTGGGCTATGGGGACGCAAACTCAGTTTATCGACATATACATGTCTATTGCTTTATATATATTAAAAACAGGGAGTCTTACTGGATCTTAAACAAAAAATTATGTAAAAGGAGTGGCTGGTGTGATTATAATCCCATCATGCAGGGTCCACGGTTCCCATTTAGTGAAATTTCGCAGAGGGCAACTTCTTAAGAACATCCCTGCTGTGCAGAGTGAAAAGCATGAACAAACCAAAGACAGAATTCATCTGTGTTTATATTTTACAAACAATGAAAAACCTACTCTTTGTATGCCTCTTTTCCCCCACCTTATTATTTCATGAAAACTGCAGCATTTTCCCCGCCCCCATCCAAACACTCACCACCCCAGCACTGCAGTGTTCCGTCCCTCTTTTGCTTCTCCTTCGTCTTCTTTTTCGCTTTCACAAATTCTGCACGCGCCATCTTTGTGTGGGGTGATTCTTTGCTAATTTCAGTTACCCATTCTCTTACAAATCGGTTCAGAAATAGGAAATTATAGTGCACTTTGGGACTTAATTTGCCTAAATTTCTTTCAGTCTTCCCTTCTGACATAGAAAAATGGAAACGACAGGGGGGAAACCAAAAACAGAGATATTTCTATTATTTCCATAACCTGTTGTATACAGTGGTGATAAAAAAAATATTATTAACATAATAGCAACAGCTGCAGCCTAAATAGAAGCTATGAGATAATTAATGTGCTACAACAAATTAATTTGCTGCAGGTGCCTCTGCTGTGAACTGAGTAACCCATGCCATATAAAGTCTAAATACAATTATGATTCCCCACACACACTAAAACAAAATACAGAGCAAAATGTCTTGTTTGGTAAATATAATGCATGCCTATTGTAAAAAAAAATAAATAAAATCCTCCCCAGCCCCTTTCCCCCGGCCCTCATCAAGCCATCTCAAATGGTTTAGTCATCAGTGGTAAGTGTGGAGTTGGATCTGGTGTGTATGTGTGTATGTACAGAGGTGGAGGAGATGGTGTTTTTAAGCATGTGGAGGTTTAATGCTATGTCCTAGTTGGAAAAGGGATGGACCAGCTATAGATTTCTTTTGAAAAAATTAGAAATAGTTCATAATATTTAAGAGCTCACTTGGTTTTAAAACAAAAATTAGGTGGATTCATGAGTATAGCTGGAAGAAAAAATAACAGTGTTGAGCAGTTGTCCATCTGAATTAATCTTTTTAAAAAATCATTCATCTTATAAGAGAGAAATGTGTTTGTAGTGTGGCACTCTTCATTGATGTAAAAGAGAGTTTTTGTTTTTTGTTTTTACTCTCACTTGCTGTCAAGTTGAGCATTTATGGAGAATGGTTGCTGGTTATATTGCAAGTATGTGCCAAAAATACAATGTGTCAGGGCAACTCAGACAGGGGCCTGGAGAAGGTCACAGTGCCAGAAGCAAATGCCCATTTTCTGTTTTGCACCACTCAGCAAAAATGAAATTTGGGCCTAGGAAAATGGAGAAACATACAGATTAAATTTTATCTAACTACTTGACTAAAAAAATACTCTTGAGTAAGGATCTAGTGATTTCTGACTTTTCTTCCAATAAAGCCATGAAAGAAATGATATTTTTGTTGTGGTTGCAGCCTCAGTTCGTTGTTTGTTAAAAGCCAAAAAGTATACATTTTAGCATGGTCTAAGTATTCAAGGCTATTAGTTATTAAAATCTATTTTATCGGATGATCTTCAGTTTCAATTCTAAATCTTACAATAAATGATATTAGTTCCTTAAATAATGGATAGAGTGCTATGGCATTTTAATTTGACTTTGCAGAAATTTTAGTTCTAGGAGATAATATAAGATTATTCTAACATAACACTGTTCCAGCTATCCTCAGAAAGGAGATTGCATGTGTGCAAGTTTTCTTTAAAATAGATTTTTATTTCCCATGTTCCTTTTGGGTGGAGAAGCAGTACTTGTCACTATCATTCTGATGCAGAAGTGCTGTACGTTTGTCCTGCCATTTCTCATGCGGTGACGGAGATGCATTTTACTCCATCTTTCTTTTGTTTATACCAAAGCTGCTTCATAAGCCATCTTCACATCTGCTCATATTTTGAATTTATAGTTAGAGAATTTGATTGGGGGGGGAATAAAAAGAAACAAAGACTATTTTCTTTTAAAATGAGAAGAAAGAAATAGGCAATTCCTTGGTAAAAAGGAAAAAAGTTGACAAGTTTGTAATATATACATCTCCTCCAGGATTTTCCAGTAATTTTTATGTCAGCTGACTGTGTCATTCCACACAAATGTAACCGTCCAAAATCATATTGTTCTATAAAATTGTGATTTTGAAATCAATTAGGGAAAAGAAAAAAAAGCTTTAATTTCTTTGACTCTGACCAATCATCCATTCAAAATATTTTTCCTCCTACCATAAATTGTATTCAAATCTAAGCTATAAGAAATCAAGGTAGAAAATGTCTAACACACACATTTCTCTTTCCCATTCCTATTCTCTTTTCACAGCATAACGACTGCTGGTCTCTCAGCCCTGCCTCATATGACTTAGTTTTTGGAACCTGTATTCTTAGATTGTCAAGACAAGTGACACTGTGCAGGTTCTGAGCAAAAAAAAAAAAAAAGGTTGTTGTTGAAAGCCAACTCCTTTTGGGGTGGTTTTTTACACAGGAAAAAGCTGACTAGTATAGCTAAGATCATTCCATTTGGGGCTTGTTTTTACCACTAACTGATCATTAGGATTAATTTCCTAATCTTGATCCTGAGCTGGGTTGTCTTCTAAAACAAAAATTTCTAATGATTTTGCATTGTGCAGTCTTTTTACTAAAATAACTATGAGTATGCACCCTCTAGATGTATATTTATTTAAATGAAACACATGTACTATTGTAAATGCACACATGAAATATCAGTGAAGCTTGACATTTTTTTTTTAAGATAAAAAGTAAATATAAGAGTTGCAGTATTTTATTTTTTCCTCCCAGTGAATCCTCATGTGCACCTTCTGGGTTTTATTCACTCCACTCAGGACTACTTGTTAAAATTCTGAAATCTTTCATATAATCTGCTTTTAAGGCATTATTTCACCCAATTTGAATGGGTGCAATTCATTTTTTAAAAGTAAACTCAGAGCTTTATTTATCATAGTTGCTGATTATTGCAGAATTCTTTAGGGAATTACACACTCATCTTTTCTGTTAACTGGCTTTAAATAAACCCTCCGGTAAAAACTGCCATTCACGTTTCTAGCCAATGTACCTGGAATATATACTGGTTGATGGAGTCTCTTGCATCGCTATTTTCTCTTGGTATTTAACTCTTTTGTGTGGGTGTTTGCTGTGTCTCCTTCTTTAACTCTGTTTCGACAAGGTGTTAACGTTTTCAACCAGGAGGATTGAGGGTGCCTTCGGATATCCCTCATGTGGTAATAGTTGTCCTTTTAGTGCCTATTGATTGAGAATCCACATGGTGATAAAAAAGCTCCTATAAAGTCAGTAATGCTTTAAACAAATTTATGTTTTATTAATCCCAGTAGAATCGACATGAATTTGAATACTAATCACAAACGTATGGGGAAGACTCATTTTGCAGTGCACACACCGTTCGTAGAGCCCCTATGGGGTTTTGGAGCCCGTGCTTAACTTGGTAGTGAGAAAACCACAGTGGTAAGGAAAACAGGAGACACAGATTCTACTCTGCTTGCACAAGCCATTGTGACCCAGGCGGGCTCTTTAATCTCTCGGAGTCTTGGCGTCCCCTTTGCAGTGGCAGTCCCAGGAATCCAAACGGCAGCTTCCATTTGCTGAGCTTCTGCCAGATACGAAGAAGCTCTGCCTTTCACAATCCAGGGATCTTCACCTTTTCACATAGAAGACCTCTTTTAGCCATGTCAGACGGGGGGGTAGGGGAACGTTATTTTCCCTGTTTCACATTTGGAGAAACTGAGATTCAGGGAAGTTAAAGAGTTTGCTCAGGTTGCAAGAACTGGAATTAGAACTCCAGACCTGTGTTGTCTGGTCCAGTAGCTGCTTGTGGCCTTTTTAATTTAAATGGAAATAGATTAAAATTACAGAGTTAACATTCAGTTCCCGAGTCTCATTAGCACATTGCAAGCACTCAGTAACCACGTGTGGCTACCATAGTGCACAGCACAGATAAAGAACCATTGTCACGGAGATCCACTGGACAGGGCTGAACTAGACCAACTGCAAAGCAAACCTGTACTTCCACTGCTGGACTTAACTCCTTCTTACCCATTCGTCCCTTTGCTCATTCACCGAACTAACATTTCCTGAATACTTACTACCTGCCCGGCACCATGTTGGACCCTGGAGAGTTGTCTCATTGTGGTGTTGTCCAGAGCAAATGCAATACACATTAGAGAGCTTCTTAAGCTGTAGGGTTCTAGATAAAAGTGCGATACTTGTGTTGTAGTTGCTATAATGCAGTGGGATTCCACTTCACTGAGGGCAGGGTCTCTGTTACTCTTCTTGGAGTCCTGTCCTTCTTTCGCCCCTCTGCTACTCGGCAGGGTGCAATTCCTATCAAAAGTGAATGCGGAGCTTCCCATAAGAAGGACGTATATCCGTTTCACCCATCTTCTAAACCTTTTTCCCAGATTTGGCCATTCATTACATGGTGCCCATCACAATATGCTCATCATATTGTGAGCAACATGGTGGCTGGAACCCAGGCATGAGGTCTCAGCTCAGTCAGAAAGATGCTTCTGCTTGGGGCTTTGGCACGGGAGCGAGTGAGAGGAAGAAGCTACAGCACATTTAATATCTGTTTCCTACATTAGTATCACTTCGCTGGACTTGTGATGAGCATTCTTACAGGCATCCTTATTTTTGTCCACCCAACTCAACCCCCTCCCCCCTTAAGCCTCCTCCACCTGCCATTACCACCGGAAGACACATGAAATGAATGCCTCTGACATTTTTGGCCTTTTCCAGGTGACAAAGTTCTATGGTCATTAACTTGTAAAACATGGTCTCAGTTTATCTATATTTCTATCTTCCGCTGAAGGTAAAAAGGCTCCTCCCTATCCCAGCTAGGACTATGAAGAGAGTGGGTTGACTCCTTCCTCTCCCCATCATATCTGCCTCACTGCCTAGCTGCTGCTGTTCACCCTTCTGGGGTTAGGGCTAAGAGGGATGAGGCATTTCCTCAGACTGGTTACTGTCATAAACTGGCTTTTGCTCTTTGGGTCTGGCCAATGTTGAAAGGTGGCCCTGTTATGGGCATTTTTGTGGGTTTGTTGGCAGCTCTCCTGATGGGAATGCTCTATCACTCTCTTGGGCATAGTGGGACTCCACAACCTTAGGGTCCTCTTCAAGGATCTGCCGCCAATCTTGGTATCTAGTCCTTTTGATGTCCTCACTGTGCCCAATTCTGGGACATCTGCATCTCTGCCTGCTGACCTACTCCACACCCTCAAAAAAAAAAAAAAAAAAAAGCTGCCATATCTCCATGGTGCAGTTGAAACTTCTGGTCTGACTTCCTGTTCCCCTAAAGATGGCAGAGGGAACCAAATCAGAAATATATAACACAGACTGAAAAAGCTGCCTAATTCCATATCCCCCCATATCCACATTCATCAGCATTTCTAAGTTTAATTTTTGAATTAAATAATGTATTCACAATTTTATACATATTTCACCCTATCCACAACTTATACCCATAAAACCCTCACCTTTGCATTGTCTTCTGTATCTCGCCAGTTTCTCTATGCATATATAAGTCAATATGAGTTTGGTTTGCTTACCTTTCACCACTCTTCTTACAGAAAAGATGGTATAAAATTCTCTACCTTCACTTTCGTCACTTAACAACATATCTTGGAAATCTCACCACATCGACACCCCAGAGTAATGCCTCGTTTGTTTTTATAGCTGCAAGGCCCTCCACCATACCTCACTTCATTTAGCTAGCCCCTTCACACTGATGGACATTAGGCTGTTTCCAAGAGTTTGTCACTGCAAATTGTGCTTCATGAATAATCTCGCCCACGTGCCCACTTGCTAAGTGCGCAAATCTTAACTGTCAAATTCCCAGAAGTGGGACTGCTGAGTCAAAGGGTATCTTCACCACAAGAAAAGAGTCCTTATTAGGAACTGTCAGATTGCCAATAACTCACTGGCACTCACAAGTGCCATAGGCATCATAACAATTTCCATTCTCACTAACAAGACACGAGAGTGCCTGTTCGCTGGCAGCCTCGTCAATGGAGGAGGAGGAGGATGCCGTGCCCCACCCATGCCTTCTAGACTGTCATCTCTATATTGTAGCTGCAACTCTGCCCCAGGGCTTTTTTCTGGCTTCCAGAAGCTGAGTTGGTCCATGCGTGAGTGTGGAAGAAAGGGCAGAAATGCCGGAGAGTTAATTCTCCACAAGTAGCCATCAAAAGCAATGGTCAAGCAGTTGGTAGATAACCTCCCCTGCGTTCTCACCTGTGGAAGGGATAAATCGGATGTGTGTTCTGCACTGTCCTAGTTGAAAAGCCTAGCTTCTGATGCCCTTCCTGGCAATTGGTCTGATAACACAGCCAGTCACAACTTCTTTCCCTTCTCCTCACTTTCCTGCTGGCCATTCCAGTGATCACCTCCCAAAGAAACTACTTCCACTAAACTATTTGTCTCAAGGTCTGCTTTTGGGAAAATCCAATCTAATAGCTGGTCTCAAACATTTGCAGCTTTAGAAATATCTCAGTGTAATTTAAATTTGCATTTATCTTACAAATGTTATTTTCATATATCTGAGCTATTTTTATTTCTACTTCTATGTACTGATGGTCATATCTTTTGCCTATTGTCTCTTCAGTTTCTATAAAATCAACAGGAAGATTTGTGATATGAATATTTATTCTAGTTTGTTCTTTGTCCTTATGGGGTTTGTAAAATGTTGTTTTATTTTCTTCACCCCACCTTTTCTTCTGCCTCCTCTTCTTTCTTTTTCTTGCTGTTCAGAAGTTTTTATTTTTATGTAGACAAATTAATATTTTCTTTTGTCTTTTCTGAATTTGGAGTCATGGTAAAATGCTTTCTTTCATCTTAAGATATAGAAGAAGAAATTCATGTCTTCTGATAACATGTAAGTTTTTAACATATTTAATTATATATTTAATCCCTTTGGAATTTATCCTAGTAAATGTTCATCAACTTTTACCTTTGTTGTGCTTTTTCTTCTCTATGATCTCTCCCAGGATCACCCACTGCTCTGAAACTGCCCTTGGGTTACTTTGAGCAAAGTGTCATATTTCACTGCTCTAACCTCTTTCCTCTTGCAGATGACTCTGGGTAGCTGGTCTTTCCTTTTAACTTGGCCTTTACTACCCTTATTAGCAGAAGAGTTTCCCACTGCAGTATTTCTCTATCTGGAATAGCCTCCTTGTATCTTTCACTTTACTGAGCCAGTATTTTATCTCATCCAAAAGTACGTATTTTTTTCCTTTCCCACATCTCAGCATTTTTTCTTTTGTTCTGTTCAAAATTGCAGAGCAACTCATGTGCCATTTTCATATGGCATTGGACCCAGTCTCTCCTAAGGTTGCAGCATGTTTTTAACTGTAAGCCCCCCCCCCCCAAAAAAAAAGAAAGAAAGAAAAAAAGAAAAAAAAAGATTGAGAGGGCCACTAACAATTTTGTAAATCTTCAGGATCCTCCTGCAGCTTAACACATTGCAGGTTTTTTTTTTTTTTTGTCTTGACAGTCCACTCTTATGGAGAAAAATACCAAAAAAAAAAAAAAAAAAAAAAAATTCAGTGAATAGACCTGATAGACCTGATCTGTATTCATCCATAGAGTGCTTAACAAGTCAGGCAAATCATATCTGCACATGAACTTGATTAAATTTTGTTGTTTTGGCCAAACCAGACAAACTGGAAAAATTAAATTTTTTTGGATTTATTGCTATCCGTTTGGCCATTTCTTAGGTATGCTTCTAAAAATGTTCTTGCACCTCTGGTGCCTCTTTTTTTGATTGTGCAAGCCAATCCTACCCTCCAAGTGTGGGTGAATCATACACACTGATCTTCGCCTTTCTTTTAGTTGAGTATGCCCCACAGAGGCACAGTCTCTTCTTAGAAGGAAAGACTCATCATGCTCTGTTGGTCTGATTAACTGTCCTACCATTGAGTCAGAGGCCCTACTGAGCATGAGGAGAGGAAACCAGCTTTCATTGCTTCATTCCATGGGTGTGTTGTGCTCCTTTGGCCCACACAGGATGCAAAAAGAATGCATCATCTCCACCTGTTTACTCAACTGTATACAATCCCTCTTGCTTTACCTGGGAAGAGAGTAATGCGACTGGAATAATGCAAGATCCCTTTCATAGATACTCTCCAGGGCCTTTCTGACTTTTCTTGCAGGAGACCAGGGGAGGGGAACTGGGTGGTGAAATGCCCATCTTCCTACCTGTCCTCCATTCTCTCTGCGAGTTTTCAGTGTAGCCTCTGCGGAAACTTCCATCACAGACATCTCCCCCGGGCACCCCCACCCTCCTCATCAGAATACTCCTCCTCTGAGTGTCACTAGCTGTGGGATTGTAAGACTCCATTATAATAAAGGTGACAATGACAGATCTCAAGGAAGTAGAGCTCCAAAGTGAGGGAGGGAGGCACATCAGAGAGAACGGGCTCCGGGAGCCTGATAATGAGCATGGAGAGGACTTTTCCTGCTTATGGGTGAAAAAGACAGGGAAGTCTCTGTTTGAAGACAAAGCACATAATAATGTGATCACAGAGCCCTCCTAATGGGGCCGATGTGATGTTCAGAAAATGTATTCTTTTCACTGCCTTATTCTTACAATCCAGTGGGAAAGGTCTTCAAATGAGTGTTTACTTAATGTATCTAACTCGGTAACACCACACTCTAGCCAAGATTTTTCTATGGCAAAGCTATGCACACAAGTGTATGTTTAATTGACTTAATGATCTTGGGTCTTGTAGATGATTTTTTCTAAACTCTTTGCCTCAGTTAGAAGAATTAAAAAAAAAAAAAAGTTTGTTCAGTAGTGTTCTCAATTTATTTCTAAAGGATTTTCTAACATGCTTAGCTGGGTATTCCCTTGCCTTTCCCTTATCCTAAAACGAAAGGCGACTTTTTACAGAAGTGTATAAATTGGTTCAACAAGCATTGCCAGCTTCCTATGTAAGGAATGCTCTGTTTTCCCCAACCTTGAATCTGGAGAAGCGAGGCCTGTGGAGGGAGTGACCTGACATCACCTTGGTGTTCAGGAAGGAAACAAGCCACACCTCTGCTTCGTGTGCCAGAGGCTACGGCTGCCCTCAGGATAGCTGTGTAGGCACTCACATTTCTCTTGGACTGTGACACTGGGCTAGATTCATTAGCTTGACTCGATTGAGTTGATATGGCCTCTCCTTTATTTTCTTTCTGTTGATTTGTTAGTCACTGAGCTTGGGGATCAGAAAGGCACTCTAAACTCATGACTCAAGCAAGCACCTGTAGATCACAGGGGACTTTCCAGAGGTATTCTTTCCCATAGGGCTTTCTGAATGGTTCCTGAGATCCAGAACAAGAGGGCTGGCCCACCAGCCCTACTTACTTTTTTGCTTGGGGAATTTGGGGATGGGGATCAGGAATGACTGCTAATGGGAATGGGGTTTCTTTTTGGAGTGGTGAAAATCTCCTAAAATTGATTGCACTACTTTGTCTTCCCTACTAAAAATGGCTGAGATGTATGGTATGTGAATTATACTTCAACAAAATGAATAAAAATGTATTCATATATCTTATTGTTAATAATTAACTTATTCTTCTAGAAGCCCATCCTTAATGAAGCAAATGATATGCATCTCTCAAGAGCAATATGTAGTCACCCATGACTAAGTGCAGGTGTCAAAAGATATGAGCAGACCTTGTACAAAGTTTGTTCCTGTGACAGACTGAGCAGCTCATACAGTTCTTGCAAACATTGTGAGGCAATATATTCATTTCAAAATCGGGAATATGAGTTTTGTACCATATGCTTAGATAGCCTGAGATTAATTTTTTTAAATGTTAGGTAAATAAAAGCTCAGAAATAGATCGAATCTTCCAGTCACTACTTGCCCAGTACCCAGTACTTCCTGATTCATTGGCTGGAAAGATCACACAAGAACATGCTCAGTGGAACCTCAGTGTCACGTCCTTCAGCATTTTATGAGAGCAGCTGCAGGTAGTCAGTCTGCTAGGATGTCACGGAACCAAGGCATGTGATCTGCCCACATCTGAGAAAGGCTGTACCACTTGGGGCCCCTTGTTCCACACTTTGGTGTTCATCTGCAGGAGGTAGCATTGCATTTCTTTTTGGAAGACTGTCCCCAGTTTCTTGGGGTATAGGTTGTCTATATGCACAGAGAGCCAGCAGCACCTGGGAGTTTATGTGCCCACCCACACGGGGAGTGGCTTGAATCCACGACTGAGGGGTGCAGATGGGGAAAGTTGAAAACGCCAACTTCCTTATCTCAGGCCTGGATAACTGTGAGATGTCCTTAATAACCCAGAGCTCTTCATGGGATCAGGTAAGGCCATCTTCTGAGGCATTCTGCCTGGGATGCCACTCCTATTTAGCTTCCTCTCCTTCCCTGTCTGGCTTCCCAAGTTCCTTAGAGGTCTCCCCTGACAGCACTTCCTGCACAAATCACCTGCACCAATTCTTGTCTCAGAAGCTGCTTTGGGGGGCCTGATCTAAGTCTGTCAACATCTAGGCTAATCGGTGTGTTTGTGGTAAGCATGCCTGGGCACGCTGTGGATACAGCTGGTCTAAGAGTCTCAATTGGCTGTTTGTATGAATCCAGACAGGCCTTGCCCTCGAGAATGTCAGAGTGTAAGTGCAGATGTGGAATCAGTTGGGACGCGTTGGAACCAAGAGCTAGAGAAGAAAGACACTGGGGGCTTGGTGACATTGTTTGAGCCCCTCGCGGGGCCAGCTTTAAGGGCAGGTAGTCTGTGCAGTCATGTGGGGCTCTGGGCTTAGAAGGACCCTGTGCTAGTTTTAATGCTATTACACGTCATCTTGAAATTCTTAATGGGTTTTGAAAAAGGTCCCTGTACTTTCACTTTGTGCTGAGCCCTGCAAATTACGTAGCTGGCCGTGGTGCCCAGATCTAATGATACCTGAAACTATATTCTCCTGGATTATTTCGGTTTTGCGACCCAGCAAACTTCCCTTGGGCTTCTGTCATTCGCAGTTTATAGAGCTGTGAGCACTGTCTGGGCTCCCAGTTGCAAACATCAGAAACTCATCCCAGCTTGTTTAAGCAGGAGAAGAATTTGTTCAAGAGTATCAGAAGGGAGTTGAGGGAAATTGGAAGGGGAGGTGAACCATGAGAAACTATGGATTCTGAAAAACAATCTGAGGGTTTTGAAGGGGCGGGGGTGGGAAGTTGGGGGAGCCAGGTGGTGGGTATTATAGAGGGCAGGTATTGCATGGAGCACTGGGTGTGGTGCAAAAACAATGAATACTGTTACGCTGAAAATAAATTAAAAATTAAAAAAAAAAAAGAGTGTCAGATAACTCACAAAATCTCTGGGAGGTCTAGAGGAACAAACCAGAAGGCCCACTGATAAAGAACCATGACCAGATTCTATCTCAAACAGAATATACCCCTGGGCACAAATATCCTGTCCATGTCCCTGACTCTGGTGCTTGAATGCTACTTGGGACCTCTGTCCCTGGGAGCAAAGACTGCTGCTCCCCTCAGCTGCATGGACCCCGTGTACCACCTCATCCTTTGGGGCAGTAGCTTCACACTCAGAGTCTCGTGTGACTATGTCAGACCAGTGAACCCCAAACGGCTGCCTGCACCTTAGTGGCAAAAGAAATCCCAGCTTTTACTGTAAACAGCCATGGGGACATAAACCAGGTATTTCCCTCCAAATAAGAAAGGGATTGAAGGATGCTGGGAAGGCTCCAGTACCTTCTGCTTACTTACATACAGCTGACTTCTGCTGAGGGCCGGGCAATTGGAAGTGCTTCAGAAATAGGGTCGATGCACATACTTTCTGCTGTTCTCAGTGATTCTGGGGACCCCCAGGGTGCCACCTCCAACCAATCCTTGGGACAGCCTATCCTTTTTTGCCCTTTTAGGGCTGCCCTGGGCTCAGTTTTTGACTCCACCTCCCTAGTAATTTACTATTTTCTACCCACCTGGAATCATAACCAGGGCAAGCTAGGTATGTTTCTGCAAAGCAAAACATAACGCAGCCCTTGGGTTACAGGGTGTTTGTTTACCTGGAGGCAGATGGAAAGGTGCCTGCTAGAGTTTGTTGGCTGCCACAGAGCAAGTCCCACACACTTACTGCAGCTGGCAGGTAATAAACTGATTTCTATGCAAAAAGACCTCTTTATTGCTAATAATTTTTATGCCAGCTTCCAGCCTGTTCAGAAGGAATATTTCTCAGAATTGGGTGTTAACAAAATAATGAACAAAATAAAATATACAAAGTTAGTAATTATCAGTTTCCTTTAATGAATCAGCCCTGGCGTTTGTTATCACAAATCCGATGTAAAAAAATAAATAGAAGAACAAAAAGAGTGCCTTTGGGAGGGGCATGAAATCAGCATTTAAAAACAACTTTCACGCATACTGTATCTTTGTCTTGAATGCATTGATTTCAACGGGGAGGCTGGAATACAGACAGTGGGCATGTGTTGAGGGGCTGCTGCAGACACCACGGTCCTCAAGGTGGGGCTTTCTGGCTGTTTTGGGAAAGGCTCTAGGTGGTCTGTTAGGAGAACACCTTGGTGTTGGAGAGGTGAGGCTAGGCAGACATCAACAGGGCCAGATTCATGTCTGACAGAGTGTGACTATGCCAGGGGCTTGAGGACGTGCAGGGTTTAGAATCGAGAAAGAGCAAAGAGCAGTCACTTGTCTGTACCCCTGCCCTGGGTCAGCTCATGGACTCAGTTTTCCTGAAGTGGTATGCTAGATGGGGAGGGGCTGGCATGAGCTGGGGCTCCTCTGAGAGGCCACTCTCTGCCCCCTAATGGGAAGAACTGACAACAAGCCTTCATTCTCTCGGGGACACATTACAGGATTTTCCAAAGCGTCCTCGAGGATGATGTGGTCACGAACTCTGTTTATCTGGGAATCAGCCAGTGATGTATGATAGGTGCTCAGTAAACGTTTGCTACCTTGTTCACCTTAAACCTTCATCGCTGCTGTTTCCACTACCTAGGGTAGTCTTTCCCTTTCCTTGCTTCCCATCAGTCACTAGAACATCTTCAAATTTTGACAGAAAGCATTAAAACATAAAGTCATAAATCTTGAAGGAGCTATAGTCTCCTGAATGCCAGGAGTACACATGCACCCAGGAGACTGCCTTCCGGTCAAGTTCACCTCCAAATCCCTCCTCTGTACTGCACAGGGAGTGCGGATAACCCACGTCAAATTCTGTGTCACCTCTTCCAAGGAAGCAGCCATGGCGTCAGAGCCAGTTCCTGAATCACCTGTGTGGTATGTTTTTACTGACCTTGAAGCCAAAACAACACAGATGAAGAACAGTTCCAAGGATGAGAAAGGCAGGTTGAGGATTAAATTTTTAAGGAATTGGTCATATCTGGGAAGTCTTATCTCTGCTCCCAAGTGCAGATCTTCACTACTGATACAACTCTTTTCAAACAACTCCGCTTGAGACCCTCCCTGTATTGCATCATTTGGGCTGTGGTCTCACCTCCTCTCATCCATGGGAGGTGACATGGGCTTCCCCACTTTGGGAGGGAGACACAGAACCCACATAACTCAGCTACCATCTCTGAGATGCCAGAGCACATCCCTCCTGTACCTAGTGGAGGCTTGCAGTGGCTTTAAATTCATAATCAAACTCATTTCTGGGCATTTCTGGGCAGGAGGTCACCTCCAGAAGTGAAATCTCTGCCTGCAGCTTCTGGGATAAGAGTGACCAAGTATAGCTTCCTCCTTTCCTCCCCAAATTTAGCCAAGACAAGTTCTTCCATGATTGGTAGGTGAAGTTGCAACTTATCGCCAAGGTGCTTCTGAATCCTTTCTAGTAAAAGGATGCATACATTATCAAAGGTGACCAAAACATCTTTTCAGAAGAGATGGCAACACATGCTGGAAGGACACAGGCAAAAATAAATAATGTGTTGTAGAGTGCCCTCCCCATTCTGAACTTTTTTTTTTTTTTTTTTTTTTTTTAGATTGTATTTATTTATTTGAGAGACAGAGTGCAAGCAAGAGGGCAGAAGCAGAAGGAGCTGCAGAGGGAGAGAGTGAAGCAGGCTCCCTGCCCAGGCGCCCCAAGCCATTCTGAACTTTAAAGCAACCCCAACTCTTTGAACCCAGGAAGCAGTGTGGCCTACCTGTGACTATGAACCCTGGCTCTGCCACTTTCCATCTGTGGGATCTTAGGAGAGCTACTTGACCTCTGGATCTCAAGTTGGTCATCTGCAAAATGGGGATAATAATTGTACTGTCTCATAGGAATGCTGCAAAGATTAATGAAGCATACAGCTGATGGGCTCAGCATGGGACGTGGAACATACAACAGAAGCTCAGTGAGCATTAGTCCTTACCTGTTCCTTGAATATGACTGGGTGACAGCTGTGGCCTGACAGATGTCTGAACTACTGAGAGAGGCTCTCTTGAAGGGTGCAGGAGCTTGGGCCCAGCAGTGGATGCTGTTGCTCTGTAGAGTCTGAGTCAGGAGCCTTCAACTCTAGCCTCCCTGGATTGGATAGCTGCCTCTGCCCAGATGACCTTGAAAATGGGCAAACCATGAGACCAGAAAGTTTTGCCCTCTCTGTGATTGACTTGTCTAATTATCACTCTCTGGGGTTTGACTGACCAGAGATGAGCTCAAGAGAAAAGAAGAGGCCAGATTCCAATAGAACTTCTACCCAACACAAAGGAATTTGGAGTCTTCTGGAAACTAGAGCATAACTTCCACGGATTTTAAGCAGGAGGGTGGTACGGTCAGAATTATGTTTCTGAAATAAATCACAAGGGAAGTTGTTGTATACCCACCAGTGTCCATAGAAGACCATACTGTCAGGTAGGAGGTCAGAGGTGATGGACACCAGCTGGGGGACCCCCAGTCATTCAGGTAAGAGATGACCGATGTAGACAAAGACAGGGCAATGGGAATGGAGAGAGGGTAATGAGAACAGAATGGACATGAGGGAGAGCAAAGGGTAGAATTAGCTGTGCTTGGTGAGTGGTTGGGTACAGGAGTGGGGCAGGGAGGAGTGTGACTCTCAAGCTTCCGGCTTGAACACATTGCTCCAGGCAGGATGAAGGCAGATTTGGGGGAAGATGAGCTTGCAGACATGCTGAGATTAGAGTAACGTGGGAGGCTCCAGTGGTGGTTCCTCCCCGTAGATGCAGGCCTTGAGTGAGGTGCGGTCTACCCCAGTTAGATCCAGCTGCAGATGAGCCACCCAAGGAGGGAAAACTGACCACAAAAACAGCAACAGCTTCAGTGTCAACCCAGACCCAACCAAGTAACCAGCCAGAATGATCTCAGCATAGCCATATACTGCCTACCCCAAGGGTCCTTGAGGGTACAGGCTATACCTTCCGAGGCTACTGTTTCTGGAGAACTAGGAGGAGAAGCAATAAGGAGATTCCAGGCAGGGACAGAGGCTGGAGAGACAAGCAGTCTCAGAGGAGAGTTAGCCCTCCTCTCTGGTTCCCTGGCCTTCCACATGACTGCCCCACTCTCAGCTCACACCTCCCATATGCCATCATCGAGTGGGAGGAAAGTCTGCCCCTAGGAGAATTCTCCACCTGCCCTGAATCCCTGGGGATGCTCCCAGGGAGCACGGAGACTCTGGGGAGCTTTGCTTTCTTGCCTCTGAAGCTCTGCAGGGCCCTAGCTGTCAGCAGGAAGCAGGAGGGCAGATTCCCTGAGGCTTGGCACTCAGGAAGCCCATTGGCTCCAGGAACCACCACTCTGGCAAAGGAGGAGGCAAGAGTGATGGCTGTGCCTGGTGGTAGGCAGTTCACAGGTGAGTATTGAAAGGCGCAATACACAGCTGCCAAGGAAAGAAAGAAATACACCAGGCTGTGCCCTGTAGAACCAAGTAAGCAAAGGTCGGTAAACCAACTCAGTCTACTGAGAACCTGCCTGAAGGACAGATTTGACCACTGGGTCCTCTGTAATTAGGGATGTCATTTATTTACTTATTGTGGTCTTGGGGGAGCATCATGGCAAAACAGCATCTCTAACTGTATCACACAATGCTGTCTCCTGCGGTTTGATGTTAGGAAGGTCTTTACCTTATTTCCAGGGCTTTGGCTATGTGATCTTAGAGCTTTCTCTGTGTTCCAGAATCAGTTACCAAAGTTTCTGAGAAGAGTTTCCTTAGCACTAATGATCTGATTCGAGCCCAGGGAAGTGGGGCTGACACTTTTTTCTTACAGTCTGGAATTCAGGACAAGCACAATCCATGTTGCTAACTCCTTTCCTCTTGGCTTCAACTCAAGCTCCAGTTTGGTGTTGTGATTAACTGTTCCCTAAAGCAGTGTTTCTCAACCTCGGCATTATTGACATTCTGGGTCCTGATAATTCTTTGTTGTTCAGGGATGTCCTGTGAATTGCAGGATTCAGCAACATCCCTGGCCTCCAGATGTTAGTTGTGGTCCCTCCAGTTATGACAACCAAAAATGTCTCTAGACATTGACAAGTATTCTTTGGTGGGGAAAATCACCCTTACTTGAAAATTGTTGTTCAGAAGGAGGGACACTGGTTGGAAGTGGTGTCTGGTCTTTGATAACCAGTATGGAGAGCCCAATTCTGCTCTGATGTTTGTCCCTGAGAAAAGTGAGGAGGGTGTGGACACAGGACTCCAAACATGTTTCCTAGTAATGGGATAGCCTCCTTGTCACATCCACTGGGTGGGCCAGATTTTGAACCCTGGTACCCACCTCACAGGGGATTTCAGGTGGGTCATAGATGCAGTCTTAGAAAATGATGAGTTTAAAGCATAAACTTGCTTTCTTGTGTTGCTTTTAGACAAATCTGAATCTCGGATTGATGCTAACCTCTTTTCTATCTCAGTAACTTGCCTTTACTATTTTCTTCTTTTTCTTTTTCTTTTTTTTTTCAAATTTTCTCTCTCGTATTAACTTTTCTGTTATGTTTCATAGTATCATTGTTTCAGTTGCTACTCTAGAAATTACAAAATGTATCTTTAACTTAGTGTAGTCTGTCTTAAATTAGTACTTTTACTGCATCCTCAAGGATGCAAGACTGTTATGTCAGTTTAAACCTGTGTATCTCTCTCCCACCTTTTTGCTCTCATTGTTCTATATATGTGTTATATTATTACTACCCTTGTTTAAACGGCCCAAAGTTTTTTATATTTACCTTTTTAGGTTTGATACTTTTCTTCCTGTACTTCCTTCCTTCTATCTGGGATCAGTTTCGTTCTGTACATAGAGGTTTCTTCAGTTATTTCCTCTCTTTTCATTGACACAGGGAGAGCAGGCCTCAGCCGAGAACATTTCTCAGATGTTAATATCCGAATTTAGTCAAAATTGATTCTACTGTGTTTATTGCAGTTCCCTTCTATTAAAAGACAAAGTAATCATTTTCACCTCATTTAATTTATCATAGGAATACATTGGGTTGATTTAAAGAAAAATATTCACCAAATGACTGTCCAGATGATACAAATAAAAAACTGAGCAGGTCGTATGGCGGTTTCCAAAGGTTGGTAGTGATAGCTTGTGAGTTTCAGGTGTTCCTATTGTATTAGGTTGCTGACAGCTACCTTATAGTGATTCTGTGATAACTGTCATTTATGGCCTAAACACCAGGTGTCAGGTAATGTGCTAAAGACCTTTACACTAACCAGAGGTCAGGTTTTTATTATTATTATCAACCAATATCCCACTTTTCTTTAATCACCCAATTTCCTGTACTTGTCAGCCTTCTTCATGTACTCACTCACTGAATGGTTATTGGGCCTCTTCTCTGTCCTGGTCCTGGTTTGGGTGTTCAGCATTTTGTGGCAACCAAAAGCTCTCTCCAGCTATGCTTACAACAGAAGGCAGACATAAGTCTAAAAATCCCCAAAGTAAGTATGTAATTGCAAACTAGCTGTGGGCTGGAAGGAGGAACAGTGCTGTTCTGAGGTTCTGGCAGGATCTGAGAGGTTAGGGGGAGCTCTCTGAGGCCACTCAGCTGAGACGCTCTCCCCTTGCCCCCACTCTCCTCACTTGGCCCCTCTCCCAGACACTTCAGGTCTCCACTTATTTCCATAGAGCTCTTCTCTGATCCCCGTATTCAGTTAGATAGTTGTACCTGCTGTTAGCCTGCACCCTAGTGAACACCCTAGACTTTTCCTTTTATAGAATGTCCCATCATTATAATTACTGTTGACCCTTGAATAACATGGGTTTGAATGGCATGGGTCCATATACATGTGGAGTTTTTACAGCGTAGTACTTTGAATGTAGTTTCTGTTTCTTATGATTTTCTTGATATTTTTTCCTCTAGCTTATTTCATTGTAAGAGTAGAGTCTATACTATATATAACACACAAAATATGTGTTAATCGACTGTTTATGTTATCAGTAAGGCTTCCTGTCAATGGTAACCTCTGAGATGGGGTGGGGGGGGTTGAAAATTAGATGTAGATTTTCCGCTGCATGGAGGGTTGGTGCCTTTAGCCCCTTTATTATTCAACGGTCAACTGTGCGTAATTATTTGTTCAGTATCTGAGAGCTCACTGGACTCAAAGTTTCATGAAGGCTGAGAAAATGTCTGTCATGTTCCTGCTCTGTGCTGGCACGCAGTAGGCTATCAGCAATATGGATGAATCAAAGCAAACCTCTCCTGACCTCAGGTTCCTCATCTGCAAAATGAGTGTAATGATACTGAACTCACATTTGTTGAATAAGCATTTGTTTTTGGTTTTGGGTTTTGCAAAAATAAAATCAATGTGTGAAGTACAAGGTATGTAGATAGTTTTACATGTTATTCCCTGCCTCATTTTTTTGTTGTTGTTGCTGTTGATTTCTTTCCTGCAATTCTGTGACCTCCTGCATTAGCCCATTCTCAGAGCTCCACATTCTTCTCCCCTCTGCCTCTGTAAGTCCATTACCGAGGCAGGCTTCCAGTTTTCCCCTGTGGTTAGGGAAGACTTCTCCCCACCCTGTGGTCTCTTGCAGACATTTGCTTAATCATAAACAGATTTACAACTTAATTACAGGTCACTTAAGCTGGCCCCAGCCGGACTGGGGATGCTCCAAAACTCACCTTTGATGGGGAAGAGAGATTAATTAAGTCCCTTAATAAAATCCTTTATCCCCACCCAAAAAGCAAGCAGAAATAGTTCTCGTGCACTTTTAGGAAAAGTAAACACATGTGTTCTAGGTCAAAAAAGGAACAGATGGTTGTCACCAAGCTGGGTAGGTCATGGAGCACATCAGAAGAAGTCCCTCCAGTTCACAGGTTAGGAAACTGAGGCCCAAGGAGCAGAGCTAGTTATTGGCAGAGCTCAAAGCAGTGTGAGCACCAAGATTTTGATGTTGTTCTGTAGTAGCCACTGGTTTAAATGATATATCATATCCCTTCTTGCCCATATTTAATGAACAAACATTTTTCTGGGCAACTAGACTGTTTCTTTATGTCACCAAAAGGGGAATAATTAGTTAATTCAACTATTTTTTCTGAATACCAATTCTGGGCCAGATGCTGTCAGGGATTGGGTAAGCAAAGATAATAGGACAAGCTCACCAAGCCTCACCCAGGAGAATGATTGAACTCTGGGACATCTACACACAGGAGTATTCTGGGTGGGGTGTTCAGTCCAACTCCTTCCAGATATTTACTCTTGGCTTCATGCTGATCAGAGTTTTCATAAAGAGGGGGAAAAAAAAGATTAAGGACTCACCAGAAAAAATAGCTTAAGCAGCTTTGTCTGTCTGCCTGCCTGCCTTCCTTCCTTTCCTTCTTTCTTTTTATTTTGAGAGAGAGTGAAAGAGAGAGAGTGAGAGAGAGTGCCAGCGGAGAGGGCAGAGGAAGGAGAGAGAGAATCTCAAGAAGGCTTCACGCCCCTTGTGGAGCCCAACATTGGGCCTGATCCCACAACCCCAAGACCAGGACCTGAGCCGAGACCAAGAGTCAGACGCTCAACTGACTGAGCCATCCAGGCACCCCGATTTTGTTTTTCTTTATCTCTGCTTCTTCCCTGACAAGTTTGGGCCCCAAAATATGAGGGTTCCCCTGGAAAAGGGAAAGTGCAGGGCAAATGTATGCTTGCTCTTAGCTGCTGCACTCCCCATGCCAGCCAGTTATTCCTATTTGCCTCTTTCCACTGGCTGGACTTTAGATCCTGCTTCACAAGAGGCAGGCAGTCCAGCGGGAACTCAAGTGTGATCTCCAAAACTGTTAACTTCATTTGTCCTCTAGAGGCTTCTGTAGGAATTCTGATCTCTGCTGGCTGGCCTTGGCCTCTGGCATTTGGTCTTTTCTGCTGCTTATTTGCTTTGCTTTGATTACTAACATGCTCTCGGGTCAGTCTGCTTACACTTTTGGTCTCTACTAAACTTCCCAATAGGGGCGCCTGGGTGGCTCAGTGGGTTAAGCCTCTACCTTCCGCTCAGGTCATGATCTTGGTCCTGGGATCTCTGTTCGCAGGGAGCCTGCTTCCCCCTACCTGCCGCCTGCCTCTCTGCCTACTTGTGATCTCTCTCTCTCTCTGTCAAAAAACAAAACAAAAAAAACCAAACCAAAACAAAACAAAAAACCTGCCCAGTAGAACTTACTGCAGTGATAGAAATGCTCCATAATCTGTGTCATCCAAATAGTAATCACTAGCTACTAGCGAACCCTTGAAGTAAGTGTGGCTAATATGACTAAGGAATTGAATTTCTGATTTTGTCTACTTTAAATTCATTTAAATTTAAAAAGCCACAAAGAGTGGCTACCAGAACTGGATAGTACAGGTCTAAGTAGAGACCCTGCTTGGCCTGGATCCCTAACAAATCTTTGGGCTTTCATATTTATGGACCACTTACACTCTTGACTTTATCCATCCAACCATCCAGCCAGCCAGCCAGCCATCCATCCCAGAGACTGCCACTTGTGCTACACTCTCAGAGGTACATTGAGAACCCAGAGGTGAATCAGACATGAACCTTATCCCTAAGAAGTCTACAGCCTGGAAGAGGGAGACAGATAAACAAATATGGCCACCATTATCTCCAACATTATACCCTTCCTGGCAGGATTAGTGGACTTCAGAACAATGGTAGGGACACAGAAGTGGGCATGATCTGTTCCACTTAGCCTTAGGCAGGTGGTTAGTCAGAGAAGACATAGCTTTTGTGATTAGTCCTGCAGAAAAGCAAAAGGAATATTTAGCAATATGCTATTGTGTATCTCTAACACCTTCCTGAAATTCTAGGAGTTAATCTTTGGTACCTTGAACTGTGTCTCTGGGGGTGGGGGTGGACTGAAGAGCATTTGATTCTTGTTTAATGTCTTGTTTAGATATTTGGATACTACTATCAATTAACTTTTCCAAATACCAAAAAGTAGACTAAGGAAAGGAAAATTAGTTTTTTCCAGGAGCCCTGGTTGTTGTCCAAGGAAAGAAATTGATGGCCAAAGAGTGTTTTCTTTTTCTTTTTTTCTTTCTTCTTTTTTCCACCAATGGACCTTTATAACTTTTAGGGAAGAAGGAACTAATATGGAAACTGTTGTCACTTAATTTTATTCTTTTTCATAATCACTTGATTCTGTTAAAAAGAGGGTTTTGGTTTTTGTTTTTTGACTTTTTTTTTTTTGTTGTTTTTTGAGAGAGAGAGCACATGTACGAGAGCAGTGGTCGGGGGAGAGGGTCAGAGAGAGAAGGAGAGAGAGATTCCTAAGCAGGCTCCATGCCCAGCACGGAGCCTGACATATGGCTTGATCTCACAACCCTGAGATCATGACCCGAGCCAGATGCTTAATTGACTGAGCTACAAAGGCATCCCTGTTAAAAAGAGTTTTTAAAAACCCCTCATGATTTAAACTATCTTTTAGAAGTATGTAGAGAGACAAGAATTCCAAGATGTCAGAAAGAACAAAAGCCCTGCTTCCTTAAGATGCATGTTGCTGTCACGTGGGTCATCAGTAGTATTTTATTTTGTCTGTTCCAACACTCACTTTCCTTGGTCTGGGGAATTACACATCTCCAGCTTCAAACATGATGGATGGAGGCAGGCAGTCACAAGACTCTGATCTCTTTCTGGGGGTTCATATGACCCAAGTAAGGCCAATCAGGGTCCTTCTCAGATTTTTCAGTTGGTGTTGGAGAAGAGCCCTGTCCCTGGGGTTATGGATCAAGAAGGATCTGAAGTCAGAGAATGATGGCCTTGTTCCCAGCCACCCAGAGAGCGCTGTCTGCTAGGAGAAAACAAGTCAAGCAGATATAAGCAAAGAAGAGAGAGAGAACTCTGGTCTTGTTTCTCACCCCTAAAAGTACACATAAAAATGAGCTCTGAATGGCTCAATAGAATTAGGGAAAATAGATCAGTTAAGAGAATCCAAATGTAAGTGGTTCATTGAGAACACTCAGTATGGTAGAGATATAAACACAAGATTTTTTTTTTTTCTTACTCATTGCTATGCTCTGTAATTTCTGCTCTTTTGATCTTCAATTTATCTTGGCAGATTCCTTCACTTTCTGGCCACCTCCAATGATTAAACACAGCCAGGTCCCATTAAAAACACCAGTCTTCTGTTCAGTGCCATGATTTCTCCTCTGCCACTGCTGTCTAGACTTGTGGCTTGGAAGACTTATATGGAGGAAAAGCATGGTCCTCTTTTCCCTTATTCCCCCTCCCTGTTGCTTCTAGCTTGTCTACACTGAGACAGTGGGGGAGGGATGGGAAGAGCCAGTCAACTTACGTGACCCTTATGTGGTGAGGTGGTCTTGATTTCTCTCTGGTTCAATCTGGTTCTGTCTGCAGCTTGAGGTCTTTTCAGATATGGGTGTACCTTTATATACAGTGTGGGGTTTTCCTGGGGAGTGCTCAGTTTTGTTCCATCTCATTCTATTGTTAAAGGCTCTTCAGAGTTGACCATGTCTCCCCACAGGTAGTTTAGATTCCAACACCATTCAGAGGGCTGTCTCCTCTCTTGGCTGGGAGACACCTGGGCAGCCCCATACTTCTGGCTCCCCATCTATCTTTGAGTTTCTTCTGTTGAGGTGGAGGTGCCCTCTCCCTTTCTTCCTGGGCACCCTTATGGGTCTTTTCTCTGGGTAAGATGAGGATGTGCCCTTTACCTTCAGGAGACACTTACAAATTCCCCAAGCACTCCCCAAACACATTCCTTTCTGCCTATTGCCAGCACTTGAGAGAGACAGGGAGGAGATGAAACCTTTCCTTCTTTTAGATATCCCAAATATTCATGAGTGGATTTTCCTGATCCTTTCTACCCACTGGTGTGAAGAGGAGAAATTCTTCCTATCTTCCCATCATTAGCGGGGAGGTATGGGGTTTAGTCTTGCCAGGAATACTGAGATCACCAAAAAGCCACACAGAACTCTCCACTGATCTCCACTTCCTTTCCTTTCTCCAGTGTTCTCTTTATAAGTACCACCCAGGGGCAGGGCTGGTGATTGATTATAGAATGGGCACTGCTACTGCTTCTTAATAAGCCATGAAGGAGGTGCCATCTTTTTAGAGTATGGGGATCATTAGCAGTAAGGCTATCAGTTGTCAATTCTATGTCGACAAGGAGGCCCAATCAGAGCATGTTATTTACAATCATTTGTAAAGTGTCTTCTCACCACTAGACCGAAAGACTCAAAGGAAGAATCCATCACTCAATGGCTCAGGTCATTTTTCCTGATGGGTTTGGATTTCAGACAGGCTATGGATGTCTACAAAGATATCTGTAGGTGGGTAGGGAGAAAAGCCTGCAAAACACTGAATAAGATGTTCATCCCCCATCGGGCCAGTGTTCTTGGAGAGATAGTCCATAGGTTGGAAGATAGAGCCTCACCTAGAAAACTACTATATATGAAAAGATGTTTGCAATCACTTTCGTGTCTCAACCCCATTTTCCTCATCTGCAAGATGGGACACTACTATTGACCATGCTCTGTGGATTAGAGATGCATCACGAGTTTGGTAAGTACTAAGTATTAATCTTGTTTCTGTTCCTATTCTCTATAAGAAATATGACATCAGAGATTTACTTTTCAAAATGGATGGGTTTAGTAGGTTTCTTCTCACCAAAGGGACGGGAATTGGAATGGTGAGGGGGGAAATAGCTAGGGTGGTTGTAGATACTACTGGTGTAGCTGCTCAGGTTCCAGCAGTTGTGAGGCCTTGTCCTTGCTATACCCCCATTCTCTTCCGGGAATTGTTCTTCCTCCAACTGATACCTAAAGCTGCATGTGGTTTTAGTAAAGGCTGCCATTCCTGGGCACCCACACCCTTGACCTAATGGGGCCAATTATAGTGCTTCAGCTCCTGGCAATCCAGTGATCAGTCTTGGGATGGGGAAATAATTTCTTCTTGGATGATGAAGTTGATGAGTATTCTAGAGTTCTACGAAGCCATGATTTCATTTCACGAAAGGAACTGTAACCTCCTAACAGAGGACAGAGAAAGGAGATGAGGAGGGAGAATGGACTGCCATTGAGTCCCTTGTTCCAGGTGGCCTTGCCTTCCTGTGCTGTGGTTCTGATAAATAGTAATGTTTGCCTCTTTTGCTTCAACTAATTTGAAATGAGTTTCTGTCACTGTGAACCAAGTGGATCCTGACCCATATAGATCCCTTCCTCTTGAGATAAGATATTGATACCAGGTTCGTTGCTGATGTGCTGGGAAATACCCTGCCAGGATACTCAATACCCTGCCAGGATACTCAAATGATAGGTCAAAGGTGACTTTAAATTGGCAGTACTTCTAGGGCGAGCCTTTTAGAATTGGCACGTAAATATTTTCTTCAAATGGGACCCTCTAGTTTGTCCCCAGGGGCCTCCTAGATACAAAGCAAATCTCTCCATAGACTTGATCTTGGTCTGCTCTGGCTCCTGTTTTCCTGGGAAAGGAGAGTGCTTTCTCAGGTATCTCCAAAAGTTTCTGACCTGACTGCAGACTGTCCTGCTCTATTGCTTTTATAGCTGACACCTTGGCTCCCCAGGCTAGATTTTATTTTTTTAAATTTTTGGATTTTGTATTAACATATAATGTATTATTTATTTCAGGGGTACAGGTCTGTGATTCATCAGTCTTACACAACTGACAATGCTCCCAGGCTAGATTCTTTATGAGAAATTCTAACGCTTGAAAAATCCATTTGGGTTCCTTAGAGCTTATTTAGTTGGTTCTTAAAGCTGGTTCCACCCTATGGAAATGCTTGGTTCCTTTACATCTTCTCTTGCCTGAGCTTATGGGAGCCATGTGGCCTCAATGGCAGCGTCCAGTGCCTGTCTGTGATACCCCTATTCTGCTGCTGTTCTGTTCCCTGTCATTTCCAATGAAGGGCAAGGACTTTGGAATCACAAAGAACTGGGTCTGACCCCTGGCCCTATTATTTTTTAGCCGGTTGAATTTGGGCACAAACTTCATCTTGCTGAACCTTGGGTTATTCATTCATAAATGGGACTATTAATAGTACCTCCCTTATGGGGGTCACTGACCCTGTAACCTAGTCCACCTATCTCCAACTGTATGTTTGAAATAGGAAATGTACAACTACCCAAAAGAAAGAGTGCTAGACAGAAGACACACAGCTGTCCTTGTGATCCCAAATGTCCTTACTAATGCGAAGGCTCGGGGCACATTTTTCTGGAGCATGCTGTCATCTGTTAGTACTTTAATAATCAATCACTCCAGCCTGTATCTTAGTGAACACCTGAGTCACTGCTTTCTCTGCTCTAGGATGAGACCTAGAATATTGGTCTTTTCTAGAGGACTGAAGGCTGTGTTCATCCACGAAGGTTGTAATAAATCATTGTATTTTAGGAACCAAAATTCACTCTGGTCATTCGATGACATATCTTCAAACATTTGCATCAGTCCAATGCTCCTGAGGGGCAAGCTATACATTTTAGGGCTCTAACTCCCTAAAGAGGACCTAGTTTCACCAAAGAATGGCCACTCACATTAATAATTCCAAATATTCTATCTATATGAGATGACAGATGTTAACTCAACCTATTGCTGTAATCATTTCATGACATATGTAAATCAAGCCATCATGCTATATATCTTAAACTTACACAGTTACATATGTAATTATTTCCCAATTAAACTGAAAAAAAAAAAAAAAAGAATCCATCAAGCTCAAGATAGGTAGAGGAAATTTTGCTGATGAACCTAAACAGAGTAAATGTTGAAGAAATAAGAAATTAAAATGTAAAAGAAAAATCTGAAACTAACCCCCAGTATCCATATGCATCTTAATTTGCAAGCAAGTATGCCCTTTGAATGAACCCTTTCTGTGACTTGATCTCTATTTTCCCAAGTTTGAATGGAGGGTAATGGTGATTTTCGTTTAAGGAACGTATTGAACGCAGACAGCAAATTGGGTACTGAGTGGCACCCGGGACACAAAAGTGATCAAAAGATACCATTGTTACCCTTGATGGCTTTGCAAATAATTGCAGTACCCTCTGGTAAATGTGGCCTAGAGATGTGCACAGGATGAGGGCAGCTTGGCCAACTAAGAAGGGATTTCAGGTAGCTCTTACAGTCATGCTCCATGAAATCAAGCAAGAATTGGGCATACACTATGTGTTTCCTGCTGTTCTCTGGATGCAGATAGGTTACTGTAGAACCTTTGCACATTTGATTTTTTTCTTTTGCCCAGATTACTTTTCCCTCAAAGATCCTTATGGATCTCTCCCTTACTTTATGCAACATCCACATTCATATGCTATTTTATCAGAGTAGGCCTTCCCCTGACCATCCCATATAGAAACTACCCTCAACACATTTAGTTTCTATTCCATACCTGGCGTATCTTTTTTCATTGTATTTATCACCACTGACATATGTTTGCTTGTTTTTATCTGTCGTATTTTGACACACATGCGTGGGTACACACACACACACACACACACACACGCATGCATGCACGGCTTTTAAAATTAAGAAAGAAGGGACCTAGTTTTTTTTTTTTTTCTTTTCTTACTTCCATGTCCCCAGTACCTGGAACAGTGTTTGCCATAGAGTAGACACTCAGTTGATACAAATTATGAATGTGTGAATGAGCTAAGATGTCTGGCTGGTTCAAACTTGACTCTTTCATTAGTATTGTGCAATTTGTTTGGGAAGAAAAATAGACCAACAAAATAGAAGAAGACGTGTTTGCTGTTTTAATTAAAATATGTGTAAAGTGCTACTAGAACTTGGAAAAGAAAGCTATTCATTTCTTCTCTGTGGAGAGACAGTGAGGAAGGAGGTGATATCTCAAAGGAGGTCACATTTCACCTGGATCTTGAAAGATAAGAGTTTGCTGGCAAAATGAGGATTAAGATAGTAGCAATGTCTGTGGATGCAGTACCCAAATTCTTGAACTCACTCTCTACTACATGGGACCAGATGTATGTCACTGCATGCCCATACAGCTCTGAGTCCAAGGCTTTCTCCTGGAAGTGTGTTGGGCAGGTTGTGGAAGTGTTGACGAGCTAGCACCCAGAAGCAGCCCTAAGCCTATGGTGGGTGGACACTGGAAGAGAGAGGCCCCAATGTTGTTGCCCCTCCAGTGGAACAACTTAGAGGTGTCCTTTATGCTGTTTGCCTGAAGTCTCTGAGGGTGCTGGGTCTCTCTCATCCATGGTAATATGTTTGATAATACATTCTTTATTGACTTTCTTTCCTTCCCCACCTCAATTCCCTACTTCCCTTCAGTGTTTCCTGAGGTCACTTCCCAAACAATTTCCTTTGAATTCTTGCCCCAAGACTACTTCTGGAAGAACCACCAAAGGCTTTCCTCTAGGTTAGTAAGGCTGAACTCAGAAGCCACCTCTCTGGTCCCAGAAGGAGTAAGGACATGGACAAAGGGGGCTGGACTGCACCCTGCAAGTCTGGGAGATAGAGAGACCAGAACAAGAGCTACAAATGTGGCTGGTTGGCAACTTGACTGGGAAATGTGTCTATACATCAGATTGAATAGCAGCAAGATTATGCTGACAAGCACATGGAACCTCAGCTTGGAACCAGCAATATCTCCTTCCTCAGCCACAGCTTTTAGATGCTGACTTAGACTTTCAGATTTTCATCATTCTGTTTGCTGCCCTTTCATTCCAGATTTTTCCTTCTTTCTGTCACTGGAAAAGAAATGATACCCATGATGTGAGAGCCAAATCTCTCTTGTATAGAGTGGGTCTTGAGAAAGTGTTCTCTGGGCAGAGAGTGACCAATGTAGAAATGCCACCTGGTAACACATCACGGCCTTAGGACAGATACTCACTGGTGGGTGGGTTTGATGAGTCATTGATTTAGGCAAAGGGAAGGAAGATAAGTACAGGAGATGGGGGACATAGATTTGGGACTATTTGTTCTTTTGGAATTGCATGTTCACATCAGGCATCATTGTCATTTCAGTCAAGTCTCCTTGTCGGAGTGGCCAATTGTTCTGAGAGATCATTAAACGTACCCAAAGCAGAGACAGTCATTAGAAGGGTTGCTTCTGAGTGGGGATGACAAGAGTAGCAAGTGTTTGAGATATAAATCCACTCCCCCCCCCCAAAAAAAAAATCCACTCCCATGATGGCTGTAAATCTTGCAAAGAGAGGGATGCCCAGACCTGGTGGTGCAGGTTCTCATGGGTCCTGGCATGCCTTCCCTAGGTAAGTGACCGGTGGACCTCTGTCTCATCCAGTAGGCTGAGAGGAAATTGAGCTGCCAAGTCATATGAAGCTCCTGCTAGAGATCTGGAGGAAGATGAATGGTACTTAAGTAACAAGAACACCGTGCAATCAAACCATTAAAAAACAATTTCAAGTCCAGTCAACTTCCCTCACCTTCTTTTCACTGTGATAAAGCCCCCAAAAGTCATTGGATGGCTCTTTTGATCTTGCTCAAGTTGGTGTGCTGACTTTCTCACCACTTTCCATTGGAGCATGCAAGGGCTCCCTGCCTTTGGGGGAGGGTGGAGAGGGGAGAGGCCCCTCCACCCACTACACCCCATATCTCTTGTTGTTATCCAGGCTGGGGACAAAGCTTGCTTTCTTGGGGTTGAAGTCACCAAGGTTGTCTGCAGGCATCTTTAGGAGAGAGTTTCACTAGGTTTATTGTTCTGTCATTTAAAAAAAGTTCTTTCATCCCATCTCTGAGATCTCTTTCACTTTCTACCCCAGAGGGGTAGAAGTCCTAAATGGACTTTTGTAGGTTTTCAGCCCATGAACAGGATGACTTTAAATTTGGTGGCAGTGACAGTGACGGCGGTGGGTGTCACCTAGGATGACACAGATCTCTCCTTCTGCCCCAAAGGCCCAACTTCCATTTTGCAGTTTTTTTTTTTTTTAATTTTTTTATTTTTTATAAACATATATTTTTATCCCCAGGGGTACAGGTCTGTGAATCACCAGGTTTACACACTTCACAGCACTCACCAAATCACATGCCCTCCCCAATGTCCATAATCCCAACCCCTTCTCCCAAACCCCCTCCCCCTGGCAACCCTCAGTTTGTTTTGTGAGATTAAGAGTCACTTATGGTTTGTCTCCCTCAGAACCTAGATGTCCATCAACAGATGAATGGATCAAGAAGATGTGGTATATATACACAATGGAATACTATGCAGCCATCAAAAGAAATGAAATCTTGCCATTTGCAACAACATGGATGGAACTAGAGCGTATCATGCTTAGCGAAATAAGTCAAGCATTTTGCAGTTTTTAATTTAAAAATTAATTATATAAATTATAGAGAAGTGAATTCTCCTTTTGAAAAATTAAATCAAAACCCTTTGGGTAAGATTAAAGGTCACTTTGACCAATAGTGCCCCCCACCCCAAAGAGGTAACAGCTATTATAGGAAGATATATACCCCATTTGTCCTTTTTCTATTTATTAACATACATGTTAATGTATGCATGTCTGCACAAAAAATATAAAGAATGTGTGCTTAAATATATTAAAGTTGTAATATTCTATATACTATACTACAACTTATTTTTCCATTTGACACAGTCCTCTAGGTTAGTAAGGCTGAACTCAGAAGCCACCTCTCTGGTCACAGAGCTGAGAGGGCGTGAAGGAGGATGAAACTCAGCCCATCTCTGCTTAGCCCAAAGGGAGGGCTCCTTTTCTCTATCTGGTTTACCAGAGGGTGCTATCTTTCTGTAATTCAAACACAGATATGGTATCTGATGTGGTGGCCCTGGATGGATCTTCCATGCTTTATTTGATTGATAGTAGTATTCCATAATATGGATAGATTGCATTTTATGTATCTATCCCCATGGTTAGACACTTAAGTTGTTTCTAATTTCTCATGATTGTAGGCAATGCTGCCATGAACAGTCTTTTTTTTTTTTTTTTAAGATTTTATTTATTTATTTGACAGAGAGGGATCACAAGTAGATGGAGAGGCAGGCAGAGAGAGAGAGAGAGAGACAGAGAGAGAGAGAGAAGCAGGCTCTCTGGAGAGCCTGATGCGAAACTCAATCCCAGGACCGTGAGATCATGACCTGAGCCGAAGGCAGTGGCCTAACCCACTGAGCCACCAAGGTGCCCCTGAACAGTCTTGTATATGTCTCTGTGTCCGCTTGTGTAGCTGTTTCTCTAGAGAAGTATTGGGATTGCTGAGTCATAGGGATGGACGTTTTAAATTCTACTAGACAATGTTAGCTTGTCCTCTGAAGGCTGCACCAGTATGCAGTCCCAGCAGGGCACAAGAGTGCTCATTTCCACCATCCTCACCAACATTTGATGCTGCTGGACTTGGATATTTCCTAATTTTCTTCCCCTTCTTTTTTTTCCTTGAGATTTTATTTATTTATTTGAGAGAGAAAGAGAGTATGAGGGGAATGAGGGGAAGAGGCAGAGGGAGAAGCAGACTCTGCTGAGCAGGGAGCCTGATGTGGGGCTCAATCCCAGGACCCTGAGATCATGACCTGAGGTAAAGGCAGACGCTTAACCAATTGAGCCACTCAAGCACCCTGTTTCTTCCCCTTCTTAATGTGCATTCTGATCAACCATGCTGACCTGGGGTTGTTCCAAACTTACAGTTTTATTTTGCCCCTGGTTTCTTCATCATCTGGATTTCAATATTTGTTCTCTGGACACCTGAGCTCCCAGCTCCTTGGTCCATCTACTCTGGCAAGGAGCATCTGTCTCATTCTGGCCTGAATTCCAAGTGGCAAATGGGCAAAACAGCTCTACCTCAACCTAGCTGTGACCTAGTGTGACCATGGGCCAGTTGCTTGCCTAGGCTTCAGATACCCCATCGACACCATAAAGGAACTGGGTTACAGAAACTCCGGGATCCTAGCTCTCTAGCTCTGGCCTGAAGAGGACTAACAATTTCGATGTAAAAAGGCACTCTTGCCCCCATCAAAGTTAGCCACGCTTTGGTTTGGTTGAAATGCTTTACTGTTAGTGCACACCATCAGACATGAATCATTTGAAGATGTAATGAATATTTTATTGCTCCAATAATTTATGTCACTATTCATTTCTGCATTTTCATGGGTAGGGCTGGGTGACGGAGAAAGAACTTTTTTGGTCTGTGCGAGCTGTCACCTGGTAGTGAACATTTCTCAGATAAATCAGTCCCACTTTCACTTCTGTGATCACTTCCTTCTTGGTCTTCAGGCCACACCTTCCTCATTCATTCATCAGGTATCCACTGAGCCCCTATAATGTCCCCTGCTCAGTGGTCACTTTGGCAAAGAATAAGAGTGGAAGATGCAGGGTACTAGAAAGTGATGTTATGAGCTCTCTTGAGAACCGTTTGAGATGATAGAAAAGTTCTGCCAAATCTGTGCTGTCAATATGGACACTCAACTGCCTTGGAGGAAGCAATACAGTGCTGGGGACTTTGCAGCAAACACTCCAGAATTCAGTCCTCTCCATCCTTTCATTGAGGCCTCTGTCCCTTTATTTGTAGAGAATCATTTTGAGGATCAAAGGATGTAGAATATTCCTGGCAGAGGGCCTGGCCCACTGTAGATTCCAGTTACCCTCTGTGTGTCATCTTGGCTCCCAGGATTCCCAACATGCTTTGGACAAGTAGAAGTTTCCACCTGGTGGAGGTGGGACTCAGGGAGCAGAGCCTATACTTCTGGGAGGGGCAGGCTGAAGAGGCCACCTCCCCATTCAGAGGTTTCTTCAAGCCTCAGACTTGGATTCTCCCAGGTAAGTCGCACAACTTTTTGGTCACCACAAGTCAGATCACTATCATTGTGGGGATTTTAAGTGGTGAGACTTTGCCTCCCCCACTATTTTCTACCTAGACAGGTGCTGGAACATAATAGGTGCTCAGGAAACAACTGTGGGTGGATTAATTACTCCAAGTTATTACAGTTGAGTGGAAGCCAGGAGCTAGGAGTTTTAGAGAGGTTCCCCGCCTCCCTGGGCCCAGCTCTGCCTCACTAGGAAAATGCAAGGACTCCAGAGTGGCAAGCTACAGTCTGTATTTCAGCTTTGCTGCTGCCTGGCTCTGTGGTCTTGGCAAGTGCTGACTCTGCTTGGTGTCTCAGTTCCCCTATTTGTCCTGGGGTGTCCTCGAATCCTGTGACCTGAATACATATGGTCTGCGTCTGCTGGGCAGGGGCTGACCCTGGCATTGGGGTTCCATACACATTTCTCCTCAGGTTGGTGTTTGTCTAGGCTGTTCACTCTCCTGGCCCCCTCCCCGCCCCCTCTCCGCACAGCAGGAGCTGGCAGTTGGCTTCCTACCATTCCGACAACAGGCGGGTGGTGTTCTCCTTCCCTTCCCTGACCTCACCCAGCAAGGACTCCAGAGGTGGTCAGAGCAAACAGGGCTTGCTTGACCTGGCCAGGAAATCCAGAACAAAAGAGGGTTTCTTGAATCAGCTGTTTCCTTTTGTCAGAAGATAAATTGTGAGCAATAACCTTTAAAAAAACTGGAAGAGAGGAGAAACAAAGTAAGCCATATATACTTTGATGAAATTAAGGCATTCATTTATTTTTCATTCCGCAAGCATGGAAATATTATGACAGGTTTGTGGAGCTGTGGATGTGTAAGGGTGCACTGGACATGGAGTGTGACCTAGGAGGGGTCACACTTTAGTTGAGATTAGAAGTAGGAGCCAGGGCAAATTACCGTATAGTACGAATAGGGGTCGCTGACTTCACCTTTTTCATTACCGTGTCCGCACTGTTTAGATTTTGGCTAGGTGGTGATATATTTATATAATAAAATATACATATAATATAATAAATATAATATGTATATTTTATTATATAAATATAATAAATATATTTATTTTATTTTAGATATTTTTAATATATATATAAAAAGATTTTATTTATTTATTTGACAGACAGAGATCACATGTAGGCAGAGAGGCAGGCAGAGAGAGAGGAGGAAACAGGCTCCCCACTGAGCAGAGGGCCCGATGCGGGGCTCGATCCCAGGACCCTGGGATCATGACCTGAGCCAAAGGCAGAGGCTTAGCTCACTGAGCCACCCAGGTGCCCCTAGATATAATATATTTTAATATATAAATATATATTTCTTTATACATTGTGCTCCCAAACATGTATATGTATATAGTGATAAATCAAATTGGATTAATGGTCAGCAAATATTCACTCTTCAAAATACACACATAGGTTAATACCTATGTGTGTACATAGGTATACTGCAGGTGCTTAATAATGATTTGTTGAGTAAATGAATGAGTGAATAAGGATGGGGTAGTTTGGGGAGCCCCTAGAAGGGGCCCTAATTCTGTATCCAAGGAATGACGGAGGCTCGTGAAAGAAGGGTAGAAGTGAATAAGAGAGAGGAAGTGAGGTGGGGTAGGTAGGGAAAGATGGGGTGTTGAGAAGGTGTTGGAGATCGCAGGCCCAGGGAGCAGCAACAGTTGAGGATGAAGGCCTTGGGTAGGTTCAACCGCATGAAGTCGCCAATAACTGACCATTTTTGATAAAGAAAACCGACAACCAAATAGAGTTGAACCAGATGCTTCAAACATCACCAAACTGTTAGGGAGAAGATTGTGTGGGGCTTTTTGAGCTACATAAAGAAACTGAATTTTCTCCTGAAGGAATGGAGAGGCAATGAGGTTTTCCTTTTCCTTTTCCTTAAAATAAGACCATTTTTGGGGGGGTGTAGTGGCTCTGTAACTTACATATGTCATTATTTTAAAAAATTCATATTATAACAACAGTATAGAGAAAGAAGATAATAATCATCTTTGCTCTCACTACCCAGATAACCATAGTCAGTTGGAAATGGCATGTCAGTCATAACAATTTGAAATGCCTTTCCTGGACTGCTTTTTGGTTTTATCCCCCCTCAAGTTGTATATACGAAGAGGAGTAGGACATGAAGCTGCTATTTAAAAGTTGCCAGCAGCCTTTGTGTCTAACGGGGGAGGCTGTAGGTTACCATGGAAAAATTGGTTTTGTTTTGTGAGCAATCAGGGTGGGAGAAAGGCCTAGCTGGACTTTTTTGGGGCCTGACTGCTGTATCCTTTCATATATGATTCTCGTGAGGCTGCTAAGGACAAGCTGGGCACATTTCAATGAGACTCAAGGAGTTTCCTGGGATGCAGGGCATGGAGATCTATCATTTTCTCTAAGAAACCAAAAACCTTGGACCTTTGAAAAATAGAGAAAAATACAAAAGTGAAAATGATCATCTGTGGTCTTACCAGGCAGAATCTCATTGACATTTTGACATATTTGCTCCCTCTTTTTTTTTTTTTTTTATATATTGTTTTCACGTATATAGTAATAAGTAAAATTAGCTTAATGGTCAGCAAATATTCACTTTTTGGTATTTGCATATGTGTGCATTTGGTATTTACATATATATAAATATACACATGAAACACATGCATATAAATATATGTGTACGTATCTACATATGAATTTTGTTATGTATATACATCTATAAATACAAAGTAAGCAGTATTGTTTTGTATTTCTTTCCCTCTTGCCACTTTATTTTAGAATTATATCTTGGAAATTCCCAAGGGGATCTTATTATCCTGAAATAATCCATCACAACTCCTTGATGATATGCCCTTGACTCCAGAGAAGTCTTCTTTCCCTAAAATTGGTAGGCTGAAGCTACTTTTTCAGAATCAGAGTCTCCTCCTTTTTGTGGTGTTAGGTTTCTTACCTAATTTACCAGGGGTAGGCATACCTGACATTTGTCAAGCAACAAGTCAAGCCCTGCAACTTTCGAAATGGTAAGTGGGACACAAACAGCCTGTCTCTGCCTCTGTGGCTGGCTTTCATGGAATGTGGATGCACAGCCAGGATGTCCACGTAGAGCCCAGCCCTACTGCCTAGAGTGGAGTGTGAACACCCAAAACTGATCAAGGGGGTCTGTGTTCCTTTGACAGTCCCTGCATCCCTCCCACTACCACCTGTCTCTTCCCTGAGCTCCCTCCCCTCTGTTCCAGCCTAACCACCTCTCCATCTTGGTTGTGTGTGTGTGTGTGTGTGTGTGTGTGTGTGTGTGTGTGTGTATAGGGCGTGGGGGAGGCTTCTGCCACATACTCCACCTTCCAAAACCAAATCCTGGGTGGAGCTCTGGGTTGGCCAGGAGAGCCACAACGAATGGAGACTTGTGACATTCCACTAATATTCTGAGCACTGAATCCATTTTACCTCGGCTTCCACGTTTCTCTTGGAGACAGACTTCAGCCACTGGAGATGATTTCGGTGCAAGATGGTGAAACCCTTCTTTAAATCTCCTTCTGTTTTCTGGCTTTCTCCAAGTGCCTTTAACTTTTGCAGTTCTAGAGGAATTCTCTTTCGGATACTACTCATTCTGCATATGCTCTCCCCCACTTCCCCTTAGTGGTTTGTCCTGTACCCCCCCGCATTGTCCCTTTCCCTGCCTGTCCCCAGAAGTGCAGGGACGACACCTGCAGTCTCAGGCCTTCTTACCCAGCCACTAGAGTTCTATGAGTTTCCTTGAAGTCCTCTCAGTTGCTTCTGTTCCTTTTCTATTGTCTTGGGCTCCAACTTCTCCCTTTGTCTTCTTACATTCATTTTATTAACTGGAAGAAATTCAGGATTCCCTGTCGTCTGCCAATCAAAACCAGAGTCTTGATAATGACAACTTCTTTGTTCATTGTTTCCTTTTTCTCTACTACTTTCTATAACAAACCTTCCGGGCTCATGACAAAGACCTTTTCCTCTTCTTATATAATATTGATAACCACTCAAAATCATAATAAAACAGTGACAATACTAGCTTACATGTATTGGGTGCTTACCATGTACCAGGTATTATTTGTTGTGCTTTACAAATACAATCTCTTTTGACCCTTATGACAACCCCCACTCTACAGATGAGAAAAATTAGGCACAGAAAATTTAAATAACTTACAGAGTGCTAGAACCAATGTATGAACCCAGTTAGTATCCTAGATTAAGAGCCTTTGGAATATACCCTGTTTAGAAATATTTGTGTATCCCATTGGTGCCCTTCTTTAAGCCTTCTCAAGTGGTCCTGGACATTTAGACACTGTTACTGATACACTGTTTCTTTGAAGGACATGTATTGTCTCATATGTCCACTTGAAGGCTTTGCATCTGGACGCTTTTCTTGGTTCTTACAGTCTACGCTGGCTGCAACTCTTTCTGTAGCATCTCAGGGTTGGTCTTCAATGTCCCCTCCTCAAGCCCTTACTTGACTGCAGCCCCTCCAGTGTGTTCCTCATGCCTTTGCCCAGCCTCTACATGATTCTGTGACATGCTCAGGGCCCGGAGGGAGGAACCTGCATGCATCAGCCGTGGCTGACCCTCTGCTTCAAAGGCACATCTGTTGAATGGATAAAGAAGATATGGTATATATACCCAATGGAATCTTATAAAGCCATAAAAAACCTGAAATCTTGCTATTTGCAATGATGTGGATGAAACTAGAGGGTATTATGCTAAGCAAAGTAAATCAATCAGAGAAAGACAATTTTCATATGATCTCACCGATATGAGAATTTGAGAAACAAGACAGAGGATCATAGGGGAAGGGAGGGAAAAATGAAACAAGATAAAACCAGAGAGGAAGACAAACCATAAGAGACTTTCAAACTCAGGAAACAAACTGAGGGTTGCTGGAGGGGAGTGGGTAGAAGGGATTTGGTGGTTGGGTGATGGACATTGGGGAGGGTATGTGCTATGGTAGGTGCTGTGAATTGTGTAAGACTGTGAATCACAGACCTGTACCCCTGAAACAAATAATACATTATATGTTAATAAAAAATATATGCCCCCAAAACCCCCCCCAAAGCAAACAAACAAACAAAAAAACCAAAGGCACATCTGTGAGACAGGCATAGCCATCAACTTGCAGATCCCTGAGGCTGCTATCATGGTCCCTAGTCTCAGACATATGAGTGTCATGTTCCTGCTGGCATACCTTGCCCCTGGTACCTTCCCCAAGGTTATCCCTTGAGTCAGTGGATCTGGGTTTCTTACAGTCTTTTTGACCCCAAGTGATACCAGGGGTGCATGCGCTGGGGCCAGGCTGCTAGGATCAGTCTGTCTGAATGACCTATCTATAATTTCATTTCATTTTGACTGATGTAAATGACGATGGTGGAAAAAAAAATTCCTATGTGAGGATGGTTCTGGCGGGGTTAGGCTGGCCTCAGGAGCAGAGGTGTGAGTTGCATTCGGTATGAGGCTTCACAGAGTTTACACGGATCCAGTAGCCCTTATCAGAGTCCCAGGCCTCCTGGAAACAAGAGGATTTCCTGAAGTAACAGGTTACCAGGAGTCCCGTGTCTGCTGCAGGATCAGTCATCCTTCCCTTCTTCCGGTAATTGGGTGGGTTAGAAGAGAATGGTGTCCCACCTGCTGGAATTGGGAACCAGAGATGAGGAAGCAGAGGGTGAGAAGCTCCGACTGATGGTGGAGGAAGAGCTGATATGAGATTTTGGGCCAGTGGTCTCTGAAGGGGATGTGGAGATATGATCTGCAGCATGGAAGTGGCAGGATCCTGAGGCCCTGGGGCTCACCAAGGGGAGTGGGGACTGAGTGCTCAGGCAGCCACTAACAGGCTATGCCAGAAGGCCTTCTAATGGCCAGATAACTCTGGCAAAGTGCCTCACCTCGCTTAGGACATTTACTTATTTATTTATTTAAAAGATTCTACTTATTTGAGAGAGAGAGAGAGAAAGATGAGAACTGGGAGGGTCAGAGGGAGAAGCAGACTTCCTAGGTACCCCTCTCACTTGGGATTTTTGAAAATCAAATTAGCAAAGATGAAAACAACTTAATGAAAATGGCACTCTCATACTCTCCTGGGGGGGAAGCATGAATTAATACTGATCTGCCGTCCTTAACCTGAAATCCATGGGGCCAGAAGTATATTGGAATTTAGAATTTTTCAGATTTTTAAAGAACTATATGGTGTATAAACTGTATATTATTTAACCCTCCCTGCAGGAACCAGGGAAATATACACATTTATGTATCTGCCTGAAATGTACAAACATTCATACTTAGTGGGGTAAATAAAGACTGTCAATAGCCTTGTGTCCATTCAGGTCAGGGTCTGACACCAAATGAGTTTAGATATTCAACTTGTGAAAGCATTCTCAGTTTTCAGAGTTTTGTGGATACGGGATTAGAGACCTTGCAACCTTTCTGCAGGGCACGTTGACAGTATGTATTAAGAGTCTTAAAATATACATGCCCCCTCACCCAGCAACTTTACTTCTAGGACTTGGTTCTAAGGGAATAACTGTGATTACAAGCAACAATCTAGCAATAAGGATGTTCATTACTGCACTGTTTTTGTTTGAAAAAGAATCAAAGAAAAGGAGAAATAATCTAAATGTCTACCCATAGGGGATTAAAAAAAAAATTTATTTCTTTCTTTTTAGAGAGGTAGAGGATGCAGGACTGGGGAGGGAAGGAGAGACAGTGGAAAGAGAATTTTAAGCAGATTCAGCATACAGTGAGGAGCCCGAGGCAGGGCTCTGTCTCCCGACCTTGAGATAGCAACCTGAGCTGAAACTGAGAGTTGGACACTTAACGGACTGCACCACCCAGGAACCCTAGGGGAACTGTTTAAGTAAATACAGCACATCCATGCAATGGAAGATGAGGTGGTCTTTAAAACTGTACTGTTTGCTTGTTGACTTGGAAAGATGTGCACAATTTATTATTTAGAGATACATTTTAGCTATGAGTACAGTCTTACTGGTGTAACGAAACCTTGAAGAGCAGACGCACACCAGCGCTTTGCAGGGTTTTTATTTCTTTACTAGTAATGTGGATTTTCTCATCTCTCTCTTCTAAATTCAAAAAGCAGTACTTCCAAACTTCCAAAGAATTCAGCTGTATCTAAGCCAAAACAAGACTTTTGCTCCTCTCACCCTTTCCTATCCCCTTGGAGGTAACCCATATCCATGAGTGAGTGTCTTTCCAGACCCTCTTCTCTGTAAATGCCTAACAAATTTTAAAGAAATTCTTCCATCCATGGAGTCCTACCATGGATACTGTTCTTTGCCTTCCTCTTTCACTTGACTCTATCATTAACCTCTTTCCATGCTGCAAGGCTGTCGTTTTTTCTTTTATTAAGGCATGGATGGCACACAATGTTACATTAGTTTCAGGTGTACAACATAGTGGTTCCACATGTCTCTATCTTATGCTCTGCTCACCACAAGTGCAGTTCCCATCTGTCACCATACAGCCGGATTACAATACCATTGACTACTTTCCCTGTGCTGTGCCTTTCATCCTGCAAGGTTGAGCTTTAATTTACTCAACTCTTTCCACCTCGTTGAACACTTAAGTACTTTCTATTTATTTACTATCTCTAACAATGTTGCAAAGAACATTCTTGTGCATGTGCTCTTGTGGGCATAGGCGTGCAATTTTGTGGAACGGTTCTTAGTTTTCATTTCTCTGCAATGAACGTGCATTATTTCGATTATTAAAAATATTCAACATATTAAAAGATTCCATTAGACTGTTTATAATAGCCTGAAGGCACTCAGTTGGCCCATATTTCCCCTCAGGATAAATGAGCGATTCACTAGCACAACCTTGTAAAAAAAATACCACATATTCTGGGGCCACACACACACATATATATATATTTTTACAGATTCCTCCTCCCCCAGGGGTATTTGATCCAGGGTAGCAGGCAGAAGTCAGGAGAGGTGGCTGCAGTTTGCCAAGTCTCAAGGGGAGGTGCAGGGTGGATTGTCCTTGGATGGCTCTGGGTATTCACTTTTCATAGACTGGTGACCCAAAACCCTTTCCTTGGCAGTCAGAGGTCTCTGAGCATTCCTGGGAAGGCTTTAGACACTGATCCCATGGGCTGTGGCATCCCAGGGGAGTGGGCTGGCTTCTTTGGAGCTTGGGCTTGATGGATTTTCTTGAGGTACAAGGGGATAGGCAGGCAGAATAGGTCTTCATCCTGGACCCAAATCCTCCAGCCTCACTCTTCCTCTTGCACCTGCAAAATAGACACCACATTCCCCCATTGTGCAGATACCCACTTTTCTTTTCCATTGCAGTGCTCCTGCAATGGGAGGTGGACCTTGAGTGTGGGAGTGTCCCTCCCCCTGGCTCTTTCTGAAGCCTGTTATTAAATACGGGGTGTGTCGTCCTACAATTGATGGGGTCCTGGAGTCAGGGAACATAGGTGCCCCCTTCTATTCCCCTTCACGGCCAGCCCCATTACCCATGTAGCTCTGCAGGCCCACCAATCAGGGGCCACATAATCCCACCCCTTGTATGTAGAGAATGAGGGAAAGAGCTGTCAAAATCTTTTCGTGAATTCAGACTGGACACAAGTGCAAAGCAAAAGCCAAGCTTGTTATCTTTCTCCTGGGCTGCTTGGTGCCCCTCCCTTCCCATAATGCTGCCTGAACCCTTCTGTGTAATTAGTGGGGGCATAATTAATACATGAGAGGAGGCTTTCTAACAGATCTGAGCCAGTGTGTCCTCTTAAAATGGAATGGGAAGCAGAACCTTACAGGCTTCTACATGTCCACCTGAAATGTCCAGTCAGACAATCCCATCATTGTCTCCAGTTGTGTGCATTAATTGTGCTTCTGGGCTAGACCAGCCCGTAGAGCAAATCATGGGGTGAGGATAGGTTCTGGGTACCTGGAGGGGGGCTTCAGTAATGAGCTGAGAAAACTGTGACAGTGTTACTGTTTCAATACGAACATCTTTGCCAGGTGGATAATGGACAGTGAGACTGACTGGGGAAGACACTGAGTATTAAACAAGTATGTATGTATGTATGTATGTATGTATGTATTTATTTATTTTACAGATTTTCTTTATTCATTTGACAGACAGAGATCACAAGTAGGCAGAGAGGCAGGCAGAGAGAGGAGGAAGCAGGCTCCCTGCTGAGCAGAGAGCCCGATGTGGGACTTGATCCCAGGACCCTGGGATCATGACCTGAGCCGAAGGCAGAGGCTTTAACCACTGAGCCACTCAGGCGCCCCTTAAGTATTTATGAAATACCTATTGTGTACCAGGCACCGAGCCTCTGTTTTTTTAATTCCTGAGATAAGTGTCTAGCGCTCCTTTGCAACCTCATCACCTATAGATGGAAATATGCTCCCCTTTCAAGGCTTTGCTCAGGGGACATGCAGGTATTGGTCTCCATGTTCTCTAAAGTTGTGTCCAGACCTACTTGTCATGGTCTGACAGTTGGAAGGGCCGACTCTTTCATAAGTATTTTCCCAAATAATTTTATAAGCTTCTGATTGCCAGTAGGCACAAAGCAACACCCTGGTCCCCAAACAAATTTGCTTTTCTTCCTCTCTTTTGCTTATCCCAGTGACCATTCTCCCCTCAGCTGACCAAGCAGGGCCTGAGTCTCAACCTGGAAGCTTCTTTTGTTCTCCTACCCTGATACACCAGTCACTGGTGCCCAAATAGTTCCACACCCCCACCCCTACCTTTCCAAACCCATGGTCACAACCTTAGTTCATTACTTGCTTGGAATTGCTTTCCATCTGTCCTGTGTACCCTCATTTTTACTTTCCATCCCATTCTTCATGTTGCAGCCAAATGATCTTTTGAGACTATAAAGCTGACCACATCACTTGGCTATTTTAAAGCCCTTCGATGGCTCCCTCATGCCCTCAAACTCTTTAACATAACTTATGAAGACTTCATCATCTGGCCACTGATATCTCTGCAGTTTGGTCTCCCTTGTCCCTCTTCTAGCCTCTCCCTTGCACTATACACCCCAGTTTCACAAAAATACATGTGTGTAGGGGGTGGGGGTGGCGCAGCAGCAATCATTTACATAATTGCTGAGCTCAGCTGTGAAAGAAATGAAACTTAATTTTTCTATAACTAAACTAAAATTATTACGTCTTCTTTTCTGCTCAGAAGTAGAAAAAAGTAATTCTTGCCAATTCAAGGTAACTTAATTAATGCTGTTTTTTTAAAAAATGCTTTTTTTATTGCGATAAAATATGCATAACATAAAATGTACCATTTTAGGGGCACATAGGGAGCTCAGTGAGTTAAGCTTCTGCCTTTAGCTCAGGTAATGATCTCAGGGTCCTGAGACTGAGCCCAGCATGGGTCTCCCTGTTCACCAGGGAGTCTGCTTTTCTTCTCCCTCTGCCCTGCTCATGCTCTTACTCTCTCTCAAATAGATAAGTAAAAATCTTAAAAAAATATACTGTATCATTTAAACCAGTTTTTTAAAAAAGATTTATTTGTTTATTTGAGAGAGAGAGAGAGCATGAATGGGAGTAAGGGGCAGAGGGAGAAGCAGATTCCCCACTGAGCAGGGAGCCTGATGTGGGGCTGGAGCCCGACGACGTGAAACTTGATCCCAAAACCTGAGATCATGACCTCAGCCAAAGGCAAATGCTTAGCCAACTGAGCCACACAGGCACTCCCATTTTAGCTAGTTTTAAGTATACAGTTCAGTGGCATTAAATTGTTCATGTGGTTGTGCAACCATCAATATTACCCATCTCTAGAACTTTTTCATCATCCCAAACAGAAACTCCATACTCATCAAATAACTCTCCCTGCCCCCAGTTACCTGGCAACTCCCATTTCACTTCCTGCCTCTATGAATTGGACTGGTCACTACTCAGTGTTTTGGGGACTACTAGGTGACTTAAGGTTCTCTCCCATTCCTTCTCCACTCTTTCTCAGGGGATTTAAGTTTCTAGGTGTCAAGGGAGGTTCACAGCCTTGCTACTCTGTTGGCATGAACCTTGTCTGTGGTTCATGTCTGTGGTCTTGCTGTGGCTATTTGCTGACTGGTCCACATGCTGTTCATGTGTCCACACAGACCTCGCCAATGCACTGGCCCTCTCAGCCCTTCTGCACACTGTCCCAGCTCCAGGAGTTCTGGGTGTATACCCATTCCTCAGACCAGGCCCCACTTCAAGGGTTAGGTCTCCTGGAGCCTGAATCACCATTGTCTCTCTTGGAGTACTTGGATCTTCTCCAGGACTCTTTCAGCCACCCTGGGTTTTACCTGGAAGACCAAAGGTCAGTCCCACCTGACCCTCGAGTGCCCTCTTCCTATCTGAGGAATTCATCATCTGCCTTCACCCCCAACATTCTCAGAATTTCAATCAGGGGTCAAATAGCAGCTGAGCTTTGATTTTGACTCCTCTCCTTCTCCTACCACTAGCTATGAATTCTCTCCTTTTGGGCAGGGGAAAGTTATTTTCTTCCAACCTATGCCACAGATTTTTTCCCTCTATTTCAGGGCTCATAACTTTTGGGAACTCAGAATTTTTTTCCTCTAGTTCTTACCATGGAAAATTTGGGCTCTCCAGACTACATCCCTGCTAAGGATTTCTATATTTATTCATTTCTAGAACAACTATTTGTTGAGCATTTACTATGTTCCAGGTGACTTTCTAGTCCTAGTGAACAAAAGAGATAGAGACATCTGTCCTCCCCATATACTCCAGTGGGACAAGACAGAGAATAAACAAGTTAAATAAAATAAATGTCAGATACTGGTAAATGCGAAGGAGGAAAATGAAGTTGAGGAGAGGGGCGGGGAGTATTTTTGTGGAGTTGCAATCTGGAAAGGGGTTGTCAGGGAAGACCTCACTGAAAAGCAAGGCAGAGGTGAAGGAGACAATCCTGCAGAGAGCTGGGGGAGGAGATTTCCAGGCTGAGATCATGGGAAGTGCAATGTTCTGAGCATTTAGTGAGGCTAATGTGTTTGGGATACAAAAGAAAGGTCAGTGTGGTTGCCTTGGTGTGAGTAAACAGAAGGTGAAATCCAAGAGGCAGTGGGTGCTGTGGGGAGGGGAGCAGATGATGCAGAACTTTGTAGGTCATTGTAAGGCTTGGAATTTTACTCAGAGTGAGAGGAAAATCCTTTGGAGGGTATGAGTATGGGAGAGATGTGGACAAACAAGTCTTAGATGGAGGATTACCTACCATACGCAGCCACACTTTTTCTCACCAGCAGACTTTGCTTTCCTCTTCGCCTTGAACCTCTTCTTCCCATCCTGGCTGATGGATTCCTACTCATCTTTCATGGATCTCACCATGCAGGCACTTCTTCCAAGATGCCTTGGAGCCATTTGACCCCCAGGTTGGGGTTGGGAGCCCCTCATATAACTTCCTGTACAGAATGACTTAACCCACAGGGTTAGGTGATTTTATTTATTTATTATTTATTATTATTATTTGCCCCAGGGGTACATGTCTGTAAATCATCATGGTTACACATTTCACAGCACTTACCACAGCAATACCCTCCCCAATGTCCATAACCCAACCACCCTCTCCCTACTGCCCCAGCCCCCAGCAATCCTCAGTTTGTTTTGTGAGATGAAGAGTCTCTTATGGTTTGTCTTTCTCCTGATCCCATCTTGTTTCATTTTTTTCCCTTCCCTACCCTCACAACCCCCCTGCTTCTCAAATTCCTCATATCAGGGAGATCATATGATAATTGTCTTTCTCTGATTGACTTATTTCACTCAGCATAATACTCTCTAGTTCCATCCACATCATTACAAATGGCAAGATTTCATTTCTTTTGACGGCTGCATAGTATTCCTTTGTGTGTGTGTGTGTGTGTGTGTGTGTATACCACATCTTGTAAAGGTGGATTTTAATCTATAAAGTACCATTCAAGCAGATCTCCTGATTTCCTCCCTTTTTGTTCTTCTTGCTGTTCTTTCCTATTTTTTTATCTTCTTCCTGTTCCTTAGCAGAGGTCCTTCTTCTGAGGGCCTGAGGAAGGGTAGGCAGCATTTCCTGTGTTTGGGTGTATGTATATGTTCCTGGAGGCAAGCTCCAGGACACTGATGAACAGTGTCTCAGGAGTACTTGACCCAAAAAAGGTCAAGGATCACTATAAATTTACATGACATAAAAGGGGAGTAAGATGGAGACCCTTTCTTTAGCCTTTCGTCATTCTGTCTGCCCGGCTTTGTCTTTCTAGAACACAGATGCAACCTTAAAATGTGAAACCAAACTCTTAAGTCTAGATTGAGGCAATATTTGAAATCTAAAGTTCAACCTCAAAGCAATCTCTTCTCTCAGAGTTGTTTGTCCCCAGGAAGGCAGCTCCAACACATAGGGCTTCCTTTAAATGTTGGGTAGAATGGAAGGCCAGTTTCCCTATGGGGCTCTACTTTCCATGGGCGAGCAACTGATGCAAGAAGTTGTTGAGCAGAATTTGCACCCAGGATCAGAAGCACTGTCCCTACAGTCCCTGGAGAGCTGCCTTCCTGTCCCGTGGGCCACACTGCCCAGCATTGCCAACTGTTCTGTCCACATGAAGGCTGAGCCTCCTGCTGGACATGATCGCTATCACTCAGTTTAATTCACATTTAATAGAGCGTCAAGATTCATCAATCCAGCCTGTGAAAGTGCAGAGCAAATGTGTGAAAACAAAACATCTCTCGACCTTGCCATCAGAGTCTGAGATTTTATTTATTTTCTTAGGAGTGGAGTGTCTGCTGGGGTTTCCTACCCACCCCCCGCCCTTTCTTTGGTTGTTGCTGTCGTAGCTCAGTGGGGCATTAAATTTAGGGAGCCATCTGATCTGTCATAGCCAGAGCTGGCGAGAGTGCGGATGATGTGGTCCAGAGATACAGGACTACAAGCTTGTTATAAATTCTTCAGTCTGCTGCTGGGCCCTGAGGGAGGGCTCCAGGCCTCGCCTGCTCTGAACAAGTGTGGAGTCCTAAAAACAGTGTCATTATAACATTCGCTGAATGATTTTTGAGGCCTTGACTGAGTTTTGGGTACCTTCCAAAGCAGGTCCCAGGAAACATTATTGATTTAGGGAAGTGAAACAGGGAAGGAAAGGAAGGAGATCCAGTGTGAGTTAATGAGCAGGTCTCCATGGGCAAGTTGGAGTTCAGTCCACAGGGGTCCTTGAGAGATTGTCCCTGGGCAGGGGGAGAAAAATGGGATATTTATTCATAAACTCTTGTGTTTTGCTAGTTGGGGGTTGTTCTCTGGGTTATTTTTTTAGTTTCTGTGATACACTACTCTACTAATCTCCATTGGTTTTCAGGCTACTTTTTTGGTTCCTCTTAAAGAATTCATCATTAAATTAGAAGTGCCTTAGGCTTGGTCTCCCTGTTTCCTTAGTTATCTACACCATCATCTTATATTATCTTACTTGCTCCTTTGGCTTTAGTTCCACATGAACTAATGACTGTAATTGATGGCTGGGGGAGACCACTAGCTGCATCCCCTATCTGTTCCCCTTTCTTTCATATTAATTCAGTTGTAGTCAGACCTTAGGCTTCCAAGGTAGAGGCAACATTTTCTGCCTTCCTTGTGGCCAGCTGTGGCCAGCTTTGACATTTGGCCAAATTTGAGTCTATTGGTTGTGAGAAGAAGTGATGTGGGCAATTTCTGGTTAAGTCCAACTTAACAACAAGTCACTTGCCTTGGACCTCCCCTCTGCCCTCCTTCCCATGGGCTGGGATACAGAAAGAGCAGTAAACTAACCTTGTCAATCCCAGTGAGGACACACTCTGAGGATGGTGGAGAGAATATATGGAAGAGCCTGGGTCCCTGAATTACCTCATGGAGCAGAGACATACCATTTAAAATTTCATTTGATTAAACATCTGTATTTGGAGTTTCCTTACATTATAGCAGGTTAGCCTGTTAATGAAGTTATAAACTAGACCAGGCTCCTCTTCTGAGGTCCTGACCCATTTATCCAATTTCAACTCCACATTTCTACTTGGATGACCCTTGGTCCTTCAATTAAAACTGAACTCTTGGGGTGACTGGGTTGTGCAGTCAGTTAAGCATCTGACTCCTGGTTTTGGCTCGGGTCATGCTGTCAAGGTTGAGAGATCCAACCTTGCTTCGGGCTTGATTTTCAGCGTGGAGTCTGCTTGAGTTTTTCTCCTTCCCCCATTTCCCTTCCTGCTTGTGCTCTCTCTCTCTCTCTCTCAAATAAATAAATAAATAAGTAAATCATTAAAAAAAAAAAAAACCCACCTGACCTTCTAGTTTCCACTCCCTTTCTCTTGTAATGTTCCTCTCTGTTATTGTCCTTTTCTATCAGCATCACGTAGGCTGGATTTCTGTATTACCAGGATATTGGTATTTATTTTTAATCCCTCCCCCCCTTTGACTCCACTTCCAATCCATCACACAATTTCCATTTCAAGATCTATCAGACATTCACTCACTCATCCCATATCCTTTCTCCCTATGGGCAAGCATCCTGATGTTTGGTATGTATCTTGGAAAAATACATAGTATTTGCGTATGCAACTGTTTTGGTTTATAACAGAGATCTCATTCTTGCTTTTGTAACCAACATTAAGCTTTCCAAGATTTACTATATGACCCTCTAGTTCATTGTGTCTATTACTTCTGTGTGCTCCATAATAAGCTGACACGATATTTTGCTTATCCGTTCCCCTAATTATGTATGCTTCATTAATCACAAAACCCCTGCTAGAAAGAAAACATTTGTTACCCCCCCCCCCCCCCCCCAGAAATCCTCAGGCATATTCCTTCATGGACCTCGGTGTGAACTTTTCTTGGGTGTGTATCTGAGTGGGATTTCTGGATCACAGGTTATAAACATACTTAAATAGAGCTAGATTGCTTTCCAGGCCGGCTGTACCTGGTCTTCTTTCTTACCCTCAGTCAATAAATATTTGCCTATTATGCTTCAGATACTGGTATTCTTTGACTTTTTAATTTTGCTGATATCATGGATAAGTGGTATCTCATAATTATTTTAATTATTTTTAATTAATTAATACTTAATTTAATTATTTTAATTCATTTAATTGGCCTGTTAAACAGTTAAGTAAATTGAATCAGTGTTTCAATTTATTGTTTCAGTGTGAACGTCAGTTCTCATGCTTGTCGGCCACTCAAACTTCACTTTTTTGAACTGACTGTTCATATTTTTTAAACATTTTTTTCCTATTGGGTTTCCTGTCTTGTTCTTATGGATTTGGAGGGAGGCGTTTCCTTTTGCCATGGGAACTATCCTAACCAAATACTATCCCTGTTTATATTCATGTTTACCCGCATGTCGGTAAAGCTCAAACAAATCATAGGAACGAAGGACTTACAGTAGTTCATATAGAGAAAGGAGGTGGGAGGAATGAGTCATTTTTCCATCCTAGGTAGTACAGGAGTCTACCACCCCCTGGAGCCTGTGCTCTGGCCATTAGAACCACAAGGCTGCGCTATCCAGGCCATGTCTTTGTACAAATCAACCTTCAACAGTTCATTAACAATAAGGGTATTAGTAATTGTGCACTGAAGAAGTTTTCATTAAATGGCGCTTTACATTTTTCAGCACTCTATTTGGGAATGCACCATTAAATTGATTGGGCCATTAAAAATCAGTGGTTAAAAATGAGTTCATTGTTAAAATGGAAAAATAATGATAATGATCCTGACAGTGACTGAAACAATTGACCATCCCGCTCAAAATCAAAAGAATCAAGCCATTAACATGTGAAATGTAAGACGTGCAAATGAATTTTCCCACTCTTAGGTCCAATGTTGATGATTTACTTTGAACAAAACAACATCATTAATCATGCTAAAGAAATGTGGTTAGTTTCCATTTCATTCGTTTTAGAGTTTGGCTTGTGTTTAATTTGCAAATGGTTTTTTATAGGGTTTTTTTTTTTTTTTTGGTAGATTTTGTAACCATGAGAATTTTATAACTATTTTTATGTTTCTACATTTTAAATAACATTGTAATAAAAGTAATTTTGACAAACGCTGGGTGTCTGTAATAATTTTCACATTAAAGTTTGAGAAATGCTCTGTACATTCAGTGTACTGAAATGTTCATGTGCAGATTATAGACTATTAACTATTTGACAGAGTTGGGGGAATAGTGGTTACCAAAATGAATTTAAAAATATCAGGCACCACAGGCAATTCAATTATGTGTGAATCTGAGGGGCAGATCAGAGGCAAGGTTAACATACCTATAGATTTGTGGCAGGCATTACATTCTTTTTCTAGGGTCTTCTCTTCTTGTAGAGGCTGGAATGCCAAGAACATTTCCCAGACTCCTTTGCAGGTCAAGTTCTAGATAGGATCTAGACTTAGCCTATCAGGTACATTCATATGTATGTAGAGAGGCTGAAGTGAGCAAATGATGGACTTCTACTCTTTCTGTTGTCAGGCATGCTTATAGAGCCATGTGTATTGGTCTCAGGATCCAGTCGTCTTTAAGGGTATCAAAAGGCAGAGTGCAGGTGGGGCATGCTTCCAATGGTGTGGGTCGTGGGATATGTGGTGGTCTCTTGGCTGTGGGACTGGTGATGTCCTCAGTGGTTTCCTGACTGTAAGAGACACAGTAGCTTTTTTTGGTGATCCAGTTATTCCTGTGGCTTTGAGAGTCATTTGGGAAAGCTCACCTGTTTGTTGAGTACTTCTAGTGATCTATTAAGCTGTGAGTATCTTATAATAATTCATTCTTGCATAACCTGGCTAGAATAGTTTCTATTCTTTGCATATAAGGCTGAGTGCTGTAAAGTCAGATTCTTGTAGAGTGAGATTTTCTGGCTATTAAAATAAATTTCTTTGGGCTCTCTGCTCAGCAGGGAGCCTGTTTCCCCTCTCTCTCTGCCTGCCTCTCTGGCTACTTGTGATCTCTCTTTGTCTCTGTCGAATAAGTAAATTTAAAAACACTTAAAAAAATTTCTGCACAGAATGTGATCACCTTTTATGTGTAGAGGATGTGGGTTTCATCTTTGCCACCAGGTAGCCAGAGAAAAACTGTGTGTGCTCAGTGGCACAAGATTAGCATGAACTGTGGTCCCTGGGTTCAAAATGGGTGAGGTATAGTGGCACTATCTGTTGGTGGCTAGGGAAGCCTCATGGAAAAGATTGAATCTGAACTGAACTTAATGAGTTGAGTCTAGAGAGGAGGCAAGGAAGGAAGAGAGAGGACATTGGGAAGAGGGGAGAACAGCAGATATAGCATCCAGATGTGGAGGGACAAGTTTTGGCTATTGGAAAACCTTGAATACTAGGAGGAGAATGTAGTAATGCTTCATTGCCTAAACATTGGAGAACCATTTCAGGTTTTGAGTAGAAGTGGTATGATTGAAGCTGTGCTTCTCCCCACAATTCCTCCCCCAACCTTGTCTTGGGAATAGAGTGTTTACATGATAAGCTTTTGGAGTGAATGGTGATATTTTATGGGGTGATATTGGGACTGAGATATTCTTATATGGTCCTTTATTTTGGAACTTCAGAAGGTGGGACCCATAAGTCTTAGCATTGGATAAATTTTGCCTGGAAGACATTGGAAAGGCTACAAAATTCCTTTTGAATTCTTCCTCCCTTTCTCCCCATGAGCAGGCAGCCTACGTAGTAGCTACTAGAGGAGAAACCAAGATTCCACCCAGGTTTCAAAGAGCCTTCTCCTAACTTAGGGCTATGTAAAATGAAAAGAAAAAAAAAATTCTGCAAAAGATGTTGTGCCACTTTGATTTCTTTAAGTAGCAAAATGGGGGATATTTGATTGTAGGAATATACTTTCTCTGAGGCAACAATGGAGGGCTGATGACATTGTCGGAAATTATGTCTTTCTAAGAACTTTAATTTTTGTGTGGAAAATTTGTAATGGTCTGGGGAATCTTAATTTCATTTTTATCTTGTTGGTTTTTATCTCGCTGGTCCCTGGGTTCAGGATGAGCTGTTTGCATAACCTTCTCTGATGAGCTAGATTGGATGATGTAGCTGTGATATAGAATGGGGACAAATTCTTGGGTAGTGGACTTGGGAGTTAAATGAGTGTCCTTTCTTGACCCACTTCAGAGATTTCTGGGGGCAATGCAAATAAGGCACTGCTTAGGGAGTGAACGTATGGACAAGGGACCACAATAATGGAGGAAGAGGTATTCCTGATACTCTGTGAATTTTTCTACCCTGAGTCAGATAGTTCAGATTTGACTGACAATATACCTGACTATTAAGCCCAGTGGTTAGCAAAAGCAAAAAGCCTGGATAGGTTTCTAAAGGGAGAAATATACCCATGGCCTGTTCTTTCACCCATTTTCATTCTCTCTTGGAGGAGGAAACACCAGCCTAACTGGTTAGTTGAGGGTGAGCAGTGTGGATGGGTGGACACTGATTTCCTTGCTCCTTCTTGACTCTATCATGCAGCTGTGCCACCCTGGATGGTCCCACTTCCAGATTTCAACTAGACTTATGTGTTCCCCTCTTGGAATCACTGTGTCATGATAATACAGAAAGGAGTTTGACTTCCCAGAGTGCCTTACTTAGTGTCTATGTAGTACTTTATTTTTTTTTAAAAAAAGATTTTATTTATTTATTTGACAGAGAGAGAGATCACAAGTAGGCAGAGAGGCAGGCAGAGAAAGAGAGAGAGAGGAGGAAGCAGGTTCCTCACCCAGCAGAGAGTCTGATGCGGGACTTGATCCCAGAACCCTGAGATCATAACCTGAGCCGAAGACAGAGGCTTAACCCACTGAGCCATCTAGGCACCCTATAAGTCCTTTCCTGGCAATAACTTGATAGATGATTTTCTTTAAGGGCACGTACAAACAACATTAAGCTTCTGTGACCTAAACTGCATGGACTAGATTTACGCCTTCCATTTTTCCTTATAGATGCCACTAATGTGAGAATAAACTACCTATCTTTTCACTGTCCTTGTAATTTTGGTTGTGTCTTTCTGGTGCCAGCCCATTTTGCCCAAGAGTACTGTCTACTTGTTTCACAAATACCTTTTTAACCCAAGCATAGATGACCATTTTATGGTCATCATCATCATCTTCTTCTTCTTCATTATCCTATCCAACATCCTATTTGGAAGGAGGCTCCCTTGCCTCATTCCTCTCAGTGCTTTGCTTTCTTCCTCTTGTTTCCTGGCAGCCAGAGGAGCAAGTGCATACATTTGTCTATTCTGCAGTCATGTGCACATGGACATTGTTCTCTCCTCAGTCTTGGGTGACAGACCATGGAGAGTTTTGTCTTGAGCCAAGGGGGAGAAGGACATCTTCTTTGTCCTTGGCTCAGACATGCTTTCTGGTCTTTTTATCTATTAAGTGCTACATTAGAATTTAAGTCTGCGAATGTCAAGAGTACCTTGTTTCTCATTTGCCCCTTGCGAAGGATGGTAAACTCATCTCAGAAGGTAAGGGACAAAGGTAAGATTTGGCATTTCTGGGTTCCCTATTCAGATGTCAGTTAAACCCCATCATGCACCTAGCAGACAATATTCTTGGAGCAAAGCTGGGGAAGGACTATGGTACCAAGGAGTAGGAGACCATTGGCAGTCACTGAGGCATGCAGTGATGAGGTCTCTACTAAAGGTTATAGTGTGGGAGGAAGAGAAGGTGTGGGTGTGAGAGACAGGGAGGAAGAATTCAAAGGACTTCAAATTGGTGATAAAATTTGGTCCAAAGTACAAGCAAGCAAAAATATCAGGAATAGGGGGCAAAGGGATAATTGAAAAGATGAATGATATGGATAACAAAGAAAGGAAAAGATGAAATAAAAATTATGGTTATAGGACAAAAAGAATTTAAGAAAAAAATTATAAAAAGATGTCAAAAACAGTTTTGTGGATAAGATTTTAATTTTTTATTTTTTATAAACATATATTTTTATCCCCAGGGGTACAGGTCTGTGAATCGCCAGGTTTACATACTTCACAGCACTCACCAAAGCACATACCCTCCCCAATGTCCATAACCCCACCCCCCTTCTCCCAACCCCCCTCCCCCCAGCAACCCTCAGTTTGTTTTGTGAGATTAAGAGTCACTTATGGTTTGTCTCCCTCCCAATCCCATCTTGTTTCATTGATTCTTCTCCTACCCACTTAAGCCCCCATGTTGCATCACCACCTCCTCATATCAGGGAGATCATATGATAGTTGTCTTTCTCTGCTTGACTTATTTCGCTAAGCATGATACGCTCTAGTTCCATCCATGTTGTCGCAAATGGCAAGATTTCATTTCTTTTGATGGCTGCATAGTATTCCATTGTGTATATATATATATATATGGATAAGATTTTAGAACTCTACTTGCTCACACAATTTTTCTTCAATTGTCTACCTGGAGGCTGATGTAGGTTTAGAGAAAGTGTATATATATATGTGGATAAGATTCTAGAACTCTACTTGCTCACACAATTTTTCTTTCAATTGTCTACCTGGAGGCTGATGTAGGTTTAGAGAAAGTCAACACTAGTTAGTCCAAAAAGGGAGAGGCTTTTGAAAGGAGCTGAACCTTGCATTTCCAAAAGCCTTCACCACAGAGGAGGTCAGCTGCTCTGAAATTACTATGATTTCTGAGGGCTCTGTGCCCTAATCTATTCCAAAGTAATGCTTAGCATGGACCGTGTCTTCTTGGCGGTGCCTTCTCTGATTCCTCCTGTCTTGGGTTCTCCTGAAAGCAGAGCCTGATCTAAGAGCTCCGGGGGTGACTCCTGGAAGCAGGAGTGTGGGGCAGGGAAAGGGAGAAGCTGGTACACAGATGCTTTATGGAGGTCTTGCTCCTGGGATTGTGGGGAAGGACTGTTTACTAAAGGAGAGAAGACAATTGTCTCCCTAACGTATGTCCTCCCCTCCCTATGGATGGTTGAGGGCTGCCTCAGGGAATATTGGTGCCCTTCAATTCTGGGTTGAACTGAAGCATGTTGATAGCTCTGGGGCAGAAAATAGAAAGACAGTGGCACTTGGCGTAGGACACTGTCAGCTTGTGGAACTGTCCACCGCAGGTGTGGTTGAAGTCATAGGCAGGATAAAGGGACGTGGCAGGGCATCCAAGCAGTTGCTGAGCTAATAACCTCTTCTGGGACCACCCCTGGCTTGCACCAAACCATATCACATTGTACCAGTGCTGCTATTCAGCTGATGTGCTCCAGGTGTCCAAACACAGAACTGAGAATTCCACGCCCGAACACTGTGCCAGCCCTCAGCCTGTCCCTGAAACCTGTGGATGGTCCCATAAGCTGGCAAATAAAGAGTTAATTCCTGGCTCAGTAGGTCTCTGCTCTGTTCTGATGGGTCAGGGACCTGTGCCCCATTGGTTGTAATATATTTCGAATATCTCCACTGATTGTAATCATCCGCCCACATATCTGTCTCTTCCACCAGATTATGTGCCTTCCAGCAAGGGCTGTTTTATTTATTTTTATACTCTTATCACCCAGTAAAGGACATGCTACATTTGGGGACTCAATACTAGAAACAGAAATGGGTATCAAAATTAAAATATCCATTTAATACCAAGGTTACCGAAATCTTGACTTAAGTCAGATAATGACTATTGTGCTTGTGGCTTATGACTATATTGAACAGTGAATATTTCAAGTCTTACTTTAACCTTGGGCATAATCTTACTCTAAACTGTAACCTAAATCCATTATAAAGCTGGGTTTTAAAGATAATATCTTGCAAACTTTGGTTCTTTGAGAGTGAATTTGATGTTTAGAAATGACCCAGATTTGTTCAAAGATAAGTCTGGCAAATTCAGTAGTTTTTCAAAGTAAGAAAAACCATTTAGATTATAAATAAGGTATACAGCTCTTAAGTAATGACTTTTGTTTCTTTTGTTGCTTTAACCTTCACTGGATTGCATTTCCAAAGAAGATGTCCAAAAATATTTTTAGCAATGGCAGATTTGTTAAAAGTAAGTGCATAGCCACTATGAAATGCCACCTTCAACCCATTAGGATAGCTATATATTTAAAACAACAACAACAATAACAACAGCAGAAAATGACAAGTGTTGGCAAGGGTGTTGAGAAGTTGGAATTCTTGTACACTGTTGGTAAGAATACAAATGGTGCAGCCATTGTGGAAAACAGTAGGGGGGCTCCTCAAAAAATTAAAAATAGAATTACCCTATGATCCAATGATCCCACTTCTGAGTATAGACTCATAGGAATTGAAAGCAGGAGCTCAAAGAGATAGTTGAACACTGTGTTCCTAACAGCATTAGTCACAATAGCCAAAAGATGGAAAATAAGCCCGTGTCCATTGACAGATGATTGTTAAACAAAATATGATAAATACACACAATGGAATATTATTTCACTTTAAAAATGAATGGAATTCTGACATGCTACAACATAGATGAACAGTGTGGGCGTTATTCTAAGTGAAATAATCACGAAAGGACAAAGACTGTGTGATTCCACTTACATGAGATATTTAAAGCAGCCAGCTTCACAGAGACAGAAAATAGAATGGGAGTTGCTAGAGGCAATGATGGGCAGGCGGGGATGGGGGAGTGCTGGGAATGAGTTATTGTTTCATGTGTCCAGAGTATTGGTTTTGCAAGATGAAATGAGGTCTGTGGATGGACAGTGGTGATGATTGCACAACAGTGTGAATGACTTAATGTAACTGACTGTACACTTAAAAATGGCTAAGATAATAGATTTTATATAATGTGTATTTTTCCACAACTTAAAAAAAAGATAGACTTGAAAAAATATAAATGTACAGCTTCCGAAGGTGACTACTTTGAAAGGAAACACTTATTTAGATGTTTAAGTATGTTTAATATGATCAGTCATAGGAAATCATGGCCACAATTCATCTGTAGGTGAACACACACTACATTCCCAAATGCTGAGACACATCATTATCTCTTCTCTCTTGTGTTAAATAGAGTCTATGTTTGAGAAGCTATAGACTAGCAAGTGGGGAAAGGAGAGCATGATGGCAACATATCCTACTATCCATTTTCTCACTTTTAAAGTTGTTAAATGTCACTACTGTCCATTTCTTCCCTTGAGAAGGTGGTTAGATATCGTTTCTGGTATAAGAATGTCATAAGTCAGTGGGTCGTTATCATTCCAGAAGGTAGGATGACTCAGTAAATCCAACCAGTACATGCTGCCAAAATAGAAAGAGCCAGCTGTACTTCATGAAGATGAAAACCAGCCACCTACAATTCAGTTTTCACTGTTAATTTGCATCTGGTTCACGTGAAAGTGGGCAGAGTCCCTGCTCCTTCACCCTCTGTTCTCTTAGACCTGCAGCTTGGTTGGAGACTCTTTTTACTTTAAATCAAGATTTCTCAAGCTCAGCAATTCTGACATTTCGGGTTGGATAATGGTTTATAGTTGGCTGTCCTGCGCATTGTAGGATGTTTAGCAGCATCCCTGGCTTCTATTTCCTAGACGCCAGTAGCAATGTCCTCATCCCCCATCCTGTGACAAACAAAACATCTCTAGACATTGCTAAGTGTCCCCAAGGAGCAACCCCACTCCCACCCAAGTTGAGAACCACTGCTTTAAATGGAGGATAAACCACTCAGCACCTCTTTGAGAATAACAGGACTTAAGTGGCAGAGAACTTTGCCACGTCTACCATGGCAGTGCAGAACATTCTGCAAATGGCGTGGTTTTGTCAGATGCTGGAGGGAAACCCAGGCTTTTTACCCAGATGCCATCCATGCCTCTTGTGGTGAGAGGCAGCTGTTAGCTGAAGTTTCCTACCCTTCTGTGACTTTAGTGTGGTTTAAGGACAGAGCACAGACTTCAGGGCCATATGGTTCTGGGCTCAGATCCTGTTCTGTGGGTAAGTTACCCAATCTGTCGGAGTGTGGGATTTCTTTGTATAAATGAGGATTTCAGGCCCAAGCTTGTGGAAGAGCTGGGAGCAAAATGATGCCTGAGCGTATGCTAATGACAAACCCTTACTCCCCCATCTTTTCCCCAAACCACCTGAGTCAGTTGTAGCAGACAGACCTGGTCCTCTGCTCAAGTCCAATTGAGTCCCTTTTACGTTTCCATGCTTTACTTTATATGGTAGCTTAGGTGACTCTTGAGAGGATTTCTCTTGGGCTGCTGGGGCCACTTAGTGCCATATAGAGAGAGGGGTGTGTTTGGGTGATCACATCCCCTTCGTCTCCCTGTGGGCACCAGCCAATTACTCACAGGTGTAAAAATAGGAAGGCTTCATTCATTCTCTCACGTTGGGTCAAACTCTAGCATTCATCTCTGGATTTAGGGTAAGGATAGAATTTTGCCCCCAAATCACCCTTGCTGGGCATCCTCCTGTTCCATGATGTGCTCCCCTATTCTCTTACTCAGTTTCTCCTGGGAGCACTTCTTCTATCAGTTGTCTGCTCAAGAATCATTGACCCAAGCCCTGCTCTGGGTAACTGTGTAGTCTCCAAAAATGGTCTCCATCAATTTCTTCCTTCCCTATGCCTGTCATTCCTTGCGTCAAGAAGTAGATTCTAATTTCTCGCCCCTGAATCTGTGCAGGACTTAGTGGCTTGTTCACCTAGTGGAAAGCAGCTGAATGACGTTCTGAGCCTGCTAAGACTAGGTCATAAGAAGCCCAGCAGCTGCCACTTGGGTCTCTTGCTTCCTCTTTGAACCCAGTCTCCAGGCTGTGAAAACCCAAGCCACATGGGGAGGACACTTAGAGGTACCCCAGTCAATAGCTCTAGTTGAGCTTTCAGCCTATAGCCACCACTGACCAGCAGCCATGAGGGAGACATCTTGGATGTCCAGCCCAGCTGAGCCTTCAGACAACTCCAACTGCATCTGATGGTCATTACATGATGGACACCAACTAAGACCTACCCAGCTGAACCCAGCTAATCCACAGACTCATTTGAGATCATAATAAGTTGCTTTAAGCCATTAAGTTTTCAGATGTCTGTTTCAAAGATACCTGTAACAGGAACTGGACTGAAGACTCCAGTTAGAAGGAGATTCTCCTGGAGGACGTATGTTAAACAGAGATGTGCCCACCTGCCCTGCTGGGCTGAGAAGAACATTCTCAGGGCAGCTGTGTGTGGGTGAAAGACAGGGGAAAAGTTGCCAGTTACCTTAGGGATGTGCAGGTAGGATTGACCCTCGTCTATTTGCGTCCTCCACTGCAGGAAACACTAGGGAGTGAGACATTGTGTTCCTTGTGTGTTTTGCTCTGCTGAATTTCCCAGAAAGATGTTTATGTGTTGCTCCTTCCACAGCTCAGGTAATTAGCTGCTATGTCTGATTAACTGCTTGCCTTCTAAAAATGGGTCTGTGAAAATGATACATCCCTGTTCAAGAGTTTTATTGGCTTTCTGTGAGATGCTAGCACTTCATGACAATCTCAGACCCAAACCCCAATGATGCAAAGATAAATATACCCCCCAAATGAGGTATTATTAGCTGTTCTGAACAATCAGTCTACACAAGCCACTTGCTCAAGCTGCTGTCTCTCAGCTGGTGTCCTGGGTTGATGTGAAGTGAGCTAAGTTTTAAGATGCTTTTTATAATAATAGTCAGAGATCTAATCAGGAAGTAGGCACACAAGGTAGAAGGAATGGGTATGAGGGGGTCCTAGGTGAGGCTTTGGGGACCAGGGAAAATGACTCACTTGACTCTGACTAATCTTGTGTGCGTGTGTGTGTGTGTGTGTATGTATGGTGGGGGCTGGGTGGATATGTGAGTGTGTAATCAGAACAATAAGAAATAATGGGAAGAAACTACAACAAAAAGAATCTCTCTTTACTCTTTATAGCTGTTAATGGCAAGACATATGCTAGAGTGAAGGGAGGAAGAATGGAGGCTCACTGTTTCTCTTCCCAGTCCAAAGAGCCTAGCAAGTCAGATTTGTCATTGGTAGAGGTGGCACTAACTCATGCCATTGTCCTCTGGCTTCTGAAATCGTAGGTCATGGGAGGGAGATAACGAGGGAGGGGATTTGGAGATCAGATTAGATTGAACTTCTCCCTCCCCTCAGATTCTCCATGGAAGTGCAGCTCAACCCCCAGACCAGCGTTGTCACAGCCCAGTAAAGAAAGTGAGGGCTTGAGCTAGAAGTTCTTAGCTTTGTTCACGTGTACCAGGATGAGATTAGGCCTAACAGAGCCTCCAGGGACAGGAGGTAATGTAGTCATTACAACTCAGGGAGTTATGATAGTCTATATGAACTGTAGTTAGGTAGTGTACAACCTGTGGCCCTGGTGGGAAAGGAGGCAGTATGGACTTCTGTAAACATCACTGAGCTGCGGCCTAGAAGATGGTTTCTAATACTCCTCAAAGCTGCTTGATCTAGCATTGTCCTACTCAATAGCTTCTTAGCAAAAGTCCTTACTAGTGCTCCATGTTCTGGCTCCTTACCACTTCTGTTTTCAACCCCAAAGTCTCATCTGCTCACTCTTCACCAGCCACACTGGTTTTGCTGCTTTTCAAATATACCAACTGTCTTTCTTCTTGGGACTTTTTTCCTTTTACCTAGAATGCTCTTCCCACAGATGTCTGAATGTTTATTACAATTTATTCTGGCCCTGTGTTCAAATATCAGCTCTTTAGAGATGCCCTTTCTTCACTACCCTGTCCAAAAGACTGTCCCTCACACTATCCACTTCCACCCCAGCTTGGGTTGATAACATGGTACTTATCACCATCAGAGAGTATTTATTTTTTAAGATTTTATTTATTTATTTGACAGAGATCACAAGTAGTCAGAGAAACAGGCAGAGAGAGAGAGGAGGAAGCAGGCTTCCTGCTGAGCAGAGAGCCCGATGCGGGGCTTGATTCCAGGACCCTGAATCATGACCTGAGCTGAAGGCAGAGGCTTTAACCCACTGAGCCACCCAGGCGCCCCACCATCAGAGAGTATCTTGCATTCTCTTTGTTTGTCTTTGCTCTGTCCTTATTTTTAATCCTGAGAACAGTGCCTAGAGTATAAAAGAGGTCCTCAAAACATATTAGATGAATAAATGAGAGAATGTTCTTCAGGTCCACCGATTGTGTGCTGCATGACCTCAGACAAACCAGGTGGTCCTTTCAAGTAGCCCATCTGTTCCACGAGGAGATGATAGGAACTCCCGTCTCTGTAGTCTTGGCTTGGTAGTTTGCTTCTCCCCTCTTTGGGGCAAAGACAATACAAATATACTGGACCCTGCATAGGATGTGTGGAAGGATCTGGAAGTGGAAGAAGGAAGCAGCAGGAAAAAAGAGATGGAGAGTGATGGATGATGTAGAAAATGTTGGCTGAAGATGACTTCTAGGCCAGATGGCATAAAAATGTCCTCCACAATGGCTGTTTCAGAAGCAGGCAGAAAAGTCTTACCAGGGAGGATGGAATTCAGTTTGGGTACAAAAGGAGGTTCAAAGGCTCCAGGGTGGTCAGGGTGGTGGACAGTTGCACATGGAGTATGCAGATCCAGTACAGAATAACACTGAGTCATATTATGGTAAACATGTCCTTATAAGTGCTCCTGTTGATATGTGGAGGAGAAAGTCTCCATCAGACACTGGTAAGGTTTACTCTGTTTTAAATCTCCCTTTGTAGTAAAGAGGCCACAGGACTTAGGCTCAGAGCCTGAAGCAGGTAAAATTTCCAGATAGAATTTAGTAATTTTGTTTTACTTGTAGTTATTTTTTGTGATTACTCTTCATTTATGGAAAATGATACTGAATTCCAACTTCTTTTATTAATTAATTTATTATTATTATTATTGTTTTAAATTTTTATTTTTTATAAACATATATTTTTATCCCCAGGGGTACAGGTCTGTGAATCGCCAGGTTTACATACTTCACAGCACTCACCAAAGCACATACCCTCCCCAATGTCCATAACCCCACCCCCCTTCTCCCAACCCCCCTCCCCCCAGCAACCCTCAGTTTGTTTTGTGAGATTAAGAGTCACTTATGGTTTGTCTCCCTCCCAATCCCATCTTGTTTCATTGATTCTTCTCCTACCCACTTAAGCCCCCATGTTGCATCACCACCTCCTCATATCAGGGAGATCATATGATAGTTGTCTTTCTCTGCTTGACTTATTTCGCTAAGCATGATACGCTCTAGTTCCATCCATGTTGTCGCAAATGGCAAGATTTCATTTCTTTTGATGGCTGCATAGTATTCCATTGTGTATATATACCACATCTTCTTGATCCATTCATCTGTTGATGGACATCTAGGTTCTTTCCATAGTTTGGCTATTGTGGACATTGCTGCTATAAACATTCGGGTGCACGTGACCCTTTGGATCACTACGTTAGTATCTTTAGGGTAAATACCCAGTAGTGCGATTGCTGGGTCACAGGGCAGTTCTCTTTTCAACATTTTGAGGAACGTCCATGTTGCTTTCCAGAGTGGTTGCACCAGCTTGCATTCCCACCAACAGTGTAGGAGGGTTCCCCTTTCTCCGCATCCTTGCCAGCATCGGTCATTTCCTGACTTGTTGATTTTAGCCATTCTGACTGGTGTGAGGTGATATCTCATTGTGGTTTTGATTTGTATTTCCCTGATGCCGAGTGATATGGAGCACTTTTTCATGTGTCTGTTGGCCATCTGGATGTCTTCTTTGCAGAAATGTCTGTTCATGTCCTCAGCCCATTTCTTGATTGGATTATTTGTTCTTTGGATGTTGAGTTTGCTAAGTTCTTTATAGATTTTGGACACTAGTCCTTTATATGATATGTCGTTTGCAAATATCTTCTCCCATTCTGTCAGTTGTCTTTTGATTTTGTTAACTGTTTCCTTTGCTGTGCAAAAGCTTTTGATCTTGATGAAATCCCAATAGTTCATTTTTGCCCTTGCTTCCCTTGCCTTTGGCGATGTTTCTAGGAAGATGTTGCTGCGGCTGAGGTCGAAGAGGTTGCTGCCTGTGTTCTCCTCAAGGATTTTGATGGATTCCTTTCTCACATTGAGGTCCTTCATCCATTTTGAGTCTATTTTTGTGTGTGGTGTAAGGTAATGGTGCAATTTCATTTTTCTGCATGTGGCTGTCCAATTTTCCCAACACCATTTATTGAAGAGGCTGTCTTTTTTCCATTGCACATTCTTTCCTGCTTTGTGGAAGATTAGTTGACCATAGAGTTGAGGGTCTATTTCTGGGCTCTCTATTCTGTTCCATTGATCTATGTATCTGTTTTTGTGCCAGTACCATGCTGTCTTGATGATGACAGCTTTGTAATAGAGCTTGAAGTCCGGAATTGTGATGCCACCAACTTTGGCTTTCTTTTTCAATATCTGTTTGGCTATTCAAGGTCTTTTCTGGTTCCATATAAATTTTAGAATTATTTGTTCCATTTCTTTGAAAAAGATGGATGGTACTTTGATAGGAATGCATTAAATGTGTAGATTGCTTTAGGTAGCATAGACATTTTCACAATATTTCTTCTTCCAATCCAGGAGCATGGAACATTTTTCCATTTCTTTGTGTCTTCCTCAATTTCTTTCATGAGTACTTTATAGTTTTCTGAGTATAGATTCTTCGCCTCTTTGGTTAGGTTTATTCCTAGGTATCTTATGGTTTGGGGGGCAATTGTAAATGGGATTGACTCCTTAATTTCTCTTTCTTCTGTCTTGTTGTTGGTGTAGAGAAATGCAACTGATTTCTGTACATTGATTTTATATCCTGACACTTTACTGAATTCCTGTACAAGTTCTAGCAATTTTGGAGTGGAGTCTTTTGGGTTTTCCACATATAGTATCATATCATCTGCGAAGAGTGATAGTTTGATTTCTTCTTTGCCGATTTGGATGCCTTTAATTTCCTTTTGTTGTCTGATTGCTGAGGCTAGGACTTCTAGTACTATGTTGAATAGCAGTGGTGATAATGGACATCCCTGCCGTGTTCCTGACCTTAGCGGAAAAGCTTTCAGTTTTTCTCCATTGAGAATGATATTTGCCGTGGGTTTTTCATAGATGGCTTTGATGATATTGAGGTATGTGCCCTCTATCCCTACACTTTGAAGAGTTTTGATCAGGAAGGGATGCTGTACTTTGTCAAATGCTTTTTCAGCATCTATTGAGAGTATCATATGGTTCTTGTTCTTTCTTTTATTGATGTGTTGTATCACATTGACTGATTTGCGGGTGTTGAACCAACCTTGCAGCCCTGGAATAAATCCCACTTGGTCGTGGTGAATAATCCTTTTAATGTACTGTTGAATCCTATTGGCTAGTATTTTGGTGAGAATTTTCACATCTGTGTTCATCAAGGATATTGGTCTATAGCTCTCTTTTTTGATGGGATCCTTGTCTGGTTTTGGGATCAAGGTGATCTTGGCCTCATAAAATGAGTTTGGAAGTTTTCCTTCCATTTCTATTTTTTGGAACAGTTTCAGGAGAATAGGAATTAGTTCTTCTTTCAATGTTTGGTAGAATTCCCCCGGGAAGCCGTCTGGCCCTGGGATTTTGTTTGTTTGGAGATTTTTTTTTTAAAGATTTAATTTATTTGTCTGAGAGAGAGGGAGCGAGAGCGAGCACAGGCAGACAGAGTGGCAGGCAGAGACAGAGGGAGAAGCAGGCTCCCTGCCGAGCAAGGAGCCCGATGTGGGACTTGATCCCAGGACACTGGGATCATGACCTGAGCCGAAGGCAGCTGCTTGACCAACTGAGACACCCAGGCGTCCCTGTTTGTTTGGAGATTTTTAATGACTGTTTCAATCTCCTTACTGGTTATGGGTCTGTTCAGACTTTCTATTTCTTCCTGGTTCAGTTGTGATAGTTTATATGTTTCTAGGAATGCATCCATTTCTTCCAGATTGTCAAATTTGTTGGCGTACCATTGCACATAGTATGTTCTTATAATAGCTTGTATTTCTTTGGTGTTGGTTGTGATCTCTCCTCTTTCATTCATTATTTTGTTTATTTGGGTCCTTTCTCTTTTCTTTTTGATAAGTCTGGCCAGGGGTTTATTAATTTTATTAATTCTTTCAAAGAACCAGCTCCTAGTTTCGTTGATTTGCTCTATTGTTTTTTTGGTTTCTATTTCATTGATTTCTGCTCTGATCTTTATGATTTCTCTTCTCCTGCTGGGCTTAGGGTTTCTTTCTTGTTCTTTCTCCAGCTCCTTTACGTGTAGGGTTACGTTGTGTACCTGAGACGTTTTTTATTTCTTTTCTTTTTTTTTTTTAATTAATTTTTTATTTTTAATAAACATATATTTTTATCCCCAGGGGTACAGGTCTGTGAATCACCAGGTTTACACACTTCACAGCACTCACCAAAGCACATACCCTCCCCAATGTCCATAATCCCACCCCCTTCTCCCTAACCCCCTCCCCCCAGCAACCCTCAGTTTGTTTTGTGAGATTAAGGGTCACTTATGGTTTGTCTCCCTCCCGATCCCATCTTGTTTCATTGATTCTTCTCCTACCCACTTAAGCCCCCATGTTGCATCACCAGTTCCTCATATCAGGGAGATCATATGATAGTTGTCTTTCTCTGCTTGACTTATTTCGCTAAGCATGATACGCTCTAGTTCCATCCGTGTTGTCGCAAATGGCAAGATTTCATTTCTTTTGATGGCTGCATAGTATTCCATTGTGTATATATACCGCATCTTCTTGATCCATTCATCTATTGATGGACATCTAGGTTCTTTCCATAGTTTGGCTATTGTAGACATTGCTGCTATAAACATTCGGGTGCATGTGCCCCTTTGGATCACTACATTTGTATCTTTAGGGTAAATACCCAATAGTGCAATTGCTGGGTCACAGGGCAGTTCTATTTTCAACATTTTGAGGAACCTCCATGCTGTTTTCCAGAGTGGTTGCACCAGCTTGCATTCCCACCAACAGTGTAGGAGGGTTCCCCTTTCTCCGCATCCTCGCCAGCATCGGTCATTTCCTGACTTGTTGATTTTAGCCATTCTGACTGGTGTGAGGTGATATCTCATTGTGGTTTTGATTTGTATTTCCCTGATGCCGAGTGATATGGAGCACTTTTTCATGTGTCTGTTGGCCATCTGGATGTCTTCTTTGCAGAAATGTCTGTTCATGTCTTCTGCCCATTTCTTGATTGGATTATTTGTTCTTTGGGTGTTGAGTTTGCTAAGTTCTTTATAGATTCTGGACACTAGTCCTTTATCTGATATGTCGTTTGCAAATATCTTCTCCCATTCTGTCGGTTGTCTTTTGATTTTGTTAACTGTTTCCTTTGCTGTGCAAAAGCTTTTGATCTTGATGAAATCCCAATAGTTCATTTTTTCCTTTGCTTCCCTTGCCTTTTGCGTTGTTCCTAGGAAGATGTTGCTGCGGCAGAGGTTGAAGAGGTTGCTGCCTGTGTTCTCCTCAAGGATTTTGATGGATTCCTTTCGCACATTGAGGTCCTTCATCCATTTTGAGTCTATTTTTGTGTGTGGTGTAAGGATATGGTCCAATTTCATTTTTCTGCATGTGGCTGTCCAATTTTCCCAGCACCATTTATTGAAGAGGCTGTCTTTTTTCCATTGCATATTCTTTCCTGCTTTGTGGAAGATTAGTTGACCATAGAGTTGAGGGTCTATTTCTGGGCTCTCTATTCTGTTCCATTGATCTATGTATCTGTTTTTGTGCCAGTACCATGCTGTCTTGATGATGACAGCGTTGTAATAGAGCTTGAAGTCTGGAATTGTGATGCCACCAACGTTGGCTTTCTTTTTCAATATCCCTTTGGCTATTCGAGGTCTTTTCTGGTTCCATATAAATTTTAGCATTATTTGTTCCATTTCTTTGAAAAAGATGGATGGTACTTTGATAGGAATTGCATTAAATGTGTAGATTGCTTTAGGTAGCATAGACATTTTCACAATATTTATTCTTCCAATCCAGGAGCATGGAACATTTTTCCATTTCTTTGTGTCTTCCTCAATTTCTTTCATGAGTACTTTATAGTTTTCTGAGTATAGATTCTTTGCCTCTTTGGTTAGGTTTATTCCTAGGTATCTTATGGTTTTGGATGCAATTGTAAATGGGATTGACTCCTTAATATCTCTTTCTTCTGTCTTGCTGTTGGTGTAGAGAAATGCAACTGATTTCTGTGCATTGATTTTATATCCTGACACTTTACTGAATTCCTGTACAAGTTCTAGCAGTTTTGGAGTGGAGTCTTTTGGGTTTTCCACATATAGTATCATATCATCTGCGAAGAGTGATAATTTGACTTCTTCTTTGCCGATTTGGATGCCTTTAATTTCCTTTTGTTGTCTGATTGCTGAGGCTAGGACCTCTAGTACAATGTTGAATAGCAGTGGTGATAATGGACATCCCTGCCGTGTTCCTGACCTTAGCGGAAAAGCTTTCAGTTTTTCTCCATTGAGAATGATATTTGCGGTGGGTTTTTCATAGATGGCTTTGATGATATTGAGGTATGTGCCCTCTATCCCTACACTTTGAAGAGTTTTGATCAGGAAGGGATGCTGTACTTTGTCAAATGCTTTTTCAGCATCTATTGAGAGTATCATATGGTTCTTGTTCTTTCTTTTATTGATGTGTTGTATCACATTGACTGATTTGCGGATGTTGAACCAACCTTGCAGGCCTGGAATAAATCCCACTTGGTCGTGGTGAATGATCTTTTTAATGTACTGTTGAATCCTATTGGCTAGTATTTTGTTGAGTATTTTCGCATCTGTGTTCATCAAGGATATCGGTCTATAGCTCTCTTTTTTGGTGGGATCCTTGTCTGGTTTTGGGATCAAGGTGATGCTGGCCTCATAAAATGAGTTTGGAAGTTTTCCTTCCATTTCTATTTTTTGGAACAGTTTCAGGAGAATAGGAATTAGTTCTTCTTTAAATGTTTGGTAGAATTCCCCCGGGAAGCTGTCTGGCCCTGGGCTTTTGTTTGTTTGGAGATTTTTAATGACTGTTTCAATCTCCTTACTGGTTATGGGTCTGTTCAGGCTTTCTATTTCTTCCTGGTTCAGTTGTGGTAGTTTATATGTTTCTAGGAATGCATCCATTTCTTCCAGATTGTCAAATTTATTGCCGTAGAGTTGCTCATAGTATGTTCTTATAATAGTTTGTATTTCTTTGGTGTTAGTTGTGATCTCTCCTCTTTCATTCATGATTTTATTTATTTGGGTCCTTTCTCTTTTCTTTTTGATAAGTCGGGCCAGGGGTTTATCAATTTTATTAATTCTTTCAAAGAACCAGCTCCTAGTTTCGTTGATTTGTTCTATTGTTTTTTTGGTTTCTATTTCATTGATTTCTGCTCTGATCTTTATGATTTCTCTTCTCCTGCTGGGCTTAAGGTTTCTTTCTTGTTCTTTCTCCAGCTCCTTTAGGTGTAGGGTTAGGTTGTGTACCTGAGACCTTTCTTGTTTCTTGAGAAAGGCTTGTACCGCTATATATTTTCCTCTCAGGACTGCCTTTGTTGTGTCCCACAGATTTTGAACCATTGTATTTTCATTATCATTTGTTTCCATGATTTTTTTCAATTCTTCTTTAATTTCCCAGTTGACCCATTCATTCTTTGGAAGGATGCTGTTTAGTCTCCATGTATTTGGGTTCTTTCCAAATTTCCTTTGGTGATTGAGTTCTAGCTTCAGAGCATTGTGGTCTGAAAATATGCAGGGAATGATCCCGATCTTTTCATACCGGCTGAGTCCTGATTTAGGACCGAGGATGTGATCTATTCTGGAGAATGTTCCATGTGCACTAGAGAAGAATGTGTATTCTGTTGCTTTGGGATGAAATGTTCTGAATATGTCTGTGATGTCCATCTGGTCCAATGTGTAATTTTTTTTTATTATAATTTTTTATTTTTTATAAACATATATTTTTTATATACATATATTTTTATCCCCAGGTCTGTGAATCACCAGGTTTACACACTTCACAGCACTCACCAAATCACATACCCTCCCCAATGTCCATAATCCCACCCCCTTCTCCCAAACCCCCTCCCCCCGGCAACCCTCAGTTTGTTTTGTGAGATTAAGAGTCACTTATGGTTTGTCTCCCTCCCAATCCCATCTTGTTTCATTTATTCTTCTACCCACTTAAGCCTCCATGTTGCATCACCACTTCCTCATATCAGGGAGATCATATGATAGTTGTCTTTCTCTGCTTGACTTATTTCGCTAAGCATGATACGCTCTAGTTCCATCCACGTTGTTGCAAATGGCAAGATTTCATTTCTTTTGATGGCTGCATAGTATTCCATTGTGTATATATACCACATCTTCTTGATCCATTCATCTGTTGATGGACATCTAGGTTCTTTCCATAGTTGGGCTATTGTGGACATTGCTGCTATAAACATTCGGGTGCATGTGTCCCTTTGGATCACTACATTTGTATCTTTAGGGTAAATACCCAATAGTGCAATTGCTGGGTCATAGGGCAGTTCTATTTTCAACATTTTGAGGAACCTCCATGCTGTTTTCCAGAGTGGCTGCACCAGCTTGCATTCCCACCAACAGTGTAGGAGGGTTCCCCTTTCTCCGCATCCTCGCCAGCATCTGTCATTTCCTGACTTGTTGATTTTAGCCATTCTGACTGGTGTGAGGTGATATCTCATTGTGGTTTTGATTTGTATTTCCCTGATGCCGAGTGATATGGAGCACTTTTTCATGTGTCTGTTGGCCATCTGGATGTCTTCTTTGCAGAAATGTCTGTTCATGTCTTCTGCCCATTTCTTGATTGGATTATTTGTTCTTTGGGTGTTGAGTTTGCTAAGTTCTTTATAGATTCTGGACACTAGTCCTTTATCTGATATGTCGTTTGCCAATATCTTCTCCCATTCTGTCAGTTGTCTTTTGATTTTGTTAACTGTTTCCTTTGCTGTGCAAAAGCTTTTGATCTTGATGAAATCCCAGTAGTTCATTTTTTCCCTTGCTTCCCTTGCCTTTTGCGTTGTTCCTAGGAAGATGTTGCTGCGGCAGAGGTCGAAGAGGTTGCTGCCCGTGTTCTCCTCAAGGATTTTGATGGATTCCTTTCATACATTGAGGTCCTTCATCCATTTTGAGTCTATTTTTGTGTGTGGTGTAAGGAAATGGTCCAATTTCATTTTTCTGCATGTGGATGTCCAATTTTCCCAGCACCATTTATTGAAAAGGCTGTCTTTTTTCCATTGCACATTCTTTCCTGCTTTGTGGAAGATTAGTTGACCATAGAGTTGAGGGTCTATTTCTGGGCTCTCTATTCTGTTCCATTGATGTATGTGTCTGTTTTTGTGCCAGTACCATGCTGTCTTGATGATGACAGCTTTGTAATAGAGCTTGAAGTCCGGATTTGTGATGCCACCAACGTTGGCTTTCTTTTTCAATATCCCTTTGGCTATTCGAGGTCTTTTCTGGTTCCATATAAATTTTAGAATTATTTGTTCCATTTCTTTGAAAAAGATGGATGGTACTTTGATAGGAATTGCATTAAATGTGTAGATTGCTTTAGGTAGCATAGACATTTTCACAATATTTATTCTTCCAATCCAGGAGCATGGAACATGTTTCCATTTCTTTGTGTCTTCCTCAATTTCTTTCATGAGTACTTTATAGTTTTCTGAGTATAGATTCTGTGTCTCTTTGGTTAGGTTTATTCCTAGGTATCTTATGGTTTTGGATGCAATTGTAAATGGGATTGACTCCTTAATATCTCTTTCTTCTGTCTTGCTGTTGGTGTAGAGAAATGCAACTGATTTCTGTGCATTGATTTTATATCCTGACACTTTACTGAATTCCTGTACAAGTTCTAGCAGTTTTGGAGTGGAGTCTTTTGGGTTTTCCACATATAGTATCATATCATCTGCGAAGAGTGATAATTTGACTTCTTCTTTGCCGATTTGGATGCCTTTAATTTCCTTTTGTTGTCTGATTGCTGAGGCTAGGACCTCTAGTACGATGTTGAATAGCAGTGGTGATAATGGACATCCCTGCCGTGTTCCTGACCTTAGCGGAAAAGCTTTCAGTTTTTCTCCATTGAGAATGATATTTGCGGTGGGTTTTTCATAGATGGCTTTGATGATATTGAGGTATGTGCCCTCTATCCCTACACTTTGAAGAGTTTTGATCAGGAAGGGATGTTGTACTTTGTCAAATGCTTTTTCAGCATCTATTGAGAGTATCATATGGTTCTTGTTCTTACTTTTATTGATGTGTTGTATCACATTGACTGATTTGCGGATGTTGAACCAACCTTGCAGCCCTGGAATAAATCCCACTTGGTCGTGGTGAATAATCTTTTTAATGTACTGTTGAATCCGATTGGCTAGTATTTTGTTGAGTATTTTCGCATCTGTGTTCATCAAGGATATCGGTCTATAGCTCTCTTTTTTGGTGGGATCCTTGTCTGGTTTTGGGATCAAGGTGATGCTGGCCTCATAAAATGAGTTTGGAAGTTTTCCTTCCATTTCTATTTTTTGGAACAGTTTCAGGAGAATAGGAATTAGTTCTTCTTTAAATGTTTGGTAGAATTCCCCCGGGAAGCCGTCTGGCCCTGGGCTTTTGTTTGTTTGGAGATTTTTAATGACTGTTTCAATCTCCTTACTGGTTATGGGTCTGTTCAGGCTTTCTATTTCTTCATGGTTCAGTTGTGGTAGTTTATATGTTTCTAGGAATGCATCCATTTCTTCCAGATTGTCAAATTTATTGCCGTAGAGTTGCTCATAGTATGTTCTTATAATAGTTTGTATTTCCTTGGTGTTAGTTGTGATCTCTCCTCTTTCATTCATGATTTTATTTATTTGGGTCCTTTCTCTTTTCTTTTTGATAAGTCGGGCCAGGGGTTTATCAATTTTATTAATTCTTTCAAAGAACCAGCTCCTAGTTTCGTTGATTTGTTCTATTGTTTTTTTGGTTTCTATTTCATTGATTTCTGCTCTGATCTTTATGATTTCTCTTCTCCTGCTGGGCTTAGGGTTTCTTTCTTGTTCTTTCTCCAGCTCCTTTAGGTGTAGGGTTAGGTTGTGTACCTGAGACCTTTCTTGTTTCTTGAGAAAGGCTTGTACCGCTATATATTTTCCTCTCAGGACTGCCTTTGTTGTGTCCCACAGATTTTGAACCGTTGTATTTTCATTATCATTTGTTTCCATGATTTTTTTCAATTCTTCTTTAATTTCCCGGTTGACCCATTCATTCTTTAGAAGGATACTGTTTAGTCTCCATGTATTTGGGTTCTTTCCAAACTTCCTTTTGTGGTTGAGTTCTAGCTTTAGAGCATTGTGGTCTGAAAATATGCAGGGAATGATCCCAATCTTTTGATACCGGTTGAGTCCTGATTTAGGACCGAGGATGTGATCTATTCTGGAGAATGTTCCATGTGCACTAGAGAAGAATGTGTATTCTGTTGCTTTGGGATGAAATATTCTGAATATATCTGTGATGTCCATCTGGTCCAGTGTGTCATTTAAGGCCTTTATTTCCTTGCTGATCTTTTGCTTGGATGACCTGTCCATTTCAGTGAGGGGAGTGTTAAAGTCCCCTACTATTATTGTATTGTTGTTGATGTGTTTCTTTGATTTTGTTATTAATTGGTTTATATCGTTGGCTGCTCCCACGTTGGGGGCATAGATATTTAAAATTGTTAAATCTTCTTGTTGGACAGACCCTTTGAGTATGATATAGTGTCCTTCCTCATCTCTTATTACAGTCTTTGGCTTAAAATCTAATTGATCTGATATAAGGATTGCCACTCCTGCTTTCTTCTGATGTCCATTAGCATGGTAAATTCTTTTCCACCCCCTCACTTTAAATCTGGAGGTGTCTTCGGGCTTAAAATGTGTTTCTTGGAGGCAACATATAGATGGGTTTTGTTTTTTTATCCATTCTGATACCCTGTGTCTTTTGACAGGGGCATTTAGCCCATTCACATTCAGGGTAACTATTGAGAGATATGAATTTAGTGCCATTGTATTGCCTGTAAGGTGACTGTTACTGTATATGGTCTCTGTTCCTTTCTGATCTACCACGTGTAGGCTCTCTCTTTGCTTAGAGGACCCCTTTCAATATTTCCTGTAGAGCTGGTTTGGTGTTTGCAAATTCTTTCAGTTGTTGTTTGTCCTGGAAGCTTTTAATCTCTCCTTCTATTTTCAATGATAGCCTAGCTGGATATAGTATTCTTGGCTGCATGTTTTTCTCGTTTAGTGCTCTGAAAATATCATGCCAGCTCTTTCTGGCCTGCCAGGTCTCTGTGGATAAGTCAGCTGCCAATCTAATATTTTTACCATTGTATGTTACAGACTTCTTTTCCCAGGCTGCTTTCAGGATTTTCTCTTTGTCATTGAGACTTGTAAATTTTACTATTAGGTGACGGGGTGTGGGCCTATTCTTATTGATTTTGAGGGGCATTCTCTGAACCTCCTGAATTTTGATGCTCGTTCCCTTTGCCATATTGGGGAAATTCTCCCCAATAATTCTCTCCAGTATACCTTCTGCTCCCCTCTCACTTTCTTCTTCTTCTGGAATCCCAATTATTCTAATGTTGTTTCGTCTTATGGTGTCACTTATTTCTCGAATTCTCCCCTCGTGGTCCAGTAGCTGTTTGTCCCTCTTTTGATCAGCTTCTTTATTCTCTGTCATTTGGTCTTCTATATCACTAATTCTTTCTTCTGCCTCATTTATCCTAGCAGTGAGAGCCTCCATTTTTGATTGCACCTCATTAATAGCTTTTTTGATTTCAACTTGGTTAGATTTTAGTTCTTTTATTTCTCCAGAAAGGGCTTTTATATCTCTCGAGAGGGTTTCTCTAATATCTTCCATGCCTTTTTCGAGCCCGGCTAGAACCTTGAGAATTGTCATTCTGAACTCTAGATCTGACATATTACCAATGTCTGTATTGATTAGGTCCCTAGCCTTCGGTACTGCCTCTTGTTCTTTTTTTTGTGGTGAATTTTTACGTCTTGTCATTTTGTCCAGATAAGAGTAAATGAAGGGGCAAGTAAAATACTAAAAGGGTGGCAACAACCCCAGGAAAATATGCTTTAGCCAAATTAGAAGAGATCCAAAATCGTGAGTGGGTAGAAAGGGGATAAAAAGAGGTTCAAAAAGGAAGAAAGAAAAAAGAAAAAAAAAAAAAAAGAAAAGAAAAGAAAAGAATTTTTTTTAAAAGAGAAAACACCTAAGAAAAATGTAAAAAAATATATATATATATATTAGATAAACTAGTAAAAAATCGTTAAAAAAGAAAAAGGTAACAGTTAAAAAAAAAAAAATTTTACCCGAAGGCGAGAAAAAAAAAAAATGAAAAAGAAAAAATTAAATTAACTGCAAGACTAAAAAAAATCACAGGAAAAAAGCCATGAGTTCCGTGCTTGGCTTTCTCCTCCTCTGGAATTCTGCTGCTCTCCTTGGTATTGAAACCGCACTCCTTGGTAGGTGAACTTGGTCTCGGCTGGATTTTTTGTTGATCTTCTGGGGGAGGGGCCTGTTGTAGTGATTCTCAAGTGTCTTTGCCCCAGGTGGAATTACACCGCCCTTACCCAGGGCCGGGGTGAGTAATCCGCTCGGGTTTGCTTTCAGGAGCTTTTGTTCCCTGAGCGCTTTCCGTAGAGTTCCAGAGTACGGGAATACAAATGGCGGCCTCCTGGTCTCCGGCCCGTAGGAGCCGAGAGCCCAGGGCCCCACTCCTCAGTGCGCCCTCAGAGAACAGCGCCCAGTTACTCCCGTCTGCCTGACCTCCGGCCGCGCTCCGAGCTCACCGAGCCTGCGACCGGTTCAAGGTAACACGGAGCTGCGAGCTTACTGTCGGCTCTGTCTCTGTAGCCGGCTTTCCCGTTCCAATACCCGCAAGCTCTGCGACACTCAGACACCCCCGATCCTTCTGTGACCCTGCGGGACCTGAGGCCACGCTGACCCCGCGTGGGCTTCGCCCCGGTTTAGCCTCTGGAGCGATGTCCCTCAGCGGAACAGACTTTTAAAAGTCCTGATTTTGTGCACGGTTGCTCCGCCGCTTGCCGGGAGCCGGCCCCTCCCCCCGGGGTCTATCTTCCTGTCGCTTTGGATTCACTTCTCCGCCGGTCCTACCTTTCAGAAAGTGGTTGTTTTTCTGTTTCCAGAATTGCTGTTCTTCTTCTCTTCGATCTGCCGATGGATTTTCAGGTGTTTGCAATCTTTAGATAAGCTATCTAGCTGATCTCCGGCTAGCTGAAGCAGTCTCAGCTTGCTACTTCTCCTCCAATGTGTAATTTAAGGCCTTTATTTCCTTGCTGATCTTTTGCTTGGATGATCTGTCCATTTCAGTGAGTGGAGTGTTAAAGTCCCCTACTATTACTGTATTATTGTTGATATGTTTCTTTGATTTTGTTATTAATTGGCTTATATAGTTGGCTGCTCCCACGTTGGGGGCATAGATATTTAAAATTGTTAGATCTTCTTGTTGGACAGACCCTTTGAGTATGATATAGTGTCCTTCCTCATCTCTTATTATAGTCTTTGGCTTAAAATCTAATTGATCTGATATAAGGATTGCCACTCCTGCTTTCTTCTGATGTCCATTAGCATGGTAAATTCTTTTCCACCCCCTCACTTTAAATCTGGAGGTGTCTTCGGGCTTAAAATGAGTTTCTTGGAGGCAACATATAGATGGGTTTTGTTTTTTTTTCCATCCTGATACCCTGTGTCTTTTGATTGGGGCATTTAGCCCATTAACATTCAGGGTAACTATTGAGAGATATGAATTTAGTGCCATTGTATTGCCTGTAAGGTGACTGTTATTTTATATTGTCTCTGTTCCTTACTGATCTACCACTTGTAGGCTCTCTCTTTGCTTAGAGGACCCCTTTCAAGATTTCCTGTAGAGCTGGTTTGGTGTTTGCAAATTCTTTCAGTTTTTGTTTGTCCTGGAAGCTTTTAATCTCTCCTTCTATTTTCAATGATAGCGTAGCTGGATATAGTATTCTTGGCTGCATGTTTTTCTCATTTAGTGCTCTGAAAATATCATGCCAGCTCTTTCTGGCCTGCCAGGTCTCTGTGGATAAGTCAGCTGCCAATCTAATATTTTTACCATTGTATGTTACAGACTTCTTTTCCCGGACTGCTTTCAGGATTTTCTCTTTGTCATTAAGACTTGTAAATTTTACTATTAGGTGATGGGGTGTGGGCCTATTCCTATTGATTTTGAGGGGCGTTCTCTGAACCTCCTGAATTTTGATGCTTGTTCCCTTTGCCATATTGGGGAAATTCTCCCCAATAATCCTCTCCAGTATACCTTCTGCCTCCCTCTCTTTTTTCTTCTTCATGAATCCCAATTATTCTAATGTTGTTTTGTCTTATGGTGTCACTTATCTCTCGAATTCTCCCCTCGTGGTCCAGTAGCTGTTTGTCCCTCTTTTGCTCAGCTTCTTTATTCTCTGTCATTTGGTCTTCTATATCACTAATTCTTTCTTCTGCCTCATTTATCCTAGCAGTGAGAGCCTCCATTTTTGATTGCACCTCATTAATAGCTTTTTTGATTTCAACTTGGTTAGATTTTAGTTCTTTTATTTCTCCAGAAAGGGCTTTTATATCTCTCGAGAGGGTTTCTCTAATATCTTCCATGCCTTTTTCGAGCCCGGCTAGAACCTTGAGAATTGTCATTCTGAACTCTAGATCTGACATATTACCAATATCTGTATTGATTAGGTCCCTAGCCTTTGGTACTGCCCCCTGTTCTTTTTTTTTTGTGACGAATTTTTCTGCCTTGTCATTTTGTCCAGATAAGAGTATATGAAGGAGCAAGTAAAATACTAAAGATGTGGCAACAACCCCAGGAAAGTATGCTTTAACCAAATCAGAAGAGATCACAAATCGTGAGGGGGGAGAAAGGGGATAAAAGAGGTTCAAAAAGAAAGAGAGAAAAGAAAAGAAAAGAATAAAAAAAATAAAATGAATAAAGAAAAAATATAAAAAAGAAAAATATATATATATTAGATAAACCAGTTAAAAAACGTTAAAAAAGAAAAGGGTAAAAGTTAAAAAAAGTTAGCTGAAGAAGAGAAAAAAAATGAAAAAGAAAAAAATTAAATTAACTGCAAGACTAAAAAAATCATAAGTAGAAAGCCCTGAGTTCCATGCTTTGCTTTTTCCTCCTCTGGAATTCTGTTGCTCTCCTTGGTATTGAAACTGCACTTCTTGGTAGGTAAACTTGATCTTGGCTGGATTTCTTGTTGTTTTTCTGGGGGAGGGGCCTGGTGTAGTGATTCTCAAGTGTCTTTACCCCAGGCGGAATTGCACTGCCCTTACCGTGGGCTGAGTAATCCGCTCGGGTTTGCTTTCAGGAGCTTTTGTTCCCTGAGCACTTTCCGTAGAGTTCTGGAGGATGGGAATACAAATGGCGGCCTCCTGGTCTCCGGCCCGGAGCAGCCAAGAGCCCGGGGCCCCACTCCTCAGTGTGCCCTCAGAGAACAGCGCCCAGTAACTCCCGTCTGCCTGACCTCCAGCCGCGTTCTGAGCTCACCGAGGCTGCGACCGGTTCAAGGTAACCCCGAACTGCGAGCTTACTGTTGGCTCTGTCTCTGTAGCCAGTTTTCCCATTCCAATACCCGCAAGTTCTGCGACACTCAGACACCCCCGATCCTTCTGTGACCCTGCGGGACCTGAGGCCACGCTGACCCCGCGTGGGCTTTGCCCCGGTTTAGCCTCTGGAGCGATGTCCCTCAGCGGAACAGACTTAAAAGTCCTGATTTTGTGCTCCGTTGCTCTGCTGCTTGCCGAGAGCCAGCCCCTCCCCCCGGGGTCTATCTTCCCATCGCTTTGGATTCACTTCTCCGCAGATCCTACCTTTCAGAAAGTGGTTGTTTTTCTGTTTCCAGAATTGCTGTTCTTCTTCTCTTCGATCTGCCCATGGATTTTCAAGTGTTTGCAATCTTTAGATAAGCTATCTAGCTGATCTCCTGCTAGCTGAAGTAGTCTCAGCTTGCTACTTCTCCGCCATCTTGACTCCTCCCTGAATTCCAACTTCTCTTGGGAAGCCAAAAGGTCTGGCAAGCCCGGATCTTCCTCCCCTCCTGGCCACAATAGACTGGGATGGGAAGCGACTCCTTATTTTAGGTGGGCAGTTTTCTAGGATCACCCCCACTCACATTTTGGCTCACAGCTACCAACTCATTTGGTTTATAGAGAAACAAAGCCTGAGAAATTAAGGGCTGGCCCCAGGCACAGAATATGTCCAGGATTAGAGCTCAAGTTAATTTGTAGGAGGGATTATTAATCACGCATGGGCATCAGCATCACCAAGGCAGTTTTTAAAATATGCATACCTGAATTGTTTTGAAGCCTTCCAGGTATTTCTGATAAGCACTGCTTGGTTGGTTTGTTTTGTATTGACCTGTAATCAGAGATGTCAAAAAAGGTTAGCCTACTCACCTATACCCTTTCTCCATGGGTATGTTAAATTTCTTTGATGGTAAGCAACATAGAGTAATATTTATTAGCTTAATTTAAAAAATAACTTACTGGAAATCCTTCCAGTAAGGATAGTTGATAGAATCACTATCAAGTGGGCTATGGGAATCAACAGAGCCATGAAAATCTTAGTCAAAAACAGGTGAGCTATCTCGTTTGAGGTCTTTCCATCAGATGTCTCAGTTCTGTCTCTCCACTCAAAATTCTAATTTCCAGAAGAACCTCAACAGTCTCAGTTGAGTCATGTTTCTCTCTTGGCCAAATGGGGTGGTGGGACATTTTGGCCCATCAGGATCCCATAAGAAAAACTGAGTTCTGTTAGCAAGGCCATGGAGAGAGATGCTGGGAAGGTGTAAACAGTAAGTGTCTACTACATTTTGTAAGGATCTTCTCAGTACAACCAAAACTATATAGCAGTTTCCATTTGGCTTGTTTTAGGAGCCCTGGATGGAGGGGTAATTTCCTATCTGCACATGGAAGCCTGAGTCTTTGAGATAATGAGATATAATTAGGTCTTCAAGGGAAATCCTTGATTGATGTATTAATGGAAACTAAGTTTCCTGACATTTCTCCAAGACTTTGGAACTGATTTTCTTATAGGTTGAGGAGAAAGCACCCATCACTCCATTTGGAAGATCCGTCTTAGTTTTTTGAGGTTTGGATAAGGTGATTTTTATTTTGAGACTTTCTATGGTTCTCATAGCATGTACTCAGCCAGCAATGGGATCATATATTTCAACGGATGAACCCTTAACTGGTGGGCCCAGGTGCTTCCTGAGTGAGGCTGATTTGAATAAAATATTTCTTGGGATGAGAAATGATCTAAGTTTTGTCTATAATGCTGGCTCTTGATTTTGGCACATCATTTACAACTAAAACTATGTGACTAATCTTGTTTCCTTTTTTGCTTAGGCTGCCAGGATATCTTGAATTTTACCAACTGTGCAGGACTTTGTTGAGATCTTTTTCTTCTCAGCCCTTATATCCTGTTCTAATTCCCATGTTTTTCTGTTTCTTTTGGTTATTGAACTATTTTATTATATGCATTTACTACAGCCATCTTCATTCCCTTTGTAGAGAAAAGCTGGGTAGAAATAACGTGCCTCTCCTCTGATGGTTATTAGCTGGGCGGTCTCAGGAAAGACATTCCAAATCTTTGCACCTCGATTTTCTATAAAACACCCTGCCAACTTCATTGGGCAGTTTTAAGGGTCAAGTGAGTTGATGCGCATGAGAGGGATTTGTTCTGCAATATAATCCTACAAAGTATTATTAGGCGTTGTAGCAGCAGCATAATTAAGGGTAATATTTGGCTGAGGCTCATGCAGATTTTACTTTGTCCTGAAATTCAGCCAAGCAAAAGGAAAGAGAAAACCAAAGGGCGGGGGAGGGGGGCTCTTTCCAAAGTTGGGGGAGAGGGGCTTTCAGCTCTGGGGCTCTCTGAATTCACCTTACCCCTTGGTTGGCTCTTGCTGCAGCTGCTGCAAAGTTACTCTGGATCAGCCTTTTCTGAGTGCTGGTCTCGTGGTACAACATGTGGGGTTCCTGAGCTGAGGAATTTCAGTTTTCCTAGCAACACCTCCACCCCTGCCCTGAGAACGTGGGAGGCCTGTGAAATGGACTGCAGGCTTCTCTGCACAGGGGTCTGAGGTGTGGGAGGCTGAGTCGTGGATCTGGGAGTTGGCCCACTCAGTGCTCCTGTGTCCCCCTACTGTCCTGTTGGTAACCTGAACAAATGCCAAGGAACAGAAAGCAGCCATTTTAAGGGCTTCTTTGTTTCCATAGAATCTGTGCCATACCATCAAAGAAAACATCCCATCTTTACCATGTATGAAAATATTGGAGAGTGACATTGCTTGACCTGTAACAATTATTTGCACTTTCCTGGGGATAGGAATATCATAGTTGCCTTTTAGATAATATTTGGTCAAACATACAAAAGGAAGTCTAAAGTCTGAGGGGAGATTTTTAATTAGATTTGACAGAAACATCAACACCTTTGAAATAATCTCTTCCTCCTGGCCTGGATTGATTTGGGAGAGGTACTCCCATCAGTATGGATCCTGCCCAACCCTGCTCTGGGTCACTGTCAGCCACAGCACAGCTAAGGGGATGGGGGCACTGGTGCATCTGGGGAAGTGCCAGTGGTGAGCTGATACGGGGCAGTAGCTTGGCTCCAACCATGAGCTGCAATTCTTCAAAATCAGGATTCCTAATTCTGCCTTCTCTCTTCAATTAAAACTGGCCTTGGCTGGTAGAAGTGGAACATGGCTATGGGCACTCGGGCCTAACCATCTACTTTGCTGCCTTTTAAACTAGTCTTCTTAAGGATCTGTTCAATGTTTATGTAGCAGAAGTATGGGGGGTATTGATTTCCCAATAATAAAAGCCCTACGTAAGGAAAGATGCAAAGTATTTCCATTGAATCAAGAGTTGGAAGAAATTCAGCAAAAATATTTCCCACTTTTTGGTTGCTCTTCTTTGTAAAGGAATTAATTTAAATTTCTTGCAAGTAAATTCTGCATGTTGAAAAAATCAATAGGTTGGAAAAAATCAAATAGGACTTTAAGACTTAAAATAGAAAATGAGAATTCACTTCTTGACCCCCCTGCCTTTCCAGGTCCTCAAATACCCAAAGGTTTCCACCTCTAGTTTGTCCTTGTAAGTAATATATTTATAGTATTCTATATATTATGTTATTGTACTATTTCTTTTAAAAATATGGTTCTTCCTTTTAAAAATGGAGATGTAATTGACTACAACACTGTTTTAGTTTTAGACGAACAACATACCAACTTCATATGTGTATATATTGAGGACGTGATCACCATAATAAGTTTAGTTAACATTCATCATCGCACATAGTTACAAATTTTTTTTTTGTGATGAGAACTTTTAAGATCTACTTTTTTTTTTTAGCGGCTTTCATTATCATTAACTATAGGCACCATGCTATACATTAAATCCCTGGGACTTATTTATCTTATAACTGGAAGTCTGTACCTTTAGACTTCCTTTGGTATGTTTGACCAAATATTGTACTATTTCTTGCTGTGTCTGTTTGTATGCTATTTATTAATGTCTCTTGTGATGGTTGAGAATTAAACATCCTACCATCACTTGCATTGGTCCTTTCCCTCAATCTCAGTATCACAACTTTGGTTAATCAAATCTTGTTTCCATTAAAACTATGAAACTATAGTCCACCGATTGATCAAGTAGTGTAATATAATCATGTTTCAATGCTTGAAAAAGTGTCCCACTTTTTCCTTTTGCTTAATTGTGTGTATATCCGAGGCAACTCCTCTGTTCCCAGCCCATACCCAGTACGTCTACAGATACGTCAATCTCATCAACTTTTTCTCAAATCCATCAAGGAACCTATCATTCCCCTCCCAGCCTCATACTGTTGCCATCTTCCCTGTGCTTTCTAATTGCTTTCTAAGATAGTACATATCCTTTATCCTCCTATGTCCCGTCACTCTCTTTTCTGATTTACTGCTGTTCCTTCTCTATTTCTCTCTCTCTCTTTTTAAGAATTAATTTATTTATTTGACAGAGAGGGAGCATGAGTGGCAGAGGAAGAGAGAATCTCAAGCAGACTCTGAGGTGAGCAGGGAGCCAAAGTAGGGCTTGATGTCACGACCCTGAGATGAAGACCGGAGCCTAAATCAACAGCCAGATGCTTAACCACCTAAATTACCCAGGCACTCCTGCAGTTCCTTCTCCATATGGGTTTGTTTTTATCTTGCCAAAACACATTCTCCAGGAGCTTCCTAAGAATGGATACATGGCAGATCTTTTTTTTTTTTTTTTTTTTTTGAGTCACTCTATATGACCATGACTTCATTCTACATTCATATCTGGTTGACTATTTGTCTGGATATAGAATCAGTTGGGTGTTCTCACTATTTTCACCTTTGTGACCCGGGAGCCTAGTACAGTGTCTGGAACATGACTGCCCCTCCAATCCACCTGAGATGCATGAATGGAGATCTCAGAATTCCAGTCTGCCGCTGTAGACCCCAGAGCCAATCTGCCTATGTGCCTTGCTGCCCCTGCCAAGGTAAATAGCTAGATGATTTAGGAGTTCCTGGCTCCTTCCTCACCTGGCTGTGGCCTCTTTGCTGATGTCAAAAAATTCTAGGAAGTGTAATTAAGCCAAGGAGAGCTCACTAGCCTTCAAGCAGGCACAGCTATAAACAAACTTGTTGAGAATGTACAGACCAGGTGAGGTACTCTTGCTAACAGACATAGACCCTAGAGCTGGATTGTCTAGGTTGGCACCCCAGGTCTGTCCCATCCTAGTTGCATGGTGTTTGCAAATTTCTTAAACTTTCTGTGCCTCAGTTTCCTCATCTGTAAGTGGCAAAAATAGTGGTCTCGATCTAAAGAGGTTACCATGAAGATGAAATGAGAAAATTCGTGAAAAACACTCAGAATAAGACCAAACAGATAATAACTGCTCAATAAATGGTAGTTGATATCTGCCCTCAAATATCCTGTCCCCGTTGCAGTCCATTTGATCCCCTATCCTTTGGTTCCTGATTTCTTCATTCTGACCAACTGGTCAAGTAGCAAACATTTGGAATTTGGGATCAAAGAGTTTGAGCAGCTCACCAATGGTGTGGTTGGAGACACGTCACAGGACATCCCTGAGCCTATTTCCTTACTGGGAAATAGTGGATTCCCTCCTCAGCTGCCCACACATGTTCTGGCTCCTGCAGAGGATACCCGTGTTCTTTAGAATCATTGCTGCAGCCCTGTTCACCTCGAGGGGCCTGTGTAGCCACTGGGAATCCCTGCTGTATTCCTAGCCTGCCCTACTAGCCTGCTGGCCTGATTCCAACGGCCAGAGGCTCTGTTTCTTTTCCTGAAAGCATCATCTGGCCACTGAGGTGCACGTGACAGATCCATGTGAAAGGCTGGATATGCTAGGAATTAACACGTCCCCTCCCTTTCTCTTCCCTCCCTCCCCAACTGGTTCATCTTCAAATCAAGACTGCAGGAGTTGGTATAAAAATGCTCCAGCTAATGGGCAAATAATCTACACGAGTTCCCAGTTCTCCCAGGGGATTAAACTCTAGTGACCCATAGCTAACTTGTCAACATGGCAGTATTTATTCCCTAACTTCCCCAGTCTCTTTTATTCCAAATAAACTGCTTGCACTTGAATCCTTGTCTCAGATCTGCTTTGTGGGGAACTGATGTCTGATACAATTTACTAGCTGATGCTTCTCAGCTTCTTGGTAAGGGACTTACATTACAAATGGTGGCTTGAGGAAATTCTGTCTCCCTGGGAAGAGCTTGCTCTGGCCCTGTAGGAGGGAACGAATTTCAGTTTTGGACCCACTACATGGGTATTTCTGATCAAAGACAGGATGTGCTCCCCATGTGGGCAGGTACAGGTGATAACTTCTTCCACAGACATGCGAGGCCTGGACCATGTGAAAAAGGGCCTTATTCCAAGTGATGATGAAGCCTGGCACAAATTGGAGCCATCCCAGAGCACTTTTTTGTCTTCTGTCAGGGATCAGCCTTGGCACGCCTCATCCTACCTCTCCAGTGGCAAGCCCCTGTAAGCAGATGGGCCTCCCAGGAGCTGCATCCCTTGACCTTCCAGCTCATGTTGGGCCCTTCACAGTAGCCGTAAGGAGCAGGAAAGCTCAGGCTAAGGAATAGGAGGTCATCATTGTACAGCTGATCACAGTAGGGAGGGGTTATTCTTTACTGGCTCCTTCTGGGTTAATCATGGGAATTAACAAGAGAGTGTGTGGCTGAGAGCCCTGCTGTTTATTTTAATAACTGTCTTACATTTTGAGGGGGAAAACAGAGACAGAGTTTGAACTGGGCTGGGCTCTACCCAAGCTTAGCTTTGGGCCCAGTGTAGCCTGTGGCATTCTGGGGAGCTTGGTGGGCAGTGTAGAGGAGGCCTGGGCTGGTGAAGGAATTCTCAGGTAAGGGGGATGGGCGAGTGACTCCTCCCTCCCTGAGATGACCTGTGTCGAGGAAAGCCTCCCCTGTGTAGTCTACTGCCCGCCTAATAAGAAATCCTGACTATCACATATCTTTTGACTGGTTTGCTCCTTCTTTCTTCCCTCTACTCCTGTACCTTCTTACCAATAGAACACATCACAAGTTGTTCCTCAATTCAGACATCGGGACAGTCGGACATTTGATGAGTATTGTTTTCTTATGATCTGTGCAGCTGGGCTATGTTGTCCTCAGCTCTCACTGCCATTTCTTGGAAAAAACAGGGTCCTCGTGTTATGAGGAATAGGGCTGGGAAAGGGACACTGGAGGCTATGTCCTTTGTGCTGAGGGCAAGAAGACACTTCCTGAAAGCAAATGTGAGCAGTCACCTTGGGAAGTATGCCTGTGTCCCTGGCAGGTAAAGGCAGGATATTCTGTTCAGCAACCAGTGCTAAATCCTGACCAAGAGTAAATAGCCAGCTTTTCTCCCATTAGTGTCCAGGAATGGGCAGGAGGAATCTTAGAAGTGTTAAAAATGATTAAAGAAGACAATTTAGGTGATACGAACTTTAATTAACCCTTCCTTAAGTGGACAGTCACCTTTCAGAGAATTGCAAAATGGAGTGGAGGGAAGGACACTTTTATAGGATAAAGAATAAGGAGTGAGGGAGAGAAAATAGAAAATAGCTTATGGACTGGGGCCAGATGGCCAACCATATTTGGGGTGAGAAGACCCAGAGTTGGTTTGGGGTTAGGGGATTGGCTGGATGGACAGACTGCATTTCTGGTTAAGCATACCAATGACAGGGACATTAGTTATCTTAGTTTTGGTTTGCTAACATGGCAAGACAGGCTCTATCTTGGGTCTAGAAAGTGATTTTGATGAAAGTGATGATCAAGTTTCTTAGTTGAGAAGATAGCTACAGAATACAAGACTCACCATTTCTATGAACATGTGCTCCCTGACTCTATCTAGGACCTCAAATCTCCCCTTGCACCATGCTTATTGACTCCACCCGCCCCCCCACCTTGTCCTCACACTCTGCCATGCTGGGTCCCAAGCCCATGAGTGCTCAACCGAACTTCCCTCACCCCTCCTGGGTTAAATTGCAATTTTAACTAGTTATCCCATCTCCTGGGAGTCTTGCCCACCTATTTCCAGCTTCTGGAAGGCCCCTCCAGCTTTGGAGATCCCATGCCTGGTGCCCGCCGAGCTTCCCAGGCCTACTTCCAGCAGTCCCAACACACCCTCCTGTCTCACCCTTGTCAGCCCTTCTGCTGCCCATGCCCCCCCCCTTCTGTCTGAAAGCCCTTTGGGATGCACTTCTCCAATGTGCTTACCTCAGCCTGCTGACTCCTCTGGATCTCACACAACCCATGGAGGTTTTTACTCTGCAACCCGAGCCTCCAGAGACCACACTGGCTGTCCCTCAGGAAGAGGTGTGGGCAGTTTGTGTTGGAAGGTTACTCAAACACTTCCCTCCACCACCATTCCCTCTGCTTCCCTTGCCCTAGCAGCCCCTGGTGTACTGACGACTTCTTACTGAAGAATTGACCTTACCTCTGCTTTGCTTCCTCAGCCAGTAAAACTCCTTTGAAAGGATTCCTTTTCTTTTTGGGGAGAGGTGTCCAAATTATCTTACTTAGGAGAGGATATTGTTCTGATATTATTTCAGTCAGGACTTGCCTTTGTTTAAAACAAAGATCTATGTCTTTGCGTTTGTCTGTCTGAGGCAGAGGGAATAATACTATTCCCTCTGAGCTGAGAGCTATAGGAGATACAGGAAATGGAGATATATCAGATCTATATTGCTACCTACATCAATTATCCAATGCTGTGTAAAAAACAATGTCAAGACTAGGTAGTTCAAAACAAGCACCATTTGTCCAGCTCATGGTGCGATGGGTCAGGAATTTGGGCTAGGTTCAGTTAGGTGGTTCTTCTGGTTTAGTTGGGCTCACTCATGAGTCTGTGGTCAGCTAGCAAGCCTTTGGATCAAGTATGTTTTCATGCACACATCTGGTGTTGGCTGGCCATTAGCTTTCTGCACCATAGAACCTGTCATCTTCCAGCAGCTAGCTTGGGTTTTTTTCACCTGGTAAGTGGGCAGGATTCCAGGACGATAAGCAGAAATGTGCAAGGCCTCTTTTGGTTTGGCTCAAAACTGGCTCAGTGTCTCTCCTGCTGCCTGTTGGTCAGAGCAAGCATGAGGCCAGCCCTGATTCAAGGGTGGAAATAGGATCTGGATAGTTTCAGTACAAAAGGACAAGGATAACCGAAGAGTGGAAACAATCTACGCATCACACTACCTATGCGTTGCCTTTTCTCTTCATGAAACGCATGGTGATATTTAAGTAGCACCATTTAGTAAGTCCAGAGTTTTTTCTATAGTTCCCTTTGTACCTCCAAGCAATGTTCCCCACAATGTACAGAGTATGTGTCAGAGGAGGGAGTGACATGAAACCTCAGAGCACTGGCACCGCAGGGATCCCGGAATGAATTAGACAGTCCTTGGAGAGGCTTACAGGCTTGGAGGGATGGAAATAAATAAAACAAATATTCCAAAACAATCCCTTAGTGCTGTGATAATGGGAGGTTAGGAAATAGAGCAGGATTTTTTCCTGTATATGTTTTTGACATTGTTTTGAATTTCAGACTTAGAAAAAAGTTGTCAAGGAGTACACAGAGATTCTGTCTACTCTTCACTTAGCTTCCCTTAATGCTAACATCTTACATCACCTAGTACTATGACTGAAGCCAAGAAATTAACACTGATGTAGTTCTATTAACCAATCTACAGGCTTTATTCATATTTTCCCAACTGCCCCATTAATAGCTTTTTTTCAGTCTAGGAGCCCACATTGTCTGCCTGCATTTAGCTGTCCTGTAAGCCTCCTCTGATCTGAAATACTTCCTTAGTCTTTCTTTGCCTTCTATGACTGCCACTCTTTTGAAGAATGCTAGCCAGTTATTTTGTAGAATGTCTCTTAATATGGGGTTTGTATGATAACTTCTTATGATTAGACTGAAGTTACGCATTTTTGGCAGCAATAGCACAAAAGTGATATTGTGTCCTTCTTAGTGCATCATATCAGGAGGTGCATGATGTCACCTTGTCTTCTCATTGGTGATATTAACTTTGATTATCTGGTGAAGGTGATGTCTGCTGGGTGTCTCCAGCACGAAGTTGCTATCCTTGCATTTGTAATTGATGTATTCCTTGTCAGAATGAGACTTTGCAAAGTCTTTGAGACTATGCAAATATCCTGTTTCTTAGCACACAGTAGTCCACTAATTTTAGTAATAGCATTTGATTCTTTCCTAGAGAATTATTATAATATAGATTTTATATATACATATATAGAAAATTAGAATTATTAAAGCCAAATGGTGACTTCCTCCTATTCCCATCACTCATTGTGCATTTATTAATTAGAATTCAAGTGTAAGAGTGAGCTGTCCCTTCTCTGTCACTTAATTATTTATTCACATGTTTATTTATATGAGTGCAAAATCTTGAATATTTTTGTTTATGTTATAATCTAATACTATCATTATTTCACCAAGGCAGGCCATTTCAAATGGTCAGGAACTTCACAGTGTCCCAATGATCTGTAATGTGCTGGTTACTTCCTCCAGAGCGTGTAACCTACATGTCCCAGGCCATAGGCCTTTCACAGTGTGCTGAATGAGTGAATGCATGCATGAATGAATGATTTTAATGCCAGTAAGTAGATGTGATAATAAGATCTCTAGAGGCCCCAAGCTCCAAAATGTTGATAGTGACTTTCTCCAAGCTTGATTAGTCAAAACCAAACAAAAACAAAAACAAAATGTATAAGGAAGGCCAAACCAAGTCAGAACATTTTGCCTATTGGCTGCTTGGCTGTCTTTGTTTTTTAGAAATATCAAAATTGTTTAAAAAGAGCTATTGGTTGTCTCTGTTTGCTGATGCCTGAAACGCATGCTAAATCTGCCTAGTTGATTGTCTTGCACCTCTTAGAAAGAGTTTGGGATGACTTCATGGAGAAGGGGACATCGGAGGTAGGTCTGAAAGGGTTTAACAGGCAGAGGAAAGGGGAAGAGTATTCCAGGCAGAGGAAGTAACACGTGCAAAGCCCATCAGAGTGAAAAATGGTGACATTTTTGCCAAATGGTCAATAGCCCATGGAGAGGAATGGCAGGGCATGAAACTTGGGTGGGAAATTGGTGTAGAAAATTGTAAAGGGCCTTGAGTAATTATACGAGGGGTTGTAGACTTGATTGTATAGTTAATGGAGGAGCCAAAGAATTTCTCAATTAGGCATTGAGGACATTCATTCAGTCATTCATTGAAGAAAAGCTTATTGACTATCAGCCTCTTAGATCCTAGGGCCGCAGGTTCCGGCCTGGTCCACATGGAACCAGGAGAGAAGGAGGGTGTCAGGCGACATACAACAGTAAGTGCTCCTAAAAAAGCTGCGTGTTTTGGAAAGAGATTCTGATGAGAGGGGAGCCCTGGTGGGGAGGCAGGGAGGGAGTGACTCATCTCCTTCCTCCTTAATGCTCTGTTTTGCTTGGACACAACTCTAGGTCCACAGGTGCCAGAGGAAAGGAGAACGAATTCCTCGGCTTCAGAAAGCCCTGCAGGCTATCTAGGTTAAGGACAGGACTTCATGTCCAGGCAACTCTTTCTGCAAAATGAGGAGAAAACTTTCCTCATTGATGACTATGGTAATAGGGCAAAGATTTCCAAACCCAATGTAACTTGTTGCCTAGAAACCCAAGAGGCACCCAATGAGAAGAGGTGTGGCATGCTAAAGGCAATGTTTATCTCTGGAATTTCAATTCGTGCTCTGTATTTTTGAAGCTGTAGCCTCAAACACGAATGATACATTTCACTGATATTTGCCATGGGGGTTTACTCTCTAGCTTACCATTGCAACATATTTCCAATTGTTAGTGCCTGTATCTCTTTGTTGGAGGTGTCCTCTGCCCCAGCCAGGGTGTGGGAGCTCAGAGTGCCAGAGAATTATCATCCTCCCTCCTGTATCCCTCAGTGAAGGACTGGCAGGAGCCAGGAGGCCAATACTCCAGATCCCTCACCTCCAGGAGCAGTAACTCTGAAGTGTATGTTCTACACTGTCTGCCTGGCTTGTCCAGGCAGATTAAGTACCAGGTGCCCACGGTGGTCACTTACTTGATGTCACGGTCATTATTGGCTGCCTGCCATCCTGTCTCCCTTCCTACCTCCCAGGTGTTTCCTGGGATCCCCTCCCAGATAAATTGCCCTCCGTGGAATCCTGGGCTCTGGCTCTGCCTGGAAGAACCTACTTGGAGCCAGCAGGCCACACATGTGGTTTAGAGGAAGAGTCTTGTCACTTGCATTTATATCTTGGTTCACCTCCTTTGGGGTGGGAAGGAGCTGCTGTCAGGAGGGCACAGGCAACCGGGGTGAGGGCATCCACTCTCTTTCCACCTTGGCTTCCTGATGCCGCCTGCAGTCCCTGAGATCTGTCATACACCCCTCCCTGACTCTGGAGATGGAGGAATGTAGAGATCACATCACAGGAGGAGCTCAGGCAGGGTCTGCTTGAAACAGGCAAGACTGATGGCAAAGGAATTCATGGCTCATCCTTTTCAGTCATTTCCCTGTAAATAGCAATGAGCACCTTCACTTTTTTTTTCTTTTCCTTTTCCTTTTCCTTTTTTTTTTTTTTTCAGTCTAACTGCTAAGAACTCCCTTCTGGTGGGTACTTTTTTTAGAGCATAATAGAAGGTGTGATATCTTGTGAGAGGCGCCAGAGTTACTTGGAGAATGGCAGCTCGGGGATTGAAGTTCCTGAGAATATTAAAGATTAACACCAAATACTTTGTTGCTATTTAACTCTCTGCCGATTCATGTTCCTGGAGCAGAAACAGAACATTTCTTTCCCTCCCTTCTGTTTATTCCTTCCCTTCTCTGTTCCGGGGATTCAGAAGCTGTAGATGTCATATGCCAACTCCTTAAGGGCTGAAATGGTTTTATATAATAACAAAGAGGGGGAGCCTACAAAAATGAAGAAAGAATCTAATTCAGCGCTGGGGCTGTAATGGGAACTGGAAACGCGGCGGCGGGGGGGGGGGGCTTCTTAAAAATAGCTCACTCAGAGGGAAGAATGCAGCTGTCTTGAGGCAGGCAGACAGGCGCAACCCTGGGGTGAATTATAGGAACCCACTGTAGGCCTCCTGCATTTGCTTTTGAAATGCTGATCATCGCTAAGAGGAGGCAGGCAAATGGAAGGCTGCTGGTGGCTGAGGCTGGGAGCGGTCCTTGGCAATGGAGGAGGCTATCAGACATCTGTCTGCACAGGCAGGACATCCCTGGTGATTTATGCAGTCCCCATCACTGAAACTCCAAACCTGCCTGGAGGGGCACACAAGTCTCTACAGAGGAGGGGGAAGGAGACCAGGGGAGCCCAAGGAGAGCGGGGAGAGGTGCAGAGAGAATGAAGAGAGAGGTCTGACAGGAGATGATGAGCACCTTAGAGACCCAGTGGTTCAGAGAGAGAGAGGGAGAGAGAGAGAGAAGCCAAATGAGGACAGAGTCCACAAGGGAAAGCAGAAAGAAGCCAGACACACACAGAGACAGAGGGAAGGAGGGAGATCAGTCATGGGAAGGAAAGGAAGCAATGGGTACCTTACTTTACTGGATAATGAGAAGGAAAGAGACAGCACAGCATCCTTCCCCAGGTTGCAAATGATCCACCCTTCCTATGCCCCAGCCCCTCTCTGTGTTTACAGGAGGAGCCATGATTGATTCTGCTTGGTGGTCATCTTTGCTTCTAAGGGACAACTACCAGGAAGAGCATGGAAATTCTACAATCATTTCAAGCTTTCCCTGCAGTCCTCCAGCTTGGCAAGTGATCACCGAGAACGTAACTTCTGTGCCTGCTGCAGTAAGGGATCTCCTCATCTGCCCTCTTTCCTCTCTGAAAGGTTGGCCTTTGGTTGATGACAAGTTCAAGTGCCTCATCTGCATCTTCTTGGACTCTCCCAAACTGGGAAGTGACTCCCAATTCCTTCTTCCCTACCTGAGATACCTGAGAAGGTGTGCATGCAGACGAAGTGACCTAGAGTCCTTGGTTATCATCTTCCAAATCACAGCCCATAAGGGGAAAGAGGGAAAAGAGGGCAAGAGCGCTCTGTCCTGAAATCATGGTACTCGACACCGCCCCATTGTCAGGGGTACCCTGTCCATATCCCCCTGGTAGTTACCATTCCCATGCCTGCTATCAGGCTCTGATCTAGGCATGTGTGTGTCTCTTTGCCTGAGGACTTTGGTCTCAAGTGTTTGGCTTGTCTGGGGCACAACTAAACTGCTGGATAAATGCTGCGCCTTCTTTCACACAAACTCTGGGGCATGTCCTACATCTCCTAGAGAGCCCCAGGGACCCCTAGAGGTAACCTTCTCAGGATCACCCCCTGTCTTATCTTCCTGTCCTTCCCCACTTCATGTGGCCTGCTACTGTTTTGGAGCTTTGACTGTGGACCTCCCAGGTAAACTGCATGCCTGCTCTTCAGTTCTCATCTTCCTGGAGGAACTTAGCTCAAGAGAGGGGCTATGTGGTTCTAGCAGCACCTCCCCAGCTCCTGGAAGCTGCATCATCACCGTACAAAGCAGCACATGATTCTTGCCTGGGTTTCCAGGAGACCACCCAGGGAACTTGCTGGAGCCCAAGTGTGTCTCTACAAGGACTGTCAGGCAGAAGCTGCCTTAATTAATAAACAACAGAAAATCAAGAATACCATAGAAAAACAATAAGCACAGTAACTTCTGAGCTTTGACAGACATACTTTGAGAATTGACCACCCAAATAAAATAGAATATTTTTGAAGCAAACCAGGAGCATGGAGTGACCTGGCCTCTCTTGGGCTTCTCGAACTCTGGTTGGCCCCATCATCAGAGAGGTGGGTATAGGCAGTAGGAATGTGGGCTGTGGCCATTGTTGGCCTGTCCTTAAGGAATGATCCTGGAGAGAACAATCTTCCTAAGAGAGGGGCTGAGGTGTCTGGGAAGATTCTGAATCCTGGAGGAGATGAGGTAGAGTTGAAACTCTGCTCCATGTTCTAGCAGTGCTACCATAGGCAAAAGATTTAACCTCTCTAAGCCTCAGTTTCCCCATCTGTAAACCCAGGGCCCTGACACCTCAGGGAAGACAATATAATGCCTGTCCAGCTGCTGATATTAAGTATAGCTCCCATTTGCCTTCTCTTCCAACTCCTTCAAGAGAGCCACACATCCTTGGCCTGACAGAGGGCGGGTTGAGGGTAAAAGGAAGCCTGACCTGAGAGAGCCCCGGCCACACCGCTGGCACTGAGACAGCCGGACACCACAGTCCCCACATGCAGCCAGTCTGCATCCGTGGGCGTGGGAAAGAGACGTAAACGCTGACGGGCATTAAACACGAGTTAGACATGCCATTCCACGCCACCAACACATTTCAAAAGTGCACATCACAGGGCTCTTGTTGAAGCCCTGGCGGCCGGCCAGGGTCAGACCACAAAAGGAAGCTGTTTCCCCGCTGGAGCTGCCGGGTGGCCGGGCGTGGCCAGGGCCTCACGTCACTGCAGAGTGTGGGGGCTCTGTTGGGATTTCCTGCCTTGGCATCCGCTCTTTCTCCTGCGGGCCCTGCTGTGACTATCCCAGGTGACGTTGCTCCCCCTGCGAGGGAAGTCCGCTTTCCTCGGACCCTTCCCCGTGTCCCCAGAAAGGCCCTGTCGGTGATGTTTACTCAGGGACCCTCCTTATGGCCCTGCAGCCTTCTGGAGGCCCCGCTGCGCGTTTTCTCCCTGCAGAATGCCAAGGAAAAATTCTCTTGTTCGCAGGTGGGAGAGGTCACAACCCATCGACGGCGTCAAGGTGGAACGGCCGCCACAGGCAGGATTGGGGGCATGGGGGTTGTTGGTGGTGGCAGAAGACGTGTGATGTGGCTGGCTGAAACCCGATCTCCCTCCTGGCAGACGATCTGCAAATATTTATTGAGGGTCGGCCCTGGACCAGCTCTGTGGCCAGATCTGCCGGGCACACAGAGGTGCCCTGTGTGACACAAGGAGGTTATGTTCAGACTGAGAAGCCAGGGGGGCACACGGAAAACCAGGCGTCCTATTGACCCCCCGAAGCTACACTTTCAGGCTTGGATGTGTGGGAAGGTGCAAACTGAATGCGCAGGCATAGGTCTCACTTCATGTGAGGTGTCCCACTATGGAATCCCCAAGAGGCTGTGCAGCCATTGCTGTGGGTTGGGGAGTCAGGGTATGGGGGTTAGGGTAGGGCTCTCCTCCAAACATTTAGCTCTCAGATGGATGCCTTCAGGAACTCGGGTCTCCCTCCTGATGCTGGGTCTGCCGGCATCATCTTTTACACATTGCACCAGTCCTACCCCTTCTATGGGGACCCGAAGAATCAGGGACCACACAGAACAGCAGCTTAACTCTCCATGTGACCCTGGACATACCCATCACCCAGCCTCAGCTCCCTCCTCTGCAAAGAGGAAATCGCCTTTTTGGTGGTCTTTTTGTCCTACACAGTGTTATCCCTTCAAACTAAGCACACAAACATCCACAAAATGTTTTCTTTTATCAATTAGCTCTTGCAAATACTTGGTGAGTGATGGGAGGAGGACCGGCGATTTCCTCTTTGCAGAGGAGGGAGCTGAGGCTGGGTGATGGGTATGTCCAGGGTCACATGGAGAGTTAAGCTGCTGTTCTGTGTGGTCCCTGACTCTTCGGGTCCCCATAGAAGGGGATGATGTGTAAAAGATGATGCCGGAAGACCCAGCTCTGTTCTTATGTTGGAGAAATATTGGTCCTTGAGAGCAGGCTCCTTTAAATGTCATATAAACAGACTCTACATCCTACCCACCTGCCAGTGGTTCCTAATTGAATAAACACTGACACATACTTTCTTATGCATAGAGACCACTCAAATGATGGATCAGTAAGATGTGTTTGCTAATTTTTCCCTGAGTCATTGAACTGGTCATTGGCCAATCCGTGTGATTGACTTTTGCCGAGTGTCTATGACTGGCCTAACTCTTTGAGGCCCACTCTTAGCTGGACTCTGCCCATTCTCCATTCCTGCTATGCATTAAACAGTGTCTGTTGTTGAGATTGGAAGAGGACCAATAAACAGTGTGCCTCTTCTCACCTGAACACTGAGCCACTGGGGCAGACTGAGGAATCTCTGGAATAGCAATGAAATATCAACTTCACTAGTCAAGCTGATGATGGAGAGCATGGCTTTGTTGTGGAGCCACTGTGGATCTCAAAATAATGAATGCCCTATAGGACAGAATGATCTCCCAACACATTCCAGTTGTCCCTATGTTGGGGCCTGACCTCACATTGGGGAGCAAGAAAGAATGTGAGTTTCCTGCAGGCAATCAAAGCTCCAAGAGGAAAGGACTTCTAATAGCTTCTTTCAACCACTCAGGTTTGGGGAGAGTGCAGGGTGGAGAGAAGTCAGGGCTATTAAGTAGGTAAAGTTCCTCCTGCCCAACAGTGCACACCATACCATAGCTACACACGGTGGGGTCCTTCTCTGTAAGGATATCCTTTCTAGCCCCATATCACTCAACTCCAGCTGTCTTGGAGATATATCATGAGTTCAGAGTTTGAAGGCCAACTTACTGGTAGCTGCTTGAGGTTGTTCTTTGACTAGGGATAAGAGGGTGGAGAGAGGAACCTTGAGAGTCTGTTACAACATTTTCCTGCACTGAGAGGCTTAGTAGTGATTAAGGGAATGGCTTCTTGGAGTCAGCCCTGGCTCTCTTCCTAATTTTCTTATTTGTAAAATAAAGATAATATTTATACTTCTTGTTTTTATGGATTAAATAAAACTTAGCACCGTCTCTGGCACATAGTGACTGCTTAATGGATATTTACTTTTATTATAGCAAACGGGATCCCTTATGCTGACATTAACATGCTTTTGTAGAATTCCGTCAGCTCCATATCCTTATTTGTCCAATGATGACTTGGTACACATCTAGCCTTCCCTGGTCAAGGGGCTTGGGCAAGGTCCTGAGGACATAGTAGCTGCTGCGGGGATTAATTCCTCCAGTGAGTTCCCTCTTGAATTGGAGCTGATCTCCCTGTACTAAGGGAATGAATACTTGGATTAGAGTAAACAGAAGGAGGTGATTGTGGAGTTGAGTCTCAGTCATGGGGTTGGGGAGTACTTGGGGCCCTGGAAGAAGGGAACGGTGGTCCTAGCAAGTCAGAGATGAACATGGAAAGGGAGATGGGGATAGCCAAAAATCAGCATCTCCTGCATTTGCAATCTTTTCCATACAAAGGGAATTCCTGGGATCCAGGGGTTTCATGGACAGCCCTACCCTGGTCATTGCATTAGATGGCTCATGAGAATCCCCTCCTCTTTTTCTTTCTCAATCTCTCTCTCTCTCTCCCTCCACCTCACTCTCCCACCTTCCTCTCTTCCCCCCTGCTTTCCAGCCTTCCTTCTCTCACTCTGCCTCTCACACTCCCAAACCTCCTTCCCCTTCTAATTATATTGGGGTTCAGCCTTGGATCTAGCACCTGCATTTTTCAGGCAATGAGAGCAAGCCCTGACTATGTTGTGATGTTCTTTTTGACAAAACTGCCTTTTAGGTAAATACTTTTTGGGCCAATTTTGCTGAATTAACTATCTGGGTCATTTGAATTTCTTCTCTAGGAAATAATTATGGCCTTTGGGAAATGTGAAGTATACTGCAGTCCTGTGAGCGGAAAGAAAATATCAGCCTCCCTGTTCCTGTGCCTCCTCCTTCCATTTCTCTGTGACACAGGAAACCAAATTAGCAGTGACTCCCATCTCTGGGGTCCAGTGTGGCTTTGGATCTCTCTGGGGAAGTACCTTAGGCATTAATTCACGTGAGGAAGATTATATTCATGTTACTCTTCCTTGTGGGAGAGCAATGACTTCCTCCCAGGCGGCGAAAATTTTTTGAAAAATAACATCCTGTAGATTCTCTTCATGATTCTGGAGGTGAAATAGAGAAATAAGTGTTGTTGCCATGCTTCAGCCTCGGGAGGACCAAGGCTTGCTTCACAATGCCAGGCAAGAACAGAAGCTCTTAGACCCAAGCTGGGGAGTGGGCTGACCGCGGGGGTAGCTGAGTAGCTTTGACTATGGGAATGGGGTGTTGTCATGGAATAAGCTGCCAGCCTCTTCTGGCTGGGAGATGTAGGAAGCCCCCTTCAGCTTGAGAAGGGTTCCTTTTCATCATGAAAATGTGAAATAAGGAGATCTCTGCCATCCTAGGGGAAAGGAGGCTGGCTCTTCCCTCTACCCTTCGGGAGGCAGAGGTGGCTTGAGGGAAGATGGTGGGAAAGTTTACAAGGGTGATTCTGTTCATTTGCTAAGACCTCCACCACAACATACCACAGACTGGGTAGCTGAAACACAGACATTTATTTCCTCACAGTTCTAGAGGACAAAAGTCTGAGATCAAGGTATTGGCAGGGTCACCGTCCTCTGAGGCCCTCTCCTTGGCTTGTAGGTGGCCACCTTACCCCATATCCTCACATTGTCTTTCCTCTGTGCCAGTCTATGTTCTAATCTTCCCAGAAAGACACCAGTCCTACTGGCACAGGGCCCACTAAATGACTTCATTTTACCATAGAGCCCCCATCTCCATCTAAGGTCAAATTCTGAGGTCCTGGGAATTAGGATTATAGCATGTGAATTTTGAGGAGGACACAGTTCAGCCCCTAACAGACCTCCTGGAAGGCTGGGTAAGAAGGTGCCCACCTTCTTACCCAGTCAGTGAAGATTGACCCAGTGAATCAGGAACAGAGGGGAAACGAATGGTGTATGCTAACGCCGCTGATGTTCAGAGAGATTAGTACCTCCCTGGTCATCCTGAATGACCTGGGCACCCTGGCCAGAGGACTTCAAGAGACCTAATGGTGAGGTCACCAAGCAGGAAGAGAGGTCTGGGCTGATGACCCAGGCTCATCAGCAGGATCTACAGCCAGTGTGTGTGGGTTTGGGGACTAGGGGGAGGGGAGGGTCCCGGTGGGGAAGAGAGCTGAGAGCTGAGCGCTGAGGCTGGATGATCCTCCAACTGTCCCTACGAACTGGCTGAGCACATGAAAGCAAATCTAAAGAACTTCAACCCTGGAACCCAAGTGAGGGCCGCACAGACCGTGCCGGGGCTTGCAGAAGCAAGGTCACTGTGCACACTTGTGGGAGCAGCACACTGCACATTTCTGTCTTGTGCCTCGGGGCTGTGGATGGGAGCAGCACTCCTGGAGTGGGGCTTCGGCCTGCATGGCTGGACCCTATGGCTTTGACTTTAGTGCAGGGGCATCCATCCATCTGAAGGACCAGTTTTCAACAGTGATCCCAGGTGGAAGCAACAGAGGTCATAGCAGGAGTAGGACTGAGCAGAGTCTTATCCTTTCTCCCCCAGGTAGTTAAAACCAGGGCTGGACTCTTCAGTCAGAGCAAAGCCCAGCAAGGTTGGGAGAGGAAGATAAAGAAGGTCCAAAGAAGGACTCTTCTAGATAAGGTGGGAAGCAGGAAGTTGAATGATTGAACACAAGAAATAGAACTGGTTTGTTCCAACAAGCTCCACAGCTGGTTGCATGGTTCACAGCAGTCAGATTAAGATCTGTTTGGGAAGAGTGGACACCTTTCCTGAGTGAGGTTTTAAAAAATCTGCCCTTTGGGATCTTGGTTCACATTTGGACTCATTGTACATCTGAACACACATATTTTATCAGTCTGTACTCAATAGGGCAGAGACTTCTGAGTCAGGCACTCTGGTAGGCATGAGAAGAGGGGCATTGGCCTCAAGTAATTTATTAACAGAGAAGAGACCCAGGGGTCACTCAGTCGGCTGGGTCCCAGACACCAGTTGACTGCCTTTATTGAGGAAATGCTCTGTCTTAGGAGGTTTCTTGGAAGCAAGCCCTGAGACGAGGATCCGTGGGAAACTGATTTCTGAGGAGGTTCTTTCAAAGGAAATGCTTTTAAAAGTGGGAGTGAGGCAGGGTAAAGCTCAAGGCTATCAGCTCAGGCAGTCTCAGCCTCCACAGGGGCCCACCAGATGCTCTGAAGCATGTCTCATTTTAGAGGCCACCCTGACTCGAGGCAACTGAGCTAGCTTTCATAGCCCTTAGTCAGTCAGTTGTTGGCTAAGGGCCACCTGGGGTATCAGAAACTTCTAGGCACTGCCAGCTTTTTGCTCGTGTGAGCAGAGTACTGCAGGAGCCCATGGACAAAACTCCCCAGGGAGAGGCTGGGGTGGCTATTAGCAGCAGAGGGACACAGCCCTATGGCAGAGGTGCATGGAAAGGACCAAAGGAATGTCACTGGGGGCTGCCATTCTCCACTGAGCTGCTCACTGCCTTTTCTTAGCTCCCTTCCCCCCAGGAACTATTTGAAGACCCGATTCTGTGATGGGGTGTGGAACTTGGACCAGCACCACCACCGAGGCTGAAGTCAACTCCTTAACTCACCAGCTTTGTGACCTTGAGCAAATGCCTCTGACCTTCCTGCTCCTCTTTGGCATGATGGAGTGGTAATTCCTTTCTCATAGGGCCATTGTAGAGATAAAAGGAGTAGTGCCTCGCTCCCTGCTTGGCTCGCAGCAGGAATTTGTGAAATGCCAACTCCCTTCCTTGACTACTTTTCCTCCCCCTTCTTGAGGAAGAACGTTACCCATGAGCAAAGGGCTGCCAAAAAATCCCTGCGACCTGCTCATTTTGTTTATGTACTGTCCAGCGGAAGGTAACAATTTAGATGGCAAATTGCTCTTCCAGAGTTGGGGAGTTGGTGTATTAATTCCTGACTATTTACTGTGACAGGTTTAAAGCCCAGTATCTAGGGAGTGCTGGGGCTCCCACTCCATGGCATACAGAATTCCATGGATGCACCTTGCTGCTTCCTGGTGGTACCAAGCATATCCTCTGTGCTGGGGTGGAGGGGGCAGGGTTCAGGAGAACTCAAAGTGTGGAATTCATCCTGTCTCCTCTCCCAGCAGCTCCAGTGAGCCACCAGCTCCAGCCTTATGGGTGTTGAGGGAAGGCACTCTTCTTTTCCTCGGAAGAGCACAGACAAACTTGTTTTCAGTGCTACTGAGCTTTTTAGCAATTAGCCTAGGAGTGCATGTGCCATCCCAATGGCTCTGTTGGTACCCATCTCAGTTGGACCACAAAGGCATGCAGCCCCAGGGGTGACCTGGGACCTTTATCAATCAATGAACCTGTGTCTCTTCCCTGTGGGACCCAAGCATTTGTCTATGTTAGGTGGCGCTGCCTCCAATCTGCCAACCCGCATACTCAGGCTTGAGCCAACTCTGGCAGCCAGCAAGAGGTTAACTCCAGCATGGAGCTGATGTCTTCTTTCTGGGAGACACCAGGCCACACTGCCTCTCCTTTCTCTTTCCACTGCTGCCCCCCAGGCCTGTCCATCCAACATCCCAGGAAGCTTTTCCAAGAGACTGAGGAGCTTCACGTGGGCTTCATGCTCGCATCTTCCCGGTGCTACTCTTTTCTAGCCTCTGTTGCCTTCCCCACAGAGAAACAAATGATCACAGAGTGATTTGATCAGCATCTTGTACTCCTTGGGCACAATCTTGGAGACTCACCCTCTGCCCTGAGCAGCATAGTAAAGCATTTCTTCCCAACAGATTACTTTTAATGAATGGGAGAACATTTTTCCCCCACCCGAATTTCTCATTTAAAATAGTTTAAATAGTACCCACACCTTGAGATTGGGGGGAGGGGGCTGTGTGTGGTGGAGTGTATGGCTCCTAGTAAATCCTTGGTTGCTGTTCATGGTTATTATTACTGCCGGCCTCTTCTGGTAGGGTGCTCCTTTGTGCCTTCCATAAGTAGGAAGATAAAATTCATTTTAAATCTGAATGGATTTCCAGAAAGGTGATGCCAAACAGAGGTCCTCTGTGACAGCTGAGTGTGAGGAAGAATTGCTTAGCCAGCACGATCCAAAAGAACTTTCTGTGATTATGGAAAATTTCTGTAATATACATTGTTCAGCGGAGAAGCCAGTGGCCACATGGAGCTATAGAGCACCTGGTGTGGTGAGTGCAAATAAGAACTTGAATTTTTTGTTGTTGTTCAATTTTTAATTTTAATTAATTTAAATTTAGGGGACCACACATGGTAAGTGGCTACTGACCTGAATAGTATATGTTTAGCCCTACTGTAGCGACTGATGGCTGCTATAAAAGCTTTAGCCATAGCACAAGCAAATGCTCTAAAAGGATTTGCGGCTAAAATATACATTGTAATGAAGGTAATAATCATGATAGTGGGTAATAAAAGATTTGTTAATCATTCTTTGGAGGTGACATACCTAAAACACATATGCTAATAAGTGACTCCTGACTTGTGGGTTGTTGAAGGAGTCCTGCACAGAGGACCATGATGGTCACATCTGCTTGAGTTAAGCTGATGATAAGCCTCTCACTGAAATGGAAGTGAACACATTTGGGTCCTTTTGAATCCAAATACTGCAAGCAATGTTTGCAGATGTTTCTTATAAACACATTCCAAAGTGTGCTTTAAAAAAATACACCACATGCAGTATTCTTCTCTTTTAGCTCAGGAACCTCATTTCTAGGAATTTGTCCTGAAAAAGGTAACCCCCAAATAAAGAAATAACATTGTATGCACAAAGATGTTAATTACACCGTACTCACACTAGTAGGCCCTTGTCATGTTCATTAGAGAAGAGCTAAAGAAACCACACAATAAACTGTTGGAAAGTATTCAAATGGTTAAGAAGAGAATGGCTAAGAAATTGTGTGTTATCAATGTGATACTATAATCTATACCCATTAAAATCATATGTACAGTGTAATGCTTTGTTTTTTTTTTCTTTTTTTCAGGATCTCTCTCTCTCTCTCTCTTTTTCACCTCTTTTAATTTAATTTTTTTTTAAATTTCTTTTCAGTGTAACAGAATTCATTGTTTATGCATCATACCCTGTGCTCCATGCAATATGTGCCCTCATTAATACCCACCACCAGGCTCACCCAACCTCCTACCCCCCGCCCCTTCAAAACCCTCAGATTGTTTTTCAAAGTCCATCGTCTCTCATGGTTCATCTTCCCCTCCAATTTCCCTCAACTCCCTTCTCCTCTCCATCTCCCCATGTCCTCCGTGTTATTTCTTATGCTCCACAAGTAAGTGAAACCATATGATAATTGACTCTCTCTGCTTGATTTATTTCACTCAGCATAATCTCTTCCAGTCCCATCCATGTTGATACAAAAGTTGGGTATTCATCCTTTCTGCTGGAGGCATAATACTCCATAGTGTATATGGACCACATCTTCCTTATCCATTTGTCCGTTGAAGGGCATCTTGGTTCTTTCCACAGTTTGGCGACTGTGGCCATTGCTGCTATGAACATTAGCGTACGGATGGCCCTTCTTTTCACTACATCTGTATCTTTGGGGCAAATACCCAGTAGCGCAATTGCAGGGTTATAGGGAAGCTCTATTTTTAATTTCTTAAGGAATCTCCACACTGTTCTCCAAATTGGCTGCACCAACTTGCATTCCCACCAAAAGTGTAAGAGGGTTCCCCTTTTCCCACATCCTCTCCAACACATGTTGTTTCTTGTCTTGTTAATTTTGGCCCTTCTAACTGGTGTAAGGTGGTATCTCAATGTGGTTTTGATTTTAATCTCCCTGATGGCTAGTGATGATGAACATTTTTTCATGTGTCTGATAGCCATTTGTATGTCTTCATTGGAGAAGTGTCTGCTCATGTCTTCTGCCCATTTTTTGACATGCTGAGTTTTTAAAAGCAGGATTGTATGTACAGAAAATTCTCAAGTTTTAAATGCATAGAAAAGATTGACAGAAATGAATGGAAAGTGATGTTCGAGAAGGTCATTTAGGGAACCAGGACTTTTATCCCCCCAGGTCAGTGATGAGACCTCCTCCTCCCCTAAGACAACTGTAACAGAAGGCTTAAATAATTAATGAGTACGTCCCAGTGTCAATAGAAAATCACTTGTAATACCAAGAACCAGGAAAATCTCAACCAAATGAAAAAAGATAATCAAGAGATACTAACACTGTCAACCAACAGGATCTCATAGACATTTGTGGAACACTTCACCCAAACAATAGAATACACATTCTTTTCAAGTGTCTGTGGAACACATACCAAGATAGACCATATTCTGGGCCAGTAATACAAACCTCAACAAACTGAAAATAATTGAAGTCCTACATAGTGTATTCTTTCATCACAATGAAATTGAATTAGAAATCAATAACAGAAAGATAACTGAAAAATCTCCAAATACTTGAAAATTAATATACTTTTAAATAGTAGATGGGTTAAAGAGGAAGTATCAGGAAACTAAAATCATACATTAGGCTGAATGAAAATGAAAATGCAACATTTCAAAACTGTGGGACACAGCTACTGCAGTGTTAACAGGAGATTTGTAACATTAAATATATATACTAGAGAAGTGGAAAAGCCTCAGGTTGGTAATACAGCTCCTAGTATAAGGGTCTTGAAAAGGAAGAGTGAAGTAAACCAATAAAATAAAGTGAAGAGCAAGAAAGAAATAATAAATATAAGAGCAGAAATCAATGAAATCGAAAATAGAAACCATAGAGAAAATCAATGAAGCAAAGAGATGGTTCTTTGAAAAAAACCAATAAAATTGATAGACCTCCAGCAAGACAGACAAAAGGAAAGAGAGAAGAGACACCAATTACCAATATCAAGGATGAAATGAGATCTATCTACAGATGCTAAAGGCATCAAAAAGATAATAAGGTAATGCCATAAGCAACTCTCCACACATAAATTTGACAACTTGGAGGAAATGGATCACCTTGTTGAAAACACAGACAATCACATCTCATTCAACATGAAATAGATAATCTTGAACAACTTTTAACTACTAAGGAAATTGAATTTCTAGCTTTAAAGCTCCCAAAAATGAAATCTCTAGGCCCAGATGGTTTCACTGAAGAATTCTACCAAGAATTTATATCAATTCTACACACATTTCTTCCAGAAAATAGAAAAGGAGGGAACAGTTCCCAATTTATTGTATGAAGCAAGTATTATCCTGATATCAAATGAAAACATTACAAAAAAGAAAATTATACCAATATATCTCATCAATATAGATGCAAAAATCTGTAACAAAATATTAGCAAATGGAATTTAGCAGTATATAAATTATATACCAAGATGGAGTGGAGTTTATCCCAAGAATGCAATGATGATTCAATATTCAAAAATCAATCTGTGTAATCCATCACATTAACAAGCTAAAGAAAAAAATTACATGATCATATCAATTAATGCAGAAAAGAACTTGACAAATTTCAACAACTCATTTATGATTTAAAAAAAAACTGAGAAAACTAAGAATAGAGGGAACCTTCTCAATTCGATAAAGAGCATCTACAAAACCCCTACAACTAACCTTATACTTATTGGTGAAAGACTGAGTGCTTTATCCTTAAGATCAGAAACAAGGCAAAGATGTCTGCTTTACTGCTTTCAAACAACACTGTGTTGGAATTCTAGCCAGCATAACAAAACAAGTAAGGGAAATAAAAGGCATACATATTGAGAAGGAAGAAATAAAGCTTTTCCTATGTGCAGACGACATGATTGTCTATGTAGGAAATCCCAAGGAATCTACGAAAGAAAGAAAGAAAGAAAGAAAGAAAGAAAGAAAGAAAGAAAATCTCCTAAAATTAACCTGTGAATTAAGTCATAGGATACAAGATAAGCATATGGAAAAGCAGCTATATTTTATATATAAGCAATAACCGTGTGACTCTTGTAATTAAAAATACAATTACATTTATGATCACTCAGTGAAAAAACAAAATATTTAAGTATATATCTAACAGTATATGTGCAGGAGTTATATGCTGAAAACTATAAAACACTAATGAAATAAGTCAAAGAGAACCTAAATAACTGAAGAGACATACCAGATTCATGGATTGGGAGGCTGAACACAACAAATACATTAATTCTTTACAAATTGGTCTATGGCTTTAACATATTTCCAATCAAAGTCCCAGGATAATTTTAGTTTTTTAGGTATAGGATATTATTCTAAAATCTTTGTGGAAGTGCAAATAGGTTAGAATAGCTAAAACAATTTCCAAAAAGAAGATTAAAGTGTTATGAACAAGTCTAGCCAATGTCAAGACTTATTGAGTAACTGTAATAATCAAGCCTGGCTGGGAATGGTGAAGGGATAGACAAAGAACCCAGAAACAGACCCACACAAATATGCCTAACTGATTTTTTTTTTTTTTTTTTTTTTTTTTTTTTTTTTTTTGGGCAGAGGTGCAAAAATGATCCCATGGAGGATAGAGAGCCTTTACAACAAATTGTGTTGGAGCAATGGGACAGCTATAAGCAACAAAACAAAACCGAAACAAAGCTTAACATAAGCCTCACACCTTATACAAAAATTAACTTAAAATGGATTACAAACAAATATAAAATGTAAACTATAAAACTTATAAAACTAGAAAAAACAGAGGAAACTATTTGGAGTTAGATTTCTGATCCTAGTGATTTAAAGGTGTGAACTAATATACTAGGTAATACCATTCTTGGGCAAAAACAAGGAGTGGTTTTATGGCGATGATACTGCTTCTCTTTGATGCCTTGTAAATGATCTAAGAAGGTCACCATAGGAGGTTTCTCAAAAACATCTCCAGCAATGGCATTGGCCAGGCATAAGATGGGTGTGGTTTTCCAGAGTGATGCTTTGGGGAACAGAGTTCATTTGGGTGTAGACGCTCTATACCTTGAAAATAAGAGAGCCTTTCTCCTTTATGATCCAGTTTGTGTGATTTCATATTTGGGGTGCTATTTGTCTTGCAATCCTGAGGGTCCCAAATACTTTGCTCCTTAAAAAATCAGAAGGGAAGGAGCATCTCTGGGGTGCTTTCCTTCTTCCTGAGGTTGAGAAGAGGTTTCCAGGCCCATTCTGTCCTCAGGCTAGAGGGAATTAAGCAGCTCCTGCCCCAGCTCAGCTCCTGTTCTTGTCGTTTTTTCACTTGTGGAGCTAGGGGATCCTGCCTATGCCCCTGCCTTACAGAGGGGCTCAGCATTGCTCTTGCTCTTGTCTATGCCTCTCCCTATCCTAGATAAAGCTATCTGTTCTCAGAAGTTGATTCAGAGCCTGGGCCTCAGCTCCTGACTCTAAGCCCATGTAGCAGGGTCCCAGGCACCTACTGGGCTGTCTTGCTTTCCTCATACCTTGGCAGTCTCCCTATTTATTGTCTTACCCAATAGTTTCTCATTGCCCCTGGTTGGTACCACATTCCAGGCACCCCACTTTCCCCAGCCATACATAGTTTGGTTAGTCAGATGACTCTGGAGTGCTCCCAGAAGCTCCATGTCTAGCTGGGTTATGGGGTACAGCCGAGAGCGAACTCCCTTCCTACATCAAGGTACTAGATTACAGCCAGGTTCTGTTCCAGAAAATTCCCTGGAGGAACAACTGACCCTTTAGAAATTAGAACAAACTCAGGCATGGAATTGGACATGGCTGTGAGTAATGGTAGGGAAGTCTCCCTGAACTCTTTATTCCACTGCAGGGACCAGACCAGATCTTAGAGGGTCTATTCAAACTGCAGGTGTCCGCAGGCAGCCCGGGTGATTACAGGAACCCTGGGAAGATAAGATAGTCTGAGGTCAGTATCAGTGGATTGAAGGACCATGGTCAAAGGCCCACATCCCCAATTGCTCTGATATCCCTGGCCAGGCCCACCTGGGGCCTAGCATGCTGCTGGTTCCCCAGGTGAGTAATGTTCTGTCACCAGACCAGGGAAGGCAGAAAGCTCCATATCAGCCCCGACTTTTTCTCTTTCCCAAGTGGTACTTGTTCAGAAAGCAAGGCACACCTTGAGCTGTGCCTGAGTCTGAGTTGTAGTGCTGGAGTTTCCTGTACCTGATGGTGTAGACCTGAGCTCAATCTTCCCACAGGAGGGACTCCCAGCCCTCAACCTCAGGCAATCCTACTACAAGGCCAAGGAGGCAGGCCTTCTGAAAAATGCCAGCCGGGGGCTTCCTGGCTGATTGCCAGGGATGAATTCACCTGAGAGTGGCAAATCTTCGAGGGTAGACTGGAAAAGCCAATTCTTATCTCTAGTTTTGAGGCTTCTGTGTCAATTCCTGTTAAAATAGGGAGAGGATTCTTCCTCCAGAAGGCTGGGTCATCTTGTCTCTACCCTAAAATCAATCCACAAGAGGATCCTTTTAGAATTTTAATAGCCAGAGACATTTTTGTGAGCAAGTGCTCAGACAGCAGTGTGTTTGATGACACAGTGACAGGTAACTCAGTAAAGTGACCTGCATCATGGAGACTGCTGGTGCTGTGCACACTCACCTTTATCATGTGGCTGGGGAGCTTGAATAAACCGGCCTAGTAAATCATTCCGGCAGCAGGGGGAGAGGTGCTCTGCGAACCAGGGAGGGAGGTGCTTCAGAAGGGTGGCAGTGACCCAGGCCAGGATGAGGGCATGGCAACAGGAGACAACTGGCCTGTTCATAGATTCCAATTCTTCCAGTTTCTTGAGTGAGAAACTGGTCTTTACGTTCAAAAGAGTTTTCCTATGCACAGTTTAGGGAAATTCTGACAGTCACAGTCTTGTTGGGAAGGCTCTGCAGGTGCAAACCCAGTTGTATATGCAGGAACATAAGATGCCAGGGCCGAGGGACAGCCTGGCTTCATCCAGCAGTCACAGAGTACCCCATCACCATCACGGAGGCGAATTTTCTTGGTTACCTGTCCTTGAGTTACTTAGCATATAACGTTCCAGGCCCTTCCAGTAAACATTTATTGCTATCCAGATTTCCAAAAGAATTATCTTGTTGACAGAGGTGTGGGATTACCTCCCCTACTGACTTAATGCTGTCGATTTGTTAGCCAGGTTTGACTGAAGAGCCTTAGGGAAGCAGATAGGAATGGGGGGAGATAAAGGGGAGAGGGGTGTGGCTGTCTTCTGGTGGCTCATGGAAGAGGGAGGTAGGGGGACAGGTACAGAGACCAACAATTATAACATCACATGGTGAGCGTTTAAATCAAGCTGAACCCTGTGTGTTTGGCACCCAAAGGTAAGGATGCCTAACTGGGGAGCAGGAGACAGGGCGGTGGGGAGGACAGTAAGAAGAAGCAAGTTGTGGATTTGCAGCAGCGTGGCTGGTCTTATAAAATAAGTACTAGGGATAGGGAAAGGAAAGGTGGGCTTTCTGGAGAGGGCACAGAAGGGCACACATGCAGAGATCAGTGAGCCATGGTGTATTTGTGGGAGAATGGAGCACTGTAGTCCTGGAGGGAGGAGGTATTGTAATCCTGGGAGCCGATGCTACAGAGGGAGGTGGCGGTGGGATCACAAAGGGTCTTGTGTGCCAAGTGAGGGAGTCCAAGCTCTATCCTGTAGGTTATTGGGGAAAAGTAGAAGGCTTTGAAGAGGAAGTTTTGTGATTAGCTTTTTTTTGTTTGTTTGTTTTGTTTTTTTAATAAACATATAATATATTTTTATCCCCAGGGGTACAGGTCTGTGAATCACCAGGTTTACACACTTCACAGCACTCACCTTAGCACATACCCTCCCCAATGTCCATAACCCCACCCCCTTCTCCCAAACCCCCTCCCCCCAGCAACCCTCAGTTTGTTTTGTGAGATTAAGAGTCACTTATGGTTTGTCTCCCTCCCAATCCCATCTTGTTTCCTTTATTCTTCTCCTACCCCCTTAATCCACCATGTTGCATCTCCACTTCCTCATATCAGGGAGATCATATGATAGTTATCTTTCTCCGATTGACTTATTTTGCTAAGCATGATACCCTCTAGTTCGATCCACGTCACCGCAAATGGCAAGATTTCATTTCTTTTGGTGTAGCTTTGTTTTTTACCACTAGATTGGGTATTCTTCCTTCCTTACCAGCCCATGGTATACGTGAAGTTACAGTGATAGGGAGATCATGTTTTGTGCCCATAATTGCATATTCTTTTTCCACCTGCTGAACAGAAGGACCCTATCCCAACCGTGAGATCTCAGGGAGGCCCTGAGAGGGCGGCTCCCGCTGGGTCTAGTTTCTTGGTCTGTTGCAGCCAGGCCACTGGTCCGCTCCCAGCCTGGGTTAAAGTTAGTGTCCGTCCGCAATATTCAGGCTAAGGCTACCAACCATTTTTAGGGGGGTTTACAATGTAGCTTTGCCCGGAGTCAGGGGAATAGATAATCTGACCTGGACGTGTACTGTCTTTGTAAGAAACCATGGCTCCCATCGTGCCACGAGGAAGTGCTTGGAAAAGTGAGCTGTTAAAAAAGACAAGTTACAAAAGGAAAAACATTATGCCTCTTGCACTTGGGTGGTTCTCGGAGCAAGGTACTGATGGCTCAGAGAATAATGGAATAATTGATAGAAGCCCCCAGCTCCTCTTGGGCAGAAGAGGATCCAGGAACAGAAGGTTCCTGAGTTGCTAAAGAAAGCTGGGTCTTCCCACCCTGGCCGCGGAGCCTCTCGGGCTCCTCACTGCTGAACCTGCAAGGCAGGAAGTGTCTCATGAAGTTCATTGTCTCAAGCTTCTCTCCTTTTTGATAGTCAGGAAATGCGCTACGACTGCTCTAAACCCAAAGGGCCATCCAAACCCAGTATCACCGCAGCTTTCTGCCCCAGACCCAGTAGGTGGGACACATGGGGTGCTCACTGTGGCCAGGCTGGGTGGTAGTCTGTGTAGAGGGCTTGTGTCTCCATGTCCTTTGGCGTTTCCCAGTGCTGGTGGATTTCATCGGGCTGACCAGCCACCAAGAGAAGGGGTATCTTTTCTCCACATGTCATCCCTCTATTTTTGTGTAAAAATAATTATCTGTTTTCAAAAGCTTATTGCTTTTAAAGCTTTAGTAATTAAATAAAGTTAGTTTTAGAAAAGAAAAAAAAATTCCCCTTTCCACCAGCATCATCATTTTTGCACATTTCCTTCAGACTTAGCCACATTGCAAATATAGTTTTAAAGATTTGCAACCACTAGTCAACCATGTGTAGTCTGGTCTTCACTCAACATTATGTCGTAAGCATCATTAGTGTTGCTATACGATTTCATAATTATTCTTTAGAGCTTTATGACAAATATTCCCCTGCGTTACTAGACCATCATTTATTTAGTCATTTCTTATTAATGAACGTTTAGATCATTTTTGACTTTGGCTATGATGGTGACTGTTGTGAGAACATCTTTGTATTAATAGTTTGTTTCTTCTATAAAATTCTTCCTCTGGGTGAAATACAGGGTCTGGGCTGACTAGACTGAAAGTTCTTTAACATTTTCTCCTCCTCCTTAATACATATTATTTTCCAAAAGGTTTGAACCAATTTGCAAGGTTACCAGCTATGCACTTCTTGTTCAACTTTACTCACACTGCCTGTTACCATTAAAATTTGTATTATTAATTTTTATAGCTAAAACACAGTGCCCCACATCTACTTCAATTGCATTTCTTGAATTTTTAGTGTCTTCCCTTTATCTGACCCTTTTGTCAGGAAAACTTACCAATCTGTCCTATCCTGCTGGCCTTAACTTTCTAGGACATCTCTACATTACCCATGTTAATCCTGAATCTGTTTTCAATGATTCTTAAACCCTGGGAGGATTTCCCTGCCTGCCCCTGGCTCCTGCCAGATTTGATTCTTTTCCAGGCTCTTCTAGTGTGCACGTTCTCTAGCCAACTCCTCCAGTTGTTTCAATTAAGGAATTATTGTTCCATGCTCTCTGGATAGCATTCCTCCCTCTCCTGACGGTAGGCACTGATTTAGACAGTGCAAATGGGAAGGAGCATTTCCGCATACATTTGAAGAGAGTGTGTTTTCTCTTGTGGGAGTTGCCCATGTCCTCTACTATATCCTTCCTTCATTTATTCATTCATTGCAAAAAAAATATTGCTGAGTGCCTAAGATGTTCTGGATGGTAGAGCTATGACAGTAAAGGTATAGTCTCTGCCCTCATCCAGCTCAAATTTTGCTGGGGCACACACACATGCTATTAATAAGCAAGTGAGTGAATGCATAATATATCATGGTATAGGGACAAGAAACCAAGTAGGGTAAAGGGACAGAGAAGGCTGGGGAAATGTGGACAATGGTGTCCTGCCACTACCTTGCACCAGCTCTTGAAAACTGTGTGCATCCCTCCCAGCCCCTGTTCAGTGACCTCATCATGTTTACAGCTGGAAATTGGTCATGGTGGAAGTATTTACATCACACACATAAAATGCTACAATTCAGGGGCAGCTGGCGTTAAACTTGTTAAACTTTTATCAGCACACAGCTGGGTACGGGGTGGCTACTTTGCGTGGGTGAATCAGGGAAGATCTCACTGAGAGGGTGACATTGGACAAGGAGGAGATGAGGGAGGGAGCCATATAGGTTTTCTGGGAAAGAGCATTCCAGCCAGAGGGAACAGCCAATGCAAAGTCCTGAGGCAAGTTGTGGTTGCATGTTTTAAAAACAGCAAGGAGACCAGTGCAGCTGGAGCATATTTGGAGGAAATGAGTTGCAGAACAATGGTGGTAAGCGATGGGAAACAAGGAGGAGACTGGTTAGAGACAAGATCAGATGTAGGCCATATAGGTTATTGTAAATATTTTGGCTTTTACTCCTGATTTGAGATGGAAGTCATTGGAGGATGTTGAGCTGAGAAATAACAAGTTCTGATTTATGTTTTAAAAGATTACTCTGGCTGCTATGTTGAGTATAGAACGATAGGAAGGCTGAATTCCAACCATTAGCAGGCTATTGAAATAATCCAAGAGAGAGTTATGGTTGTTTTGACTGTTCTGGAGGTGAAGAAGTGGTTAGATTCTGAATACACAGTTGAGGAAGGACCCACGGTATTTGCTGAGATCAGATATGCTGCCTGTGGGAAAGAAGCCAAGGATGACCCCTTTCTATTAAGGCTACTTTTTATGTTGACATTAAAGAAAATGTTTTAGTTTAGGAAGATCTCAGGTATGGTGGCAGAGTCTACCACTTAGCTCTTTGGTTTTTCTTTCTTCCTTCTACACAAATTTTAGTCTGAGGAAAGATTTCCTTTATCTATGATTTTGAGCAGTCCAGTCCTAAGTGAACCAAGCACAACTGCGAGGAGAGTGGGAGAGGTCCAGAAAAATCCATTCTCCTCCTTTCTCATACATAGTAGCAGAACCGACGTTGGGCATGAAGCACCTGGATGCATCTCTGGGACCAAGTGCGGACTAAAGGAAGGGGAGTGGAAGTATCAGTTCCAGGGTGATCCCCCCACATAAGAGAAGATATTTTTCCTCTTTAGAGCTCATAAGCTGAAACACCCAAAAGCTGATGACTTAGCTTTGACCACAGAACCAAGAACCGTGGAGTAACAGGATGGAGAAAACTGAGGTTTTGAGGTGACCATGAAGAGCAGAACTTCTATCTCATATCTTCCCTCAGGACTGTTATGTGAGGGAGAAAATACAATCTTCTTAAAGTCATAGTTTCTTGGAGGTATTTTGGTACAGCAGCTTAAAATTTACCCTAATATAAGAGTCCATTCCAAAACAAACCAATCAACCAGCAGAAAATCAAAAAGTTGGAAGCGGCATCATTCAGTTGAGGAATGAAGTCTGCAGGATCAGAACTTTTAAATGAGTATAAAATGAAGGAAGACCAAGAGCAGAGGGACATCCAGGAGCCGGGAGCATCTGTGGATGGCTGGCCATGATTTTGGGGGGAATAGTGTGAACAGATTTACACTGGAAACAGTGAGGAGAAAGACATTGGGTGAAAGAGAGCAAAGAATGCTGGAATTTTAAGGCAGGAAGCTTTTCCCAGCATGAAACCAATATATACTGGGAAGTGGGGGCTGAAGTCAAAAGCCTATAGGGGAATTGGTTCTGTTGTGAAGAAGGGAAAACATGATAAATCATCCTGGGAGAAGGCTCCCTTGCAGTCACTGAGGAGGTGGGCAGGAATGATCCAGTAGGTCTTTTGAAAAAATATGTCTTTTATTGGCCATGCACTAACCTTGATCTATGCTAAGGGAGGGGGAAATAGACACCTAACAACCTTCCACATTAAAGTTAATGGGGAATCTCCTATAAAGTCTAAGGGCAGAATATGGCATGATGAATCTGTATGATTATTTCATGAAGCTTCCCAAAGATAAATAAGGCTCTTAAAAGACGTGTTTATTGGTGAACAATTTATATCGGTGTACGTAGCATCAGCTGGAATGTAATACACAATTGCTGAGGATAAGGCAGGAAACGATTACCAGGTTTGGCTCCAGCTGGCGCTGGCCCTGTGGGAATGCAGTAAATAACTGCCGAATCACAATGAAGATAAATTGGTGCACTGGGTGAGTACTTTCAGAGAGCCTATACGTACCTCTTTACTCTCTTTAAGGAACTGGTATTGCCTGGCCCTTGGGGGAACAGCAAGGCTTGCCTTGAAGACCACTCTGGAGGCCAGGTCAACATCCTTGGCAGAAGGAAAGGAGTGGTGTTCCAATACTTCAGGGTCCTGTTGAGGCAGCTGTGTGAGCCTAAGTTTTGCTGGAAGGATTGGGCTTCCATCTTTTCCATAACCCCTTGGGCACCTACAGCTGGAAGAGCTCTGCCCACTTCCCCTCACTCTGTAACTTCGCTGCTCCGAGGGGACATTCTTATGGTTCCATTCCTCGCCCTCCAAATATGTCTATGTCTTCTGTGGTTTGCTTTTACTCCCTGACTCTGGAGAGGCTACTCTTCTTATCAGTGCTCAGCATGGTGGTTAATTAACACACAGGCTGTGAATGAGCCTGTTTGGGTGCAAATTCTGGCCATGCCATGTTAGGACTTCAGTGTCAATGGATACTCAGAGAACAGGACATTCAAGATTATGGAAGTAACCAGTAGTTTCCAATGCATTCTCATAAGATGAAGACTGGGAAAAAATATGCCCAATTGGTTTGGTAGTTTGGGAGGTAATCAATGATTTTAGATAACAATGGCAAGCAGTTATCCAATGCTTCCGTGTTCTAGACGTCAAGCTAAGCCTTGTATTATATTTTTCGGGTAATCCTTAGAATACCTCTTCAATTAATAATACCTAACACTTATTGAGTGATTACCATGTGTCATGGATCAGCTAACTCAATCCCCAGCTCTTCGTTTGTTTCTGTTTATTCACTATGAACTCCATGACAGCAGGAACTGACTCTAGTTTTTCCCTTACATTCCTAGAACACTATAGGCATATATCACGGGTACCCAATACATGCTGATTTAAAAGAATGGGCACATGGAGAAGTGGATTTGGGTCCAGCTGAGATTAGGTCCCCCACTTAAGAAGAACACCCTCATTAGTTGAGTGTACATGCAGAGGTCTGTCTCCTTAGGTGAAAATTTCTAGAAGAACTGAAGAAGTCTATTAGATAAAAAGTACAGAAAACAGGGTGAAAAATGGGTGTCAGCATCTACATGGTTATGGTTCTTCAAAGGAACCTGAATTGGATAGGGTGGGGCAGGAATGAGGACCATTTTGGGGAAGCATGAAGTAGATACCAGTAGGACTTATGTTAAGCCAGTGGGGATATTATTTATCACAACAATTATTCCTCTCTCTATAACCATGCTTCTTTTCATTATGACTTTGCAGGTCTCCCCATCAGGAAGTAAAGTCTGTTTATTTATAGAAATAGAAGTCTCTATTTCTTAAACCTGTATTGGCCTTATGTGACTTACTTTAGCCAATAGAAAGTGGCAGAAGTGACACCAGTTCTGAGCCTAGGACTCAAAAGACTTTTGGGCTTCTCTCTCTCTCCTTTTTTTTCCGACAGACAGAGATCACAAGTAGGCAGCGAGGCAGGAAGCAGGCTCCCCGCTGAGCAGAGAGCCTGACAGGGGGCTCTATCCCAGGACCCTGGGATCATGATCTGAGCTAAAGGTAGAGGCCCTAACCCACTAAGCCACCCAGGCACTCCTGGGCTTTTCTCTCTTAAAAACCTGTATGGTGATGTGAACAAGCTCCCCAGCCTGCTGGAGGATGGCAGACCAAGTGGACCAGAGAAGCTAAGTTAGCTCAGGTGTTCGTCTTCAGAAATGTGAGAGCATGGGGAATGTCAGCAAAGCCAACCAAGAGCTGACCCACGTCTGACTGCAGGTGCACGAGGGAGCCAAGCCAGGAACAGAAAGACCATCAGCTGAGCTCAGTCCCAGCTGCCAGGACACAGTATCATAAGCTGGATTAATGGTAAGGTTTTAAGCCACGTAGTTTGGAGTTAAATAACTAATAGATAGCTAATACATCATTTAACAAAGTGGGGAGTGGAACCTGAGAGTCAGAGAAAGTGGTGTGGGTCCCTTTCCCCACACTTAGCTTTCACTGCAAACAACTACCATTGTTTCTTTTTACACTTCACTTACCTAGGCATTGCAGGGGAACATTTCTTTTTCTTCCTTTTTAAAGATTTACTTATTTATCTGAGAGAACATGCATGCACAAGTGGGGGAGAGGCAGAGGAAGAGAATCTTCAGCAGATTTCCCACTCAGTGTGGAGCCCCATGAGGGGCTCAATTCCACAATCCATGAGATCATGACCTGAGCCAAAATCAAGAGTCAGATGCCCAACAGACTGAGCCACTCAGGTGCCCCAGAGAGGAAGATATATGACTGAGATCTAGGTCGGTGGCCCAGCTGATAAATCAGTCTGTCTATATCCTGTCTATATCCTGTGTAGCTCCAGAGCCCTCTGCATCTTTGGACATTATCCCCAAGGAAAGCCAGAAGCCATGGCTACTCCACCTACAAAGGACCCATGTCAGCTCCTGCTGCTGGCTCCCTGGAGGTGTGTGGTGAGGTGGGCACGGGAAGGTAAAGATTGTGGTACTGACTAGCTGTGGGCCTTAAACTCCGGGAGCCTCAGTTTTTTCACTAGTAAAATGAGGACAGTACTACTTGCTTCTAGGGTCACTGGTAGGATGAAATGAAATAGTAGATGTATGGGACCTATCTCATAGGATTGGAGTGAAATGTGGGCGAAATTTTGCAGGGCTGGGGCCCAACATAACTGAACTTGGGAAACATGTCTTCCCCCACATGAATGAGGAGACTGTCCTGGTGTTCACTTCCTGGCCATAGGCTTAATTTACCATGATCTTAGAGCCATCAGAGGAGGCCTGGGGCAGGTGGGGCTTCCCCTTTGCCTGAACTTATGTGTCCAACCGTGGGTCCTGGCTTGAACCACTTAGTCAGGACAGGGCCGTCCTCTTGGCAAAACTTCTCTGCTCTTTGTGCTAGCGATGTAGTGTTTAGTGAATTTCTTCCTGTTTTGGAGCCCAGAAATGATTGTGTTGGTGGCCAGGGCATGTGTTTTCCTCACAGGAGATCATGGGAGTGGGAATGGTGTGTACATTTGCAGCCAATTGCCTCCTGCTCCCCCCAGGCTGCACCTCCACCCATCAGCACTGCCCCAATTCCTGTGGGTCAGCGGACTGGGCCAACCGGTGTGGATTTATGTCCATCAGAAGTCTGATTGAGGGTTAGCAAGAGTCATTTGAGATGTGATGACAATCACAGGCCCAGACCCTACAGTTGTTCCTCCTCTTTCTTTTCACAGACTTTTCCCAGGGGCCTTCTGTCTTAAGCAGTTGCCAATATCTGCTGAAAAGCTTATTATTTCCCCATAGCCCTAGAAAACTCTAAAGGAGAAACCATGCAAGCTTTGGGTCATCTACTCTTTTTGCATATTCTTCCAGAATTTTTGTACACATACATACTCACTCACTGATAGACATGTATACATTCATATATGTATGTATCTCTCCCTATACATGTATGTGTATACATATGAAGAGACAATACCTGTATGCTCATATGCACATGCATACATACATGTCTGTATGTAAAATGGGATCATACTGATTAGCGGCTTCTTGTTTTCCCATAATATATTATAAACATCTTTTCTGATCAGTAAACCTTTAGTAAAAGATGACAACCTGGTACGATGGGGGTCTTGTTTGAATTTGAATGTCTTAGGGAGGGGTGTGTATCCTTCAGTCCCTGATTGGCATTGGAGGTGTTTGAGATTGCCATCCCAATTTTTATATCATTATTTATGATTATTAGTATCCTGCCATAACAATCATTATTTCTCAGTAGTAACTGGCATTGGGGGTCAGATAATTCGGTTTTCTGAGACTGTTTTGTACAGATACACTTAGCATCTCTGACTTCCACTGACTCAAGGCCAGGGGTGTCCCCAGGTCAATGTGACAACCCAAACTGACCCTGGGAACCGCCAAACTGGGCCATCTGACATTATGTATTCTCTTTCCTAGATACGTTTGAGTATGGAGATGACACATTGTCACTTACCTAGGGACAGTCCCAGGTACTTTTGGGGTCTTCCAATAAGATGTACTTATTTGTAGCCCTCCTTTCCTCTCAGAAGGTCCTTGTTTGGATGATAAACCATTTGGTCACTCCAAGTATAAGGCTGTGCTTCAGAAATGGTTACACTGTCAGAGTTCTGGGCAGGAGACACTAGCCTTCCCAGACCTAACCGATTTGTCTGATGGTGGATGGTTTCCATTGGGTGGTGCCATGGACAGATCCTACTCTCTGCTGGACATCAGGGGCATTCAATGACAAGGGCACTTTAAAAATAAAAAAGTGAGTAAAGAATTGGCTTAAGGCCAGAGTTAGGCTGGAGAAACAGGATGTCCACTGACCCCTTGCATTCAAGAAGACCCAGAAATTTACAAGGAGGGACAACCTCTTTTATCTACCTGCTGTGGAGCCCCAAAGAGTGAGACAGTCTGTGAGTGTGGTATTAACACTTACATTATATACTGCATGGATATTTGTATTTTTTATGTAAAGATTAAGCATTTTTCACTGAAGCAATATTTGCCCCCTTAGGGACAAAACCACTCCTGTTAAGAAGGCATGGCCTAGAGAGGCCAGCTCAGACTCCACGTTTTATAGACTAAACCCAAGGAGAGGAATGAAAGCAGAACCTCAGTGTGTCCAAGGCTTCAGGGTCTCTCTTCACCTTGGAAGCTGGCATTTCTCCTGAGCATGTCTTCATATGGAGAGTCAGCTTTGCTTGAAAACCCCAGCCACAGATTACAGAGATCACTTGGGCCAGAACAAGAACTCAGGGCTCCCAAGTCTTGGGATAGAGCTCATCACTTGAGTCCATTCTGTCTCTCCCTGGATTTCTTCCTAAAATGCTTAAACCTTCACTCCCATTTACATCTAAAAGATGGAATAGGTCTGGAAGGACCAGATACCTCAGGAGAAGGCTCCCAGAAGTTTCAGAATGTTTGTTCAACAGTCATATACCAGGCAAATGCAGTGGAGTGAGGCTTTTTCTGTGGGCTGGTTGGAGAGGTGGATTCCATCGTATCTGACTTTAGAAAGTTTGTAGTTGACCCCCTCATGAGAGGACACATGCTTCACTCACTCAAGGTTCCAGAAAGGTTTTCCCCAGGAGTCATGCCTAGGAGCATCTGGTTATCTGGGAGGTGGAAGAAAATTCACCCCAAACCTCCTGACTGTAAAGGAGCTGGGCCATCAGCATGGAAGGGGGCTGGGACTGACCTGGCTGTAGACCCTGCTTCTGCCTGATGCCGTTTCCAGCTGGATCCTTTAGCATTTAGAGCCGGCTCCATGCAGGAAGTTTGTCTTGTGTTGAAAGCTGAGGCTCTTGCTATTGTTCATTCTTATTTATGGCCTTTTATGGGATTGGTGCTTCTTTAGAGAGACCTGTAGCTAATCGTTGTGGGCAGCTCTGTTTATCAACACATGATTTGCTCTGCATTAGTTATGCTCGAATCATGGGCATTACTACAATCTGGAAGACCACAGGATTTTACAAGAGGAGGTGCCTTTCCTTCCACTAGTTTTCTCAAATGTCCTCTTGGAACTTGCTCATTTAACCTCACTTCGGATTCATGCTTTTCATTAGGAATGGTGTATTGCTACTGGATTTTAAAAACTGAAACCATTCTGAACATACATGGTAAGAAATATTTGGTGGATCATTTACATGTTAATATCAACATTAATCTAAATAATATTAATATTATTTATTAGTTTCCATGGGCCAGATCTATTGCTAAGCACTTCCATGGACAAACTCATTTAATCCCTGTAGCTAAATTATGAAAGATGAATTCCCTCCAGGATAGAACTGGTGTCAGAGAAATTAAGTAACTTGATCAAGAGTACACAGCCACTAAATGCCAGAGTATTTTACTGGCTCAGAGAACTCAGGTGAAGAGTGCCCCATTTACCTGTTCTCTCCGAGACACATACACTCTCAGCATGTCTGCTTACCAGGAATGCAGTGTGGAATCACAGAGACAGCACTGCTCCAAAGTCAGAAAGTCTGGATATGAGTAGCAACACCTACCCTGTCTATATTGAGTTTATTATAAAGATTGAGTGCTACAATCTGCATGACTAAGGTCTTTATAATTGTAGGTTGTGCTAGATTTTACAAAAGATGGCTATTACGTATATATACATACCTGTCTCCACATGTCTTACACCACACACACACACACACACACACACACATCCAGTGTTGATAGGCTTATATCAGTTTGCTCACAGTTGGACAAGCTGTTCTTGGGATTAGGATTTCTGGACTGGAAGAGGCCTAAGAGATCACCTTTACAAGTTAGGGCAGCAAAGTCTGGGGAGAGATTTTTTTGTTACTTTCCCCAGGGTCAGCAGAATGACAGTGAGGCTTATAGATTAAATGACTCAAGAGGTAGGCAGGGACCAAAAGAATTGTAACATGTAAATGTAATGTTAGAAAGCTTTGAGATCATCTGTGGGAAGAACCCAGACCAGATTAAGAGAGGGGCAGACTAGAACCAGAGGGACAATCACGATGGCTGGGAGAGCAAGAAGTGACAGTTTCAGGGGGCAGGACAGTGCCATCTGTAAGGCAGGGTATTCAGAAAGCTTTATACCTGAGCTAACCTGATGCTGTTTCTTCTTCATGTCTTCACTTTTCTTTTCATAGGCAATGTGCAGTGCTCCATGACTGCATATTTCTGGGTAATTGGGTTTTGCTGTGTTTAGGGAGGCTGACTAAGAGCATACATTTGACATCTTACCAAGAGGCTGGATTTTGGAGTGTACTAGAAGGTATCCCCAAGGGCAAGTCAAACTTTTGAGACTAGAAGTGCTCAGGTAAAGACCTGTAATGAGTCAACTGGACCTCAGGTGAGAAGATGAGGGTGAAGGATTTGATTCCCAAAGAAGGTCAGGACCAGTTGGGTCTTTATAGAAGTGATTCCAGGAGCCAAATTTCCTACTAATCTCACCCATGATGCTCACACACCCCACATTAACTACCCATTCTTCTCTCTGAGGCCAAATTGATCCCACACTCCTCTTTCCCCATCTTCCTGCAAATGCCTGGTCCTAGTCCAAACTAGATGAAAGGGTACCAACAAATAATCCAAGTCCACAGCTGACAAAACAACCCACAGCACATGTCCTGTGCCCAGATGGGGACCAGGGTCAACTGTGTCATCTCTCTTTATGGAAGAGAGCATGTTATTATACTAATTACAGTGTACTGGGCTTTACTGGGAACCAAAAATAGAGCTATGTGGCTTCTAGGGACAGGCACCAACATTCTTTTGGCTTCCTTGGCTATGGAGGGTTGTTTTTCTTTTTTCTTTCTTTCTTTCTTTCTTTCTTTCTTTCTTTCTTTCTTTCTTTCTTTCTTTCTTTCTTTCTTTCTTTCTTTTGAGAAATCTTTGCCATGATTAGAAAAAAAAAAGGGTGGTCTGCCAGAAGCTGTGCTGCCTTAAGCATTTTGGGAAGGGAAGGTGCATTTGACCTACACTCACATTTGTCCTCTTTCAGGATGCTGTTCCCTATGGTCATGTATGATTGCTAAAGAAACAAAAGAGGCAACCCCACTCTGTCTTCTACTCTAGCGTTTCGATTTCCAGGCTCTTCACATCACTTAATGAGGAGTTTCATGCCACAACCCAGCTTGGGTGGGCCCAAGAGACGTTTTCCCTGGAGAAGAAATTGGAGAGGGTTTCGTGCTGACTCTGCAACAGGATGAGAGAAGGAATTAGCATTTATTGAGCTCCCGCTGTGTGCTCTTCTGCGCCAGATGCTTTTGCTGAACACCGCAAAATCTCTGGAAGGTAAATGAAGAATTGAAAGCTCTAGATAAAGAAGCCAAGCGTGGAGGTGGAATCTGGGCCCAAGTCTGTTTATTCCAAGCCCAAGTTCTCCCTGTGTGTATTCAGTTAGTCCACGGTAGAAAGGACAGACTTCTTAGTGGCCTAGCTGCCAGGGTGATAGCTCTTGGGAGATAGAGTGGAGGTGAAATGGGACAGGACAGGAAACCCTCCTATTATTTCTGTTCTCAGGTAGGCACAATCAACTGATGTTTACAAACCCAAATGCCTTTGGTGGCTTGATGGGATATGTAAGTGTGAGTGAAGTGTGGTGAATAGGGTGTTGGGGCGACAGAACTATAATGGAACCAGGACATGCATGTCCCATCGGAAGACATCAGCATTCACATTTTTAAAAACATTTTTGGCCAAACCAAACATGTCTTGTGAACCCACCAGAACCAAGGACTGCCATTTCAGGACTGCCAATTCGAATGTCTATCTAAGCATCAAAAGCATTGTATAATGTTTAATTTCTTCATTTGTTTTTAAAAAAGGAGAATAAATATATTACATACACAAATTAAAAACTATACATGCACACATGCAGACATAGGCATGTGCATATATACACACACACACACACATACATATATATATGTCTCTCAAGTGGAAGGAATGTGATGAGTGTTACATTATTATTTATACTTTCCCTTCAAATTCCTTTTACATATTAAGGGAAAATACAGTTTGTGAGAACTGAAAGCAGCCTTAGTGCTTTATTTGAACTCACCCATTCTATAGATTAAAAAAACTGAGGTCCAGAGAGAAAGAGTCTTCTCAGTTTCACATAACTGTTAAGAAAGCCAAATCTGGGCCCTTCACTTCTTGTCCAGCATCCTTTCACTATAGACTCATCCATGCACAAGTGTATGGGCTAGACAGGAGTCAAAGCATCATGAATGGAAACGCTTGCAGCGGTGGTTTACACTGATTTAAGGTCAAGACTAGGCAGTGTGACCATGTCCAGCCGGCAGAGGGGGACCAGATAGAATTTGCTTGTAAGGCCTCCTGGCTAAGTGCCGCTGTATGAGGAAATGAAGATGTGAGCCTGGTACTCTAACACAACCCCCACTTGGCTCAGGTTATTTCTCTGCTGTGAGAGTCCAGGTGGGAGATATCCTGAGGAGGATGTCCTTTCTCTGAGAATGCAGTGGTGGAGGCTTCTCTCTGAATAGAGCAAGAGGTTCCAAGTAAACAAGTGAAGGGAGAATTTTCTTTAATCCAAACTTAAAACCCCACCTGGGCTAAGAGTTGTCCTAACTCTACATGAAAGGTGCTTTGAATTCCTTGGGAAAAGAATCAGAATATTAGAGCTGGGAAGAACTCCGGAGAATAGTCAGTCAAATTACTCATTACCAATGGGGAAACAGGTGCAGAAGTAGAAGGCGTGATCACCCTTACAGCATGCGAGTTCTGAGAAAATAGATTTTTTGAGGGTCCCTGTCTATATAAATAATTTGAAACAATACTAAGAAATCATAATTTAAATTAATATAATAAATGCTAAATAATAATAAAACTCTAAGTAGAAAATATAATAATTTTCTAATAAGTATATTATAAAATTCATGGGCCCATGTAAGGCATAGTAATTTCTTGGTGAAGATTTAGAATAATGAGTAGAGAAGTGGCACATATGTATTTGTTGTCTTGTCATGCGAATATTCTTTGTGGACTCTAGGCATTGTGTCTTCCTTTTTTGGGCCATGAAACATCCATTCATGTTCTTTATTGTGAAATACACCTGGGTAATTTAATATCTCCTGCTATGAGAAAAATAGAGCAACACACGTAGTGTCATGGCTCCATGGAAATTCTTTGTGTTGAAACCAAATACATCTTCTTGCCTCTGTGGTTCCCTAATGTCCTCTATTTAATGCTGGCCTTCTCATTACTCATGGCGCTCCATCATGTTCTGCACCACTTATGAATAATGGCTTCCAATGACTCTCGCAAAGATTGTGATTGTGCTTCACTTATGATGACCACTGTGTCTGTCAGGCTTAACCAGAGAAACAGAATCAGTAGGATATGCATATATTAAGAAATTTATTGTCAGCAGTTGGTTATACAATTGTGAGAGCTGGATAGATGGTTTAAAATCCATAGGGCAGGCTGTTGGGAAGGTGGGCTGGAACTCTCAGGTATGAGCTAACACTGCTGTTCACAGGAAAAATTTCTTCTTGAAAATCTTGGAGGAGATGGCTGCAGCCAACTCTAGAGGGAGCAGAGTCTGCAGAGGGGATGGCGTAACTGTCCTGCATGCCCACAGCAGGGGCTTCACAGAGTAAAATATCCCTGTTGCCCTAAAGAACTATAGAGTGGACGTGGCACTGTGGTCAGAGCACAGTCGAGTGAGAGCCAACCCAGGGGCACATGCACAGGGCTCAGGGCCAAGAGTTGATGGTGAACTATTCTAAGTCCAGAGCCCTGAATTCATCCTGTGTCTGATGTGAGAGTCGCCAAATCAGCATACCAGCTCCATTCTGGCAGCCCAGTCTCTGGCAATTCTTGGCAGCAATCCCTTAACAAAAATACCACACAAACCAGTGGGGGCAGTCTGTTTGTCAGAACAACCTCATAAGCATGAGTTCCAAAGCCCCTTGGGGCATTAAGTCAACATTGCTCATTAGGAATGAAGGTCAGAGAACATTCTGAAAGAGAAATGGGGATGGATCTCACATGGATCCCAGTCTGTGCCCAGGATACCCCGCTGAAATAGTACTATCAGCCCGGGATGATTTCAAGTACCTAAGTATTCTTAGGAATGCCCTGAGGAAGATATTCCAAAGCAAGGGGAGGAGATTGTGGGTGCCAAGGCTAGGGGAGTGGAGTACGGGCTCCACTTACTTGTCAAGATCTGAGTGTGGTGCTAGGGGAAAGAAATTGTTTAGGATCACACAGCTGGTTATTGGCAAAACTGTGGTATCAGTGAGGTGTGACCAAGAAATGCTACTAGTAATTAGTAAGGAACTGAAGCTTATAAAAGCTTCACTAAAAATGCAGTACAGATGGAATTCCTATGAAAACCCCACTGTTACCTGCACTGATATGCTTTCTTGAGAGGCAGAGTATTGGAACTAGCCCAATGGGAATGTAATTCGGTTACATCTGTGAGTGCTTTCTAGAGCTAGGTAAGGAAGGGGTGGTTCACTGGGCACGTTAGACCAGAACGCCAGTCTAGAAGGGTGCTGAGACACTAAGCCATTACCAAAGTGTAACATAATGGAGAAAGCTGTTCCTGCAGGGATGACAGTCCCTACGTGCTCCAGCGTTGGAAGTGTAGAAGTGATGAGGGGTTCAAGGGACAAGCAAAACACACACACAAAATCCAGAAAACATCAAGAGTTGGCGAAGATATAGAGCACCTGATGCTCTCAAATACTACTGATGGGAGTGTGACTTGGCACCATCTCCTTTACTCTGCCTCTCAAGAAGGTGCCAGCTTCCTCCCCACCCACCCCCCAGCCCCAAGGGTATAAGAACAGAGGGGACATGAGCTCCCTGGGTATCTGTCTTCAGAGTCTAACAAAAGAAACTTGTGGAAACCTCCATTTCATCTTGGTTTCTGTGTTGAACAATCTCCCAGTTAAACTCTGGACAGTTGGAGCAGCTGGTCATTCTGGGCTTCCGAAGCTTAGCGCTTTGGCCTGCCCTGGTTACCCCAAAAACTCCACCTCTAGTCCCCCAAAATGTCCTCAAAACTGATGCAAGCTCATCAGAGGTCAGTTAGGGAGTGGACTGACAGGAAGAGACCTAGAATTTGCCTTAATACTGACACCGGATAGGGATTTCCCAAGGAGATTGCAGGCAGAGAAAATAGCGTGGGCACAAAGTGTGGTGTCTGGAATAAGCATTAGCATCTCAGGAATTGTAAGTAGCTTGAAATGACGAGTTCAAAACAGGAAGCAGAGTACATAAGGCTGGAAGGGATGGGGAAATGATCATTCATGGATGGTCTTGAATCCTAGGTAGAAAGTTCTGGATCTAGCCTCCTCTCCCCTCTGCAATTTCCTCTACAAGAATGCAGTTTCCTCAGTGAAAACTCTTTCCTGTTTAAGATATTGTCATATTGTAAAATAGTGATGGGAGACCCTTTCCTGCGGTGTTCCACACAGACCCATGCCCATTCTGTTATGCAAATCTGATGATGCTACACCTTCATCTAAGATCTTCTGTATCTCCAGTCTAGGATTACATGTAGTTACCTGTGCTTGGCATTCAAGGTCACATATGGCCTTTTATGGCTCACTCTCCAGCCTCATTTACCATTGCTTCTAGGTGATGGAGTTCATGTGGAAAGCAGTATACTAGACATCTGGTGCTATAAAGATGAGCTAGATAAGGTGTCAGTCTAGGTGGTGGGACTGATAAGCAAACTGAGAACTCTGTGTGCAGGATAACAGAGAAGCAGTACCATTTAAGTGTTTGAGGGGTGGGAGAGACCTGGTGGTGGAAATTTAAATCATTGCCTATGAGTGCTTAGAGTCTTAAAGAGCCCGGGGCTTAGGTTTACTAGTTGAATGCCACTTGCTTGTTCGAGCTTGCTTTCTCTTTCTCTCTTTTCTTTTCTTCTTTTCTTTTCTTTCTTTCTTTCTTTCTTTCCTTCTTTCTTTCTTTCTTTCTTTCTTTCTTTCTTTCTTCAGATTTTATTTATTTATTTGACAGAGAGAGACACATTGAGAGAGGTAACACAAGCAGGGGGAGTGGAAGAGGGAGAGGGAGCGGGGCTCTGTCCCAGGACCCTGGGATCATGACCTGAGCCGAGGCAGATGCTTAATGCCTGAACCACCCAGGCACGCACCACTTCTGAGGCTTGTTTTCTCCTTTTTCAAATGAGGAAAAGCATTCTTGTTCTCTCCACTTCACAGAATGATTTTGTAGGATTTAGATGACACACAGTAACTATTTTAGAATTGGAAAGCATTATTGAAGTATGAACACATCTAGGGAGCTGGAAGGCTATCTCTAGGGAATCTGACCTCAGAAGGTGGAATCTAGTTCCACATGTACATAGACTCCCATGGCTCTAGTTAAGCTCTGCTACCTTCTTATGCAAAAATCAGCATAGAGATAGAGATATTACTAGTGGGTGCATAGTTTTGGCCCTTGGCACCCAGAATGCAATTGGATGTCTCAAAGAGTGAACATTATGGCCCACCTGCAGGAGTTGGCTGGCAACCTGTTTTGTTTGTGGTTCCTCAGTAAGCTCAGGATGAAGGCTGCTGCAACACCCAGAGCCCAGTATTGGTTGTGTTCATGATTTGAACATTCAGAGACAAAGGAATTGACTGGTGGATGTTTCCTGATGCTTTATGACAGGTGTGGCCCAGGGACCACTCCTCCAAGCCTGGGCGCATCCTCCAAGTCTGGGCGCATCATCCACCGCTATAAAACAACTTAATCATTTCTCATCCCTGGCATCCTCACCACTCTACTGGCTCCTCTCTCCCTCCTCTCTTACATACTAGTGCTGCTTCTTCCTGGGCTATAGCCAGGAATGGCTCTCAGTGCTGTGAGCCTTAGGCTGCCAGGATCGGAGTCAAGAAGGATTGGCATTTAGGGAACAACTTTTAGAGCACTAGCATGGTTATCTCATTACCAACTTTTCAAAATAGATACTATTGGCCCCATTTCACCAATGAATGTGCTGAAGTTGAGGGTAATAATGTGGGGGACCCAAGTCTGTCTCATTTCACTGCCTACAGAAGAGGCTAGAAGGAGAAAGGGAAGGGGATAGAAAATAAAACTTCACTTGGGGTGGAATAAATTGCAGGCTGGGAACAATATTTATGGGGCCCACCAGGCTGCACTCGAGGTGACACAAGATGCAATAGGTAGGGAGGAAGGGTAAGAAGAGGAGTAGGCAGATAGTTCTGTCTTAGGCTTTTTTGAAACAAAGGTCCTAGAGAACAGACATAAATGAGTCTACACACATCTACACTTCTACTAAACACATATCACTTGTAGGTTGCTATGTGGAGTTCTTTGATTTCCTTGGGGATGGCAGAGCTGGATATATCTCTAAAAGGCCCTGGACATATTCGGGAAACTTTAGAAAAAAAGAACTGAGTAGGCTGGACCCCACTAAGTCAGGAAGAGGGTCTGGAGCTCTGGGTCTCTGCCTCAGGGCCACCTGTATTTGTCCCTTCCATTCCTCTCATACACTGGCTCATCTTGGGCATTCCGATAATTTGGTCCCACCTCTCTAAGTCTGAAGACAGTCAGAATATCCCAGGCTCATGTGCCAAGGAGCCTTTGTGGGTAGGGGCTGGCAGAGCCCACTTACCGAAGGAAGAAAAAGAGTGCGAGTATCCCCTAAAGGGTTTGGACAGGCTTTCAACAATTCTGCTGTGTGTTAAGCATGAACATACACAAGATTCCACCTCACTTTGTTGGCTCAGATTAAACTAAGTTCACAAGCACTACATATATGATCCTAGGGTATAATGCCCAACATGGACAAGACATGCTCACCAGTAACAATTGGGCACTGCAGAACAGCATAAAGACTCAGAAAGAGGTCTTAACAAAAGACTGAGGGGCTCTGAGGTAGGAAGGGGATCAGCAAAACATGGTTACTTCAGTAAAGCAGCAGACATTGACCAAACTCTTACCCTTCTCTAGTTGCTGGGGAAGTAGATATAAAAGACACATCCTTGTCATCAGGGAATCACAATATAGGCTTGCAAAGGCACAGACCATTGTCAAGGAGTTAGGAGAATATCTGACAATAGATGTATGCTCAGGGAATTCTAATACCTAGTCCATATGAAGAAGAGGAAGGTTCCTGGAGGCTGTGACCTCTGAACTAAGTCTTGATGGACAAAGGATTAGTAGACACTAGTACTGGGCATGTCCTTTGAGCTACAAACAATGGGACATGGTTTATCTGTACAGTGGGTTTTTATGTGTTGGGGACAGAGGCTGGATGGGGAAAGGAGATGCAACTGAGAAGCAGTCAGCACATAGCACAGATGTATCACAAGCCTCTAGTGCTTTGAAGACTCGGAGGAGCCGAAAAAGGAGGTGGTGGATACAACACATGTTCTACCAGTGTTGCTCTGACTAGCATGGGCTGGGGGGTGGTGCCATGGTAATGCAGGCAAGAAACTATGAGGGCCTCATAAGTCATGGCTTGCACTGGCCTCAGATTTACAAATACAGGACTACAGGTGACTTTAGGAGGCACTCATAGGGAGAGACCTTGTGAGCTCCAAGCCATGGCTTAGTTCCACATTCCATGTGGTCATATCAGTCATGGGTCCTAGTTAGAAGCTTCAGAAGTGAATTTTGCTGATTGAGGCAGAAGAGAGTCTGATGAAAAGGACACTGGGTACCTAGAAAATCAATAGACAGTTGACAGAACTGGAGGATAGCAGCAATGCTATACCTCCATAGCTGGAGCAATGCTCAAAGTTGTGTGACAAAAGGGGTCTAGTGAAGTTTCCACTCTTGTGGCCATTGATCTCTCAGTGGCATTGCTACTACCTCCATGCTATAAACTTAAATTTGCAGCACAGGGAGAGAAAGAAGTCCTCCATTCCTGCTTCCAGCTTCTGGATCAAAGACCAGCATGGGCACAGGGTTGGTGGGTCCTGGAGATGGCCTGTGCCCTGGCTGCAAAGGTTGCTGGGAATGTCATTTCCTGTCATTGCCAGCATCAACAATGGCAAGTTGACACTGAGGACCATGAAGGCTCATAAAGTGGGGAGCTCTCCAAATACAACAGGGATTCGGGTAACAGGACAACCAAATAAAATGATCAATACTCACAGCTGCTCTGGGCAGGGTCAGGATGCTGATGGTAATAATGTTCTCTAATGGGTTTTGAGCAGTCACTCTATGTGCTAAGTGGTATAAAAGCAGAATCTCATTTAATCTTCCTGACAGATCGCCTGGCAATTACTAGTATTGTACCCACTTTACGAAAAAGGCAAATGCATTATAGACATGTCCTAGGTACATAGCTAGTAGGTGGCCAAGCTGAATTCCAGCTTAGGCAGCCTGTCTTCGGAAACTGTGGTCAACATCATTGAGTGAGGCTGGATGAGGAACTCTAGGCATATTTCTCTAAGTTACAGCACTGTAACCAGCTGTCTCTAAGACTCACCATTCACAGGGACAAATTATGTCACATTAATTGCTCATAGAAACTCCAGTATTTTGCAAACCCCATGTCAAGGTACTTCTGGGATTCTCCAAGAACAGTGTATGTGGGCTACTGAGTCAGAACATGTTACTAGTGGCCACTGTGTTGTCACCATCCCTTGCCTAACCCAGCCTTGCTATGGGGGCTGCTGGCCATGCTGAGAAACTCTAGCTTGGGTTGCAGGGCTGCTAGTGGGCAGTCTCCTGCAGCCCTTCTTAACAGCATTGGGGGCCCCCCACTCTTCTCCCATCTTTCAGACTGAGCCACCTGCTGCTACATGTCCCCCAAGTCTGCCACAACTTCCCAACAAGCCAGAGACCCTCTGGGACTGCAGGCCCTCATCTAGGTGAGGTCTTCAGGAACATGTTTCTGCAGTTTACTGTGAGGGCACAAGAGGATGAGCTCCTCTTGACTGCAATCTGTGATGGGGCAAGTTTGGCAAGGCTACTTGGGCCCCGAGGAGCCTCAGATTTCAGTAGGAGGCAAGTGTAATCTCTCCTACAAGCCACATCCATTCTTCTTTGAGGTCTGTACAAATGTCTGCACAGTGATGTCAGAACACCCTCAGTCCCAGGGGCACAAACCACTTGGTGAGGCATCTTCCTTCTGCTCCTCTCCACTGATGACCCTACCTTCCCTTTTTGATATTTGGCTCAAACCATTCTCCCACCTCAACCTCATACTCATTAACTTACTTGGTCAACAGCAAATATTCATTTTGGACCAGTTATCTATAAAATAAAAAAAAAATCTATGTAATAATTCTATTTGTCTTGGTTTGGGTCTCTGGCAAGCAGAGATAATACAAGGACTTGGGTGCATCATGTTGTATATTTGGAAAATGACCCCAGGAAACAGAAGTGAGAAAGCAGGGAAAGGAGTAGGGAAGGAGGGAAGCACCAACACTAAGGCACCTTATCAAGGTCAGTACTGCTGCAGTGGGAACCCAGTTGTCGTGGGACCTCTGAGAAGTGTGCAGAGCCCCCCAGGATTGACCTTGAGAAGAAAAGTGGCAAGAGCACTTACTCATAGCTCCCAGATCTGCTTGATGGAGAGCTGCCTAGAGTGGGGTCAGGCACCAGGGATTACCTGCCCTGCCCTTCAGAGGACTGAGTTGGCTTCTGCAGCTTCAGTGAGTCTGAGAACTCAAGAGGCAAGCTGTGGGCACATGCCTGGGGGCCGTGTCCTAGAAGGAAGCTTCCCATTGCAGCCGGATTGAAATCAAGGGTGAGGTGAGGGGCCATGATGTGGGACACAAAACATAAGCTATGCTTCCCCATGAGGTTATTATGATTGAGTTAATTTATGTAAAATGCCTAGTATAATACCTGATCTTATACGGTTATGTTGTGATGACTGCAACACGCCTGGTGCTTCTCTGGCCTTGTGGGTATGTCCTCATGAGATTTGCCTTCAGTTCACAAAGCATGCCTTATTTATGTGTCAGAACTCTGATTATTGCCATTGTCTGGGCTACAAGGGGAGACAAGGATGTAGATTTAGCTCATGTTCCTTCAAAAGCAAACCCCAAGATGAGGATTCCAGAAGGTGAGGGGATTCTGAGGAGGTAGGGCCAGAGGGTGAGTCAGAGGGTGCCTGAAGTTTAAACAAATGGGGAAATCTGGGAAACAGCATAAAAAACACACCTCAGGTTATCTGTCCTCCTCTTCCCCAACTCCAGGTGTGAGGGAGCTAGTGTTTATACATGGTCTCAGAGAATCACAGATTGAGGACTTCTGGGGGCTGGGATGATAATGCCCCAGCACTTCTGGCCTGCTTCCTGGGAACAAAGCTGCTTTCCCAGGTTCTGGATAAAGGCCTCAAGTTCAGAGATAGAAACACTTGGGTTTGGAGTTGGTTGTTGCATATCATAATAATAAAGTCCGAGGAATACTGGCAGGGCACTGATCGCCTCTGCTACAATTCTTTTCACTAAAATTTAAAGGAATTTTTGTATTAATTTATTAGATTTATAAAAAAGGGAAAAGTTACTCCCCCGTTTTGATGGGGGAGTCAGCAGAACCTGGAGGAGCAGTAACGATGTTTGGTGAGAGGATCATTTGTGCCCAGTGATTGCTTAAGTAAAGGGTATGTGGTCCTCTCCTGGCCAGTGAGACACAAGGGAAAGCCTGTGTGCAGTGGAGGAGGAGTTGTGCCAGGAAGGTTTATGCTCTCCTAAGAAGGAAACCCAGAGAGAGATGGTAACCCTTCTTCCTGTGGACTTTGCCATAAGTGCCTGAGATTGCTATGCCATCTTCCTATCATCCAAAAGACAGGCCAGCATCAAAGATGGTTAGATGGTAGGATGGAAGGTTACTAGGTCTCCAAGGACTGTATCACCTGTCTGTTGATCTGTATCTACCTTCAGATTATATTGCCTCTGGACTTGCTTATTGTCCAACTGTGCATTGGAATCCTCTGTTGTTTGTACCCCAAAGCACCTAACTGATAAGGTTGGAGTGATGTCCTTGAGACAAGAACACCCACTAAGATAAGAAATCAGGGAAGAGCACAGAGTGGGCAGTGGGGGGCTAGACACTTTTAATAGGTTGGTGTGAAACATGCCTTGTAGCCCACCTGGAATGTCCCCAAGAATCTGTATTAATTAACTAACTCTCAATGAAATTGTAGCAGGCACTTGCCACATGGACAGTACAGGGACAGGTCTTTCTGGGAATAAAGGAGTCATATAAAGCACCGTCCTTGTCTTCAAGCATCATAAAACTTAGTTGGTGGAGAGAAGACCAGAAATAAAACAAAATAAATGGTTTAGAGAAGGACATGATCAGTGCATGCTGGAGTAGGTAAAAGCTCTGTGGAGATGGGGAGAGCTGAGCTGGATCATCAATCAGGGAGAAGGACAAAGGTGAGGACACTAACAGCAATGTGCTCCAGATTACACTGCTGGAAGGTAGCAGGGCTAAGGTCCAAAGTCAGGATGTGACTCCTTTAACATCTGAGCCAGTAACTACTACATCATGCTTCCAAGATGGGTATGTAAGCCTGGAATGCTGATTTACTAATGCATGATGAGAAAGAGAACTGGCCAGCATTATAACCCAAAGTTTGGGAAGCTAAATTACATTCAAAAGGTCCTGGAGGGAGCTTGAAGCCAATCAACACACAGGACACCCTTGACTCTGGGACGTGGTCTCCTAGGGCTGGGCCTTGTGCCCCTGCCTATCATAGAAGAATGCCAAGTCTCAGGGCTCCTGTTTCAATCCTGGGCTGTTTATACAGTCCTTTTTATGACATGGTCACACTCAACTGGTTAGGCCTATTCAATGGTGGACTAGTAAATGCTTTTTCTCTAGTAAAAACAAAAAAACAACAGAAACAACACAAAACAAAACAAATCCTGATTCATAGTATTTGCCAAGTTCCATGGTATAAATATACCCACCAAGACTGATTTCAAGCGACCAGTGGGACTAGGTGTGTGTACAGTGGTGCAAAGAACAGGTGTGGGCAGTCTCTAGTGCTCAGCTATGATAATGTCCAGATGCCCTAAGGGAATTATGTGATGTTCCCAGACTTCTCGTAGCACATTTACCAAATTAGTCACAGCCATCGTCTGTGAAATTTTTCAGTTTAATTCTTGGGGAAAAGCCTCATTTCCAAGTTCTTGGAGAACATTGTATTTTTAGCCCCATACACTACCAAATAATACAGGCATAAGGTGGCCGTTAAGTGACTGGAAACTTGGTGGGCTCAAGAAACCCAAGAGAGATTTCCTTTTTATGTTGCCAAAAGTCAAGTCCTATGGGAAAAAAAATGTAAAAAGTATGGTATGGTGTCTGTAGTGGACTAAAACCATGGGTAGCGATAACAACATTAGTGCATAAGAAGCTTCTGGAACCCTCAACCTCCAATCCACCTCACTTTACTGTTCTGCCCAATATAAAATGACAGGGGAAAAAAAAAAAAAAAACCACTGCTGTTGCTTAGTAACGGCCTAGGATGCAGGGGGAGACCAGTCAATACAATTCTGAATTAAGGCAACAACAACCCACCAAAAAAAAAAAAAAAAAAAAAAAATCCATCTTGAGGATTTATAGGAAAACCAAAGTATACTTACAGTCTCATTGTTGGTGAGGAAGTCCCATTAGCTCTGGTATTGGATTATTTAAGGTGAAATATCTGGGATATGGATGTTTTTTTCTGGGAAGAATAATCTGCTCTGAGGCCTTCAAAATCAATAGGCCACTTTGAAGGCTGACTCAAGCCATTATTGGTAATGTTTTGGTTGTGTTTGCAAATCAATTCAGCAAAAAATAGGACCATTTAGTAGTTCCCATGGAGGCCCTATCTGTCAATCTTGCAAGGAAGACTTTCCATGCACTGAAAGTATCAGCACCTCCCAAGGGCTGTGGGGAGCTGTATGGAGCCCCAAATCTGAAACCAGCATGCAGGATTGAGGGTAGATCTTCTACAGTGGCCAACGGTCCCATTTCACTCGGTACTCAAGGGTTTTCTGGGATGCTGGACTTTTAACACTAAAATCAGGATAGTTCTGGGTGAACTGGGGTGTTTGGTCACCCTAGATCCGTGGTTCTCAACTGGGGGTAATTTTGCTCCCAAGATGGAGGTGACTTTGCCCCCCCCAAATGAATATTTTTAGTATATGTATGTCCCAAATATAATAAACAGATTCTTTACTTATCTGAAATTCAAATTTAACCAGGCATCTTTTTAATTTTTTATCTTCTAAATCTGGCAACCCTACTCCCAGAGGACACCTGGCAATGATTGGAGGCATTTTGGGTTGTCATAACCACAAACTGTGTGTCAGGGGGCAGTGCTTCTAGGCTTTAGTGGGTAGAGACCAGGGATGTTGTTAAACTTTGTATATGACACGGGGCAGCCTCCCCCCTGCCCCCAATAAAGAATTATCTGGCCAAAAATGTGAGCAGTGCAGAGGTGGAAAGAGCTTACCCCGAGATATCACGTAAGCAAGTGGGGCAACCATGTAGCTCCATCTCCCTTGGGGGAAAACCAGAGAACAGATATGGGCTTCTCTGATTTACACACACACATGCACGTGCGTGCTCGCACGCACACACACACACGGAAAGAGGTAATATACATTCCTGATCCTTAATGCTGTCAGTCACCTAGAGTCAAACAGCAGTTGGAGCTTAAGAAATGACTAACAAAAGGCTTTCCCTTTGCAAGGCTGCCCCTTCCACACTCAGGGAGAGCAAGGCAAGGTGTGCCAGGGAACAATAGTGCAGAGAAAAGCTGAATCATTTTGGTCTGTGGGGTGCCTCCATCTCCCCAGACTTTTGTGGTGACATTTCCTTGCACTCCTGAAGCTCGTTCTTGGCTTTGAAAACAGAGCTTCAGAATGTCTTCATTGTTTCACACACACCGGTACTGGCCGCGCCTGGAGTTTTCCTGAAGGAAGCCGTAGCAGCAGGAATTTTGTGTAATGCCATAATAAGGGGGCTTTATCCTTTCAAAAATACATCCTTTCTCCTTGTTGCCAGCTCTCCCACAGCCCTCTGAAAAATGCTGCTCAGAAGTTACTGAGGCGTTTTTATGTTTTTCCTGTCTCTCTATAGTTCGTATCAAGCGACAGAGGACAACTATTCTGTTGTTCACACTCAGGCACACTAGCTCAATTGAATACATGAGTGAATCAGTGAATCCAAGTGTCAGTGCTGTACCCATTTCCCTATTACTTAAAAAATTAAATATAAAGGTGCCTGGGTGGCTCAGTTGGTTAAGTGACTGCCTTCGGCTCAGGTCATGATTCCTGGAGTCCCAGAATCGAGTCTTGCGTTGGAGTCCATGCTCAGGGGAGGGTCGGCTTCTCCTTCTAACCCTCCCCACTCTCATGCTCTCTCTCTCAAATAAGTAAATAAAATCTTTTAAAAAATTAAGTGTAAAAAAATAGTATCTGCTTAAAGGATTTGGTGAATTTGACTATTGTAGATACTCATACACATGGAATTCACATTTAATGGGGACAGAGTTTCAGCTGGGGAAAATGAAGGAGTTCTGGGCATGGTGAAGACTACACATCAGTGAGAATATATATAATGCCACAGAAAAAATGGTTAAAATGGCACATTTTGTGTTATGTATATTTAACCACAGTAAACAAACAAACAAACAAAACCCACAAAGGACCGGTGGAATAGTATTCATCCAGGTATATACTAAGTATTCAATAAATGTTTACCGATTGATTACTTACCTCGGGTTGGTCTGGATCTGTCTGCATATTTTCCCCCAGTACACTTGGCAACTGCCTCATCACCCCGTATTGTTGTCCTCAGAGGGACTGAGTATTGCCTGTGCCCTGGGCTTTCTATTCTTCCCTCCCGGTCTTATTTGAAGATGAGAATATGTTTTTTGTTTGGAAGTTACTCTTCATCTTCCAAAGTCAGATCTGGTTAAGTCTTCATCTCCTCCAAGTATGTATAAGATACTTTGAGCCTCTTGTCTTTCCCCAGAGTGTGGGGAAGGCATTTGCCATTCCAGTCTGAATTTGGGAGCACTGATCCATCACAAGACTACTAAGTCTAGATCAGCTGACAGTCCAGTGTGGTAACTGTTCCATAGATGATTCTGAAAGGAACTCATTTTTTAAAGAGATTTATTTATTTACAAGAGAGAGAGAGTGAGAGAGCGCACATGAGTGAGGTAAGGAGCAGAAGCAGAGAAAGAGGGAGAGAGAATTCTCAAGCAGATCCCCTGAAGAGTGTGGAGCCCAATGTGGGGCCCAATCCCACAACCCTGAGATCATGACCAGAGCCAAAGTCCAGAGTCTGACGCTTAACCGACTGGGCCACCCAGGTGCCCTGCGAAAAGGAAGTAGTCTTTTATTTCCAAAACGTATGCTCTCCATTCCACTGTATCTACCAGGAATTAGGCAGAGCTGGGAAGTCTCTTTCCTGTTTTACATGGGAGGAGACAGGAGGCCTGGGAACATAAAATATCTGTCCCACAGTAGTATCCTGACTCAGTGCAGAGCTGGTGCTATCTCTTTGACCAGCATTTCCTTCTCTATTTTGTGCTTTTCAAGGGAAGAGGGGCTTCTCAGAGACACTGAGCTCAATTCTCTCTTTCATACATGCCTCTAAATCTCTGCAAAGTATTTGACTATTAAGTAGAGAAGGGGAAAGGCTGGTATCTGACCAGCCTCCACACCCAACACACATACAATCACACACACATACATGAACACACACACACATATACACGAACACATGCACATACACAAATGCACACATATACATAACATGCATACACACACACATGAAAAAACACATACACTACTGAACACATAAACACACATGCAAAGCAACTGTGAGACAACTGACAATGGCCCCAAACTGGAATGCAAGCTGGTTTTGGTGACTTTCTGGGTTCTCTCAGGAATTGCTGGTAAATCTCTGTGTGTGTGTGTGGTGGTGGGGGTAGGGCTATTTCAGAGGGAACGCCATGGCAGCCAACTACACAGGATTTGAAGTAATTTCTGCTCAGCTGCTGGCTGGCATCCCTCCTGTCACTGCTCCACAGCTACTTAAGCAGTCTTTTCTAAACCTGAATTTAACTATGTCACCCTCTCTCAGGAACCTGCATTATCACCTTCAGGATCCAGCTTAGGCCTGAAGGCAACGTAAAGACCTGGCCAGGCGCCCACTGCCTGCCAGCAGGCCAAGGTAGCTCTGACCCAGTGCTCCCTTGCTCTCCAGCAACTCAGAGCGACCCGCCCCTCCCCTCACTGGGGCCTCTGACCCTTGGATCATTCTTTCTGCACCAGCCTCTTCCTCACCTTCCCCCTGAGCGTGAACCTGGAAGTCTTGCCTCCAGAACTGTCCTGACTCCTTTTGTTTTTAACATTATTGTCCATGCTGGTGGTCTGCTCACTTCCACTTCTCAATGGACCCAAGCACTGGAGGATGAGGACAGCATGTGAGTCCCTTCTGATTGCCCCAGTTCCTAGCCCAGGGCTGGCCCATTAGGCACCCTTGCAAGCTTACTGAATAAACAGAAGAATGAATGGATGGCTTGGAGCTCTGAACACATCCTTCTACAGAAACAGTGTTGAAAATGACTCTGTGTTCCCAGCAGGCCGCTGACCAGAGCTGACCTCTGGTCCCTGTGAGACTACAACAGTCTGGTTCCTCTAACCATTTGGAGAGGCAGCAGCAAGGTTGGGATCTCGACCTCAGTTCCAGGGACCAACTTGATTGGGTAGAAAGTCATTGCAATGACCTGGCCTGAGATTGGCTTAGGGCAAGAAGGACACCCCATTTTGGGCCAGTGAGACTCAAGGAGAGAGTACTGGAGGTGCAAAGAAAGTTCTCTGAGGAGGCTGATGGCCAGTGGCCTCTGAGAGCCATCTTGAGAACAGAGAGGATGCAGGTATAAGATGACGCTGGTTACACAGAGAGCAGAGATGAAAGGCAGAGAGAAATCGGGTCCCTGGGGAAACTACCGGATGGATCCTTCAAATTGTCCACTTCTGACTTCTAGTATGTGCACTGGCGAGAATTCTGCTTCTGGGAGCTGCAATAAGCTGTTTTCTGTCACCCACAGCTGGAAGCAGGGCTGATCTCTGTAAGCTGAAGAAACAGAAGGTTTCTGTTATTAAGGTTGTTTTACTTACACACGCCCCCTCCAAGGATGGGGAAGGACCTCACAAAGTGCTTGTGGGTGACATGTTTTTGTAAAACTTGCAAAAGCATGGCAGTTTAACCACAGTCCATCACCTCTTCCCGCACCCACATACCCTACACTGCCCTTGGGTGGGGTGAAACTGAGGCGGCCAAGGCAGTTTGAGGACCTAGCCTAGGGAGAGAGGAGTTGGTCACTCATTTAGTTGGGTGTGGGAGGGCATGGTACATGGTCACTTTGGGGTTTAGCTTAAGTCATGCTGGATCACACCATGTGGGAACGACTTCTAAGAATTCTCTTACCACCCACTAGCTGACTCACCGGGGGCACCGCATCTCAAAGGTGCAGGGCCTGAGATTGTCACACAGTGTGAACACGGACCAGCGCACACAGCCCAGACCCACGTGGAGGGCAGAGGAGGAAGAAGATTCAAAATGTAGTCTGAGGAAACTCCTTTCACCTGCCAGATACATATGAGTGAAGGATTCCGTTCTCTGCAATGCCTCATCAGAACAGAAGTTCCCTCAGATGTGATGGCATCAGCCTCCCAGGAGGCCACTTTGGTGGTGGTGTGGGTGACAGACTCATTAATGAGTGCCTCCAACTCAGAGCATAAAGATGAGCCACTACAGAAGAAAATCGAGGAAGCTTCTGGGTGTCTCAGTCGGTTAAGCATCTGCCTTGGGCTCAGATCATGATCTCGGGGTCCTGGAGGGGAGTCTGCTTCTCTCTTTCCCTCTGCCTCCTCCCTCCCACTTGTGGGTGTGCTCTCTCTCTCTTAAATAAATAAACAAACAAACAAACAAATAAATAAATAAAGTATTAAAAAAACAAGCCCCGCCCCAACAAAAACTTGAAACATCCTGGAAGGATTTCCAGCTTGGAGAAGATTCTTCAAGTTTGATAATCATCCTAAAAATGTCTGTGACCTTATCAGTAATATGTTGTAAAGTTACAAGAAAGCTTGATAAACTGTTGATTAAAAAAAAAGAAGAAGAAATCTGCTCAACCATGTTAGAGAAAAAAACTTAAAGGTCTTTCTATTGGCTCTGTAGAAAAATATTATAAAAGTGCTGTCATGTCATGAAGCAGTCAGAAAGAAAGCAGATACATAAATGCAGAAAAAAATATTGTAGACAAGAGTCATGTGGTTATTTATTAAAAATAAAATGCTATTTTTTGGGATTTTGTGATGTTTGTATTTCCAGCTTTCAGTATTTATAATTTGTTATTTCTTTTCTCTTTTTCAGTATTTGTTGTCATGCCTAATTTTGTATTAGTAATCTTGTGTTGTTTCCTCAAGAGAGGTCCCTGAGTTGTATGAGCCTTAGGCCCCACAGCACATGTGTCTGCTATGTCTGGCTTCATAACCTGGGCCTAATAGACACATCCCCTCAAGGGCCGAAGGGTAGAGGTCAGTGGGTCTGCGAACCTGGCTAGGTGAACCATTACATCCTTATTTCTACTAACCTCTAGGTAAAATTTAGCATTTCTATCAATTATCAACATATGCAACAAAGTGTAGTATTAGCAGGACTATCAGCAAGAAAAATCACGGATTTTTTTTTTTTTATCATTAATGTTTTTGAAGTTCCCTTAAGATATCATTACGTTCACTGTTACTTCAAATAACAGTGACTAGACCTACCGCTAGACTTTATTTAATGTGTTAATATAGAAGCTATACAGTTGCTGTGTCACACGTTATATCTCATATTTTAATAATGATTTCAACATAATTAGCTTTCTTTATAATCTGTTACTTTGTTTAATTCACCTGAAAAATTACTCTGAGAAGAGATCTATGGGACCGAGTGCCAGTGGAGTCCATAGCACTGGGAAGGTTAAGAATAGCCATGGTCAAGGAAGTCACAAGTCTAGAGAAATAGGGTAGTAGATGGGATAAGGAAAAGAAGAACAAAGTGTTGCCTAGATGGCTAGCTTTTGGCTCTGAATTGAATATTTCAACTCTATGTAGCCATGCATTCATTTATTCAAAGAACATTCAATGAGCATCTACTATGTGGTGAGTTAATCTAATCTAGTACTCCATTTATGAGGCAAGCAGCATTATTAAGCCATTTTATAAAAGGAGCAAGATTAAGGAGGTTAAATTACTTGCTCAGAGTCACATGGTTGCTAAGTGGGAGAATAGGACTTTGGTGAGGTGGGCGTCTGTGGCTGGGGGCCCCTCTATAAACTTCATCCCAAGCCAACTCTCCTGGTGAGGGATTGAGTGCTCTGACACAGGGAATATAAGGTTTGTCATTTCAAACATAAGGTTTGTCATTTCAGCCTATGGAGAGGGCAGGAGGTCTATCTGGAAGAGGTGACTTTTGATATTTGAATAAGAGTTGCCTGGTGCCTAGAAGGCAACTAGAGAGCTGATGCAGGCTGCCTGGGTGGAGGAAGGAACTGGGAGAAAGGAGAGGGGCGTTTTGGAAGAGAAGTCAGATCGAGGACTCAGGGAGCATCTTGGACTCCTCCTTTAACATCTGAGTCTGGAACTTGTTCTAGCCACATGGTTGCGAAGGGAGGGTTCTCTCTAGGCCACTTGGGGTGATCACAAGTTGGGACTGAAGTATTTCCCAGCACATGGGGTTTTCAGTGGGAAAACTGGAAAAGTCCTGGCAAATCAGGATGAATTGGTCACCCTAAAATCAGGAAGGATAGCTTTTCTGGCAAAAGAAACATTGCTCTCCTCTCCTCAAATTCAGGCAGTGAAGGTGATGTCCATCTGCAACTCCTGGGTTTGCAGAGACGAGAGGTAGTCTGAGGTAATGGCTGTTCAGCTTCTCCCTCGTTTTTCCACTTCACTCTGCTGTTGGATTAGAACAAAGTTCCTCCACTCTAGCTGCAACCCTGGGTTTCCTCCAGAACGCTCTGCAGAGTCTACACCCCAAAACTAATTGCTGGGTGCATGAGTGGTGTCATCGCCCGTGGGATGTTAGCCTCTTCAGCCATAAAAACCAAGGTGGCATATGGGGTGTCGCTTCAGGCCTTGTGGACTCCGTGGGCCAATCCAGGTACCTACAAACCCCTTTAAGTTCTTTCTCTTTTTGTTTTTTTTTCAAGTTAAGATCAGATCAGCCTTTTCAAATGTCAGTGGGTTGCTTGTGAAAATGTTGATTCCTTGACCTATACCTCTAGAGATCTGAGTTTAACATGTGGGGTGTGGTCCAAGGAATAGCACTGGACACAAGTTCCATACAAGACACAAGTCACAAGAATAACGGCACAAGAGCCCTCAAACCCTGGAAAAGAGAATTTAAAATGAAACCAGAAATTCTACCTTTTGGAATTTATCCTAAAGGCAAGTACACAAAAATGAAATTAAGAGAATTATTATTTCAATGTGGTTAAAACAGAAAAACTTGGGGGGGATTAATAAAATTTGGTATTTCTGTACAATGAAATGCTAAGCAGTCATGAAAAAAATATTGTAGACTTTTATTGCACTGAAAGGTATCTAGCATTTTTTAAAAAGGCTTTTTATTTTGAAATAAGTTTAGATTCACAGGAGAGCTGCAAATATAGTACAGAGAGTTCTAGTGTACCTTTCACACAAGTTTCCCTGGATATTAGCATCCTATATTACCATGGCACATTTATCAAAGCCAAGAAATCAATCAGCATCCATACAACCTTATTTATTAAACTATGCACTTCATTCAAACTTTACCACTTTTCTGCTAAGGCTCTTTTTTTGTTCCAAGATCTAATCTAGACCACTATGTTGCATTTAGTCTTCATGTGTTCTTAGTTTTCTCTAATCTGTGACAGTTTCTCAGTCTTTTTTTTCAAGGCCTTGACAATTTGGAAGAGAACCTTTGGAGAGGTCTAACCCCATGACAAGTGGGAGTTGGGGGATAGCTCCCTGCCTCCTGTCCTTGAGGGACTGTTGATAGCATGCCTTATGTGGTCTCCCAGAATTCCCTGGGAGGGTTGAGCTTTTGGTTGCCCACAGTGATAATCTGTGGCCACTCTGCCTTGGCTGCCTTTCCTACCTTCCTACTGGTATCTCCTGGGACCACTGCCCAGATAAACTCCATGCACTGCAGTCCTAGTCTCAGAATCTATTGCGGCAAGGAGGAGGGGGTTTCTTCCAGCTAAGGCAATACCATCATTTCTGGAGCTCAGGTTCAATTCTGTGCCCTGTATTCATGTCATCCACAGGAGGGCGCTGTCATAATCTGAGTCTTGAGCACGTAGTCAGAGGGTTTATGACCAGACTAACCTGGGGTTTTAACTTGGGGAAGATTTTGAAGAGATGGGCAAGGTGTCTTCAAATGCCCAGAAGGTGCCTTATTTAAAGGTGAATATGTTCTCTCCACTCCAGAATGGGGCAATGATGGGAACTCTATAAGTAACAATGAGTGACTCTAACACACTATTAGCTTCCTTAGATTGGGTTTTATTCAACTTGCCATGTTTAGTAACCAACATAGTGACTGTCACTAAGCAGAGGCTTATGGGAGATGTTTGTGGCTGCCTCCCCAGGATCCATTCCCCCTGCCTCTCCTGCCAAAAGCATCTTCACTTTCCTTTAGAGAATTTATTCTTCCTCCATTTCAGGTTTTTTGGCTTGGGTCAGATAGACAATACCCCTTTCCAACTACAACTCCATATCTCATCCCTTTGGCTGTAGTGATTGGTCCAAGATAAGGGTGCCTGTCTAAATTAAAAAAAAAATTATTTAAGTATGACCAACATATAACATTATATTAGATTCAGGTGTATAACATGGTGATTCAGTATTTGTGTACATTGTGAAATGATCATCACAATAAATCTAGTTAACATCCATACATGACTCAATTTGAGCCAGTAAGAGTGAGTCTTAGAATTTTGAGAAATCTAATGAAAGAGTTGCTCCTGGTTCTTCTGGATGATAAGATAGGAGGTCTGGAACCACAGCAACCATTTTACTTATAAAGAGGATAACCCAGTTAAAACCACATTGAGATACCACTATACACCAGTTAGAATGGCCAAAATTAGCAAGACAGGAAACAACGTAACAACGTGTATTGGAGAGGATGTGGAAAAAGGGGAACCCTCTTACACTGTTGGTGGGAATGCAAGTTGGTGCAGCCAATTTGGAGAACAGTGTGGAGATTCCTTAAGAAATTAAAAACAGAGCTTCCCTATGACCCTGCAATTGCGCTACTGGGTATTTACCCCAAAGATACAGATGGAGTGAAAAGAAGGGCCATCTGTACCTCAATGTTTATAGCAGCAATGGCCATGGTCGCCAAACTGTGGAAAGAACCAAGATGCCCTTCAACAGACGAATGGATAAAGAAGATGTGTTCTATATACACTATGGAGTATTATGCCTCCATCAGAAAGGATGAATACCCAACTTTTGTATCAACATGGACGGGACTGGAAGCGATTATGCTGAGTGAAATAAGTTAAGCAGAGAAAGTCAATTATCATATGGTTTCACTTATTTGTGGAGCATAACAAATAGCATGGAGGACATATGGAGAGGAGAAGGGAGTTGAGGGAAATTGGAAGGGGAGATGGACCATGGGAGACTATGGACTCTGAAAAACAATCTGAGGGTTTTGGGGGGGCAGTGGGTGGGAGGTTGGGGGGTGTTGTGGGGGGCATGTGTTGCATGGAGCACTGGGTGTGGTGCATAAACAATGAGTTCTGTTATGCTGAAAAGAAATTTAAAAAATTAAAAAAAAAAAAAAAAAAGGATAACCCAGGAGCTACCAGGATTGCTTGAGGACACATGGGGCAAAAATAATGGCAGACAAATTTTAATGGGAGCACCACCAGGTCCTTTATGGCATTTTTAAACTCTGGGATAAGTGTCACTTTAAAGTGCTTTTTTTTTTTTTTTTTAAATGCCTTTTGGGGGGTAGGTCAGTTTGATTGGGGTTTCTGTCACTTGTAAAATCATGTCATACAAAATGAAATCTATGAATCTGCTAAAATGAATCTATACTAACAGTTTGCTGATGGATGAGTGGTATAAAAATAAAGTGTATTTCAGGAAGGTTGAAAGAGAGCTTATTAAAACTCAGAGCTCTGAAACGTAGAACCGAATGCCCCCCTGAGGTAATATGCTTCATATTTCCAAGAGTATATGGATAGGCTGCGTCACCATTCTGTCAGGGGTACTGAAACAGGAATCCCAGTGGGAGGAGATGGGTCTATATGAATGCAGAAATAGAACCTGTTCCACTGTTAACATTCTGTCTGTGTGTAAAAGCAGCAAGACCCTACAGCAGATGGAAAGCTGAGAAGTGTTTCCTAAAGAGGCTCCACAACTTGAGGGTGATAATGTAATATAAAACTATGACTGAAGAGCTGATTTGGAGTCTTAGCTGGTCTCAGTCACTCCACACTCTTGGAATGTTCCAGGCTAGAGAAGGTAGGGGAGGAATTCTGAGTGTCAGTGAAGAGAATGTCAAATGGCATCAGAATTGGGTGACAAGGGGGCCCATAGATTCCATGGCTGAGTAAGACTAGGTGGAGGAAGCTGGTCACTAGCAGCAAGACCCATGTAAAGGTGTGGGCAGCTCACGGCCTCTGTCAACTCTTCACTTGCTGACAGGTGTGCAGTAGGCCCGAGGCGATGCCTATTCTTACCTCTGCATACACATCAGGAGGAGAGTTTGCTCAAGGGAGTGGATTACAAAATAAAGGGTGTATGAAAGAGTAAGCATCTACCAACATTTGTTACTGATTGATTTTCTTCGTTTCTTTTCAACTGGTTTCAAAACTTATAAATAATTGATAGTGGAATTAGTTGGTTCTTTTTTTTTTTTCTTATTCCATGGGGTTTTATCTTGTTGCAATCTGGTATGTGCGCATATATGAAGCTAAGCCCATAGGCAAGGACTTAGAGACACAGAGGTCTGCCAGATCCTCTCTTCTACAAATCCTGGCTCTGCTGCTGGCTTCTGGTGTGATTGTGGGCAACAAACTTACCTCTATCAGTACTTCTTTTCTCATCCATAAAACTGAACCCACCTCACAGAACCATCGTAAGAATAAAATATGAAAGTTAGACAATCTTGGCATACCCTAAGTGTTCAAATAGTGAGAGACATAAAATATTGATCTTGACAGGTCTCTCTGATACATCAAAGGATGACACAATTCATCCAAAGCCTCATTCCATGGATTATAGAAGGCCCAAGTCTTTCTCAAATTCTCTGGGGTCTTCTCATTTTTCCAAGTGTCAGTCAAGGAGAGGCCAAAAAGACAGGTGGATTGAGGGTAAACAAGTGTGGTGACAGGAGGTGACAAGAGGGAAAGGTGTGGACTGTGGCAAAGGACAGAGGGTAGGCCCTGCCTATGACAGCAGCTGCTCTCTGCTTCTAGTGGTTGCCAGGCAGTGGGGGTTGAGTGATGTTTGTATGACTAAAAAAAAAAGGCAGAAAGTCAAATGATTTTTTTCCCCTAAGTTCTTTTGATTTTTAAAAGCCTTCCAGTGGGGCGCCTGGGTGGCTCAGTGGGTTAAGCCGCTGCCTTCGGCTCAGGTCATGATCTCAGGGTCCTGGGATCGAGTCCCGCATCGGGCTCTCTGCTCAGCGGGGAGCCTGCTTCCTCCTCTCTCTCTCTCTGCCTGCCTCTGCCTACTTGTGATCTCTCTCTGTCAAATAAATAAATAAAATCTTAAAAAAAAAATAAAAGCCTTCCAGTAATTAAAAAAAATTAAAAACTGTATAGACCAAACAAAATAGAAGCCAGGGTTGAATCTGACATGCCATCAGTTTGCTACATTTGCTTTGAAGTCTAGAGGTCAGTCTGTGAGCTCCAAATGTTAAGGCCACCTGGCCTCTGGCCGTCATCCCTGTTCCCATGAATCTCCATCCAACCTCTTGAATACTGCAAGGCAGGGACAAATACTTTCGCATGTCAACAGCTGAAGACACGATGTGAAAACCGTCAAGGGCAAGAGAAACAAGAGCAAGCAGGGAGATCAAAGTTTTTGAAACCCTCCCCCTCCTTGCAGACATTCTGTCTTGTTGGAGGCTGAAAGTCAGCCTGTTTCAACTCAGTTCACTTCAGTTAAATTTCCCCAATATTACCACATGATAAACACTAAGCTAAGCCTTGGGACATTTTTGTCCTGCCTACTATGTGCTTGGGACAGAGTTAGATGTTTTAACCATTTTGGTTCCCAATGACTTAGTGTGATAGGAAAGTAGCCTTTCCATTTTACCTGGGGAGAAAATAAAGTCTCAAAAGTAGTGGGCGACTTGCCAGCCAGCGACAAAGCTGGGTTTCATACCCCAATCTGTAGGGCTCCAGACTCCTGGTTGACTTCATCCCACCTCTGGTTTTTTGGACACAAAAAGTCAAGTGTAAAAATTGCAGCAAAAGCAATAAGCAATCACTTCACCAGCAGATGTGAGCCAGTGATGTGGTGGAAAGAGGGGGAAGGAAGGTGTCTACCCCAGCCATCTTGTGTTTCAGTGTGGGTCACCTTGGGAGCTTGTCAGACCGGATTCTGGGTCAGCAGCTCTGGAGCGGGGCTTCAGGATCGGTGTTCCAAGGAAGTACCCAGGAGATGCCCATGCTCCTGCTCCATCTGCTAATCTTTGGAAAGCAAGGCTCTATCCCATGATCTCAACCTTTTGAAAAAAGCCACCTGTTAGGAATTGTGGAAAGGCAAGGATGTAGCTGGTCCATGTGAATCCAACACTCTTCCTGGCAAAGCAACCCTGCCCTCTGACATTGTCCTTCTGAGGTCAGGAGAGTGGGACATGTACACCCATGGCACTGATATGAGCCTGTGAGTATGGGGCACCATTAAAGTCTTGCTATGATGCAGCTCAGGATGGCACCAGAGTCAGGACGAGGCAGGTGTGCCTCTGAGTCAACTGAGCGAGGTGGTTTATTGATGGAAATACTAAAAAGAACTAAGGCAACTGTGGCGGATGCTGGTGGTGCCCACCTGAATCTCTTTCACTAAAAGGTGCCCATTTCGGCTGCTATACATACTGTTTCCAAAGTGTTCACAGCTGCCTCAGCAGAATGGGAGCTGACTCTCTCAGAAGGCTACCCTATCATGCTTCCCTTCCCTCTCTACTTATGGACAACCTGTAGCCAACAACTGACAGATGAAAGTACAAAAGCCCATTTTCCTTGGCCTCTAGGAGGGGCCAAGGCTGTGGGGCAATTAATGCTCTAGAACTCCTTATGGATAAAACTAAAGCTGGGTCTACCTCTTGGCTTAGTAGAATCCCCTAGCCCATCCTGTTTCCTTTGTTCTTCTCCTGAAGGCATTCCTCTAATAAGCCACATATACCCAAATCCCTGTCTCAGCCTCTGCTTTTTCCTCTGGGGAACCTCTTCTAAGGCAGAAGCTCATGCAGGTGGATCCTGGATCCTCACAAAGATAACATGAGATGAATGTCCTTATCCCAATTTGACAAATGAACAAACTGAGGCTCAGAAAGAAGTCACTGGCTGAATACCCATGGCTGGTAACAGTAGGGCTGGGACTGGCATTTAGTGTGTGCTTATGTGATTTGCCCTTGGGCCCACTACCAGTGCCTCTTTACAGTCAGCCTTTGACCTCTCATCTGGTGCCTCCCAGTGAGGCCTCGGTATGAACAGGACATGGCAGGAGCCTTTGGAGCTGGTCTTCTCTGTGGCCCTGCCCTTGGGCCATCCACACAGGTAAAGCTGTGTGGGCTCCTCGAAGGCTCAAGGGAGCAGGGACAGAGGGAAACTCTGCCTGCCTCCAAACTGATTCCTGCACTCAAAGCTGATTCCCTTTAAAAATCTGAGTTTTGTTTTTTGTTTGTTTGTTTTACCTTTGCCCAGTTTCTCTTATCAAAATTACATTTCCTTCTTTCCAATTCTTCCCTGGGCACGTCGTTGTTGGAGAGAACCATGCCTAGATTTTGCTGCATGCTCTGAAGGGAACCGGAACACTTGGGTGAAATGAGAGAAAGAGCGGGTCCACAGACACCCCCTTCTGATGGGTAGGTGCTCATGGTTGCCAAGAACTTCAAGGCTACTGTCCAATTTGGTTCTCAGGTACCGTTATACACATTTTAGAGATGGGACGCAGAATTCCTTAGGGTCTACCAAGCCCAGGATTCCTGATTTCAGACAGGGGAGGTGGGTGTAAGCTGCAGTGGGGGGCCACTCAACACAGTCCACAGTGGTAGAAACACAGCCCCAGACCCCAATCAAAGGGGATAAAGACCTCAGGCCAGAGACAGCAGGCGAGGGGGAGAGGTGAGGGATGTGGGAAGCCTAGGCTCCAGTGGCAGACTTCCAAGAGCAGGATCTTGGCAAGCTTCCCAGGCTAGATTTCACCCATGAAGGTCCAGGCCAGGAACCTCACTCTTGAGCTAGAGTAGCTGTCTGAGTTAGAAGCTTCTCCAGTGGAACCCACCAGACTCAGAGCCCTGGCCTTGTCACCATCTTGTTTCCAGTTGCTTGAGCTCGCTTACTCTGTGACATCCTGACCTAGGTGGTGGCCTTTCCCGGATGTCAAACAGCGACATGAATAGTTACTATAAGGCTTGCCTGCTAGTTTTATATCTTATCAGTGAGAAAATGTCAGGATATTTCAAGGCCGAGACAGGCAGGCATTTCGGGTGAGAGGAAGCACAGGGGACTTTCGGGATTAAGTTCCTGGATCTCGTCATGGCGGTATGTGTGCGTGGTCACCCTGGGCCCCTACAGTCTTGTATCTCTAGCTTTCTGAGCCACCCTACAAACTTGGTCTTTGGCAATCTCTGCTCCATTCTCTCTGGACATTGGAGGAAGGGGGTTTACAGCTTCCCAGTCAGGGCCTGTGTTAAGGACAAGATCTGGTCAGCTCCATAACTCTGGGTTTGAAAAGACACAAGTCACAGTGGAAATCCTGGGTGAGGATCGTTCTGTGGGAACATTAAGCATGCGCTACTTCATCCGACCCCCCCCGGAGTTATTAGAACTGTGCCCTCCTGCCCTAATGAGAACCCCAAGGGTGTAGACATCTCCCCTGGCCTTGTTGGAACTGACTTTGAAGGCAGAAGAGGTTAAACATGTGTTTTAAGCTTCAGGCAATTAGTGCAACCTTGCAGAACCCCTGACACTGAGAGGATTTATACTGGATTTCTTCTAATATTAACATGATCAAATGCAGTTGGGCACCGGGGCACCTGATTCTCCAGGAAAGAATCTTCTGGTTTGGGACTCAGAGAAGACAATGTGGTGCTTGGGGCCCAGACCTTGCCAGGAACATATCATCAGGAAATGAAAGAGCCCAAGAATTAGAGCCTGTGCTTCTATTTTAAAAACATGCCCCAAAGGCAGGCTCTAAATAGAGAGCAGATACACACAGAACTTTATTCACAGGAGACCCTGAAGGAGAGGGCAGACCCCAGCAGTCCTGGACAGGGCAGAGAGAGGCTGGAGGGCCTGGTGGTCATTAAAAGCAGTGGATCTCCCGGGGTCATCCAGGGTCAGCCACATTAGCATCTCTGGGAACTTGCTAGACAGGCACCGGTCTGACCTCACCCCATCACCCCATCAGAGACTCTGGGGGTGGAGGACAGTAGACCTGTTTTCCTTAGGTTCCGTGGCAGACTTCAGCAATGCCTACTTGCGTCTGAGAACCACTATTCTACATTTAACAAGGGGACCGGATCCAGCCTACAGATGCATTTTTATTGACTGGGGTAGTGTTTGAAATTGTTTGAACTGGTTTCCAGTGTTTCAAATGGGTATTTTTATACGAAAATCCACATTTCTGACTTTTCTTGGTGGGAGGGGGTGGGGGTGGATCAGAAGATCTAGACACAGGGGACTTGCGTACCTGCTTGGCAATAATTATCTGGAGCTGAGAAGAAGCTAGTGCTCTTAGAAAGGGCACCAGCCCTCCTGGGAGCAGCAGCCCCTCATTACCCATCTCTCTTCACTCAGTCCCGTCTAGAGGTATTTGAGCTGTTGGCCTGTGACCTATATAATGTCTAGTGTCATCTCAGGCTGAAATTCATTCCACATGCATTTGCTGGCCACTTACTGGATAGGTTGGGCTCTCTGCTGTCCTTACAGTCTTTTCTCCCTCACCCTTCCCATTGTCTCCCATCCTCAGCTACCTGCACTGTTTTTGCTAAGATGGGGGTGGGGATGGGGAGAGATTTGGTTAGCATAATACCCAGAATGCAACCGCACGATATGAGTCAGTTAATACCAGCGAAAGAAAAAAGGTTTCTTTGTTTCGCCTACACTGTTCTCTGACCTCACTGTTGAGAAAATAAACTTATTATCATGTTCAGAAAAGAAGGAACACTGCCCTTCTGTTAGGCTTGAGAGGGTTTTTATCTACAGCTTGGGGGTCATCAGAAACAGACAAGGTCATTCAGCAGCTGGGATGGCTGGGGACAGGTGACTGTGTTCTCTGTGTCCAGCACTGGGCCAGACTCTGAGATACCCATGAGGCCCTGAGCTGGGGTATGAGATGGTCACTTCTGAATGGTGTCAACCCCACTTGCTTCCCGGAGTGGCTTCCTCCCTCTGCACTGTGCTGAACTTCCTCTTTGGCCCAGGCCTTACCTCCCTCCTATTCTAACCCTGAACTAATTTTTGTACGAGTGGTAGACTTTATCAAAGTCTGGTGGCAGCAGATTTTTTTTTTTTAATTACAAGTGACTTAAAATAATACAGAATATTCTTGGTCATAACAACCCTATATTCACCAGACCAGCCCTGCAATCTTCACCTCCCATCGCTGTTTTTCATCTCTGCCTTGCTACCTGTTCACCTAATTCTCTCCCAGCAGCAATTTCTGGGTTGGTTGTTTTTGTTTCTTTTTTTTGTGCAGAGCATGTTTCACCGTCTCCTTTTAGACTACTCTCCAGGTGCCTCTCCCTCCCCCAAAGTGGCCCATCACAATAGTTGCCTGAACAAATTCAGCAGAGGGAGGCTGATGGCAGCCAAAAGAGCAATACCTTGCCAAGACTATTTTGCAGTTGAATCCTCCCAGACTCGCAGAAGTCAAGCAACCTGGCCAGACATACACCTTCTGGTCCACCTGGTTCTTGCCCCCCAGGAAGGTGGAGACTCAGAAGGCTGGACCCCATGTGGCTTGGGTGAGGGTGGGGGGAACCTGCCCTGTTGTTCCCTCTTCAGAACATGAGGCTCCTTTCCTTCCAGGGCTCCCTCTTTTAAAGCAAGGTCATGGAGGGAAAACTCAGATGTGGCTGGCATCCCATTAATTTGCTCTTTGGGGAGAATGGTGGGGGGTATTGGGCAGGGCCAGAATGTTGGCTGTCAGATGGGTCCATCTCTGAAGCCATAGTCAGCCCAGCACATTTTTCTCAGTTTAACACACCACAGGGTACATTGTACCTCATAGCTCAGAATCAATAAAGTCAAGGCAATTTCCTTAACATACCATCAATAAGAGATTATGGAAGGGGGAGGGTTTTCCTTAGAAGCTAATGCCTTACTAAAGTTCAAATGAGGCAATATATAGTAAAATAAATTCCAGCTCTATTTTCACTCCTTGCAATTTTAGTGGAGACTAAATGAAATGGAACTGTGTTGATCCTAACCCGTTCAATATATCTTCACTTCCTAAGAACCAAGGTCATTTTTACCTTCATGGGAAGGGAGGCAAAATATAAAATACTCACCCATACCGAACAGAAATGCATTTGCTGGTTTTTGAAAGCCAGGTAGATGACTGATATATTATGTAATTCATTTCATGGCATAGCCGAATGTGTTTTATAGATAGTGTTTAACCTTGCCAATTCTGCTCTGAGATAATCCCCCTTCTGAGGATAAAAATCATATATTTAACATAAAAGGAAAGGTTGGGCGAGGAAAGGAGCGTAATGTGTTGTGTTCAACAGATAACCAGAAGTTGCTTACACAGAAAGATGATCTGAGCAAGTTCATTACTGCTTTGCTTTGCCTTATTAGCTAATCATGTTGTTACTAATCAGAAGTGAGGTGATAACCACTTGAGTGGCATTGAATGATGCCAGTGTTGTGTCGCAAGGTGGAATGTGGGCACAGACCCTAGGCTAATCCTCCTTCCTGTTGCGTATGTGTTCTCTAACCTTGGTTTATTTCGGTAATGTCTTTGAGCCTCAGTCTCCTTGTGTGTGAATGGGCACAGCAGTAACCACGTAGCATTTAATGGTTTTCCATTTCCCATTTCCCTTCCTCCTCCTTTCCAAAAGAACCCTGATTTTGTCCAGGTTTCCCAACCCTGAATTCCATAGAGGAATCTCCGTTTATCCCAAGCAGTCCCTCCTTGGCGAACGTTATTGGTCCAGGGAAGGGTGCATGTCCTTGTTGGTCCAATCAGATTGGAGGAGATGTATTTTAACTTTCTTTTGGTGTGTATGAACAAAGAAGCATATTTTCCCCAAAGGCCACTGGTTGGTATCTTGCAGCCACATAAGGAACTAGACTGATGTGAAGGCTGTAGTGAGAATGGCAAAGTATTGAGACAGAAGGAGGCTGGGCTTGAGCTGTGGCTGGAGACATCCTTCTTCTGGTCTCCAAGTAGAAATAAATGTATTATTTATTTTTTAATTATTATCTAAAAGTTAAATAAATAAATACAATCTTATTTATTTTTAATGTCATTTCGAGGTTTTCTGTTATGCGTAGTCCAATGCTTTCTAACTGATAAACGTTTCAGGGTACTATTGTAAGGACTAAGGGGGGAGGAGTCTATACAAAGCGATATCCAGTGAACATTTCTGTGATGTATCTATACTCTCCAATATAGTAGCCACCAAACGCATGGCTGTTCAGCGTTTGAAATGTGACCAGAGAAACTGAAGAAATAAATTTTAAATTTTCATTAACTTTAATTAATGAAAATTAGACATTTAAATAGTTACATGTGGCTATGACTATTGTGTTGTACAGAACAGATCTACAAAATAATCTGGCAAAACATCTAGAGCCTAGTAGGGGTCCATAGATGTTGGTGACTGAAGGAGGACACAGGAAGATAAGTCAACACCAGAGCTTCTCTCGCTCAGTATTAGGTCTGTGAGTTGCACCCACACGGTTACATATAACAGAGTGTATTCTTTTTCATTCCTGTATGGTCTTCCATCATACCAGATGTACCAGAATTTATTTATCCATTCTAGTGTTGCAGGACATTTGAACATTTTCCAACTTGTGGCTATTATGGATAAATTCACTATAAACATCCTCGAACATGTGTTTTGGTAGATATACACAATTATTTTAGTGGGGTTTATACCCAAAAGTGGAATTGCTGGGTGGAAGGCCATGTAGGTTTAGTTGCAGTAGGGACTGTCAACATTTCTCAAAGTGATTACACTAATTTATACCCCCACTAGCAATGTGTTAAAGTTTCAGTTTATCCACATCCTCACCAAAATTTGGTAATATCAGTTCTTTTAATTTTAATCAGTCTTGTGTGTTTGGTGATTCTGGTGGAAGTATATTGCTAGATTTTGAAGCTCTAAGTCAGAGATTGGCATATAGGGCCAGCAGGCTAAATCCAGTCTGCTGACTGTTTTTGTAAATAAAGTTTTATTGAAACACAACTATGCTCATTCATTTCTGTATGTCTATTGCTACTTTTGCACCAACATAGCCAAATTGATATGCAACAGAGATTGCATGGCCCACAAAGCCTAGTTAGCCAGTTGGCTAGTTATAGAATAGCTGACCACTTACAGAAGAAATTTGCTGACCCTTGTTTAAAGCAAGTGGGTCATTTAGATAATCATCATAAACCTCTTATTGCTGTCCTCTTTGCTTTATTTGCCAGTGAGGACAGGTGCTTACCTGGTATGGTGCTTTGTGGCGCCTTGGGGCTGGGATGGTTACAAAAAACTGGCATGTTGATCCCTGTAACTCCCGGGTCAGCCAGATACCGGATAGGGCAGGTGGAATTCCTGGGCAGGTCTTCTGTGATTTTGAACAGCCTCCATGGTTTATCTCAATGTGTTGTATAATAATTGCCTGATGTGTGCTATGACTTGTGAAAGGTTGGGACACCTTCAGACAGTAGTCCATACCAGTTGTCTTTGTTATCTTGAGCCTGTTCCCTAACACCCTCCCATTTGGCTTCTACCTATTTCTGCTCAGGGAAATCACAAATCCAGGTGTTTTTTGTTTTTTGTTTTTTTCCCCCCTCAAGTCCTCATTTTTCTTAATCTGTCTGTAGCGTTGGACAACCTTGCTGCTCTTAGTCAAAACACTTGCTGTCCTTGCCTCTAGTAATTATAATGCTGATTAGCATTCACTGAGTTCCTCCTTCAGGACATAAGTTTTACATAGAGCATCTTAACCGTTTCTCACAACAGACAGACATGGTGAATACTGTCACCCCAGATTTACACGTGAGGAAACAGTTTCAGCAAGTCTCAGTTCCCAGAAAGGAAGTGGAAGAACAGGGATTTGAACCTTGATATGGGGGACCTGATTGCCAGTACTTCCCAGGTCAGTGCTACCTCTTACTGCATGATGCTGTTGTTCTTCCTCGGACATTAAGGATCTCTCTTTTGTTGTGGCTTTTGTTCCTTCTACTGCCCCTTTACTGTTGTTTTCCTCAAGGCTCAGGCCTTAATCTCTTCTTCTTTATTACATACTCTTTTCTCTCACAGTCTGGCTCACGCTTTTAATGTTAACATTGATCCTGAATGTGAATTAATATCGATTTTTCCAAGAGTGCTCAGGGGACTTTACATAGGGTATCTCATTAAACCCTCAACATAACCCTGAAAGGTCAATGCTGCACCCACTTTGAAGTTGAGAGGAGTCCTCTGACCTGGCCGAAGCCACTTAGTTGGAGGATGATGAGAGTAGGCAGCTCAAACCCAGCTGTGATGATACTAAAGCTCATGAGTGTCTAGGGCACTCCCCACCACATGGATGCCAGTTTGGGATGCCCAACCACCTAGAGGCTGTGTCTGCTTATGTATTTCATTAAGACTTTGAATGCTGTATGTCTATAAACCAAACTCACTTTTCCTTCATCCTCCTGTACACCTTCTCTGTCTTATAGATTCCCTATACGTTGACATCTACAAGCGACCTTGGATTCCAGATTCCCCATTCTCTACCTACATGCTGCCAGCCAACCCCGGGCCTAGGCAGTGCTCTCTATCCCCTGACACCATGCGCAGCCATCTAGATCTTTCTCTGGGTCCCCATCCCTCCCTTTCTTCACTGTTCTTCCTGCAACCTAGTGCAATGCCCTCATGTAATGTCACCTACCTGCTTTCATCTATCCGCCCTGGGGTTCTACATATCCCACCAGGGCAGTGTTATCTTTCATAATAGTCCTCAAATTTGCCTGAGCCTCAGAATCAATTCAGAATCAACTGCAGTCTTTTTATCTCCCCCTGCACCCCAAAGTGGATTCCCAACCAGAGCATAGGATTCAGTGAATCTGAAGTAAGGTTGAAAGCTTGCATTTTTAACAAGAACCTCTGGGATTACAATATAGGAGTTCCTCTGTGTTAGTCTGGGGAGCGCTGGTCTGCTGCAGCCATTCCTCCACAAATGAGAGCTGCAAGCCAGAGGGAAAGGGCTGGCAGGACAACTGACTGGAGAGCTGTAAGCTTCTGGCACTCGACCCTTGTCTCTTACTTCTCTTGCACCCTCCTCTGGGCCTCCTTCAATGTTTTGTTTGCATATATGGAGGCCTCAGTGATTGTAGAATGAGTGGATGAATGAATGCGTGAGTTTTAAAGGCCTCTGTCCTAACATCTCAATTATTCTCTGGTTGTAAAGTCAAGAGATGCCTGGTGAAGTGGCATGAATCCTGCCTTCCAGTAAGATTTCATAGGTACCAAGTGGTGAGGCAGAGGGACAGTCTACAAAATATCTGAGCAGCACTCTTCAAAACTGTCAAGGTCATCAAAACCAGGGAAAGTCTGAGAAACTGTCATAGCCAGAGGGAACCTAAAGAGACAAGGCGACTCAGAATAATGTGGTATCCCAGGTAGGATCCTGGGACAGAAAAAAAGACATTAAATAAATCTAAACTTTAGTTTAAAAAAAAAAAAAAAGTGATAGAGTAGGAATCTAGCCTCCTGTCAGCACACAGGGAGGGACACCAGCATTTGGTATAACCTCGTTGTCAATGTCTCATTCATAAAGTTCATGATGGATGTGTTTACAAGGATTGACACTAGCCTGGTGAGAGCCCTGTTCCCTCCCCTTGCTCATTTTCTAGGATGGGTGCCCATGAAGATCTGGCTGGTCTGACCGTCTAGATGATGTTCATCACTGAGAGCTAGAAATTTGGCACTGAGGGTTGGTGGAAGGAAAGCATGATAATTTCAACAGAACCAGGCACCAAACCCAGCCCTGACAGCCACTGGCTATGTGACCTCAGGTGTGTTATCTTTTCCTCAGAAGTGGAGTGGTGGTGATGGTACCCTCTGCACAAAGCTCCGGGGAGCATCTGGTGAGTAGAGAGTCAGGGGCATTATAGACAACACTTGGAAGATGATACTTTACTTAAGACACTCTTTGGTCAGGCATTGGGAGTTTCAGGCTTGTTAAAGATGACAATCCTGGGACCTCTCAAACATCTGCCGAGCTCATTTCCCAAGTTGGGCTCCATTAAATTCCCGCAGTGCCAGAGGGGCCTCTCCTCCCAGAAGCCCCCCAGCCTACCACATTTAGCTGTGCACCCCAGCCATAATGCAGATGTCTGGTTCTCTTTAAATGGAACATTCATCTGCCCTGGTCCCTGATGTTATTTTTATTGGTGTCTAAAAATAAAAATAATTATAATTTCCTAAACGGTAATAGCCTGACCCAGCCAGCATGCTCCCTCTTCCTCCAGGCATGCTGTGAAAGCCATTGACACCGTGTCCAGATTGCAGACCTCTGACCTGTCACCAGTCTGTCAGTGTCAGTGAGGCTGGGGAGAGAACAGGGACCAGCAGTCCAAGGAGGAAGCTTCCAGCCTGTGCTCAGGGTGCAGTCTCCAGGCTGGAACTCTTCCCCTCCCAGTTGCCCCTGCAGCCCTGGTTAAGGGCCTTGGGGAAAGAAGGAGAAAAAGTGGAGAGGAGAGCCAGAAAGGCAGAGAGTGAAAGAGAAAAAAGAGAAAGAAGACTCTGACAGCTTAAAGGTGAAAGAGGTAGTTTTGGCAGATGAGTAACAAACGTGGTTTCCTCCTGCATGAACCATTTATGCAGCTGAATAGATTTAGCATCACTTGGTATCATTCTCTCATGTACTCCATGCCACATGAGGTGGTGTGGGGGGAAGATTTACAAGTGCAATTCTCGGAGAAGCTGTGCTGGGGAGTTATGGCATCTCAGTACGGGTGCAACCAGGGAGGCCACGAAAGTCTCCTGCAATCGAAAACACTCCATAGATCTTTCTGGACACCTTTCTGATGTATCACCAGGCCATTAGCTATTCCAGCAGAGGCAAGGAATGGGAGGAGGACAGGAGGGGCAGACTCCCGCAAGATGGAACATTAGCATGTAGTTGTGATCTCCACTCTAAAGGCTTTGGGTCCAGCTGAGATGCTGGGTAGCCTTGAAAAAAGTCAGTCTGAATCCAAGGGATCTGCATTTCCAAGGGCTGGTATACGTCTCAAAAATTCTTATTTACATAATACCTGCATGTGATCTCCTTGTAAAAGGAACATTATAGCAATATACACAATCTGAAGTTCTATGCATGGATGACTTCCCAACTTCCTCCCTCTACCCCAAGCAATAACTATTGTTGCCATTTGAGTGGGCTTTTGATAGAACTTTACAGTGCATATCTGTGCATATATATGAATGCATAGAAAAATACAGGTTTTTGTGTGTGAGGTTCCGTCCTTCCTTCCTTGATTTTTCTTTTTCTCTTCCTCTGTCTTTAAAAAGATAGTTCTTCATGTACGCAGGTACTTGTTTGTCTACTCACATAAATGGTATCTTAGTGTATGCATTGTCCTGAAATTTGCTGTCTTCACTTAGTCAATGAGTATGTCAGTTTGGGGTCCACTGGGAGGCAGACACTGAGAGCAGTTAGAAGTTTAAGAGATGAATTGGGGGTGAAACCTAGGAAAGATTAGAGGGACATCCTGGGGAGGTACAGCATAGAGATGTGGATCTCATAGGGTCTCTGCCAGCTATTGGGGAACTCAGAGACTGCCCCCAAAGGAGCTTCTCAGTTGGCAGATATGGTGAAGTCTTAGAATCTCACCATGCTCTGTCATTGACTGGGTGATACCCAGGAAAACCATGCCCTTAATGCAAATGCTGCAGTAAATTCCCAGAGCTCTGCTGCTGGAGGCCATCCACCCACTGGCAAGTCCTCTCTTATAAGCCTATGGCTGCTTTGTTGGTCTTAGAATCTTTTCAGGAGAGGTATGTATGCTTTTTCTTGGAGAATATTCCCCAGTATGGGTTGGTTACAATCAATTTAGCCATTTTCTCTCGATGGACACTTAGGTTGGCCCCTCTTTGCTGTTATGGATGGTGGGGAGGTCATCATCCTTAAACAACACTCCATCCACAACAGGAAACTGATCAGGGCTTCTCTGGGTGAATCTGAAGAGGAAGAATTTCTGACTCTAAGGAAGTCCACTATGAATTCACAGATTCAGACAAATTCCCTGTTCAGTGAGCCCTATATGATCCTCTGCAGGATGGGAGAATCTGTACTTTCCCATACCTCCAAGACATCTGGGTTTGATATTGGATTTTTCCCTCTGAGTTTAGCCTCCCTATATCAGGTCCCTGACCCTGTTTGTCCAAACTTTGCCTCCTGACACCTGCTGTTGCATCTTCGGAGGATTTTCATCTAAACCTTTATCCTGTTTGCCTGGTTGTACCTTGGCTGTCTGAGGTAGAAAATGTAAGGTTTATGATTACAGACTCTGTAATCAGTTCCACCAGTTCCTAACTGTGATGCTGGTCAAGTTTCTGAACCTCTCTTTGTTCATCAGTTTCCCTATTTGTACAATGAGGTTAATAATAGTACCTGGTTCATATGGCTGTTGAGATGAAATGATTTACATGTGTGGACCGCTCTGCACCCTTCAGCCAACTCAATAAATATTAGCTATTGCTATTATCTGCCCTCTTGGCTGGGATCCCAGCCCGCTGACAATCATAAAGCCAGTATTCTGCTGCTACTTCTCATTTCCCAAGTGTCCTGCCCTTGCAAGTAGACTGACCAAGATCTGGACTCGCTTCTATCTCGGTCTAGGGAACATGTTCACACCATTGTCTCCACTGAGCTGGGCTACTCTCTTTATCTCATGACTTCAGCTTGCCAAATACAGCAAAACCCCAACAGTTCAAATCTTGATCCTACAACTTGTGAGCATTAGCTCCCTCATCTATAAAAGACCATTGGCAATATGACCTAGCTCACAGGGCTGTCATGAGGATGTGAGGCAATACCATGTAACAAGCACTTAAAACCACACTCAGCAAGTGGGATGAAGATGATCATCTCCTCAGAAATGGACATTTTTAGACCCTATTCATTTGCACATCCTGATTGAGGATCTGGCATGTCCATCAGTCAGGATGGGATTAATACCATCTAATTAATACCATCAGATCTGACTTGTGTTTAGTTGAGTCAGATATGTGATAACAGGGCTTAGTGCAAAGAGATAGAACTCAGAACAGGGCTATCCTCAGCAGTGATGACTTTCCCATCCAACTTCATCGCAATGTCTACCTAGGTGTTGCATATCCTATTCTTCATGCTGCAAGGACACCTCCCTACAAAGAAATGTGAAAGTGTCACGATCTCAATGGCACCAGCCAGCTACCACCCACAGTGACTGTTCAGGATCCTGGGCCCAGCCTTGTCAAATTCAATTTTCAGAAAAAAACAAAAGCAAAAAAATGGACGTTGGGGCTTTTATGTAAAAACTCTTAATTTTATGACTTTGACAATGAATCCAAATGGATCTGGTCAGCCAGCTTATGCTTCTGCTTTAGGGCATTTCTGCAGTTTCTCCAAAACCAGCTATGTAAACTGAAAGCTGGTGGTGTTTCTCTCTAAAGCATATGATAGCTTCAGTTGGTAACATTTCCGTGGCAATTGTGGACAATTTGGGATTTCAGTGACCTGCATTAAATCCTTTCTCCTTTGGGTTCCCAGGTTTTATTTTTCCTGGGGTCCTGCTTGGCTTTTGGTAATTATGGCCTTTCTTCCCACCTCTCCCCTCCCCCGCCCTCCCTCAAGGGCTGATGATCAAGGAGTTTGCCTGGCACATAATATTTGTTGAATGATTGCAAAGTTAGGAATCCAGATGCTTCTTTCCCCCAGCAACTCTTTTAGTTTGTATCTCTCTCCTCTTGGAATGAAATTAAAGCTATTTTTCAGGAACCTGTTTAACCAGATGGAGAGCAAAGCTTCTCTGGGACCACAAATCTCGCTTTGGGCCTCTTCTTTGTATCTGGGGTGGGGGGTGCATTTTTCATTTCCAAGAACTTTATTTACCAGTTGCCAAAGCTCCCTTCTTTCAGTTCTGTCCTTTGTTCATGTCTGGGCACCATCTTATTGCTATGCACTGAAAACTGAAGCATGTTTTACGTATACTTATTCTTAGGATCCTCCTCAGAATTCTGTGACAGCTTAGCCAGAGCTGCTGAGACTTAAGGTCTTCAGTTTGGGGGTTACACAGGGGCTAAGAGGGAGGGTATGCATCAGTGGCTGGGATTGCTGCTATCCTAATGTAGGGTGGATGACTTCTCCCATGGGCACCATGCTTAATTATCATCTTGATTTACTCTGTTCTGCTTGCACATGGAGGGGTTGAAGAGCCATTTAGGATAATTCTCAAACTTCTGTTTAGCAGAGGAAGTCTTTGCTTTGGGAGGTCAATATGTAAAAGGAAGGAAGGGTGAGCTGCTCTTCTTGGAGATCCTGATATGGGCAGCCCCTCCTCTGCATCCCTCCCAATTGGCGTCATCCCTTAGAAGTCCCCTGGACTTGGAATTTCCACAAAGGAAACAGGCATCCAAATCCATAGTGTTTCTTTTGACCATTCCTAAACCTTCACGAATATTAGTAACTGAAGTGGACATTGTACTCTGCCCAGATCCACTCCCCTTTACCATATCCGTGTGTCTTTCCTTGACTTTGGTGAATTTTTGCTTACAACAGCTACTAAGTTCTGCTTTTCTCCACAGAATGGCCCTACAGTTCTGAGAGTTTATTTGCATATGAAGAGTTGGGAGAGTTACGGAGTTATACCTCCAAGGGCAGCCAGTAAACAATGACTGGCTGGAGAAGGAATAGGAGAGCTAGGCTACTTTGCCTGAGGGAAGGCCAGTTTCGAGGTGTAATAGGACAGAACTTCCCAAGGGATCAGGCTAAAGCTGCCTTTGGAGGGGCTACACCTGAAATCACAACATAGCTTGACTTTCTCCTCTTCTTTGTACTTCTTCCCTGCCTTTCATACCAATCTCATCTGTGAGCAGTCCTTAATTAACTACCTGTGTCCAAATCCTTGTCTCAATCTTGAATGTCCCTCCCATAGGCCTCTGTACTTTCCTAAGAAGATGGCCTCCTGTCTTTGGCTAGTCTTCAGTCAGCTTCTTCACATGTACATTGGGGCTCAACCACCAATGGCCTTTGGGGATCCAGACAGCTGTCTGCTTGGGCCTGTAGCCGCATCTCTCTTCTAGGTTGGTTTATTTCAGGAAAGTACAACTCAATGGCCAGCATTTGACTTATCTGGGAATTTGTTGCCTTGGAGACATGGAGCCAGGAGACTGAGGAGCCAGGTGGGTCCACATTAAAGAAAGGTGGTACATGGGATCCTTTCTCTAGAATGGGAGGAGTGGCATCCTCTTTCATGTGGCCACTGCCCCCCTCAAAATCTGATGCAGATTAGAGTTTAGGGACATGCCTTTCAAGCTTTTGATAATAATTTTCTTGATGAATCCAAAATAAGGCCAGTGTCCTTTCCCCATCTCTACTGCTCCAAAGAGCATAAGAGAAAATAGAAAATAGCCCTTGTCTGCTTGACTTTTACGTGGTTAATGTCTTGTGTGTACTTCTGATTGGACATGGTGGGGAGGGACACAAGGAAGGCAGGTATTACCCTTGGGCCCCAAACATCTATCCTGACAGCCTCAAGACCAGACTGGGCCCATCTAGTGTGTTCCTGTGGACTCCTACTATATCATTTCACACACTATTTTGTAATTGCCTTTTACTTGTCTAGTGATGAGGGTGAATGAAGACCTCTAGGTCTGAGAGTTTGAAGTCATCGAATAATACTACTTAAAAGCAAATCATGGCGCCTTAATCAAGTGGTAAATTTGTACTTGCTGGCCTTACTTACTTGGCAACAAAGGAACAGCCCCAGGGTGAACATCAGAATGTAATTTGCAGATGGAAGAAAATAGGTCACTCTTCATACTCATAGACTGTATTTTTAAATTAAAAAAAAAAAAAAAAAAAAAGAAAAAGAAAGCCAGGGCATAAGCTGTCCGAAGTACTTATGGGAACAATGGGAGAAAATGGTTGTAAATCCAGAATGTGGTGCCCTTGTCCTCAGGCAGGCTATGGAGCTAATAGCCCCATAGCTCTAAGACCCAACCCTGGTCATTCCCCCACATTCATCAGGGTGATGGAGATGGGACCACTTCCTATACTAGGTCCTCCTGGGTAATCATCCTAGTGTCCTATGGTTCACTGACCTGCTCACATCTCATGCCTGTCCCCTCCCCTCCATTCCTGTGGCACCTGCTCAGTTTTGCCAACCTGGAGCTGCTGGCCACTCCGTGTTTCCCTCTCTGATCTTGGCCTCTTGTTCACCCAGGCTTCCTGATCCCCAATTCCTACCACTACCACTCTTGGACTCCATGTGCCTTCTTTTCCAAGCATCATACTCTATAGACTCCACTAATCTCAGAGGGCATCACATCATCCTTTCTTTGGCTAACTCCCCCACCTTCAGCCCGCCCCATGCTCCACAAAACAATTCTACCTTTTCAATACTTCACTGGTCTGTTAAAGAGAATTGAGCCAGACTGAGGTTAAAGCAGGAAAAACAGACTTTATTCAGGAACTATTGCAACAGAAAAGAGGCCTCAGTATAGAACGGGGCTCAGTCAAAAGAGAGAAAGAACAAGTGGGGTTTGATAGCTGAGGGGCATTTTGAGAGGGTTGGTGGATGGAAATTATACTAGAGAAAGCATCAAGGGTAGGGGAATTCTTGCTAAACTGACCTAACAGGATTCTTGCTGAAGCCAGACCAGGGTGATCAGGCATTACTGGGGGGATGGTGGGGGTGGGAATTTGATCAGATATCAAGGGTGGGGGGCTTCCTCTCTAAACTGACTTAGCAGGCTTCTTGCCAAAACTGGGCTACACAGACCCAGCAAGGGTGGAGGCCAAGGTCAAAGGCTGAGAAGAGGGCTTAGAGGAGCCTGACTGAAATACGGTCAGGTGAGGATTTTTTTTTTTTAAAGATTTTATTTATTTGACAGACAGAGATTGCAAGTAGGCAGAGAAGCAGGCAGAGAGGGAAGCAGGCTCCCCACCGAGCAGAGAGCCCGATGTGGGGCTCTATCCCAGGACCCTGGGACCATGACCTGAGCCCAAAGCAGAGGCTTTAACCCACTGAGCCACCCAGGTGCCCCCAAGTGAGGATTTTTGTCAAGTCTATGAGTGCTGCCAGGGGGCAGTTACACATCTCTGTTCTGTGGGCCCTCAACACAGGTCAGCATCTCTCTGATGTCCCTAGTTCCTTCTTCCCTTCCTCTGCAGCTATCCCAAAACCATTCTCAAGCCTCGAGTAGACTGCATTAGCACAGAAGGAAATTCCTCCCCTCTCTTCCTCATTTGCTGGGTGTTTTGTCTCCTCCTTCTCCCTCTTTCACCAACCTGCAACATGTCTTCTGTCTACAGAAACCAGGGCAAAGACTAGGCCTCATTTCTTCCAGGAAGTCTTCCTCTGATCCTCCCACACCCACTGGCCCACACCAGGCATTTCTACACCACCTCAATTTTAACTCCATCATATCACACTATAGTGGTTGAGTCACTGTTTATCTCATTTTCTAGATTGTGAGCTCCTTGGGGGGCAGAAATACCGTTTCGCTCATTCTTTTTTATATTTTCAATCCTTGGTGGAATGCCTGACACATAGTAGGAGCCTGGTGTGTGTTGAATGAATGAATCCCTTTTCTGTACAAAAATTAGTCCATTCACCTGCAATCTGGATCTTTTCTCTCCCTGCCTCCTCATGCCATCAATTATTCAGTCTCCCCACAGTATTTTGCATTCTACTATCATTATTGTCATTATTCATAATAATATTATTATAGTGACTATTTACTGGATACTTACTAAGTTCCAGGCACTTTGCTGAACACCTAAAATACATGCTCTAGTTTAATCCTTATAAAAGTCCAATGCGGGTACTATTATTATCCCACTTTCCAGATGACATTTAAATATAGTCTCCTTTATTTAAAGCATTGCCCTTCCTAGATGCTGTATTCCCTTCCACCTCATGCCGTTATGCTCTTTCATTCCATTCAAAGTGCCATCTGTACCAGCTGCCTGCACCCTCTGACCTCTCTGTCATTCCTATCTCACTGGAACGAAGCCCTGCCTGACTGCAAAAGCTCCCGCTGACGTCACCAGTGACCTCCATGAGGCCAGTACAGTGCCCGCTTTCACGCTTTATCGCCCCAGTTTCTCAGTAGCAGATGACACTGATGGCTGCTCCCCCTCTGTGCCTCCTCCCTTTCCAGCTCGCCTTTCCTCTGGGCTTGCAAACTGTGTGTTCCCAAGGGCTCCATTCTTTGCTCTTTCCTTACTTCCTTCAGACCCCCTCTCCAGCATTCTCTGGAGCCTCATTTTCAAGTCCCTTTATGCAGCCAGACCCTTTTCCCCCAGCAACCCCAGCACTGCATGATCAAAGCTTGTTCTCCCTTCCCCCATAGGGGTCAAGATCAGCTCAGTGTGCCGATGGACCTGCACTTGCTATCTCCATCCAAACCCATCCCAGCACCTGCTGGTCCTCTGGTATTCCCTAAGTTGGCCAGCAACACCATCACCTGTCCTGAGGCCCAAGTAAACACATCCTCGAGAGTTCTGACTCCTTCCCTTCTCTTTAAGCTGCCAAATCACGTTTATTGTTTATGCCAGGCTTCTCTCATGTCTGTTTTTCTTCCTTTGTATCTTCTTTGATGTTGCCCCAGCAATAGTGAGCCAGGTGTCCCAGGAAGAATCAGCCACGCTCTCTCTCGCCTCTGAACCTCTTTTTTAACTTAGAAAAATTATATATATTTAAGGTGTACAACTTGATAATTGTACATTGCTAAATAATCACCACAATCAAGTTAATTCCTATATCCATCACCTTCCATAGTTACATTGTGTGTGCTGTGTGTATGTAGTAGTGTGTGTGGTGTGTGGTGTGTAATGAGGACACTCGGGGCTTACTCTCTTAGCCAATTTTGAATATACAGTACCGTGTTTTTACAATAGTCGCCATACTGTTCGTTAGATCTCCAGAACTTATTCACCCTGCATGACTGCGACTTTGTACCCTTTGACCAATGTCTTCCTATTTCCCTTACCACAAGCCCTGAAATCACCATTCTACTTTTGGTTCTTATGAATCTGATAGTTTTAGATTCCAGATGTAAGTGAGATTATACAGTATTTATCCTCCTGCATTTGGCTTACTTCATGTAGAATAGTGATCTCTAGGTCCATTGATGTTGTTGTAAATGACAGGATTTCTTCCTTTTTCGTGGCCAAATACTATTCCATTGTGTGTATAAACCACATTTTCTTTCTCCATTCATTTGTCAGTAGATATCTAGGTTTTTTCCCTATTTTGGCTATTGTGAATAATACTTCAGTGAATACAGGTATTTTCTTGAGATTCTGACTTCAGCTCCTTTGGATAAATACTTCAAAGTGGAATTGCTGGATCATAGAATGTATCTACTTCTAATATTTTGAGAAAACTCACATCACCACAAACAGAACTCACATCACCACAAACAGAACACCAGGATTCTCATCTCTCCACATTCTCACCAACATGTACTATCTTGTCTTTGAACACACTTGCTACCCATCCTAACAGGTGTCAGGTAATAGCTCATTATGGTTTTGATTTGCATTTCCCTGATGATGAGTGATTTTGAGCATCTTTTCATGTGTCTGTTGGCCATTTGTATGTCTTTGGAAAAGTGTCAATTTAGATTCTCTGCCCATTTTTATTTTTTTATTTTATTTTATTTATTATTTTTTAAAGATTTTATTTATTTATTTAACAGAGAGAGATCACAAGTAGGCAGAGAGGCAGGCACAGAGAGAGAGAGAGGGAAGCAGGCTCCCTGCCGAGCAGAGAGCCCGATGCGGGACTCGATCCCAGGACCCTGAGATCACAACCTGACCCGAAGGCAGCGGCTTAACCCACTGAGCCACCCAGGCACCCTCTCTGCCCATTTTTAAATTGGATTACATATGTTTTTGCTTTTGAATTTTATGAGTTTCTCATATATTTTGGATGTTAACCCCTTATGAGCTATATGGTGTGCAAATATTTTCTCCCATTCTGTAGGTTGTCTTTTTATTTGTTGATTTTTCACCTCTGAATCTTTACACCTACTTTCTCTTTCCAGCTTCATCTCTTTGCTCTTACTTTGCCATACTTCATTATAGAAGTTATCTCATTGCTTTACAAATAGTAGAAATCTGTTTATAGTCTTTACTAGACTATGAGTATCCAGAACTCAAAGGCTTTGCCTCTCTATTTTTGTAATGCCAGCAGCAATGCAGGATTAACATGGCTAGGATATAACCTAATTTTTTTTTCCTCTATGCCCATCACTTAAATGAATGATCAGTTCTTGGAGCCAGAGGCAGATCATACAATTCTAAAAGCCAATTCTGACACTTAGGGCTAAAGACCAGAGATACCAACAAAGGACATTCTTGGTGCTCCTTTTCCTCTTACCTCCCAAAGATGGGCCTAGGCATTTTGAAAAATCATGGTGATGTTGTCTGAGGAGAAGAAAGGGATAGAGTGATATATTTGAGGGGAATTTTCATATTTTACCATACTAGGTATCTCAAAATCTTTAGGTCTTTGGATTTAGCTGAAGAATGGAGGTTACCAGCCACGAAGGCAGACCTGAATGTTAATGTCCAGTATTTGTAGTCAGCATCTATACTTGACAGCTCAGGTTCTATGGAAGGAGAATCCTGATCACAGCACCTATAGTAAGTGAAAGCAACTATCCCACACCAGCAGGACATGCTGCTCTGCCATTACCTGGGCCTGAATGAAAGTTATTTTCTGATTCCTCCAAGCTCTCCTGGTCTCCCAACAGGACAGAATTCCAGGTAGTTATTGGGGTCTGGGGATAGAGGGGGGTAGGAGCATCCAAAGTCTGTGTAATGTATTGCAAAGGATCTGTCTGAGGAAGATCTTTAGGTCCCTCAGAAAATCTGTGTCCCTTTGGACAAAACCTTTGTCCTCTTTAGCAGTGAGTTTCCTGGCTGGCAACAAAGACGGAAAGGAGAGTTGGACTAGGTGATTCTGAGGAGCTAGGAATCCATGGTATGCATGACAACCCCTTCAAACCATAAGCTTGTCTGGAGACATTGCACAGGATGGTAAATTATAGGGTGCGGTTTCTTCTTTCTCTTTACTTGAGAATTTAGTAACTGGAAATGGCCTATTAACCACCTTGTACAGGTGCCACCACCATGTGAACATGCCCAGGCTAGCCAGCTGCAGGATGAAAGACACGTGTCCCAGCCACCCCTGTCACCTAGCTAATAGCAAGCCCATATTGCAAAGAAGAACCACAGGCATGACTTGGGACTGTCTGCAGGCCCATGAAGGATCCCAGCTGAGACTAGAATAACTGCCCAGCCAATGTTGGCCCAATGAAGGGGACTCACATGGTAAACTACATAAACAGCCGTGGTTTTAAGTTGCAAGATTTGGGGATAGTTTGCTTTGCGGCAAAACTGGGTCATTGGCAGGAGAGGACCAGTGTTATTCCTGCTCCTGACCTTCATGCACAGCTCAGCAGACAAGGAGGTGGGAGAGGTAAATAAATATGCAAAACAACAGGGAATGGAGACAGGTCACTGGGTCATAGGTCACCCAAGAAGTGGACTGGGGAGGATGGAGAAGTGGATGGGTGTCACCAGTGAGTTCAGGGCTGAGCCCAACTGATAGCCAGCTGTTGGTGTGCCCGCAAAGCCCCAATCTCCCCTAATTTTCTCGCTGGGCAGATACATAGTTCCTTGACTCCTATTCTGGGCAAAGCAACAGACAGGGTTTTGTTCTGGAGTCTGAAAGGAACTTAAAGTTTTATAAGACAGCTGCTGAATCTTACCACAAGGGTGCTTAATTTCTGGAGTTTAGAGTCCAAGTGGGAACAATGACAGAGGGAAGAAAAACGTCTTTGGAGAGGACCTACTCAGAATTTCCAATGTCTTCTAGCTCTCAAGGGCACCCCATTAGGAGTAAGAATTTGCTCCAGCCTGGTCAGGGGATAGAATGGTAAATGCGAACAGCTATTGCTCCTGTCTGGAAGGCTCCATGACAGGATTGAATGTTGGCAGTTTACATCTGCAAAGGGTCTTAAAGGTTGTCTTGTGAGAAATCTCTGTCCTCCACTTGAGTGCTTCATTTTATTTTTATAGTTATTGTTTTATGGACACAAGCAAAACCTGAATATATTCTCCTGGGAAAGCAGTCCTACAAGAGCAGCATTGCCTCTTGGAGCCATGGCGCCCTCACCCACCCTTGCAAAGGCAGCCTTTGTCCACATCTTCCCAACCCCCAACTGTTTACATTCATATAAAAATGGATATATGTTCATGAATCTATTTTCCTATTGCTATATTATGGGATCATGCCAAGTACAATGTTTTTAATTTATTTTCTCACTGACCAGTATGTTTTGGAGATCTTTTTGCTGCGTGTATGAAGGTCAAATTCATTTTTTTAAAGGCTGCATTGTATTCCATTATATGGATTTCCATGTTCCCTTAACTACTTCATAACTGATAGGAAATGTAGGCTGCTTCCACTTTAGTTGGCTATCATAAACCTCAAAGTAAGAAACACCTTTGTGCATAACTCTTTGAGCATATATGAGTATTTCTTTAGGGCAGATCCCTAGAAATGGAATTGCTAGAACAGAGGGCACATGTATTTTTCAGGTATGGCCTAATTTGCTGCCTGCTGCAGGGAAGTTATTCAATTAACTTTTCATTTCTTCTCCAATTGATTTTGGTCTATTCAGGTTTGGCCTCTTCTTTAGTAAGTTTTTAAGATTTGTTTTTTTTCCCCTGGAAATCATCTATTACATTTAAATTTTCATATTTCCTGGTAATTATGCTTTCTATTTAACCCTTTTAAAATTAATTTTATTTATTTATTTGAGAGAGAAAGAGAGCATGAGAGAGATCATAAGCAGAGGGGAGGGGTAGAGGGAGAAGCAGGCTCCCTGCTGAGCAGGGAGCGGGATTTGGGCTTTCATCCCAAGGACCCTGACTGAGATCATGACCGGAGCTGAAGTCAGAGGCTTAACCAACTGAGCCACCCAGGTGCTCTATTCTGTATTTTCTCTTGATTAGATTTGCCAGAGGTTAATCTGTTTGTTGGTCTTTTCAAAGAATGAGTTTAATTCTTGTTAATTATTCTCTCTTTGGTTTTCTGGCCTGTTAATTTCTTTTATCATTATTAAATGCCCCTCCATCTTTGGAACTATTCTGAAGAGCTTTTGTATAATTTTTCTGGTAGTATGTTTAATTCATTTAAAGATTTTTAGTTTTCTAATATGTGCATCTAAAGTTGAAAGTTTTCCCTTGAGAACAGCTTTTGATGTATTGTATTCTCATTTTTGTTCACTTTTAAATAATAATTTCCATTCTAATTTTTTTATCTAAAAATTATGTTTGGAAATTTTTAGAAGTTTTTATTTAAACTCCAGTTAGTTAGCATACAGAGTGATATTAGTTTCAGGTGTACAATATACTGATTCAATGCTTACATACAATACCCGTGCTCATCACAATTACACTCCTTAATCCCAATCACCTATTTCACCCATTTTGTTTCTTAAATTCTACATATGAGTGAAATTATACAGTATTGTCTTTCTTATATTTAGAAACATCTTAATATTTCTAAACAGACAGAGTCTTTTTGGCTATCCTTATGAAGCTAATTTCTTAGTTTATAGCATTGTAGTCTGAGAATATAGCTTGTATGACTTCTGCTTCAGGGAATATTTTTTTCTAGAGTTTATTTGTATAAGGTGTGTGTGTGTGTGTGTGTGTGTGTGTGTGTGTGTGTGTGTGTGTGTGTATTTGGGTGAATGTCTTAATATATGGTAAAATTTGTGGAAATTTCATGTTGGTTAGAAAAGAACGCTTTTTCTCTCTCTGTCTCTCTCTCTCATCAAGTTTATTATTATGGCATACAAAATCCCTATGTCTTGAAGGTTTGGGTTATTTAATGAGAGGGATAAACAAATCTTCCCTCTTTCCCACTCTCCTTCAGCTTTATTGAGATATATTGACATAGTGTTGTATAAGTTCAAGGTGTATGGTTTCATTTGATATGATATGATTTGATTTGATACACTTACACATCTGATACAGTTTTATGTTGCAAAATGATTACCGTAATAACATTAGCTAACACTTCCATCATAATTACCATTTTTTTGTGGTGAGAATATTTAAGATCTAGTCTCTTAGCAACTTTCAAGTGTATAGTACAGTATCATTAGCTGTAATCATCACCATGCTGTACATCAGATCCCCAGAACTTGTTAATTTTATAGCTGCAAGTTTGTGCCCTTTGGCCAATATCTCCCCATTTCCCCCACCTCCCGTCCACGGTAATTACCATTCTACTTTCTGTTTCTATGAGTTTGGCTGTTTTAGATTCCACATATAAATGAGATCATACAGTATTTGTCTTTCACTGCATGATTCATCTCACTTAGCATAATGCCCTCAAGTTTCATCCAGGTTGTTGCAAATGGCAGAATTTCCTTCTTTCTCATGGCTGAATACTAAATTCCATCACATATCACATCTTCATCTATTCATCCGTTGGCACTTAGGTTGTTCGCCTACCTTGGCTATTGTGAATAATGCTGCAATGAACATGAAGGTGCAGACATCTCTTTGAGTTTCTGTTTTCATTTACTTTGGATATATAACCAGAAGTAGTATTGCTGGATCATACAGTAGTTCTAGTTTTAATTTTCTGAGGAAACTTCATGCTGTTTTCTCTAGTGGCTACACCAATTTACATTCCCACTGGCAGTACAGAAGTGCTCCCTTTATTCCACACCCTTGCCAGTGTTTGTTATCTCTTGTCTTTCTTGATGATGGCCATTCTAACAGTTCTGAGGTGATATCTAATTGTGGTTTTGATTTATAATTCCCTTATTATGAAGCAATGTTGAGTATTTTCCATCATGTACCTCATGGCCATTTGTGTATCTTCTTTGAAAAATGTCTGTTCAAGTCCTTTGCCCATTTTTAAATTAGATTGTTTAGGTTTTTTGCTATTGAGTTGTATAAGTTCTTTATATATTTTGGATATTAGCTCTTTGTCAGATACATGATTTACAAATATTTTTCCCTTCCACAATTTGCCTTTTCATTTAGTTGATTTTGTTGGTCATTTCTTTTGCTGTGCAGAAGTTTGATGCAATTCTACTTACAGCTGACTCTTGAACAAGGTAGGACTTATGGGCACCAATCTCCATGTGGTCGAAAATCCATGTATAAGCTGACTACCCCAAAACTTAACTACTAGTAGTTTACTGTTGACCAGAAATTTTACTGAACCATAATGATTAATATATTTTTATATGTTATATATATATTTATATTGTATTCTTACAATAAAGTAAGCTGGAGAAAAGAAAATGTTTTTAAGAAAATCATAAGGAAGAGAAAATACACTCAGAATACTGTAGGTATATTTATTGAAAAATGTCTGCACATAGGAAGGCCAGGCTGGCACTGGAATGGTAGGCAGCAACAGGACTAGCCCCTGGGAGATAATGTTCTGAAGTCTGGCGGCTTTGGTTTATTAGAGATAGCCACCAGGCAGGCTGTGGCTGGTGATATGGGCTTGGAGGTACAGTACAGCTGCCTCAACTTCCTGGAGGTATACCGGTTAATGTGGTATATCACATTATTGTTTTGTGTATGTTTACCAATCCTTGCATCTCAAGATAAATCTCACTTAATCAAGGTATATGATACTTTTAGTGTACTGTTAGATTTGGTTTGCTAATATTTTGTCAAGAACTTTTGCATCCATATTCTTTAGGGATATAGGTTTGTAGTTTTCCTTCCTTGTAGTATCTTTACCTGACTTTGGATTCAAGGTAATGCTGGTCCTATAAAATGAATTTGGGAGTGTTCCCATCACTTCAATTTTTTGAAAGAGTTTGAGAACGATTGGCATTAATTCTTCTTTAAATGTTTGGTAGAATTCACCAGGGAAGTTTTTGATTACTGACTCAATCTTTATTTGTTACTGGTCTGTTCAGATTTTCTATTTTTTCTTGATTTAGTCTTGCTTAGTTATATATTTCTATGAATGTATCCATTTCTTCTAGTTTAATCTGATTGTTGGTGTATAACTACCAGTAGTAGAATGTCAATACTTAAATATTTTGCCCATTTTAAAATTGGGTTGAACATTTTCTAACTCCTTCTATTAGTCAGTATTTTCCTGATACCAAAGCAGACAAAGACATCATGAGAAAAATTAAACTATCAGTCAATATGTCTTATGAATATAGACACAATAATCCTCAATAAAACACTAGCAAATTGAATGCAGCAACATATAAAAATAATTATACACCATGACTAAATAGAATTTATCCTGGGAATGCAAGATTGCTCAAATCCAAAAATCTATTAATGTAACATACCATATAGATAGAATACAGGACACAAGCCACATGATCCTCTCAATAGATGTAGAAATGGTATTTGATAAAATTCAACACATTTTTATAACAACAACAACAACAATTACCAAAGTAACAATAGAAGCAAATTTTCTTAACCTGATAAAGCATATCTGTGAAAAACCATAATTAACAATACTCAGTGGTGAAGGACTAAAAGCGTTTCCTCTAAGATCAAGAACAAGACAAGGATGTCTGCTCTTGCCATTTATATTCAACATTGTACTAGAGCTTTTGATAGGCAATCAGGCAAGAACATGGATGGGGGAGGAGGGCATCTAGATTAGAAAGAGAGAAGTAATACTACCTTTATTTGCAGATGACATGATCTTGTATATAAAATCCTAAGGAATCCACTGAAGAACTGTTAGAATGAATAAACAAGTTGAACAGGTTGCAAGTGTAAGATCAAAAATTTAAAAATCAATTGTATCCTTATATACTTGCAATGAAAAATGCAAAAATAAAACTAAGAAAACAATTCCACTTACAATAACATCAAAATGAATTTAAAAGTATAAAATATTGTTAGTATGCCTGCATGGCTCAGTTAGTTAAACATCTGTCTTCGGTTTAGGACATGGTCACAAGGTCCTGGGATCAAGCCCCGCATCAGGCTTCCTGTTCAGTGGGGAGTCTGCTTCTCCCTTTCTCTCTGCCATTCACTCTCTTATGCTCTCTCTCTCTCACTTGATAAGTAAATAAAATCTTTTTAAAAAAAAAACTAAAATATCATTGAAATAATTAAAATTGGATTGTCTATCTTTTATTATTGAGTCGTAAATGTTCTTTACATATTCTGAATAAGTTTTTTTTATCAAATACATGATTTTCAAGTATTTTCTCTTAATCTGTAGCTTGTCTTTTCATTTTATTAATGGTGTCTTTGTAGTGCAAACATTTTTCATGTTGATGGAGTCAAATTATAATTTAAAAAATGGATAGTTCTGTTGGTATCATATCTAAGTAATCTTTGCCTAACCCAAAGACATGAACATTTTCTCTTATGCTTTTCTCTAAAAGTTTTATAGTTTTAGCTCTGACATTTACATCAATGATTTATTTTCTATTAATTTTTGTTCATGGTTTGGGATAAGGATCTAAAATCATCTTGCATATGGTTATCCAATCGTGACAGAATTATATGTTTAAAAAAATCTATTCACTACTGTGACACATTATGCAAATATCAACATAAATGTAAGGGTTTGTTTCTGTATGATGTTTTGTATGTATTAATTCTGTTTGTGTCTACACTTATGTTTGCACTATACTGTCTTGACTACCATAGCTTTATAGTAAGTTTTAAAATTGTGATTTTAAACCCCTTCAATTTTATTCTTCTCCTTCAAGATCCTTCTGATTTACCTTTTCAGATAAATTTTAAGAACATCTTGACAATTCCCCCCAAGAAAACAGTTAAAATTTTGACAGAAATTACAATGAATCTATAAATTAATTTGGGATAATTACAATCATTTTTGATCTTTCAGTCCATGAATAGAACAAAAATATTTATTTATTTGAATTTTTTTTAGTTTCTCTGAGCAACATTTTTAGCAGTTTTCTGTGCACAATCTTGTACTTATTTTGTAAAATTTATTTCTAAAATTGTAATGCTTTTTGATGTTATTGTGCATGGAATTATTTTCTTAATTTTATTCTTGGGTCATTCATTGTGAATATACACAAATACAATTGATTTTTGTATATTTAACTTGTTATTAGTTGCTGAACTTGTTGATTAGTTCTACTCTTTTGATTTTCTATATATAGGATTATGTTGTCTGTGAATTAAAACTATTTTAATTCTATTTTCCAATTTGGATACTTATTATTATTTTTTAATCTAATTGCACTAACTAAAACCTCCAGTGTAAGGCTGAATAGATGTGATGAAAACAGGCATCCTTGTTTTTGCCCCAATGTTAGGGGAAAGAATATAGTCTCTTATCATTAAATATGGTATTGGATGTAGATTTTTCATAGATGTCCTTCAGGTTGAAGAAATTTCTTCCTTTCTTTTTTTTTTTTTAATTTCTTTTTTTCAGCAACAGTATTCATTGTTTTTGCACCACACCCAGTGCTCCATGCAATCCGTGCCCTCTCCAATACCCACCGCCTTGTTCCCCCAACCTCCCATCTCCTGCCCCTTCAAGAGCCTCAGGTTGTTTTTCAGAGTCCATAGTCTCTCATGGTTTATCTCCCCTTCCAATTTCTCTCAATTCCCTTCTCCTCTCCATCTCCCCATGTCCTCCATGTTATTTGTTATGTTCCACAAATAACTGAAACCAATGATAATTGACTCTCTCTGCTTGACTTATTTCACTCAGCATAATCTCTTCCAGTCCCGTCCATGTTGATACAAAAGTTGGGTATTCATCCTTTCTGATAGAGGCATAATACTCCATAATGTATGTGGACCACATCTTTCTTACCCATTCATCCGTTGAAGAGCATCTTGGTTCTTTCCACAGTTTGGCGACTATGGCCATTGCTGCTATAAGCATTGAGGTACAGATGGCCCTTCGTTGCACTATATCTGTATCTTTGGGGTAAATACCCAGTAGTGCAATTGCAGGGTCATAAGGAAGCTCTATTTTTAATTTCTTGAGGAATCTCCACACTGTTCTTCAAGGTGGCTGCACCAACTTACATTCCCACCAACAGTGTAAGAGGGTTCCCCTTTCTCCACATCCTCTCCAACACATGTTGTTTCCTGTCTTGCTAATTTTGGTCCTTCTAACTGGTGTAAAGTGGTATCTCAAAGTGGTTTTAATTTGAATCTCCCTGATGGCTAGTGATGATGAACATTTTTTCATGTGTCTGATAGCTATTTGTATGTCTTCATTGGAGAAGTGTCTGTTCATATCTTCTGCTCATTTTTTGATATGATTATTTGTTTTGTGTGTGTTGACTTTGAAGAGTTCTTTATAGATCCAACCTTTTGCCAACCTTTTGTCTGTACTGTCATTTGCAAATATCTTCTCCCATTCCGTGGATTGCCTCTTTGTTTTGTTGACTGTTTCCTTTGCTGAGCAGAAGCTTTTGATCTTGATGAAGTTCCAAAAGTTCATTTTCACTTTTGTTTCCTTTGCCTTTGGAGACATATCTTGAAAGAAGTTGCTGTAGCTGATATCGAGGTTACTGCCTATGTTCTCCTCTAGGGTTCTGATGGATTCCTGTCTCACGTTGAGGTCTTTTATCCATTTCAAGTTTATCTTTGTGTACTGTGTAAGAGAATGGTTGAGTTTCATTCTTCTACCTATAGCTGCCCAGTTTTCCCAGCACCATTTATTGAAGAGACTGTCTTTTTTCCACTGTATATTTTTTCCTGTTTTGTCGAAGATTATTTGACCATAAAGCTGAGGGTCCATATATGGGCTCTCTACTCTGTTCCACTGGTCTATGTGTCTGTTTTTATGCCAGTACCATGCTGTCTTGGTGATCACAGCTTTGTAGTAAAACTTGAAATCAGGTAACTTGATGCCCCCAGTTTTATATTTGTTTTTCAGCATTTCCTTAGCAATTTGGGGTCTCTTCTGATTCCATACAAATTTTAGGATTATTTGCTCCAGCTCTTTGAAAAATACTGGTAAAATTTTGATTGGAATGGCATTAAAAGTATAGATTGCTCTAGGCAGTATTGACATTTTAACAATGTTTATTCTTCCGATCCAAGAGCATGGAATGGTCTTCCATATTTTTGTTTCTTCTTCAATATCTTTCATGAGTGTTCTGTATTCCTTGAGTACAGATCCTTTACTTCTTTGGTTAGGTTTATTCCAAGGTATCTTATGGTTCTTGGTGCTAGAGTAAATGGAATCGATTTTCTAATTTCCCTTTCTGTATTTTCATTGTTAGTGTATAAGAAAGCCACTGATTTCTGTACATTGACTTTGTATCCTGCCACGTTACTGAACTGCTGTATGAGTTCTAGTAGTTTTGGGATGGTGTCTTTTGGGTTTTCCATATAAAGAATCATGTCATCTGTGAAGAGAGAGAGTTTGACTTCTTCATTGCCAATTTGGATACCTTTTATTTCTCTTTGTTGTCTGATTGCTGTTGCTAGGACTTCTAATACTACGTTGAACAAGAGCGGTGAGAGTGGGCATCCTTGTCGTGTTCCTGATCTCAACGGGAAGGCTGCAAGCTTTTTCCCATTGAGGATGATATTTGCTGTGGATCTTTCATAGACAGATTTGATGAAGTTCAGGAATGTTTCCTCTATCCCTGTATTTTGAAGCGTTTTAATCAGGAACGAATGCTGGATTTTGTCAAATGCTTTTTCTGCATCAATTGAGAGGACCATGTAGTTCTTCTCTCTTCTCTTATTGATTTGTTCTATCATATTGATTGATTTGTGAATGTTGAGCCATCCTTGTAACCCAGGGATGAATCCCACCTGGTCATGGTGGATAATCTTTTTAATGTACTGTTGGATCCTGTTTGTTAGGATCTTGTTGAAAATCTTAGCATCCATATTCATCAATGATATTGGTCTGAAATTCGTTTTTTTAGGGTCTTTGCCTGGTTTGGGGATCAGGGTAATGCTGGCTTCATAAAAAGAGTCTGGAAGTTTTCCTTCTGCTTAAATTGTTTGAAACAGCTTCAGGAGAATAGGTGTTATTTCTTCTTTGAAAGTTTGATAGAACTTCCCAGGGAATTTTTCAGGTCCCGGGCTCTTGTTTTTTGGGAGGTTTTTGATCACTGCTTCAATCTCGTTAGTAGATATTGGTCTATTCAGGTTGTCAATTTCTTCCTGGTTCAGTTTTGGGAGTTTATAGTTTTCCAGGAATGCATCCATTCATCTAGGTTGCTTAGCTTATTGGCATATAATTGTTGATAATAACTTCTGATGATTGTTTCTACTTCCTTGGTGTTAGTTGTGATCTTTCCCTTTTCATTCATAATTTTATGAATTTGGGCTTTCTCTCTTTTCTTTTGGATTACTGTGGCCAATGGTTTACCGATCTTATTGATTCTTTCAAAAAACCAGCTTCTAGATTCATTGATACGTTCTACTGTACATCTGGTTTCTACCTCATTGATCTCTGCTCTAATCTTGATTACTTCCCTTCTTATGTGTGGAGTTGGTTTGATTTGTTGTTGGTTCTCCAGCTCTTTAAGGTGTAGAGCCAGCTGGTGTATTCTGGATTTTTCGATTTTTTTGAGGGAGGCTTGGATGGCTATGTATTTCCCCCTTAGGACTGCCTTTGCTGTATCCCATAGGTTTTGGACTGAAGTGTCTTCATTCTTTTTGGTTTCCATGAATTGTTTAAGTTCTTCTTTGATCTTCTGGTTGATCCAAGCATTCTTAAACAAGGTGGTCTTTAGCTTCCAGGTGTTTGAGTTCCTTCCAAACTTTTCCTTGTGATTGAGCTCCAGTTTCAAAGCACTGTGATCTGAGAATATGCAGGGAATAATGTCAGTCTTTTGGAGAAATTTCTTTTTATTCTGAGTTTGCTGAGAGTTTTATCATTCATGGGTGCTGGATTTTGTGAAATGTTTTTCTGCATCTGTTGAAATGGCCAAACAGTTTTGGTCTCTCATTCTATTAACATGGTGTATTACATTAATTGTGGAATTTTGGGGGGTGTTAAACCAACCTTGAAATATTGGATAAATCCTGTTTGGTTGTGCTATATTATTTTTTACATGTTGCTGCATTCAGTTTGCTAATAATTTCCTGAGATTTTTTTGCATTGTACATTCATAAGGGATATTGGCTTTACTATCAGGATAATCTTAGTCTGACAGAATGAATTGGAAAGTTTTTTTCTCCTCCTTTATTTTCTGTGTAAGAGTTTCTGAAGGATTAGTATTAATTCTTCTTTAGATGTTTGGTAGAATTCACCACTGAAGCCACCTGGGTTGTTACTTTCACTTGTTGGAAAACTTCCAATTACTACTTCAATGTCTTTATTTCTCTTTAAATCTAGTCAATTTTTTTTAACTTCTTGAGTCATTTTGTTAAATTTTTGCCTTTCTAGGTACCTCTCCATTTCAACTAAGCTGTCTAATTTGCTGGCATACAAGTGTTCATAGTATTACGTTATTTAATATTTAAACATTTAACATTAAAAGTATTTCCTGGGCATGGACATCTTTGCCTTCTGTTGCAAATAATGTCAATCCCTTTCAGCAGGAGATCTGCCAGTCTTGTGGCCTGTCCCACTGAGATAGAACCCCTGTGCTACAGGACTGGAGTTGGGGGAAATGGGAACTGCTGAAAACTAAAAGATTCCTCCCATTTCTATAAGCACATCCAATTTGTTGTATGCTTTGGTCAATCTTCAGAATCATTAAAGGTTGTTTATTAAAATTTTGTTCAGTTTTATTACTTCTTTTTGGTGAAAGGATTTTCCAAGTTTGTTCTTCAGCTGTTTTGGAAGTCTTTCTCCCACCTCCACCATTTGCATTTATTTCAGTTATTTATACAAATGCAAAGTTATTCCTGCTATCTTATTTTAGTTTTATATTTACCACACTTCATGGTCTCATTCCCTGCAGGTTGCTTTTTAGCGAATTGACTGCATTTTCTTTAATCCATTTCCTTCTTAATGATGTAAGAATTTAGAGAATATTTTTTGTCTTCTGGCAGTTATCTTTAACTTCTAAATAAATACTTGAAAACACATTTTTCTATTCACACTTAAAGTTAATAAGGGTCTATATAACCTTTCCGAATAAAACATGACCTTAGCAAGTTTTTATTTTTCTAGTCTCTCCACCAACTCCCTACTGCCCCCACTGCAGTAACTTCCCTTGTTAAGACCATTTAGCATTTTATCTTTAATCTTAATTTTTATTATTTTTGTTAAGTAATCAATGCTTTTTTTAGGTGGCTGTGAATTTTCTTCATTTTTTTGCCACCATTCTTTTTTTCACTGCCACCCCCACCCCAGCCATCACTCACATGGTCATTGTCTAGTCTAGACTTTGCCATCCATAATAAATGAATCAGTACCTAATTCTCTAATTTAAATATCCCAGTATCTGAACATAATTGCCTTTCCTTCTATGTCATTACTCTGGTTCTGTCTTGGAAGAAGATATCTGATTTTACTGAAGCTTTCAAATCTTTGACTTTATCTTTTATCACCATCCTTCACTGTCTATTTCCCTCCCTGCTCCCTTTAGATTATAGAGACAATGAAGTATAACTATCTTCTTGTAAACACCCTTTGTCCCTCTCTCCCTTCATAATTACTCCTGGAAAAACAACCCGGTTAAACCCTAGTTTTCTGCTTTCTCCATGTTTGTACCCAAGAAGCTGAATAATACTGGGAAAATGACATTAAATTACTTCAAATTTGTGGCTTTAGATCTCACGTGGGCACTCAACACATCAGACATGCCTACTATTCTCCCCCAATAAGGTTATCCTTCTACCCTCTCAAACAGCTATTTCACTTCTCTTCTACCCTTAAGCCTCCAATATCCTCTCACCTCATAATCTCAGCTAAGACCTCAACTCCAACTTCATAGAGAAAATCAATTAATTAGAAGGAGAGTGACCTTGTCCTTCTACCTTTTGTCTGACATTCTGCCTGCATTTGTACTCCGATTTATAATGGAAGATTTGCACCATGTCCTGTTTGAGGTCTGCGTTTCACCCTGTTTCCCTCTCTCAAGTCAAGGATTCCCTATTCCCATTATCTCCTTTCTGTCCTCTATCAATACTTTTTCCCTTTCAACTAGGTCATCTCAGACACACATACTTTAACATCTCCCATCTTAAATAAGATCCTTTTCATCTAATATCTCCTTCTAGCTTTCCGATTTCCCTGTTCTCAGTCATGGATAATTCATCAAAACATGTAAATATAAGCAAATCTTTCAAATTCCTTGCCTACAATTTTCACACCAGTTACTCCAGCCACATTCAATCCACACTGACAGGGCTTCTCTTAAGGTTGCCTTTGACCTACATCTTGACAAAGCTGAAGGTCAGTTTTCTGTTCCCATCTGACTTCTCAGTGGCATCTGATCCAATGGACCCTTCACATCTTTGAAACACTACTTCATCTGATTCTGAGATAACACATTCTTCTTTTTTTTCCCTCTCTGTCCCACTGCCCATGCTTCCTCAGACTCTTTAGTTGGCTGCTGCTTCTGTGCTAGATCTTGAAATGCTATGATGCCCAAGTTTCTTTACTTGGCCCTTTTCTCTATCTAGACACTATGGGTGGTGTCCTATAGTCTCAGGTATATATACATATATGACTCAAAGTTTAAATAGCGACCAGATCTTTCCTCTGAGTTTTAGACGTATGTATTCAACCATCTACACAATGTTTTCACTTGTTTGCCTATCAAACATCTCCTACTTCATGTATTCAAAGAGATGGTTATAATAGTCTCCCCCATACTAGCCTCAACCATTCCCTCTAGGTCATCCCTGTAGTACAACATTTCACCACCCTCTATCATTTTAGTCCAATTTACCTTCCTCTCTCCCCAAACAACTTTAATAATTTTAATAACCTCCTTAATTATCTTACTATCTCACCCTTGTCTCCATAACAGTCAGAATAAAATAAAGACTGAAATGTTTTAGGTCTAGAGAAAAGTAACTTCCACATAACCATAATTCAACATAAGAAATAAAATACTACTGAGATAGTTGAAGCCTCCATGATATCCTCTCTTACTCCCCTGTCTGGGAGTTATTGTCCTTTTTAATTTGGTAGCTATTATTTCCACACATGTATTTATATCTTTATACTCTAATATATATATATGTATAAAGTATATATATAAGAGTATATATATACTCTTTCTCTCTCTCTCTCTCTCTCTCTATATATATATATACTGTGTGTATATATATATATACACACACTCTAATATATATATATATATTAGGGTATTAAGTATATATATAAAGTGTATATAAAGTATATATATACACTTTATATATATACTTAATACCCTAATATATATATGAGTGTATATATATATGAATATATATTTATATCTTTATACTCTAATAATATACTTTATACAGTACATTTATATATATACTATATATATATATTCTTTAAATATATATAAATATAGTATATATACTGTATATATAAAAATATATATACTCTAATATATATATTAGAGTATATATATACACACACACACACATATATATATCCCTAAGTAATATGTACTTTTGTTTTTCATGCTTTATAACACTTTAGAAACATTATGCACCTAGAAAATAAGAATATAGTTTGCTTCAGAAAATAGTTCTTTGACTTGAAAAGTTTCTAACCTGCTAAACTGAAGCCACTGTGTGGAACTTTTTATCCCTTGGCTTCATATGTTTTCCTTAGGGATGCCTGTGACATTCCAAATGACTGCAGTTCCCTTTTTTTCTGACCTCAAGATAATGGCATCCACATTTGAGCAATTCACGTATAGACTTTTGACTCTTATTTTATGAACTGACCCACCCTTGGCTTATTCTGATTTTTCCTTTGTCCCCACTTTTCACTGACATTACTTGAAATCATGCATATATTTGTATAAGTGACTACAAAACTTTTTCTAATAATTGGGCAAGGCCTAGGTAAGTAAATAAGTAAGTAAATTTGACACATCCTAGAAGAAAGAGAAGAATTTGATACAGACCCCTTGCATGGTTGTCATAGAAAGCCTTCTTTTTTTTGCATTCAGGATTCTGTGCCACCACAACTGACCAGCTCACCTTGTACTATCACAGAGGCTAATCTGATGTTTTATTAACATTTTAGGATTAACTGCATTATTCAAAACTGCATTGTAAAGCACCACAATCCATAAACCAGCTGCTTAAACACTTTATCATGCAATGTCAACACAATGACATTCCACGTCTCCCTTGCCATTGAAGTAGGGAGGTGCAGTAAGGACGTAGGAAGTTTCTCTCAGAAGTCATATTTATATATATATTAATGGTCACCTCCATTAAACTTTATGTTTCTTTGAAATAATTCTAGTGTTCAGTTTCTAGGAGAGGTGCGTACCAAGGAAGGCTGTTGTTTTGTCAGAAGGTGAGTCTGTGGGGCACCTGGGTGGCTCAGGTGCCTCTGAGCCTCTGCCTTCGGCTCAGGTCATGGTCTCAGGGCCCTGGAATCGAGCCCTGCACCGGGCTCTCTGCTCTCCAGGGAGCCTGCTTTCCTCTCTTTCTGCCTGCCTCTCTGCCTACGTGTGATCTCTGTCTCTCAAATAAATAAGATCTTTAAAAGAAGAAGAAGAAGAAGAAGAAGAAGAAGAAGAAGAAGAAGAAGAAGAAGAAGAAGAAGAAGAAGGTGAGTCTGTAGGAAGACAAGGAACATGGAAGTTGTCTTCAGACATAAAAATGACTACCACAGGGGAAAATGACCAGACTTTTTCTGTGTGGCCCCAAGAGTCAGAAGCAAGCCGTTAGGCTGGGATCAGTAATGGAAAGAAACTTTCTCATGGTCAAAGCCTGCCAAAGATGGAATGGCTTAAACTGTTTGTTGTTATTTTAGGTCTTGAGACAAATAAAATTGAGAATGTTAGTGTGATCAGCTGTGTCCTCTGGCTGGCAAAAACAAAGACTCCATCAGCTGTGAAAAAAGAAGATACTACCAGTGCTAAAATGTTTACAGATATTCCTAGTCTACAACTATGAATTAAAGATGACAAATTCTGAATGCTTAAGAATTTCACAAAGATTAAAAAAAGGAATTTCATGAAGATATTATAACAGTGTGGACATTTGGGGGGAAGGGCATGAGAGACTCTCAAAGAGTCTCATTATCCTCACTTATTCTGTTTGGATTTTTCTGAGGTGGCAGATAGGAATCCTGTATGCTAACGAAGGGGGCTGTGAGCAAAGAAAGTTCGAGGACTCCTATCTGACTCTGCTACAGCTCACTTGGAGCTCAGCCTCCTACTTGGAGTGAACCAATGGAAGGGATGAATAAGAATTCATCTATTCTGGTATCTGAAGTGCTAACCAAGGACAGCATGCCCAAGAATTTGTGAAAGGAAGTGATTAGACACTGGGTGTCTGAGATACTGGGTAAGTCACTGCCAATATATTTCATTCTGATTTTCGTATTAATGGCTAAATGTGTATCTTATCTTTTAGTAATCTGGAATTCTGGCAGTCTTATTTGAAAGGCAGTATTTCATAATAAGCATTAATACTTGTGAATTTGAATTTCATATTCTAACTTGCCTTTCACACTTTGCACATGTCCAGTGGCCATGGCCTCCAATGGCCAGAGGTGGTGGAAAAAGACCAAAGCGGCTCACCTCAGTAGCACTGTGCATCTCTCTCTCGTCTACCCTAGATCAGCCTGGGGCACCTGCTCAGGTGTATCAAATGTGTATCAGTGTATCAAATGGCACCGCCATTTTGATACCCACTGTCTAGGCTATGCCAGGGAGAAAACCTTGACCATTAGGGAGATAGAAGCTGGCTTTCTCTCCTTCTCCACTTGCCTTTCCCAGTGCTCTACTCCTATTACTTAGGATAGTTTCCCCAAATGTGCCACTGGCATGCAAGCCCTGGTCCCGGGCTCTGCTTTTGGAAACAAACTAGGTGAAGATTAGTACCAATTTGTTTTATTTAGGGGCAAATTCCTTTCGTTTGCTGGACTTCTGTTTCCTCTTCATTGACATGAGAGAATTTGGTTTATTCATTCCTTCCAGCTGTAAGAGTCTATAAAATAGAGGAAAAGTGTCAAGAATTTCAGGAAATCCCATCTTCCTCAATAATTCTTTTATCAATATTCAAGTGATTTAACCACAGTTCAGATAAGGTTTCCATAGTTTTAAATACTTCCATTCTTCCTTGTGTGGGTGCCACAATGACTGTTTTGTGGCTTTTTATCTCCCTAGCCTTCAGACCTTATCCTAAAATAGCAAGAAAAAAAGTTTTTAGGGACCTTAGCAAGGCCAATGGCTATAGGTAGCTCCTGCTACTTTCCTATCTTTCACAATTAGTGCTCTGCCAGAGAAGCTCGGAATGGGGTTGGGTCTCTGTAAGTGACCACACGTTGCTGAGCCCAAGAGTCATGAAGGGCAGGGCAGAGATGATATGCTGTCACCAAACACTGGCCTTGGATCACATGGACCAATGAAAGAATGAAGATGATGAAGCAGCTCTCTACTCAGAAATTTCACCCTGAAGGAAGACCTAGGAAAACTGGAATGAACACATTTTAGGGAATAGAAGATTCCCATTCAGAACAAATTTTAAGGCTATTTAAGGTTGAGACAAAATACTCAGCACTAATAATGCAGTTTGTTGCTTATTGATTGGTTGCTCCTGCTTTGAATAGCACACATCAGGAGAAAGGTGGATTGTGGTCAGAAGTCAGATTTTTTATGCTCAGTTGGAGGGGGGCGTTGTCATGGTGTCAGGATGCTTGGCAGAACTTCCAGCTTCTAGGGAGTGTGGACCACAACTGATGACATGTGCACAAAGGCAACGTTGCAGGAGTTTGTAGGGGTGGGGTGGTAAAGATGCCAACCAGTGGAGGTTTCTTTGTCATAATTTCCAAATCTAGCCACTTTCCTCAGTCCAGGCACCATCAACTCTCTAGTGAATGGCCTTTTCATTGGTCTTCTTGTTCTCACTTTGACTTGTGCCCCTCCTCCTCCATTCTTTCTTTTTTTTTTTTTTTAATTTTTTATTTTTTATAAACATATATTTTTATCCCCAGGGGTACAGGTCTGTGAATCACCAGGTTTACACACTTCACAGCACTCACCAAATCACATACCCTCCCCAATGTCCATAATCCCACCCCCTTCTCCCAAACCCCCTCCCCCCGGCAACCCTCAGTTTGTTTTGTGAGATTAAGAGTCACTTATGGTTTGTCTCCCTCCCAATCCCATCTTGTTTCATTTATTCTTCTACCCACTTAAGCCTCCATGTTGCATCACCACTTCCTCATATCAGGGAGATCATATGATAGTTGTCTTTCTCTGCTTGACTTATTTCGCTAAGCATGATACGCTCTAGTTCCATCCATGTTGTTGCAAATGGCAAGATTTCATTTCTTTTGATGGCTGCATAGTATTCCATTTTGTATATATACCACATCTTCTTGATCCATTCATCTGTTGATGGACATCTAGGTTCTTTCCATAGTTTGGCTATTGTGGACATTGCTGCTATAAACATTCGGGTGCATGTGTCCCTTTGGATCACTACATTTGTATCTTTAGGGTAAATACCCAATAGTGCAATTGCTGGGTCATAGGGCAGTTCTATTTTCAACATTTTGAGGAACCTCCATGCTGTTTTCCAGAGTGGCTGCACCAGCTTGCATTCCCACCAACAGTGTAGGAGGGTTCCCCTTTCTCCGCATCCTCGCCAGCATCTGTCATTTCCTGACTTGTTGATTTTAGCCATTCTGACTGGTGTGAGGTGATATCTCATTGTGGTTTTGATTTGTATTTCCCTGATGCCGAGTGATATGGAGCACTTTTTCATGTGTCTGTTGGCCATCTGGATGTCTTCTTTGCAGAAATGTCTGTTCATGTCTTCTGCCCATTTCTTGATTGGATTATTTGTTCTTTGGGTGTTGAGTTTGCTAAGTTCTTTATAGATTCTGGACACTAGTCCTTTATCTGATATGTCGTTTGCCAATATCTTCTCCCATTCTGTCAGTTGTCTTTTGATTTTGTTAACTGTTTCCTTTGCTGTGCAAAAGCTTTTGATCTTGATGAAATCCCAGTAGTTCATTTTTTCCCTTGCTTCCCTTGCCTTTTGCGTTGTTCCTAGGAAGATGTTGCTGCGGCAGAGGTCGAAGAGGTTGCTGCCCGTGTTCTCCTCAAGGATTTTGATGGATTCCTTTCGTACATTGAGGTCCTTCATCCATTTTGAGTCTATTTTTGTGTGTGGTGTAAGGAAATGGTCCAATTTCATTTTTCTGCATGTGGCTGTCCAATTTTCCCAGCACCATTTATTGAAAAGGCTGTCCTTTTTCCATTGGACATTCTTTCCTGCTTTGTCGAAGATTAGTTGACCATAGATTTGAGGGTCTATTTCTGGGCTCTCTATTCTGTTCCATTGATCTATGTGTCTGTTTTTGTGCCAGTACCATGCTGTCTTGATGATGACAGCTTTGTAATAGAGCTTGAAGTCCGGAATTGTGATGCCACCAACGTTGGCTTTCTTTTTCAATATCCCTTTGGCTATTCGAGGTCTTTTCTGGTTCCATATAAATTTTAGAATTATTTGTTCCATTTCTTTGAAAAAGATGGATGGTACTTTGATAGGAATTGCATTAAATGTGTAGATTGCTTTAGGTAGCATAGACATTTTCACAATATTTATTCTTCCAATCCAGGAGCATGGAACATTTATCCATTTCTTTGTGTCTTCCTCAATTTCTTTCATGAGTACTTTATAGTTTTCTGAGTATAGATTCTGTGTCTCTTTGGTTAGGTTTATTCCTAGGTATCTTATGGTTTTGGATGCAATTGTAAATGGGATTGACTCCTTAATATCTCTTTCTTCTGTCTTGCTGTTGGTGTAGAGAAATGCAACTGATTTCTGTGCATTGATTTTATATCCTGACACTTTACTGAATTCCTGTATAAGTTCTAGCAGTTTTGGAGTGCAGTCTTTTGGGTTTTCCACATATAGTATCATATCATCTGCGAAGAGTGATAATTTGACTTCTTCTTTGCCGATTTGGATGCCTTTAATTTCCTTTTGTTGTCTGATTGCTGAGGCTAGGACCTCTAGTACGATGTTGAATAGCAGTGGTGATAATGGACATCCCTGCCGTGTTCCTGACCTTAGCGGAAAAGCTTTCAGTTTTTCTCCATTGAGAAGGATATTTGCGGTGGGTTTTTCATAGATGGCTTTGATGATATTGAGGTATGTGCCCTCTATCCCTACACTTTGAAGAGTTTTGATCAGGAAGGGATGTTGTACTTTGTCAAATGCTTTTTCAGCATCTATTGAGAGTATCATATGGTTCTTGTTCTTACTTTTATTGATGTGTTGTATCACATTGACTGATTTGCGGATGTTGAACCAACCTTGCAGCCCTGGAATAAATCCCACTTGGTCGTGGTGAATAATCTTTTTAATGTACTGTTGAATCCGATTGGCTAGTATTTTGTTGAGTATTTTCGCATCTGTGTTCATCAAGGATATCGGTCTATAGCTCTCTTTTTTGGTGGGATCCTTGTCTGGTTTTGGGATCAAGGTGATGCTGGCCTCATAAAATGAGTTTGGAAGTTTTCCTTCCATTTCTATTTTTTGGAACAGTTTCAGGAGAATAGGAATTAGTTCTTCTTTAAATGTTTGGTAGAATTCCCCCGGGAAGCCGTCTGGCCCTGGGCTTTTGTTTGTTTGGAGATTTTTAATGACTGTTTCAATCTCCTTACTGGTTATGGGTCTGTTCAGGCTTTCTATTTCTTCCTGGTTCAGTTGTGGTAGTTTATATGTTTCTAGGAATGCATCCATTTCTTCCAGATTGTCAAATTTATTGCTGTAGAGTTGCTCATAGTATGTTCTTATAATAGTTTGTATTTCTTTGGTGTTAGTTGTGATCTCTCCTCTTTCATTCATGATTTTATTTATTTGGGTCCTTTCTCTTTTCTTTTTGATAAGTCGGGCCAGGGGTTTATCAATTTTATTAATTCTTTCAAAGAACCAGCTCCTAGTTTCGTTGATTTGTTCTATTGTTTTTTTGGTTTCTATTTCATTGATTTCTGCTCTGATCTTTATGATTTCTCTTCTCCTGCTGGGCTTAGGGTTTCTTTCTTGTTCTTTCTCCAGCATTCTTTCTGTATGTAAGAGCCAGTGTGTTCTTTCAAGTGTAAGTCACTTGAAAGAAAAATAAAAAATAAATACAATGTAAGTCACATCATGTCTGCCCCCACCCAAAATCCTTCTAGGGAGTCTTACTGCCTTAGAGCAAACTACAAGGTCCTACCTGATCTGCCCTAGATCTTCAATCCCACCCCCTCCTTTTCTCCTATGCTTCAACCATGCTGCCCTTCTCTCCCTTCCTGAAGCATTCAAAGTGTCTTTATTCTCTTGGGACTTTGTGCTGGTGACATGCTCTGTTTTGCCCCTGAGTTTCCCTGCAGCTGGCTCCTTCTCACTAGTCAGGTACCAATTCAAATGTCACCTCTTTGTGAAGCTGTTCCCTGATGCTTTGAAATCCTTGTATTACATTGCCTTGTTTAATTGACTTTACAGCATTGTCACTATCTGGAAATATCTTCATTATTTATTGACTTATTGTTTTCTTTCCTCACCTAGTAGAATTGTGCTCTAGGAGAGCAGGGGCCTCTGTGTTTTGTTGGGCACTGAGTACTCAGCAGTATGGATTGTTCTTGGGATTTATTAGCTGCTCAATAAATCTGGGTTGAATGTGCTAACTCTCAAATGTTCTCAAGGGTCATCAGTAGTGTTCAGAAGGATCAAGAGTCTTCCCAAGAAAGAGTGCTCCCCATGTCCAAAGGGGTGTGTCAGAAGGAATTCGAAAGATGAAAATCTGGGTGATGTTGGAGATGAGGAGACACTCTTATTCTCAGTAATTCATTCTGAGGAAGGCTCTTGTGCAGTGAGAAGCCACAAACACAGGAGGCCAAGCTCTTTGTATCTGATAACACTCCATACATAGCCTATCCTATTAGTATGGATATGTAGCAGAACTTCTGCCAGTAGACTGCTCTGAGGCTGACTAACTGGCAGACTGTGTGCTCTTAGGCACAACCTGAAGGTGCACAGGGTCCTCTACCACCAATTCCCAGGTATTTCCTATGCAGCACTTGGGAGGTCAGGAAGAGAATGAGGGTCAACTGGACATTGACTTGGTCCCCAGAGGTTGAGTGAGGAAAGGGATCATCTGACTGTCCCCACCACCTCTTTTTGGGCTAGACAGAGCTGGCCTTGGGGTCGGCTGTGAACAAGAATTTGCTGCAGCAAGAACTTGGTAGCCCAGCTTTTAATTTGGATCCATGAGAGGGTTGAAGTGATTGATGTCGAGGAAGTGGAGCTTGAAGAGTGGGGCAGACACCCAGGTGTGCTGGTCCTTTCATCTTCACATCAAATGCTACCTGGTGAGTTACAGGGCACATACTGGGGGAGGGGGGCTGAGGGTAGGCAGCTGCTGCTCAAAGCAGAGATGGGGCCCTATGGCTGAAGATAGATCCTGGCTTCCTGTCAGACAGCTGGCTGTAAATAACAGGCTGCAATTTCCTGGGAGGGGCAGACAGGTAAGAGTCTCTAGATGAAAGAGCTGGAGCTGGAGGTCATACACATAACAGAAATTTAATAAATAATTTATTATTCATTCATTCATTTGTTAATCTAACAAGGATCTATATAGCCTTACTCCTCAAAGGGTGGGCCGTGGCCCACAGTGTCAGTATCATCTTGTGAGAAGATGAGAGCCAGGGGGAGCTTGTCAGAAATTCAGATCCCAGGCTCACCTCGACCCTGATGAACTAGACTCAGCATTTGGATAAAACTGTCAGGGAATTCTTAACCATAGATAAGTCAGAAGGCTTGAGCTACAGGATAACTGTAATGGGCCACTACGGGGTAGGGCCCTGCAGGGATGCTAGGATGGTGCATCTGGCAAGTATCATGTCCCCAATATAAGTGCTTGGAGGGGGAGCTCCTTCTGCAGGTGTTACTTCTGAGAAGACACATTCCACACCTGCTTTATGCCTTTCCAAAGTTCCTATAACATCTGTCCACTCTAACAGGATAAGAACCTACGTGACGATAGCTCCCAGGAGTGACAATACAGCAAGGTGGGTATGAGTGCCTTTCTTTTTTTTTTTTTTTAAGGTTTTATTTATTTATTTGACAGAGAGAAATCACAAGTAGACGGAGAGGCAGGCAGAGAGAGAGGAAGGGAAGCAGGCTCCCTGCTGAGCAGAGAGCCCGATGCGGGACTCGATCCCATGACCCTGAGATCATGACCTGAGCCGAAGGCAGCGGCTTAACCCACTGAGCCACCCAGGTGCCCCATGAGTGCCTTTCTTTAATGGGGTTTGAGATAAAGCCACTGGAGGCCCCAGTCCCTTCTCTCATATCCTCTCCCCAACCCCACTGAAATTCCCAAGATCCGCTACCAAAGAAAACCTGCTCTTCCTGAATGAGAGTCTATCAGGAATCACATACAGTCTGCGTGAATTTAAATCAATGAACATGGAGCCCTGGGTGTTATACGCAAACAATGAATCATGGAACACTACATTAAAAACTAATGATGTACTTTATGGTGACTAACATAACATAATAAAAAAATAAATAAGTCAATGAGCATTTGCATTTCTACACTCTAGATGGCTGTCACAGCTACTAAGCTGAAGGTAACAAACACGTGGGGCGAGGGGCATTTGGAAGCAGAGCAGTCACATTGTTCAGGTAAATTCTGTCATCTTAGAATGCAGGTCAAAATGAGCCGCCCCCCCCAAAAGAGGCCTGAAAAGCAGTTTATAGTTGACAAAAGTACTTTTTCCCTCATGTACCTGTTTTGTACTGAAGAAATTGAAGTTCAAAGGGATTGTGACTTGCCAAAATTGTATGACCAGGAAGTGGTAAAATTGAGATTCCAACCTGATTCTTTAACTAAAAAAATTATATTCTGTATGTACTGTTAGGCTCCTTCTATAGGCAGGAGAATTCTTGGTTATCCAAGAAACCCCAAGTCCCTCATCTCTTTTCATTTCTTGTTAATTCACACAAAAAGAAATTTATCAAACACCTTCTTTATGTTGAGGAAAGGGGACAGCTACAAGAATAACATCCATCCATCTATCTATCTATCTATCTATCTATCATCATCATCCATCCATCCATACTTCCATCCATCCATCCGTGTACCCAATTGCTGTCTTCAGCCTCAAGAAACTTACAGACCAATAAAGGAGAAAAGACATACTGAGAAAACTGCATCACATGCAGGCCCCTTTGGTAGAAGCTAAGTTTGCTTCAACACCTGATTTCTTGGCCCTGTAAAGACTCACATCTTCTCAGCGATGAAGACCAATTCTAGAGTTCACTCTCTCGAGGCTCTTTACCGCCAGTTCCTGAATTCAGTGTGCTAACAACATTTCATTCTGTGCTAATGGACATGTGGAACTAAGCCACTGCACCACAATCCAGAAGAAAAATTCACTCGGGCATTTTGTGAGTTTAGATAAGGCATCGCCAAGTGGAGAGTCACAGAGGAGCAGTGGCATTATCGGAGTGTGGCCGCCCCAGCCCCATCTCTCTGCCCCTCACCCCTTCTCCACTCAGGGAAGCTCCAACGCTTCTCTTCCTCTTTTAGGGTGAGTTGTTCACCCAGTTCCTAACCCCAAGGCTATACAACCACATATACCATGGTGCTCAGAGGAAGAAAGAACTTTCTCTTTGCCACCAGGACTTTAAAGGCAGTTGATATTTTATCTTTAAATAAACTCTTTTATTGACAGACAATATCCCGGCAGAGTGTACACATGAGAAGCATACCATTTGATAAATGTGCACAAAGAAAACACACCTGCATAACCAGAGTCCAAACTAAGGAACAAAACAAAAGCAACATCTTAGAGCCTCTAAGACAGTTGGCAATTTAAATAGCAAATTTTTCTTCGTGTTACAAATGCAAGAGAGGAACATAGGAAGTGCCATGAAGGGGGAGCAATGTCCTACCAGAAGGAGAGGCTAGATACTTTGTTCTGGCAAGAAGGAGAAAAGCAGACTTCAGAACTGTACCCTGCAAGACAGGCAGTATTGGGTTAAAAAGAGAAAGGGGCAGGTGTGCCAAGGGGCCGGGAACCCTCGAGCTAAAGAAAGAGCCTGGAGGGCTTTAGCAATCCGCGAGAAGCCCTGTTTGGTCCGTGTCTGGAGATGGGGGAGGGTGGGGAGGGAGTGCTGGAGAACCTCAGGCTGGGACCGCTGGTGCACCCTGTGGAATGGCAGAGTAGGTGGCTGTTGTGGGATTTTAGATACATCTTTTAAAACTCTGTATTGCAACTGCAGTGAAAAAAAAAATCAGATGTCTTTAAGCAAAAAATAAATAAATAAAAAGCAACATATTGCCTCAGGCATTGCTTGATCTCTGGCTCAAATGATGGCTAAGAATAGGTTTTCTCCCTCCTGTTATTTTATCTTTATCCTTGAAATTGTTACCTTTTAGTTTGGGTTCCCCCAAAGTGGATCTCAAGGCAAGAATCTGACTATAATTTGGGACATGCAGGAAGTACCAGTCGGCGGTGGGGGGCATTGCGGAGGAGGGAGAGAAAGGAAGCAGCCAGGAAATCTCTATGCCCTGAGCTTGATCCCAGTGTGAAGCTCTGGGAAACCATGTAAGCATAGGCATCCATGCTCCCTGCTCCAGGGATGATGCACTGGTGGTGAGCTGCGTCAGGAGAAGTAATTCCCAGGCACTTCTGGCTGCGGTGCACTCAGGGAACACAGTCTTTGGGATTTTTGAGAAAACCCATAGACAGAGATGCAGTTGGGAGCGGCTGGTACCCCTCAAGTGTAAGGTCCCATGGATAATGGTGGGGCTCTTACAGCCCCAGCCTCGTCTCCATTCTTAGCAGGCTCTGCCTTCCCACTCACAAGTAACAGCTATTTCTTGGGGCTGGAAATGGAGAGATTTTTCTCCCCCAGTATGTGAGCAGAAGGCTTGATCTTGGCTTTCATTTCTTCTAACTTGGGCCACTTGAATCAATCCCTGAGGCTGGGGGAGGTGATATCTTACAAGAGAATCCCCATACCATTAGTTGATATGGAGGGAGGAGGGAGGAGAAGCAAGTTCACACTCAAATGAGGAGTCGGGTGGAGGTGTGATGGAGGTGTCCTGCTGGCAACTAACTGCTGCATGGTCTGGAAGCCCAAGAGCTGGATTGAAAGCGTTTATTTGGGCGTCTGTCTTCATTTGGGTCTCTTCAAAGCAGATCCTGAGGAACCCTGGGTGCAGGTGGAGGAGAGGAGAACAATGTGAAGGGTGTTAGTGAGCATAGGCTCACTACGGGCATCTGGGACTTGGACCTGCTGGGTCTCTGAGAACCAGAGAACATACTTCAGAAATCTCACTGGTGTGTGATGCCTCTGCTCACTAGCTCCCATCCTCATTGGCTGAGAGACTTTCTGAGGCATTTTACTCCTTAGTCCTTCCAACCTGACTGGTCTGTGGACACAACATGTGCTCGTGGCCAGAGGATGACCTCAGGCATCCATCAACAATGCGGACATCAGCTGGCAGCAGGAATCCTCCAGGGCCGGCTGGGGGGGATGTGGCCGGGACATTATTAGCATGTGCTGCTGGGTCCTTTCTGTTCTTCTGCTGCCCCGGCTTTTAGTACCCATCCCTTTTCCAGTCTTTGAATTCCCGCTCTGTTCCCAGGCAACCCCAGAGCCCCCATCTCCTGTAATCCCACTATCTGTACCTCCACACTGGCTCTGGATGTGAGCGTTTTAGATGAAAAATGTAGTTTTTTGATAAACTTCCACATTAAGAAGGACTAAGGAATAAAAGTTAGCAGGGGGAGTGTCAAATGTTAATCGGAAATTTTCCCTGGGAATGGAAATGGCAGTTATGTGGGCAGAAAGAAAATTATGTGACCTTGGCCTGTATCTATTAGTTTAATTTAATCAGTGATTCTCAAGTGGCCTGGAGAGGGCTTTAGGATTTCTGAGGAGCTTCTTTCTAACCAGACAGACTTCCTCCACTGAATCTGGCAGGTTCCCCTTGCAGAGGGTTGGGGGTGGAGATAGGACCTCCTCCCTGCCTTCCTGGTGAAGAATCCCTGTGGGAATCTGGGAAGTAACTGTTGGGCAAACATTGGAAGGCAGATGATGTGGAGGTAGAAGCAAGGCTGAGAACCGCTGGTTCAAAATATACCTCTGGATCCGCAGGTGCAGGAGAGTGGGAGGGGCTCGTGGAGAGAAGATATCGGTCTGAATAGAGAACTGACTAAACACTGAGTTTTTCTATACCTGTTTCACCGTCTGTGAAATGACAATGAAAATGCAAATTGCATGGGAGTGTTGTGGGAATTAACAGAGTTTCTGGCACAATGTTTTGATTGTAAACTTACTTACTACTTGTTTTGGAATCGACCTTCTGAATGGTCTTTAATTCAGAGCCACCCAGTGAGATTATGGAATAGCAGTCCCCTGAGCCCCTCCCTTCTGCCCATATTACTGACCCTCCTGTTGAGCTCCTGGTCAGCATCTGCCCATGGAGCTTATGCTCCTCCACTGTTGCCAAAGAGTACTTAAAGTGGTGAGATCAGGGTTGGTTTCCCTCATCTCTTGCAGAACCACCTCCCTCATCTCTTGCAGAACCTCTTTTATCTGGTAGGCTTAGGAGAGTAGGGGCACTCTGGAGGCTGGTTCGAATGTCCCAGAGGGCCACAGAAGAGTATGGATAAGGTCAGCTTGTGAGTCTTGGGACAAAAGGTGAATATTCAGGAAAGGCAGAAAGTAGAAGGTGATTACCTTCCCTGGGCAGAGACAGGAGAAGTGAGAAGCATGACACGATTACCTCCTCAGAGACACCTTTCTGACCCCCACTTCTCTTCTGAAGGCATCCCCCTCTCCATTTGAGCTGTACGGGGTACACTTTCACCAAAGAACTGCCAGTCTCATCTATTACATGCATGTTTCTGCATGACTATTTCTTCCTTTCCTATGTGCCTTTAATTAGTATTTAAATCATTGTCCTAAATCAGTGGGAAGAGCATATGACTCTTGACCTCCGGGACGTGAACTGGAACCCCATACTGTGTATAGAGATTATGTAAATAAATAAATCTTTTAAAAAATTCAACATAATATTTTTAAAAGATTATAAACAAAGAAAATAGCATACGCACAGAGTAACACATAGAAGAAAATTTCATTTGTATTCCTAAAAAGACGCTGATTGTTGTAGATTCTCCAAGAAGCCTGAGTGAGTTGACAATTTCTCCTAAACCCAAATACAAACATAAATGCTGTCAGAGTGAAAAGCCACTTGCTGCCATTTGGAGGGGTGGAAGTGGGTGGAAATTCCCAGGAATTCCCTGGGTGACTCCTGCAGAGGCATTGCCTTAAGGAGACTGACCCCAAATATAGCAGGTGCAGCTGGCCCTAGGCTGGAAAAGTATTCCTCAGCTATTCTTCACCCCTAACCAGGAGGGGCTCTGCCCAGTGTCAGGCTTTCCTTTTTTGCCTCCTGGATTAGTGTGACATGCTCTGAGACTTTTTTTTCCCCTTCAGAGTTCCATGTGGTAAAATGAAAAGAAAAATTGCTGATTCCTCTTCCTTCCCCTACTTGCTTTACCCAATGATATCCAAGGAAACATTTTTGCTCTTTTTCTGTGCTTGTTCCATGCACATACTAAATACACTAGGAGCCCAAGCAGAAAGCTCTTGCAGCAAGAGCCTGTCCAATTAAAGTCCCACTAGTGCAGGGCCTCTGGGAATACCTGATGCATAAGAGCTCTGCCAATGAGACAAAGATAATGCAAAGTTAGTCCATCTCGTATATTTCACTGGTCACTTCTAATGCTGAAAGACTGGCACAACCGTATGCACAATCCCATCAGGAATAGGGTGAGAAATAAATGAAGAAATAATTACACAATGTTAGTTACATGTTAATATATTAATGTTTGTATATGGAGTGTATGTTCAGAATAGTTTGCAAATATTCCACATTCAAGGGTTTGCTGTGTGTAGTATACACTCATATTTGAATCTTTCTGTAATAGGATTTGCAGAAAAGTGGAGAAATGATTGGACCATTCAATAAAAGATATTAAAAAGAAATGATATACTTCTATACCATATGATACACAAATACACTAAAAGAGTATTCAGAAGTTAACAATAAAAGTATAAGGGTATTAGAATAAAACACAGGATAGTTCATTAAAAAAAAAAAAAAGTTTGCATGTGGGCTTCCTAAGAAACAAACCCCCAAAAGCCATATAAGAGGAAAGTTAAGAAATTTTATGTGATAAAAATGAAAAACTTGTAAACAATAAAAAATACCATAGGCAAAGTTAGATGGAAAGTTATAGGCCAAAGAAATATTTGCAATATATTTAATACAAAGGGATTATTAGGTAGAATGGAGTGTGTGTGTGTGTGTGTGTGTGTGTGTGTGTGTGTGGTTATGTGTTACAAATCAATAAGAAAAACTCTTAGGGTGGAAAAATAGACAAGCGATATGAATGGACACTTTAGATGCAGATATACAAATGGTCAAATATATATGAAAATGCTCTAGACTGAAGTCATAATTAAACAATAAAGATGAGGTACAATTTGACACACATAGATTTGGAAAAGTTTAAAAGATGGACCTATCAGTAGAGGTTCTTAGTTGCCAAGAGAATTCAAACCAGAGAGTTTAAGCAGGAAAGAAATTCCTGTGAGGGAAAGATATCCGCTAGAGATAAAATTGTAGGATGCAATGCTGGAACACACCAGATCACACTATGGGGGCCATTCTGGCTAAGATATCCCTGCTGCCCACACTTGATTCAGACTTTGCAACTTGCACTGGTGATGTTAGGCCCTAGATGCCACCAACTCTGCCTCTGAAACTCCTGTAGATCTAGACAGCTTCACAACCAACCTTGTCAAAAGAAGGATTTCATGTTCACCTATTTTTTTCACATTTCCCACTTCTGAACAGAAGACTTGAGTGCCCATTTCTGATTGGTGGAATATATGTCACATACCAGCAGCTTAGATACAGTGAGGCTGAGAAAGCAACACTTGATTTCAGGACAAGGGACTCATTATTATATCTTCAAACACGGGAAGGATAATCCAAAGATGGTGTGGTTCTAAGTTTCCACTTTGAGAAACTAGAAAAAGTAGAGCAAAGTAAACCCAAGACAAGCAGAAGGAAAGAAAAAATAAAGATTAAAAACAGAAATCAGTGTAATTGAAAATAAAAAATAAAAGAAAATGTCAATGAAACTAAACTCTGGCTCTTTGAAAAGTTTAATAACACTGATAACCTTCTAACCAGACTGATCAAGATAAAGTTTGGAAGACATAAATTACAAATACCAGGAAAAGAAGAGGTGATATCACTATAGACTCTGCAAATATTCTAAGAACATAAGAGAATATTATGAATGACATTCTGCCCATAAATTTGATAACTTAGATGAAATAATTTTTTTGAGAGAAACAAACTAGCAAAGCTCACTCAAGAAGAAATAGATAACATAAATAATCCAACACTTTATTAAAAAATTGAATTAGTAGTAGTTAAAGGCCTTCTAAAAAAGAAAACTCCCAGCCCGTATGTCTTCACTGGTGAATTCCACCAAACATTTAAAGAAGAAATAATATCAACTGTACACTAATCCTTAGAGAACATAGTAAAGGAAGGAATACTTCTCAACTTATTTTATGAGTCCTGTATTACCCTGAATAACAAACTAGACAAAGATTTAGTAAGAAAAGAGCATTATAGAACAATATCCCTCATGCTCATAGATACGAAAATCCTCAAAAAAATACAAGTAAAATAGACCCAGGAATATATAAAGCAATAATACACTATGTCTGACAAGGATCCATCCTTGGAATGTTAAGTTTGATTCAATATTTAAAAATCGATCACTGGGGCACGTAGGTGGCTCAGTGGGTTAAGCCTCTGCCTTCAGCTCAGGTCATGATCTCAGGGTCCTGGGATCAAGCCCCGCATTGGGCTCTCCACTCAGCAGGGAGCCTGCTTTTCCCTCTCTCTGCCTGCCTTTCTGTCTACTTGTGATCTCTGTCTGTCAAATAAATAAATAAAATCTTAAAAAAAATAAATAAAATTAAAAAATAAAAATCAATCACTGGGGGTGCCTGGGTGGCTCACTTGGTTAAGCATCTGCCTTCAGCTCAGGTCATGATCTTCAGATCAGGTTATGATCCTTGGAATGGAGACTCGCATTGGGTTTCCTGCTCAGTGGGGAGTCTGCTTCTCCCTCTCTCTCTCCCTTCCTCACCCCCCATTTGTGCTCTCTTTCTCTCTCAAATAAATAAATAAAATCTTTAAAAAAATCAATCACTGTAATTTACCATGTCAACAGGCTAAAGAAGATTTACCATATGATAATCTCTATAGATGCAAGAAAAACATTTAACAAAATTCAATATTGATTCATAAGCAAGAGCTCTCAGCAAACTAGGAATTACCTCAACCTGATCAAAGACATCTGCACAAAAACCTCTTAGCTAATGTGTACTCACTAGTAAAGACTAAATATTTTCCCCTAAGTTTGGAACAAGACAAATATCTCTGCTCTCATCTCTCCCATTCACATTGTACTGGCGATCCTAGCCAGTGCAACAGTTCCTCTCTAACAGAAAGGAGAAATGATAAACCGTCTATACTGACAGATGGCATGATTGCATAGAATATCCAAAATAATCTACAAAGAACTACTAGAAATAGTAAGTGAGCTTAACATTATTGTAGAATACAAAGTTAATTAAAAAATCAATCTTATTTCCATATGCTAGCAATGAACAATTGAAATTTGAAATTTATAAAAGTATCATGCTGGAGTACCTCGGTAGCTCAGTTGGCTCAGGTCATTATCCCAGAGTCCCAAGGATCGAGCCCCAAGTTGTGCTTCCTGCTCAGCTGGGGAGTCGGCTTCTCCCTCTCTTTCTCCCTCTGCCCCTGCTTGCATACTCTCTCAAATAAATATATAAAATCTTTTTTTAAAAGTATCATGCTAATAGCACCCCAAAACATGAAATGCTTAGGTACAAATTTTACAAAATATGTTCAGAATAGGTGTGCTGAAAAATACAAAACACTGGTGAAAGAAATAAAAGAAGACCCAAGTAAATAAAGTCATATCATGTTTGTGAATCAGAAGAGCCGTTATGGCTTAGATGTCAATTATCTCTAAGCTGACTTCTAGATTCAATGCAATTCCAACCAAAATCCCAGCAGGATTTTTTTTTTAAGACACTGGCAAACTGATTCTAAAATATATATAGAAAGGCAAAGGAACTAGAAAAACCAAACCAATTTTGGAAAAGAACAAGTTTGGAGAACTCACACTACGGGATTTCAAGACTTATTATAAAACTACAGTGATAAAGAGTGTGTTATTTGTAAAAGGTTAGACACAAAGATCAATGAAACAGAATAGAAAGTCTAGAAATAGATCCACATATATGCTTGTTTGGTTTTGACCACAATTACAAAGGCAATTTACTTGGATCCAAGGTAATCTTTGCATTCATATGCAAAGAAATAAGAAACAAAAAACCTTGGCCCAGTTTAAAATACACACAAGAATTGAACAGATGTTTTACAAAAGTAAATATATAGATAGCAAATATGCACATGAAAGGCATGTTATTATTAGTCATTAGGTAAATAAAAATTAAAATCATGAGATACCCCTACTCACCAATCAGAAGGAGAAAAAAAAAAAAACAAAGAAAAAAGAGAAAGAAGAAACACCATTAATACCAAGTGCTAATGAGGATATGGAGAAACTGAACTCCCCTTCTGTGGCCTGGGGGAATGCAAAAATGATATAGTCACTTTGAAAGATAGTTTGGCAGTTTCTTATAAAATTAAATACCATGTTTACCTAAGTGAAATGAAAGCTATGTTGACCTCTACACAGATGTTTATTCACAATCATCAAAAACTAGAAAGAACACATATGTTCTTCACTGGTTGAATAAACTGTAGTACTTTCAACTTAGTAATAAAATGAAATGAATTGTTGATACCCAATAACATGGATGAAAGCCAAGTGCATTTAAAAAGCCAGACTCAAAAAGTTACATATTCCATGATTCCATGGCAACTTGGAAGAGGCAAAACTATAGACATAGGAAATATACTAATAGTTGTCAGCGGCTTGGCGTGGGGGAAGAGTTGAGTACAAAGGGGCATGTATGTATTGTTGGCATTGATGAAACTGTTTTTATCTTAATCCTGGTGGTAGTTACATGACTGTATGCCTGTGTTAAATTTCACAGAACTGTTTGATAAAGTTACATGTAGTAAATTTCACCCTCCCTCCAAAAAAGTTGAAGACCACAGCATAACCAAATTCACTGTAATAGGGAACATCAGTATCCCACAAAGCAGAGTAAAGGGAATTCAGAGGTGCTATTAGCCAGAGTATCAGTTAATGAGCACTTCTTGGACAGCAATTTAGCAATATATCTTAAAAACATGCACTACTTAAAACAGGCAGTTCTGCCTCTGAGATTGTATCCTACAGACATCCTTGGATAGAGTAAGGCCTATGGGAAATGCAGTTTACCTGGTATCTCCTCATCTTGAGACAACCAAGAAATGCCATCCCTGATGTGGGTACTTGGGGAGACAAGTGACCACCCCACTCATCTTCCCTGAGGTCATACTATTAGTGTACACCAGCCAGTCTTCCAGTTGCTCCAGGGCTTGTTGTGACTTGAAGACCCCTACCCCAGCAATCTTCAAATAACGACTTCTAGGAGCTAGTATACAAATACCCCTTTTCTCTCAGAGGTATCATTTCTACATTGATTCCCAGAATTCCTCATCAGGATTAACTTTCAATGATCAAACATAATGACTGGTATAGTAACACATCTCTTACTTACTTCCTTTTCTTCCCTGCTTGGATTATGTCTCAAATAAGGGATTATGTCTGGGATTATGTCTCAAATAAGGCAATTCTGCTCAAATCCTTGTCTTGTGGTTTGCCTCAGGTGGAAACCAAACTAAGACAATGAGTTCATTCTGGAAGAAAGGCAGTAGTGACATGGGTGGCTTCCTGATTGGCAAGTACCAATCAAAGGACCAGACAACAAAAGGACAACTGCTCATGAGCCTATGTGGGACCCTTGCAGTTTGGAAGAGTAGGTGGTGTGCAGATTTTGATGAGGTGTAGGCTTGTGCCACTGAAATGTGAATTATTACTTGTGTTTGGGATCCCCGCTTTACTCACATTGCCATCAGTGGGACAGAGCCACATGCCTTATAAGAGTTTCTCACAGTCCCTGCTTTAAATTAGACTAGGACAGCTGAACTTGTGGGCTTACTGAAGAGGCACTTTTCCCAAGCACCGTCAGTCACTGCTCAGAGATTTAAATTTCACAAATGGAATCTGTGCCCTGTGAACTACTGCCATTTAAGTAGGATATTAATAATTTGTGCCCCTCCACTACCAAGAAGAGTTTTGAGAAATGACTGCTTATGTTGTAAATTTTAGAACATCCTGGGTCAATTCATCTTCTAAAGTTAACTGGTCAAAGCAGCTGCTGTTCACAACATCAAAGGTTAAGTTTTCATAATCCATAATAGACTGGCTCCAACGACAAGTTTCAAGCCTATCTGGTGATGCTTGATTCAGATCTTTTTCTTTCACAAATAGCAATCATTGCTGAATCAGTTCAAGTTAAATAGACTCCTTATGAAGACCAGACTGTCTGAAAAGTGATTTAAGGTTGAGACAGTCCTTGAAGACATACTGATTTTCTGCAAGTGCACTGCATTCTTACCACTAACAAATATCAGAATGTCAGGCATAGTAGAGGTCAACTAGCTCATGTGGATCAAATGTCACCAAGCCACCTGCCATGCTGGTCCCATATTGCATTGGGCTATCTTCTCCAAGACACAGCTTACACGATCATCGATGAATTCCATTAACTGTGTTGCTTCCCAGCACAGACTGTGTTAATTGGCAGGTGCCTTTATAGGTATGGATGGGTGGAAAGTAATGAAACTTGTCTCAGCAATTCTGTTTATTCATAAGTTGTAGAAACTAATCTTCTGAAAATGACTTGTAAGAGAAAATGTTGTATTACTATAGAAGGTAATTTTTTGTGATACTCATCCAGGCATTGCTCATCCAATACTATTGCCAGGTAGTTTAGAATAGAGCCTAACATTTAGCATGACTGGTTAAAAAATTTCCATGAGAAATCCATATAGTATTCTGCAAAACGTGTGCAAGGAAAGAATGGAAGAATTTCTTGGTATAAATTTATCTTGATAACAATTGATATATATTTAACCATCTTCGTAGAGAAAGGATGTAATTCTTGTTAAAACAGTAGTCTCAAGCAAATATTTAGAGTTAACAAAATTTGTCAGTGTGTATGAGGACTGTATTGCACAAGCCAAAACTTTCAGAAAAACTCAGACCCTTAAAAAAGGTCATTCAGAGGCTGGGTCAACTGGGACAGAGGGAAGCAGATGGTTGCTCAATCCTACCAGCTCTCCTTTGAAAAACAACCTTTTGTTTTCCCTTAATTATAAGTTTCTTTGCTTATAAAAATCTGGATGTGATTTCATCCTTTTATGTCATCCAGGCTGGATACATAGCAGGGTGAAAGTGGTGAGTACCCACTTGTAAAAATTTAGATAGGCTTGGGGTGGGATACAGGGATACCTCAGAAACATAAGCTTGTAGGAAACAGAGATATTCAGGGACATATGAGAAGAATGAAGGCTGAGGTAAAGGACAGGACTCTAGGGTAGAGGCTTCCAGGGTGACCAGATTTTGGCAGATGTTATTAGGAGAGTTCCAAACAGCAGAAGCAGTAGGTGGTCCTCTCAGTAGTGCTGAGCCCACTTGGAGATGAGTTCACTAATCAGATTAATGGACCCTGCTGAACCCACATTGGGCCATCTCATTCCCCTCTGGAATGAGGATATGGTGGGCCTTCAGCAGCTTCAGGCCTTAGGTTAAGAAGACTGAAGATTAGCACCAGGCTTGTAGACAAGAGAAGGTGGGAAACTGGCCCAACACCATGGGTATGAGAGCAAGGTTGATTCAGGGAGCACTCTGGTGGCCTGAGGACTCATCATAGAAAGTAATAAAATTGTGGCTCAGCAGGAGTCATTCCAACTCCACATATTGGGGCTGGGCTGCTGAGATGGAATTTGCTAAAAGGTATGTCACTGACTTGGTCTGCAACTTGAATGATTCAGGCTTTACATAAGAAGCCCAATTATGGCCCAGATGCACATAGGGATGTCTGGTGAAGCAAGGACAGCACAATATGCTAGCCCTCAGACTTCTCCCTGCCCTGCTCTGCTCCTGCGTGCAACCTCAGACACACCCACCTCTTTGTTTTTCCTTTACAAGTTCAACAACTTCCCGCTTCAGGCTCTTTCTACTTGCAATCCCCTCTGCTTGACTACTTTTCTTCCGCACATCCTCTTGGCTCACTCATCTACTCTATTCTGGTTTCAGCTCAAATGAACTTAAGGAAGGTCTTTTTAGACCATTTTTACTAAAATTGCATGTTTCCTTTATCTAGCCTTTTACCCTGGATTTATTTTTTATAACACTTATAATTCCTTGATACTCTATCTTCAATTTATGATATACTGTCTCCCCACTATAATAAAAACAGTATGGAGATAGTACTAACTGTGCCGTCATATATCCAATGTGTATAAACAGCTTCTGTACAGAGGAACTCAAGAGATATTTAATGAATGAATGAATGAATGAATGAGCTGTACGTGTGTCTACCATATGGAATGACTGTCAACAGTGCTCACCACCAGCCCACATGTAGCATGGTCAACACAGTTAATGAAGTGAGACTGCCTAAAATTGTCGGTGGTCCTAAGAAAGGACTGCAGGGCTCCAGCAACCTGGTTGCTGAAGTGTTGTGAAGAGAGGCTTTCAGCTCACAGTGAATCTTCCCACTGCCTGGTTCTCTCCCCAGTAGGTTCTCCCCATCTCTTGTGGACAGTGGCAGCCCTGACTGACACCAACACCTCCACAGGAGATGGAGACTGCCAGCTTCCGGGCAAGTCACAACCTTGGAAGCAACCTGGGAACAGGAAACAAATCCCTCTAATTTGTATTCTCAGGAAGATTCAAGATGACATGGCACTGATGAAAAGGGAGAAATTTGAAATCAGATAGATTGCTTTCTGATGAAAACATGAATTCCCTAATTTAGAAAACCATCCTGGACAGCATGAATAACATAGTGGATAAGGCAGAAAAGAGACTCATTGATTTTGAAGGATGGTTTGATAAATTATCTGATTAGTTCAGAAATGAAAAAAGATTTCCTATAAGTGTAAAAAGATTGAGATCATGAGCAAAAGATAAGAGTCATGAAAAATTGATTCAGGAGGTGTTAGAAAAGCCATTTTCCAGAGCTGAAAAGACTAAAATCTTTAGATAAAAATTGGCTTACCAAGTATTGGAGAAATTAATAGAAAGAAAGAATACACACTTAGGAATCCCTTGGGAAATTTTTGTTTTAATTTAAGAATAAAGGGGAAAAATCTTACAAGCAACCATGGAGATAAAACGAACAAAATGATAGAATTCACAGCTCACCTTTTTCCTGAGACTCTAAAGATCGAAGGAAAAGGGGCAATATTATAGATGGCCATTGAACACATTTGAGGCAAGAAAAATAGAGAAGATCCAAACAAAGTTTCAGGGGGAATACAACAGTTCACGTCTCTTCATTCTGCTTTCCCCCAAAATAGCCCAGTGATCTTAGAAACAAATCACAACAGAGAACCCAGTATGAGGAAAACACAATATGAAAGAAACAAGGTGAGCAGTAATAGAGTTTAAAGTGAAATTATTCTCTAAATAATGAATTTAAACTACAAAAATGACTTTGAATTTAAATTGTTAAATTTTCAATATTATAAGGAAACAATGCTAATATAAAAATAATCATGAAAAGAAAGATATTGACAGGGGCATCTGGGTGGCTCAGTGGGTTAAGCCTCTGCCTTCAGCTCAGGTCATGATCTCAGGGTCCTGGGATTGAGTCCCCTCTCTCTCTGCCTTCCTCTCTGTCTACTTGTGATCTCTCTCTCTGTCAAATAAATAAAATCTTAAAAAGAAAAAGAAAGAGATTGACAGTTAAACAATTAACTTGGGTTTATAAACCAAGATTATACCCAAAAACCAAAAACCTTGGGAAGTTGGAGATAGACATGGGTGGGGAAAAAAGAAAGTGTATTAGGTCACCCATTGTCTGTGCAAAGGGCCAGTAGGTCCTTTCTCATTCTTGACATTGATAAAAGAATACAGGATCAACTATTTTTTGAAATGTAGGAAAAATAGAATTCATAATGTTCAAATCACTTGGGTAAACAAGAACAAACAAACAAGCCACTTGGCAAAAGATGGGAAATAAAGAAGCAAAATGCCTTAAAATTCCAAACAGTTTGCAGAAACTACAATGAAAGCAGTAAGACCACCTATGTCTATCGTGGAAACAAATCAAAACAAAGATCCCCAGATTGGATCTAAATGTGGATTATTCCTAAGAAACACATCTAAGACAATGACAGAGAAACTAAAATGAGTTAGTAAGTAAATAAATAAATAGACAAATAAATGAAGGTGCAAGAATACACCAGGGTATGACACACAAATAAAATCATCTGGTTAAAACACAAGGTAGGGGGATGCCTTGGTGGCTCAGTTGGTTAAGCATCTGTCTTCAGCTCATGTCATGATTTCAGGGTCCTGGGATCGAGTCCCACATTGGGCTCCTTGCTCAGCCAGTAGCCTGCTTCTCCCTTTGCCTGTTGCTCCACTTGCTTGTGCTCATGCTCTCTCTCTCCCTGTCTATCTCTCTCTCTCTCTCATTTTCTGACAAATAAATAAAATCTCTAAAATATTTTAAAGGGAAGAAAAGCTTGTTCCTTTTATTTTTCCTAAAGATTTTATTTATTTATTTATTTTAGAGGAAAATGGAGAGAGCACACAATGGCAAGCAGGTAGAGGGGCAGAGAGGGAGAGAGTCCTCAAGCAGACTCTGCACTGTACTTGGAGCCCAACATGGGACTCAGTCTCAGGACCCCGAGATTATGGCCTGAGCCAAAACCAAGAGTTGGCCACTTAACTGACTAAGCCATGCAGGCACCTCACCCCATAGTTCATTTTAGCAAAAGCATCACATTTATGTGGAAGAAATGTATTGATGAGCCACTGTCGTGGCGTTGGGAGCCCAAGGGCAAGTTTAGGTCCCAGAATGTGCTCACTAAACTCTTGTGTAGAACCCTGTAGAGGACTTACCTGTGATCCCCAGACACAGGTAGAGAGAGAAGGCAAGGAACCAGCAGGCTGCCAGTGGGCTGTGCTCTGCTCTGTTACCGTCTTCCTGTGCTCCAAGCAAGGTCAGTCCAGGTAGCCAAAAGTCCTGTTGAATGCTGGGTGCCCATGGGCTCTTTCTAGAAATGGGTAAAGGAGCTTGTTTTTATGTCTGAATGGATGAATGGTGAGATACTTAAAGCAAACTCCAGCTGTGAGGGAGACTATTAGCAGGGCCCCGGCATTTGCAGCAACACTGAGGAGGTCTTTGTTGTTCTACAGGGGTACAGGTGTAGAGGTCTGACTCAGATTTCCTAACAGCGGACTTACACCAGTGAATGCACTACCATGGAGATTTGAGGAACCCAAACACCAGACTACAGCAGAAGTTGAGGACTGAATGTAACAAACACAGGCACAAAGCTCAATCATGGCATTCATTCCCAGGGATGGCAGAGTAAAGAGCCACAGATGAAGAGTTTGGGTCCCTGGTAGCTGGGCTGCATACGGAGATCCCCATAAATGAGCGGCAATCAGGTTGGGCCTGTGCCCTCAGTTGAAGTAAATGTGCAGCACCGTGTCAGCGCTTGGCCCAGACCCCTTCAAATCCCTTTCTACCCCTTATGGGTGCTCCTACCACTTCTATGTCTTCCCTGTGATTCCACTGCCTATAGCGAGAGCCTGCAGTGATTTCCTGAAGTTCCCTTCAGACTGGTAGAGCCCACCCAGTGCACTGGAAAGAAAGGCTAGGAGTTCCGGGGAACTTACTTCTCCATCATGGCCCATAGCCACTGGCTAACGGGTGCAAGAAGATTCAAGTCCATTCCCTTTCAGAGGTGAAACTGTACCTCAGAGCAAAACTTATACTCCAGAATTCCCCTCAGGATCAGGTTGAAAGTATCTTTCATGGGACCTTGCCTGAAATCTCCCTGTGTTTGTCTCCTGACCTTCTGGATATTGCATTGCCTCAACTCTCTTGTCAGATTCTCATCTCAGCATTTACTTCTGGGGAATCCAACTAAAACAGGTGTATCTGCCTCATGCAGATCTGGCTATTCCTACCAACCAACTTCCTCCCTTTGTTTTGGTTTCCTGACAGAAAGCAACCTCAAGACTATAGACCCTTTTACAGGGAATGAAAGAGTTGGCCCATGAACACCAGCATTAGGATGTCTCTCACCTTAGTACTTTGCCCTCGGAGGACCTGTTAAAGACTGTCCTCATCCATTTTTTTGAAAACCTATAAAGCTACTATTGAAATTTTTAGCTCTTGGAGTCTCTCTTCATTGACACCAGGTTTCTCTTCTTTGAGACAGACAATTCTTTGTTTTGGGGAACTGTGCTATGCATTATAGGATGTTTAGTAGTATCCCTGGTCCTCTACCCACTAGATGACAATAGCATCCCCCTCTCCCCTCAAGCTATAATAACAAAAAATGTCTCAGACATCACCAAATATTACATGGGAGAAAAACTGCCTCTGGATGAGAACTATCCATCTACAAGGGCCCCTGGGGCTGTGGCTGGTGCTACCATCACACTCTTTGGAATGAGAACCCACTTTCCCCTCCTCTTTTGAGGTCAAATTTATTAATGGTGTGAGGTAGGGGTTTTTGCTTTGAAAACACAAGAGACTTCAAAGGCCTAGTCTCTGAGAGAGCACACCAAGCTGGTGTGCTCTATCTCTGACTTCAGTAGCTTTCTCATATATCCTAGACAAGGTTCAAAACCTTTGTAACTGATGCAGAAGGAGCATGCTCTGAATAGAGTCTCCACCATCATTTTCCATTTCTTTGGTAATAGGAAGAGTGATTTACCCTAGGTATTCCATATTGTTGAGGGCCTCCCATTAGGCTGGTGAAAATGGGCTTCTAAGTCTGTAGATAGATCCCCAAATGCACCCACTAGTTTTCTCCCTCAAGGAATGTAACTCCTCCTTGCTAAGGAAGCAGAATTAAGAACAGGATAGAACCTCTTTCATGAGCAAGATTTATAACATGACTGATAGAAAATGTGATCCAAGTCAGTGTAGCTATTTGTGATTTCCATTCCACATGAATCTGTTCAGAATGTTCTGTGTAGGGGTGCCTGAGTGGCTCAGTGGGTTAAGCCTCTGCCTTCAGCTCAGGTCATGATCTCAGGGTCCTGGGATCGAGCCCCATGTCAGGTTCTCCACTCCATGGGGAGCCTGCTTTCCCCCCGGCTCTGCCTGCCTCTCTGCCTACTTGTGATCTCTCTCTCTCTCTCCCTCTGTCAAATAAATAAATAAAATCTTAAAAAAAAAAAAAAAAGACTGTTCTGTGTAATTCTCCTTGGCCATGAGGGGAATGTAAAAAGCACATGGAGTTTGCTGTTAATGGACTTATTATAGCTGTGTGACTTTGGAGAAGTTTCTTAACCTCTCTGAATCTCATTTTCTTTACCTAACAATGAGTACCTATTCATGAGCATGTTGGTGTTTTACTTTTTAATAAAATGAGATAAAATATGCAAGATCACCTGGTAAAATATGTATCACAGAACTGTCAATCAACAGATGGCAATTACTCTGTCTTTTATAATGCTGGCCAAGTTCCTTCATTGATCTGAGCTTTGATTTTTTTCGTTTATAAAGTGAGAATGATAATACAAATTTCACTGGGGTCCTATGGAGATGAAGTAATAATTTAGATAAAAATCTTTTTAGAACTGTAGAGTTCCATAAAATATGATTATATCTACTACATAACCACTATGGATAACACTGGAGCTTATAACATGATGAGCACTGGCAGCTTGCCTGTAAGTTCTGGTGCCAGCAAAGGGTAGAGTTGTGCTCTTTGACCACCTCAGAGCACCTGCTTTTCTCACCTTAATACTAATGCAGGTATTTTCGAGTAAGTACTGGGCCTGAGTGAAGTTTCCAAAGTACCCCACCCTAAATCAAGGGGCCATCCTCTGGTTCAGAATCCTGAAGGGCTTAACTTTTCTGATGGGGAGAAAAGTCCTATAGTGTAAAATATCTTCCTTTGATACTCTGTAAGAGCTAACATTTTTAGAGTATTCACTCTGTGTCAGTCATTGTGTTTCACTAAAGATATTGTGTGAATTATCTTACATGATCTTCACATGATCCCCTAAAGTGAGCACTATTATCCTTAATTTATAGATGAGTTAATTGAGGCTCAGAGTAGTAGCTTAAGTGTGGGAGCTGGAATTCTAATCTAATAGTCTAACTCATACAACTGGCAGCCCTCTAATTTCAAATACTGGGAACACTGTCACTCTAGAGCTTAGATTAAGACTTCGTTGGTGGTGGGGTGGATACAGGGGGGACGACCTCTTTCCCTCAAAATAAAAAATAATATTCTATCAACCAGAGTTATCCCAAGTGAAACATGGCACCTTTAAGTATGAGGGCCCCCCTACTATTACAGATATTCAAGAATAGTCTGAACAAATAGCCATCAGAGATATAGAAGGGAGAATTCTATTTGGCTAGGTTTTTTTTTTTTTTTTAAAGATTTAATTTATTTATTTGATAGAGAGATCACAAGTAGGCAGAGAGGCAGGCAGAGAGAGAGGAGGAAGCAGGCTCCCTGCTGAGCAGAGAGCCTGATGCAGGACCCTGGGAGCATGACCTGGGCTGAAGGCAGTGGCTTAACCCACTGAGCCACCCAGGCGCCCCTGGCTAGGGTTTTGATTATACAAGAATGTAAATGTGCCAGAAACATCAGGTTTGGGATTCTTGCAAAGCACAAAATGTATGTGGCATACAGTGTGTATGGGAATGGTATCATAAGTAGGAAGTCAGGTTCTCTTTCAAAAAGAATATGGGATTGAATATAAGGGATCATGGGTACAATCAAATCTAATACCAAAAGATCCAAGATAGCTAAGGAAATGGATGGATTAAAGTAGAAAAAATGGGAGCTAAAATGAGCACCAAGAAATTAAAAAGAGCTAGATAAGTCTGAGCAGGCAAGGAGCATTGCCAACCCTAGAGATCAATTTAGATATGTAGGTCTACGTTTACTCTCCAAGGGTGGGCAGGAGTCAGATCCTACTCTGTATGTTAGGCCATGAAATCCAAGCTTCATCTTGCAGGCAAAAAGGAGCCACAGATGGGCTGTAGTTAGGTGGTTTCATGTTGATAAAGTTGGAAGGTGATCAGAGAAGGTCTGATCCTCTGGTCAGACAGTGATGCTTATGATATTGGTCACAGGACTTCTACCCAACATCTCATTGGCCAGTCCGGGCTTGTCATCCAACATGCCACTGATCTGCTTCTGTCAAGTTCATCCATAGGTTTCATCCTGAAAAACTACAGGTAATTTTCTATTTTCATACTACTTTACTTCTCAGCAGCATTTTACACAGTAGCACTCTCCTAAGTTGGTTTCCGTGATAGCATGCTCTCCAGGATGCTTTATTTTTATTCTACAATATTTAAAACCCACAAAAAGCATAGAAAGTTTACACACCCATACACCTACTACCAAAATCAAGTAGATGTTTACATACTGCAATTATTAATCCAACTCTATTGCTTCTTGTATCTATATTTTTTCCTTCTGGATTCAATTTTCTTCATCCTAAAGTACATACTTCTTTCTGGTAGAATCCTCTCGATTATGGTCTAAATATGTTATTTTTGTCCCTTTCTTGAATGACATTTAGCTGACTGTAGATTTTAAATTAAGAGTGAGTTTTCCCTTAATTATTTCTTTATATAATACCAATCCTCTATTACTGTTGAAGGTCTATTGTAGCAGTAAACCCTCCTCATGGACACTGTTTTAGAAAACAAGCAGCAAGATGACAGACCTAAAACTAAAAACAACTAGTTATAATATAATTAAATGTAATGGCTTAAACCCTCCCATTAAAGGCAGTGATTTTGTTTGGATAAAAAGATGAAGATACAACTAAATTCAGCTTAAAATAAGTGCATTTTAAATATAAAGATACAAACAGATTAAAAATAAAAGAAAGAAAAAATTATATCATGTTAACACTACCTCCCTATCTCCCCTCAGAAAAGATTGGAATGGCTATATTAAATGTTAGAAAAAATCAATTTCAGAACAAAGACTACTTCATAATGATAAAGGAGTCATTCATAAAGGTCATTCACAAACCTAAATGTTCATGAACCTTACAACAGAGCCTCAAATAGAATTTCAAGGATATAAATGATACAATTCACCATTATAGTTGGAGATCTTAATAACTAAATAATTGATATAACAAACAAATAGAAAATTAGTAAGATATAGGAGACTTGAACAACACTACCAATCAGCTTTACCTATTTGACACACTTATAGAACATTCCACTCAACAATGGAATACACTTTTTCAAGTACACACAGAAAATTTATAAGATGGACAATATTCTGGGGGCGTCCAGATGGCTCAGTGGGTTAAGCCTCTGTCTTCGGCTCAGGTCATGATCTCAGGGTCCTGGGATGGAGCCCTGCATTGGGCTCTGTGCTCAGCAGGGTGCCTGCTTTCCCCCACCTCTCTGCCTGCTTCTTTCCTACTTGTGATTTCTCTCTCTCTGGCAAATAAATAAAATTAAAAAAAAAAAAGATGGACAATATTCTGGACCATAAAAGAAGTTTCATTAAATTTTAAGAGATTCAAAGCAGATGCAATATTTTCTGATCACATTAAAATTAAATTAGAAATCAATAACAGAAAGATATCTGGAAGATATCTTGGACGATATCTGGAAGATATCTTGGACGATATCTGGAAGATATCTTTGGAAACTAAGTAACACACATCTAAATAACCCATGGGTCAAAGAAGAAGCCAAAAGGGAAATTGGAAAGCATTTTAATTTAATGAAAATGAAAACAATAGCATACCAAAATTTGTGCAAGCCATTAAAGCCATACTTATAAATTTATACACTAAGTGCCTACGTTTGAAAAGAAGAAAGGTTTTAAATTATTGACTTAGCTTCCACATTAAGAAACTAGAAAAATGAGACAACTTGAGACCCAAAATAGGCAGAAGAAAAGATGGAGTGAAAAATCTATGAAGTAGAAAACACCAAAAAATGAAGAAGATCGATTAAACAATAATTAGTTTGAATTACCAATAGTAAGAATGAGGGAGCTGCCATCACTTCATGTTCTACAGTATTAAAACATAATAAATAAATATTATAATTCACTTTATGTTGAGAAGTTTGACAACTTAGATGAGATGAAAGGAACAAAGGATAAAACAACTAAAGCTTGCTCAGGAAGAAATACATATTAACAGCCCTAAATATATTTAAAAAATTAAGTTTATACTTGAAAACGTTTCCCTAAAGAAAACTCCTAACCCAGAAGAATTCACTGGGAATTCTATCCCACATATAAGAACAGAATATTACCAATTCTATACAAACTCTTTCAGAAAATTGCAGAGAATGGAATACTTTGCAACTGACTCTACAAAGCCAGCCTTACTCTAAAGCCAAATGAGACAAAAACTTTCAAGAAAATTACAGACCAATATCCCTCATGAACATAGCAGCAAAAACCCTCAAAAGAATACTAACAAGATGAATCTAGCAACATATAAAAAAGATCATCCATCACAAACAAAAGATGTTTCTCCCACTTGTTTTGTCACCCAACACTGTTACTCAACATTTGAAAACCTTAAGGCTACTCCTACACCATACGTACCCTTGAACTTTATTTGTGAAAACCCACCAAGTCTTTCTATGACTTATTACCACCTTTCCTCTTCATTCTTTGCAGTACTGTTCGGTTATTAGACTTGGACCCTTGGTGTTTGCTGAGGAATCTATCTTGTGTACACCCTTTGGTTTTTTCCAATTCTGGATATCTAAATTCAGAGCCCAAGACCAGTCCCAAATTCAGCCAGCCAGAGTCTCATCCATGTCCAGCCTATTTACAGACAAGAATAAGACCACCTTAATTTACAAATGCAGGGCTTTGATAAACAATATATATAAAACACCTAACACATGGAAGACACCCAAGGAACACCACTTTCCTTTTTCTCTTCTAGGGGAAAGGTCTGGATGAAATCTGAGTGAGGCGAGCTGCCTATTATGTTAGGCTTCCAGCTCTATGTTGCAAATCCAGATGTGGGAAGCCCATTGCTCTTCTTAAATATCCAGCTTGCTGGATAAAGTTGCAAAGTGCTGTTTGGGCTGTGCTGGAAGATGAGGACTATTTTTGGTGGAGAGTAATTTAATCTCATTACCACCAGCAGTCCATTTACGGCTGATGGTTCTGCCATAGATTTCAGACCCTATCAACAAGATAAGGTGCATCATTTCCGGGAGATGTATGATTGCCACTGCAAAATTATTTTTAGGAAGCTGTCTTTTTATTTTGTCCAGAACATTCACCTGAAAATAGCTCTGAACATTGTGGAGGCTGCACCTTGCAGAGTACTGAGCTAAAAGTTCAAGCCTAAAGATTTATGGAGAAGATTTTACCTCTAATTCCAGATTTTGTAATGATACAAAACATGTTGGTAATAAATAGCAGCCATAAGAGTCTTGAGAATATGGTACAAATTCAATCCACTCCCTGACTTTTATCCAGAAAGAATCTAAGTATCCTGTTCCTTGAGGCAGCGGCTATTTCTTCCCCTCTCTGCTAATAGTGGACTTTCAATTGTATTCCACTCACAGGTTGCTTTCCTTTTCTTCCTTGCTGACAGAATCCTAATTTTGTTCAGGCAGCAAATCATGAAAGCCAGTCTTGGCAATCCCAGTCCTTTTTGCCAGTCTAAGGGAGCCAGGAAGCCAGCATGGGAGCCAGGGTTGGCAAAGGAGATGGAAGGAGATGCTTCTAGAGACTTCTGCAAGAATACAGAAGAAGAGCAGTACATGAAGAAAACCCTCCCCTGCCACTTCCTCAGTCTTAATTTTGGAGCAGGATGGGGATTTGATGTTTGAGGGTGCAGCAGCTATCTTGACACCAAACCACAGCCTGGGGAAATGTGAGGCAGAGGGGAAGCATGGGTACTAGGCTTGGACTACCTTCCTTTGGATTTTTGATGGTTAAATAATAAAAGTCCTGGTGGCCTAAACCACTGCAGCCTGGGCTTTTACTATTTGTAGCTAAAACAATTCTGAGATGAACACCTACTGATTTTCCAATATGTGTTCTCTCCATCTTCCTTAGTATGTAAAACAACACCCCTCCCCCACCACTATCACCATTTTCTTCTGGGAATATGGTCACCTGGATTAATGCTCCATTTCCCAGTCTCCATTTTAACTAAGTATGCCCATGTGACCAATGAGATTTTAGCAGATGGTGTCAGATGAGAGCCATTGGAAATCATCCTTAAAAAGAATTGGTTCATAGTATTCCATTGTGTATATATACCACATCTTCTTTATCCACTCATCTGTTGATGGAACTAGAGCGTATCATGCTTAGGGAAATAAGTCAAGTAGAGAAAGACAACTATCATATGATCTCCCTGATATGAGGAAGTGGTGATGCAACATGGGGGCTTAAGTGGGTAGGAGAAGAATCAATGAAACAAGATGGGATTGGGAGGGAGACAAACCATAAGTGACTCTTAATCTCACAAAACAAACTGAGGGTTGCTGGGGGGAGGGGGGTTAGGAGAAGGGGGGTGGGGTTATGGACATTGGGGAGGGTATGTGCTTTGGTGAGTGCTGTGAAGTATGTAAACCTGGCGATTCACAGACCTGTACCCCTGGGGATAAAAATATATGTTTATAAAAAATAAAAAATTAAAAAAAAAGAAAAAAAAAGAATTGGTTCATATATTTTGCTCCTTTTGCTTCATCCCCATCTTCATGTAGGCACTTGGAATGAGAATGTGATGGTTGGAGCTTTAGCCAGCATCTTGATCTGTGAAGATGAAAGCCTTATCCTAGGGACAAAAAGTGGCAAGGTGAAAGAACCTGTGTCTTTGAGGTGTTTGCAGGCAAGAACAGCCCTAGATTTGCCCACCTCTAGACTTTTGTACAAGAGACAAGTCAGTCTCTATCTCATTTAAGCCATTTTTATTTAAGTTCTCTGTTCATGCAACTGAGTTTAATCCCAGGTGATAAACTAAATGGGCAGCTGCTGGGAATACCCCAGAGCCATTGTACTTCATACCCCAGAGTCTACAGCAGCCCTCTAGTTTCTAGAAGAGAAAGAAGGAATTAACAGTGAATGGCAATTACTCAACTCTTATATTGTAGCACAAAAGTAGCCATAGATAATATGTTAAATGGGTATGGCTGTGTCTCAATAAAACTTTATTTACAGAAACAGTTAAGTTAGTTAGATTGGGCCTGTGGCCAGCTATTTTAGATGCCAACCATTGTGTTAGATACTCATTTGTTAAGCATCTACAATGTGCCTGACATTTGTCCAGATGTTTCAGAACACTGCCCATAATTATTTTGATCAGATTCTGAAAGTCTCATGCATGGGGACACTGATCACTAGAGATAGTAGCCACATAGCCACACTCACAGTCAGTAACAGTGCTAATAACAGTGCTGGGATGTGAACCCAGACCTGGTTTCTAAAATTCATGCCCACTTGAATATATTACTCTCATATTCTTTTCCATGAATGAAATTTCTCTTCTAGTAACTGTGCACTGTACCTGTGAGACTGCTAGTGGGCACACCTGACCACATTTCAGATGCTCCGCAAGGACCAGAACAGTGGGACACACCAGCAAAGCTCATGGAAGGAGACGCAAACATAAACATTGTCTCATTTAACACATTTCCTGCAGACAGAACAGTCAGCTTCAAGTTATGGGTGGGAGAGGAAGGGACAGACAATAGAAGGAAAAAAAGAGAGGCACGAGGCTCTGAGGAATTCCACAGCAGAATAGACTAATTATAGTGCCTCCTCCTGAGAACCCAGTAGGCAGGAAGTTGGAAATTCTAAACCTACCAACAGGGACCTACCATGTGCTGACCCCTATATTAAGGGCTTTCCTTCTGTGGTCTTATTGAATCCCCCCAAAAAGCCCCATGAAGTTGATACCAGGAACCTCCTTAATGGTACCAGAGGCTTAGAGAATTGAGTACATGGCACAAGGCCACCCAGCTTGTGAGCAAAGCTATGAATTAAGTGGGCATCGGTCTCAGTCCTAAGCCCATCCTGTCCCCAGCCCCATGGATTTCCAGAGCCACTCTTGCAATGGAAGAGCAATAGGGGCTGCTCTGGGAGTGTCTTGTCCCTTTGGCCATACCACTCTGATCAGAGTGTGGGCAAGTCAAGTCCCCTGTTCTCTCTGCTCCTTTTTCTTTGGGCAGAGCAGCGAAATATGCAGAAATGGAGAGAGCAGTGGCTTCAGTGGGAAGGAGCATAAGGTTTAAAACCATGTGTCTAATCAACACACCATCCTTACGCTCTCCTTCTTGTACTGACTGACTGCAAATCTTGATAGAGTCTGGCTGCCTGCAGACCCCAGAATACCTTCATGATGCCTCTGCAACTGCCTACCACAGTGGGATGGACCTGGGAGCAAACCCAACCACCTCTGTTCTACAGAAGTCTTGGTGAGCAGGGACAGTCCAATACGGCTAGCACCAGAGCCCTGAGGTAGGACAACTTTCTTCTTAGAAGGGCCCTAAGGGATGGGGAGCATTGTCCATGAGGACTAAGGGCTGGAAAGGCAGGGCAGAATTGGGTGAATGTAAGGGGTGGTGTGCCCAGTGTGGCACACATGGATCTTTGTGCCATTTCGGCCCCATCCCCACCCCTCCCTTCTCCATCCTTGACCTTACCTCCTGTAGCCTCCTAACTCTGCAAGAGCTCTCATCTCCTTGATTTTCTTTTCCTGGCTACAGCCTTGCATGTTCAAAGGCCCTTGAGCACTGCTCAACTCCCTCAAAGTTTCTAACTTCATCTAAACATTCACCTTAAATGTTCACTCTCTTTCTTCCAGATGTTAAACAGAGCTATCAGAACCAGGATGTCTTTGGGGATGCAGCAGCTGTTTCTTCAAGTTGCACATTATTTGTGATGGTCAGTCATGTACTGCGACTGTGGGGTAAACACCTTTGGTCAGGAGACAGAGGTAGGACCGGGGAGGTTGGAAGTAACCAAGCTGGTGGGAGTTTGCCACCGGTGTCTTAGAAACAGTTTGGTTTAAGCCCAGACAACCTGAGTTCAGTGCTGGGATCTGACTGCTTTGAAGTAGGGCATGTCACTCAACCTCGGTGTGCCTCAGTTTCTGCATCTGTAAAGAGTGATAATAATTTCAGGATTGTCAGTAGATTATAGGGAATATGGGGAAGGTGCTTTGCACACTGTAAATAGAATTACAAATGTAGTATGTGATTTCCTGTGCACAACACTTAGCAATTTGGGTAATTAGAGTCCTATGTTTCTGTAGCAGTCAATGCTTTTGATGATGAACAGACCAAGGACTAGATTAGACAAGCCCAGGTAGCTGCTAGAGGCTGTGAGGGGCACAGGGTTGTAGCAGCTTCTGTTCAAAGACGTCTCATTTTACTAGGCTTTTGTGTTTTCAAGGAGAAGCGGTCAAATTTTTTTTCTTTAAATTTCTCTCGATTCACCTAGGGATGCTAATTGGTGTATATTCTGTGTAATGGGAAAATATTAAGATTGTCAAGATGGCAGTAGGGAGAGAGGATGCAGAGAAAAAAGGAGGGAAAACTCACAGTTTATGGAAGTATGAGTACCCACGTCTTGGGTTGTTTTTTTGGTTTTAAACCTAATGAACAAATAAGAGCCCACTTGAAGTGGTCCTCACCCCAGGATCTTTATGACCTGCTCTTGACTCAAACTGATTTCAGCTGCATGTACTTGTGAGTGTCTGGGAGTCCCTGTGCCCTTTGGCCTGAAAGGGTTGCAGAAGCCTCCAGAAGCCTCCTCCATGTCTGTCTGTGTCGACTATGTTTCTAGTTTTTTTTTTTTTTCAGCCTGTTTCCTTTTCACCTCTGTCCTCAGCTGTCTGGGTAGGCCTGACTCATAAGAAACCACAGCCAACACCTGGTGGTCTGAGTCATTGGCTATTGGAGCATCTCTTTCTTAAAAAAAAAAAAAAAAATACAGGCAAAAGTAAGTGCCTAAGTAACTACTGCATTTTGCAGGACATTTCATCTAAGTAGTGCTTTCAATGGTTAGCTCTGGGAATTCCCCACATGTGTCAGATGACTGCTCATTGGCAACTGTGATATAAGCAAATCATTTTGTCTCCCAGCAACAGGCTTCCCTCCTCCCTCCCTTTTCCTTCTGCAAGTAGGTTTGGGTGGAGAAATGAGGACATGGTGTGCTGCCTGGTGCACATGGAGGACAGACCAGTAGACCCAGGAAGGTAGATGGAACAATTTCAAGGGGGAAAAGGAAGCACAGGGCATAGAACTCAGCCTGGAGATGGTCCTGGGCACAGGTGTGAACAGGCCAGGTGAGCTGCTGAGGGGAGACTTCCTAGGCAGGATCAGATGATTCTTTGCCTCCCTCTTTCATGGTCAAGTGACATGCTCCCTTAAGCAGCAGCTTTCCTTTACCCCTGGGACCCGCAGAGGCTGCACTGCTCCTCACAGACCCATCAAAGTACCTTGCAGGAGGAAGTACAGACAAAGGTATGGGTTGGAGATGGAGGAGAGCCATCCTTTTCTTAGGGCCAGTACACCCATAGGGGGCACTAATAACAGTGCCCTTCCATGCCAGTGTTATTGGAACTAGACTCATTAGTGTTCTTTTGATGATCCCTTGGTGGGAGGACACCCCCGTGGGCACAGTGGGGACCAGAAGATGCAGAAGGGAGGCAATATGCTTACAGACAATGGTTTTTGTACCTTGTGACATATCCCCTCAGCCCACTTATGAATTCAACTATAGTTCTGGTGGTAAGCTCAAATGTGGGCTCACTTGAAAATGTCCACCTCAAACATGAGATGAGCCTTCCTGTTTTTCTGCCTCAGAGCCATCTATGTCTAAAGCTGGAGACCACTCAACCCTCACACAAGCACAGCATGGAAATGTGGGGAGGTAACACCCCAGGAGTCACCATCAACTAGTGGAGAAGGAGAGCCTCTCATCATTTGGTTGGAACATTCTGGAAGGAATTCTGTACACTTGCCAGATGTCCCAGAATTGAGACCCTGTTGCCCACAAACAACCCTGGTAATACACATAGAGCAGCTTTTCCTCAATCCTGGGCTTGCTCACCGCCTTTCCCTACACCCCTACTTCCTGGGATCTCCTCCCAAATAAACCAGTCCCGTCTCAGGCTCTGCTTCCAGGGGAGTCCAAACTAAGACAGAAATGGCATTAACATCTGAGGATTTGAAATGAAAGGTGCTTAAAGGTCTTGTATCAGCTTCTTGGGAATGCAATCTCTTACATTTTGGTATTGCCATTTATACCTAAACCAGAGAGGAGGAGAGTTCCAAAACCAGCTTTGAAACCCCTCTACGCCACAGGAAATTGCTGTTGTCAAGTCAGGCTGTGAAAAAGACAGTGACACAGAAAGCTCAGAGGACCTAGTCAGGGGAATTGATGGGGTGACTCAATTTATCATGTGACAAGAAATTCTAGTTTTCCTCAGGAGAAAGCTGCTGGATATTATTATTTTTTCCTCAGTCATATGGTTCCATTTTTAAAAAAAATCCACAGTTCTAGAATGGTGAATGGCTGAGAAAAGACTGGGGAGAGTAAAGTTGTAATGTGAACCTAAAAACGTTTATAAAAACTTTACATTCATAAAAGCACATTAAATTAAGAAAATAACAGTGGAATTTAAACCTTGAAAATTGAAAATAAAAGTTAATAGTCAATTAATTTTTCATGTCTTTAATTTCAAGATAATGTACTGAGATAATGGGCTGATGTACAAAAGAGAAAGATTATTTGGGGAAGAGGCATTCTTAAGATTCCTTTTATCTTCTGAGTCACTTTTGATCTTTATATACCCTATTGAAATTCTTTCTATTGCAGAAAGTAAATACATCACAGATGGAGAGAGACTCATGTATTTGGTAAGGTGTGGTAACTCCCACCCAAATATTTCTTTTCATTTTACTCTGTTCATTAAAGGGCCAGCTAACATGTTAAGTGTGTTTGTGTGTTAGAGACAGTATTCACATGTTTTGTGAGACATTTACAACACAACAGCTCTGAATATATGTGATATTGTCCAGTTCTTTGAACAAGAAAGCTGTTAGGCATGCACTATGATATGATTCAGTTTTAAAACTTTGAAAGGTTGGGGCGCCTGGGTGGCTCAGTGGGTTAAAGCCTCTGCCTTCAGCTCCGGTCATGATCCTGGGGTCCTGGGATCAAGCCCCGCATCTGGCTCTCTGCTCAGCAGGGAGACTGCTTCCTCCTCTCTCTCTGCCTATTGTGATCTCTGTCTGTCAAATAAATAAATAAAAATCTTAAAAAAATTTCTTTTTCAATCAATTTTGTGTTTGAGAAAGTGGTATTTATTCTCAGGGAGAAAATAATTCTTTTCTTTAAGGAAATCCTTTAATGGCTCTTTGGTTATAAATAAGCTCCCTGGCTCTTGTCATAGCAAAAAGAGGGAAGTTACTTTGCTTAGATCGCTTAATATTAAGAGACTTTAAATTTTTCCCTGGTGAGTTCAAGTCAGAAGTTAGAGTGCCAGCAGTAGGATACACCCAAGGCAGGGATGGTCAGTTTTAAGTTGTTTTTTGTCTTGTGCAATAATTTCTCTTTGTTATTCTCAAACCTTCAGTGAATCCCATTACTCACAGAGCACTGTATTAGCAGGGAAATGAAGGCGGAGAAAGCAGCCACGTCAGCGTCTGGGCAAAGTAATGCCAAGAGAACACAATAGCCAGCAGAAGCAGAGAGTAGAGGGTCAGAAGTCAGTAAGACAAAGCTGGAAGCAGTTTAGAGTGAGAAGACGCATCTGTAATTCTCCACCTCTAGAAATATTCAGGAGGCAGCTGAATTTCTTACAGAGTGAGTCTGGATGAGGTTTCAGTTTTCCTTGTTTGTTTGCTTTTTCCTGGAGATAAGAAACAGAGACTTAGTGAGGTGATGAGAGTTACCAAGGGAACATGTGCCAGCTGATTCATTCCCCCCAAAAGGTAAAGAAATAGAGATTTTGTGGGATCTTACTGAGCTCACTCATCTTCTGCATCACCTTAGAGGCCATTAATTTGGGGCCATTTTTATATTCAAGTTTATTAGATAAATGGAATTGAATCTTGATTTAACTTCTTTTCTTATTCATCAACTTTTGTTAACCAACTGTACAACGGTGGTGACTTCTAATGGTTAACCCAGCCTAAATTTTTAGTAAATGTGTTCTAATTTTTCAGACTCCCTCAAACAATTAAATTACTGGAAGTATGCAACAGGATGTAAATGGAGTTCTTGGAGCTTGTTCACAGTGTTCCATTAAAACTGAGACCCTTGAAGTCCCTGTCCCAAAGCATTGATCATGCTATGAATACACCAGCACCATGAAGCAGCTTACTTGAGGGTTCCAGGAGCACTGGCTATGCCAGTTTTTAAAATCCAAGTGGGAGGTGTTTCTGGAAACATTGGAAATATGGAGCTTTCTATTATAATCCTCCTACTAAGTCTAGCTAAAATCTCTGGCATGACATATAAGAGAAACATAAGGAGACTCTGAAATGTGGACCCTGGCTGGGGAACCTCAAGGAAAGACAAGGTGATGTTTCCCTGGGTGTCCTTTGGCCTCAAAGATCCCAGACTGGGGACAAAAGAAGCCAGCAACTCAGAAATGTCAATGGTTGCAGACAAAAAGAAGCCCTAAGAAAATTGTGCTCTTTCCAGCCAAAGGAGTAGGAAAGCGACAGTCTTAAAGACAGAAAACTTTTAGGCAAGAACTGTCTTCTTCCAGTCAAACATCACAGAAAGCACCGTAGCATCACCCCACCTCTTCTAGCAAAGGCCAAGTGGAAAGTCTAGATTTCCACCCTCACCAGGCTGTCACAAGGCACTTCAACCCTCCTGACAGAGTGGTGCCACAGAAGTTAGGGAGTTGGGACTTTCATCTCTGAGGTAAAGACACTGCCCACCCCCACTCTCTGTCAGTGGAGATCATTCAAGAAGCCTAGATTTCCACTTCCACTGGTCGATAATGAGGTGCCCCTCCCCCTCCTCACTGGGGAGTGTCAGAAAAAACCTGGTGGAGAGTCAGGACTTCTGCCCCGGCTCAGCAGTAATGAGTTCACCCCTGCACAGTGGGAGATGATGGGGGACAGTAACAAAGTGCCACCCCCGTCCCCCTCAGGATAACAGCAGAGGCCCAGTGCTGAGACCGAACTCCTACTCCTGACCAGAAGCAAAAAAGAGATTCCTCCCTCCTCCTGTTTTGACTTCCACCCCCACCAGCAGTAATGAAGTGATATTCCCCTTTCCCCATGAGAGCAGAGTGAGAAGAATCTTTCTAAAATACATAATTTAAATGAGATCTAGAGTCTTATTACAGTACACCAAATGTCCAGGTTTCAACTGAAAATTAACTCTCATACCAGGAACAGGAAGATCTCAACTTGGATAACTATTATACCAAATACTGAATACAAATATCAACACAAGATATACAAATACCAAATGCAATACCAACACCAACACCAAGATGACACATGTTAGAATTATCTGACCCAAATTTAAGAACAGCCAATATAAACATGTGTGAGAAATTATGAATATACTTGAACAAATTAAAAATTAGAAAATCTAAAAAAAAAAAAAAAAAACAACCCCAGAAAATCTTAGCTAACAAAGAGAAGATATAGAAAAGAGCCAAATGAAAATTTGAGAACTAAAATATACAATAACCAGAATATAAACTCAGTGGGTAAGTTCAACAGGAGAACAGAGAGGATAGAGAAAAGGATCAATAAACTGAAAGGTAAAACAATAGAAATTAAGAATCTGAACCATAGAGAAGAAATAGACTGATGACAAAAGTCACATGATGATCTCAGCAGATGCAGAAAAAGCAGCTGAAGGAATTCAATACCCCTTCATGATAAAAACACTCAAAAAAGAATAGAAGGAAACTTTCTTAATCTGGTAAAGGACATCTATGAAAAACCCATATCTCACATACTTAATGGTGAAGGATTGAATGCTTTCCTCCTAAAATCAAGAACAAGTGGTTCTTACCATTATTCCTCAACTTTGTACTGCAGGTTCTACTCAGGACAATGAGATATGGACAAAAAAATAAAAGGTATCCATATTGAAAGAAAAGAAGTAAAACCATTTTATTTGCAAATGACATGATCGTTCATACAGAAAACCCAGGGAATCTAGTAAAAAATGAATAAAGCCTCAGGGACATGTAGTACTATGAGGAAAAAAGCTAGTTCTTGCTTTTGCAGTGTTAGAGCCCAAAAAGAGAGGAGAAAAAGAGTGGAGCTGGAAAAGTATTTGAAAAATGAAACAACTGAAAATTTCCCAACTTTAGCAAAAGACATAAACCTATATAATTAAGAAACTGAGCAAATCTCTAATGGGATAAACCCAAAGAAATCTGTGCCAAGATTTCTGAAAGCTAAAGACTAAGAAATCTTGAAAGCAGCCAGAGAGAAATGAGGTGTTACCTGGAGGGGAAACAATTCAAATGACAGTGGCTTTCTCATCAGAAACCATGGAGGTCAGAAGAAAGTGGCACAATATTTTTCAAGTGCTGAAAGAAAAGAACTGCTACCACTGAATTTTATATTCAGAGGAAATAGCCTTTAGGAATAAAGGGGAAATCAAGACATTCTCAGATGAGAGAAAGCTAATAAGAGAATTTGTCACCTGTGGACCTACTCTAACAAAATGGCTAAATGTAGTTCGATAAAAAGGAGGAAAACAATAAAAGAAGAAATCTTGGAACATCAGGAGGAAAGGAATAACATAATAAGGAAAAAATATTGGTAAAGAGGCTTCCTTTCTCTTCTTATGCTTTCTAAATTATGTTTGATGGTTGAAGCAAAAATTATAGCATCATCTAATGTAGTTCTCAAAATATACAGATGAAATATTGAAGGAAATTATAATACAAATGGGAGAGAGTAATGTGACATGAAGTGAGGAGTACGTTTTATACACTTCACTTGAACCGGCAAAATGTCAACATCAGCAGAATGTGAGTTATGCATATATAATGTAATACCTAGAGCAATTGTCCAAAAAAGTATGCAGAGAGATACACTCAAAAACACTATAGAAAAGTCAAAATGGAATGCTAAAGAAATGCTCAATTATCCCTCAGGATGGCAAGAAAAATAAACCAGAGCAAAAGAAAAACAGAATAAACAGAAAAAAATAAAATGGTAGACTTAAGTCCTAACATATTAATAGTTACTTTAATGTAAATGAATAGGGATGCCTGGGGGCTCAGTCAGTTAAGCTTCTGATTCTTGATTTCATCTCAGGGCATGATCTCAGAGTCATAAGATCAAGCCCTGCATCAGGCTGTGGAATCTGCTTGAAATTCTTTCCCCCTCCCTTTCCTTCCCCCTCTGCTACTTCTCTTCTCTCTCTCTCTCTCTCTCTCTAAAGTAAATAAATAAATGAAAATAAAATCTTTTAAAAATTTAAATGAACATACACAACAATTAAAAGAATTTGGTGGAGTAGATCTTTTAAAAAAATGTTGAATTAATATATACTGTCTAAACTATCATACAATCTCCCTGATATGAGGAAGTAGAGATGAAATGTGGAGGGTTTGGGGGGTAGGAAAATAATAAATGAAACAAGATGGGATCAGGATGAAGACAAACCATAAGAGACTCTTAATCTCACAAAACAAACTGAGGGTTGCTGGGGTAGGGAGAGAGTGGTGGGATTATAGACTTTGGGGAGGGTATGTGCTATGTGAGTGCTGTGAAGTGTGTAAACCTGGCGAATTACAGACCTGTACCCCTGGGGCTAATAATACATTATATGTTTGTAAAAAAAATTTAAAAATTAAAAAAATATATATGTATATACTATCTATAAGAAACTGACTTCAAATATGATGGTATAGATATGTTGAAAAGATGGAAAAAGATATGCCATGCAAACATTAATCAAAAGAAAATGGCGGGTTGCCTGGGTGGCTCATCTGCTAGATGTCTGCCTGAGCTCAGGTCATGATCTCAGTGTCCTGGGACTGAGCCCCATGTCTGGCTCCCTGCTCAGTAGAGAGTCTGCTTCTCCCTCTGCCCCGGCCCTACCTGTGTTCTTTAGCTCTCTCTCTCTTTCCTTCTTTCTCAAATAAACAAATAAAATCTTTCAAAATAAAAAACAAATCAGGAATTGTTATATAAATTTACCAGAAAAAGTAGACTTTAAAAAAACAAAGATAATTATTATAGATAGAGAAGAACATTACATAATGATAAGTCAAGCTACCAAGAATAGAGACCAATTCTAAACGTATATGCTTCAAACACCTGAGCAACCAAATATGTAAAGCAAAAACCAACATAGCTGAAAAGGGAAATAGACAAATCCATAGTTTTAGTCAGAGGCTTCAGCATCCCTTAAAAACCATACATAAAATCAGCAAGAATATAGAACTCAACAGCACCATCAGCCAACTGGATTTAATTGACACACATGAAACACTTCACCCAGCAATGGCAGAACGCACATTTTATGCTCAGAGAAAACATACCAAAAGAGATCATACTGTGATCCATTAAAAAAAATATAAACCCAAGGTAATCCCATTTGGAACAGCGTGGATAGACCTAGAGGAGATTATGCTAAGGGAAATAACAACTCAGATAGAGATAGACAAATACCACATGATTTAATGTATATGTGGAATCTAAAAAACAAAACAAAACAAACAATCCAGAAACAAACTCATAAATACAAAGAGCAAACTGGTGTTTGCCAGAAAGGAGGGTGGTGGAGGGAAGAACAAACTAGGAGAAGGGGTTTAAGAGGTACAAAACTTCAGTTATAAAATAAGTCACAGGAATGAAAAATAAACCTCAACAAATTCCTAAAAATAGATATAATACAGACTATATTTTCTGACCTCAAGGGACCATACCTCAATTTGGGGTCAAAAAGTAAATATTAAGAAAAATGTTAAAATACATTGAACTGAATGAAAATGAAAATACAACATATTAAAATTATCAGCTAAAGCTGCACTGAGAGGGAAATTTACAGCAGTAAATGCTCACATTAAATAAGAGAAATCTCAAAACAGTAATTTACATCCCCACCAGGAGAAATGAAAAAGAGCAAATAAACCCAAAGGTAGCAGAAGGAAGGAAAAAGAAAGTTAAAAGCAGAAATCATGGGGCGCCTGGGTGGCTCAGTGGGTTAAGCCTCTGCCTTCAGCTCAGGTCATGATCCCAGGGTCTTGGGATCGATACCCACATGGGGCTCTCTGCTCAGCGGAGAGCCTGCTTCCCTTCCTCTCTCTCTGCCTGCCTCTCTGCCTACTTGTGATCTCTATCTGTCAAATAAATAAATAAAATCTTTTAAAAAAAATAAAAGCAGAAATTAATGAAATCAAAAGCAGAAAGACATTAGAGAAAATCAATAAAACAGGAACCTGATTCTTTGAATAGATCAATAAAACTGACAAACCTCTAGCAAGAATATCATAGAAAAAAAAGGGGGAAGATGCAAATTACTAGTAACAGGAACGAAATACAGGACTATTAATGTAGAACCTGGAGACATAAAAGAATAACAAGAGAACACTATGAACACATCTACACACATGAATTTGACAATTTGATGAAAAAACAATTTCCTTGAAAAGTACAGTCTCATCCCATACGAAGTATATTATTTGAGTAGCCCATAACAGTTATAACAATTATGAAAATTAAGTTCATGATTTTAAAATGCCCAACAAAGGGGCACCTAGGTGACTGAGTCGGTTAAGCATCTGCCTTTGGCTCACATCACAGTCTCAGGGTTTTGGGATCCAGCCCCACCTGGGGCTCCCTTCTCAGTAGGGAGCCTGCTTCTCCCTCTTCCTCTCCCTCTGCCCTGTTTGTGATTGGGGATCTGACTCCTGGTTTCAGCTCACGTCATGATCTCCTGCGTCATGAGTTCAAGTCTTGTGGAGGGCTGCACGTTCAGTGTGGAGTCTGCTTAAAGATTCCCTCCTTCTGCCCCTCCCCTGACTCATGAGCACACTGTCTTTTGCTCTCTAAAATAAATAAATAGAACATTTTTCCATTTCTTTGTGTCTTCCTCAATTTCTTTCATGAGTACTTTATAGTTTTCTGAGTATAGATTCTGTGTCTCTTTGGTTAGGTTTATTCCTAGGTATCTTATGGTTTTGGATGCAATTGTAAATGGGATTGACTCCTTAATATCTCTTTCTTCTGTCTTGCTGTTGGTGTAGAGAAATGCAACTGATTTCTGTGCATTGATTTTATATCCTGACACTTTACTGAATTCCTGTATAAGTTCTAGCAGTTTTGGAGTGCAGTCTTTTGGGTTTTCCACATATAGTATCATATCATCTGCGAAGAGTGATAATTTGACTTCTTCTTTGCCGATTTGGATGCCTTTAATTTCCTTTTGTTGTCTGATTGCTGAGGCTAGGACCTCTAGTACGATGTTGAATAGCAGTGGTGATAATGGACATCCCTGCCGTGTTCCTGACCTTAGCGGAAAAGCTTTCAGTTTTTCTCCATTGAGAATGATATTTGCGGTGGGTTTTTCATAGATGGCTTTGATGATATTGAGGTATGTGCCCTCTATCCCTACACTTTGAAGAGTTTTGATCCGGAAGGGATGTTGTACTTTGTCAAATGCTTTTTCAGCATCTATTGAGAGTATCATATGGTTCTTGTTCTTACTTTTATTGATGTGTTGTATCACATTGACTGATTTGCGGATGTTGAACCAACCTTGCAGCCCTGGAATAAAATAAATAAATAAAGAAATTTGGGGATGCCTGGGTGGCTCAGTCAGTTAAGCATCTGCCTTCAGCTCAGGTCATGCTCCCAGCTCTGGTCCTGGGATAGAGTCCCACATCAACCTCCTTGCTCAGTGGGGAGCCTGCTTCTCCCTAGGCCTACTACTCCCCTGCTTGTGCTCTCTCTTTCTCTCTGGCAAATAAATAAAATCTTTTAAAAAGTTAAATTAAAAACATAAATCTCTAAAAACCTTTTTAAAAAATCAAGTGCATTTCTATATTCTAGTAAGAAACACATAGAAACTAAAATTTAAAACAATACCATTTAAGTTTAAAAAAAATGAAAATACTCAGTTGTCCATCTAACAAAACATACATGGGACTTGTTTACAGAAAAATACCAAACACCAGAAAGAAATTCAAGAAGATCTAAGTAAATGAAAAGTCATAGTGTGTTCATTAATTGAGAGGTTCAGCAGAATAAAGATGCCAACATTCCCAAATTGGTATGCAGGCTTAACTACTAAATCCAAGTGAACCTTTTTTCTAGACATTGACAAAATTATTCTAAGCTTTATATGCAAAGGCAAAGGAACCAGACAGTTAAACCAATTTTTTTTCATGTGTTCTGACAAATTCTTTAAAAAAATTTTTTGTATTCAAATTCAACTCAATTAACATATAGTGTATTATTAGCTTCAGGGGTAGAATTTAGAGATTAATCCGTTGCATATAATACCCAGTGTTCTTTCATCAAGCGCCCTCTTTAATGCCTATCACTCAATTACCCCATCCTCTCACCGCCCCCACCCCCCGCCCTCCAGCAACCCTCAGGTTTAAAAAGGAAGAAAAAAGTGGGATGAATCACCCCATCCAGTTTTAAGGCTTATCATATAGGTATAGTTAAGTGCTCAAGACTGTGTGACATTGGTGAAATGATAGATATATGAATGGAATGAGCTAGAGAGGCCAGAAATAACACCATACAAGTAGAAGCAACAGATTTTGGACAGAGGGGCAAAAACAATTCAATGAACAAAAGACAGTCTTTCCAATAAATGGAGCTGTAACAATTGGGTATCCATAGACAAATAACCAAACCAAAACAACAAATATAAACCTTAGACTTAAACACTTCACTTTATGTAAAAATTAACTGAAAATCAATTATATATTTAAATGTAAATAAAATGTAAAGCCATAAACTTTAAGAAAGTAATATAAGAAAAAGTCTTTAGGACCCAGGTATTGGTGAAGACTTCTCAGACATGACACCAATTAGTGCTCCATAAAAGAAAAAAAAAAAAACCAACAAATTAGACTTTATCAAAATTAAAAATATTATAAAATATTCCATTAAGAAGAAAAGACAAGCAACCAAGTGGGAGAAAATATTTGCAACCACATAGCTGACATTAAGACTCATAGCTAGAATACATGAAGAGTCCTCTCATATCAACAGTAAAAAAAAAATCCTAATTAAATGGACAAAAGCAAGATACCTCTATGGCTCAGTGGGTTAAGAGTCTGCCTTCGGCTCAGTACATGATCCCAGGGTCCTGGGATCAAGTTCTGCCCCCATCAAACTCCTTGCTCCAGCAGGGAGCCTGCTCTCCCTCTGCCTGCTATTCCTCCTGTTTTTCTTCTCTCTTTCTGTCTGACAAATAAATAAAATAAATCTTAAAAAAATAAAATGGGCAAAAGACACAAGGTATTTCATCAAAGAGGAAAATCAACACAAGAAAAGTGTTCAACATCACTAACTGTTAGGGAAATGCATTTTAAGAACATGACGATTTATCACTACACAGAAATTGAGCTAGGTAAACCAAAAAATGGTGATAATACCAGATGTCAGCAAAGATGTGGAGACACTGGATCTCATACATAGCCCCTGGGAATGGAAAATGATACTGTCACTCGGGAAAATAGTTTGAAAGTGTCTTAAAAAACTAAACATGCACTTAGCAGAAATTGCACTTCCAGAGAAATGATAGCTTATGTCTACACAAAATCCTCTACAAGATAGTTCATAACATAGCTATTTATTTGTAATAGGTAAAAATGAGAAATAACCAAAATGCCCCTCAGTGAGGGAGCAGTTAACTCTGGTAAACAACCACCACAGACCCATCATCAATAAAAAGGGATAAAATATTAATACACACAGCAAGCAGGGCAAATCTCGAGAGCATTATGCAAATGGAAAAGGCCAACCTCAAAATATTATATATTGTATGACTCCATTTATGTATTATTCCCTAATGACAAAATTAGAGAGAGAGAAAACAGATTAGTGGTTTCCAGGGGTAAGGATGGTGGAAGGTATGGTGGGGGTGACTACACAGGGCAGTAGGATGGTGATCTTCGCAGGGAATGGAACATTTCTGTATCTTGATTGTGGCTGTGCTTACAGAAATTTACATGGGTGATGAAAGGACATAAGACTATACATATACATTGTACCAATGTCAGTTTCCTGGTTTGGACATTGTACTACAATTATTAAGATGTAGCCCTTGGGGGAAACGGGTAAAGGATACGCAGCACCTCTCCCTACTACCTCTGCAACTTCCTGTAAAACCATAATTATTTCATTAAAAAGTTTAAAAAACATCATTCAAACTTAAGTCTACAAGAAACCAAAAGGGTTGGTATTCTTAGCCTCTGTGCTTTGTTTGCAACATCTCTCCTTCATTGTGGATTGAAGTGTGGCACCTTGCGCAAGTGTCAGGGACTCAAGATTAAATGGATGCTTTGTTTGTATTCCTAAGGCTCCAAGCAGCTTTGAAGTGTTTGGTCCCCAGTGGGGTCCGAAGTTCAGCATACACAATGCCACACCTGTCTGGACACCCAGGGGCAGACTGGATGACCTCTTGGGGACCCTCTTGTTGAGGAAATTCCTCATGTAGGAGAAGAACAATTTCCAGTAGAACAAGAAACAAGAAAAGTGAAGGCGTGACAGCAGCTTCTTTGAACAACATCTCCCAGTGGAAATAAGCTCTGCTTTCCAGCCTCTGGCCATATTCCACCTTCTACACTCGGAGAATTCTCTCGTAGGTGCACCTGGTTCAGATAAGCTTCCCAGAGTTTCTCTAAGCCACACCTTGGTCTGTCACACCCTGTAAACTTGGGAGTTTTGTGGGGCTTTAGGTGAGTAAATCGTCTGTTGGCTGAGCCCTGCTGGCTACAGGGCACACTATACTTTAAACCCTTTAACTGAAAGGGAGAATAAATTAAGAATTGTGTACCTGGGGGGCGCCTGGGTGGCTCAGCTGTTGGGCATCTGCCTTCGGTTCAGGTCATGATCCCAGGGGTCCTGGGATCGAGCCCCGTATCAGGCTTCCTGCTAAGTGGTGAAGCCTCCCTCTCCCACTCCCCCGGCTTGTGTTTCCTCTCTCACTGTGTCTCTCTCTCCCTCTCTGTCAAATAAATAAATAAATCTTAAAAAAAAAAATTGTGTACCTGGTGATCTTGCTGTCCACACTCAGTCCCCATGCTGGCAGGCTACATGCTAGGCAATGGGATGCAGAAGTGGATAAGGCACTTACTGTCCTGCCTTCATGGAACTGGGTAGGGAAAACAGACAGTAAGCAAATAATCACAGAGAAATATGTAGCACCCCATGCCTTCCGGAAGTTACTGACAAGAGAGGGGTAGCAGAAAAATAAACCATGCAAGTTCCAAAGAGACTGGGAGAAGCTCCTCTGGAGGTGTCCCTTCAGTGGAGAGACCCGTGATGGACTCAGAAGAATGGAACTGTGCTCCAGGTGGAGAACCAATGTGTGACAAAGGGCAAGGAGGAGTTCGAAGCTCTGAAGAACTGGAAGTGGGCTGGTTTGGTTGGAGAAGTGGTTCCTGTGGATTGTGGTGAGACATGTTCATTGCAATGAACAGTGAAGACAACCTGCTACTCTGACGGTCAGTCTGGTAGCAAGTATCTGCTGAGACCCCACCGGCTGAGCTACACTTCTGGTAGGGTGCAGAATAAGGTTTGGGTCTGCTCTTAAGGAATTTCCAAGCCCTACAGGAGAAGGAAAATGGGCTTCAAGGACATGAGTTGTTTTCAATTTACAAAAGGGTGAGTTGGCATTGGCAGTCTGAAAATAACACCAAAAGGTCTGACCAGCCTCTGCAGCTGTTTTACATTACCGGGGTACAAAGGTCTGGCCTTGAATGTCTTATTTTTTTTCTCTCCTAATATTCTTGCTTTAAAATGGGGGGGGGGGGACCCAAAAACAACCAAAACAAGAAAAAAAAACCAACAACTTAAAAACAGTCTTATTTACTTTATCCAAGATTAAAGAGCTTGAACCGACTTGGACAGTCTAAATGGATTTTTAAGTGCTTTATGGCCAAGTACTCCTAATTGCTAAAATGCTAGACTGTGCTTCCATGACTCTGTGCAGGGCTTGTGTTGTCCAGGTTTGCTTATTTACTCTCCTTGTCAGAGGTCAAAAGCTAAATCTCAGATTAGAAGACTTTAATTTCTGAAACTGAGGATTGAAGCAAATTCTCCAGAATGTGTCATACTTAAATTTTCTTCCTTGGATCAGCTAGTCCAAGGCCTAACATCTCTAAATCAACATTCAACCCATGAGAAACCAGTATGGCAGTGAAGGGCAGGAGAGGGAAAGATCATGGTCTCTGTGCTTTGGAAACGTGTAACCACCACAGAGAAGTATAGGGATGGGGCAAATTAGAAACGATAGCCTCTGCTTCGGCTTCCTATCACCCATCTTGGAAGCAGCCTGGGATGGCAGAGACCCAGATTGTGAATGCCAGTCCTCGTGTGGTGGGACTATGACTCTGGGTGGGACGCTTTACCTCTGTGAGTCTCAGGTGCCTCACTTGCCTCAATGCTCAGTTACCAACTCTAAATCACAGCACTGAATGCTCAAGCACTTCGCAAGTTCTCAGGGTCAACAGAGTTCTTGTGAGAGTCCCTTCTCAAGAGAGATGGGTCCCAGATGGCTGGCTCTGTTGGAGGCTAGAATCACCCACCAGATGAGGCAGCCATTCACTCCGACCGTCCAGGCAATGAGTGATTCCTGAGCAATTTCACTGACAGATGATCCAGTGTTCTTTGTTCTCTGGAGAATAGAGCCAAAGCCCATTCTAGGAAACTGTAGGGGACACAAAGGGGCCAAAATTCAAACTAATAAGCAAGGATGATTTTTGTCAGGTAGGTGCAAGGGGTGTGTGTAGTGGGTGGGCAGTCCTTTTGGCCCTTCAGAGGGGATCACAGTCCAGCAAGAAAGCAGACTGCGACTCTAATCAGAATGTGGGGTATGGCGGGGGAGCAAGGCAAGTAGGAGACTCGTTCCAATAACTGGAATGGACAGGAGCTGGCTGAGGATACAGGATACAGTCTGAGCCAGGCCTTGAAGGATGAGTGAACCCAAGAGGATTTGAGAAGAGGGATGGGGGAGAGGACTTTAAGCTGAAGAAGCTGCATTTCCAGGTGTACAAGGTGTGCATACAGATGTTGTATCTGGGGCAGTAAGTTCCATCTGAACAAGCTGTTGAGTACCGTGGGTACCACCCTGAATGAAGTGGGGATTGAACAGCCTGTATTTAGTGTATAGGTGTTTGTTGGATGCTTTTTCATCATCAAGGTAACTCAGCAAAACTGACAGAACATATATTGGTATGGATCTCTTTTCATTTATTTTTTCATTTATTTAAAATGTGGCATGGGATGCTCTTTGAATCTTTGTGTTCAGATCAGCAGAAATCAGGAAAGTTGTCTTTAGTTATGAGTTCAGTTTTTGCCTTGGTTTTCCACCCCAGGGAAATTAAGATTCTTACCACGGATTTTAGTTCTGTATCCTGGATTGCTACTGTTCCTCTTAGCATTTTCATCTTTTCTCTTAATTCTGTGTTTTGAAAGCACTTGCCAAACACATCTTCCACATTATGGATGTGATTTTCTGCATTGTTGGCTCCTAGGGCTGGATTGGGGCTGGGGGCAAGGACCATGAAGGGATAGCAGAGCAGAAATTTTTTTTGTTTGTTTGGTAAGTAAGAATACTGAGATTTATACCAACTCCAACCTCAAAGGTCATTTCTGAACCTCACGAGACAACTTCTCAGGCTTGCTCTCCCGATAATTGATCTTATATTCCACAGTGCTTGATTTTGTCTTTCTGTCCCATTCCTCTAGTCTCCTCAGACCTGAAATCTGGCAGTGGGTTAATAATGACAACTCATAAATTAGTGGTTCTCAACCTTGACCACAAGCTATGTTTACCCTCATTTACCTAGGAAGATTAAAACATGTTGATGTTCATCCCCAACACAGACTTTGTTGGGGTGGGGCCTGAGCCAAGACTATGGAGAGATAGCGTACATGAAACACAACCCCCTTCCATCCCAGTCACCATTCCCACCAGCAGCATTCCATGCGGGGACCATACCTCCCTACTCACACCAGCACTCCTGTCTCCACTTTTCCACACATCTGCTCTCAAGAAGTCTCCATCTCTCCAAGCAGAATATAATGAAGTAGGGACAACAATTGTTTTAATGACTATGTAGTCTGAGGACTGCATCCCAGTTTCCTGAGCACTTGTGTGGTTTTTAAAAAATTTTCATGTATTTATTTTAGAGAGAGAGAATGGCATGAGAATGGAGAAGTCAGAAGGAGAAGCAGACTTCCCACTGAGCAGGAAGCCCAATGGTGGACTCAATCCTGAGACTCCAGGATCATGACTTTAGCCAAAGACAGTTGCTTAACCAACTGAGCCACCCAGGCACCCAGCACTTGTGTGCTGTTTTTTGTTTTGTTTTAATCAGAATCTCAATATGAGAAACACAAATGTGTTTGTTGATTGCATTTCTTGTTGTCTTTTAGTATAGCATTCTGTATTCACAAATGCTCCTCTTTTCTTGCAGATTTACTTGGTCAAAACTGAACAGTTCTGAGTGTGTCAGAGACTTAAAATCCATGCCAGAATCTAAGAGCAATCTAGAGAAGGTCATCATATTCATATTCGACAATGACCATCACCCCTCACAGAATGCCCTAGCTGAAGATTCATGTGAGAAAGATGATTTTACACATAATGATTATGTCTAGTTTCCCAAAATCTTTAGGCTTATAAAAGTTAGACCTTATGCACTCTTCTTACTTTTCAACTATATGGTATCACATTATTTTTGCTTCCTTTCTATTGACTTTTACTCACTCAGTTCAGAAAAGATTTACTGGTCACTAAATCATGCAGGGCACTGTGGGATACCTAGCAGATCAACAGATCTGCAACAAATCAGCAGATCACCTGCTAGTTGATACCTAGCAGTATCAACAATATCTCTGCTTCCAAGGGCTTCCAAATTTCTTTAAGAAGATACATATAGACACAAAGAACAAGTTAAATACACAGATACACTTACTCTACCAGGAGTATTTGGTATGCCTGTGCCCTGGGGAAGCCTGCCCCTCTCTGTGCCATGTCACAACTGTGAATTTTGGCTATGTGAGTATGGGAGGCCTGCAGCTATTGTGGTTAATTTTCTGGGGCTCTGGTCTCCCAGCCACAGTGCCATTCAGGTAGACACCTCGAGAGTAGATTACAGGTAAGGGAGTTGCAGCAGGGCATGCATCTTCAACATTTCTAATGAGGAAATGCTAATGTTTCTTTTCTTCCCCCTTCTTATTAAGAATGTGTGTCTATATTCCAAAGGTTCAATGAAGTCTATTCTAGAAGTCATTGAGCAATCTATTTCTTTTCATCTCCGTGGAGTGTTTGATGATAGAGCCCTCCCTGTCCTCTAGGAAGGGAGAAAATTATTTTTGTTTACTGATGATCTGAGATGTGGTCTTAATATGTGGAGAATAGAGGGCAGAGGATGAACAAAGGAACAGAACTTTAGACATGGGCCTGATGGTGGACAGTTGTCCTTGAAGGAGGAGACCTTCTGGTAGGGAGTCCTTACCAGTCTCCTGCCAACACATCTGTCAACTCTCTGAGTTGAGCAATTTCTCTGATGCCATCTATAGCAACATTTTTCTAGATATGTCTCCTAAGGCAAAGGAAACAAAAGCAAAGATGAACTATTGGGACGCATCAAAATAAAAAGCTTCTGCACAGCAAGGAAAACAATCAACAAAGCCAAAATACAACCTACTGAATGGGAGAATATGTTTGCAAATGACTTATCTGATAAAGGGTTAGTATCCAAAATATATAAAGAACTTATACAACTCAACACCAAAACCCCACAAATAATCCAATTAAAAAATGGGCAGAAGACATGAACAGACATTTCTCCAAAAAAGACATCCAGATGGCCAACAGAAACATGAAAAGATGTTCAACATCACTGATCATTATGAAAATGCAAATCAAAAATGCAATGAGATATCACCTCAAACTTGTCAGAATGGTTAAAATCAAAACCACAAGGGTTAGAGTGGTTCTGGAGAAAAATGAATACTTGTGCACTTTTGTTGGAATTGCAAACTGATGCAACCACTGGGGAAGACAGTATGAAGATTCCTCAAAAAACTAAAAAATGGACCTACTTTATGATCCAGTAATGACACTACTAGGTATTTAACAAAAATGAAAACAAAATTCTTAACAAAAATGAAAAATCTCTAAGTGATATTTTCTATGAATAAAGCCATTCTTGGACACCTGGGTGACTTAGTCAGTTAAGCATCTGACTCTTGATTTCAGCTCAAGTCATGATCTCAGTGTCATGAGATTGAGCCCCAAGTCTGGCTCTACTTTCAGCACAGAGTCTGCTTGAGATTCTTTCTCTCCCTGTCCCTCTACCCCTCCCCTCTATGTGCTAGAGTGCTCTATCTCTCTCTCAAATAAATAAATAAATCTAAAAAAAAAAATCCATTCTTGAGGACACTAGAAAACGTAATGTTTGGCAGATTTTGTCAGAATCATCAGGTTATCCAACTGATCTACAGGGAAACTCTCTAGTGAACAATCCTGTACATGGATAATCAGACTTTTACTGTTTTATTTCTAAATATAAAGTCAGCAAATGATCACTAGACCTTGCCAGTTGCTACCACCCATTCTCCCTTCTTTGATAAGTAGGTTCTGTTTGGGTAGCCATGTACCTACACTTCCCTTCCCAAACTTCCTGCAGATAGAGTTGGTCATGTGGCACATGCTTAGTAAATGAGATATAACACCATATTTTCCTGCATGGGGTTTCTAAGAAAGATCTTTGAGAGTATACTAAACTATATCCACATTTTGCCGTTTAATTTTTCCTCTGTTCTAACTCTTTCTGGAATGTGGATGTGATGCCCAGGGATGAAGGAGACATCTTGCAGCCTAGTAAGGTAGGGCAAGCAGTTAGAAGGAGGCTGGATGCTTGATCATCTTATGGAGAAGTTACAAGCCCTTAGACTGTCTTGTGAGAGAATAATCCTTATTTAATTAAATGACCACAGGTGGCTTTCTATTGCTTTCAGTCAAGCCCAATTCTAACTGACTCAACTTGAAGAAAGATACCAAATGAAACCAACAAATAAACAGGAATCTGGAGATCAAAAATAGTGCCAGGAATGGACAAAAACTCCAAAATAATTCAAATAATTATATTACCCCCAGAGGTGCATTCATTTACCAATATCTATAGGGTGCCTTTTAAAAGGCTACTATGAAAAACTGGATAAGAGATAAAATAAAATGTTATAGCTACAAAACAAGAATAGAACACTGTGAAAAGAGATGATAAGAAAAAATAGAATAAAAGATGAGACCTAAAGGATCAGTTTAAGACATTCAGCATCAAAATGATGAGTTCCAGAAAGAGAAAAAATCATTGAAGCTAAAATGTAAAAGAATACTTCAATGAAAATTCTCAAACATGTAAAGACCTGAGTTTCCTTATTTAAAGACTACATGAAGCAAAAGTGAAAAAAGAGCCTACCAAAAGCAAAACATGATTTTTCAGAGCTCTCAAACTCTTCCGGGAAACAAAGTCAGAGAGATTAAAAGTCAGACTGGCATGAGTCTTCTGAAGAGCAACTTTGGGTTTGAGATGTGGGAGGATCACCTTCACGAATCTGAGAGAAAGTAAATCGCCTAGGAGTCTATTGCAAGCCCAAGTCTTATTCAGGTATAAAGGAGAAAATAAATACATGGACTAAAAAACACCCTGCAAATCACACTTTCCTGGGAAACGGCTAATGGATGAACACCAGCAAATTAAAGGAGTAAACCAAAGAAGAGGAAGGCATAGCATAGGGTCTGAGAAATGTGCTCCAATCCAGAAGAATCTCTGGCTGAAGAATTTGTAGCAGGTCACGGGAGCTGGATTAGAGAACATGGGCTCCAACAGAGAAAGCCAAACAAAGAGAATGAAGGGAACTGTTTACAGGAAGTTTATCTGATACGAAGGAGCACTACAAAAGAAAACACTGCTTGCCTTTTGTAGATCAGATTCTGTGTTTGGGTAAGATACAGGTCCATAAAAACCAGGCAACCACTAATTTCAGAAAAATGAAAAAAAAATTGTGCAGGGAAAAAATAAAACCTTCTCCTTGCCACCCCAATGAGCATTATTTTTATAGCCACAATATGTAAATACTGACTGCTACCCAACAATACAAAAAATAATTCTATAAACGTTTTTGGAAGGATAGCTGGGAAGTGGGTTTTGGGGGCATCACAATGAAATTTTGGTTCATTTTAACAGGATATTAATAGATAAGTTCTAAAAACTGGGGAATTAGCACATAGGGATATGAAAATATTTAGAAACCTCCAGGCTAATATTGGGAGAAAGCAGTTCAAGATACTGGGAGCAGGCTTGAAGAAGGGTTGGGATTGTGGGGGGCTAGTCTTCTAAATCTTTTGTCACAATGTAATTGTGAGATGATTTGCCCGTGCTACACTTTCTTTTTTTTTAAATTATTTTCATTAACATATAATGTATTATTTGCTTCTGAGGTACAGGTCTATGAATCATCAGTCTTACACAATTCACAGCACTCACCATAGCACATACCCTCCCCGATGTCCATAACCAGCCACCCCATCCTTCTCCCCTAACACCCCAGAAACCCTCTGTTTTGTGAGATTAAGAATCTTTTACTTTTTTGTCTCCCTCTTCCACTGCTTCAGATGATCCCATCCTCACCTGTTACTGGAATCTTGACTGCAGCTCCAAGTCTTACACAATCTGGCCAGCTTCCTGCAGGTGCTGCCTGAAAGTAGCTGGCCTAGGGCCCATGCGTATCTTCTTTCTTCCCCCTTGGGCTTCTCTGCGAAGCCCCAGGCAAGAGCCACCTCGCTTCTGATGGATGTTCAACCTGGAAATAGAATGGAATTAATACCCGCTGAGTTACATCTTTGACCAACTGCTGGTGGGGGGACGGATCCCGAGCTGCTGGAAGCATCCTTCCCTCTTTCTTCCCATGGGTGGACAGAGCAGAGACATATTCCTGCAGCCGTCCAGGTTACCCCCCTGATAGAAAAACTGGTCACCTGCGATCATGGCCGAGATCTTTGAACTGCTCTCCTGCCTTCCCTGCCTCACTTCCTGTCACTTATCCCATCCCTGGGGTCAAATCCCCAGTTTGCCTTGGTCTCAGGCTTTCCTTTCCTGCAAACAGCAGTGAGGACAACACTGATTAAAAGCTCTTAAATAAAGCCCAAAAGAAATGAAAATGAATCAAATAGTTAATTTTTAAAAATATATCTATACAGAACATAATAATGTAACAAGGAAATGCAAAGTGTTAATTTGGGTTTTTGAAACTGAAGGTAAATACTTGAAAGGGAAAGCTGATGGTTTGGAATCTATAATTATGGGCAGTCTCAGCAAAATTCAAAGTTGAAGGGGGAAGGAAATAACAAGTAAAGAAATATTCTAATGTTTCCTTCATCATGGGAGCTGAGCTGGTAAAATGTCTTGTGGAGACGGAGTGGCCATTATTTAATTTCATGTAGCACTGGAAGATAGAGGATTAAATATGATAATATTTACCCACCATCAGAATGGAACACAGTAACAGCTGTAGGTGCATGGTGGCAAGGGAGATAATATAGGAAAAAAAAAATTTTGGCCAGGCCATATGCAAGGAAAAAGTAGATAAACCAGGACCAACAATTAATGAGTTAAAAAATATTAAAAAAAAAGAAAAGAACTAAAAATAAATATGTCCCATAAGCCAGTAATCATAAATGGTCTGAATTCTTCCTTTAAAAAAGTAGACCCTTGGGTTAAAAAAACAAAATGAAATTTTCATCTACATGCAGTTTCTAAGAAACATGTCTAAAAATAAATACTAATGAGGAAATGTTTATTTTAATACTCAATGCTATACCAGCAAAATGTGAAACATTGAAAAACAAGAAAGGTAATATTTCAATGTAAAGATAATTCAAGACCTGAACAATTAAGTGAAGAAAAGAATTATATTTTTCTTATTAAAGATACAATCCTTGAGGAAGACAAAACCAGCAAAGACTCTACAAGAATTTTTTTTTTTGCCCTAGAAAGCATGTTTAAAAATCAACACTTACTTGACTTCAAAGAGAACAGACTCTCTCCAATAAGGGGCTTCACTGGTCTCATTTTGGAACCACATTCCTACACCCCTCATAGAAGTCATTTTTGTCCCTTCCCATCTGGTCCTGGGAGGGTGCATGGATCAAGCCTCAGGATGGTAGTGAGCAGGGGCAGAGTTGGGGGTGGAGCAAAGGGAACTAGTGTTATCCAGTGCCTACCATGTGCTGACACACCTGTGTGCCCCCAACCTTTTCTCTATTTTCTCCTTCAGTTCTGAACACAGCCCTATAGAGCCATTGCCAGACATTTTGGGAGTGATTGCTGGTTATTCTCACCATTCCTCATTCTCACAGTTCCCTGTTTGGACTCAGATCTCCATCAACAGGAGCAAGCAACGTCCCTGCTCTTTGTTGGAAGGATTTGCTGTATCCTCCGCCTCAGATTCAAGATCCCCTTCCCATCTCTGGGTGGCTTTTTATCACCCCCATTGTAAAATAGGAACTACCACACTGACCCACTTCCCAGAAGGGCTGTGAGATGTAAGGACTAATTACAAAGGCTAATAAAATATTTACAGAGCCTATGGCACACTTTGGATGTGCAAGGGCTTACTTAAAAACATTGACAGTGCTGGATAAACACTGCATGGAGCCTAGTGCCACTCTGGAGAAGAGTAAACAACTTGCCAGGGTAATTTCAAGCTCTATTAGATGCTTGCAGCAAATATCACTGTTATCCAAGAGGAGGGAAAATCTGCCACACAGGAAATCTTGACTGAAGGCCACAGCCCAGCCATGCAGAGCAATGTGGTCTGATTAAAATGAGCAGTGACCTTTTGTGCAAGCACTGGTATCTCTGGGCTTTTTCAGAATTTGAGAAGGTAGAACTGAGTCAGTGGCGGACAACCTCGAGTTCAAGCTCCAGGGTCTGGCCTGCTTGGTAAAGAAACCCCACCCACTCCAGGAATCTGAAGCAGAGGCGGCTCTGGGGTGACCAGGCCCCAGAAAGGGAGGACGTCTTGGTGAAAAGTGTAGCTGCATTTTGGATCTTAGCAGAGGATGGTAGAAATAGCAAATAGCGTGGCCCATTTATGTAACAAAAAGAAAGCCATTGTATCAGGGGTGCAGACCGGAAGACAGAGCCCATGCCAGGAAGTTGGTGCAGGGGAATAGAGGTAAGAGAAAAAGCTGAAATGATACTGGGGGGACAGTGGGATCATCCTGAGATTGGCAACAGTGGGCAATTGCTATCATCTAGGGCCGGGGGAACAAAGGTGGTGGTGTTGCCGGAGCCCAGATGTGAGCTGCACCCACAAATAAGGTGCAGTCACCACCAGAGACATGACTCAAAGCAGAAAAGGGAGGGCAGAAATCCTGGTATGTGGAGTAGGCATGGTGGATACTCTGGCACAGAGCAGAGCAGGGGAGGGCTCTGTGAGCCAAGGCCAGATTCCCAGCACAGAGCAGGGCAATGGAAGGTGGGACCAAGCAAGGTCAGCTAAGCCAGATAGAATGCTAGACTCCCACTGAAGAACAATGGGAAACATTCATTGGTCTTTAAGCCAGGAGTGACTTTCCCCATCAGGCACACTAGATAAACAGCAGATCAGGAGCAGACCTCTGGCCTCCCAACTGCCTGCCTAGCTCACGAGTTGTCACCTGGTGAGCCCCATGCCTGCAGCACCCACTCCTTATGAGAGCAAGTCTGTGGGCCAAGGGATAGGAGTCTGATCACTTAACACAAGTTGTAAACTCCCAAGGCTGGTGGCCTCTGGGAGCAGGTTGAGTGCTCTCTCTCTCTCGGAATTTGAGTTCTAGCTTTTTACTGCTTCAAAGACCTGGTGCCAGAGGCAATCTAGTTCTAACTGGTTAACCATATTCTCATACCATGTAGGCATAGGAATTCCAGCTCCTAAAAGTCACCTTCACTTCCACCACAAATTGCTCAGCTGACAATAGGGTCAGTGAATGGGGCAATGTGTTAAAAACATCAGAATATGTGGATCAGTTGGGTGATCCCGGGAAGCAATCTAGAAAGTTCCAGACAAGCTATCCTTTCATTTTTCCTCAGTAAGAACAGTGTTTGAAATTGTAAACTGCCTTATGAATCAAATAAGAAGAGGTAAGTTCATGGGGTGTTAATTTAATGGCTCACTTGGGCTTTGACTAATTTTGTTCTGTGACAGCATGATAATTTTAGAAACTTCAAACTGGGAAGTAAAAAGTAATTCATTCCCATTCACTCTGTGTCAACAGAAATGAACTGCTGGGAACTGAGTGTTCCTTTAGGTGGGCAGGGAGATGGGGGTTCGGAAACTCTTAGAGCATCAGGGAGATAATTTACAGAAGGTTGTCTGATTTATTGGTGACAGGACTGGAGTCCTGAATCCAGGACTTGGGCCAGAGTTGTGCCTGGGACTTGGGGATACCTAGCTGTTAATAGTGTCCTCCCCTCACCCTCAAATTCTGTTCTGAAGCTCCTTTTCTTTCCAAAGAGCTTCACAAGGATATTTTTTTCTGCTTCCCCATCCCCCCTTGGACACAACACTGGTATTGTTTGTGGTGCTCCAAGAGTTTTGAGATCTGATTCTTAGTCAGGAGAAGCTCATGTGACTCAACCATTTTATCTGAAGGTAAAAAGAGGGAATGGATTTTCCAGTGCCTAGCACAGTGCCTGGTGCACAGGAAGAGATCAACGATGCCCCCTTCTTTCATGGTGGTGTTGTTCATCAGCCATTATGCTGGATAGTCTCTATTTGCTTTTCCCAGCAGGCAGATCCTAATGTCAGGGATCCCTGACATTCCTGTTTTCTGTTTAGCTATGGGAGGCACTGGCTGATGTGGTGGCATGTGTGGGAGTGCTGGGCTTCTCCTGCAAAGGCTAAAGCTCTTGTGCAGATTTCTTTCTCCCTTTGCCACCTCAGGATTCCATAGTTGCTAGACACAAGTACTTCACCTGCCCCCTTGGCTTCCCACCCTCTCCATATTCTCAGAAATAACCCTTTTTTACATTCTTGTTAACTACTCCATTTGAGTGTGCCCTCCTTTTTTTTTTTTTTTTTTTTTTGGACTGTTTAACCTAGTAATTGATTAAACTATATTTCAGGGGAGGAGCCAAGATGGCGGAGAAGTAGCAGGCTGAGGCTACATCAGGTAGCAGGAGATCAGCTAGAGAGCTTATCTAAACTTTGCAAACACCTACAAATACAACAAGAGATCAAAGAGAAGAAGAACAGCAATTCTAGAAACAGAAAATCAATGACTTTCTGAAAGGGAGGACTGGTGGAGAAGTGAATCCAAAGCAACGGGAAGATAGACCGCCGGGGGGGAAGGTCCGGCAAGTGGCGGAGCAACGGAGCACAAAATCGGGACTTTTAAAAGCCTGTTCTGCTGAGGGATGTTGCTCCAGAGGCTAAACTGGGGTGAAGCCCACATGGGGTCAGGGTGGCCCCAGGTCCCTTAAGGCCACAGAAGGATCAGGGGTGTCTGAGTGTTGCAGAGCTTGCAGGTATTAGAATGGGGAAGCTGGCTACAGAGACAGAGCCAACGAGTGAGCTCTCAGCTCAGGGTTACTTTGAACCGGTTGCAGCCTGGGTGAGCTCGGAGCGTGGCTCGATGCCAGGGAGACGGGAGTTATTGGGTGCTATTCTCTGAGGGCTCAGTGAGGAGTGGGGCCCTGAGCTCCCGGCTCCTCTGGGCCAGAGACTGGGAGGCTGCTATATTCATTCCCATCCTCTGGAACTCTACAGAAAGCGGTCAGGGAACAAAAGCTCCCAAAAGCGAACCCGAGCGGATTACTCAGCCCGGCCCCTGGTAAGGGCAGTGCAACTCTGCCTGGGGCAAAGACACTTGAAAATCACTACAACAGGCCCCAGAAGATCAACAAGAAATCCAGCCAGGACCAAGTTCACCTACCAAGGAGTGCAGGTTCAATACCAAGGAGAGCAGCAGAATTCCAGAGGAGGAGAAAGCAAAGCATAGAACTGATGGCTTTCTCCCCATGATTCATTAGCTTTGCAGTTAATTTAATTATTTTTTAATTTTTTTCTTCAGCTAATTTTTTTTAACTTTTATCCTTTTATTATTTAAATAGTTTATGTAATATATATATTTTTTCTTTTTTATATTTTTTCTTTATTCGTTTTCATTTTTTAAACCTCTTTTCATCCCCTTTCTCAACCTCACAATTTAGGGTCTCTTCTGATTTGATTAAAGCATATTTTCCTGGGGTCTTTGCCACCCTTTTAGTATTTTACTTGCTCCTTCATATCTTATCTGGACAAAATGACAAGGCAGAAAAATTCACCATTAAAAATAGAACAAAAGGCAGTACCAAAGGCTAGGGACCTAATCAATACAGATATTGGTAATATGTCAGATCTAGAGTTCAGAATGACGAGTCTCAAAGTGCTAGCCAGGCTCGAAAAAGGCACAGAAGATATTAGAGAAACCCCCTTGGGAGATATAAAAGCCATTTCTGGAGAAATAAAAGAACTAAAATCTAACCAAGTTGAAATAAAAAAAGCTATTAATGAGGTGCAATAAAAAATGGAGGCTCTCATTGCTACGATAAATGAGGCAGAAGAAAGAATTAGTGATATAGAAGACCAAATGACAGAGAATAAAGAAGCTGAGCAAGGGACAAACAGTTACTGGACCACAAGGAGAGAATTCAAGAGATAAGTGACACCATAAGATGAAACAACATTAGAATAATTGGGATTCCAGAAGAAGAAGAAAGAGAGGGGGGAGCAGAAAATATATTGGAGAGAATTATTGGAGAGAATTTCCCTAATATGGCAAAGGGAACAAGCATCAAAATCCTGGAGGAGCAGAGAACCCCCCTCAAAATCAACAAGAATAAGTCCACAACCTGTCACCTAATAGTAAAATTTACAAGTCTTAGTGACAAAGAGAAAATCCTGAAAGCAGCCCAGGAAAAGAAGTCTGTAACATACAATGGTAAAAATATTAGATTGGCAGCTGACTTATCCACAGAGACCTGGCAGGCCAGAAAGAACTGGCATGATATTTTCAGAGCACTAAACGAGAAAAACAGGCAGCCAAGAATACTATATCCAGCTGGGCTATCATTGAAAATAGAAGGAGAGATAAAAAGCTTCCAGGACAAACAAAAGCTGAAAGAATTTGCAAACACCAAACCAGCTCTACAGGAAATATTGAAAGGGGTCCTCTAAGCAAAGAGAGAGCCTAAAAGTAGTAGATCAGAAAGGAACAGAAACAATATACACTAACAGTCACCTTACAGGCAATACCATGGCACTAAATTCATATCTCTCAATAGTTACCCTGAATGTTAATGGGATAAATCCCCCAATCAAAATACACAGGGTATCAGAATGGATAAAAAACAAAACCCATCTATATATTGCCTACAAGAAACTCATTTCAGACCCAAAGACACTTCCAGATTTAAAGTGAGGGAGTGGAAAAGAATTTACCATGCTAATGGACATCAGAAGAAAGCAGGAGTGGCAATCCTTATATCAGATCAAATAGATTTTAAGCCAAAGACTATAATAAGAGACAAGGAAGGACACTATATCATGCTCAAAGGATCTGTCCAACAAGAAGATCTAACAATTTTAAATATCTATGCCCCTAACATGGGAGCAGCCAACTATATAAACCAATTAATAACAAAATCAAAGAAACACATCAATAATAATACAATAATAGTAGGGGACTTTAACACTCCCCTCACTGAAATGGACAGATCATCCAAGCAAAAGATCAACAAGAAAGTAAAGGCCTTAAATGACACGCTGGATCAGATGGACATCACAGATATATTCAGAACATTTCATCCCAAAGCAACAGAATACACATTCTTCTCTAGTGCACATGGAACATTCTGCAGAATAGATCACATCCTGGGTCCTAAATCAGGTCTCAACTGGTATCAAAAGATTGGGATCATTCCCTTCAGACCACAATGCTCTGAAGCTAGAACTCAATCACCAAAGGAAATTTGGAAAGAACCCAAATACATGGGAGACTAAACAGCATCCTTCTAAAGAATGAATGGGTCAACCAGGAATTTAAAGAAGAATTGAAAAAATTCATGGAAACAAATGATAATGAAAACACAATGGTTCAAAATCTGTGGGACACAGCAAAGGCACTCCTGAGGGGAAAATGTATAGTGGTACAAGCCTTTCTCGAGAAACAAGAAAGGTCTCAAGTATACAGCCTAACCCTACACGTAAAGGAGCTGGAGAAAGAACAAGAAAGAAACCCTAAGCCCAGAAGGAGAAGAGAAATCATAAAGATCAGAGCAGAAATCAATGAAATAGAAACCAAAAAAACAATAGAACAAATCTACAAAACTATGAGCTGGTTCTTTGAAAGAATTAATAAGATTGATAACCCCCTAGCCAGACTTATCAAAAAGAAAAGAGAAAGGACCCAAATAAACAAAATAATAAATGAAGGAGGAGAGATCACAACTAACACCAAAGAAATACAAACAATTATAAGAACATAATATAAGCAACTCTACACCAAAAAATGACAATCTGGAAGAAATGGATGCATTTCTAGAGACATATAAACTACCACAACTGAACCAGGAAGAAATAGAAAACCTGAACAGACCCATAACCAGTAAGGAGATTGAAACAGTCATCAAAAATCTCCAAACAAACAAAAGCCCAGGGTCAGACAGCTTCTCAGGGGAATTCTACCAAACATTTAAAGAAGAACTAATTCCTGTTCTCCTGTAACTGTACCAAAAAATAGAAATGGAAGGAAAACTTCCAAACTCATTTTATGAGGCCAGCATCACCTTGATCCCAAAACCAGACAAGGATCCTATCAAAAAAGAGAACTACAGACCATTATCCTTGATGAACACAGATGCAAAAATTCTCACCAAAATACTAGCCAATAGGATTCAACAGTACATTAAAAGGATTATTCACCATGACCAAGTGGGATTTATTCCAGGGCTGGTTCAACATCTGCAAATCAATCAATGTGATACAATACATTAATAAAAGAAAGAACAAAAACCATATAATTTTTTCAATAGATGCTGAAAAAGCATTTGACAAAGTACAGCATTGCTTCCTGATCAAAACTCTTCAAAGTGTAGGGATAGAGGGCCCATACCTCAATATTATCAGAGCCATCTATGAAAAACCCACTGCAAATATCATTCTCAATGGAGAAAAACTGAAAGCTTTTCCACTAAGGGCAGGAACATGTCAGGGATGTCCATTATCACCACTGCTATTCAACATAGTACTAGAAGTCTTAGCCTCAGCAATCAGACAACAAAAAGAAATTAAAGGCATCCAAATCGGCAAAGAAGTCAAACTATCAGTCTTCGCAGATGATATGATACTATATGTGGAAAACCCAAAAGACTCCACTCCAAAACTGCTAGAACTTATACAGGAATTCAGTAAAGTGTCAGGATATAAAATCAATGCACAGAAATCAGTTGCATTTCTCTACACCAACAACAAGGTAGAAGAAAAATAAATTAAGGAGTCAATCCCCTTTACAATTGCACCCAAATCCATAAGATACCTAGGAATAAACCTAACCAAAGAGGCTCAGAATCTACACTCAGAAAACTATAAAGTACTCATGAGAGAAATTGAGGAAGACACAAAGAAATGGAAAAAGGTTCCATGCACCTGGATTGGAAGAACAAATATTGTGAAAATGTCTATGCTACCTAAAGCAATCTACATATTTAATGCAATTCCTGTCAAAATACCATCCATTTTTTTTCAAAGAAATGAAACAAATAACCCTAAAATTTATATGGAACCAGAAAAGACCTCGAATAGCCAAAGGAATATTGAAAAAGAAAGCCAAAATTGGTGGCATCACAATTCCGGACTTCAAGCTCTATTACAAAGTTGTCATCATCAAGACAGCATGGTATTGGCACAAAAACAGACACATAGATCAAAGGAACAGAATAGAGAGTCGAGAAATAGACCCTCGACTCTATGGTCAACTAATCTTTGACAAAGCAGGGAAGAATGTCCAATGGAAAAAAGACAGCCTCTTCAATAAATGGTGTTGGGAAAATTGGACAGCCACATGCAGAAAAATGAAATTGGACCATTTCTTTACACCACACATGAAAATAGACTCAAAATGGATGAAGGACCTCAATGTGTGAAAGGAATCCATCAAAATCCTTGAGGAGAACACAGGCAGCAACCTCTTCGATCTCAGCCACAGCAACATCTTCCTAGGAACATCGCCAAAGGCAAGGGAAGCAAGGACAAAAATGAACTATTGGAATTTCATCAAGATCAAAAGCTTTTGCAGAGCAAAAGGAAACAGTTAACAAAACCAAAAGACAACTGACAGAATGGGAGAAGATATTTGCAAACGACATATCAAATAAAGGGCTAGTGTCCAAAATCTATAAAGAACTAACAAACTCAACACCCAAAGAACAAATAATCCAATCAAGAAATGGGCAGAAGACATGAACAGACATTTCTGTAAAGAAGACATCCAGATGGCCAACAGACACATGATAAAGTACTCTACATCACTCGGCATCAGGGAAATACAAATCAAAACCACAATGAGATATCACCTCACACCAGTCAGAATGGCTAAAATTAGCAAGTCAGGAAATGACAGATGCTGGCGAGGATGTGGAGAAAGGGGAACCCTCCTACACTGTTGGTGGGAATGCAAGCTGGTGCAACCACTGTGGAAAACAGCTTGGAGGTTCCTCTAAATGATGAAAATGGAACTACCCTACGACCCAGCAATTGTACCACTGGGGATTTGCCCTAAACATACAAACGTAGTGATCCGAAGGGGCACGTGCACCCGAATGTTTACAGCAGCACTGTCTACAATAGCTAAACTATGGAAAGAACCTAGATGTCCATCAACAGATGAATGGATAAAGAAGATGTGGTGTATATATACACACTGGAATACTATGCAGCCATCAAAAGAAATGAAATCTTGCCATTTGCGACGATGTGGATGGAACTAAAGGGTATCATGCTTAGCGAAATAAGTCAGTCGGAGAAAGACAACCATCATATGATCTCCCTGATATGAGGAAGTGGAGATACAACGTGGGGGTAGGTGAAGAATGAATGAAGAATGAATGAACCAAGATGGGATTGGGAGGGAGACAAACCATAAGTGACTCTTAATCTCACAAAATAATCTGAGGGTTGCTGGAGAAAGGGTGTTTGGGAGAGGGGGTTGGGGTTATGGACATTGGGGAGGGTATGTGCTATGGTGAGTGCTGTGAAGTATGTAAACCTGGTGATTCACAGACATGTACCCCTGGGTTTAAAAATACATTATATGTTTATAAAAAATTTTTTAAAAATCTAAAAAAACAAACAAAAAAACTATATTTTATAGTAAAAATCCAGTTTGCAAATTCCCAGGGTCTTTGGTGGCCGCTTTGCCTGGCTGTGGTCTGCTCACATCTGTGTCTTTGCTATTTCATCTTTTCAAATTCCTCATCAGAGAGGTTATAGGAGAGGAAGTTGGGAGAGTTTACATCAAGGAGTGTGATTAGACATCTGACTTATGGCCTATGGTACACATTTTCTGGAACATGGCCAACAAAGGATATTCTATCCCACTGTGGCCACAAGTACGGCTCATATACAAATGCTGAGCTCAAGAGTCTCATACATCTCTCCTGTAGCCAGAGAGTATGAAGATAAGTGATAGAACCAGACCATTTACTATGATTTCTGGGAAACTGAGCATTGGATACAAGCACCCAGAGACATGTTGGGCACTTCATTGACACTTGACACCTGTTTGTAAACTAAGAAATGAATTCTGACATATATCCACATTCCCTCTGGAGGGGGCATATGGGGCATATAGTTTCTGATGAAACCATCACCTTCTTAAGTGTAAAATGTGCCCCGTGTGTGTCCACTCCTATGTGTCCAGCCATTCTCTGTAGAATGCAATCCTTAGACCTTTGGTGGCCATTGACAGGAGCATCCAGCTGGGTCTCTGGTCTTCAGCTGTCCTTTCTAAGGGAATATACCATGCATTCTTGGGGTTGGCATTCCACTGCAAACCTCAATTCCAGCTTCTGAATTGACTAAAAGACAAAAGGATGAGAGGACTCAAAATCTGCAGCTACCTCTAGAGCTCTTTCCTGAAGAATGTTGACCAGGAGTTGTCCCCAGGATGACTCTTATTGCAGTAAGAGCCTTTCCCTTGGAGGATGTGTTTCATAATGCTATTTGAGTGTTAGGGAATTACTGAGGAAAGAAGATTTGCTTTAGGTGAAGGATCTTTGGTAATGATGAACTAGCATGTTTTCTGGAGCCAACAGTCTGCAGGAAGCTGCTCAGAAAGTGCATTTGTGCCCTATGCTAATGGAGTTGCTGGTAGAGAAAGAAGAAGGTCCTGGGCCCTTGAGCAAAAGTGGATGTGATTTTTTGCCCTGTGACAATTTTCAGACAAACACTTATAACTACTACAAATTATCCTCATCATCACAATTCCAGCAGATAAATGGGACTTTACCAATGAGTACCTGAAATCTCGCCTGGACTGCCTACCTCATTCAACTGAAGCAGCCATTTCTATGGGTGCTTAGGAACAGGTCTACGAATTTCGGCAGAACAAGCTGGTAAACCAGGGGCCCTAGAAAGCTGAATTTACCCTTGGCCATTTTCCTCTGCTTGCTAGAATCAGCACCAGGACCTTCTAGTTAGGTTGGCACACTTCACTCTGACCAGCTTGATTGGTCTAGAGTCCTATTGTGACAGCGGTTGTTTGTGATGTTCTAGACTTCCTTTTCAGAAGAATGTTGTCTTAGGGTTCTCCAAAGAAACAGAACCAATAGAATATACATGTGGAGTGGGAGGGAAGGAGAGAGGAGAGGTTTATTTTAAGGAATTGTCTCACACGATTATGGGGGCTAGCAAGTCCAAATTTTGTAGGCTATACTGGCAGCCTGCCAATTCAGGCAAGAGTTAATGTTACAGTGTTGAATTCAAAGGCTGGGAACAGGCAATATTTCTATATTGTGCAGTCTTAAGGGGAATGCCTTCTTTCTCAGGGAAACTTAGTCTTCCCTTGTAAGGTCTACAAATAACTGGATAAGCCCACCTACATTAGGGAGGATAGTGTACTTTACTTCAAGTCTACTGATTTAGGGGGTCCTAAGTGGTTCCGTTGGTTACGTTTATGACTTGATTTTGGCTCAGGTTGTGATCTCAAGGTTGTGAGATTGAGCCCTGCATTAAACTTTATGCTTGAGATTCTCTTCCTATGTCTATCATCGCCACTCTCTCTCTCTAAAAATAAATAAATCTTTTTAGAAAGATCTATTGATTTAAGTGTTACTCTTTACTCAAAAATCAAATGATTGTTAATGTTAATCACATCTTAAAAAATACCTTCACAGCAACATCTAGACGGGTGTTTTACCATACAACTGGGCACCATAGCCCAGCCAAGCTGTTGCATAATATGAACCATATTATCTGACACAAATCTCCCCCAATAGGTGTACGTTCCAACAGATATGTGCCCTTTACAGAGAACAGTCATTCTGAAGAGAGTTGGCAGAAGGAGATATACATGAGCAAATAAGGAGAAATGTGTATGTTCTAGCATGATCTGGATCTTAGTGCCCCATTTTTTCTATTAATCAAAGTCACAGCTCATTGGAACTGTTAAGTGGATGAGTTTCTTGCATGCTAAAACTGGCAGTGCCCCCTGAAGCTCTAGTATCCCTTCTCATTTTGTCCTTGCTCTGCACTCCTGTCCCACATCCCAGAGAGGAGCAGCATAGCAGCTGGGCTGTGTTCCCTAACAGTTGAGGTCACGTGTGTTAAATCTGGGGCTCACATGTATTATTTTATTTTATTTTTAATTTTTTGGTCCTTCAATCAATGCTCTCTATTAAAATATAATCATATTCTTATTTTACAGATTCATATTAGGCTTTCAATTAAATTAAAGGTGGCCTTTCTTCTCTTCCATCCATGACGAAGAGCAGAGACCCTCTTCCCATGCATATATACACCATAATGTTAAATAAATCACGTTTTCTTTCCTGGGTTATCTTTAACTTTTCTATTTAGAACCAACATATGCAAAATAATTCAGGTTGGCCCACTGCATTCATCTAGGATCTAAATAAATGAACACTGCTTTTTATGACATTTTTAATGAAGCAGGAAGGCTCTAAATAAAGTCCCATCACATAGGGCAACTGAGAGCATCCAGGTGCCTTAAATCTGGGGCTCACATATATTATTTTATTTTATTTTTTATTTTTTGGTCCTTCAATCAATGCTATTTTATAAAATGTAATTCATATTATTATATTACAGATTCATATTCACTTTTCAATTAAAACAAAGGCCTTGATTCAAAAATGTTAACAAAAGCAGATAGTAGACATTTATACATTGACTCTAATTTGAATAGATTATAGTAGTTTTTGCTTTATAAGATAATATCACAATGTATAATATTAAAATTTAAAGTATTCAATTATGTTATTGTCAAATGCCATCATTTTTTCAATGACAAGCTTCCCTGCATTTTCTTACATTATCTAATTATATGTAAACAGATAACCTAGGTTGAAGTTAAAAATTTTAACTCTTTGCTGATCACTAACCTACAAAATGATGGCAGTTGCTCTTTGTGAAGCAGCAATAGCTATCTATTCAAACCAGGAATTGTGTTGTTTTTAAACAAAATTTATATTAAAATGTACTGGGTGTGGTGAAAAAATAATGAATACTGTTTTTCTGAAAATAAATAAATTAATTTAAAAAAATGTAACAAAAGTACAGAGAATTTCACAGAGCCTGTATGTAACTTGATGAATGTTGATTTTTATTTTAATATTTAATTTTAAGTGACTTCGGGTTGGCAAATTATTCTAGTGCATTTTTCTGAAACACCAATAGAATTAGACTATATTTTGCTTATTCAAAAATATAGAATGAGGCGTCTCGAAAATTTCTTTATTTTATGTTACTTGTGCGCCTTAACTTTCAGTGGCTGGGAATTAGAAAATCCTAAAGGACACCCGTCAGCTGCCTAAGATCCCTTACCCTGGACAGTTATGCATCTAAGAAGTGACCTTTTATTGTTTCTCAATTGTTACATTTTTTTTTTTCCATTTCTTATAGCGGCTAGCATTAATCTAATGTATAGGTCAAGCCATGGAGTTCTGATTTTACTCTAAAAATTTTATTTTGAATTCTGTTTTGCTCTAAGTGTAGTAGAAAGCTGCTGAAGGATTTTTAAGCAAGGAGATGATATGACCTGATTTTCACCATGATTACTCTGCCTGAACAAATGAGGAGGTCTAAAATTCTATACTAAAGAAGGCAAGAAATGATGATGGCTAAGATTAGCAGTTGCAGTCAAGAGAGAGAAATTTGGGTGTGTGGGATCACCAGGACTCAATGTTGGTGGGTGGGAGAGAGAAGGAGAGAGAGATGTTGAACGTCTGTTCTGACTGGAGCATGTGGGTGCTCTGCCGGTGAACTCTGGGAAGAGTCCTGACTGGGATGGGGACAGGGAAGTTCAGAGTGGGTAGAGCAGAAGCAGGGACACTTATTAGCACACCATCTTTGACCATGTTAGTCTTTACTGTGGAGCAAATCTTCATGAGATCCTGTAGTGACATTAGTAGATCAAGTCTATGGTATGCATGGCATAGGGCATCTTTCCATTCTAAGTAGCAAACTCATTACACCTTTCATTCACTTGTTCATTTAGTCACTCAATTGGGCACTGGGCTGGGGACAAGTCTTGCTCTTGAGGAACTCAGAGTTTTCACATTCTCAGTCTTCAATTATTTATGTAAATCTATCACATGGAATCAGTAGCCAGAAAAAGGTGGCCAAAGAATCTGACAATGATAAAAAAAATTGTTTCTGATACAGAGAGGGTGGTGTGAGGGCCAAAATTGGAAAGAGCAGATCTGAAAGCAGAGAGGGGAAGAAAGGCTGGTTTCCCTTAGAAATTTACAGGGTTTCCACTTATGCAACTTTATGCTATGCTTAAAATATGGGAGAGAGAAATCAAAGCCCAGATGAACAGGGAACCTCCTTCCCAACACACACACAAATATTATAACCAGAACAGCCTTTGACTCAAGGTCCATTCACTCTTCCCTGCACTCCATCATGATGCTTCCTTAGAGTGGGAAAAGTGCTGTTTACAAACTAGGTCAGAGAAAAACAGTAGAATGTGGGGATTGGAAGAGGCTGCAGCAGCAGAGGGACAGAGGGACACCTCTTCACCTGAACAGGTGTTCAAGGCTGCCTGACTGTCTAAGATCCTACTGGGTAAGATCCCAGTCACTGGAAGGGATTTGGTTGAGTTCCCAGGACTGAGCCAGAAGGTCACAGCAGGCTGTGTCCTATGGAGCCTGATGGCCAAATTCTGTTTCCAAGTCAGAGAGGAGTGTGTTGGGCTGGAAACAAGGACATGCTGACAAGGTCAAAAGACAAACAGGCAGTAGACGAGTGGTGTGTGGAAGACACATCTGGTTCCCAGATCGCAGGGCCTATGTGGATGTATTATTGGGCCTGTTTAGATACAGTCAGAAGCAATGTCAGAGCTCAGGAGAGATTAGAAAGCTAATTCTGGCATGTCTGTGGTCATGTGTGTGCACGTGTGTGTTTGTGTGTGTGTGCCCATGAGCATGTGTACATGCTAACACACACACACACATACATGCTCAGGGTGTGTTCAATGCTAGGGTGGGATCGAGGATGGGTAGAATGAAAACAGGGGACTATTGGAAACAGAAAGCAGATATACCACTAAGCTCACCTGGGAAAGCACTTGTTTCTGCCCCAGCTGGCTCTGCTTCACTAAGTCTTTCTGTTTTGTTCCCAAGATTCATCACATGCAGTTCTTTCTTGCACTAGTCTTACAACTAAGGAGGTATACGGAAGACTTGGGGCTGCTTCCAGCTTTCCCCAAGATAGAAAGGGCCCCTTAAGCCTTTGCTAGAAAGAATCAGTGGCAAAAACAGATACTGTGCTAATATCAAACACTTGGATTCTCTTTGTGAAAGGTGGTCTGTTAAATACAAATATGCTTTAATGTTTCCACCTTCTGTAAGACTTTTCATGAATTTATGATTATATATCAGAAAAGTTCTGCTTATATATTCAGTGCCTTGATTTTCAGATTGGAAAAGGGGGTGTCTCAGCCCATAATGGATTCCTTAAGGATTATATGCAATTTAACCCAAAGTGCTATGATGTGCCAACCACTTAAAAAATATTCTTTTAATCCTCTAACAACCCCACCAAGTAGGAACTATTATCATCAGATGAGGCCACTGAGGCTCAGTGAGGTCAGATAACTTGCCCAAGGTCACACAACAAGGTGTGGCTCAGGCAGGATCTGAATCCAGGCCACTGGGCTCTAGGGGCCTTGCTCCTAACTGTGCATCTTCTTCCAAGAGCAGGAAGGGCCTCTGCTCTACCTCCTTGTGCTGAATGATTACCAGGCTGTCTTCTGCATTAAATGGGGAGCTCAAAAGCCGAAGCTGTTTCTCATTTCTCCTCATTCCTCCAGCTGGAGGGCACAGGGGCTGGATGGCACATGAAGAAAGTCCACTGAGGCTTATTACCTGCCTGTCATTGGACCTGGGAAGGCCTGCCAAGATGATTTGACACATTCCCTTGCTCCTGGCATTATTGTCTTGGATTCTACACATAGCAACCTTACCCATTCCTCCTCATCCCCATGATGGCTTTTTCTCCATGGTCTAGTCACTTCTACACAAGCTCCCCTGGCAGACCAAGCTCTGGTACATGACCATGGGCATCTGTCCCTTCTGTGCAGGGCCAACAGGAAATGTGCCACATCACTGAACAGTAAACAATTCTGAACTTCAGCCACATTTTATCTGGGCCGGGCACCAAAGCAGTCTGTGGTCTCTTGTCACCTCCACAACAAAATTCTCTCTAGTTAAAACAATGATTTATCAAGTGAGCCTGTTGCTGGGTCCACTGTGTTCCTTTTCTTTTGGGGGCTCAATGGGTAAAATCCATTGGTGAGGCAGAATGGCAGATTAGACTTATAGTTTTGGACATAGACACTTCCCTGAAAGAAGCGTTCCATGCTGCTTGGGTTTTCTCCAGAATATAGCCCTGAGGCCTAATCTGAATAAGAAAAATAGATCATCTTTTTTATTTCATTAATAAACTTGGAAAAGAAGAGAATTTCATGGTAAGGTCCTAATCACATTTTCAAAATGGCGGACCTTAACCAGCTGAACAGCTGACAGAAAGGAGGAAGAGAGTGAGTGACATTTTTTGACCTCATACTTTGTGCAGACTTTTGCATATGTTTCTTTAAAAGTCATAATAATTTTACGAAGTGATTGTTGCAAGGCACAGTCAGGGGGAAGACTGAGATTTGGAGGTTATGTGACCTGCCCAAGGTCACATGGCTAATCGGTCACAGAACTTGAATTTGAACCCAGATGTGTGTGACCCCAAAATTCATGGTGCTCGTACCACACAGAGCTACCACAGACCTTTACTGAGCCACCTACAAAGAAGGATTTTTCTAGATCGCTGCAATAGATGTCTCTAACCTTTAAAAACAGCACAAGCTTATAAAGAAAATTCTCCTATTCTGAACACTTCACATCTGTTCCAAGATTTATATGGTAAATAGCATAGTGGTATATCATGTTTTTGAAATATTATATTTTTGAAAAGCTATCCTGACCTGACTTAACAAAAATAAACTGTACTGAGTAAAGGTGAAGAAAGGTAAATGTTCAAACAGTTCCATCCCATGTTTCAGAATTTTTCTTTCTGATCAAAGCTAACAAGCAATGTAGTCAAACAAAGAGACAAAGTTAACTATTAACTTTGGGGTGAAAAGTCAATGTACATTCTTTGTACTACCCTGCCCACACTCCAGCAAATATTAACATATATGGGCAAGAACACTTTCCTGTGACTATACAAATATGTTGTATACACTTGAGAAACACCTGCAGTGAAGGCGTTGTTCAAGGCTAGGCCCTTCTGTTACAGAGGCCTGGAAAAAGGACCTGCTTAAGGTCACTTGGCCACTTACAACTAGGAGCACAGAGGAGAGTGGACCCTGGCATTCCCACCCTTGTGTGATGGTTGGATAGGTCCATCTTGGTTGCACAGAATGCAGTACACAAAATGACTGCTTCCACTTTTAAAAGAATGATGAGTTCATCATCCTTCTAGATCTAACATCATGCCTGAAATGAAAACCAAATTTTCACAGACCCCTCTGACCTTTTGCCTCCAGTAGTATAATCTGGGGGCCAAATGGTAGATGACCATTGATTTCATTACTTTCTAGGCTTGAGTTTGCAGATGGGTTTTCTACAAGCAGCATGGTGTAGTAGAAAAGGCATGGGGGCACCTGGGTGGCTCAATTGGTTAAGCGTCTGTCTTCAGCTCAGGTCATGATCTCAGGGTCCTGGAATCGAGCCCCACATTGGGATTCTTACTCAGTGGGGAGTCTGCTTCTCTCTCTGCCTGCAGCTCCCCTTGCTCATGCTCTCTCATTCTTGCTCTCTCTCTCTCTCTCTAATAAATAAATAAATAAATAAATAAATAAATAAATAAAATATTTAAAAAGAAAAGAAAAGCATGGATTTGTCATCAGTCTGAGCTGAGCCTACAACTTAGCTCTGCCAGCAGGCAGATGAGCAACAGGGTATGTGGCCTCCCCTGCTGGATCTCAGCTTTCTTACTGATAGAATGGAAACAATATTGTGTAATAATCCCCATGTGTTGAATACTGTCCCCTCCGTAATTCACTTCCATTCAGAACCTCAGAATGTGATCTTACTTAGAAATAGGGTCTATGAAAGGCAATTAGTTAACAATCAGGACAAGATCATACTGGATTAAGTTGGACCCTAAGTCCAATAACTGATATTCTGATAAGAGGAGAAGACACAGAGAGACAAAGGTGAAGCCCAGGAGGCAGAGGTTGGTGTTATGTTGTCACAAGCAAAGAAACTCCAGGAGCCACAAGAAGCTCAAAGGGTCAAGGATGGATCATCCCCTAGAACCTGTGGAGGGATCACAGCCCTGCCAACTCCTTGGTTTTGGACTTCTGGCCTCCAAAACCATAAGAGAATAGAATTCCATTATTTGATACCACCAAGTTTGTGGTCATTTGTTATGGCAGCTGAAGAAAGCTAATACACTATGCAGAGAAGTCAACAGAGTGCTTATCACATAGAAAATAATTGAAAAATGTCAATAACAGTTATTAGGCACACATCATAGTGTTCAACCAGCAATTTGAGTACTCTGCAGTAGGTGACAGAAGTGTCACAATCCCAAAGTCTAAATGAGCAAGACTAGAAACACTGCTTTGATTTTTTTAAAGATTATTTATTTATTTATTTATTTGAGAGAGAGAGAGAGAGAGAGAGAGAGTGCGTGCATGAGTGGGGTGGGGTAGGGCAGAGGGAGAGGGAGAAGCAGACTTCTTACTGAGCAGGGAGTCCGATGCAGAACTCGATCCCAGGACCCTGAGAACATGGCCTGAGCTGAAGGCAGAAGCTTAACTTTCTGAGCCACCCAGGCCTCCTTTGAATCACTGATTTGATTGATTGAGAATCTTCATGTTTTTCTATCCTTTTTTTACCAAACCACTTAAAATAGAAATAATTTTATTTTTGAAACAAGTAAATTTAACCATACAACATAATACTAAACTTTCAAGGAACCCATGACAATGCAAAATTCTAAAGAAATAGATATCTGGGTTCTGTAGCTTAAGCTACCTGGTTTTATTTCTGGTTTTAATTCAGATTTCCTTATAAAATAACTTTCTTGCCCTGAGAAAGGATAGGATAGTGGATAATACAAGTCAGGGGACTGCCTTCATTAAATGGTTAGAGGAGGAAGAGTCAGGAAAAATCAGAAAAGCAACAAGTAGAAAGATCGTGTTTGAGAAGTTGAGTAGAGCATTTCTAGAAAAGGCCAATAAACAGGCTGCACAGTACAGGGAGGATAAACACAACAAGAGCCATGAAATACAACCACCAATGGTAAATCACAGCCCACCTGGCAGTGTTAGAAAAAGCTGGAATATGTTTCAGAGGCCTCAAAGCCTTAAAGCCTAGAATTTCCCAGGAGTCCAGAGCTTACACTCTGTTTAAAAAAAATCAATGCCATCAATATCAAGTAGGCTTCAGGGTCTGGGGCCCTCAGGGTGATGATATTAGAACTGAGGACCCACCCAATATGAATGAGATAATGACTGCAGCAGACCTTCTGGGGGAGAGGGGAGTTACCTTGTTCAATAACCCCACCTACTCCCCTGGTCACCTCCCTAACCCTGCCTGTGGAAATGGGCCATGTCTCTACCCGTCTTCACCTTCTTCTGCCCTTAACTATTCTTCAGAGGTCCACATGTAGATGTTTTACCCAAGCTGAATGAATCAGAGTCTCTATCCTGGGAATTTGAAATCTGGAACATACACAAATATGGACTGGCAGTCTTTCATGCAGAGTCACATTAATGGGAGACACTTAGAGAGATAGCCCTGAAACTCCAGACTTACGCTGCTATGTCCTCCACGCAGCTCTGATTCCAGTCTTCATGGAGCTAGGACTTTCCCTGGTTTCTTAGATTCCATGAGCCACTTTAGCATTCTTCCAGTAAGTTCTTTTTTTTTTTTTTTTAAGATTTTATTTATTTATTTGGCAGACAGAGAGATCACAAGTAGGCAGAGAGAAAGGCAGAGAGGGGGATGCAGGTTCCCCACAGAGCAGAGAGCCCAATGTGGGGCTCGATCCCAGAACCCTGGGATCATGACCTAAGCCGAAGGCAGAGGCTTTAACCCACTAAGCCACCCAGGCGCCCCTCTTCCAGTAAGTTCTTATAATTAACTAATGACTTCATACCACAGGCTCATACCACAGCCTGCAGGTCACACCCAAGGTATGAGTTGTATGGATGGCCTCTCATCACCAGGCAAAGGTTGTACGTGGAGGGAGTGTTGGCAAATAAGCCAGTAAGGAAGTGGGGAGGGTGGGAGTATCTTAGCAGCTGGCCCAGAATTTCAGGTAACACATTAGTGAACATTAATAGTAAAATGAATAGGGTAACATTATCTTAGTAGCTGGAACCAAACTTCTCTTACTTAGAGAACTATCTTTGTTGTTAAAAAACAAAACGAAGTTTTCATAAGGACACGGGGAAAATTTAAAAGCCCGTTGATGTTCAGAGTCTCTGCTAGATAGGTTTGCTGAGGGCAGCGAGCGTAACAGAAGGAGAATATTTTTGAGTTCCCACACATTCTTCAAGTTATTTATGGTGGCAAACCATGGGAGGAGGAGACAGAAGGAAGCAATAAGGGGTTTGAATTCTGTGTGAAATGGGGTGAGACCTCCTTCTTGAGATCTGGTCTCCCCAGTCCTTAGTGAAATTCACCAAATACACATAGGCTGGATGTGAACCATTGTTTGTTGTTGGAACGAAACTGAACTTGTGTTTCTCATTGGGATTGACGTGTTATAAAATATCCCATGAAGTTGGAGCATGTGAGGCAGTGGACCTAGAAGCACAGACACTCCCAAGAATTAGAAGTCTGGGAGAGGGTTCTAGGCTCTTTGTGGAGGTAGAATTGGCCTGGAGGAGATAGGAATATCATTTCAAAGTGATTTCCTCAGCCCTCCATGTGTAAAGAGGATCTCGGATGCCAGCTGGGATTCAGGTAACAATGATACCTCTGAGTGAGTGAGTGTTAATCTCATTCCCTGGAGCATGTGGAGCTATTCCTTTGGCTTCCCAGTACCTCATGTACCCTTTTCTGAGAAGAACGTGATGCAGAAATAAAAACCTTACCAAAACAGTGTGTGTGCCTCAAAGCAAAGAAAAGGTAAAACCCTGCACAAATATTTCTCTCAGGGGAAAAAGCAAATGTGATTGAGTGGAATCAGGATGGGAATTTCCTGGCTCTTTCCTCAGCATTTGGTGATAAGCTGGTGAAATGGCTTCCTGTGAACTGCAAGAACAAGCATTGAGATGAAAACCTTTGCCTCTGGCTAGAGGAAAGTGGCTGCTGGAAACTCCTGGAGATGCCTCTAGTGGCCAGTTCACAGCTGTCAAGCATAGCTACAGAACACAGTGCTGGGCAGGCTCAGACTCACTTGAGCTGACAGCGTCTTGCCATAGTATAGGCCCTTCCACTTTCTGCCCTAAGGCTTCTGCCAGGCCAGGCTCACTCTCTCTCTGCTTGTGCTTGAGTGTACAGTGAGTCCTGCAGGGGCAACCCCCAATGAGGGGTAAGCTTGTGCCTAAAAGCCTGACTGGATAAATGTCCATCCTTTGGATGGATAGCTCCAGGAGAAATTTTTTATGACTCCTTGGAGGTCCCACTGGAACTGAGCCCAGTTGTGCACAGTGGTGCCTCATTTCTCAATGCCCTTTCTTAGCTCTTCCCTTTCCCCAATCTCAGTCTCCCACTCTCTCCCTTCTGCCTCCTGGGGTCACCTCCCAAATAAATATTCTTAAGTTCTTATCTCAGACCCCACTTTCAGAGAAACTCCAGCTAAGATAAAAACATGAAGTCATTTTGATAAGATAGGAAGGAGACAAGTGGATTTTGTTCTGATATCAGAAGAACAATGAAGGTGTCAAATGTTCTGATGTCAAATGAGATTGCCAGTCAGATGTCCCAGAAACCCTAAAAATAGGAGGCCCCAACTTCAGAAGTCCACATTTATCAACAAAGAACTCATACACTCTGAGCTCATGTCAACCCTCTCAGGCACCTGAATGTTTACCCTGTAATTGCTGCCCACCAGTGGGTAGACTTGTTCCTTTGTTTTAGATGGCAAGTGGAACCCTCTCATTCCACTTGTGGCCAACGTTTTGCCCATGAGAAATGCAGTGAGAAGTAAAGGTGTAAGTAATTTTGAAGGGTTTTAAAATGATATAGAGCTCTTAGAATGCAACTGGGAGAAGCCAGCTATCATGTAAGATCTCCAGCTAGTCTGAGACTGCTATGGTGTGGAGAAGCCTAAGCTAGCCTTATGGAAAGATGCTGAGTAGACCCCACTCTTCCAGTTGTCCTAGCTGAGTCTCTGAGCATGTGACTAAGCCATCTTGGATGTAGGATGTAAGCCATGTTGGATGTAGGCCCAGTCAAGTCTTCAGATGACTTCAACTATAGCCACCATGTGACTACAACTGCATGAGAGAGCCCAAGTGAGCACTGCCCAGCTGGTTCCAGCCAATCTGCCCAGTAATGAGAGGTAATGATAAATTATGGCTTCGAGCCACATAAAAAGTGAGTTAATGTTCTTGTTTTGGTTTCGGTTTTGGTCTCTGACTGCCATGAGAACATGCCTTGGCTAGCCTACTGGAGAATGAAAGATAGTTGGTACAAAAGCAAGTTGCACCAGCCAAGATCATTCTGATCAGCCAACAGCCAGTTATCTGTGCAAATGTGGAAGATAGAAAAAGTATCAAATGGAATTTTGAACATGTCCAAAGCATCTCCAAGTTAGAATGTTGAAAGTGTCAGCTGGCTCTTAACTAGCTGTTTATGATAACCTACTGCAAGAAGAAATGGACTCTCTCAAAAGTTTGCAGGCCAACTTTAGAGGGAATATACCAATACTTGATTTGAAAAATAAAAATCTTTTTCATCTCTAGCCTCTTGAGCAAGGAAAAGATCAAATTAAGACATGGCATCAAGGTAATATGAAATCATGGATGCAGTTATGAGATGCTGAAAGAATTAAGATAGTTTCTGATAAGTCCACTCAACTAGACGTGAGGGCTTCCAGGAATTTTAAAGACATTGGCTTACAGCAAATTACATACTCAAAATAGCAATGATTAAGTCTATAGAGACTCATCTTGAAAAAGATTATGGATATGACCTTGTTTATTCTGATTACTTTGTAAATGAAATAGCACCTGCACACAATATATATTTGTTCAGTGGATGAGTGAATTAATGAATGAACTTGAAGGGAAAAAATTCTAGTATAAACAATACATCTGCTCAGAATCATTCATTCATTCATTTGTTCATTATGCAAATCCATATTGTTTGCCTAATCTGTACCAGACACCATTCAATTTGTTGGGGACACAGCAGGGCACAAAGCTCCTGTCCTCTTGGCACTTACATTCTAAGTAGAAGAAACAGACATACATGTAAACAGTAAAAAATGAAACTTCATAAAGTGGCGAGTGGTATGAAGAAAACAAAGAAAGTGAAGGGGCAAGAAATTGACCAGGTTAGGAAGGTGGTGGTTTGTATTACATAGGCTGGTTAGGAAAGTCCTCTCTGAGGAGGTGACATTTGAGCAGAGCCCTGAATGATGACAGGAGGGAGCTAGGTTCTCAGGAAGGGGAATCAGGAGGGTCATGGAGAATTTAAAGATACAGGCAATGGCAGGTCTAAATGCTGAAGTGGGTCCAAGGATGAGTCTTATAGTTTATCTGTTGCAGGGGTAAAGTCAATTCTGGATTATCTATTTTCCAGAAGTTGATGAGGACCGTCCTATTGTTTGAATACTTTGCAGTACGTTTCAATACAGTCAGCTTTCCTTTGGTAAGTGATGGTGGCTTCTGGATGTAGAAGAGGAGGAGTCTGGAATAAGGGAGAAATTTATGGGGTAGGGGAACTGAGAAGGATGTTGTGTGTATTTAGGTTTATAATTCCCATATGAGTAGCGGGAGGGTTTTAGCTGGAGGGCTTTTAGATTACACACTTGGTTTGGGATTACTCAAGTTTTAACCTCCTTCCACTAAAGCAAACATTTAAGAGTGGCTGGTTCACATCTTCAGGGATCTGGTCTAAAAGAAGCACCCAGCAGGACTGGCTATGCTTCCCACTTTAAAGATGGGGAACCAAATGTTTCTTTTTAAAAAAATTTTTTTTTATTTTTTTATTTTTTATAAACATATATTTTTATCCCCAGGGGTACAGGTCTGTGAATCACCAGGTTTACACACTTCACAGCACTCACCAAATCACATGCCCTCCCCAATGTCCATAATCCCACCCCCTTCTCCCAAACCCCCTCCCCCCGGCAACCCTCAGTTTGTTTTGTGAGATTAAGAGTCACTTATGGTTTGTCTCCCTCCCAATCCCATCTTGTTTCATTTATTCTCCTTCTACCCACTTAAGCCTCCATGTTGCATCACCACTTCCTCATATCAGGGATTTTAAAAAATTTTTAATTTAAATTCAATTTATTTTCAGGGGTAAAATTTATAGTGATTCATTAGTTGCATATAACACCCAGTGCTCATTCCATCAAGTGCCCTCATTAACACCCATCACCCAGTTACCACTCCCTCCACTCACCACCCCTCCAGCAACCCTATTTGTTCCCTATAGTTAAGAGTCCCTATGGTTTGTCTCCCTGTCTGTTTTCATCATATTGTATTTTTTCCTTCCCTTCCCCTATGTTCATCTGTTTTGTTTCTTATTCCACATTTGAGTGAAATCATATGGTATTTTTCTTTCTTTGACTTATTTCTCTTAGCACAATACACTCTAGTTCCAGCTATATTGTTGCAAATGGCAAGATTCCATTCTTTTTGATGACTGAGTAATATTCCATTGTATATACAGCATCTTCATTACCCATTCATCTGTCGATAGACATCTAGGCTCATTCCATAGTTCAACTATTGTGGGCATTGCAGCTATAAACATTGGGGAGCCTGTGCCTCTTCAAATCAGTATGTTTGTATCCTTTGGATGAATTTCTAGAAATGCAATTTCTGGGTTGTAGGGTAATTCTATTTTTAGAATTTGCATTCCCACAACAGTGTGGTGTGTGTGTGTAGGGAAGGTGGGTAGTGGATGTTTCAATTAGCATCCTGAGAATAACAAGAGATGTTAGATATAGAATTCAGCCATTGGAGAATCTACTCCATATGAAAGCCAACCTCCAGGATGGCCCCATTAATATTAATGCCCTCATGTGGCACCTGCTTACTGAATCAGGTCTGGCCTATACGACCAGGAGATTATGGGGAAAGTGATACAGTGTGGCTTTTGAAGATAGGTCACAACATGTATTGCAGCTTCTGCTTTGGGATCATTCACTCTAGGGTAAGCCAGACCCCATCATGTGAGGACTCTTATTCAATCCTGTAGGGAGGCCCTGATGTTAGGGTAGCCAGATTTAACAAATAAAAATATAATTTGGAAGGTGCTTGGGTGAGCCAGTTGGTTAAGCATCTGCCTTCAGTTCAGATCGCAATCCTAGAATCCTGAGATCAAGCCCCATGTTGAGCTCTCTGATCAGCGGGAAGCCTGCTTCTCCCTCTCTCTCTGTCAAATAGATAAATAAAAATCTTAAATATATATTTGTGACATAGTTATACTAAAATTTGTCTTTATTTATTTGAAATTAAAATTTAATGGAGTATCCTGTATTTACCTGGCACCCTACCTGATGGAAATGAATGAAGACTCTCTGGACATCAACAGCCACCCTACAACTGGCAGCCATGTGAGTGAATCACATGTGATTGAGTGATAAGATCACTCAATCACATATGATTGATCTTAGATTGATCACATGATCAATCACATGTGAGTGATCTTAGAAGTGGATCCTCCGGGGGGAGGAGTCAAGATGGCGGAGAAGTAGCAAGCTGAGACTGCTTCAGCTAGCCGGAGATCAGCTAGATAGCTTATCTAAAGATTGCAAACACCTGAAAATCCATCGGCAGATCGAAGAGAAGAAGAACAGCAATTCTGGAAACAGAAAAACAACCACTTTCTGAAAGGTAGGACCGGCGGAGAAGTGAATCCAAAGCGACGGGAAGATAGACCCCGGGGGGAGGGGCCGGCTCCCGGCAAGCGGCGGAGCAACCGCGCACCAAATCAGGACTTTTAAAAGTCTGTTCCACTGAGGGACATCGCTCCAGAGGCTAAACCGGGGCGAAGCCCATGCGGGGTCAGCGTGGCCTCAGGTCCCGCAGGGTCACAGAAGGATCGGGGGTGTCTGAGTGTCGCAGAGCTTGCGGGTATTGGAACGGGAAAGCCGGCTACAGAGACAGAGCCGACAGTAAGCTCGCAGCTCCGTGTTACCTTGAACCGGTCGCAGGCTCGGTGAGCTCGGAGCGCGGCCGGAGGTCAGGCAGACGGGAGTAACTGGGCGCTGTTCTCTGAGGGCGCACTGAGGAGTGGGGCCCTGGGCTCTCGGCTCCTCCGGGCCGGAGACCAGGAGGCCGCCATTTGTATTCCCGTCCTCTGGAACTCTACGGAAAGCGCTCAGGGAACAAAAGCTCCTGAAAGCAAACCCGAGCGGATTACTCACCCCGGCCCCGGGTAAGGGCGGTGTAATTCCGCCTGGGGCAAAGACACTTGAAAATCACTACAACAGGCCCCTCCCCCAGAAGATCAACAAGAAATCCAGCCGAGACCAAGCTCACCTACCAAGGAGTGCGGTTTCAATACCAAGGAGAGCAGCAGAATTCCAGAGGAGGAGAAAGCCAAGCACGGAACTCATGGCTTTTTTCCTGTGATTTTTTTTAGTCTTGCAGTTAATTTAATTTTTTCTTTTTCATTTTTTTTTTTTTTTTTTCTCGCCTTCGGGTAAAATTTTTTTTTTTTTTTAACTGTTACCTTTTTCTTTTTTAACGATTTTTTACTAGTTTATCTAATATATATATATATTTTTTTACATTTTTCTTAGGTGTTTTCTTTTTTTAAAAAAAATTCTTTTCTTTTTTTTTTTTTTTTTTTTCTTTTTTCTTTCTTCCTTTTTGAACCTCTTTTTATCCCCTTTCTCCCCACTCACGATTTTGGATCTCTTCTAATTTGGCTAAAGCATATTTTCCTGGGGTTGTTGCCACCCTTTTAGTATTTTACTTGCCCCTTCATTTACTCTTATCTGGACAAAATGACAAGACGTAAAAATTCACCACAAAAAAAAGAACAAGAGGCAGTACCGAAGGCTAGGGACCTAATCAATACAGACATCGGTAATATGTCAGATCTAGAGTTCAGAATGACAATTCTCAAGGTTCTAGCCGGGCTCGAAAAAGGCATGGAAGATATTAGAGAAACCCTCTCGAGAGATATAAAAGCCCTTTCTGGAGAAATAAAAGAACTAAAATCTAACCAAGTTGAAATCAAAAAAGCTATTAATGAGGTGCAATCAAAAATGGAGGCTCTCACTGCTAGGATAAATGAGGCAGAAGAAAGAATTAGTGATATAGAAGACCAAATGACAGAGAATAAAGAAGCTGATCAAAAGAGGGACAAACAGCTACTGGACCACGAGGGGAGAATTCGAGAAATAAGTGACACCATAAGACGAAACAACATTAGAATAATTGGGATTCCAGAAGAAGAAGAAAGTGAGAGGGGAGCAGAAGGTATACTGGAGAGAATTATTGGGGAGAATTTCCCCAATATGGCAAAGGGAACGAGCATCAAAATTCAGGAGGTTCAGAGAATGCCCCTCAAAATAAATAAGAATAGGCCCACACCCCGTCACATAATAGTAAAATTTACAAGTCTCAATGACAAAGAGAAAATCCTGAAAGCAGCCCGGGAAAAGAAGTCTGTAACATACAATGGTAAAAATATTAGATTGGCAGCTGACTTATCCACAGAGACCTGGCAGGCCAGAAAGAGCTGGCATGATATTTTCAGAGCACTAAACGAGAAAAACATGCAGCCAAGAATACTATATCCAGCTAGGCTATCATTGAAAATAGAAGGAGAGATTAAAAGCTTCCAGGACAAACAACAACTGAAAGAATTTGCAAATACCAAACCAGCTCTACAGGAAATATTGAAAGGGGTCCTCTAAGCAAAGAGAGAGCCTACAAGTGGTAGATCAGAAAGGAACAGAGACCATATACAGTAACAGTCACCTTACAGGCAATACAATGGCACTAAATTCATATCTCTCAATAGTTACCCTGAATGTGAATGGGCTAAATGCCCCTGTCAAAAGACACAGGGTATCAGAATGGATAAAAAAACAAAACCCATCTATATGTTGCCTCCAAGAAACACATTTTAAGCCCGAAGACACCTCCAGATTTAAAGTGAGGGGGTGGAAAAGAATTTACCATGCTAATGGACATCAGAAGAAAGCAGGAGTGGCAATCCTTATATCAGATCAATTAGATTTTAAGCCAAAGACTGTAATAAGAGATGAGGAAGGACACTATATCATACTCAAAGGGTCTGTCCAACAAGAAGATTTAACAATTTTAAATATCTATGCCCCCAACGTGGGAGCAGCCAACTATATAAACCAATTAATAACAAAATCAAAGAAACACATAAACAACAATACAATAATAGTAGGGGACTTTAATATTCCCCTCACTGAAATGGACAGGTCATCCAAGCAAAAGATCAGCAAGGAAATAAAGGCCTTAAATGACACACTGGACCAGATGGACATCACAGATATATTCAGAATATTTCATCCCAAAGCAACAGAATACACATTCTTCTCTAGTGCACATGGTACATTCTCCAGAATAGATCACATCCTCGGTCCTAAATCAGGACTCAACCGGTATCAAAAGATTGGGATCATTCCCTGCATATTTTCAGACCACAATGCTCTAAAGCTAGAACTCAACCACAAAAGGAAGTTTGGAAAGAACCCAAATACATGGAGACTAAAGAGTATCCTTCTAAAGAATGAATGGGTCAACCGGGAAATTAAAGAAGAATTGAAAAAAATCATGGAAACAAATGATAATGAAAATACAACGGTTCAAAATCTGTGGGACACAACAAAGGCAGTCCTGAGAGGAAAATATATAGCGGTACAAGCCTTTCTCAAGAAACAAGAAAGGTCTCAGGTACACAACCTAACCCTACACCTAAAGGAGCTGGAGAAGGAACAAGAAAGAAACCCTAAGCCCAGCAGGAGAAGAGAAATCATAAAGATCAGAGCAGAAATCAATGAAATAGAAACCAAAAAAACAATAGAACAAATCAACGAAACTAGGAGCTGGTTCTTTGAAAGAATTAATAAAATTGATAAACCCCTGGCCCGACTTATCAAAAAGAAAAGAGAAAGGACCCAAATAAATAAAATCATGAATGAAAGAGGAGAGATCACAACTAACACCAAGGAAATACAAACTATTATAAGAACATACTATGAGCAACTCTACGGCAATAAATTTGACAATCTGGAAGAAATGGATGCATTCCTAGAAACATATAAACTACCACAACTGAACCATGAAGAAATAGAAAGCCTGAACAGACCCATAACCAGTAAGGAGATTGAAACAGTCATTAAAAATCTCCAAACAAACAAAAGCCCAGGGCCAGACGGCTTCCCGGGGGAATTCTACCAAACATTTAAAGAAGAACTAATTCCTATTCTCCTGAAACTGTTCCAAAAAATAGAAATGGAAGGAAAACTTCCAAACTCATTTTATGAGGCCAGCATCACCTTGATCCCAAAACCAGACAAGGATCCCACCAAAAAAGAGAGCTATAGACCGATATCCTTGATGAACACAGATGCGAAAATACTCAACAAAATACTAGCCAATCGGATTCAACAGTACATTAAAAAGATTATTCACCACGACCAAGTGGGATTTATTCCAGGGCTGCAAGGTTGGTTCAACATCCGCAAATCAGTCAATGTGATACAACACATCAATAAAAGTAAGAACAAGAACCATATGATACTCTCAATAGATGCTGAAAAAGCATTTGACAAAGTACAACATCCCTTCCTGATCAAAACTCTTCAAAGTGTAGGGATAGAGGGCACATACCTCAATATCATCAAAGCCATCTATGAAAAACCCACCGCAAATATCATTCTCAATGGAGAAAAACTGAAAGCTTTTCCGCTAAGGTCAGGAACACGGCAGGGATGTCCATTATCACCACTGCTATTCAACATCGTACTAGAGGTCCTAGCCTCAGCAATCAGACAACAAAAGGAAATTAAAGGCATCCAAATCGGCAAAGAAGAAGTCAAATTATCACTCTTCGCAGATGATATGATACTATATGTGGAAAACCCAAAAGACTCCACTCCAAAACTGCTAGAACTTATACAGGAATTCAGTAAAGTGTCAGGATATAAAATCAATGCACAGAAATCAGTTGCATTTCTCTACACCAACAGCAAGACAGAAGAAAGAGATATTAAGGAGTCAATCCCATTTACAATTGCATCCAAAACCATAAGATACCTAGGAATAAACCTAACCAAAGAGACACAGAATCTATACTCAGAAAACTATAAAGTACTCATGAAAGAAATTGAGGAAGACACAAAGAAATGGAAAAATGTTCCATGCTCCTGGATTGGAAGAATAAATATTGTGAAAATGTCTATGCTACCTAAAGCAATCTACACATTTAATGCAATTCCTATCAAAGTACCATCCATCTTTTTCAAAGAAATGGAACAAATAATTCTAAAATTTATATGGAACCAGAAAAGACCTCGAATAGCCAAAGGGATATTGAAAAAGAAAGCCAACGTTGGTGGCATCACAATTCCGGACTTCAAGCTCTATTACAAAGCTGTCATCATCAAGACAGCATGGTACTGGCACAAAAACAGACACATAGATCAATGGAACAGAATAGAGAGCCCAGAAATAGACCCCCAACTCTATGGTCAACTAATCTTCGACAAAGCAGGAAAGAATGTCCAATGGAAAAAAGACAGCCTTTTCAATAAATGGTGCTGGGAAAATTGGACAGCCACATGCAGAAAAATGAAATTGGACCATTTCCTTACACCACACACAAAAATAGACTCAAAATGGATGAAGGACCTCAATGTACGAAAGGAATCCATCAAAATCCTTGAGGAGAACACGGGCAGCAACCTCTTCGACCTCTGCCGCAGCAACATCTTCCTAGGAACAACGCAAAAGGCAAGGGAAGCAAGGGAAAAAATGAACTACTGGGATTTCATCAAGATCAAAAGCTTTTGCACAGCAAAGGAAACAGTTAACAAAATCAAAAGACAACTGACAGAATGGGAGAAGATATTTGCAAACGACATATCAGATAAAGGACTAGTGTCCAGAATCTATAAAGAACTTAGCAAACTCAACACCCAAAGAACAAATAATCCAATCAAGAAATGGGCAGAAGACATGAACAGACATTTCTGCAAAGAAGACATCCAGATGGCCAACAGACACATGAAAAAGTGCTCCATATCACTTGGCATCAGGGAAATACAAATCAAAACCACAATGAGATATCACCTCACACCAGTCAGAATGGCTAAAATCAACAAGTCAGGAAATGACAGATGCTGGCGAGGATGCGGAGAAAGGGGAACCCTCCTACACTGTTGGTGGGAATGCAAGCTGGTGCAGCCACTCTGGAAAACAGCATGGAGGTTCCTCAAAATGTTGAAAATAGAACTGCCCTATGACCCAGCAATTGCACTATTGGGTATTTACCCTAAAGATACAAATATAGTGATCCAAAGGGACACATGCACCCGAATGTTTATAGCAGCAATGTCCACAATAGCCAAACTATGGAAAGAACCTAGATGTCCATCAACAGATGAATGGATCAAGAAGATGTGGTATATATACACAATGGAATACTATGCAGCCATCAAAAGAAATGAAATCTTGCCATTTGCAACAACATGGATGGAACTAGAGCGTATCATGCTTAGCGAAATAAGTCAAGCAGAGAAAGACAACTATCATATGATCTCCCTGATATGAGGAAGTGGTGATGCAACATGGAGGCTTAAGTGGGTAGAAGAATAAATGAAACAAGATGGGATTGGGAGGGAGACAAACCATAAGTGACTCTTAATCTCACAAAACAAACTGAGGGTTGCCGGGGGGAGGGGGTTGGGGAGAAGGGGGTGGGATTATGGACATTGGGGAGGGTATGTGATTTGGTGAGTGCTGTGAAGTGTGTAAACCTGGTGATTCACAGACCTGGGGATAAAAATATATGTATATAAAAAATATATGTTTATAAAAAATAAAAAATAAAAAAAAAAAAAAAAAAAAAAAGAAAATACAAAAAAAAAAAAAAAAAAAAAAAAAAAAAAAAAAAAAAAAAAAAAAAAAGAAGTGGATCCTCCAACCCCAGTCAAGCCTGTGGCTGTTGTAGTCAAGGCTGGAATCTTGACGGCAACTTCTTGAGAGACCTCCAAGTCAGAACCACTCAGCTAAGCCACTCCCAAATTCCTGGTCCACAGAGACTTTAGGAGGAGGGGGACACAAACATTTAGTTGTGGTAGAGCCCTTCCTCAGTGCCAGGGTTAGTCTGTAAAGATGACTAAGGCCGAGTTTCTGGCCTTGAGTTGCTCAGAGTCAGGTGGGGAAGGCAAACACGATTTGTTTATACTATACCATGATAAAGGTACAACAAACAGCCTGCAAGACAGGGTGACTCATTCTGTCTGGGTTATCAGGGAGATCAAAAGACATGAGTGTTGGGGTCAATCATTCAGGAAGTCCTAGTTCCCCAGGCAGATGGGAGAAGGGTGAGGAAACCAGATGTTCCTTCTAGGCAGAGAAAACAGGGAACTATAGGAAGTTACTTTCAGGGAAACAGTGAAGGTATGAACAGGAGCTCCAAAATTGAGGCTGCAATAGGAGGCAGCCCCAGACAGAGTCCAATACTGTTCCTGGAGGGAGAGCAGAGTGGGTAGTCTGTTAGAAGACTGTTGTCCCGGACCAGTACAAGACAGTGGTGTTTTGGGTTTGTGTGGTAACCCTGGGATGGAGAGGAGACATGATAGAACTGACAGGGCTTGTTTGTCTGGTACCTGGTAAGAGCAGCTGCTCAACGGAGTTGTTTGTTGAGTGAGTAACTGATGGGTATGTGGGGGCTGACTCAAACAGGACTGTCTGTGTCTTGATTTGGGGGACTATGGCTGGCTATTCCTTAAAATAGGAATTAGAGGTGGATTTTTGCATCATGCATGTGGGACTGTAAACCAAGAAGTTCAAGTAACTGTAATCCTGAGGTTGGAAACCTCTCTTCTATCCAGAAAGCATAATGTGTGACTCTGGCAGTGACCCCAGATGTTTTCCAGGGAATGTGACTGGGATGGTGCATAGGAGCTCTGCAAAGCTTCACCTTCCAAGGGAGGGACAAAACGATGTTTTTTCAGTTCAAATGCTGGGCAGAAAGCCTCCAGATGTCATTAGAGGGCTCAGGGACTTGGTGAGAGAAGGGACAGGGACACTGAGGTTGAATCCACAGTTCTTATCATAGTTGCTTCATTCCTCCTGAGTGTGATTGGTTGTAAGAAGTACATTTCTTTTTCAAAGGGCCAGGTGTGTACGTGTGCATGTGTGAGCACGCAGTTTTGCGTAGAGCAGGGTTTGACACAGAGCGTAACGGGATCTTTGCTTGAGAAGTCTGGTGATGGATTCCGTGCAGAGTGAACCAAGACACAACAGAGAATGAGACAGAGATTTCATGGAGCTATTCTCCAAACAAAAGGAAACTAACACTTATTAGACATTTCCGAGGAGGGTGCCTGGCTGGCTCGTCAGAAGAGTATGCAACTCTTGATCGCTAGGTTGTGAATTTGAGCCCCACGTTGAGGGTAGAGAGTACTAAAAAAAAAAATAAATAAATGTAAACAAATAAATAAATAAATAAATAAAATGTGGGAATTAAAAAAAAACAAAAAACATGTCTTGGAGCTATCCATACATGATCTCATTTAATCTTCATAGTAATTCCCAAGTTAAAGGTGAGTATCTCCATTTCTCAAGGTTACATAAGGTAGAAATGATTGAACCGAAATCTGCAAACCTAGGGTTCCAACTCCATGGTCTCAATGTTGTCATGATTTCCTCAATCTTTTTTTGCTTTTGAAGGTTTTAGAAGTCCCTCCCCTCCTCTTCCATCTGCAGCTAGAGATCTAGGTCTAGGAAGGCCATCTCTTTATGCCTCTGAGCTAACATGGTTGGTCAGGCTGGATCACAAGGGAAGCCAGATGGTTGGAGGGAGGCCCAAGCTGGAGAATTTTAATGCATAAGTCCCTTCCTTTCCCCTCATCAAGGACTCAGGGCAACAGCCTCCTAGAGGTTAGCACCTGGCTTATGGAGACTCTCATGTGTTGGACAACATTGCCTCAGAGTTCAAGAGTTAAAATAACCAGCATTTATTAACCCATTATTATTTGCTAGGTTTTGACAAACAAGAACATCATCCTGCTAATGCTTCAAGGTTGTTACCTTTGATCCCTCTATTTGACGAGTCAGGCAACAAGACTGAAAGAGGTGGAATATGCTGTCTCAGAGCCTGCACTGGAACGTACAGCAGCCTGAACCCAGCACCCCAGCTGTTAAGCACTGAGCTCAGCAGCCCCAGAGGGGAAGAGAAATGGGCCATTCTTTCTGGGGCAGAAAGATCCCTCCTCGATTCTTTTCTTGGTTTTTCCCAGAAAGGAGCAGACCCAGTGCCCACAAGCAGTGGTGCCAAGTGCTTACAGAGAAACAGCTCCCTGGGAGCACCGGGCTGTGTAACCTCCTGTGGGCCTGGGCTCCTCCTTCTCTGAGCAGTATGGTGGGGTGGGGGGTGACCTCTGCTGGCTGGAAGCTTCTGCAGGGTAGAAGTGGGGGGGGGCAGGAGTACCATGCCTTCCCTCCACCTACCCTTCATGCCAGCTGCCCTGCATCTTTGGGGTACCGGGGGGCTCCTTTGCACATTGGCAGTCATATGGTCCATTGCCATTCCCTTTTCTTCAGATGCATTCACTGAGCTTTGACAGGAGGTGAGAAATCTCAGGAGCCCGGAATCGCGACCAGCTTTCCTAAGGTCACAGAGCATGACCAACAATAATGCCTGGGAGTTTTATACCTCCCTTTCCTGTTTCCAGGTGAACCAATAGCCCTCTCTGTCTTTTTTCTACGGGAGACCATTCACTCCAAGCCACACGGTGCCTTGTTCCCTGGAACAAAACCTCACCCCCTAAATAGCCCTCCTTGTTACCCTGCCCTGTCCTCAAGCTGCTGCAGATTATAAGGCCTAGCAAGTGTTTCTGCTGGGGAATTTTCTAGCCCTTGAGACTGCTGTCCTGACCCTCCTGAAGTTAAGACCCTCTCCCTACCACTTGCACCTGGCCTGGAATGCATGGTCGCTTCTGCTAGGAAAATGGCTGTGGCTCAGGAGTCTGGGAGTCTGCTCGAGTTTCCCTCCAAGGACACCAGCCTGGCTCCAGCCAAGGGCGGGAACAAAGGCCCAGGTCCACTCTCATTCCACACAAGCCTGAGCCTCAGTGTGAAGCATTAAAAGCCTGAGTCTTTGATGGATTGAAACAGTTCCTCTGTAATCCCAGTCTCTTGGCGCTATTTTTACAATCCTTGCTTCGGATCTCTTCGAGGCCAAGGCTCTCCTGGGAGGTTGCTGAGTCAGAGAGTCCCCAAGGGAATCCAGGGGGAGGCTTGCCAGACAAAGTCACCAGTGAGGCCCTTCCTAATGGGCCCTGTGGTCAACCAGGCCTCCTCTACGCTTCCTGGAGATATGGGGGTTTGTGGGGGGGGGGCAGCCCTGGGACCTCCCGGGGCCACAATCAAAGACCCTTCAGTGACCCTAGATTCAGCTAACTCTACATGTTGGGGCCTGGAGGGTCTCTTGAGGACCCCAAGCAGCTGGTGTAAAGCCTGGCTTTGACAGGTGAAGCCACTGAGGCCGGGACAGAGCCCAGGTCTCCGCTGGCCAGAGAGACCCTTCCTGCCTCACAGCACCCTGTGCAGGAGGCTCATGGTGGTTCCATACCATCTCCTTCTTTCTCTCAGCTCCAATTTCCCTTGTTTTGTTTTGTTTTGTTTGTTTGTTTGTTTTGGTTTTTTTTTTTTAATGGTTTTTGTAGAGATTGATGTGGAGTCAAACTCTGTTGGCTACGTTTAGTTTGTGTTTTATTCATGTGGAAAGCTGCCCTGGCTGTGTATTCTGGAGAATTCTGGGCTTGGTCCTGGTAGCAGCTACGTTCTGGACTTCCGAAGGAGTAGGGCCTTGTCCCTCGCACACCAGCATGCAGTAGTGAGTAGGCCTCAGGGTGTTGGCTGAATTTTCTTTGAGGCTCAGCCTCAAAGGTTCATGAGACTAAACCAGGGAGAAGGGATTTAGGATGGTCTCAGAGCAGGGGAGTCCCCAGGCTATGGGGCAGCCATCCCCTCCCATCCCAGAGAACATCATCACTTCTGCCTGCTGTAAGGGGAAGGTTTAACGGAAGCGAGCCATCAGGTTGGCGTGAACAGCTCACAGATCACAACAGGAAATACATTACATGGTTGGGAACAAATGCTGTGGAAATTTTCTTCACAGAAAAGGGAGGGAGAATGTTACATCCTGCCAGACATTTGTACCAAATGGTTAGATGTGGAAATAATTAGCTAATTTATTTTTCTTTCAAGTTTCAAGTTTTATATTTGTTTCTTTTCCATTTATTTTAGTGTAATTCTCTTTAGTATAATGGCATGGTATGTATATATAAATGTGTCTGCAAGCCTGCAGACTAGAAGGAGATCCTCACCTCAAGTGATTTTTCTTTCATTCTGCAACCAGCAGGCAGCGGAGTGTCCGACCGAGTCTTGTGATTGTTTGGCTTCCCTCCAGAATCTCGTCACAGCCCTCCCTGCCAAGGGAATATGATCCTCATGCTTGGTGGGGGGACCTTTCTCAGACACTTTCTATGCCATTTTCAGCCAAACATATTGAATTTGCACTATTTTTTGCACAATTGCTGTTTCAGTTAGCATCTTCACAAATGGGGTGTGGGGGGGAAAAAGGTTGTTAACTAATTTATTTGTTTATTTTAATTTAACTTACTTATTTCTCTTTTGGTTTGGGTTCTACTGAAAACAGAGCCTGACAACGACCTGTGGAAGGGTGCCTGCAGTTTTTTGCAGGTGATTCCAGGAAATAACATAAGGAAATGGGGGGAGTGAGATAATAGGAAGAAGAAAAGCTAGTAAGTGGTGAGTTCTTTTTTTTTTTAAGATTTTTTTTTTATTTATTTGAGAGAAAGAACAAGTGAAGGAAGGAGTCAGAGGAAGAGAGAGAAGCAGGCTCCCCACTGAGTAGAGAGCAAGGGCATGATCCTAGGACCCTGAGATCATGACTCGAGCCAAAGGCAGATGCTTAACTGTCAGAACCACAAAGGTACCTCAGTGGTGAGCTCTTAAAGCAAATAAAAGCTGGCTATTTCCATGGGCACCTGAGCACAATTTGGGGGGGAGAGGGAAGGGGTCCCTAAGGAATAGTGTAAAATACACCTCAAAAGAGTCCTCTTAGCCAATAGGAAGCTGAGGCATTTTTGTACTAATCCTCATCCTCCTTCGATAGAGGGTTTCTCCTGAGGATATCAATCCCCCAACCTTTTGCCTTTTGGGTGGTGCTTGTGTGGACTGAGTAAGCCCTGGTTGCTTTGGAGAAGCTCCGAGGCAAAAAACAAAACAAAACAAAACAAAAAAACAACAACAACCAAAAAAACAAGTTCAGTGGGTAGGGTTGCTGTTGCACACAAGTATTAGTCCACTGTAGCTACAAGCTAAAGTTGAATAGTGTGAACACAGCTGCTGCAATTCTTCTTATTCAAAAGAAAAATAAAATGGATTTTTGGTGGTGTACAAAAATACCTATAATTCAAAGCATAAAAGATGTGAAGAATTTGGGCAATGATGGGAGGAGAAACAGAACACATTTTCCCTCAGGTGTTCTTAGCAGCCAATGTGAGGAAGGAAACTGATCAGTTATACAACTTACAATGTCTATGAGTCAAGAAAATCTCAAGCAAAGTGGGTCTTCCTCCACGGACCTTGGAGGAAAGGGAGGGCACACAAAGGTGATGCTGACACCCCAGTGGTGAATGCAGTGGCCTATCTTCTCACTGTATAGTCTAATGGATGAAGAGTCTGCTCTCAAAACAACAAAGAGTATGATATTCAGGGGGCACATTGTTTGGAAAGGATTCTTTCAATTGAGTGACAGGAGCCCAGCTTAAAATTAACCTTAATAGCTAGTGGCATTTGTTGACTTGTGAGCTTTGAAAGTTAGGAGTGGACTGACTTCAGGCAAAGCTGGATCCAGGTGCTCACATTTTCATCATAACTCAGTCTCTGTCTATCAGTTCCTTGGTCTCACTTTCCCCAGTATGGCTTCATTTTCCAGATATTCTCTTTCTGTGGACGGCAAGTTGGTCCTTGGCACTTCCAAGCTTACACGGCCCTTGAGAAGCTCACTCCCCCAGCATCCATATATGAAATCTTGCTAAAGGATTCCAATTGACACTGCTTGAGGCCCAGGCGAGCCCTTTGAACATTTAATAGCCATAAGAGGACTATGATTAGCCTGGCCCTGGGCATGCGTCCTCCTCTGCAGCTGGAAGACAGGCAGGTTTTTGTGATCCTTAGACCCCTCCATCACAATCATGTAGGATGGCAAAAATAAAACTGAGGAGGCCAATGCAGCAAATCTGTGGTACCCATTATAACTTCTCAGAGTCCAGGTTGACTTCCATATTCTAGGGTAAAGAACCATGATATGGTTCTCACCATGCATCATGAGGGGAGATGGTTTTTGAAATGGTCCAGGTGATAGAATAACAAACCTCCTGCTTGCTTATGAAAATGGATGAAATCCCTATCTATTAAGAAGAGGGGTGTAGCAGAGCCATTGGTTCCCCATGTGTAGCCCCTTGATGTTACCATTCCCATCCTTGTTGATAATCCATGCAATTACTCTGAGGGCTGCCTCTCACCACAGGATTGTGTTTGATGTGTTCATAGGTGGTATAGGTAGTTAATGTCCCCAGGAACAAAAATTAACAAATTGGTAGTTGAAAAATAAATGCCCCATCTCAACAACACCAAAACATGGTCTACACTATCTCCGGGGGACCCTAGTGGATAGAGCCACAGTTGGTTATAGCTGTAATCAATGCTTCCCACATTGGCTTGCTTCCCTTCCCCCTCATCTGATCACCCCAAACTGTGCTTCCTGGGATAACCTCCTACATAAACTATTTGTATTAAAATCCTTGTTTCCAAATCTGCTTCCAGAGGAACCCAACATCAGCATGGGTACTCTTATTTATTCCTCTCATTGCCAGGATCATTAAGAGGTCAAGATGATCCTTCTTAGATTTGGAAATGGCCAGCAGGAGCAGATTCCTGAAGGAGGGAAAGATGGATCACCTTTAGCAAACATACCTCCCATTACAGCTCGAGGTCTTTTTCTGCTCCATGTCCAATTATAGCAGCAAGACTTATTGCTCAGCTTTAAACTGCTATCGGTTATTTTAGAGACAGCACAGCCAAAGAAAGAGTGGAAGCCAGCCCTCAGCAAAGGTTTGCAACCTGGATTCCTAGCCGACAGACCACATCGGCACTCTGTTCCTGAAGGCACTGGGAACGGCGGGTTTGTAATAATTTCCAATGGAGTCCAGACAGGTTACATTACGAGAATGAAGATAACTCCCTTACCTGAAATATATGGATTTATTTCGAGGCATACCTCTGTCTGGTTGAAGTAGGACTTTCATTTAAATGTAAATGTGGGTTTTCAATGTGCTCCTAGAGGAAGGAAAATACTGAAGCTGTTGACATCCAGGACCCTGGGGGAAGGTGCTCTGGGTGGCTCCTGACTTCAGGGGGAGAAGGGGCACAATGGGCAAAAGGTAGAAAAGATCAATAAAAAAGCAATGCAAAGGGAGCAGAGAAACTGAAGACTGGACAACAAGATGAGTTACTGTGGGACAGAGAGGTTGTAGGAGCCTAAGGGGGTTCCCAGGCAGACTAGAATAGCATTGTCTGGTAGAAGGTCCTGTGGTGACAATATTCTCTGTGTTGTTCTGCTCACAAGTGGCTGTGGAGTGCTTAAAATGTGTCATTGATGAACTGAAGTTTTCATGTTATTTAATTATAATTAATTTAAATTGGAACAGCTATAGATGCATAGAGGCCATATTGCACAGCAGAGGACTAGAAGCTTATATAGTTCAGGGAAGGCTTGAAAACAGATTGTTATCCACTCTGAGATAACAGCCCTTGTGATTCTCCATGTAGATGGAGGGGGGCAGATCAGAATTACTTGGAAGGCATTTTCAAACAACACACATGCACTGTTACTCTGATAAGTACCACATCTCACCACGGGAGGAAGGGCCTAGCACAATTCTGTGGTGAGCTACCATTATCTAAGACAGTGTGTGTCCCTCAAGGTGTGAGAGCAGGAGAAAAAAAAAAAAAAAAAGGTTGAGAACTCCTAGCCTACTGGGCCAGAAAAATAGACGTTTTCCTACCTGGAAAACTTGTTGTCCGGGTAGGACAGTTGTCCCCCTGGGACCAGGAAGAAGTAATCTTATTTAGAGCTGATCTTGGTCTGCAGGATTCTTAATGATCAATTTCAGTTTTTCTGTAAGACAGATGTGAAGCTGTATGTATTCATCCCATTTACATTGAAGTCCTACTATGTGCTTAGCTCTGTGTTGGCCACATGGCTTATAATGGAAGGGGTGGTGAGGTAGGGAAGCTAGCTCTCTGGCTCTGGCCACACATTCATGAAAGTTTTCAAAATGACATGGACATTGGGGAGGGTATGTGATTTGGTGAGTGCTGTGAAGTGTGTAAACCTGGTGATTCACAGACCTGGGGATAAAAATATATGTATATAAAAAATATATGTTTATAAAAAAAAAAAAATAAAAAAAAAAAATAAAAAAAAAAAAAAATGACATGATTGAATATTATTTGCAAATCAAGGAATTCTTCTGGGAATGCACCATCAATTTTGTGTTTATTTCCATGAGTTAACATAATCTGGTAAATATAAACACTGAGGTTTTATCAAAATATTTGTGAACCTCAACTGGATATTTCTTCTTATCTTGGCCAGACTAGGGTGATCGTGGGGGGACTCACTCATATACCTATGGTCAGCTGGTGGGTTGCTTGGGGCTGACTTTGCTCATCTTGGCTGTTCTCCCTTATATGTCTGGTACCTATGCTGGGAGAGCTGGGTTGACTCTACCTCATGTTGTCTTTCATCCTCCATTTGGCTAGTCTGTACTTGTTCCCATGGCAGAAGCCAAGGGCCCCAGGGAGCAAGCAGAAGCATACAAGGTCTCTTGAAGTCTAGGTCTGAAACTCCCACATATTATTTCTGCCACATTGTGTTAGTCAAAGAAAGTCATTTGGCCAGCTCAGCTTTTAGGAGTGGGGGAGTAATTCCACTTCTTGATTGGAAGAGCAACTAAACCACCCCTGAAAGGGGCGTGGATATGAAGAGGGGAAAAATTGTAGACTTTCTATGCAAGAGTTTATATGAAAGTCTCAGTGGAGCTTATTGAAATGAGAGTTTAAGGTACTCTGGGGGAGTGGTAATATTTGAAGTTTTCATAAGAAGTTTGCATTCAGAAGAGAGACACATACCTTTGTGCAGAAATGTACATTTTAACTGGGAAGGAAAGCAAGCACATGTGACAAACACATTGTCATTGACCCTACCCTCACTAAGGGAGCACACATGGGAGGTTTTCTTGATAGAAGGGAGGGTTTAAGCTAATCCAGCTTTGCATATCTTCCTGTCTCCTTTTTGAGCACTGGTACAAATTTAGATTTTTGCAAGACAGCTGGCTCTGGTTTAGGTTTTCCTAGACAACTTTGGAATAGAAAGAAATTGATAATATATTTGGAAACTAAAGTCTCCTGAGGTTCTAGAGACTTAGCTTTTGTTAATTTCCTCTTGTTTTAGTGACTTTTTCATTGCTCCCATTTGCATCATCATATCTATGTGTTTTTGTTTTTTATTAAATTTTCAGCTCATCAGTGCTCCTTTTTTGTGTCTTGATAGGATATACATAAATAAGTTAAAGTAATATTAAGAAAGTTGAGTAGGTATGGTAGAGTAACGTAATGGTGGCTACTAAGTTGGAAAGAAGGGCTTATGTTTAATTCAATTAGAAATAGAGAGCTAGGTGTACATAGTAGAAGTGACCCACAATCAGTGACTTTGATACCCAACACACGGTAGCCCACTGTGACATCCAGTTGCCTTCTCCACTGTGGAGGGGTGATCCCTTGCTCAGTTGGCTCACAGGCACTGTCTCTTCAATTTCTTATAGAGGAAAGCGAGAAGTTCTCCTTAGAGTGATGCACCTTAAAGAAAGAGAAGGGGATGGCCCTAGCTGATCTCTGGGCTTTGAATGACATCAACTCTACCCAGATTACTGGGGAAATAGTGGAACCATTTCCTCAGCAAGTTTTAAGGGAATTTGTTTAGACAGATTCAGGAAATACAATTTGATAACTCAGGATTTATCTCATCCTCCACTGTCAAATTGGAATCTTTCCTAGAGCGAGAAACACAGTCAAGAACTGCAGTGTGAGTTGAAATGTATAACTGCACAGGAAGGAATCATGGTTGACAGGGAGCAGGTGCTCTGAGACTGGAGAAAGAAAACAGAAGGCAAAGGGACCCCTTCTCAGTCCCTCTCACATTGTGTTTGGGGTCTGAGCTTACACTGGGTGAGGGAGACTCTCTCTGATATATTCTATGAAAGCATTTTGTTTTTATATCACTGGACCCTTACTTTTAGGTGGGACCCAGCAATAGTAGCATTTCCTGGAAGCTTGTTAGAAGTGCAGACCTTACACCCCATCTTATACCTGCTGAATCAGAATTTACCTTTTAATGAGATGCTCTGGTGATGAGCACACACATTAAAGTCTGAGAAGCACTGGTCTAAAGAAATCTCTTTGATAATTAGAGACAGAGCCTATTCTAGAATGGGATTGGCATTGACTTGGGTTTGAAGAATGGCATTGTCAATCACTAGCTCCGTAACCTTGAATATCTTTCTTTGTTCTGGACACTGAAGCAGGCAGGATGCCTTAGCAAGCAAAAAACTAACCCTTCTATTCAAGGAACTTATAATCATGAAGTAAATGGATCATTGGAAGTCATTGCAATAAATTTCATGATAAGAACAAAAATCAAATGCTATGGGAACACAGATAAAAGTTATGTAGCCCATTCTTAAAGGCAGAGATTTAATTTTTCAGTTAAGGAGTATAATAGGGGGTGGCAAGGAGTCATGCCATTTAGCAGTGATTGAAACAGAAGCCACATTGACTGTTGAGGAACAAATGGGAGGTGAGGAAGTGGAAAGCATTTGTAGTCAAGCCTTTTTAAATGTTTGCTCTGAGGATTAGCTAGAAAGAATATGGGTTGTGGGAAGATTATTTTGTTTCACAGAGAAGAAATCTGATGAAAAAGAACCAGGTGGAATGGAGAAGAGATGTCAGGGAGGAGATCCCAGAGACTGGAAGAAGAGAGACCCAGAGCCAGAAGTTGGGACTGGTCTCAGGCAGGAGAGGAGTTCCTTCCTTTCAACTAGAAGGAGGGAGAAGAAGGTTAAGAGTGGATGCAGGTATGTTTGTAATTTCAGTAGCAGGAAGTCAAAGGAGAGTCCTTCTCAGATGCATTCCATCTTCTATAAGGAAGAGCAAGTAAGAATATTTGCCAAGAGGGAAGAGGTTTGAGGAGAGTAGAAAGAATTGAAACAGACACTGTGAAAAAGAGACAAGGGCTGTTTTAGGGCACACCAAGGTCCCTCTGGGTCCCTCTGATGATGGAGAACTTGCTGTGCCACCAGTATGAGTAGTGGAATGATTTTCTTTAAAAGTGATTGGCAGCGTAAGTATAGGCCAAGACATTAATACTGGTATAAAGGTTTCTTCTTTTTTTTCCCCCTCAGGTGTGTGAGGCAAAAACAATGATATAGGAGTTGAGGATTCTGGCGGAAAAATCATAGACCATGGCATGAGAGAAATCGGTTATTCTCTTCCCTCCCACATTCCTTCTGGTGGGCATATTGGACTTCATGGGCTGACTTGGCCTCCCAATTGAAATCTGAAGGCCTAACACTCAGTCTGACTCAGAATGTGACTATATTTTGAGATAGGGCCTTTAAAGAGGTAATTAAGTTAAGATGGGGCCACTAGGGTGGGCCCTAATTTAATATGGCAGGTATCCTTATAAGAAGATTAGGACAAACAAACAAACAAAAAGAAGATTAGGATGTAGACAGGACCCCCTGGGTGGCTCAGTCAGTTAAGCATCTGCCTTCAGCTCAGGTCATGATTCCGTCTTGGGATCGAGCCCCATGTCAGGCTCCCTGCTTGGTGGGGAGTCTGCTTCTCTCTCTCCTTCTGCTGCTCCCCTGGCTTGTGCTCTCTCTCTCTTTCTCTCTGTCAAATAAGTAAAAATCTTTAAAAAAAGAAGAATAAGATTAGGACACAGACAACACAGACCACGTTAGGACAAAGCAAGAAGGAGGCCATCTGCAAGCCAAGGAAAGAAGCCTCAGAGGAAACCAAACCTGCCAACACTTAGATCAGACTTCCAGCCTCCAGAACTGAAAAAATCAATTTCTGTTGTTTAAGCCACCCAGTCTGTGGTACTTTGTTGTGGCGGTCCAAGTAGACTGATTTCTAGTGGGTGTGTGTTGTGGGATACCTTGGATCATGTAGTCTTACCTTCCTGACTGAACTGTCGGTGGGAGGCAAAGGGGGGCATCTGACTCAACTAATGCCTGGCTGCAGGCCAACTGTCAGGCCATGGCATGCAAGCTGAGTAATCAGAACCTCTACTTTGGGGATTTTATCCAAAAGACATGGACACTGGGGATCCCAATAGACCTAGGGCTGGAATGGCTATTTGGGGGCCATGAACAAGTTGATGAGATGGTAAAAGAAGGTGATCTGCAGACAGAGGAGAAAACAGGTAGGTAGAAAGAAGAAGAAGTGAGAAAACTGTACCTAAGATATGGAGAGAACAGCTCCAGCTCCTAAATCCCCATGGGGCTAGCTTAGTTTCCCATCTTTGGATTCAATAGGACTTCTCCATAACTTTATAATAACCTTCCCTGGAATGAGTATCCACTCCTTAGCTAGACGGAGAGGCAAGAGATGATTTACAGCAAGAAAGTGGAGAAATCAGGGACCTGAAGTTCCTGATGAGGTTGAGGAACAGGAGGAGTGGGTTAACTCAGTGACATGTTCTTTCTATCAAACCTGCCAGCTCTGAGCATCTGTTAATGCACCTTGGCCCATTATCAATCCGATGTGCAATTCCTTACAAAGGTAGCATTTTTTTTTTTTTTTACAGGACAAATCTTGTATTCTAAAAGAGGCTAATCGGAGAGATATTTTGGAATAAAGAGGTCTCTGGCCTCAAAATCAGGCCAAGACCACAATCCTCCCTTTTTTTGTTTTTGTTTTTTGTTTTTGTTTATGTAGCATTCATGTTATCTGAATTTCCTGGGACCAATAAGCTATTTTCTAGGGAATCTCTCTGGGTCCTCACAGTAACCATAGATAGAGAGCAATCCTACTCAGGTGTTGCTTACATGAAAAGGGCCGCAGCATTACCAGGGGCAACCCAGCTGTACGGCTCCTGTTAAATGCATAGGAGGGCATGGTGGTTGGTCATACCCTAAGGTTGGGTCCTCAGTGTGATGTGCCATCCCCAGACCCATGACACTGGTGCCTGTGTCAGTTTCTTTCATGTATTAATACCTTGTGCTTTATGTTTTATAGCAGTTAGAGACAACTTTGCTGGGTAACCAGATTACAAGCACCTTGAAGACAAGACATCTCTCACTGTCCCTGTGGCTCCTTTGGTGAGATCATAGGACTTTGCTTGGAGCATGTGCTCCATAAATATTTGTTGGCATAAAATGAAATACCCCCATTCCCCACCATTGGCCAGAGAATATATATATGGCTGTCTGACTCCTTACTGGGAACATGACAGTTATTAGGACGTCATTCTCTTTTCCTTAGTTTGTTCCCTAACCTCTGTTTAATGCATTCCTCTCAGGTTTGGAAGTGATAGTGGCACCCGCAATTTGTTTATCTGCTCTGAAACATGAAGGTACTTTGTGGTTATCAGGCAGTAACTTTGCCATTGTTTTTCTCGGAAATAGTGACAAGAAGTCAGTGATTAACTCTCACTGCTGCCCCAGTATTTCATGATCGATGGTGTGGCTGTTTTTCCTGTCACTATCAAATGTTGCTTGGCATTTCGCTGTGGGAATTATGGGAGCAGGAGGGTGATGAGGGGCACATCTGAGGCTACCTGGATCTATCAATCTGGTTTTCTAGTAGGAAAAGGTTCAGGTTTCATGTTCAGTGAGAGACTACTTCCCCCATGGCCCCTGCCATGTTCAAGTGGCTTCTAAATGCCGGTATGGAATTGAGGGAAGGCAGAGTGAGCCACAGAGGCATACCGTAATAGGATGTTGGCTGATTGGTGACACCGAATTTCTGCTTGGGAAAAAGATTAGCTATAGAAAAGGCAATTACCTTTGGGTCCCCTAGTTCTGCAAATTTCTACAAAAACTGGGCTGGTTTGTCTTCATGATAACTATGAAGAAAAGTTTTGCTAGCAAAACAAATAGATGAAACAAAATTGCAGGTAGCATGTCCAGACATCTTAGGGAATCATTTGTCAAGCTCTTTAGCAAAGACTATCTAAAAATAAACAATCAGTTGGAATATTTACTTATTAAAGCAGTTGTTATTCGACTTTCTTTTTTTCTTTCTTTTTTTTTTTTTTTAGACAGGAAAATTTGTTAAGTCTTAGATGAAGCAGAAGAAAGAGGAGTTCTTTGAGGTGAAGGCAGGCCATGGGACCCTGCAAGCTCAGATGTCTTCTTCCATCCTATCCCTCTTTCATAGCCAGGGTTGGCCCCTCAAGCACCTCTGCAGAGACCTGGGATGCCAGGGAGGCCACTTTAAAAGCCAGCAATTCAAAAGGTAAGACCTATACTTGGAACTGTTTGATAAGCAGTTAGAGGCACTGTGCATACTTTTCAGAAACAAGATTGTGTCTGAACAAAGCATTCTCTAAACACGGCTTTTCTTTCACCAGAGACTTGTTCTCATTCAAATATCTTTTGCAATTAGCCTAAACAATCGTTTGGAGTTCTTCAAATATAACAGGTACGGAGAAGGGGTGGGAAACAGAATAACATGCTGGGCTGCAGGTGATCGCGGGTTCTTGGAAAAGCAGCAAAGTGAGGGATGGTGTTGTCCGGGTCTGTTGTACATGACAGGAAAGGAGGCAGGAAGAGAACAGGGCACAGAGTTAAGAGAATGGTTATTCCCAGGAGACAATGTGGAGACTTATTCAAATGCACTTGGCCTACTGGGAGTATGGGGCAATGTCACCAGGAAAGGCAGCTTCCAGCATGGATATGCCATATGCCTCCTGGAGGCTGTCCAAATTATACGGTCCCAGGGCCAGGGATGGAAATCCATCAGGGAAGTGCCTAGGACCAAGGAGCTATAGCTCAGCAAACCCCATGCTTGGATTAGCCACCTAAGCCCAAGTACTGGGCAACAAAGCCCAGGGTCCTGGCTAACAAATTAGAAAGGCCAGCAGCATTACCAAGCATCTGTCTATGGTCAAAATCCCTATACCCTCCGAAGATGGCTGACCCTTCCATCCTCACAACGCCACGTGGCCGCCATAATTTTCCACTGATCTATCCTGGAAGATTGGTGGTTTAAGTGGCCAAGGATGCTTAAGTGTTTATACTGTTCAACCAATTCTCTAATCCTCTCTGTGTTGGTGTGTCCACTCATTAAGAGCAGGGCATATGCTGTATTCCTTCTGTTTTTCCAGGAAATGTTATACTGGATATTCAATGTGTTTGAGGATGATTGGAAGCGAGTCTGATAAGTAGATAGAGAGAACAACTTAATGATCTCAGTCTTTAGATCGTGATCAGCCTATGGGCCACCTTCAGTACGAACTTGCCCAGCTGTCACCTGTACTGACAACCACCATCCACCTCAACATTTAAGCTCATTATGCTGCTTTGAACTACCCCGCGCTCACCACAAAGTAAGGCAGCAGCAAGTTTTCAAGATTCTTTCTCTGAAAAGCTGCATCTCTCCATCACTTTCTTTTCATTTATTTGGAAACATATTCCAGAAATTTCTGATGTACAACAAATCGAGAGAATAATATGCTGAAATCTCATGGACACATTACTCAGACATCAACACTTATCAGCATTTTGCTAATCTTGTTTCAAATATATCCAATTTTTTTGCTAAGGTGGCTCAAAGCAATACACACACACCCGCACAGAGATAAACACTTTTGTTTTTTAAAGTATCCTTAGTGTATTATCACCAACCCAGAGTATCTAATATCCTGTCTTCGTTCAAATTTTCCAGAGTCTCTCCAAAAACTTTTACAATTGGTTTGATAAAATCAGGATCCAAAATGGACCCACACATGGTTTTTTTAAATATATTTCCTAAGTTTCCTTTAATCTATAATAGTTTCTCCTCTCCAGTGTTTTCGAAGTCATTTGCACATTCAAGGAATATATCCTTTGTCCCATAGAATTTCCCATTTTCCGGACTTCTCCCTCATAGTGTTGTTTAGCATGTTCTTCTATCTCCTGAGTTTCCTGCATAGCAGTAGTTATATCCAAATGCTTGATTAAAGCCAGGTTTAACTCTTTCTGCCAAGAATCCTTCTTAGGGAGTATTTTATACTTCTAATTGCATCACATGAGGAAACACATAATGCTCATGGCAACTTCTTAGTGCCCATCCTTATTAAACGCATGCTATTATTTGTTTTATAAAGATTTTTTTTTTAAGATTTTATTCATTTATTTGACAGAAAGAGAGAGCACAAGCAGAGGGTGTAGCAGGCAGAGGGAGAAGCAGGTTGAGCAGGAAGCCCGATCCCAGGACCCTAGAACTATGACTTGAGCTGAAGGCAGACATTTAACCAACTGAACCACCCAGGCATGCCTAAAGATTTTATTTTTAAGTAATCTCTACACCAGATGCGGCGCTCCAACCCACATCCTGGAGATCAAGAGGTGCATGCTTTACTGACTTAGCCAGCCAGGTGCCCCTCATTTTTCTTAAACTTAGTATCCTTTTCTTGAATTACAGTTTGATCCCACTGTTAAGGTCTTACCACTGGCTGTACATATTAGCCCGGATCATCAGGAACCACAGAGCACACCCAAGAGGTGAACTCTCTGGAAATCAGCCGGTGTAACAGAGGAGACTATTCCTGAAGTTTCATTTATTGTTCACATTTATCATTATTCCTTGCTGTTGATTTTTAACCCCTCACACAATGATGAAGTTCTGCTTGGAAGGGAATGGTGCATGGCATCGAACCAGGGGCTTGTGTTACACACTCATTCTCAGAGCCCCGGGGAGTCAGTCATGGTCTTAATAACAAAGCAATCACGGTCACAGATGTAAGCTATTGATAGCAATAAATAATTTGTAACTTTACATGCATCAGTTAACAAAAAGTCCCATTAACATCTAAACAAGCTTGCATAAGTTAACAATAATTACTATCTGCGATAATACTTTATTATTGTCCTGGAGCTCACAACTTTAGTTTTAGGAACTAGATCCCAAAATGTCCTTCATCCTGCAAAGACTTTTGTTGGTGTCTCCAGAAATTCAGGCAGATATTTGAGGGCTATGGTATCTTAAAGCATAATGTTTCTGCAACCACAAACAACAAGGCAACTGTGAAATTAACCCAGGATCTGCCTGTATTCTTTCTTTCGTACCTAGGAACCAGGGAGGTCATTTTCATTTGTTAGGGAAAGGCAACCGGCCACTCAAATTAAATGGATGCAATTCTCACCACTGGGGCTTAGAATCCACACGTAGCCTCAAATAGTCTATTGTGCAGATGTGGAGACATGATCTGTTTACAAGGAGATAGGTGAACTTTTGAGTTCTACGAAAATTTCCTTGGGAATCTGGGGCCACCAAAGGAAAGGGTCTGTCAGCGCTGGAAGGAAATAGTTGACAATCACACCCAGATTAGATTATCTTTGCAGAATAAACTGGTGGTGTTTATTGTACTTGTAGAGTCCTACCTAATTTGGACCCTGCCCGAACTTTGCTGTGGTTGAATGCATTCTCAGGTCTGCATTGGGAGGTTGAATCCAGAGCAAAATTCTGGAGGAGAGCCAAGCTATCACAATCAGCTGATTAATCCCCAAGAGGGTTTTCAGGGCCCTTCTCCAGGTCTGGGACCAAGCTACCTTTGAGTCTCTGTTTTTCCACTATCACAGGGAAAACAGCAGCCAACTTTAGAGGGAAAAAAATGATTGGAAAAGCAAAGTGAGAGTATCTACTAGCACATTACTCATAATTCTGTGAGCCTTGCGACTCCCGTCCATCATGGAGAAAAGTTTTATTTACCTTTCCATGATAGGAAAATACTCACCCCCGTGACTTCGCCAGCTCTCCACCTTCCATGCTGCATCGAACCGCCCTGGCAGGAAGTTGCGAGGGAAGGCAGCCATGCACAGTGAACAAATGTCTTTGTGAGAGAGGAAGGCTGTCCTGGGCAGTGGCTAACAGGCCTGCTCAGTGGAATTTTTCTCCCTTTTTAACCAGACTGAGTCTTGCTCCTTTCTGGCAGGCAGTCAGGCCTACTCTTCCAAGTACGCAGGAAAGTTCTGTTTTGACAAGCACACACATTCTTTTTTCAGAAAGCCACAGAGGCGAACGCCTTTGTTGTAGACAGACCAACTCCCTTCCAGTACAGAAGGTGAAACCCTTTCATGAGCCACATAATGGGAGCAGCCGTGGCACGGGCCCACTCAGTCCCCGAAAAGTACATAACTTCCATTATGTGGCTTCCACATACGGAATGTACTTCCCCTCTCGAATCCAAACGCTGGCAGGGCTGTTTGTCCGGCGCTGGGACTGGCAGGGAGCAGGGGTTGGCAGGAGTCATGAGGCATTTTTCTGTGGGCTTTGGTTTCCTGGCCAGTTGAACCTAGTCCAATTATTGTCCCAAGATTCTGCCAGATAAAACAAGGGGAGAGCTTTTCTAATGCCTAGTGACTAAAAGATGGAGGAGAGGAGGCACATGCTGAATGGGGGGTGGGGCTTTCAAGTTCCAGCAAGGGCCATGGCTCAGGAGACCCCTCCCCAGGCAAGGCCTCTGACTCTGCCCTGTGGAATGTGTGCGGTGGCCTCCAGAGACCTTGCCCTTCAGGCAAATGCCTGGCACTCCAGCCTTTCTCACCCTGGCATGGGGCTTCAATCTTAGCACCCTTTGTGACGCAAAGTCAAATTCCCTGGAACATGAGGTTAGCATTTTCAGCAAACTAATCCCTGGTGTTTAGTATTCTGGGCAGAGTGGGCCATGTCCACGAGTGTTCTAGAAAGTTGCTACCTTGAGATGGCATCACGAAGACTAGTAAGATGGGTTCCTGGGTGGCTCAGTCAGTTGAGTGGCTGCCTTTGGTTCAGGTCATGCTCGGATCAAGCCCCTGCATTAGGCTCCCTACTCAGCAGGGAGTCTGCTTCTCCCTCTGCCCCTCCCCCCACTCATTCTCTCTCTCTCTCTCTCTCTCTCCTCTCTCTCCCTCTAATAAATAAGTAAAAAATCTTTGAAAAAAAGTGCTGAAAGATACTGTCTGCTTCCAAAGTACCTCCCTGACCTGACCACCCACTGTGTTTGAACTTCCTACAATTAGTGACTAACTGGGAGTCACTAAAGGATCACCTCCAGAAAGTTCTATTTAAAATGCACATATTTAAAAATAAAGTGTACATATTAAACTAATTGTGTCCTAATTAAAATATAATTATAAAATATATGAAGGCTTACCTCTCCTGGAGTTCTAGTGGCTACTCCCTATCCCTCCTTCCTAAGGAATGCTGCAACTTTTTGAGAGGGGAGGCTAAGGACAAGTGTCTGCTCTGGGACCTCCTCTTCTCCTATTGTCCAGTTCCATGTTCATCTCACTTCCTTCAACAGTCCATGAAGAGCTTCCTTCCACATTGGTCTAAACAAACCCACATTGGATTGCCCATTTTCTAGTGTCCGAGCTGAGGTGCTAAATGCAGAAGTTGTTCGATATCTTGTATTCAAAGTATAGAGACCTTCTGTCTTGGTTACAATTCAGCAATTCTATTTCTGCTGCTCTGTTCTTTTGGCATCTCAGTGCGATTGCATAGATCTGTGAAATATTGAAAACTCAGAAGGAGCTCACATCCCCTGAAATATAAGGACTCTGTCATATTGCATCTTGGAAAAGTATCTTTGAAGGCCTCTTATCAAGTGCCTGTGCTCAGCCCTGCAGAGGTGGGGTGGTATGAGAGGGTGAGACCTCCTTGATGATGGGTAGGACAAGGGGTGTCATCCAGCTGCTGGTTGCCAAACAGAGTGTGATGACCCAAGACCATTTCCCCTGTGGTCACTTTAGGTCTCCCACTATCGAATGCCCCTCTGGCTCTGGCAGTTGTCCTCTGACCACAAAATATGGCTTTGCCAATGCTTGATGTTTAATTATCTCAATGTAATTAAGTCTAGGTCACTCATATTGTCTTGCTTTCTCCCAGTTTGTTCAAATCCAACCTGAAAAGGATTGGAGACCCAGGGCTTAAGATCAATTCAGGGAGAATAAATTCAGGCTTTAAAGCTATTCTTACTGCTAGATTAATGTGAAATTAATTAATTAATTAATAAAACAAAGACACTATATATTGGAAATCTTTAGGTTATCCATTGTATTTTGCCCTTATTTTTTTTTAACAGTTTTTTTTTTTTAAAGATTTTATTTATTTATTTGACAGACGGAGATCACAAGTAGGCAGAGAGGCAGGCAGAGAGAGAGGAAGGGAAGCAGGCTTCCCGCTGAGCAGAGAGCCTTTTGTGGGGCTTGATTCCAGGATCCTGGGATCATGACCTGAGCGGAAGGCAGAGGCATTAACCCACTGAGCCACCCAGGCGCCCCGCTCTTATTGTTTTAAATGAAGAATGGGTAGGGAAGGGAGAACGATGAGGCAGGGGAGCAGAGGAAAGGGACAAGAAGGAAAACAGTGCCAGGTTAAGGCCAGAGCTGCTGGAACTCGGGGTCTGGAGGAAGCAGAGTTGGGTGTCTCCTACACTGGCCAGAGTATAGCCAACACTTCTGAGTCCTGGTGGACCACACTGGCAGCTCCAGCCAGTTTCACCCCCGAGACCAGGCTGAAGATACTGCTGGGGAGTGATCAATTTCAAGGCATGGTCACAAGTCCCAGACACAGAAGCACAGACCAAGATGGCAGATAGAGAAAAGGAGTGGGAATAAGACAAGAAGGATCTTGGCAATGGAAATTCTGGAAAGTTTCTGGGAAGCCCCACTTCATCATTTGTTAGCTAGCATGTGGATGATAAGACGGTGGAACAGACAAGTTAGAAAAAGGGAAAAAACAACCATATTCTCTTCAAGATGTGCACAGACAAGGGTTTTGGGTAATGCTTAAAGAATGAATTAACATTTGTAGACTACTATTTTTAGCCCTTTGCACCTTTACATGTGTGTTTGTGCCACTGTCTTCTGTAGCACTAACATGACTAAGTGGCCCAGACCCATCCCTGAGCCAGATAAAGATAGCAGCTGTGAATGTGACAGGAAATCACCCACTGGCCTACATGCTACATCTGGGGTGCCCATGCTGGGAGCCAAAGGGCTAGTCCCCAACCGGACTCTGTCTTGCTCCTAGAGGCATTTATTTCATTCACTCATTTAGTATTCATTCATTTATTCAGTAAATGATTATGAAACAATTACTCTACACCTTGCACCATGCTAGGCTTGAGCTATACAGTCATGAACAAGACAGAATTGGTCTCTATCCTCATAGACTTTAGAGTCTGGCAGAGCTTTCAGATAGTAAGGAGGCAAACAAACATAATCTATACGTACATACTCACATGTATTTATGAAAGACTACAATGGCACTGCTCTGTTTTTATTACAATCATTTGGTGGCATTCATATGAGGCTGTATGTGCTTGAATCCATGGATTCAAATTCAAAGATTCACGGAGAAACCCTCACTATCAGGTGCTGATCACGGGGTGACATATCCCTGGATTGGTACCACTCCAATCTCGCTCTCATCTCCCTGCACAGTATTATTCCTATAAAGAAACAAACAAATACAAGGGCACTTTTAGAAAAGTATGCCCAAATACCATAGTTTCCCACCTCCCCAAAATTAACTCATTTCTTGGTTCTGATGCCTTTTTCTTATGGTTCATAATTCCTTACTTTTGTATCAGTTACCGTGGTTACCATAAGGCTGCATAACAGGTAGTCTCAAAGTCCTAAATAATAAGCATCTATTTAGTTTATGGGTCCATTTGCTGATAATTTAGGCTGAACTGGCCAAGCAGCTCTGGTTTCAGAATTCACTTACGTATCTGGTAATTGTCTGAATATGGGCCATCTTGGCTGGAATGACTGATGATTCAGCTTTGCTCCCATGTTCATGTCCCATCTTCTACAGACTAGTTGGGGCATGTTGTCATTGTGGTGACAGAAGGCAAGAACAGAAATGCAAATGGAAACATGTAAGTGCTCTTTCAAGGATCTGCTTGAGTGTCATCTACTAACATCCCATTGGATAGAGCAAGTCCTGTGGTGGATGCAGAGAGAGTAGGAGGTTATCAGAAGGGGTGCAGAACTAAAGTCATTGATGTGATCACTCTACCACACTTACCATCTTTTATTTTTTATTTATTTATTTATTTTTTGCTTTCTGGGTGAATTAAGACAGCTCGTCCATCATTAAGAAGTTTGCTTGATGTAATATTAGAACATCACTGACAATTTTTGTCTTTACATTTTTAAAATGTAAAACAATAAAATTTACTTTTTTGGTGTATTTAGTTCTGTGATTTTTAATGATTGCAGTGACTTGTGTAATCATAAATAAGATACAGAACAGTTCTATCACCTCCCAGAATTTCCTCAGGTCACTATTTTGAGAGCTCATATCTGGATGCAACTTCTCAAACAAAACTGGTAGATTTGTATGAAGAAAATTAAAGCTCTAGCCACACCTCTTGGGTATTTGTAGCCAAACTTTGAGGTGAAACTGAGGAAAATAAAGTAGTTAAAAGAGTCAGCCATCAGATGTAATGCTTGTGAAAACTTTGGTAATAAAATTTAAAAAGCTTCAAGCCAGAAGTATCTGAACTTGAAGAGACCCCTACCTCACCATTATACAAAAATCTAAATTCATGATAGATTGGAGTGAATTTTCAAAGTGGGAAGAGAACAGAGAAAGAGAGAGAGAGAAAAAACAAGAACCCATACCTCGTGCTTAGTCTAGTGCTTTTTCTCTTGCTCAAAGCTTCTCTCGTTTGCCCCTCACCTCCGCTACAAGGTTTATCTTTACTCTTTGACTTCATTTTTCTATCATCTCTGGCTCTGTGACAATGGACTGGTCTGTCAGTGCTCTGTTGTCTTAATTCTACTTGTAGAAGCTGAAAGCATTGTTTTTCCCCGAGAAAGCCTGTTCGGTGCTAATGCATTTGAGGTGCTCCCCCTCGGTTCACAGAGGGAGCAAGGTTTTAGTTCCTAGAAAGTTTAATACACAGTTTGATCTTTGCTGCTCTACTGGACCCCTGAGTTCCCTTTCCTTATCTTATAGCTCTCCCAGCTGCCAGGGAATTTGATCTGGATTTGTCTTATCAGTCCTAGGGCAACAAGCAGGTGATGAATGAGGGGCTGGGGAGGCAGCTGTCTCTTCTTCGAGGCCACTGGCATTTTTGAAAGGGACTGTGTGAATGTGGCAGTTGCTGGAAATGGAGGTAAAACTCACTCCCATGCTTCTTAGTCTAAGGTCTGTAGTAATCTCTTCCTCCTCCAACTAATTTAGAGGTGACTCTTTCTTCTTAAGGGTCCTTGGCATTCATGGGGCTTTGAAGTGGCCTGGTCATTGCGGCTCTCTTTCCAGAGACAGAATTTCCCTGGCATGACCTTGATTGATCTTGTAACATTAGCTCACACTTACAGATTGTGTTCAGAGTCTCGAACTGAGTGTGAAATGGTGTCACAGGTTATTCAATCTTACAAAAGAGAAGCCCTGCTGGTACCATGATGGTGCTGTCCCAGGTAACCTAGGTCTTGAGCTTCAGATATGAGATAAAGAATCAAAGTGAAGCTGTTGAGTCATGACATCTGACCCACTTAAACCGGTGATGCTCTTTTCAAGAATCTGTTATGTCCTTTGAGAGGAACCACCTGTGAGTTGTACCTCTTTTTTTTTTTTTTTTTTGAGTTGTACCTCTTCTGCCCTTTATTTCTGCTAGAACAAAAATGTAAGCAGGAAAGATGGAATCTAGATTAGTGGACATCCAGACCCAGCTGGACAAAGCCCTGTGATGATGAAGCTACGGGGCTGAGTCTGTAAACCCCTGTTGCTACCATGTCCTAAATAGAAATGTACCCAGCCCATCTGACTGACACTTCAGCATTCCTGTGCCTTGGGGTATGATGTCACAAAACACGTCAACCTTCATTTAGGGGAGTCATTTCAAGGTTTCCCATCTCGGCTCTCCAGCTCACTTTCCCTCTGCTCCTGTCACGACGATGTCAGCACCCAAATTAGTGCAAGGTCCCAACCCAACAAGCATCAACTGGATTGCCAGCCCAGTGAATGACCCACCCTTGGGACCTGCTGTTATAGCCTTGCCTCAGCTGTCACCTTCCTGTGGCCTTCCACTTTTCCTCGGTGTGAAGAGCTGCCAAAAACAGCAGTCTGCTTCTCCCCAAGGAAGAAGCAGCTGTGTGCAAGGTAAGGTAAACACAGGGCCTAAGAAAGTTTTTCCCTCCCCCACTCCATTTACATTGTGTCTTATCCTCACTCCAAGCTAAGGACCTCTAAATCCAGCCACAGTACGAATCCAGGAATGGCAGGAAAATGTTCAGCCCAGTAACCACATCCTTTGCAGTACCACAGCCTGCAACAGTGAAGGACATGAAGTTAAATAGAAATGGAATTTGAATGACAAAGTGACATCATGTCCATCTCCCTAATGATGGGACAAGTTGGTCTTCCATCACTGGAAAAGCAAAACTGCCAGGCCTAGATCCGTATTTAAAAGCTATTTTGCATGGTTTTAAGTCGCCAGCTCAGCTCAATATCTAAAACAAAGAGAATGAATTATGGAACAGGACGAAGGGAGCTTGTTAATTTTCCCACTGATGCACTGTGAAATGAAAGCTTTATTCTAAGAATGGTATATCCTCAGGGCTCTCTCTGGAGAGACGCTGACAAATCCAAATGTCCTTACTGTTTCCTTTACCCCCTGCTTTATGGCTTTTCTATACACATTTACAAAATATGTATATTTCATGGTATGTCTTTATCAATAGGATTCAGCGAATTCAAGTCTGTGATTCTCTCTAGGGCTTCTTTGACAATAAAGAGTGCTCGGTGATGTTATTCACACACACACACACACACACACACACACTTGATTGTGCACAGCCTGTCTATATATATATATTATAGAAACATCCTTGCAGCCTGCTAGCTATTGTCCATATTAGTGAGCTATATAGCCCATCTCCAATTGGAACCCAATGAAATAATCATGATAATTTTGCCTTCGCGTATCACCTTTCATCAGGGAGGATGAAAGGGCTTCACAAACTCTGGATTCCTCTTTGATCTAGGGCTACTATCTGGTGTACCAATCTCCACTGTATATTCTGCCCTCGCCCCACAGATGGGCCTCCCATTGACAGTAATTGAACCTCCACATGCAGAGCACCAGCCTGGCCAGAGAGCCTCCTGTCAGCCAGAAGGGGGAGGGCTCCTTCCAGACGGGCTGCTGTTGCTATTCCACATTTGCAACAGGGCACAGATTATAAACAGGGGGAAGTAGGGAAGGAATTCTCAAGCTGCAGCTTTAGCTTTGAGACAGAGGTGCTTAGTGGCAGGTGGAGGAGCATTCTAGGCAGTGGTGAAACAAATATTCAGAAAGTAGGTGTTGCCTAAGGCTCTGCTCTTAGCTTCTCATCCACACCCAGGACTTAAGCTATTAGCTCTATGGGAAGGACTCCAAAATATATATCCCAGGCTCAGACTCTCCCTTGGATCTACCCAGGCATCTCCAGCTGTCTCCTGGGCATTTCCATCCACATATTTCACTGGAACATCAAACTCGACTTCTACCAGATATACCATACGATTCTTTCTCCTTCATTCTCAAATAGCTCCCTTCCCTGACTTTCCTATGTGTGGTGGCTAGAGTCACAGCCATGAGTAAGTTAGTTGAGATCTGTGTTCTCTTGGAGCTTGCATTTGCAAAGGGGGAGAGTGTAATAATGAGGCAATAAAGATAACAGGTGGTTATGGGTCAGGTGGTAATGGTAATGGTAATTTAGGGGTGTAGACTCATTGGACAGAGTGACCAACACTGGCTTCTCTAGAGAGATGATGAGGGAGAAAACAGTCCACGTGAAGGGCAGAGCAAACACCGAGACCCCAAGGCAGCAATGAGATCTGGCCATCCATGGAGCCGAAGAGATGCTGGGCTGCTGGAGCATGAAAGAGGGCGAGCAAGAGGAGATGAGCCCGGAGAGGTGGGTAGGGACCAGATGAGGCAAGGTTTGCAGAGTTTGGGTGCAGGGGTGCAGTTTGGACTTTCATCCAAACGCCACTCAAAGTCAGGGGGAGAGTTTTTAGCAGGTGCTGTGGGAGCTGATGCCCATCACTGGCAACAGTCCACTGTGGCTGTGAGTCATTTTGACTGCTTTCTGTATACAACCCTCTTGCTTTCCACATAAGCAGTGTCTAGCAGAGAGTGAGGGCAAGGTTTTGGTCATTCTCCAAGTCCTTGCATTTGCCCTCCAGGGTCCCGGACAGAGTCTTCTGTGTTCAAGAACACTGGCAGCCAAAGGGAAAACAAAGCATCCCTTTTGTGATCACTGGGAAAGCACCAGATACCCCTAAGGCTGTGAACATGGCTTAGGCTTGCAGACCAAAGCCTAGCTTTCTCATATTCTGAGAATCTAAATCTTGGTGTCCACCTGCTCAGGCGTGCCTTTTGGGGGGAGGGGCTAAGAGATGAGTGGTCAGATGGAGATGGTTTGTTGAAGCTCCTCTCAGTTGCTGTGAGTTTCGGCTGCTAAAGGGTCACAGCTGCTTCTCCAGAGAATTGCCTGTAGAGGTTATACACCTCCTCCACCAAGGGCAGCAGGCAGCTTTGACTGGCCGGCATAGGGGTGCAAAAGGCCAGCCCCTTACCTCTGGTGAGACCAGCCTGTTGTACAATTCATGCTCTTGACTTTCCCATGGATCAGGTCAAGCCCAAGCAGTCTCCAGCTGAGACCTCATCCTTGCTCTGTCCTCTTCTCCATCTGGATTCCCTCCCTCATTCTCCTTCCCCTGAGAGAATACCCTCAGCAAACCATGTGCACTCCAACATCTTTTAAGGCTCTGCTTGTGGGGAAGGTAACCTATGACAAATGGAGATACAGCCAGACTTTATAAGGAGACCTGACTCAAACCCACTGTGAAATTTTTCATTCACTTTCCTCTTTTGGATTCATTCATTTATTCAACAAATACGTTGAAGCATGTTTCCTACACTCTGGCACACAAGTAGACGGCTGAGCACCATCCATGCCCTCAGAAAGCTTACTAACTTGGAGAAAGGCACTTATTAGACCAGTACAAGCATCCACTTGGGTATATTATGTGTTCTTCCTCATTGTAATAGGATTGTTTGCCTCCAAGGTCATATTTCCTAGACAATGGAGGAGTGCAAGTGCCAGGAAGGAGCATGGCCACAAGAACCTTTCTTCTGCTTGGGTTGCTGCTAGGACACAGATGGCATTTCTAATCTCACCGTGTCCCCTGAGATGGAGCCTGCCAGTGAACCCATGCAGTTAAAGGATTGAGAACTCTGCAGGGAGCTCCTTGGTCAGGCTTACACCTCCTTCTGCTAATTATTCTTTTCTTTTGAACTTGCTATTCTTCAGCCTCTTGGGAGAGTCTTGGCTCCTGGGGGATAATGCTGCCTCCTAGAAGAATCTCGTCAGGATTCTAACCACCAGCCCCACAAAATCCTAAAGGGCTTTGGGCCACCCCTTGCTAATGTGAGCTGCGGGCCACTCTGCAGCTCTCATGACTGAAGGTGAAAGTCCCAGCCAACATTGAGCTTACACAGAGGTTGGGTTCTTTCTAGAGGGTCTAGAGACCCTGGCCACATTGCTGCGAGAAGTCCTAGAGCTCCAGCTGGCACTATTCATCCTCCATGCCTCAGTTTCCCACCTAGAGAAGGAAGAGGAGAATGGCAGGCTGAGGCTTGTTCAAAACACTCCGAAGGTACAGTCTAGGGAAGATCTGCTGGAATGGCATCCAGACTCCAGAATCCTCTATTAGTGCTTGCTAATGGAGGGCAAAAGTTGGGGACAGAGCCAGCACTTGGTATATTGCCTCCAAGGCCATATTTCCTAGACAATGGAGGAGTAATGTAATCAGTACATGTGTGTGCACCTCTTGCAGTTACACAGGGCTTCCAACTTGGAAGGTCTGTAGGCTTGATTTAATGCCCTACTCTTGCTATCTCAAATTTCTTAATAATTCTCAAACAATGATCTCTGCCTTTTCATCTTGTCTTGGGCCCCACAAATTATGTAGCCAGTCTTGAATGGGGTCCCACATCAAGAGTTGTTTGGGGTTGCCTGCCAAGAGGTAGAGGGAAAGGTAGACTTTTCCTGGGCTATCTTTCATCTTGGGACGTTGGTGAATCCTATCGGTTCTGCAGCAGATTTTTCCAGTTAGGCAGTGTCTCAGAGAGGGTATATTCACAGTACAAAGCTATCAGACTGTACAAAGGCCAGCATGGTAGACAATTCTGGACCCTGCAAGGGGAAGAATAGAGGAGAAGAAGAGCAAAGAAAAATCCTCCTTGGCTGAGAGCAGAACCAGATCTGTCCTCTCAAATCCCAGCAGATGTTTGGAGCTGTTTTTCTCAGGGAGCTTGTGTGGGCTCCAAGGAGGTTTCCTGCTGATTCTTTAATGGGCATTCCCCTTATCCAGACAGATGTCTCTCTGTTCCAGGAGTTGGTTGGACTCTTTCCACAACCCCCAGAAATCTAGCCTTCCCATCAACTCCTGGGGCCTCTGTAGAGATGAATTCAGGGAAACCCAACCCCCCTCCCCTCTTCTGGAGAGCACACCTGGATCCAGCTCTGCCCCTTCAACCCTGCAGGCATGGACCCCTTTGTCTCTGTCCACATTGCAGGAAGACACTGATCTCTCCTTCCACACTTCTAATGCAGCTTACCCTGTTACAGCTTTCTGATAGTCTGATGAAAACCCCCTCCCTAAATCTGAGGCCAAAGTAGCACCCCATACCATTTCCCCAAGGTGAAGTGAGAAATCCCTTGGCATAACAATTATTTTCTCAGTAAGTAAATACATAAATAACACACACCCTTTCAAAATTCTCCCTCCCTCTCCTCTATCACTACTATTTTTGTATATTTTGTGTACAAAGTATGGTCGAGCAGCTAAGAGAAGATTCAGGAGTCATGAAACCTGTTCTTGACAATTTCCTTTGTAATTTTTACATGAAGGATCTGGCTTTGGAATTTCACACTATTGTGTCTCATTGTCTCAGTGGAAACTTCAATATTAACACCTTGTTATAGGTACAAAACCCTGGATTAAGTGCACAAATTTAATAACATATTATTTACCCAGCTCTGTCAAATTTATGAAGCATCTCACATAACTGGCCCCATTTGGTTCTCCTGACAGCTCTGTGGTAGATATTACTGTGTTCTCACTTTATGGATAAATCTTTTGAGATTCTGTTGGATGTGTGCTTGCCCCTGTAACTCAGCTCATAAATGAGATAGCCACAGAGGAGACTCCTGCCCAGGTCTCGTCACTCCCAACTGCTTGCTCTACCTTGGTATCTCTGCCAAGGAGACAAACATGGCTGCTGTTGACTATGACATAGGTCAGCCTCTAGTTAGCCCTCTGTGAGGTGTGGAGGTAATTAGTACAAAAACACATTGCAAGCTATAAAACAGGACCAAAAGAATGTGTTACTATTTCTGTGGTTATTACTTTTAGCTCCTGGGTCATCTGGGTTGACTCTTCAGGGTGCCCAAGTTCATAATCACCTGTTACGGTCATCCCACTGCTGGACTTTGGATAACCCTGAACACCATCTACCCTTCTCTTTACCTTATATGTCCTCATTGCTTTGGGTATCTTGAGGGTCAATTATACCCTTCCTGCCCAAATGAAGTTTACTTTTCCTGCCTCCCTATTCTTCAGACCTCTACTTATTCTCTCACTAAACTATGTTACCTTCACAAAGGTGAAAAGGTGACACAAGCCCTCAAATGCCATTTTGGTGACCGGTCATCATCCTTTCAGTGGCTGTTCAGAGACTGTATCTCCTGACCTGGCCAAATCCCACCCTTGTCATTCAATCCCAGAGTATCTGACTGGACATTCTGATAAGATGGGCAAGGAGACAGAAGCATGGGATCAAGAAATGGTTGTGGGGCAAGATCTTACATCTTCAGAATCTTCTACCAGGTGAACATCTACACAAAAGACCACCCTGGCCTTGAGTAGGGGCAGCTTTGCCCTTCCTGAGGACATTATGAATAGTCTAGAACTTTATCAAAGGGAAGAGAAACTCAAGTTAAGGGAACATTGGCTAAAACATTAGTATATGCTGTATTTTGTACATGCTAAGCACTTTTGTACAGAATTTTTTTAAAGATTTATTTATTTTGAGAGAGGAAGAGAGAGAGAGAAAGAGAATGAGTGGGACGAGCAGAGAGAGAGGGAAAGAGAATTTCAGGCCGACTCCAAGTTGACTACAGAGCCAAGGCGAGGCTCAAGGCTCCATCTCATGACACTGAGATCATGATATAAGCCAAAACCAAGAGTCAGACATTTAAACAAATGTGCCACCCAGGCACCCCTGTGCATTATTTTTTATACTAACATATGTTCATAGATCTATGAACCCATGAATAAATATTTCTCATTCAACAAATTAAGAAATTATGCTGTAGGAAGGTAAAGTAACTAACCCAAGTTCACACGTAAATGGTAGACCTAGGATTCCAACCCAGATCTTTCTAAGTTTGAAGATCAAGCTATTAATCATTATGTTGTGTGTGATCTGACCCCTTGGGGACTGTGGAAAGGAATATTGCAGATGTGTCAATGTGGGTAAAGCCATAAGAAAGAATAAAGCACATTTGTTCCAAAGTTCTATCCATGAATATGCCATGAAAACTTGTATGATTCCTCTAGATTCTTTTCTTTTTAAAAAAAATTATTTATTTATTTGAAAGAGAGAGAGAGTGTGTTGATGAGGAGCAGCAGAGGGAGAGGGAGAGAGAATCTGAAGCAGACTCCCCACTGAGCATAGAGCCTGACATGGGGCTTGATCCCAAGATGCCAGATCATGACCTGAGCCAAAATCACAAGTTGGATGCTTAACTAACTGAGTCACATAGGTGCCCCCCTCTAGTCTTTTCTTCCAGAGTGTCCTGAGCAGTCTGCCTTGGATCATAAAGTAAATAATGGCTCTTCATGTGAAGTTTTGCAAGTGAAACATCTTTACAAAAACTCTGGGTGTGTTGCAGAAACATGGTTCTCCAAAAATATGCATTCCTTTAAAATTTCATTCAGAGGGGCAGTCATGAGGCCTGCTCTCCCCATGACCAAATCCACCACATTAAAGCAAATGAAAACCTAACTCAGAGGATTAATATATATTAGCCTTTCTATAACCTTCTATATTACAAAAGTGCTTTGCCCTGCTGTTGTTGGTCTATATAAACTAAGTGTTTCAGTCAGCCAAACCACCAGGAAGAAAGATCTCCCCAGGCTTTGATGGAATTAAGTCATCCATTTTTTTGGCCATTGCTAAAGTTTTCAGTGCCTACCCTTCCCAACTATGTAAGAAAATAATTGGTTGGCATTTGTTCTCCTTTCTGCAGAGAAAGCATCATTCCCTCCAATTCAGTTGCAAGGTGGCATGTTTGAGAGCTTTGTCCCAAAATGAAAGGTGACCAAAGGAGTAGGTCTTTAGCTTGGGTTATCCCAGTAATAGACCCTGAAATAAGAATTCGAATATAAATGGCTTATTTGGGAGGGGATCCCAGGAAACCAGGCAGGGGAGTGATGAACTGAAAGGGATAAAATATCCATTATCAAACAAGTTACAATTTAGGAGACTAGAGGTTAATCCTGCCTGGGTCCTTTGCGAGTCAATAAAGAGCATGTGTCTTTGGCTGGAGGAGTGAGGAACTGGAGTATTTACACACCATCTCCCATTGCACACTATTTAAGAGCTGCTAAATAAGGAATTCTCCAATGATTCTAGCTTCAGGCAAATTGTCCCCAGGTGCTAGCCCTGAGAAGATGGGCCAACATGCATGGAAGTGGTAAATGCCAAAGCAGGCTTCCTTGTGGGAAAGCAGTGAAGAAGAAGAAGAGAAAAGAGCAGAGGGAGAGCTGACTCATTAGTCACAACATCTGGGACCCACAAAAATAATTTAATTACAGTTTCTTTTAAGATCAGAAGAAAGAAAGGACATAATAATAATGAACATATAATAATCAATCCAGCCTGGATTATACTTAACACTTGTCTTTATACCAGCACAGTCATAAACATAATTTTTAAACATTTTTAATGAAAGAAGGGACCTATAAAGACCCAAAAAGTCATACTGAATCCCTGAGGAAAAACTTTGGTTATTTGTTTATTTATTTCTGCTTGTTGGCATATTCTTCCATTTTAGATGTCCATTTAGATGATAGTCCATTCATTCACCTACAATTGACACACTTGTCCAAACCATTACCTTGTCCAAAGCCTCTGAATTTGTTTTTGAGAAGCCAGTCTGCCCTACATACCCTTGACCAAGAGGTGGGCACCTAACATAAATCAGACAGTCACTCTTTGGAATTTGAGTCCTGAAAAGAATAATATAAAAACTACATTATTTCCCACTCTACAGATCCCTGGAGTGCCCTAGCTCCTGTCCTTCATAAAACCTGGTTCTTCAGCTATTCCATCCATTCTACAATGTATAGGGTGTATGTGTGGTGTATACAAGATGCACAACTATACATGTATATATACATATGTATAAGAAAAGCATACCATGTTCATAGATTAGAACACTCAATATGTAAAGCCATCCATTCTTGCTGAATTGATACCCCAAACAAAATATGAATAGTTTTTTCTTTCTGTAAAAATTAATGTTCTTTCTAGAATTTCTATTGAAGTGTAAAGAGCAGAGAATAACCAAGACTCTCTTTAAGACGTAGCATAAAGTAAGATGATTCGCTCTACCATCCAACAAGAATTACTAGTATAAAGCTCTAGTAACTGAGATACAATTAACTAAGGTAAAAATCTAGACAAATATAAGAATGATACAGAAGAGAGCCAAGATACACATCTATATGTGTAGAGATACTTGATTTATGACAGAGGTAGCTTTGCAGAAAATTTGAATAAATGGTGCTGGGACAATGAGATAGAAATATATAAATACTGAATCTCTACTTCATACTATAAACAAAAAAATCAGTACCAAGTGGTTTTTAAATCTAAATATGAAAGGCAAAACAGCAAGTTCTTTAAAAGATAACATATGAAAATATCTTCATTATCTTTGAGGGAGGAAATAATACAGAAACATATAGTAATTAATGAAATAGAAAAGTATTAAGATGATAGACCTTATGTTAAGTGTTCTTATAAAAAAAAAAAAGGAAGGAGGAAACCTTTAGAGGTAATTTTTGAGTTTACAGCAGTGTTTATGTTGACAATTTAATGGGTATATACTAATCTTCTCAAGTTTTAAAACTGAAAATCAGGTTGTGGAAAATCTTTGCCTTCCCGGCTCCCTGACCAACCCCTCTTTTGTGAACTTTGCACATTTCTTGGGTTAAACAAGACATAAGAAACACTGATAGGACATTTTAAAAGATTACTAAATTGGACTCAAAATTAAGAACTTCGGTTTGTAAAAATTGCCTTTAAGAGCATGAAATTACCTTTAGAGTATGAAAACACAAGCCATTAAGTGGGAGAAAATATTTGGAAGGCATATAACTGACAGATGACTTGTGTGTTGAATATAAAGATTACAAATCAGAAAAAAGAAAAAAGCATACAACCCAATGAAAAAAGTAGACAAGGGTCTTGAACAGATAACTTAGAGAAGAGGATGTCCAAATGGTGGTTAATATATGAAAAGCTGATTAATTTCATTGTACTGAGGGCAGTGTAAATTGCAACCACAATGAAATACTAATGATTATCTCTGATAAGGGAGACCAAGGGTCTTTGAGGTAAAGAGGAAATGTGCTTTTTATTATATACCCTTTTGCATTGAGTTTATGTTTTCCTTGTATTTCTGTAAATTAAAAGAAAGAAATAAAATTACTTTTAAATTAGAGAAGGAAAACAATAAAGCAAAGAACAGAAGTGACAAAACAGACCCTATGTTTTTGTTGTGGATGGGTGACAGGCATTAGCTGCTTGATGTTCTTAAGCTCTGGCTACTACACAAAAATAAATTAATGACTGAGAAATCAATTGATGGAGCAGTCCAACAGGTAATTCAGGCTCCCAGACCACTTTTCTTTCCTAATAGAAGACTGGTTTAATAAGGAAATCTGGTTTACTGTAGATCCCAAAGGGTCATATTGGGCTGAGATGATATCTCACTGACTTGAAATAAAACTCCTTTGAAATAGATTTGTGTTTTAGCTGAAATACTAATTTTTCTATATTGATAGTCCATTTATTCACCTACAATTGACAGTGCCTACCATGTGCCAGACATTTTTCTAGATAATGAGAATATAAAAATGAATGAAGTAAACACATTCTCTGCCCTCTCGAAGCCAACATCCTAGGAGAAACAGAAAATAAACAAATACACAGAATGAGGCCGGAGATAATATATGCTATGAAGAAAAGTAGAGTTAGAAGAGTTGAGGGTGGTGTTATTTCAAATAGGGTGTCCACGGAAAGCTTCTCTTAGGAGACGGTATTTCAGCAGACAGTGGAATGGAATGAGAGAGGGTGTCACACATCCTAATCAAAGGGAAGAGCAAGTGCAAGTAGCCTGAGGTGGTTTGCAAATTAATGGACTCTATTTGGGTTATTGTTGTTTCATGGGATTGGGTGTTATTTTCCTGTGCTGTTTCCTTTAAAAAGGTAAAGTTACAAGTGAGTTTAATGTCTGTGGTTTGTCTGGATGCGCTCCTCCAGACAAGCCTGTGCGTGCTAGGCTGGAAGCAGGTGTTGTCAGCAACTGGCTATGAAAGCACAGATTGTCTCTCTTGGTGTCATGGCCATGCTACTCATACCCCAGAAAGGCTGGCTAATGAAGTGTTTTCTTCTGGTATAAAATGAATATCTGAGGATTTTCAGACTAACTCCATAAACTGTCTAACAAAAAGGGTATCGCTAGACACTATCACAAGCTGGAGGTCTTGAGGTCCCTCCCACTTCCTTTCTGGGTGTTCGAAGGGCACATTCTGAGCTTCCTGGCCCCATCCAGGACCCCTTGCTAGCTCTTATTCCTACAGTCTTCCTTTGGGTTCTAACCTACACTCTTGTTTCTTTATACAAAAGCCCTATTTTCCTTTCTTTCATAATTAACTTTGGCTCTTAAAACCCAGAGCTCAAACATTTAGTAACCAAAAAACTGGTTCCCCTTTCCTTGAGGGCAGGGCGGGCTTGCCCTTAAACTCTGCCAGCTAGTGAAGAGACAATCACATTCTGTCCTGGTAGGTGGAAAGTGCCCTCCTTTCCCAAAGTGGATTTTGTCCCACTAATGGGACAAAGGAAAGGGAGGAGGAACAGTTGTCAACGAGCAAAACCAAGTTGAATGGTCTGTTTCTGCTACATTTGCTCCTGCCAGTAATCTGTTTGTGCATCCCAGTGTCCCTAGGACTGACTTCCTTTCATTAGGCAGACACGCCACCTACCACTGTGGGAGTGACTCTCTGGCTTCTCTGGGTGTATGCATTGGCCTGCCTCTAGGTGAATTGCTCACCTCCTTTGTGCTTTGTTTCCAAGGGTGTGATTCCAATACTGTTCTGTGTTTTGTCCACCTCTGGGCCATCCTGTGTGTGCTGTGAGGTTCAAACAACATCATGTCGCCATAAAATGAAATTACGGGGAAGTCTTTGCCTCCCTTGCTCCCTGACCCACCTTCTCTGTAGCTGCCCATCTTCCAGGTCATGCTTGATTTTCCTGCTTCAACCCCTGGGGAGCCCATCATCAGACCCACCTGCTAAGAAAATGCTCCTCAACTCCTCTCTTATGAAATGAGTCACCTATACTTGAACTTTGCCTATATGGGGACAGTTTTCCCATCATCTCACTTAGGAAAAAATAACCAGGTTATTTCTAATCTGAGCCACCTTAGTGTTCCCTCCTCCACTTTTTCCCCATATTCATTGGAAGGTAAGTCTTACAATAGAGATACTTTTCAGTAGCGACCATTCCATTCCTTAGCATACTGTCCTCCATTCTGTACCTCAGTTGGTCCCCTTCTTGAAGCTTCTGGCACCCTATTGTGACACCATAATTTAGTCAGGTCCTTGCTGTGCTGAGCTAACTGGTACTCTTCCTGGAACTTGGCTCTTAGGTCCTTGATCTACCAGCTCACCTTCTTTGCTTATCCTCAATCAAAGACAGTTGGTAACATGGCATCTTTTCTATAGGATTAGACATGTTGTAAAAGCACTACACAAAGTATCTATTGCTTCTTCTGCTCAGGAGAAGGTGTTCCTATCTGTGTACAGAGTGAGAGGAGGGTGGGGCAGGCAATGAAAATGATGACTCTCCATCCTGAGGGCAGAGAAATATCTACCGTCCAATGATGTTCCTAATCTAGTTTATGACCAGGGCAGTGGGGCTCAATATAGAGAATTCTTCCGAACCCTTAAGGATCTGGTAAGATTCGGACTTCAGGGAAACATTGAAGACATACTGAGACATAAAGATTAAGTAACATGACCAAAATTTTACACTGAGTTAAACTCTGTATTATACTGTTTCCATTTAATTCTTTGACATATTTATTTTATATTCTGAATTTGATATACCCTTTTATCATCTGAAGTCCCTAGGAGTCTAAATCTCCTGTTGGTTGATTCTCCTGATTCTGGCTCATGGCATTTTTGTTTCAGTATGTGTTTTGTAATTTGAAATTGTAAGCTAATGTTGGGTGGGCTCTATATGTGGGTAGACAAGTTGAGTGGGAGGAATCTCTCCCAAAGGGTTTTAGTTTTGCTTCTATCCAGATGCCCCAAAGATATTGCCTACCAAGGACCACTTTTTATTAATTTCTCAGTTTGGAGTATCCTGGGATAAGTTTAAATGTGAAACCTATATGACACCACCCTGGACTGCAAATGTCCAAAGAATTATCTTTTTCCATTCAGAGGAAGATTGAAAGAGATTCTAACTTGTCAATCACTTTTCTTTGATAGTGAATAGGCTTTTCTTAGTTCGTTATTTGTATCAGAGTTCTCCAGAGAGACAGAATCATCAGGATGTGTGTGTGTGGGGGGGGGGGTGGGGGGGGGAGATTGATTTTAAAGGATTGTCTCATGAGATTGTTGAGATTTGGTAAGTCCCAAATCTGCAGGGTAGGCCAGCATGCTGGAGACCCAGGGAAGAGTTGCAGTTTGAGTCCAAAGGTGGTCTGCTGGCAGAATTTCTTCTTGCTCAAGGAGGTAAAGCTTTGTTCTTAAGAACTTCACCTGATCAGATGAGGCCCACCCAAACTATGGAAGAAAATCTGCTTGCTACTCAATCACCACTGATTTAATAATCTCATCGAAAAAAACCACATTCACAGAAATATACAGAGTAATATTTAACCAATTATCAGGGCATCATGGCTCAGCCAAGTTGACATAAAATTAACCAGCAAATTATTTAATAAGAATGGGGCATTTGAGTATCCTCATGTTGTGCAAGAGTCTTAGTTCCCACTTTCTGCCTCCGTCTCTTACCCCACATGGAATTAGTCTATTTTTAGGCCCGGGTTTCTGAGTTCCATTTAGGATGACCTAATTCTCAAAACCTGAATTTTCATTTGGAAGCCTATTATTGCTCTCATTAAATTACTCTTCTCACCTGATGTTCTTGAGAAAACCAGCTCTTTAATGATGCGTAGGGACTGTGGTAGTATATTCTCTTGGCCCACAGATTTCAGACCGAGTGATTTGGTAATGGATTTTAGCATCTGCAATTCACACAGTCTTCACTTGATATATTAAAGGAAATTAAAGTTAAAAATGTTGTCAGCTTAGAGAGCAATTATGATCTGAGCCCATTGATTTAGGCATCATGTGAGCTCTGGCTTTATAAAAACATGGCTAGAGATTATTCTAGAACCTACTGCGGACTACAAGTACCCTTATCATTGAAAAGGACTCAATGAAGTCCTTTTCAATGTATTTGTATTTGTACAAATACAAATACAATTCCTTGTAATTGTATTTATACTAATGGTGATAATAGAACTAACATTTATGAAGCACTTACTATATATGCCAGGCACTGTGCTTAGTTTTTTACATGCTATTTCCTTTGAAACCCATGGAACCAGGACCTGCAAGAAGTAGGTATTGTCATTCCCATTTTATAAATGGAAAACAACCAAAGCTTAGAGAGTTTGCCTTAATAGCTAGGTTTGTATTGCAATAATGCTGTATAATGAACAATCCCAAAATCTCAGTGGATGTCAACAGTTAGCATTTATCTGTTATTCATGAGTCTGTAGGTCAGCTGCACCTCAGGTAGGCTCAGTTCCAGGCTCCAGGCTTCGAGTTAACTATCCTGTTATCTCAGGACCTCACTTGCAGCCCCAACAGCTTTGTGGAGAAGGTTTTTCCTATGGTGAAGGGTAGAGACTCCAACATGGAGAAAAAAATGGTATATGATGCCTTTTAAGGCCTCAGCTCCAAATTGGCACTCTGTTCCCTCTGCTCACATTTCACTGGCAAGGCAAATCCCACATCTAGGCTCAGAGTCAATGGAAAGGGGAAGTAACCTGCACGACATGGAGAACAAGAATAGAAGAATCATATACAAATAATACTACCTACCAGGTCTGTCACTAAATGACTACCATATAGTCCTCTCTCAGGATGTTTTTGAAAGAAAGAATGAACATTTTTATTGATCCTGCTAGTGTTGTAGGGCACATCAATCAAGTTTAGACATACTCTTTGCCCTTTATTCACTTACACTCATCAACGCATTCCCTAGGGCCCAGTCCATTGTAGATGCTCAGGAAATATGTGTTGCATGAATGAATAAGACAACCAAGTAAGAAGTTCATGAGCCTCATGTAAGATGTTTGATATTCCTAAAAGACCTTTGTTTGAGAACTCGGCACAGACATTCTCAACTCTGGATCCAAGTCACCACTTCAGAGAGCCTATAGCAAGACACCTATTGAGTCATGCAAAACTATCCCTGGGGCCCAGGAAATAATGTGGCCTCCTGGGCACTGCCTTATGGTGAGGACATAGGACAACAGGGCTCTCTGTATATCTCCATATACGGGAAGGCAGTTCAGCTGGAAGGTGAGGCATGAATTGCTTTGAGCTAGTGTAAAAGGGACTTGAAGCTCAAACATGGTGATTAATTTATTCACTTCTACTCATACAAGCTACATGTGAAAGGGTAAAAATAATGAATATATCAGCTTAGTGTGGGGGTAGGAAGTGATGATAGAGTGAGCCATGACACAGGACTCATTCACAGAACATGTCTTAAAGCAACAAATGGGGAAGGGGACACTTCTTCCACCAGCACTAAGATTAGATAGAGGATGCCCCCTTTCCACTAAAGACTAGGACACTTATCAATCCATTTGTCTATAATAGTGCAAAGGCCAGGTGGCATTTCTGAGCTCCTTGCAGTCCTATTTAGAAAATTAGAGGTGAGGGGAACCTGGATGGCTTAGTCAGTTGAGCATCCAACTCTTGATTTCAACTCAGGTCTTAATCACAGGGTCATGAGTTCAAGCCCAGTGTTTGAATACACACTAGGAAGGAAGCCTACTTAAAAAAAAAATTAGAGGTAAGTCCCCACTCCAACATTTGCACTGATAAGCACAGCACCAAAAAGGTCAAAGATAGCAAGAAATGTAGATACAGAATCAACAAAGATATCTACTGAAAATCCTGGGATAAGAAGTTTGAGGAAAAGAGACTGTAGAATTCTCTTCAGTTAGTATACCAAAAATCAGGATACAGGAAGTGACCAGCCCAGGATCAACCAACTCAGGCCACAAAGAAGGATCCAAAACTTATATATGTATAAGAAGGGAGAAGAAGAGGGGCATGGGTGGCTCATTGGGTTAAGCCTCTGCCTTTGGCTCAGGTCATGATCTCAGGGTCCCGGGATCAAGCTCCGCATCAGGCTCTCTGCTTAGCAGGGAGCCTGTTTCCCCCTCTCTTTCTGGCTGCCTCTCTGCCTACTTATGATCTCTCTAGCTCTGTCAAATAAATAAATAAAATCTTTAAAAAAAAAAAAAAAAGAAGGGAAGAGAAGAGAAATAGCCCAGAGGTTTTTCCCTTCTCTGTCTGCCGATTGCTTCCCAGGTGGCTATTGGAGGACAGATGGGGAGTTGACACCTAATTCACCACAGGTGATGTGTGTTACTTATAGTTTCACCCACATTATGCTGATCATTTGCCTATTTGGCCTTAGATTTAGTCTCTGTCCTTCTTCTCTTCTGCTTTATGTGGCATCAAACCCCTAAAAACTACATGTCTCAGGTTTCCCTGTCCACTAGCCTCCTGTTAGGTTCACCAATGGGAAGACCCCAATGAGAACCTGAGAGCATGTGTGACCATACCTCTCAATGGTTCTAGCTCCCACCAGGCCGCTTCTCCCATGTTTCCAATGCCAAGGTTCAGCTCCACCCAGGCCACTTTGTCTCCTACACTCCAGTAACACCATCTCTGCCCTTTGTCCCTCTAGCCCTAAGAGTGGTCAGATCTATCTAATCTTCAATTTGTACCTCTATCTCTTTTTTAGTTCTTCCAACACCTCTTTAACTAGGTTCCCTTTTAAAATTCCCTCAGTTTAACTATTTGGCTTGGGTTCTGCTTTCTGGACTTCCATGGTTACGGTTATATTTCTTAGAGCCAAACTGAGCATGCATAGAGAGGCCCAAGGTGAGTTACAGAGAAAGGCACAACCCTCAAGAGCCTGGAAGGAAGCACCTCACCATCCAGTCCAGTTGGGCAGGTTATGCCAGCTGTTCTCACAGAGTATGGTGCTTGGTCCTAATGGAAAGCTGCTTACTCTCTGTCCAAGTTAAGGCAGCAATTCGCGGCTGGCTAGCATTTGCTGTTGCCCAGAGCAAGGGAGGGTCCTATAAACATTTCTGGCTGACAACCCCAGCCCAAAGCTCTAGGTCTTTGGGGGCTGGGCTGAAGAAACCCAGCTCTCACCAGCCTTTAACTCTCTGAGCCGCTAGTTTCCACTCTGCAAATTAGGGAACCATGATTAAGTTCATAGGTGGAGTGTCTACGTGAAAAGCTGCAAATGCCACACATCTACATGATATTTAGCTCATGATGGGTACTCAATTAGTCTCTAGCCTTCACACACTTCTATCACATTTTCTCCCATAGGAAGCACTACCCTCTTCCCCTGGGAGTGAACTGCGAGAGTCTGTGCCAGGTAAGCCTCCCTAGGAGCTCCTGGGCTGCTGCAGCACCAACTGTATTTTCTTAGCACCTACCTGATGTGCATGGTCTTATCACAAACTAACAAGCAGTGCTTTCATCTGTTGCTTACTCCTTGGCTATGTATGTGCCCTCTCCCTACCCTGTGGCACTATGCCACTCACCCATGGACAGCTACCCTTGTCCCTACCCAATCTGACACCTGAGTGTTCGAGCCCATTCCCGGGCTGAAAAAAATCAGCCCATCTTAACATCTTGAGCTGGGACAATAGTTAACATTCCCATTATTCTCCCAATGAAAGAAAAGAATTTCTGCTCTCCTCTAAATCTGTGCAAGTTGGTGTGAGTTTCAAACTGAGTTGGCTGAATACAGATTTCAAAATCTTTCATCTTTTATCTCAAGTCCAACCCTCAAAGTCCAGTTGAAAAGTCCACATGACATGGTTTGCTTTTCATGACAGAAGGATCTCTTGGAGATATTTGCCTATTGGAGAGAAACGCTCTGAGATCCCAGGAGTTAAACGCTGCCAGCACAGCCAGTCCTCCACTCCTATGTAGCCTTATCCTCCTCTGCCCTTTAACAGTTGATTATATGGAAAGTGGGGGAAGAGAGGAAGATAATACGTTCATCTTTTTGAAATCAGCCTTATTTTGGCTATGAGAACCAAAGACTATGAACATCAGAGCAAGTCCATATTCCAAGCCTTCAATGAACCATGTCCTTTGAACATGAAAGTCCCAACTTCGGCTCCCCAAGGCATGGAATCACTTAAGCAATGGTCACTAGGCCCAGGTCCAGCTGTGAATAAAGGCAGAGATTTCAAGGCTCAAATCTTTATGAGAATGGGACATTAACTGTACCATATATTTCCAAAAATACACTGAAGACTGAAATTGGGAGGAGACCTAGAGGCTTTGGTTTTCTTCCAGATACCATCTGGGGTTGTGTTGAGAGAGCTCTGGCCTCCCATCCTTGTTGTCCACAGTAGAATTTACTGGACAATGTCAGTCTAATAAAAAAAAGAACCCCACCCCTGAGATCTTTTTGCCACTATTTCTCAATTTTTTAAAAAAGTGTTTTGGAAACAAGTGTTTTAGAAGGCTTTATGCATCTACTCAACTGCCTTTGGTTTCCTTTCCTTTCCATCTGGATGAAATAGCCTCCAGGTACAATTTACAGAAGAACAAGACCCATCTGCCTTCTTGCTCCTTCAGTCTTTCCAACATAACTGGAGCTACCATTATCAACTCTAGACAATCCTTTCTGGGTCCTAAGATAGTGGGGTGCTAGGCCAGGTGTTCTGTTCTGTCCACACGAGACTTGTGCTGGTCTTCTATTCATTCCTTGGACCAGGGCATCCCTTTGAGGGTTTTTTTTGTTTTTTTGTTTTTGTTTTTTTGTTTTTTTGTTTTTGTTTTGTTTTGTTTTTTTGCTTTGCGTTGCTTTATTTTTGTTTTTGGTTTTTTGTGATTTTTCTTTTCTTTTCTTTTTTTTTTTTTTTTTTGGAACCAGGCTAGTATTTTATATTCCACTTCTAGCATATTGGCTTTGGCTTTCCTTCTCCCACCTGCCTCAACTCCTACAGGGACTGTCTGATTCTTACCCACCATGGACCACCTTTCTGACACCATCCTACCTTCCCAAATTTCCCCCGTTTGGCCTTTGCCAATATAGCTTGCTATTCTTTCACCCTCTGCTAGGGCACTGTCCTTTTACCTCCTATCCAGGTTCTGTGTTGCATCTTTAGGGGGCCTTGTGAATATATTTCTTGTGCCTACAATGTCTCAACAGTCTGCCTTGCCGGCCCCTGAGATCTGATTAGGTAAGAGGCTCTGATTGAGCCTTTATGAATCCACCACAACTAGATATTCTGGATTAAGAAATTCAGATATGGACTGGAATGTTGGCCACTTTTTGATGAAGTTATGATCCTGGGTTGACTGGAAATATCATGGTTACAGAGGACCTAGGAACACCTTTGATCTTCAGAGTGCACTCCGTCCAAATCATTTCCTCTTACTTTTCTTATCTGTGAAATAGAGTTAAAGAAAGGAAAAGAGTTAAAGAAAGTGAATCCCTAAAGACCTTCCAACTTCAAATCCTTTGACTCCTGTACACTTTTGTCTGAGTAGTTCTGCTTTGCGTGAGGCACAAGGTCCTTGTGAAACCTATCAGTTTTTGGGTACACTGACATCTTATGCTTGGCCTTCATCTAAAATTCGATCACTTCATCATCATCTTTTCCCAAAGCCATTTTATTTTGTGTTGATTTGTTTAGAGTCTCATCAAATCAATTCAACAAATGCTTATTACATGTTGGCACAAAGGAAGAATGACTTTGAGAATGAGATGAAAAACTGACATGCATGTATTTTCCTCCTTAAAGGAGATGAAACCACCAAATCTGCCATAACTGCCCCAAAGCAGCCAGAGCTCCCAGATACTCCTATGGCTTCTCCACCTGTCATAAACCCAGGGCTGGTAACTTTATGAACCTCCTCAGGTGTTGATTTCCTCTCCTTACACATGAAGAAAATAAAATCAACCTAGACCTTGGGAAAGAACTTAAGACCAAAGTCCTCAGATAAGTAACTCAGAGCTTACCCAATCAAGAAACCCACCTTGTTTGAGCCCTAAAATAACTCTGTACAACAAATATGTATGTTCTTATTCCCATTTTTCAGATGAGAATATTGAGGCTCAGAAGGATTACATGACTTGACCAAGTCTTTTTCCTGATCTTTGATCTGTCCTCTCTCTTTCATATATATATAATCTATTTTATTTGAGAACATATGCCTGCTCAGCCATGGATTGAGGCTTGCCTTGCAGTGATGACCAAAGAGCCTCTTCAGACAGTTTTACAGATCATTTTCAGGCAGCTATGGAGAGGAAAATAAACACCATCTTATGGTTCTGGGTAGAGCAGCAAGCAAGATATGGTATTATATCTGGTCATGGAGCCTGGAGCCCAAGATCCAATCCTCCTGGTGGTATGACAGATGATTTCATAAGTCCAAAAATATTTTCACTCAGTTTCTCATAAGCTGCAGTTGTCTAAAGCCTCCAGAAGCATTTATGAGGTGGGGAGAGGGGTAGCAACAATGGTGCTTATTACTGCTTTGCTTTAAACAGAATTACAAAATGAGACTGTTAATTCGTCTGCTTTGCCAGCAGCTCTACCAGCACCTGTGGATGGATTAATAAGGTTTTCCTTTCCTCTCCTCTCTTTTTTAATAGGAGAGTCATTCTTGGGGTGAACCAGATGCTGCAGTTACTCAGCAGTGGAAAAAAAAAAAAAAAAGAGGGAACGAGTCATATATCTAATTACTAAGGCAGCCCTACATGTGATGTTTCTAACCAGAGGGTCTAATCGGGGTCAGGGGAGAAAAGTCCACAGGCATTCACAGACCCACCCATGCCCTGCTCCTCCAAGAGGACACTGAGGAGAGCTTCCTACATGGACATGACAGGGCTGAGCCTTTAAGAGCTGGAGGGACAGAATGATCCTCCCCAACATGGCAGTCAGCTGACTGGAAGAGACTCGAGACTCCATGGTCTTAGCATGTCAGAGGAGGGAGGACCCCTGCCCTGCTCCAGTACTCCAGTCATAATGAGAGGAAATCAGAGAGCAGAGTGGGGCCTGGCCAGGGACAGGGGGGACACAGCCTTGAGTGGCTGGCTAATCATGCCTTCCCTCCCAAGACAAGCCCACCAAGCAGCACAGACTTCCAGAGCCTCTCCACCTGCTGTGGGTCTGAGGAGGAGGGGCATTCCAAAGAAACCTGTGTCCCTTCTGTGCTAGGGACACAGGCAGGGGGAAAAGGAACGCAGGAAGAGACAGGGAAGGCTGCACTGAACATAGAAAACACTCAGCTGGTCTACACAGCCTCTATTCTGAGAAAGAGACAGCTATCCAGGCTGACTCTTAGATAATCAGGAAATCCAAGGGAAACTAGGACAGTGTTTAGCTCGCTGATAGAAGCAGCATGCTGTGAGACCTGTCAGGCATGGGTATGTGTGTGTGCGTGAGTATGCATGCACCGGCGTGTGTGTGTGTGTGCGCACACGCACGTGTGATGTGTGCACCTTCACAAAGGCAGACAGACTGTCCCAGGATGCAGAGATGGAAACTGCAGGTGAATGCACAGGGCCTTGAGTTCTTTGCTGGAATCTTTGCTGCCATAGTTAGAAGGGGCCATAATGTGTGTGGGGAACTTTTGCAAGTTGTTTTTAACATTTCCTTAGAAACCATTATAGCAACTGGTCGCCTTTTGCTAAAGGAGTTTTATAGAGAGGCTGTGAGACCCTGCTGCTGGGATCGGTCCTGCTGTCCACCATCACCCTCAGCAGGCCTCCTTTTACCACCACCTGTTAACCTGGTTACGTGAGGAGGTTGTGCCTACAGCTTTTTTGCTTGTGTTTGGTTTTCCTGAATAGGTTTATATTTCAGTTAGTTCTCCCTGGCCTTTCTCTAAAACATGTCACTGCTTCTCTGATGTTTTTGTCCCCAGACTGACTTTTGGCTTTAGCAAAATTAGGATACGAAAAAATAAAATATGAAAACTGGAAACCTCCTTACTTCCAACATTAAGAATCTCACAGTTGGGGCACCTGGGTGGCTCAGTGGGTTAAAGCCTCTGCTTTTGGCTCAGGTCATGCTCTCAGGGTCCTGGGATCAAGCCCCGCATCAGGCTCTCTGCTCAGCAGGGAGCCTGCTTCCTCCTCTCTCTTTCTGCCTGCCTCTCTGCCTACTTGTGATCTCTGTCAAATAATTAAATAAAATCTTAAAAAAAAAAAAAAAAGAATCTCAGAGTTATACATAAAAGGCCAGGTCTTTGGTGATAATTAGATCAGAAAGACTGCAGAGTTCGGAGATGGACAGTCTTCCAGTTAAATCCTGTCTTTGCTATTTACTTCCTGGCTACTTTGGGCAAGTTTGTCAACTTCTCTGCATCTCAGTCTCCTCATCTGTAGAGCAGAGATGATTATGCATCCTTCATAGGTTGTCTGGGAATTAAATCAGTCCATTATGTACAATAAGCAGCACATACTAACTGTTCAACAAAGGCTGCTTCCTTCCCCAGCTGTCTCCTTGTCTTCTCTGTCCCTGTCAGCAGCTGTCATTCTCAGACACAGTTCACATGGCCACAATCCATCTTCGTGGAAAGCCTGACATGGGGGTTTCCTCTAGGGAAACATGAAGGGAGGGTGGTCAGGAGATACAAGCATCTGTTAATCAGAGCATTTTAACAGATTTCTTTTGAACAGAGGGCATCCCTCTCATATACCATGTGGGGCTTTTCATTCGCTGTGGAGAAGCAATAAAGTTTCGGAATCAGGCAGGCCTGGGACCGTGTGCCAGCTCAGCCATGTCACAGTTGGCTGTGTGACATCTGGCAGATCACATAACTTTCAAAGTCTCCATTTCCTCATCTGTGAATTGGGGCAGGGGTTGGGGCTGGCCTCACCAAGTTGGTTGTTAATGTTTATTGAATGAAAAAATAGTTATTAAGCATAGTTTGGGTCATTGGCTACTACACAACACACTATCCCACAATTTAGTGACTTACAGTGACAGTTTGTGATGTCACAACCCTGCCATCGTGCCTGTGCTCAGCGGGTGGTTCTTCTGCTCCATGTGGTGTCTGTTGGGCTGGAACATCCAAGATCGTTTCTTGGCACCACACCATGTCGCTCCTCACTCATTACATCTATCACGTAAATGGCAGTGCAGAGGTCCTATTTGCCATGGGATTAACACAAATTAATACAAAGAAACATGGGAACAGGTGGTTCTTGCAATGCAGAGCAGAATGTAGAACTCATTTTAAAGGAGACTTATGACCAAAGATGTGTCAGGGTAACTACAGAAATATCCATTTGGGTGAGAAATTTCTGCTATAGTAAGGAATGATTTTGTGTGTCTATCATTTTGTCAGCCATTAGACAGTGATGGATGGGGAGGAGGATTTTGCTGCAGCAAGTTGGAGGTGCAGAGATCATGGATATTTTCATTAATTGGACTTCAGAGCAAATGGTGCAGGCAAAACTTTCATTAAACGCCAGGTCAGATCTGCTTTTGTGAAAAAAATCTGTTTTTTTTTTTCCAGCCACCCTCCCCCTAAGGTTGGCAAAGTTGTATAAAGTTCTTTTAAATGAGAACAGAATAAAGGATAAAGCAAGGAAAGGAGTGATTCGTGTGCTCAAAGCCCAAAGATGATGCAACTGAGAAAAATTTCATTAATTTTGAAGAAATTGAGAAAACAGAGCTGCTGGATGAAATTACCAGGTTTCGCTCCCACATTTTTCACCAGTATATTTAATTGCAGGAGGAAAACAAGATGATATAAAATCTTGCCTTTTGAGGTTAGGCAAGATTTAAAGTTTGTAGTGAGAGAGAAGAGATTGTGTCTGATACATGCTCCGTGTTTGGGCCCTGAGTAGAAATAAATGTGTCAGGTGACACAGCTGGGGGTCAGGGTCCAGTTGTGAAGCAGGCAACCTTCTCTTGGACCTCTTTCTCCCTCTTTTAATCACCAATTTTGCTTCTGCAAGGTTTCATCTCCTGTATCACAACAATTATATTAGAAGACCAAAAAAAAAAATTTTTTTTATTGGCTAGTCAAAGAATTTCTTGGGGGTGGGGAATCATCTTTTGTGGAAAATACCTTGATAGTTTGCTAGAAGATGGAAGAGCACACCTTGAGGATACAGACTAGGACAAGTAAATTAGCACAGGATGACTCAAGCGTTCTGTATGGGAAGCAATCTGGAGCTGGGAAATAGGGACCCAGCATAGAAGAGAGGTTAAAATGCTGAGCCCCTTGGCCAGGAGCTGGCATCTATGATGGAAAAAATGGCCTATAGACTTTTTTTTCCAACAGTTTAATGCTGTAAGAGCAGTTTCCAAACTTCCCTGGTTCACAGCACCCTTAGTGTTTGTGATTTTTTTTTTTTTTCATGGCGTCCCCTAGGCCAAAGGAAATACTTAATGGTTCTTTTATTAAGTGGTAAGCTCAAATAGTTTAATATGTCCTAACAACTTAGCAGCAGTTTGAAAGAAAAAAAAATTAAGATTTTATTTATTTTTATTTGACAGAGAAAGAGTGTGCGAGAGCACAAGTAGGGCAGAGGGAGAGGAAGAAGCAGACTCCCAGCAGGGGCCCAGTGGTAGGGCTCCATCCCAGGATCCCAGGATCATGACCTGAGCCAAAGGCAGACGCTTAACCAACTGAGCCACCCAGATGCCTGAAAGAAAATTTAAACTAAAAATTATTTTATTTTCTTATTAAGTAACCACAATGATTTACCAATCAGATGAGTATCTCTTGGGCGTGTGTGTCTCTCAACTTTGGAATTGAATTAGATGCTTCCACCCTCATTTCCTGTTCCATGTTGACTTTATACAGTTAAAGTACTTCTTTTAATCTCAGCAACCTTGATCATCCAAGATCCACAAAGATATCATTGAAAGGAATGTAGCGCAATCTGCTGTTGAAACAGTGAAATACTTTGAGCCAGGAACTTGTGCGGTGCCTGCTGACATGTGTGCCTGCTGACAGAAATTGACTATCACTTTGTTTCCTTTGAAAATGTAAAATATCTTACAGCGCAGCTGTGAGTTTGCTGGAGCACGCTGGGTGCCTTGGTACACAGTTTGGGAACCATGGTACTATAGTGTTCAGTTGAAGGTACCAGTGCTGACTGCTGTGCTGTCCTGTGCCTCCCAACTTTCAGCAAGTTCTAATATACCTGAAAGGAACTTGTGTGAGTGTGGGTAAGTGGATGAGTGTCATAGATGACTCACTCAGTGAGGCAGGCTGGGGACAGCAGACATGAGTGGGAAGAAGAGCCGAGAACAGAACTAGTTCAACAGAGGCTTGGCTCTGTGTAAGGGTTGGCCCTGCTAATGTGACCTCTGGGGACATGTAGAAATCTCAGGGTGGCATTTCACTTTCCACAAGATCTGGAATGGAACTTGACCAAATCTCTGGACAAAATGATGCCAGTTGGCATTTTTAGAGAGTGAAACACCTATTATCTCAGTTGTTGGCAAGGTTTGTAGAGTTTTTAATGTAAGTCACCACTGTTGCTTAGCCTAAATTTTATTTATTTATTACAGAGAGGGAGTGCATGAGTGGGGGGAGGAGCAGAGGGAGAAGGAGAAGCAGACTCACCACTAAGCAAGAAGTCTGATGCAGGGCTCAATCCCAGGACCCCGGGATCATGACCTGAGCTCAAGGCAGACATTTAACTAACTGAACGACCCAAGCACCCCTACAGAATATCTTTTCATGACAAAGAGGTTAAGGTAGAGACCAACCTTGAAGCTTGCCATTTTACATTAATCATGTGGTAGTGGCATGCCTGACTAGTAATTTGCCCTTCTCTTGCCAAATCCATTATGGTAACTCACTTCCCTGTATGTCCTGTCCATGTGTTGAAAGATAATAACAATTAGCCCATGTTTAGTGACCCGCTAAGTCCATACACCCAATTCCCAGGTCAGTGTCAGATCCAGATAAGAAATTGGTAAACTTTTTCTGTAAAGAGCTGAAGAGTAAATATTTTAGGCTTTGCAGGCCATGTAATTTCTGTTGCAGCTACTCAACTCCACTGCAAACAGCAGGAAAGCAACCGCAAATGATATTTAATGGAATGAGCATGGCTGTGTTCCAATGAAACTTTATTTGCAAAAATAAGCAGTGGGACAGATTTGGCCCCATGGGCTCGTGTCTGCAAACCTCTGGTCCAGGTAGTGACAATCTGTTAAAAAAAAAATAGTGTGTGTGATATCTTTGGTAGAGACTCTGATGAAATACATAGCTGGGATGGGTTTGCCAAACTCAAGGGTAAAGGCATTGTTCTCCACAAAACTACCATATCTGCTCAAGATTCAGACACCAGCTGCAAGTTTGGAGATCCTCAGGGCCACCCTCACTTCTGACCAGGTGACAAATTTGAGGGTCTCTACAGATTCCCTCCTCTTTGATCATTTTCTCAAGTTATGCATGGAACTCAGGAAAGTGCTGTATTTACAATTACGGTTTTATTACAGAAAAAGGATTTAAATTAGAATATACCAAAGGAAGAGACACACATGGCAGGGTGCAAATGCAAAGCTTTCATCATCTTCTCTCCTGGAATCCTAGACTGCATTCCTCTTCCTGGCTATGATATGTGACCGTACTCACGTGAGTCCGTACAACCCAGCCTCAGAGTCCAGAGCTTTCCCTGGGGCTCCATTACTATGGACCACACACTGAGGCTGAGCTTTCCTCCCCAGCTCCTCCTGAAGGTCAATCTAAAACCTTTGATTTCCAGTTCTTCCAGAGTTCAGAAGTGATATGGCATGGTCCAGAGCCCCCATGATAAATCACATTATGAGACTGTCAGTGGTCAAAGCGCATAGGCAAACAGTGACTTTCCTATCAGGCAAGACATTCTAAGGAACTTAGATCAGCTTCCAGAAGCCAAGAGCAAAGGCCAGAATTTGTTTTGAGTAAAGATAATTCTTCACTATACAATATAGAACAGCTTGAAAATATCTTAAGTTTTCCGTTTATTCATTTGTTTCTTCATTCATTTGAACAGCCTTCTAGATGGTCTCCCTGCTTCCATCTTCCCCCAAGTTATTGTGATCCCCTCAAAACCTAAGTCAGATCACATCACTTCTCTGATCAGGACCCTCAGGGGTTCCTCTCCCAGACAAAAGCCAGAGTCCTATAATGGTGTACAAGGCTCCAGTGATCTGGTTCCCTTCCCAACTGCCCCCATCACCCTCTCTGCCCCTCTACTTGACTCCCATTGCACTGGCCTCTTTATTGCTCTTTACACACACCAGGCCTGTTCCTTTGTGTTGGCTGCTTTCCCTGCCTAGAATGCAAGTCTCCTCCAGATATCCAGATGGCCATCCCCTTCCTTCCTTCAAATCTTTGCTGTAATGTTACTTTTCCAGTGAGGTTTATTGTTTTAGTCTGTTTGGGCTGCTGTAACTAATGATCATCCATTGGGTGCCTTATAAAGCAAACACTTAGGGGCACCTAGGTGGCTCAGAGTGGATTAAGCCTCTGCCTTTGGCTCAAGTCATGATCTCAGGGTCCTGGTATCGAGCCTCTCTGCCTGCCTACTTGTGATCTCTCTCTCTCTCTGTGTCAAATAAATAGAATCTTTAAAAAAAATACTTTTCATAGTTCTAGAGGCTGGGAAGTCCAAAAGCAAGGTATCAACAGGTCCAGTGTTTGGTGAGAGCCTGTGTCCTGGTTTGCAGATGGCTGTCCTCCTGTGTCCTCAACATGGTGGGGAGAAAGAGATCTTGTATCTCTTCCTTTCTTATAATCCCATCATGGGGGCTCCACCTTCATGACCTAAATACCTCCAAAGGCTCCGCCCCTGATGCCCTCACATTGGGGCTTAGGATTTTAACCTATGAATGGGGGAACACAAACATTCATTCTAGTTTATAACACCTATGCTAGTCACATCATTGAAATTGATCCATTTTATTCTCCTCTATTTTTTAATTATTTTTTATTGTGGTAAAAAATGCATAGCAAAAAATTTGCCTTTGTAACTATTTCTAGGTGTACAGTTCAGAACTCTTAGGTGTGTTCACAGAATTGCGCAACCAACCTACAGAACATTTTCATCTTCCAAACCTGATTTCTGTACGCATGAAAGAACAACCTTCTATTTCCTTCTCCTCCTAGCCCCTGGCAACCACCATTTTCTTTCTGTCTTTATGAATTTGACTATTTTAGATATCTCATACAAGTAGAATCCTATAGTATTTTTTGATATATGACTGCCTTATTTCATTTAACGTAATCTCTTCAAGTCTTAACCAGGTTGTGCCATGAGTTAGAATTTCCTTCACTTTTAAGGCTGAATAATATCACATTGTATGTACCACATTTTGTTTACCCAACCATCCACTGATAGACACTCAGGTTGCTTCCACCTCTTGGTTATTGTGAATAATACTGCTGTGAATGTGGATTTGTACTCTTCTTTATTTTTTCCTTCATTGCATTTATTCCTTGATACAATATTATAAAATTTGTTTATTTACTGTATTTACCATGTACTGTCTGTTTCCCCCTCATTAGAATGGAAACTTCATGAGGAAAGGGGATTTTGTCTTATTTATTTTGTGATGTATTACAAGCGGAACAGGGTCTGCACACACTAGACACTCACTAAACAGTGCGATTAAGAAAATTAGCAACCAGCACCTGCCATGTAGCAATGTAGCAGGCCCCCTCCTGGGTCTTAAGGAAGCACCAGCAAATAAGACATGGAATTTACAGTTCCGCAGCTGAGTTAAATAAAATTAGTTGTTAGGTTCAAATGTGTTAAAACAAGCTTACCTACAAGAATGATATTATTTGGGCAGCTCACTTTTTCCTCCACATGGCTCCTTCTCTGCCTCCCTATGTCTGTTACATACGTATCCTAATGACTAGAATAAGTTATTTCTATCTGTTCATTTAAGTTCGACTTGATGTGGAGATACTTGAATAATTTAAATTGTGATCAAATAATAATTCTATTTTTATGTTTTCCCTACTGGAACATTTCCACCCATCAATCTGGCTTAATTGAAGGCTATATTGCACATTTGTCCTAAACACTCTTCATTTAATGTTAACAACCACATAAAGAAAAGCTTCACATGTTTTTTTCATCACACCTCCATAGAATATTTTGGAATATCTTTTCAAGGGAATTGTCTGATTTCCAAAGCCTTGATGATAGCTTTTTTTTTTTTTTTTTTAACCAGTGTTTTTACTTGAACAAAATTACAGCGTTCTTTAACACAAGCATGCCCCCTCCTGGGTTCGGGTCCTGGGAGAAATTCTGTTCTAATTTTTTAGGCTTATATGGTCACTGTGTTTGATTCTCCCTTCTGCTTCTGCCTGATTTGATTTTTCTTTAATTCATTTTTATTTTTATTTTTTATTTTTTTATAAACATGTATTTTTATCCCCAGGGGTACAGGTCTGTGAATCGCCAAGTTTACACACTTCACAGCACTCACCAAAGCACATACCCTCCCCAATGTCCATAACCCCACCCCCTCTTCTCCCAACCCCCCTCCCCCCAGCAACCCTCAGTTTGTTTTATAAGATTAAGAGTCACTTATGGTTTGTCTCCTTCCCAATCTTTATTATTTTTTAATTCCATTATAATTAATGTAGAGTGTTATATTAGTTTCAGGTATTCAATGTAGAGATTCAATAATTCTGTACACCACTCAGTGCTCATCATCATGAGTGTGCTCTATAATCCTCACCACTTGTTTCACTCATCTCCCCACCCACGTCCCCTCTGGTAACCTCCAGAGTTTATTCTCTGTAGTGAAGAGTCTGTTTTTTCATTTATCTCTTTTTTCTTTGTTGTTTTGTTTCTTAAATTCCACATATGAGTGAAATCATATACTATTTATCTTACTCTGACTTGTTTCACTTAATATTATCCCTCCTAGTTCCATCCACATTGTTGCCAACGGCAAGGCCACATTCTTTTTAATGGCTGAATAATACTCCTTTATAGAGAGATGATAGATATATAGATAAAGATATAATGTATATCACATCTTTATCCAATCATCTATCAATGGACATGGCTTCCATATCTTGGCTAATGTCAATAAAGCTTCAATATACATAGGTGTGCACATATCCATTTGCTGTTTTTATATTGTTTGTGTAAATATTCATTACTGGAATTACTGGATCATAGGGTAGCTCTATTTTTAATTTTTTTGAGGAAGATCCGCACTGTTTTCCACAGTCTTCCTGATCTGGTACTAAAATAACTCTTTTTACTCCTTTGTCTCAGTAAATAAAAGTATTTCTTTAGTTATTTTTTCTATGAAACAAAGTAATACATAATTTCCCCAGAAGACACAATAACATAAAGGGCACACAGGACACTAATTGTTGCAACTGTTATTAAAACTGTGGTGAATATGATCTAGATTTGTGCCATCCAAATCAGTAGCCACTATTCCCACTTAGCTACTAAACACATGAAATGTGGCTAGCCAGAATTGAGATGTGTTGTAACGAAAATATACATTAGATGTTAAAGATTCAACACACACATACAGTTATAAAATACCTCAATAATGCTTATATTGATTACATGTTGCAATTATGGTGAATATATTGGGTCAAGTAAAACATATTGTCAGTTATGTTAACGTCTTTTTGCCTTTTGTGAATATATTGGGTCAAATAAAACATATTGTCAGTTATGTTAACGTCTTTTTGCCTTTTGTAATGTGACTACTAGAAAATATAAAATTACATATGGGACTTCCATTATATTTCTGCTGGAGAGTGTCGTTTGGATGATCATTTTCTCTCTATATATACATATTGTAAGAGCAAGAGCATGGTGTGTTTTATTTCATAATACACATTCTTCACTTATTAATATATTGTTGGCATATTTCCATATCCAGAGACATATTTCTTCAAAATTATATATAATAGCCAGTGTTCCATTGTAAAAATGAGCTGCAATTTCTTCAACCAATATCTTCTTGTTGAACAGTAGACTGTTTCCAGTGCTCAATATTACAAAAAGCATTGTAATAAATATCCTTGAACTCACAGTTCTACCTATGTGAGTGACTATTTTATTAGACTACATTTCCAAAAGTGAAATTGCTAAACCAAAACAGATGCACATTTTTAGGACTCTTGTTACAGACTAAAAACAATCAAGTCACTCTCTAAATATACGGTGCTAATTTGAACTCCATCAATAGGCATACCTTGTTTCAATACCCTATAGCTTTTTTTGTTAACCGATTTTTACAGTTTAAAGAAAAATCTCATTGTTGTCCTTTTACTACTTCTAAGTAAAATGAAAGTTTCTCACATTTTTTTAGTTTGCAATTTATCTTTTGTACAATAACTGTTCATGTCCCTAGTCCATTTATCTTTTGGAGAATTTGTATTTTGTCCTTGATTTACAAGGAATTTTTTATAGATTAATTATATTAATTCTTGGTCACACGTGTTTCATATTTTTTCTTTGTTTATTTGCCTTTAATCTTTTATGTTACTTTTTGATGTTCAGGGGTTTTAATCATTACATAATTTTCTTTTAAGATAACTGCCCTTGAGCTTATGTTAAGGAATTCCTTTAATACTTTAAAATTACGTTGTTATTCAAGTGTAACATATTCTGGTATAGCCTTGGTGAAATTTTTTACATTTATTCCCTTATACCATATGGAATCTATTTTCTTATAGAAATTACAAGGCCTTTCTTTTTGAAATATTTCAGATTTATTAACAATCTGTCCTTTCTTTGTTTAAAAGTAGCTAATGGGGAAGGTCATTACATTCTAGGTCAAGTCCATGGAAATTTGGAGAAGAAGGAAAAAAAAGAGGCATGTACTTGGATCTAGAATACAGGTGGGCAATGATAAGGGTAAATCAGAAAGACCAGCAAGAAGGACACAGACTGCCAGCCTTCTGTACTTTCCCAGACATGGTGACCTCACTTGGGCTTATGATTTTAACCTGTTCAGAATCAAGTGCCATTTAAAAAATCTGAGTAATATTAAGGTATTTTGCCCAAGAAAAATATGCAAATATATCCTACTATGCATAATTGCATGAGGTTCAAAGACCACCTATAGTCCATCCAGTAGACCTATTGAGGTACAAAGACCTCAACATGAAGATCCTCTTCCCTTGTGGAAAAGAACATCAAAGACCCAGAGGCAAGGCATACTCCAGCCAAAGGCAGGTACAGAAGCTACTCCCTTCTTTATGCAGTCACATGAGGATACTTGCCAGTCTTCAGACTTGGATAACACTTCTCAGTCTCTTGTTCCTCAGTCTCTGTTCCTACTAACATGTTGTCTAACATGTTATTTCCTGCAGCAGTGGATATTACTGGCTACTTCTCCAGCATCCTTTCTGCACGCTGGAATTCTGATCAGTGCCCTGAGTTTTGTTATCCACTTTCCCTCTGCAGGACCTGGACCCACCTCACCCAGCACCAAGGGTGGGTCCTGGTTAATTCAAACCAACCAGGACACTATCTCCTTTGACTTCAGCCCACTGGTCCAGGAGTGGACATGTAACCTAAACCATTCACCTAGTGGGAATTGAGGTCACTTGATTAGGCAGAAGTTGGGACAGAAACACTCTCTCCCACTGGACACAAAAGCAGAAGTTAAGGCACCACAGCTGTTGTCAGCCATCAACCTCAACCAGCCAGCCCTAGAACAAAGACAACACTGTGGACAACAGTGTGGAGAGAAGAGGAAATTCCTTAGTGTGATGGTTGAGCCATCTGATCCATCAACCTGAGGGCTGCTCTGATTTGGGACTTCCATTACTTAGGTCAATAAATTGCCCTTGTTTAAGTTATTTTGAGTTTTGCTTTCTGTTCTGTGAACATAAGATTCCTAATCAATACATCCTGGCTTGGGAACCTGGCTTAGACACTACCTTCTTCCCGTCTTTTACAGTCAAGCCAGCTAGAAGAGATGCCTGCTCCTCCCTCTCATAGCGTGCCAACAGCCCTCACTAGATTGTACATAACTTGTAGGTTAGGAACCATAGCTTGAGATCTTTTGTGTCTTCATAACACCTAGCTGTTAGCTGGTGTTCAATGACTTTTTGAAATCTATACTAAGATTTCCTCACTCCATGGCTATGTCTGTGCCTTCTTTTACCACGAAGATAAAGTTTTTTGTTTTTTAAAGAGCTCAAAGAAAGATTACAAGAATCTCCCTGATGCCCATAGGACCTGTGAGTTGCAAGGCTGTGCATCTCAACCCTCACCATACTTTTTCAGTCACCTGGGGAGTCTTAAAATACAGATTTGTTTTCTTTTGGCTGGCTCAAGATGGTGGAGTGACCTCACATATTTACCACTAGATGACAGAGAAGTGGTTAGAAGATGATATGCTACTAAAGGAGTGAAAATGGTGGAGGAAACCAGAGACCCTGGTGAATCTCTGGGCAGAGTGGAATGATTTCAAAGAATAAACCAGAACAGGGAGCATTACAGTCAGAGGACACAGGAAGAGGAGCTTGGGGAAATTGCTGGCTTCTGGTTGATAGGTAAAAGCGTGGGAAGAGCAACAGGTCCCACACTGAAATGACTCCTGCGTCTAGGGTGTCAGAGCTTGACCATAGGAGAGGAATTCCAAATAAAGAATAGAATGCCTAGACAGCTGATGAAAAGGCTATACCTTTGGGCTGGGGCCTTTCTGTCCTAAACAATTGAGGAGCATCAAGTGATCACCTAGTCCCTGGCATCCCTCCTGAAGTGAAGCTGGCTGGGCAATCCATCTGGTGCACTTACACAGAATTAACAGGCAGCCTATGAAGAAAATGGACCTTCAAGAAGGTGAAGAAAATCTCAGCGACTTACCCATATTAATTGCCATAGTTATTCTTTGATATATAAGATGGAACAACCAAGATTTACTAGCTGTTGAAGTAAACAAGCAGAACAAAGAAGACAGGCCAATATGAACAGAGAATAGTGGTCCTAGGGGAGCTGAAATAAGTTTTAGAGGAGAGAACTTTAAAGAAATATAATTTCTCCCCAGAGAAAGTTGAGTCGCTACTGCATCCTTTAAAACAGGACATGTATCTATAAAAAAATAAGAAAGTGTTCATAAATTTTATATATCTATACATATAAAATTTTATACATAATTATTTTATATTTGTAACAATTATATGCATATGTATGTATATATATAATATAAACTCAGTTTGCTTCACTAGAATGTAAGCCCTAGAAGTGCGAGGACTTTTCCTATTTTTTTGTTGTTGCTGTATTCCCAGTGCCTAGAATTGGACAAAAATAGATAAAATAAGAATAAAAATATAATCAACCCAAATCCAAAGTAATAGAAGTGAAAAGAATAGATACTATAGATTAACTAAAATTCTTGCCTTTCAAAGTAGAGAGTCAACAGGTATTTTTTTAAAGTCGATAAATCAAGAAAAATATTATGGGACTTCCAAGTCAAGATGATATATTAACCACATGAATATATTTTTTCTTGGTCTCAAAACCCTAATGAAAAAGCAGTAATGGGGCTTTTTGAAAGATACAGTGTATGAGAACAAAGAGAAAGAGTAAACCATGGTGTCAGGAAAGTTTTGGAAACTCTAGAGCTTGAATGAAGACTAACTCTCTTCATTCATTCAGACTAACTATCTGACCTAGGCCACCTGAATCCCAGGCTGGCAAGAAGGAAAGCGATGGAGCTGAAGATGCAGGAGATGGGGTGCAAAGGGTGTATGTCTTGATAAGGGAAAGGTAAGACAAAAGAGGTTGGACCTGCATCTTCTGAAGAGGGAGGACAATAGACACCAAAAAGATGAAAAGTGAAGATACTGATATAGATATAGATATAAATGAAGTTCGCTGATGGATCGATCTGGTCTACTTACACAGAGCTTCATTACACACACACACACACACACACACACACACACATACATACACATGTATACAAGTATATGTATATAAGTGCATACATTATGTATGTGTATATATGCACACATGTAGATATAGATACCGGTATCGATATAGACATCTTTAGATATATTTAGGATTGGCCACTTGTGATATGGTATATAAATATATATATACCAATGGCATATAAAATATAACTCAGTAATATGGAGGTAATTACCCAAAGAATTATTTAAAAGTGGTTGCCTCTGGAGTGTAGGATTATGATGGAGGGGGCTGGACAAATCACAAAACTATTTTTACACCTTTAAGATCTATTGGAACTTTTATCTCCAAGTGTGTTCAGTAAATATCTATAGCTACATATATAAACAGATAGATGTGTTACAAAGATGGGCACGATAATTGCCCTCCTTATATCCATGCCTCTGGGTCATCCCCCTCTGGGTTTATCTCTGGGTTAGGCTACTTGTGACGGTCAATGAGACAGTAGAAAATGTGATACAAATGTGATAAATGCTTGGAAAGGGAATGTGCCTCAGAGCTTACCCTCTCTTGCTGCTCTTGGGACCCCTGACATTGCCACCATATGAAAAAGCCCGGACTAGCCTGCTGATCGGCAAGAGACCAAGTGGAACAGCAGAGACTACCATAGATCAGCAAGTCTAAGTCAGCTTGGCAGCTGACCACCAAGGCTTGTGCCCAGAAAGACCAGCAGAAGAGCCAACCAGCTGAGGCCAGTCCAAATTCCCTTCAGAATCATGAACTAAATAAAGTTCATATTAAACCTTTAAATTTGGGGCAATATATTATACATCAAGTCCTAACTCATAGATATAGATACAGATAAAGAAAATAAATTTAAAAATTTAAGTATATATACTAGGACATCTGGAGCCACACCCAGATTTATGAGAGCATGCTAGAGAGTGAATCCTCAGAATTCATAGTTGAAAATCTCCACAACAACTCTAACACAACCTGGACAAGTATTTGTAGTCCATTGCTATACAGCAAAGATCAAAGGTTTGGAGGTCTGAATTCCAAGCCAGATGCTTCTACTTACTAACTGTGGAATCTTGGGCCAGTTGTTTAACTTCTCTGAGCTTTCATTTTCTTCTCAGGAAGATAAAGGAGAGTCATTTTGGCAATTAAATAGGCTGGTATATGGAAAGTGTCCAGCATCATACATGGAATTTCTTCCCCTTCCTCCTCCACAAACCCTAATGGGCCCTCACAGAGGAAGACAATTCAGTGTATAATTCTAGAAAGCCTGCAGGTGGTTTGGCTATAATATTGGATTCGTATTGTCCTTTCTGTCTTTAATAAAGCACAGGACAGAGGTTGATGGAAAGCAACCCTCAGAAGGGTTTTATTTTTCTTATTTGTCAGGGTGGGTTTAATAAAAACTGTTACAGTGTGAAATGAGAAACTTCCAGGAAAGAACAAACAAGCCAGAAGAAGAAGAAGAAGAAGAAGAAGAAGAAGAAGAAGAAGAAGAAGAAGAAGAAGAAGAAGAAGAAGAAGAAGAAGAAGAAGAAGAAAATAGGGCTATAAGCAGATTCACAAATTTGAGCCAGTGATTTGGAAAATCTCAAATACAGGACCACAGGTTTCCAACGAGGAGGGAAGAAATCTTAGAGACAGAGCCAATAACATGACAGCAACCTCCCAATGTCAAATCTCCCTTTGTTGGAATCTGTAGAATGAATTGGGACAGCTGGAAGCAAGCTCTGTGGCTTCCAGGAAACCATGTCTCCTCTGTGGGCCTTAGTTTTCCTATTTGTAAAATGACAGGCTTGTATTAATTGACCTCTGAATTCCCTTTCAACACTTATCATTCCATTAATTTATAACCAGATCTTTTTCTCCCCCTTGCCTAATTGTATTGTACTTTCAACCCTCCACTTGGAAAGGAACCTAGGCAACCATCAGAAAACAAACAGCTGTCTCTAGGTGTGGACCTGATGCCTAATCTTGATTCGACGTCTCTCCATTCTCCAAAAAGACTAAAAGCACCTTAGTGGCCTATCATCTGGGTCCATGTTTCTTATCACTTTATTCATCTTGTAGTACCTCACTATCCAAAGAACTATATGCATCGTCCCAGTTTCCCCCCGGTGGCCAGCACACGGGAGGACAAAAATAAAACGGCTTGGTGACACCAAGAAACAAAACAAAACAAAGAACAAATGATGGAATAGTTATAAGGATTGAACAAATGTAATGATCGGCCACTCTTGTTTATAAATGGCCCATTGCTTCCGCATCAGCCAGAACACAGGCACGAACTCAGAATGTTTGCTTTTATTTTATTATAAACTGCATCATCTGTTCACGTCAGAAAGAGAATATATACTCTGTGGGCTCCTAGTGACCAGAGCCGCAGGCTTTAGCTCCAGCTTTTGTAACTCAAACTTATGTCCCTGAGTTTGGGACCCTGCCTGAGACAGTGGTTTCCACAGCCCTTCCAGGAGGAGTTATCATGCAAGAAAATAGGGACTGAATGTAGTCAGACAAGCTTTACCTGTTCTGGACTCAGAAAATCTAGCTGAAGCAATTGACTCTAATAATACTTGAAATCTGAAACTATTTAGAATACTTTAAAAACCCAATCAAGGAGATTGATGGCATTTTTTTAGAAGTTAGAGTCAACATTGTAATATGAAGATCTGATGATCTTTCCTACTGTGATCTTAAAAATCACTCATGGAAAATACAGGCACTGGCTGCATACTCGAACCTCCAGAGTCAGAGTGACTCTCTACCCCTGGAAGAGCCAGTACATTATCATCCAGGCCAGCAACAGCCCAGCTTTGCAGGAAAAAAGCAGGGGATGCTACCACATATTGATGACTTTCACCTTGCTTCTCCAAGTGTCGTCTGCAAGCCAGTGGTGCCAGCAATACCTGAGAGCCTGTTAGAAATACAGATGCTCAGGCCAGACAACCCCAGACCTACAGAATCAGAATCTGCATCCTAACAAGATGATTCATTCAGGCACATGCTACAGTGTGCAGAGCACTTCAGCAGAGCATCTCCCTTGTTTGGGTGAGATTCTCCCTTACTGTGAGAGGCTGTAGAAACTGGTCCCAGATTCCTCTCTCCTCTGTTTGCATGTCCCTTTGCTCCCCCATCAAGAGGCAGACTGTTTTTTCCCACCCCTTTGAATTGGAGTCTTTTTTCCACCCCTTTGAATCGGGATGTTTTGTGTCCTGCTTTGAACAACAGATTGTGCAATAGAATTGATGATGTTGGAGGTCCAAGTCTGGGCCTCGGTGGCCTTGCAGCTTCTTCTTTCACTCTCCTGGAACCCCAAGAACACTGTATGAAGGAGCCCAAGCTAGCTGGCCGGAAGATGAAGAAGGTACACTTTGGAGTGTGAGGTCCAGCCAACAGCCATACCGGTAGCCAGTCACGTGAATGAGTCATGTGAGATTATCCAGTCCTGGAGGAGCTGCCTGATACAGCAGCCATGTGAGTGTCCTCTGAAAGACCAGTGGAAGAACAGCCTTGCTGAGACAAGCCCAAATTGTCGACCTTCAGAATTATGAGGGAAAAATGGTATTACACCATCAAATTATGTGGGTGGTTTCTTATGCACCAATAGATAAATAATATACTTGTGAAATCTTTAATGAGGGCCACATAGGCTTCAAGAGAACAAACAAGTCCATCTCCATCACGGTAGGTGATGTGAAAGTAAGGGTTGGGCGAGTTTATTTCTAGGGTAGCCCCCTTGTTGCTAGGCCCCCAGATGATGGAGTGACAGAGCTATTCATGCTGGGTGGTTGACACAAGCTCTGTGACCAGTGAACACCCTTCCCAGATCCCAGGATGGATGCTGTGAAGAAACAAAAGCCATGATCAAAATTTAAGTTTATGCAGAGACTCTGGTCTGCCTCTGGCTACTCCATTCCCTGTGCCTTAATGACTCCTGATCGTTTCTCCTCATATCTAGCTACCACCCAAGCCAATGATCCATGAGTCTCTGGTGAACAGTGTTGAACTGAATGGACTCTAAGCTTTGGAGTCTCGTGAACTGAGTTTCAATCCTGGCCCCACCACCTACTAGCTAGGTGATTAGGCCAATTACCTAACTTGCCTGAGATTTAGTTTTCTCATCTATCAGTTGAGATTAAGAATCTCTATTCAGATTATTAGGATTACATATAAGAAAGATGATGGCACATAATGAATGAATGAATGCTCTGTGGACATATTCCACATAAATATTCCACATAAATGCTAGGGGCATGAGAGCTATAAAGTCCCTGACATGTCTAATTATGAAAAAGAGACAAACCCACCAGCGTTCCCCTTCCCAATCCCTGCCCACCCTTGGAGAGTACCAGACTTCTAAATGGCTGGACACTCCAACTACCGTCTGGTCTGTTTATCTGCTGCAGGCTTGGCAGGGGGATGCCGGGTGATCAGCATTCATCTCTGGGTCACCAGGTCAAGTGGGTACTAATCAGGAAAAATGTTTGGCTATTAAATGCTCCATTGAGTCCTTTAAATATCACCTGATGTGTCATAAATTTGGATTAGCCGTAGAAAATCAATCTTCTCCATATGCAAATGAGAGATGAAATGAGATTCTCCTTGTGAGCCATTGCTGTCCCCCAGCACACCAGTTGTTTCAATTTTATTTAACTGGCCTAAATTTCTTTTCCATTTTGCTTCACTGTGCGGCTTGAAGCTCATTATCCCCTAGACCATTTACGGTCAGAGAGTTTTGATGGTGGAGACAGCCTTCAGAAGACTTTTGCTGGTGTCTGTTGGCTTTGTTTCCTCACCTCCCCTTTGTGGACTTAGCTGCCACTGGGATTGAGCCTGGCTGAGCTGGACTTTGCCCTGAGACCCTTGACCCAAAACTGATGTCAGTCTTGATAATGATGTATGTGGTGCACATATATGTGTGCCTGTGCATGTAAATACATATTCTAAGAGTACATTCAGGAAGTTGAAGGCTCCATTAAAGTATAAAACACTGTATTTATCTCTTCCTGATTTAAACTCTTCCTGATTCCAGGAAGCTTTGGCAGACTTCTCCAAGCTGGATTAAATTTTTGGGTTTGCAAGAGCAGAAAGCAGGCAAGTTTTACCACTCCCCAAACTGCTCTGTTCCAGCCCATAACATCATTGTAAAATATAATGCAGGGAGGGAAATGGAGCAAAAGCCCTGGCAACTTCCCAAGGGAATAAAATGCCTGCTTTGCGTCCCAGCAGCCGCTGGCTACCCAGAAACTTATTAATGTTCTGCTTTTGTGTTCAGCAAGCTTAAGATAGGATGCGACTAATTAGCCTGCCTGGGAACCAACTGGTGTGGATTGGAATGAGTTGGAATGGAATGATTAATGATAATAAACTCTCTATACTACTTCATAATTTGCTACAAACTTGCAATAAATTGTCTCACTTAATGTTCTCAACAATCATGTGGGGTTGGTAGTATTATTATCCCATTTTACAATATGGTACAGAGAGGTGCCATTAACATAGAAAAAACGTTTAAAATGTTCACGCCTTGGGACCAGTAATTCTGCTAGGAATTACCTTCTGGAAATAATAAGAAATCCAACAATAAAGATATTTATTGATAGATATGTACAAGGAAGTTACTGATAATAGTAATAAACTGAAAACCAGCTGCATGTTCAAATACAAGGAATCACTTGGATAAATGACAGCAACTCAGTATAAGGATATGCTTCATCTCTAAACACTAGATTCTTGAATATAACTTAAAAAAATAAGTTTACTGTAAATCTTCAATTTTAGAAAGGCAGATTGCCTCTTCTAAGTGCAGTGTTATCCCAATTATGTTGCTTCCGTGTGTAGATGGATAAGAAGATAGAAGAAATATCCTCAAATATTAGTAATGGTTATATCTGTTCCACGAGACTAATATTGATTTACCCCCTTTTCCCTATTCTCTATATGCATACTTCTCTGGAATATACAACTTTCATAATCAGAAAGTGATGTATAATAATAAATAAAACAATGGTGATACACAAAATTATTTTTTCACGTTCGTTTGTTCATGAGGAGCTAGTGAAAAACTAGAAAACTAAAACAAATGAATGACTTGAAGTGCTTTTGAAGGTCAGAGCCAACATATGCCAAATATAGTTATTTTATCAAAACCATTTTGCTCGTTTCTAACTAATTTATCTTTAACAAGATAAACAAGATTTCACAAGGGTCTGGTAATGATCCATCTGTAAAGGCACTGGACGGTTGGTTCATCCCTGCAATTTTCTATACTTATCTTACTTATCCTTCACAGAGAGCTGTCAGTGTTTGGGAAAATGGTTCTGTGAAACTTGGTAAATTGCTAGGTAAAATATTTCCTCGGATCATGGCGTAAAACTCCCCGAGTTATTAGATCTCAGATGGAAGAGGTCAGATAATGTCTCTGGAGATGGTTCCTATTAGGGGAGCTTTGGGTGCTGTAAAGTATGAGGCAGGGGCGGAGGGAAATGGCAGGTTGCAACTACAGAATTCTAAACAGATATTTCGAAGGAATTTCCAAACAAGAGGCAAAGCCCCTGCTTCGATAAGAATGGAGGGAAGCAAATTGATTCTGCAAGGGAAAAGTCTGCTCTTCGTGAGGAGACTTCTAATGGTACCCAAATTCCATTTCTTACCCTTTTTTTGTTGTTAAAATACATGGAAAGCTATAATCTTAGCATTTTTGATTTGGGGGCATTTAAATATTGATGTAAGGATTTTTTTTTCAAAATTCTTAAACTCATTTGGAATGTGGTGATACACTTTTTACATATAATTCTGTAATTCACCTGGAATGTACTTTCCCTTTTTGACATAATATCTTTAATCCGCTGAGAGTGAATCTTAGTGATTTTATTAATAACCATCCCATTACCATTTATCAGTGCTTGTTATCCGCTCTGAATTGTGCTAGAGCCTTTCTCAAAGGCTGGCATACATCACTTGCTGTGGACCCCACAACACTCTGCGGATCTGGGAACAGCCTCACAGAGGCTGAGCGGGAAGACAGCCAACAACCTAGACCTTCTGACTCCCAAATCTAAAACACTCTGCTATGATGCCACCTGCATCACAGACCAAATTGTCACATGGGGCATGGTCCCTTCGTGCGATCCGTTTGGCTTCATTGCTCTTCTTGTCCAGTGCTGCATCTTACCACTTAAATACTTTGATAGGACAAGTTCCCCTGCTGAGTCTACCTAATCAAAATTAATCTTGACTATTCTCACCCATACATCCTCCCCCCAAATTTTTAAATAATTTTTTGTTTTAATTGTCCAAGTAACACATGTTTATTACCGAATGCTTAGGAAATGCACATAAGAAAGAAAAGAAAAGGGAAAAGAAAAATTAAAATCACTTATAAACCTAACCACCCAGAGATGATTACTGTGATAAAAACTTTCATGTACATCTTGTTTATTTATGATCTGTCTCTCTTCATTAGAATATAATCTCCATGAAGCAGGGATTTTGTCTCTTTTGATCGTTGTTGCATCCCTCGGATCTATGCAGTGGATGACATGGTCTGCTGCCCAGATCTCAAGTTCAAGGCTGAGATTCTCATCTGCCAAATTGCTCAGAGTGCTGGCTCACAGATCAGCCCTTCTTTAAGAATAACCTTCAGCCAAAGGGAATGTCTCTTCCAAGGTTACAATTCCTCCACAGTGGTAGCCCACATCAGCGACCTATAGGTTTAGGGGCACAAAGGCCCATGCCCCTTACCCCAACTTGGAATGACTCCAAAGGGCCATTCTAGTTGCAGAGCTTGCTGAAAAGACTGGCTAAGACCCATAAAGACGCTGCATCACTTCCCTTTCCTCAGTTCTACCTCCTTAACTCCCCTACTGAGACAGTTTCTGAGAACGCTCCCTAGACTACCTCCTAAGTGCTAACTGCTGCCACACAGCCTCTTTCCAAGGAACATAACCTAAGATAATGTGGAACAGCTCCTGACACATAGTTGGCTTGATTATATATGTTGATGAGTAGGTACAAAACTCTCTAGGGCTTTTCCTTCATTCCCAGTGCATCTCACTCAGCAATGAAACAGAAACGCAATTGTCCTCCCTGCCCCCCACCAAAATCAGAAGTCTTCTTCCTTTTTTTTTCCTTCAAATGTGTATTGATCAACACTATTGCAGCTTCTTCCCACCATTGCATCTTCTGTTTCTGGTGGTACTACAGGCCCCACCTATTGCTTGTCAACAGCTCAACAGTGCCCAGACACAAGAACCCAACTTGGCGACCACTTCTAGGCATCTCTGTACCTGACCTCCACTAGTTTCCACAAATCCTAAGGCTTATTATCACTGCATCCTGAAGCCAGAGAACATACAGAGATCCCAGCCCTGCTGAACCTGCATTCCCAGGTCTCTCCCCAGCTTACAGGAGTCCCAGAGGGAAGGGAAGCATGCTCCCACATCAGTGTTTTGTTCAGAGAAGAGTACTCCGTGATAGAAGTGACCTGGTCTTTTAAATTTCAGATCTTGAGTACCTTCGCATGGTTTCTTCCTCAGATCATGAATGACCCCACGAGTATGACCATGTTGGAATTAGCAAGGCAGACCTGGAAGTCAACACATGCCCCCACTCTGGTCAAGTTGTCAACTACCGTCCCAATAAAATCTCTCCTGCTTTTATCTGAGGTCACGATACCCAGAAACAGAGTCTGAAATTGGACGTTCTTGGCCAATTAATTTATTGAAGAGCACTCTCGGGGGAAGGGAGGGAAGCAGCACTCAGCAGAGAAGGAGCTAAGCAAGGATGTGGTTTTGGCTGAGTCTGCTTCCCCCTGATTCTAGGGAGAGCACCACTGAGTTGACCCACCTGGGGGTAATGGGGTCCAACCTGTTAAACCTCATGCCAGCTTCCTCCAGGCTGTGAGCTGTCCCCAGGGGAGGAGTGGGAAGTATGACCTTCAGACAAGGCCGCTTTGATCAGCTGGTCTCTGAAGAAAAGGGCAGCTGTGAGGCATTAGTAGCTGACATTCAGATGGCCTCCACAGAGTGATCCCTGTCCTCAGATAAATTTTAATACCTTTGCCTGAAAAAGGAAAATGTTAGGCCTCTGTTACATTTCCCCAGATAGCTCCTCTACTCCTGTGTATATTCATAGGTCAGAGAAGCAGATGGAGGTGCTCTGCCCACTTGCCCTCCTATTTATCCCCTTCCCCCAGCCGGGGCCAACCTCTAAATACTCAGAAACTTATGTTTCCTAAGCCTGGGCTCATAACGGGGGGTGAGCTGGTAAATATTAAGCAACTGGCTCTCCAAGGAGAAAAGCCCTGATTTGTGGCATTTGCCAGTTTCTGTGTGACATACAGCCTCCCATGGCCAATTTCAAGATACCATAGTGATGTCACTCAGCACAGAGTTGGGGAGAGATAGGCATGAACACACATTTATGTTGTATTTTCACCATGAGACACAATACACATAAATAACCTCAAGAACATCAGAATAATTAAATGTAGTAAGATAAGAAGTGATGAAATATGTGATATCTTTTGTCTTTTTTAATTTTTTAAAAAATGGACGCACCATAAAATTGACAGTTTTGTGAATTTTAACACATGTACAGCATTGTGCAACCATTGTTACAACCAAGATTCCGAAAAACTGGTGTGAGCCAGCTCCAGCATACCTCTGCTTGTGCCCTAACTCACTGAAAATTGTCTTATAGCATGAATGTGCATGTGTGTCTTTTCTCCAAAAAAATTTTTTGTTTATTCTTTCAAGGATGTGCTGAGTGCTAGGGTAAATAATATGTACTGTCTTTATGGAAATAACCATTAATCACATAATCACACAAATAAATATATAATTAAAAACAATTTTTTTTTTAAAAAGGCAAGTGCTAAGAAGGAAAAGTGCAAGGAAAAATTCCTAGAAGTGGAATTATTGCGTCAAAGAGCATGCATATTGGCAAGGTATTTGGCATGTGTTGCCAAACTGCCCTCCAGGAAAATCATTCCAACTTACATTTCTATAAACATTGCATAAGCGACGTCCATTTCTTCTCATCCTTGTGAAGGCTAGATAGTATCTTTCCCTTTGATAGCCCTTTTCATTTGGGGAGCATAAAAATACCTCTTGGGTTTTTATATTTTACAAGTTTAATTACATTTTTCATCTTCCTTTTTTGACTTGTCTTTTCATTTCTGAGAAATTTCCGATTAGGTTTTTCATCTTCATCTTACGGCATTGGGAAAGATTTATATCATTTGAAATGGTGAACTTTTTAGTTATTTGTATAATATGCTTTTGAAAATGTGAGGTGGACCCCTCTCGAGAAGTGAAAAAAAAAATGCGCGTGGTCTCTAAGCCTCATGCCAGGTTGCCAGGGGTTCCTCAGTCGCTGTACTGGACTCACCATCTTCATTCTGCAAAAGTTCCATCGGCTTATTCGGTTGTATAATGTGTGTACATCAATTATTAGCTTTCTCTAGATTTAAACTTGCTCATACCTGAGCTGATTAGAACAGATTGCTGGGACCCAGCCTTAGAGGTCCTGATTCATTAGGTCTGGAGCAGGGGCTAAGAATTTGCACCGCTTACTAGTTCCCAGATGACGTTGTTGCTGCTGCTCCAGAGACCACACCTTGAGAATTACGGCTTTAACAGAAGTCTTATACATAAGCATAAGGTCTACCTACAGCAGTGTTCATTGTAGTGTTATTTGTTGAAGCCAAAAAACAGGAAACAACCATGTCTACCAACAGGAGAACAAATAAACATACTGTGATATGCTTTCATGTTGGAAAGAATCCTACCGTAAAACAAATGGACTAGGACTCCATGCAAATTTAGAACCATCATTTTGTTGAACGCCATTTGGGGAGTCCTTTATTAATTCATAATTTCGTGAATTTGTGTTTTCTTTCTTCAGCCTTTGTGGTCAGCATATTTTCTCTTTTATTGTTTTTCTTTTTTTTTTTTAAGCAGCTTTCAGAGGTATTTATCAGCTCTGCTGCTTTTCTGCTTACTAATTAATTAATTTCTGCATTTTATCATCATTAATTTCTTTTTTCCATTTGATGTTCTTTATATAACTTATTGAATGAAATCAGAAGCTTGTTTATTTTCATTCTGTTTATTAGTGACAAAATTTAAGGCTACTGATTTCCCATTCATAAAGCTTCAGGACCTAGTCCACAAATGTTGCTATGTTATATAATTACAGTTTTAATTTTCTTTTCAACCCAAGAGTTATTTAGGAAAGCATTTGTTTTAAATTCCCAACTATACAGAGTTTTTTTTTATAATTATTTTCAACTTTCATGATATTGTGAACAAAGACTATAGGATAACGTGTGTGTGTGTGTGTGGATTGCTCTATAGGCAATAAAAAAGAATATATATTCTTTATTGAAAGAACACCAGTTCCTTGGATTCTTATTAAATAAACTTTATTAATTTTGTTATTCAAATCTTCTATCAAAGATAATGATTTGTCTAATCTTTCAAAGTTTGGGAGATACTAATTATAGTTTTTCACTGTAAAAATGACAGCTAGGCAAATACATACCTAGATACATAGATACTTTATTTTGACTGTACCTAGCATGATTAAATTGATGAAATTATCATATTGGTCCTTTTCAGTGTAATTTTCATCTATAGTCATATTTTTTCTACACTCAATGTTGTGAGCCCTGGTTTCTTTTCATTTGCATTTGGATGACATAGATGTACTCATTTTTTTAATTGCAACCTTTTTCTTGTACATGACTATGAATATACAATCTATTTCTGACTGAGTTCTTGGGCCATAGCCTACTGGCCTTCTCATGTGCTTCTCCACAAAGCTAGGAAAGTTCTCTTCTCTTCTATCTCCATTCTCTCTCCTCTTTCCCTACCTTGCTTCATGCATTTCTTTAAGATAGCATATAGCTGGGTTTTCTTTGTGGGATCCCTCTGAGAGTTTGTACAATTAAATGCGAGTATAACTACTGACATCTCTTGAAGTGGCCTTTCTTGTTGGATCTCATTTTTGTTTACTTCTCTATAGGCCCTGCCAGCCTGTGGGTGCCAAAGAGGGTCAACATTATGGATTGAACTATGTCCCCCTAAAATTCATGTGTTGAAGCTCTAACCCCCAATGTCACTCTATTTGGGGAAAGAGCTTTAAGAAGGTAATGAAGGTTAATTGATGTCATAAGGGTGTAATTCTAATCCAATAGGACTGGTGTCCTTATAAGAAGAAGGAGAGGCATCACAGATTCCCCCCATCCCCTTGTGCACTCACAAAGGAAAGGTCATGTGGGCACAGAGTGAGAAGGTAGTCATCCACAAGCCAAAAGATAGTCCTCAGAAGAAATCAGTTCTGCCAGCATCTTGATCTGGGACTTCTAACCTCCAGAACAATAGAAAATTAATTTCTATTGTTTAAGCCACTCAGTCTGTGTTATTCTGTTAACCAAAACAGATGAATACAGTCATACTAGTATCAACAACCAAAATTTGCTGGTGCTTGATCATACTCGTTTTTTGAAAACCTTAGTTTCCCCTCTAAAGTCCTCCTACCCACCCATGTTTCTGAGAGTCACCAGGAAGCATCACATGGGCTCATTTCCTGTAGGTACTGTATTGCCCTACAATCTCTCCCTGGGGACCACAGTTTCCCACCAGCTGCTGCTTCTCCCCTAGCCTCTAGATGGACACTGCCAGCCCCTGGCAGAGACAGGCAAGGTGCTAATCTCTTTTCCACCACTGACCCTGGAGTATGGGAATCCCTAAAATGTCCAGACTTTTGTGTAGTTTGTGGTTATTAACCACTTCATAGAGAACCAACTCAGGACACAGACATGTGAAATCAAATACAATAATAATATAGTATATAATAAACATGAATATGCTTATTTTCTCTTCTAATATAAAAATGGGAAAATAGATGTTTATTTGAAATTATTTATTATGCCATATTGTTTACTTTTCTGTTACATATTATTAAACCAAACAGTAAGACTTGCTAATAGTGACAATTAGTAGCAATTAATAGAAGCACAAATAAAATAAATATGAATGAGAACATAATAATATTTCTGTATGTTTCTCTCTCTCCTGATAGAGCAAGTTGCTTAAACTATTTTTTAAAAAAACAGTTTTTGATTGATATTTAAATTTCACAGGCTATGTTATTGCATGTTCTCAAATGTAAGACATTTTTAGAAAGAACATAACAGCATTGGACTAGTTAAACAGATATTACCTGTATTTAATACAAGATAACAATAAGACATTTCTTTTTGTCCCATGAAAAAATAGGATTTTTAAAATTCTTTTTATTGTTTTCTTTTTCAATAATGTTTCTCTGAACTATCTGCAACCATTATGATATCTTTCTTTTATTTTATGTAGTGGTAAAACTGAATACAATCAAATGCAAAATTTATTTTAACTTGAAGTTCTGCTCTTATCAAACACACATTACATTGATTCTTGGTATCAATGCAATGTGATGTCATCAAGCTAAATATACCCTCAAGTCTCGACATTTAAAAAAAGTCTCAACATAAGTGGTTGACATGAAACACTTAGTATTTTACTAGCAACAGGAAGCACGGTTTTAGACTTAACAAGAATTAGCTTCCAGCTCTCCAAAACAAGTCTGTGTTACAAAATGAATAGACACTTTTGAAGAACTAGAAATTAATTCTTGTAAGTTGTCATTGTCTTTTGTGATAAAAAGTAGCCCTTCGTACAATGTAGAAAGTATGAGAGTTGATAAGATCTGACAGAACCCACACTGCACAATAAGGGGATAATACATCTGTTATCAAAATTTCCCCTTTGGGTGGGGGGGATAGGCAAAATGAGTGAGGGATTGTGGGAGATAGACTTCCAGTAGTAGAATGAATAAGTTAAGATGCAGCATAGGGAATATAGACAATGGTATTGTAATAGCATCGCATAGTGACCAATGGTGGCTATACTTGTAAGCATAGCATAATGTATAGACTCATCATAAAACCACTGTTGTACACCTGAAACTAACGTAATATTGTGCCTCAACTATGCTTCAATTTCAAAACAGTCCCCTTTGGTTCACCCATAGGGCATGTTCATTGCAATCTCCAGATCAGGAAATGAAACTTCATTCAATTTCATTAAGCACCTAAGGGAATGACAAGATAACATGTGTTTGTGTGTGTCGTATGCCCAAGTCAATTCAGCAGGTGCCTTTTTTCAAGTAAGATTTGTTGCATCATCTGGAAATGAAGAAGCATTTGTTGAGTCTGGAAGCATTTGTCTGTCTCATCCCATATTTGGGAGATTCTGTCTCCATTTGTGTTTTCACATCTCCTTCACCACCATGTGCTCTCCAAAATTCTTTCTACATACTGAGTAGTATGCTATGTTTTGATTTTTTTTTTAATCTCACTTATCCAGACATATGTGCCTTCTTTTTTTAATTTTTTTCAGTGTTCCAAGATTCATTGTTTATGCACCACATCCAGTGTTCCATGCAATATGTACCCTCCTTAATACCCACCACCAGGCTCACCCAACCCCCCATCCCCTCCCCTCCAAAACCCTCAGTTTGTGTCTCGGAGTCCACAGTCTATCATGGTTTGTCTCCCCCTCCAATTTCCCCCAACTCACTTCTCCTCTCCAACTCCCAATGTCCTCCATGTTATTCCTTATGCTCCACAAGTAAGTAAAACCATATGATAATTGACTCCCTCTGCTTGACTTATTTCAGTGAGGCATAATCTCCTCCAGTCCCGTCCATGTTGATAAAAAAGCTGGGTATTCATCCTTTCTGATGGAGGCATGATATTCCATTGTATATATGGACCACATCTTCTTTATCCACTCATCTGTTGCAGGGCTTCTCGGCTCTATCCACAGTTTGGTGACTGTGGCCATTGCTGCTGTGAACATTGGAGTACAGATGGCCCTTCTTTTCACTACATCTGTATCTTTGGGGTAAATACCCAATAGTGTAATTGCAGGGTCATAGGGTAGCTCTATTTTTCATTTCTTAAGGAATCTCCACACTGCTTTCCAAAGTGGCTACACCAAATTGCATCCCCACCAACAGTATAATAGGGTTCCCCTTTCTCCACATCCTCTCCAACACTTGTTGTTTATTGTCTTGTTGATTTTGGCCATTCTAACTGGTGTAAGGTGATATCTCAATGTGGTTTTGATTTGAATCTCCCTGATGGCTAGTGATGATGAAGATTTTTTCATGTGTCTGTTAGCCATTTGTATGTGTTCTTTAGAGAAGTGTCTATTTATGTCTTCTGCCCATTTTTGACGTGATTATCTGTTTTGTGTGTGTTGAATTTGAGAGTTCTTTATAGATCTTGGATATCAGCCCATTGTCTGTAAGTGTCATCTTCTCCCATGCCATGGGTTGCCTTTATGTTTTGTTGACCTTTGCCTTGCAGGGGCTTTTTATCTTGATGAGGAGAGAATACTTACCAGATCATGCTATGGGACAGTATTCAACAACACCAAAACCAAGGAAAGACTCCATAAGAAAATAAAACTACAGACAAATATTCTTCATAGATACAGATGAAAATTTCTCCAAACAAGTTAGCAAAACAGAATCAAGCAACATGTAAATATAACAAAGTGAAATTTATCTCAGGAATACAAAGTTGTTTTGATGTCCCAAAATCAAATGATGAAATCAATTAAATATACATTAATAGAATGAAGAACAAAAACCACATGATCATTTTAATAAATACAGAAAAAGCATTTGACAAAATCCAATACCACTTCATGATTTAAAAAATGAAATTCATGGGGCACCTGGGTGGCTCAGTGGGTTAAGGCCTCTGCCTTCAGTTCAGGTCATGATCCCACGGTCCTGGGATTGAACCCCGCATAGAGCTCTCTGCTCCACAGGGAGCCTGCTTCCCCCTCTCTCTCTGCCTGCCTCTCTGCCTACTTGCGATCTCTGTCAAATAAATAAATAAAATCTTTTTAAAAAAATGAAATTTAGCAAACTAAAAATAGAAAGGAAATTTCTCAACCTGATAAAGGGCATCTTTAAAAACACACAATTAACACCATATGTAAGGGTAAAAGACTGAATTATCTCTTCTTAATATCAGAAACAAGGCAAAGATGTCCACTCTTGCCACTTCTACTCAATAGTGTATTGTAGGTTCCAGCTAGGGCAATTAGGCAAGAAAATGAAATAAATGTCTCTAGATTAGAAAGAAAGAGGCTAAGTTATTTCTGTTTATAAATGACATTATGTTGTATTTAGAAAATCACAAGAGGGGTGCCCAGGTGGCTCAGTTGTTAAAGCATCTGCCTTCCACTCCAGTCATGATACCAAGGTCCTGGGATAGAGCCCTGCATAGGGCTCTCTGCTCAACAGGGTGCCCACTTCTCCCTCTTCCTCTGCCGTTCTCCCTGCTTGTGCTCTCTCATTCTGTCAAATAAATAAATAAGATCTTAAAAAAAAAATCACAAGAAATCCATTAAAAAACCCCTACTACTAGTACTAATAAAAAAGTTCAGCCAGATTGCAGGATATAAGATCAATATATAAAAATCAATTGTATTTGTATACACTTGCAATAAGAAATCTGAAAATGAAATTAAGAATACAATTTTATTTGTAGTAGCATCAAAATGGATAATACTTTGGAATAAATTTAATAAAGGAAATGCAAGATTAGTTCACCAAAAGCTACATAAAGTATTGTCAAAAGAACTTAAAGATCTAAATATGCATCCGCATTCATGGGTCAAAAGACTTAACATTTTTACTATGGCAATACTCCCCAAATTGATCTGCAGATTTAGTGTAATCCTTACAAGAAATACCAGATGACTTTTTGTAGAAATTGACAAGAAAATTCGAAAATTTATTTGTAATGGATTTATAAGGAATGGATTCATAATAACTAAGACAATCTTGAATAGAAAGAACAAAGGCACAGAACTTAGCCAGAACTTACCCACACAGAACTTACCCACTCAGATTTCAAAATTTAAGTTTGAAATTTATGGCTTTATGTTACTATAAAGCTATAGTAATTAAGACATACTGGTACTGCTATAAGAATAGGCATATGAATCAATGGAATAGAAGTTAGAGTCTATAAATGAACCTTACGTTTACAGTCAATTGATTAAAACATGAGTGTGAAGACAATTCAACAAGACAAAGAACAGTTTTTTCAACAAATGGGGCTGGAGCAGCTGGAATCCACATCAAAACAGGAAATTGGACTTCTATCTCACACCACATACAAAATTAACTCAAAATGTATCATAGACCTTCATGTAAGAGTTAAAACTATAAAACTCTTACAAGAAAAATCAGCAGTAAATCTTTATGACCTGAGTTAGACCGTGGTTTATTAAGTATGACACCAAAATCACAAAGTAACAAAGAAAAGATAGATCAGACTTTGTCAATATTAAAATTTTTTCATCAAAAAAATTAAAAAAGACAATCCGCGGAATGAGAAAAAGTATTTGCAAATCATCTATCTGATAAGATATTTATGTCCAAAAATAGTTAAAGACTATTTACAATTCAACAATAAAAAGACAACCCAATTGAAAATCAGGCAAAGGATCTCGATAGACATTTCTCCAAAGATCTACAAATGACTCATAAACCCAAGAAAAGATGCTCAACACAATTATCATATGATGTCTCTTATATGAGGAATTTGAGAGGCAGGGCAGGGAGTTTTGGAGGGCAGGGAGGGAAAAAATGAAACAAGATGGGATCAGGAGGGAGGCAAACCATAAGAGACTCTTAATCTCAGGAAACAAACTGAGGGTTGCTGGGGGGTGGAGGGGGTGGGATGGGGTGGCTGGGCGATAGACATTGGGGAGAGTATGTGCTATGGTGAGTGCTGTGAAGTGTGTAAGACTGATGATTCACAGACCTGTACCCCTGGGGCAAATAATACATTATATGTTAATTTTCAAAAAAAGATGCTCAATGTTATAGCCATCAGGGAAATGCCAATTAAAACCACACAGATACCACCTCACACCCACTGGGATAGCTATAATCAAAAAGTCAAAAAATAACAAGTGTCAGCAACAATGGGGAGAAACTGAAACCCTCATACATACTGATAGGGATGTAAAATGCTGCAACTATTTGAAAAACATTCTGGTATTCCCTTAAGAGGTAAAATTCCCAGCAATTGCTCTCATAGGTATACACAAGAGAAATGAAAACACATGTCCACACCAAGACTTGTACGCAAAGAGCAGCATGCACAGCAGCATTATTCACAATAGCCAAAAAGTCGAAGCAGCTTAAATGTCCCTCAGATAATGAATGATGAAATACAATGCGGTATTTCCATACAATAGGATAATTCAGTATAAGAAGCGACATATTGATAAATGCTAGAAAACTGATGAACGTTGAAAACCATTACGCTAAGTGAAATAAGGCAATTGTAAAAGTCACATAGTGTATGATCCTATTTATACGAAGTGTCGAAAATAAGCAAATCCATGGAGACAGAAGGTAGTTGAGCATTTGCCTATGGTTTTGGGGGTAGGAGGAGAGTGGCTGCTAATGAGTAAGGGTTTTCTTCAGGGACTTTGAAAGTGTTCCAAAATTAGATTGTGGTGATGGCTACACAACTCTATAAATAAGCCAAAAGCATTGAATTGCACACTTTAAACAGGTCAATTTTATGGTATGTTAATTATATCTCCATAAAGTTGTTTAAAATAAACCTAACACTATCACTATCCAATCCCCAAGAGTTAACCCGCAGGCAAATTAAAGACAAACTGTTAATGCTTACAGCTGCAATGCACCTAAATTGCATACTTAAGTCCCTTCACTAGGAGAGGTGCAACAGTAAATTTCCTCTTACTGTGAACAGCAAATCATGGCTGTCAGCACCAGCATTCAGAAGAAAAATACCAACATCAACTACAGAAAGGTATATCCTCTTGACAAGAAATACAACGTTGCTTTCAGTCCCTATTTTGGGGGCCTCCATATAGAGTGTATTTTTCCTTCAACCTTTACATCCATTGCCAAAATCAGGCCATTTCATGTTTTAGCAAGGGGTTTCCTGAGAAACCAGAACAGTTGGTTTCTGGTTGGTTGGTCACTCAATCCATGGAGAAGTGAGGCAGAAAAAGATCTTTCTTCTCCATGACAGCCTCTGTGTCAGGGCATCAAATTGGACTGCTTAGACCCTAGTATCCTGCAGAATTTTTATTGCTAAGGTATCTCATCTTCTTTGTTGTTCTTATGAATGAGACTTTTTAAAAATATTATCTCTGGGGGCCTGGGTGGCTCAGTGGGTTAAAGCCTCTGCCTTCGGCTCAAGTCATGATCCCAGGATCCTGGGATCGAGCCCCGCATTGGGCTCTCTGCTTAGCAGGGAGCCTGCTTCTTCCTTCTCTCTCTCTGCCTGCCTCTCAGCCTACTTGTAATCTCTGCCTGTCAAATAAATAAATAAAATCTTTAAAAAAAAATTATCTCTCATTATTTGTGAATAGAAAGGCTAATGACTTCATATATTTTCTAACTGCTTTACTAAGTTTTCTTATTATACTTAATAGCTTTTCAGTTGATTTTTCTGGGTCACCCCGTTCCCCTCCCACATCCGTTGTTTAGTCCTTTAATTATAAACTGCTTTATTTGCAAAAGCTGAAACTTCCAGAAAACCAAGGCAGTCGATTCAGAAGGCCCATCTGATCACTTGCTTTAATGGCAATACCGCTATGAAGTTTTTCACTATGAACCTGACTATCAAACTTTGGGTTGGAGACAACCTTCTCATGTCAAGGTGTGTCTATATATTTCTATTTTATCCAGAGATCTCATCAGGAATGAATATTGAATTTTTTTTCAGATGATGTTTCTGAATCCTTGAGATAACCATTTTTCTCCTCTGATCTGTTATCGGGGTGAATTATGATGATGACTTCCTAACACTCTACCATTGTCCCTAGCTTTACTAAAAATGGATCTCACTGAGTCTTCGTTCATAATTTTGCTAATATATTGCTCAGACTGATTGCTAATTTTTATTACAACTCTTACATCATTGTTCATAAATGATCTTGGGTGTCTTCCTTGTTCTCTGATTCAAGTACCCATATTATTTTGGCTTTCTGCGGAAACACTTCTCTTACTATGCTTGGAGACAATTTAAGTTTCAGATTTCTACCTTTCTGAACATTTGAATTTACTTACCTGAGAAACCATCTGGGCCTGGTGATCAGGGGCTGAGGAATTCTTAATTTCCTCTCTGACTATTGGTCTGTTTAGAATTCTTATCTCTTCTAGAGTAAATTTTGGTAATTTCTACATTTCCTCAACAATTGAGCATCTCATCCAGGTTTATTTCCTGAAACTTTTTTTTTAAAGATTTTTTAAGGGAAATGTTTATTTATTTGTTTGTTTGTTTGCTTATTTATTTAAGAAGAGCTAGAGAGAGTAGGGGGAAGGGCAGAGGGACAAGCAGACTCCCAACTGAGCAGGGGATCTGATGTGGGACTCAATCCCAGGACGTTGGGATCATGACCTGAACTGAAGGCAGACATTTAACCAACTGAGCCACCCAGTTGCCCTCCCTGAAACTTTTTAAATTTCCTTTGTATCTCTTGTTAATTCTTCTAATTTTTACTTTTACTTATTTCCAGTACAAGTGGCTTTGTCAAAAAAAAGCATATTTTTTAAATTTATTGATCCCTTCTCCTGCTTTGCAATTTATTAATTTCTGCTTTCCATTTTTTACCATTGATTTTTTCCCCCTAAATTCCTGAATGCCTGTGAAAAAGTTTTTTTCACTTGTAGTTTCTTATCACATATGTCCATATGCAATCAGCTCTGGCCATCTTCCAAGAATCTTGAAATATTGTATTTTATTGTTACTAATATTACTTTTTAGTTATTATTCCCAATTTCTAGAATTTGCAATTACTAATCTCTAGAATTTGCAGTTTCAACTCCAATTTTCTCATTGACCCAAAAGTTATCTAAGAGGACGACTAAGAGTTTTTTTCCCTATGATCAAATAATTGAATTACACTAATAAATATGATGTTGATTATTGGTTTATAATAAATATTATCCATTATGCTACATGTGTTTGCCAAGATCCTCGCAGTAAGCAGATGGCACACTGGAAAAAAAATGAGTAAATGGAATTGAATGAGGAAACTAAGCATGGAGGTAGGGGCTGTTGAAGGAACCACCAAAAAAAGATGATCAGGTGCCCCAGAACCAGCAGCAGTGGGAAGACATTACTAGCTCTCAGCCTAAGGGATGGGGGAGGGAAACATAGCATTGTGGTTTGGGAGGAACACAGCCACTCCCAGAACCACAGAGGAGTAGACAGGAATGCAGAGAATAGTTCTTCTAACTTCTTTCTCTACCTGCCAGTCTTCTGTGGACATGATACAAAGGTGGAGCTCCCTAATCCCCACCCCTCTGGAGCCCAAGAGATGCACTCTACAGAGCCAGAGAAGGACACAGGATAGGAAAGAAAGGAGAAGGGAGCAAAAAGTGGGAATAACCAGCATCTCAAGAAAGTATCTTTCTGCTCACATTTACACATCAGGAATAGATAGAATTTCCGTTAATGCTCTGTGGTCTGCTAATGTGATGAATTATAGTTAGAGTTTATCTGATTTCAAAGCATCCTCACATTCCCAGAACTCTTAATGCATATTCTTTTCACTATACTTTTGAGTTGTTACCTCTCTATTTAGAATTTTTACATCTATACAATAAATGAGATTGGTCCATGATTTTCTTTCTTGAACCGTGATCATCATAGTTTAGTATCAGGGTGACGCTTGCCTTGTGAAACGAATCAGAGGAGCTTTTCACATTTTTAAGTTCTGGAGTAATTTATATAGCAAAGGAATTGTGTATTTGGTAAAAGTTTCTTAAAAATTATTCAGTCATTTCCTATCAATAATCAAAAATTATTCAGTCATTTCCTTCTTTCAGATGATTCTTGGATAAATTTTTAGAGTCTTCCCTAATTATTGATCTGAATTGGTTTTCCACTCTTTGATTCAATTCTGGCTATTTCTAATTTCCTAAAAAATGGTGCTCTCATGGAGAGATTTATTTTCTCCTACTAGGTCATGTTTTATTTCCCCCAACTTTGGGGGTTATGAGGTCTTGCTAAAGGACCTTTGCATCTCCTGGGGATGCCCACAGGATTGCTGGGACTGTAGTGAAGAGAGATCCTCAAAGGTTGGTTAAAATAGCTAAAACTCTTTAGAGGGGTTTCATCTCACAGGCAGGATCGTCCAGGTTTCTCTGCAGCTGTTGACAAATGCCGCACCCCGTGGAGCTGACCACAGGAGAATGTGCTTGAGGTGACTGTTTAGAGTGATTCACCAGGCAGTTGTATGACCTTAGCACCTGTCTTCCCTGGAAACAAACCTTTCCAAGCTGTGGCTGTGATTTCACCCTCTGGCTTAGCAAAAGCAACAAGGACGTGCATGTGAGCGAAAGAAGGAAGAGTGGGAGGGAACTTCCATACCAGTGACCCTGCTCTAGGGATGTGCCTTCCTCCTGGCTTTGGATCTGCCACTTTGGATATGTCATTGTGTCTAACCTCACTGGGCTTCAGTTGCCTAATCAGAGAAATGACAGGCTCTGAGGCCATCACAGATTTATGATTCTATTAACAGATCCCCCCAGGAGTAAGCCTAGCATAAACAGGTTCATGTCACATCTCCAGTGCATTCTCTTTCTCTCTCTCTCTAATAAGAAATGGATGCTCCTGCCTAAGTAACAGTGTTTGAAATCTGCTTCGGGGGGGGGGGGTACCAAAGGATCCTTCTGTTCTCCGTTTATCTCCCCTCCAGCCTGCCTTGCCCTCAAAGATCTCACATGCTGGATTTAAGGCATCAACAGCCTGAGGGAGAACACTGTCCTGGAAAAGCAATCTTTTGAGTACAAAACGTCTTTGGGTACACTAATGCAACCATTTAGCAAGGTTCTGGGGCCACAGGAGGTACCGATGGGGAAGGAGAGATCTAGTGTCTGGAATGTTGTGGGAGAAGGCCAGCTTGGAATGACAACCACAGTTGCAAGAGATAGGTGGGGAAGGATGCAATTAGCAGGCAGGAGACAACAGTGGTGGCTTTGGGGACCCTGGAGGTGGAGGTGGAATACAACACAAATTAGCCTGCAGGAGTTTGAGGAATGAGGAGCATGGAAAACTCTGACAATGTTAGCATGAACAGCATGGTCTTTGGACACGAGCCAAGTTGGGTTTCCATCCCAGTTCTGTGACTCACTACTGAGTTACTAAACTTCCGTGAGCCTCTTTCTTCTTCTGCAAAATGGGAATAATCATGGCTATGATTAGGGACAATGGGAGAGTTAGGTGAGATAATGCTTAAAAAGTACTTCAACACAATGTCTGGTGTGAATGAGGATTCAATCTATATGTCTATTATTATAGTAATTCATAGCTTTGCCACCATCCTTCTCTAGAAGCCATTTTAATTAATATAACTAATCACATTTTTGCGTTCTTGCCAAGAACCATGCTGGTCACTCTTGGGTTGCAAGGAAGAATGCGGCATATTCTCTGCCCTCTGATAGCATCCCGTCCCGTACAAAAAGATTTATACACAACCCAGTGAAATACAAAGGAAAGCATGCTTAAGAAACAGACAGAAGTCCCCCCCAGCCCAGTACCATGTACCAGTCGCTGTCAAGATTGACTTTTTAAACCTCACCATAACCCCATGAGATGGGAGTTCTTGCCATCCCCATTTTACAGACGAAGAAACTGGGGCACAAGAGGTGAAGAACGTGTCCAGGGTCATGTAGCAAAAATCTGACCCCATGCTGTCCTCTCTGGAGCTGCCAGATCTGTCTCTCTCAATGGGAAAACTAGAGGTTAAGTGCCCATGCCACAACTGCTTTTCCATTCTCTCACACAGCTACTTTTCCAAGAAAGAACTATTTCAGAAGGTGAAGAACTCTGGGTGAACTTTCCAGGCTGAGGAAAGAGCTGGGGCATAAGCATGGGATCTGAAGTACTATGTTCTACAAAGAGTGTGAGGATTCTCTCAGCTAAAGAGCAGATGAAATTAGTTAATAAATGACAGTGACTTGGCTTCCCACAATGACATGTCTCAAACCTCAGGAAAGGAAGAAGCCAGAACGGCAACACTTAATCCACTTTAGACGTAAGGAGAGGCAAAGAGATGCCATTCCAGCATGAGGGGCTCCCCGTCACACAGAGCCCCAGGAGATAGAAAGCCAAACTCTGCTCTAAACCTGTTGCTCTCCTCAAGCTCTCTACCTCTGGAGATGACCCATCATTCAGCCTCTTCCTGGCCAGAAACCCAGGAGTTGTCTTCAATTCATTCTTCTCCTTCCTTCCTAAGTCTATTTCCTAGATATTTAAAAGAAAATGTTTTAATTTTGCAACTGCCTCCTGTATTAGTCTGGCTCTTTAAGAAGCTGATACCAAGCATTTCAATGAAGAAGGATGTCTGTAAGAGGAAATGTGAAAGAAGCCCAGGAAGGTTGGGAGAGCCATCAGACCAAGATGCAGTCTGACCCTGAGTGAGGGAGAAGGGAAGGAAGCCCTGGTGGAAGTGTCCCACCCTATTCTGTAGTGTAAGGAAGCTTCCACAAAGTCATTATTGGGCATTCAGGGTCTCTCAGAATACTCCTATGTATTTGTTATTGCTGCCTCAATAGTTGATGGAGAGCAGTCCATGGAAAGCATGGGTCAACACAAGCATGGATTTCTAAACCCTGGAGCCAGGCCCATGGTCAGTTATGTTCCCTGTAATTGGAGATTCATGAGCTCTTCAGCAACTCTACCATCCCTGGCCTAGTTCAGATCCTTCCATTCCCCAGAGGATTGCAGTAGACCCCCAGCTGGTCTCCCTTGTACTAATCTTTATCCTCCCACCCTGCCCCACACCCCCCTCCCTTGCCCAACTCTTTTCCACACCACAGTCAGAAAGACCTTTCTAAAACACAAATCTCACATGCCAGGCCTCTGCTTAGGGCCTTCAATAATGATTCTGCCAATTCCCTTGAAATCTATAAGTGGTGCTCTTGCTTTGAATAAGAGATTGATTGAACATGCATTATTCCCGCACTCAGACCTCTGGGTGAGGTAAAACTCTATGGAGACTAAAAATACAATCCAACCTAGACATTTAGGCATCACTTTTGCTGAAAGTCAGAGAACCTTTTGTTGATCTTGTTGGGGAATTAAAACCTTTGTAAAATATGACTTTGCTAGGCTTATCACCAGCTGGTTATTAATGATATTACAGCAAAACACAATCAAACTCAAGGAACTGCATTTGGAGTTCTTCTTCTGGAGATTTGACAGCCTTGGGATTTTTTAGAATCTTAGGGATACATTGCCATCTAGGATTCAGGGGTGGTACCATCTTTTGAAAATGGTATTAATTGATCCACCTAATCATGAGGCAAACCAATAATTAGCCATGGAAAGACTAGAGGAAGCTCTTGCCACAAAATATGAGATGGGCTATGTGGCTCCCATTATTCACTCCTTAACAACACAGTGCAAACATGTGCTTTCATCTCATTGTTTTGGATCTTCTGGAGAGCCCTGCCTAATACACAAACCAAGGAGTTTCCCTGGGCTTTCTCTCAGACCTATAGCTGGGGAGAAGGGAAAGATAAACCCAAGAGAAACAGACCCACAAAGGGATAGTTTGTGTCACACTAGGGCCCACACCCAATCTGCCTACACTCACATACTGGGGTTGTGCCAGGACAGAGGGACCCTCCCAAGTAGGCATTAACAGTGAAGTGATTGCACCCCAGAGTTCTGTGGTCTCTTTGATACTAGATCCACCTTACACAGATGTCCAGAGTCACCAAGATGTCCTGTGCTGGATATTTTCCATTTGACCCTTTAGCTCCAATCCCCTCCTGTCTGTACCAGCCCCAAGAAGCTGATCATTTTAAACTAGCTTAACAGGATCTCTCTCCTCCAGGATGCCAGTTGGGTTCAGCCTCTCACACAAAGGTCATTGCTCTTCAGGCAGCCCTCCACATGGAATTTCTATGTCTCTGGGTTCCGGAATCACTCCTTGTTCCTCCTCCTTTAGGGGTTGTTCCAACTCCAGAGTACCTCCCATCATCCTTTGCGGTCTCCTGAGACTATCCGCACCTTTGTCAATAATATCTTTTTGAAATTCTTTTCAAATTCAGTTTAAACATGTCATCTTTTCTCTGACAAGACTCTAGTTGATGTACCACCTTCATTAGGGTTGACAGATTAAGAAAAAAACAAAACAAAAATACAAAAATACAGGATGCATCACTGAATTTCAGATACCTAACAATTTTTTTTTAATTTTTTATTTTTTATAAACATATATTTTTATCCCCAGGGTTACAGGTCTGTGATCACCAGGTTTACACACTTCACAACTCACCAAAGCACATACCCTCCCCAATGTCCATAATCCCACCCCCTTCTCCCAACCCCCCTCCCCCCAGCAACCCTCAGTTTGTTTTGTGAGATTAAGAGTCACTTATGGTTTGTCTCCCTCCCAATCCCATCTTGTTTCATTGATTCTTCTCCTACCCCCTTAAGCCCCCATGTTGCATCACCACTTCCTCATATCAGGGAGATCGTATGATAGTTGTCTTTCTCTGCTTGACTTATTTCGCTAAGCATGATATGCTCTAGTTTCATCCATGTTGTCGCAAATGGCAAGATTTCATTTCTTTTGATGGCTGCATAGTATTCCATTGTATATATATACCAGATCTTCTTGATCCATTCATCTGTTGATGGACATCTAGGTTCTTTCCATAGTTTGGCTATTGTGGACATTGCTGCTATAAACATTCGGGTGCATGTGCCCCTTTGGATCACTACATTTGTATCTTTAGGGTAAATACCCAGTAGTGCAATTGCTGGGTCATAGGGCAGTTCTATTTTCAACATTTTGAGGAACCTCCATGCTGTTTTCCAGAGTGGCTGCACCAGCTTGCATTCCCACCAACAGTGTAGGAGGGTTCCCCTTTCTCCGCATCCTCGCCAGCATCTGTCATTTCCTGACTTGTTGATTTTAGCCATTCTGACTGGTGTGAGGTGATATCTCATTGTGGTTTTGATTTGTATTTCCCTGATGCCGAGTGATATGGAGCACTTTTTCATGTGTCTGTTGACCATCTGGATGTCTTCTTTGCAGAAATGTCTGTTCATGTCCTCTGCCCATTTCTTGATTAGATTATTTGTTCTTTGGGTGTTGAGTTTGCTAAATTCTTTATAGATTTTGGATACTAGTCCTTTATCTGATATGTCGTTTGCAAATATCTTCTCCCATTCTGTCAGTTGTCTTTTGATTTTGTTAACTGTTTCCTTTGCTGTGCAGAAGCTTTTGATCTTGATGAAATCCCAATAGTTCATTTTTGCCCTTGCTTCCCTTGCCTTTGGCGATGTTCCTAGGAAGATGTTGCTGTGGCTGAAGTCGAAGAGGTTGCTGCCTGTGTTCTCCTCAAGGATTTTGATGGATTCCTTTCTCACATTGAGGTCCTTCATCCATTTAGTGTCTATTTTCATGTGTGGTGTAAGGAAATGGTCCAATTTCATTTTTCTGCATATGGCTGTCCAATTTTCCCAGCACCATTTATTGAAGAGGCTGTCTTTTTTCCATTGGACATTCTTTCCTGCTTTGTCGAAGATTAGTTGAATAGAGTTGAGGGTCTATTTCTGGGCTCTCTATTCTGTTCCATTGATCTATTTGTCTGTTTTTGTGCCAGTACCATGCTGTCTTGATGATGACAGCTTTGTAATAGAGCTTGAAGTCCGGAATTGTGATGCCACCAACTTTGGCTTAACAGGCAATTCTAGCCTTTACCACCAACTATGAAAATATCTTGGGGATTCTGGTGAACTTCAGTGGATCCCTTAAAGAAACAAGGCTAATGACATTCTTAGAATATTAATACTCATGACATCTTATCGGGTCCTAATTTGTAGGTCTGGCCTCTGAATCGTGTGTGTATATATGGAAAAAGAGAACAAAGGAAAATAATGGGCCTGGAAAGGAAGGATGGGGCCAGTTTACCGTGAGCTTAAATCCAATAAAGACAACCTGGAGTCACCACTCTTTGACTGTCTCAAACCCTAGTATACTCAATAAAAGTTTGGATCCTCCACATTATCTAGATTTTCTTACATATCTTTTATGGTTGAATCTGATGAATTTGGTTCTCCAAGTTTGCTTTGTCTTTTCAAAAAATCTCCTGAGATTTATATCAAAGGATACAATTGGACTCTGGGAATCTTATTAGTCCTACTCACCTTAAGTCATATTTGGATATTATTTCATGTTCAATTTGTAGAACAGATTCTTGATAATAAGATGAGATAAAAAGATACAGTCTAATTCCTCTTTTTCTTATAGTTTTCTTGCAAAGACAAACAGAAAGAAAAAAAAAGAAGAAGGCAAATATAAGGAGTTTTGGAAGCTCAAATTAAGTGTGCTGGAAAAAATTGAAAATTTGTGGCTCTAGTAATCTATGGTGGAAAAAAATAGAAATATTATGTAATCACCAAATAAATTATTATTTTTCACAGCCTCCAGCTATTATAATTTCACTGGATACCTTATAAGCAATTATTGTTCTGGGAGATACTCCAAGGCTTATTCCGGGATTTCACAAGTTGACACAAGTCTGAAAAGTGTTCAATGAAGTATTATTGTAACTGCCTTTTCAGTCTTTGACCAGGGTAGGAAACGGTGTGGGTGTGTGGGAAAAGGGAAAGTGGCTGTCACGTGGGCAACAAGCATAAACAGCTCTTTGTGCTTTTTGAGTTGGAATTAAAAAGAAAACAACTTAATTTTCTTGCCTTCCATGGGTCTGAAACAGAGACTTCATGAATGGTTTTCAGCACTGACTTCTGGTTTCATTGTGGGTGGCGGCAGACACCATAGACAGTCCCTCTTAAGCCAAAGCCTAGAAATGACAGAAGATGGAAGAATAGGTTCCATATCTATATAAACACTCTCAAAAATAAGAAGAGGAGCTCTCGATGGACAAAAAGTTGTGAGAAACTCATAACAATGGAAAGCGGAGAGGATCCTATTGAACAGGAAGAGGCAATGAGGAGCATGTGAGACAGTGTGGCCGAGGAAAAGGAGTCCAGCAATGAGGACCGTGTGCTGGAGTTCAGGAGCTAGAAGGAGCCTGGGGCAACCAATAGCATCACTAGTTGGGGTCCTAAAGGAGCAACCATGTAGTGTACCCCTGGCACCCCTCATCATCAGGCATGTCAGTCCTGCCTGAAGAGTGAGTATAGTGTCTCAGAGCAGACAGACCGCCAGGCCTTCGTCACCAGAGGAGGCCACACAGTTCTTGTGAGATGTATGATTATCTGGCATCTACTGCAAAGCACCCAGAGGTTCTCCCTGGGGAGCCCCTCAACCTGTGAGTGGACACTGATTTGTCTGTGAAGTCTACCTTCTCCTAATAATCTTGAATCTCTATCAAAATTCCTTCTGTGTGCCTCCTGGCTTTGTGCAGTCTAGGTCAAGGGCATTCAAAACAATGTTAACCAAACCAAGGCTAAGGACAGAGCCTGTTGGTAATCCACTAACAACCAACATTTCTCTGGGTTAATATGGAGGCATGAATCAGCCCATTCTGAGCAAAGGTCAAATCAGCTGCAGATGCACCTCACTTGTAAATGTTTTTGCTTAACCCACTAACTAGCTGTGTGAACTTGAACGAGTCACTCAGTCACTGAGAGTTTCAATGTCTTCTTCCACTGTTACAGGATTTATGTGGGAACCAAATAGGACATGCCTTGCACAGTGATTAGATCACAGAAAGCATTCAATAAATGTTTGGTTGTTGTTTTGGGATTTGTTTGTTTATTTTCAGCATTTGTGGTAGCCAAGGGTTTTCCTGGCATTGAGTCTTTCTGAGGTCCTCTTAGCCTTTATCTTATTTTCATCATAGTCCTTGACTGTGCCCCCTTTTCTTTAGAGGACAATTTATCTGAGATTGTCATTACTAGCACATTCCTCTCTGGAAATGCCTTCTTCTTGGATTGTTATAAATCTGTTTGTAAAGTCCCCATTTTGTCTTATGTCATATCACCATTCAGATATTCTAGCCACAGGATGGTGCCTATTTTTTGGTGGCATTTTACAAGTCTGCCTTCTGATGTCTAGAACCCATTTTTTTTTTTTTACCCTCCCCAATACTTCACTGATGAATCCCAGTATAAAATAGTCACTTTATACAAAGCCTTTATCTCTTTCATTTTGCCAGCTAGCTTATTGGTGGTGGTCAGACCCATTTCAGAATAATTTTTCTCCCCTCACAGCCTTCCCTGGCTTGCTGGGAGTTGAAGTTGTCAGCAGGGCACATTCAGAATGTACTATGCTTTCAGCAAAAATGGGGCTTGCAGCAGAAATCTGGAGAGCTGACACTTCAGCCCAGCCCTGTCACTAAAACCCCTGACATGAAATAGATTGTACCTACCAGCTTCTAGCCTCCCTGGAATAGCCTCCACTGAGCTTCTCCACTTGAATCTGTTTCTGGGCCACCTTATTCTGCAGAGCGACTCTGGTGCCATTCTTTTGAACATGGCACCCTTCTGCTTGTATTTCAGATAAGTTATTTACCAGATCCGAGTGTGCTTTGAGTCTATTGTTCCCTTTTCATGTTAAATTCTTGGTGACTTTGATTTTATTCTTCCCTCCCTCTGTCAAGACTCATTAAGATCCTTCTTTATTCGGACGCCTGGGTGGCTCAGTTGGTTAAGCAGCTGCCTTCGGCTCAGGTCGTGATCCCAGCGTCCTGGGATCGAGTCCCGCATCGTGCTCCTTGCTCAGCAGGGAGCCTGCTTCTCCCTCTGCCTCTGCCTGCCATTCTGTCTGCCTGTGCTCGCTCTCTCCCCCTCTCTCTCTCTGATAAATAAAATCTTTAAAAAAAAAACTCTCTTTATCAAGAAAGCAAGTCATATGAAAACTTTCTGCTTCACTTCACAAAGTGCCTTCCATCCCTAGCCAGGAAACCTCCACCTTGCTATCAAAGGCCTCAGTCCAGGAAAAATTACCTTCTCCTTGCTGATGTAGAGCCAGTTTTTCACGCCCCACCCCCTCCTCTGGTTCCTTAAGTCCAACAGTGAAAACAGAAATGAAAATGCTGAGTCTTCAACCTTGCCATTTTTCAGACTCCAAGGGACAGACCACATGAAACCTGAGAGGAACCATGAGAGTGAATCTTCAGAATGGGGGCAGACTCTTTTTGGCATTAAATCCCATTAAATCATACCTAGCAGACCTTTGGGGCCACCATATTGCCTCCACACTCACCATTGTCCTACCGATGGCTTTTTACTGGGAGCAATTGCAACACTTTCCCTGAGGACTTTGATCAGTCCATGTGGCAGCAAGCTAAAAGTTTTTGGAACCCCCAAGGGGAGCCATTAGCCAACAACAGACCCCAGTTTCCCTGCTCTTCAGACAGAACTTTTCTGAGGCCTGCTCCACACTGTTACCCAAAGATCCCAAGACAGACTCACCCCCAATTGCCCCCAAGAGTACTTGCTCAGAAAGAATAACTTTATTTGCCTCCCTGTCTTACTTCTCCACTTCTTTACATTTCCAAATTAACGACTTGTTTTCAATTCAGTTTCAGAGTCTGCCTTTGGGAACCCAGCCAAAGATAGGAGCCCACTTCTGACATGTCCTAACATCTGCCTTGGTGCACACTAAGCAAGTTTAAACAGATGTATACCCTGTTAGTTTCCTATTGCTGATATAACAAATCACCATAAACTTACTGACTGAGAACAGCACAAATTTTTTTATCTTATAGTTTTGTAGGTCTGAGACTTCACTGGACTGAACACAAGGTATTGGCAAGGCTATGTTCCTTTTGGAGGCTCTAGGGGAAGAATTCCTTTACTTGACTTTTCCAGCTTCCAGAAGTTGCTGCATTCCTTGGCTCATGGACCCTTCTTCGGTCAGCAAAGCTAACATCATAGCATGTTCAAATCTCTTTCTCTCTGTGTGTCTCTCTGTCTCTGCTTCTCTCCCTCCCTCCTCTTCTCCGAAAATCTTGCCTGCTTTTCATAAGGCCCCTTGTCGTTATGTTGGGCCCATCCAGATAATCCAGGATAATCGATCGTTTCATCTCAAGATCCCTAACTTAATCACACCTGTGAAGTCTCTTTACATATAAGGTATCATATTTGTAGATTTGGGGAATTAGGACATGGATATCTTTGGAGGCCATTAACTTGTTTATCGCAGATATTCAAAGGTCCAAATTACAATTCTGAATCAGGAACTATTGCCATATGGTCCGTGTGAAATGGAAGACACATGAATGAGTTTGACACAGAAAGGGAGTTTCAATTAGGCCTTCTTAGATGGACAACCCTCCTTCTACCCGAAAAAAAAATGTATTTAAATCTTGTCTTTCTAGACTTTCAGGGATGGATGGATGGATGGATGGATGGATGGAAGGAAGGAAAGAAAGAGAGGGAGGGAGAAAAAGAAAGAAAGAACCAACCTTGAAGATGATAGAATCCAAGCACAGGTGGGCACAGGTTTTCAGGGTTCACAGGTGGGCATAGTCAGATACATTCATGCATTAGGCCTCTGGGGAGGAGAAGCAAAGCCTTCTTCTTTGTGCCTTTCACAGAAAGAGAGTTAAGCAGAAGGGACTCCCTGCCTGGCAATGGCATGAATAAGAATCAGCACCAATTTACTGCTTGGAAAGAGAGGAAGAAATGAGAAGCTGGGGGAGGGGAGGTTTGTAGTCTCAGCAGGGGGAGGGAGTAGTGCTGAAAACCTGCTCAGTCTTCAATAATTCAAATTCTCCTGCAATCTCTTCTCAGGAGCCAGCAATGTTTAATCCTGTGCTGTTGTTTTGAGCCCTCTGTCACTCCAGGCCTCCTTTCCTCTCTCCCCAGTCAGTTATACAGTGGCCTCTGCTATGTATGGGGCCTTGCAGCAAGTGTTGCAGGCAGAATGTTCCACTGCTTCTTCTGTAGCACAGGATCACACAGAACTCTCCTTCCTGGCCCCGGGGGCACTGCTCTTGCCAACTTCATGCCAAGCAGAAACATGCCCATCCAAGTGCATTAGCACCCTGGACCCGTGTCTTCACCTAAATCCCCATCCACAGTGGCAGGTGGGAACTGTATCCCAACTTTCCCAGAATAAGGCTGGCCTGGTTTGGCAAAGGTAACCTTTCTGAGGCTCAGTTTCCCCACCTAAAAATGGAATGATCCTGTCTATCTTGCAGGGTTGTTAAAAAGTTTAAATAAAATGAGGTAGTCAAAAATTCCTTGATAAGTTCCTTTTGCCTCTTGAGACTATATGTTTATTTGACTAGTTCTACATTTATAAAGTGGTAGAGAAACAAAAGTAAATTAAGTACATAATTTAGGCTCAGAAAATTGACCTTAGCCTCAATTAGATGTTCCAGGCTTTACGGGTTCTGGGATAACCAGTCTAATTACCACACTCTGCTGCAAGTGCCCTTCAGAGGCTTTAAAAACAATTCTGTCTTCCTGGTTGGTGAATCTCTACCTCTCCTCTCAGAGAATTAACTTCATTAACTGAGTCAGGAACTTAGAACAATGCGGACTTGTGTGCAACTGGTCATGTGGCAAGGCAGAGGAGAGATCCAATCAAGATCTTCAAGCACGTGAAGGAATGTAACCCAGAAGATGAAAAAGATTGCTCACTTTAGCACCTCAAAGTCTTCTTGACTGACTACATCAATGACATAGATTTGCTACTCTCTCTGGCCCAGTGCACAGAACTGGGACCTACAGGTGGAAATGGCAGGAAGGTAGGTTTCACTTTGGCCCAAGGAAGGATTTTCTAGCATCCAGAGCTCTTATAATGGAGGGCTTCCTCTGGAAAGTAGTGGTTGGCCTTCCACATTGCTATGACTGTTCATTCAACAGTGGTTTAAACATCTAAACCTTGCCTGCCCACCCCACCCCCACAATCTTTTCTAAGAGATGTTATTATACCCAAATCTACTATACTTTTATTGTTGTTTTAAGCTGCTAAAAGTTTTGAGGTCATCTGATACACAGCAAAGTTAACTGATAGGGTTTCCAAACAATTTACCAACATCCAAGTTAACAACATAATCCCTGTCCATCTCAGGATTTGAGGAATTTTAAATTTGATTAGACCCATCTCTGAGCTCAACATCTATTATCCAGGGGTTTGAACTCACGTGAAATTACACCTCTTCTTTTTTGGTACTGAAACTTTCACATCCTCCCATCATTTGTTTCTCACCTCAGGCATAATTTGGCTTCCTTCTCTATGCAGCCTAGAACTGAAGCTCATTGCTCATTGCACGCTCTTGACATCACCCTCACTATGCTTCTGATTTACCTGAACTTCCTGCCGCCATCTTGGATCAACCCAACCACTCATGCTTTCTGCCCCTACAAGGCATATGATCATGCTGATTGGAGTCTTGGGGGTGGGGGGACAGTTTCCAATGTCAATATCATTTGGTAGTTTTATACTTTTTTTGAACCTCCAGTAGTAGTGTTTCTCTCTTAGAAGAAAGATTTTTTTTTTTAAATAAAAACCATCTTGAAGCTATCTGACTTTAACTTCCTTGACTCAAACCTAGAAAATGACCTCATCTGTAATATCTGAAGACCACAAGGAATAGATTTCCTCTGTGCAGCCCAGAGATAATCTCTATACTTGGAATTTTATAAAAATAAAACTTTTATTGTTCTTTGTACTAATTATAAAAGGAACCCATGTTCTTCTCACTATAATGCTACTTCTAAAAAACATATCAGAATTCATAGCAAGGAGCCCTCATGTTTTAAGAACAGCACGGAACCCATTCTAATTTGGAACAAAAAGTCAATCACAAATTCAGAAGTTTTAGTTATTGCCCATAACAGATTACCCCCAGCTCATTGTTTGAAGGATGAGAAGTGAATACAGAGCTCCTTTAAGAAGATATACACACTGGAGTGACTCAAGGAGCTGAACGTTTAAGATGAACATCATAGCAAGAAGGTGAATGTGAGGGAGAGGAAGATAAAGAAGAGGAGGGAGGAGAAGAAGAAGAAGAGGAAGAGAAAGAGAAGGGCTAAGAGGAAAACAATAAAGGAAAATTCCAAGACAGAGAGGTGGTAAGTCTGTAAGCTATTTTATTAATTTGTGTGTTTGGGAAACAATTTAAAATAACACAAATACATTCTTTTTTTCATAATTCATTTGTAAAAGAACAAACTTTTATCAGTGCATAATAAATTAAAATCTCCCATAAGAACAAAGAAAACTATCTTTCTGCTCTGAATGAATTAACCTTGTAGAGCAGTGGTTATGTTATTCCTTTAAAAGTCTCAGTAAATCCAGGTTGGATCCCCCTTGTTAGGACCTCTTGCCTACCAGCCTGCTCGAAGGCAGACCCTCTGTCCTGGTGAGTCTTCATCCCTGCTGGTCTCTGATCTGAGACACAGGGGTCTTTAGGCTTAGCAAAGACATAAAATGTTAGAGCCTGAGGGACCTTCAGAGAAGCATGCAGACCATAGGGTCCATAGTGGGGAAGAGTCCTGGCGCATGGCTGGTCCAGTTTTTTTTTTTTTTTTTAAGATTTTATTTATTTGACAGAGAGAGATCACAAGTAGGCACAGAGAGAAAGACAGTAGAGAGAGAGAGAGAGATATTAGAGAGAGAGAGAGGAGGAAGCAGGCTCCCTGCCGAGCAGAGAGCCAGATGCAGGACCCGATCCCAGAACACTGAGATCATGACCTGAGCCGACCATCCAGGTGCCCGCTGGTCCAGTTTCTTATAGATCCCAAGAAGCTTACAAGCACTGACCAGCTCACATGTCCACTTCTAGTCCAAGTACCTGTGGTCAGAGTTTTAAGGTACATGGAACAGCCTCTTATAGGCAAGGACTCTGGGTAAAGCAGACAATGAACACATCTTCATCTGACCCAAAGGCAATATATCCATAGGCTAGCCAAATCAGATTTTCCTCTGAAAGATGTGAACTGAGATACATGGAGATAATGTTAACAAGGATGGGTACCTCTGCCCCCTAAAAACAATTATAGTATAGAGGGAGACCAGTGGAAGTCAAGTGGGATTTCAGTAATATTTACAAATCAGATACATTCATGGGTTAAGAGGTATTTATTCAAGGACATTTATCGTTATGAAGGCAAATATGAAGATTTATGCAAGTTTCAGTTTATGCTTTTCCTTGTCTGGACAGGGCAAAGCCCTGCCCTTGAGCCCCACCCCAGATTAGCATTTTGGTAAGGTGTTTTAAATTCTGCTACTTCCGAATGGCAACAAACCAGTTTCTAATTTCAAAAACTCTATCCTGCCTGTGAATTGAGTGAGGAATGGTGGAATCTGTCTAAGGAGCTCGACAGTTTAATGCGTTTTGCCATGGAGATTATAGCTATTGCAGCATGGGGAAAGGGGCTGGCTTGAAAAGGGACGAGTGCTCATTGAGCATTCTGTTCAGGCAACTGCCCATTATCCAGGGGGTGGATGATCCAGTTTGGGGATTTTTCATGCCTCTGGCTTCTCCTCCCTTCTACTGTCTGCCCTTTGGCCACATTACAGATCAAATTAGCATGTCTTTGAGAGGATAGAAGGGGAAGGGACAGGTAGAATTCAAATTGGTCAATTTTGTAGCTTGTCTGCTGTTCTAATACATGAGATCAAAACCAAAGGCTAACGTGGAGTTTCGGATTGTCAGTGGGTTATACTGAATCCATACCAGACCTCCAGTCTATTGCTAGAGAAATTGGAGTCTGATGAGAACTCACTGTATTTCATATGGACCTCAAGGCTCAGCATATAGTAGCTTGTCCAGAATCCCAAACACATTCATGTTAGAACTTTAGAGCTGGAAGGGGTTTCAAAGATGATCCAGCTTTGGGAAATCAAGGCTCAGGGATTTGAAGTGCACTGCTCAAGGTCACACAATGAGATGACTCCCCGTGGCTTGTGGACAACTTGCGAGGGGAGCAGAAACCAGTTAACTTTAAAATTATATAACTATGGCTGGCTGATACATGAAATACTGACGAAATGGTCTTTTGACACCCCCCCCTCATAACTCTTTGTTGGGACTGTCCTGCCACTGGAAACTAAAATCAAGACCATCCATTGTTGTGGAGATAGCCCCAGTACTGGGTGCAAAACCCCAAACCCCAAAGTTGCTAAAGAAGATGGCTCCAGGTTTGAGACTGGATATACTGATGCAAAGAGGTGCCAGGAGACAAAAGCAGGTTCTCCCACTGCCTGAAGAGAGAACAATAGAGTTTAAAGATCCAGAATGAGAAGCCATGTACCCTACCATATATATATACACACTCATCACCATTATCATCATCATCACCATTGGAGTAAGGAACAAGATATAAAAAAGAATTTTTCCATAAATTTTGGGGAATCCTGAGAGAAAAGAGAAAGGCCTCTTGTTTCTCTTCTGGAGGTTTCCAAAGGTGGTGGTCTCACTCAGCTACCTAGCTGGAGCCAAAAGAACAGAAGGAAGCCAATGTGGGGGAGAAGATGGAGATGGGCAGCGCTGTCGCCAGACATAGCGTGGTGCGGAAAAGATTTCAATGGGCCCATATCCCCCAGTGGCAAGAGCCAGCATGCTGCCTTGGAAGTTTCCCATGAAGGAGGTAACTCAAGGAGAATTACACCAAGAGGGAATGCAGTTTGTATGGTGAGGGCCAATGGGAAGCATGGCTCATTTCGTTCTAAGGGAGCTTTTTTTACACCACCTTCTGGCCAAACCCAGAGTATGAATTACATGGGTAACGGACCTCAATAGGGTTGCCTGTACCTAGCGCACCTGTATGGAGCCGCTGGCCACCACCCTCCAGGCACGCACCCAAAGCAAGAGAACAAGGTGGCTGCTCCCTCTCAACACAGAGCCCTCACCACAGACCCCACCCACCACCCACTCCCAGGGGCTTAGTCAGAACTGGAAGGGGCAAGAAATCCCACAGCATCATTTGGACTATGTTGTGACCAAACTGCAAACTACATACCCTGAGTGGACCCTAGGAATGACTAGAATCATGGCAATGAATTCAAAGTTTCCTGTTGTCCAGTGGACCTGGGGCTTAATGCATGGAGGGAAAGACAGGAAGCTCCCTTGCTGTTTTTCGTTCCCCGGGATGTGGGGGGGAGGGTTAATTGCGTTAACCTATATCCATATTCTATATCCTTATCCATAAGGCTCTGGATGGAGGGGGCAGCTGTCTTCTGTCTCCTAAAGGAAAGGAAGAGGATATGGCCTGAAATGAAAGCTGAAGGAATGGTCATACCACCCAAGAGGCCTCCAACGACAAACAGGTGAGGGGCATCCACACTGAGTGAGCACCTATGATGTCTCCACCTGGTGGTTAGCATCTGCACCAACATTTCTCCAAAAGGAGGAACCTCACACCCTCCTTTCAGAAAAAGAGCTAGTATGAAGCAACATGGGCACTGAGATGGCCCATCTCCAAGAAGTCAGCCGCCCCTCCTCTTTAACCAAGCTACCTCCTCCTGGCAGAGTAAATCGGAGAAGCTGAGGAGGATCCTCAGTCCCCCAGGCTGTAACTCCCTCCTTCTCACATCCCACCCCACAGGTGCCTCAAGACAAGCACACAGATGCAGCCCTGTCTGGGAACAGGGAGCCCAAGGGAGATGTAGCAGCGACCTTTGGAAGGGTCAGTGACAATTGCGACAACTGCGTCACCAGGGAATTGCCTTGTCCAATTGGAAGTCCAACCTTCCTTTGAACCATGCATGATTCTCCCCGCCCCCAGCCTGGGTTGTGTTTTTCCTTTGGCAAATCACACCATCGCACTGGGAGGGCAGCTTGCTGAGTGTGGCAGTGTTGACACAGCAGTCGCTGGACACGTTCCGGGAAAGCAGGCCCCAGCATGTGAGATGAATTTTCTCTGAACCGTGTGCTTTCCAATGTGTCAGAAAAACAAACTCGGAGAAGTCTGTTTGGCTTGTGTGCCTGTGCAGACCCCCTTCCGGAGTTGAAAATGTAGTTGGCCTTAGCCCCTGTTGCTTTAAAACAAAACAAAACAGAAAGTCCTTCCTGTGTCTGACTCCCTGAAACCTGAGGCTGGCACAAAGGGAGCTCTTTCAAGTGGCAGCCCCACTTGCCACGTGACCGAGTCTTTGTGCCCAAGGACAAGCCAGGCCAGGGAAAACTGCCTCTGTTCAGTGTTGCCCAGCCCTTGGCCCTCTCCTCTGTCTCGGCTGCCTCCAGGCGCTTGGCTACCCCTCTTCCACCCAAACATCCGAGTTCCTGTTCCCAAAATAGCTACTCGGAGGAAACCAAGACTTAGGGCCTCCGCAGGGGTGAATTCTCCGCGCGGACGCGGCTGCAGGGGGCGTGGCTACCGCCGGCCGTCCAGCCGCCCCGGGGCTGCCTAGGGGTCCTCAGAGCTGCTCCTCGGGCTCCGCCCACCGAAACTTCTGTTTTTCCTGTAAGAGCGAGGCAGGCAGCTGTGCGAGTATCACAGCTTTCATTGCTTTTCCGTCCCTCAGGAAAGGCGCTTAGGCTTCCCGGCGTTTGACCTCCGGATGAACTGACCAGTAAGTCCTCCCCTGTTAGCAGGGACCGTGGCTTACCGAACCACAGAACAATGCACGCACCCCAGCTGGAACTTCCTGATCCCCACCTCCCACCTTCCCATCATACAAAGCAAAAGAAGCCCCCTGGGTTTGTTGCCAGGGAGAGTGGCTGGCCTCTTCCTGCTGGGGGATGGGTGCAGGGGGAGCCAGGAGGAGGGGCCAGTCCTGGGAGAGTCCAACCTGCCCTTTGGGTAATGAAGCCCCTGCAACTAGGCCCCTCCTCTTGATTTCCATTCCTGTCCTGTAAAGTGGAATGAGCCAATGCTCTAGGAAGTGGTTCTCGGCCTCAGGTGCACACTGGAGTCACCTGGGCAGCTCCTAAGAATCCTTTACCCTTGGGCCCCTGGACCTAGAAAATCAGCGTCTCTGGGAGATGGGACCAGGCATTGGTGGTGTTTTAAAACTCCGCGTGTGGTTCCAGTGTGCAGCCAAGTTTGAGAACCTTCTCAAACTCTAACATATAAGAACCACCGGGGATCTTGTTAAAAATCAATCAGTCCATCCGATTCCAGCAGGTTCCGGAGCTCTAACCAGGGATGCTGCCGCCACTGGTCCATAAAACACTTCTAGTCGTCAAGCTTTAGGAGACCTAGAGAGTCCCCAATAACAGCCTGGACTTCTCCGTGTTCGATTTGACAGGAGCAATGAGATGAGATGGAGAGTCAATAGACTTTCAGGCTACTAGGTCTGGAAGGGATTGGTGGGCTGGAAGCCACATCTCTGCATCTGGAAAATCTCTTCAGGAGAAGAGACAGTTGACAGGCAGTAGGAATGTGACTGAATTTGGGGTGGAGTGAAATATAAAGGTAAGCTTCAACTGTCCAAGTTAAGGATGAGAGGAATGGCAGGGTTAGGGGTCACCTCCGACAAGCCGGCTCAGCACCTGAGCCCAATGGTGGTGGCTCTCCTTTCAAAGCTAACCCAGCTGAGTGACATAAACCCTGGTGGAGACCATGCCGTCTGGCTGAGCGGGGTGATGGGGTCCCAGCCTGCTTAAGAAACCGGAGGGATGAGGCAGAGGTGTCTGCTTGGCTCGGGTCTTAGCATCTCAGATAGCGCTGGTATGTTCTACTGACAACAGGGAAAGTCTCTTTGCTGCCTGTTCTGCTCTGCTTGGCTTAGGAAGTAAAAGTAGCATTAGAATCTTGTGAGAGCCACAGCATCCATAGCCTTCGAGCCTTCCCTAGCTCAACCCCTGAGTCAGGAAGGCTGGAGCAATAAGGTAGCTGGTGGGATTCAGGACTCCCCAAACTTTACTTTTTGTTGGTAAAACGGGGGTGAGGGGTGGGCAAAAGTATCCACCTCACTGGATTATTGTGAGAATTATATAAGATAGTGTGTGTGAGAGCACATAGTACATGCTCAATAAATGCTAGCTTCTATAATAATGATTATTATTATAGGTATTATTATACTACCATAATAATGGTATTATTAATAATACAATTCATCTCATAGGATATGCAAACACCTATCATAATGCTTCACCTATAGGAGAGGGGCAATAAACACTTGTGAAATCTAAGCAGAAGCTAGGTAAGTTTTTCTTCTATGCTCCCCTTCTTTTTTATACATCAGCTTTGAGTCAGTTTCCATCCTGTGCTGAGTCAGGCTTTTTGGCCTTAGTTGCAAACCTGCTCCCTAATCTCCATCCAGACGCACAGAGAAGGTTTGGAATGCACGTTTTTCCCTGAAGAAGTGTGGCCAGCAGTTCTGCCTCCTTTCCAGAGGAGAGGTCTGACTGGTAGGAGCCAGAGGAAGAGATAGACATGGGACGAGAACTCCTACAGAGATCCCACTAGTTAAGGGCTCAGTACCAGGCACTCTGCAGTTGCTCTCAGTCATTGCCAGCATCTTGTCTCCTTAATAACAAAGGAAGATGGAGGAAGGAGTCATCCCCATGCAACACATTCTTGCCGTCAGAGAATGGCTTTGGGAATCACTCCTTTATCGCTGGAAGTTTCTGCCTCTCTTAGGACTCAGAGGACTAAGTCCAGAGGGACTTCAACATTCATCAGTCTCATGATGTCCCCTTGAATTTAAATGCAGAGGGAGATGCTAAAGAGAGGCTAGGACCCAGGAAGAGCCACGTCCAGCCGCGTGACAACACAGAGCATAGCACCTGCAGTGTTCCTGCACAGTTACGTGTGTGCAGGAGGGGTCTGCTTTCTGCCAAGCTCCAGCTCTGTCTGGCTCAAGACATTTTGGGGTGGGAGGCAGGGGCCAGACTTCTGGAGACCACAGAACCTCAAGTGAGGGAAGACATCTGAAGGGCAGCGAGCTTGGCCTTCGTTGTTAGAAGGGGGCCATACAGGACACAGAGTGGTGACTTTCCCCTGGGATTTGTCCCACCCAGCCCCGCAGAATCAGGTCAGTCCTGGAATACAGGGCACCATGAGTGAGAGGGAAAAGAGCTGTTCAGTGAGGGGTTGGGAGGTATTGGAGCCAGAGCAGCTCAGATCTGGCACTCCTGGGCTCCATGTGAGTTAGCAGCATGAGACACCCTCCTCTCCTCCATGGTGTATTTTGTCACATGGAGGTTCTAGCAATTTCTTTGTCTAGGCTGGCAGTTTCCAGTGTAGGGAGAAACACAGACTGGCAGGAGTGGAGATGGCCAGCAGGTGTAGCCATGCCCAGGATTGGTGGCAGTGACCCGTGGGAGGGAAGGATGGAGGTGTCCACAGTGCATCAGTGTGCTCTCTGGATGCAAGAGCTGTGACCAGAGAAATCCCAGTGCTTAGTGAGACAGAAGGACAGAGGTGCCCTACAGAGGCAGCATTTGGAGCCAAAAGCCAGCAAAAGAGGCTGGGAGCCTGGGACACCATGTGGTAGTTGAGTGGACTTGGGCTTGAGCTCCCAGAGGACTCCCAGAAACACAGTACAGGAGGCTCTGCCAGGAGATGAAGTCTTGCATTGGCTGGTGGTTAGTGGACTGACTACTGTCCAGGTCATCTGGGTTTAAACTTAGCCTGCCCAAGGAATGCTGGGATATCTGTCAGTATCCCATTATCAGTGGAATGAAGCCTGCTTTGACACATCCTTTGAGCACTCGTATCTCTCTCTCTCCTCTCTGTCTGGGTTTTTGTCTATCTCTCTGTCTTTGTCTCTGTCCTTCCATGTCTGTCTCTGTCTCTGTCTTATTCTCCCTGCCTCCATTCCCACAAAATGCATGACTCATTCTGGGCATTCAACAAATATTTTTTAACTCCACATTATGTAAAAATTCACACACGCAGAAGCAGCAGAATAAAATAAGGACCTCTCAGATACCCATCACCCAGTTTCAGCAATCATGAACATTCTCCACTGCCCTCCCCGAGATTATTCTGAAGCAAGCTCAGACATCCTCCATAAATATTTCAGATGCCTCTAAACGATAAGCACTCTGTAAAAACCATAACCACGATCCCATAGCACACTCAGAAAAGCTAGCACTAATTCCTTAAATCAGTATCTAAATACAATCTAAATATAATCTAAATACAATCCTTAGGTCATGTTTGTTAATGTGTCATAACTCCCCCACATCCCTTTTAAACTCTAGTCAACAAATGTTTTTGGGCTGACCACATCTTTTCTGTTTCTGTGTGTCTTTCTGTTTTTCTATTTCTTGTTTTTCCACTTACCCTTCTGTCCACCAGTTTGGTTTCTTTCCATCTGTGTATGTCTGTTTCAATGTAACATTATTTCTGTGATTTTTTTTTCTCTGTGTGTGACTTTATCTATACCTTTCTCTCTCTGCCTCCTTCCCAAGCCCTGTCTGTCTCTGTCACATGCACACACACCAAGCACACTCACACATAGGTTCATGTTCCCTGGGGTCAGCAAGGGAACCCTGCACACACCCTTGACTGAAAGTGTATGAATTTTGTATGAAGTTGGAGCTGAAGAATGAAAGAGATCTCTGGCCAAAATGTTAGTGTGGCTTCACTGAAGCACTTTCTGCTGTTTCATGCTGTGCACATTCCACGGGCCCCCTTCCAGTGACTTAGCCCCCTTTCCAGTGACTGAGCCCCTTCTGATGGACTGAGCCCCCTGCTTCTTGTGAATGAGCTCCCTCCTTCAACAATATACATGAATGAGGCCCCTAGGACCATAGCACATCATCAACGCGAAGGCTGAAGGGTGCTGCACAGATATACGTGGCGTGTGTTACTTTATCTGTTGTTCCAAATAAAACTTAAGACTCACCCATTGGTGAATTCCTAACTGTCTGAAAAGAAGCTGTAGAATGCTTGTTGGCCAAGCGCTGCTTTTCATCAATCACAGGGACAGTGTTCCATTTTGAAAGAAATCTTTTACCGAGTCTTAAATTATTTGTTAGAGCTGGAGGCAACAAACCCAGGCTTTTCCCATTCTTTCTAGCAATGGATTTCTTTTTTTAATAAAATCTTACATAAAACCTGGAGATATAAAGTGAGTAAAAACAGAACTTGGTATGTGTGGGCCTGGGGGAGAAGGGAGAAAGCTGTAGAAAATTTAAAAAAAAAAAAAAATTTTTTTTAAAAAACTCAATCGAAGAAACTTATTTTCTAAAGGAGTAAACTGGGTTCCAGAGTGGGGGCCGTGACCCACGCAAGCCCAACAGCAGCCTCCAGCATCCCATAAGTCCCTCTTGTCTTACTCCTTACAGACACATTCAGAATTTCAGGGAGGATCTGTGTCTCCGGGTTTTGTTTTTGTTTTTGTTTTTGTTTTTTTCCCAAGTAGTTATTTTGGCAAATGTACTAAACTGAGCAGTGATCTGGGAGATTTCATGACCCAGACATCACTCGAGCTGTGGCTTTTTTCTTTCCTGGGACAAAACCTGTTGGATGACTCTTAAGCAAATGACTAAAGGCAGAATGACTTGAGAGTCTGGTCACCAAGGTCAGGATTGTAGAATGTGAGGCTGCCTCTTATGGGAGTGGCCCTGTGCTTGGGGGCAGATGAATCCTAGTGTTTGGCTAACAGAGCTGGAGAGCCAAGCAGTGACCCTCCTTGATGAAGAACACTTGCTATGAACCAGTGTGAAATGGAATTACAGAGTAGGGGGAAGGAGCCTGCGGGATGAGAGGTGCCTTAGCTGTCTGGGTCCCAGCTGCCATGTAGGAACTTAGAGAAGCCATGGACAGCATAACTGTGACTCTAGAAGAAACTGGAAGTTCTTACTTGCTGGATGTGTGCGCCTCCAGTAGCAGGTGATAGCAAAAGCTGCCAGTCTCCTATAAATACAGAGAACAAACTGATGGCTGTCAGAGAGAAGGAACATGGGGACATGGGCGAAATGAGTGAAGGGGATGGGTGATACAGGCTTCCAGAAATGGAATGACTAAATCCTGGGAATTAAAGGCACAGAGTAGGGGTGCCTGGATGGCTCAGTTGTTAAGTGTCTGCCTTTGGCTTGGGTCATGGTCCCAGGGTCTGGGATCGAGCCCTGCATCCAGCTCCCTGCTCAGCCAAAGCTTGCTTCTCCCTCTCCCACTCCCCTTGCTTGTGTTCCCTCTCTCACTGTGTCTTTCTCTGTCAAATAAATAAAACCTTAAAAAAATAATAATAAAGGCCCAGCGTAGGGAATATAGTCAATGACACTGTAATAGCGCTGTATGGTGACAGATGGGATCTACACTGTGGGAGCACAGCAGAACATATAGGCTTGTCAATTCACCATGTTGAACACCTGAAACTAATGTAACTTTGTGTGTCAACTAGACTGAAATTTTTTTTAAAAGCTGCTATTCTCTCAGTTCACAATGAAGGTTGATTATGAGTAAGCTCAGTAGAGAATTGTGTTATTCTGTATAGCTTAGAGACTTGAAAATGTGCCTGACTGCTACTCATCTTGGAAGACCAGTGAGGCATACTAGAAAACACCTGAGTCTCGGCACGGGAACACAGAGTGTAAACTCCGGCTCCACCACTTTCTAGCTGAGTAATTCTGGAGCATCACCTTGCCCACTAGGCTTTGGTTTCCTCATCTCCGAATCAGGATAATGCCACCTTGCTAGCTCACAATGTGCTTCATGTTGCGTATCTCTCAACAACTTTGCCAAGCCGGTATTGGAAACCTCACTTTACCAAAAAGGAAACCATACCCCAAGAGGAGGCACCTGCAGCCCCATACATCCAGTAACAGCCCCATTTGAACAGGTTCCTACTGGGTTCCTGGGCCGTGTGTTTTCCATCACCCCTACTGCTTCCTATCTAATCTGCTGTTGGACAAATGAGAACACAGCAGCTAAGAAACACTGCATTCTAAAACAGCCAAGATTCAAATTTATGGAGAAAGAAAGTAGACTAGTAGTTGCCCCAGGCCAGGGTAGGAACAGAGATGAAGTGTAAATTAGCAGAAGAGACCATATTGAGGGAGGGTGTAGATGCTGCACTAACTACTGAGTCATGGCGATGGTTGCACAACTCTAAATTTCCTAAAAAGCACCGAATTGGATACTTGTGAATTTTTGTATAAAACGTACCTCAATAAAGCTGTTAACAAAAAGCCGAGATTATAAAACACTTGTATTCTAGACAGAATTGTCTGTTTTACCAAGCATATCTGGAAGCAGTTAGTATTAGTTTATTTCCTTTAAAAGGTATTTCTTATAATTACTGATTTGAAAAAGTAGTGACATGCTAGTGACACAGTTAATATCTGCTTTGTTTTGTTCTTCTCGCTCTGAGACCATGGGCTGGCCACGTGGTCAGTCAGCACTGGAAGTAACTAACACAGGTAAGCATCATGGGCTCTCACAGCTGGCAGGGTTAGAGACCTGGAAACCCCTCTATACCTACCCTTAGAGGGAGGCTAGTTAGCAGCATGCAAGGTATAGCAACAATCAGCCATCCTGAAGGAGAGCACCTACAAGCCTAAACCAAGGCAGTTAGCATTTTTATTCCCACTTGGACCCACTAAGCCCCCTGGACCTCAGCCGCATGTCCCCAGTCTGGCTGGACAAATCCTGGCCTTTCGGAAAATGGCATGAGGTAACATGAGGAAGAGTTCTCTCACCAATTCTTGGCTACAAAGGGAAAAGAGAGGAAAATTCCAGCAAGGTTGTATTTTCAGAAAGGGTGGTGTCTGCGGGACTGCAAATGTGGAGTTTATAGTTAAGTGTTTTGTGAGGTGGGCAGTGCTAGTCCTCCATCTGATTTGAACTGGAAAGTTGAATTGCTGTTTAAAGGAAGTGCTCTTTGTGGTTTGGTGACACCCGTACATTTCTCAGATTAGTGTGGCCACACATTAGCAGTAGGTGGTGCCTGGGTGGGAAAGAGCCAGTTTACATGTTGATATGCGGGATGGGACCTATTAAGGGCTTTGTATCCTCCCATGCTGTGTGCAGAACCAGCAGGGGTTGGTAAGAAAGAGAAAAGATACCTCAGAGGGGTTGGGGGCCCCCTTGTACCTGCATCTTTGCTGGGCTCAGGGGAAGCAGGGAGCAAGGATTTGAGTGCAAGCAGCTCATCATTTGGAGCCCATCTCAGAAAGCATCAGTAGGGGAGTAGGGAGTGAGGCAAAATAGGGCAGACCAAGAAAGGCATTTTCATAAACAACCTCCCAAGGCTTTAAGGGAGGAAGCTGTAGGAGACTATAGAATAAAGTCTCAGCCTTGTGTGCACATTGGAATCACCTGGGGGTTTGTTGAAACATATTGCTGGGCTCCCAACCTCAGAGTTTCTGATTCAGTAGGTCCAAAGTGTGTAGGACCTTAAAGTTTGCATTCCTAATAAGTCCCCAGGTGATGCTGATGCTGTTGTCCTGGCATGATACTTTGAGGAGTGAAGAAGATGATTCGGATGGTCAGACCCAGGGGTGAGGAGTTGGGGTATTTATGTACCAATTCCCATCTCGTGTTGTGGAAGGCTGCTCCTGGAATGGTTAACTGCCTGGTACCCTGTGTACCAGCAGGCCCTGCAGCCAGGGAAGGTTTGCAGGCTGAGAGTAACAAGTGCTTGCTATAAAGCAAAGCTATAAGGTTATGTGGGAACAGAGTACAGGGGCACCAAGAAGGCCAGCCGCACTGCCTGCAGGAACAGAGTATCTCTGCATTAACTATCAGAGTCCTCTGTATCTGATGGAAAAAGTATTACAGCATAGTGCCACAAAAAAGGGTTAGTGCCCCAGCTGCTTTAATATCCATAGCAGTGTGACCTTAACTAGATCTCTTACCTTCTCTGGGCCCCGCCCCAACTGGAAGGCCCCACCTGTCTCAAAAATTCCTGGATTCTCTGATTACTAGATCCAAGTGACCATGCTCAACCACAGCCTGTGAAAACATTCGGCCCCAAGAGAGCTCCAGGAAAGCACATTTACATCTATCACCCCTGCCCAGCATCTTTCCCCAAGGATTCAAATTTTGTCCAAGCAGGTGCTGCCCCCAGACTGTGAGGCAATACACTCCAAAGCTTGAGGCTTCCTAGGGTGGGCATCCTGTGTGGTTCCTACAGGTCCTTGGTCCCCAGGCACCAGGCTCACTGCCTTCCCTTCGCATCCTTGGCAGGTGTATCAAGCATTAATAAGATACTTCATGTCAGTCAAAGAAGACTATAAGACTATGTATTTTCTTTTAATGAGTTGTGCAGTTAAAATAATAAACTGCTTAATCTTTTCATTTGGGGTAGAATGATGTATTATGGCAGACTCGATTGCTCCCCCACTTCCTTCCCTTTCCCTGGATAGCCTGGCAATGACACTACCTGGTCATTGCCCTTGCTGGGCACCTGAGTGTAAAAGGCAAGCCTGCAAATCCCCAGAGAACTAGAAAAAAGAGGGTAGTCTTGGCTTCCCAGTGTCAAGGAAGCTCAAGGCACCTGCAACCAGTGCAAACCACTTAGATTCAGATAGACTAACAGAGTGGACATCTACAGCTTTTGTCTTCCAAGCAGTCAGATTCCCTTTTGTCAGAAACAGCTCCTCAGTTCTCCATGGAAATCCACACTTCTCCATTCATAATCCCAGTGGTTCAGGATGTTAACATCTACCTTGTCCCAGATGGGCCTAATCAGCCTATTTCACCTCACCCTGATCTAGTGAGGGTCAGTCCAGTGGTAGCCAGTGAGGATGCCAGTCCGTTAAGGGATCTCCTGCTCCAAATGTCAGGAAATTCCAGGACCAAGATTCTGGGTCTGTTCACAATTCCCTGACTTAGATAGAAAGCATAATAAAACATAATGGTACCAAAAAAGTTGCTAGTGCTGAGCTTCTCTTGCACTCATAGCTTTGTGACCTCAAATCTCACCTTCTCTGGGCCCTTAGCTCAAAGAATTCCATGACTCCACCTGTCTTGAAAATTCCCTGATTCTCTGTCCAGAAAAGCCCTGTAACTTGACAACTAGATCCATGTTACCATGTTCAACCACTGCCTGTGAAACATTTACTTAGTACTGTATCTGGGAGGGCCACATCATCACTGTGCTTGACTCCTGAAAACCCAGAGTGGCTTAGGAAAGTCTCATAGCAACTTTTTCCATCATCAACATTCCCCTTGCATTCCTGGATATGAAATCTCATGCTACCATAAATACCCATTACTATTTGACCTGGCTTCAAGTCGTATGATTGGGGACACACACAGTAGTAAGACCTTAAAAAATATTTCAATGAATCACTAAAGGTTAAGAACTTCACTGACTATCTTTTCAAGAGGAGGGCAGAGCACTGAAGGATTTTGCCGTGCTCATCTCCCTGCAAGGACTATCTCTCCTGCTCCCCTAAGCAGCATTCTCCCTTCATCCAACCTTCAAGGTTCACCCCTTTCTGAAGAACCCCTGGGGCCAGGCACAGCCAGGTGCTTTCTCTATTGGAGTTCTTCTTCCTTCCTTCAAGTGTCCAGAGAATGAGTAGGAGGCCTAGGTTGGAAGACCAAACCTTCATGGTCAGCCATGACCCAGCCGCCATCTTTGTGTTTCCATGGTCTCAAGGAAGAATTGACTTACTCCAGGAAATGTGTGTGAACTTGGACAGGCATGGGTGTGATTCCTCTTGCTAGGAGATCTGAAACAGGGTGCCTAAAGACCTTCTCACACAGTCCCAGGGTTAGGAAAGAAGAATAAGTGGGGACCCTGCTTCTCATAAAAGTATCTATTGTTTATATTCTCATGTTGGGAGTTACTTTGTCCTGCCTGCCCCATGGGAGTGGCTGAAAGCTCCTTGCCTGACCCCTGACCTGCTGCCAAATTTTCTTGGACCTCCTGAGTTTTGTGATGACTGATCTTAGAGCCAGGTCACCCTGGTCTACTTTCTGTCCTTTCAAACAAGTATGGAAGAAGACATCCCAGTCACACTTCCTTCTTCAAATATGAATCAAGCCAGAGTACAGATGTATAGCAGGTTTGGATATTTTTTATCCAAGTTCTAATTGATTTCAAATCCTAATTAAGGAGTAACTAATAAATGGACAATGAAGGACCCTCAAAATCACTTTTTCCGTCTTATAATTTGACTTTCAGTCTCTTTTCTCTAAGCCTTGAAAAGATCTGATATGTTCATGTGAAACTGATTTTGCCTATTCAGTATTGATATGCTCCTCCCTTTTGTGTTTGGTTGCCCACTATCCCAACCTCATTTCCCCATATTTAATGTCTTCTCCATCAGTCTTGCTCCCATGATAGATGTCAAAGACACCATGCAGGTAGGGCATAGGCAGGTGGTCTAGGCTTGGAACTAGCTCAATCTCACCCACATTCCCAAGACTCACAGTTGAAAATTAGTGACCCAAAGAAGCAAGGAAAAAGAGAAATCCTCCTGTTGCTAATGGGAGCACTGTCATCATAACATCCAGAGTTCAGTGGTCAACTCAGTGGCATCCACACCAGTCTGCATCTGTGGCACAACTGTGGTTCTGTCAATACAGCCTCCCTCTGTCCACTTCCAACCCCCAAACCTCATTCTCCAGATATCCCAGGGATACCACAAGCTGCCCAATATCCTTTCAGTGAATTCTTCTCTCTGACTGCATCATCCAGTCAACTCACATGCAACAAAGAACCCCAGTCATGATTCTACTACCTGCTTTCTTCTCTTGTCTCCCTCAACAGAAACCTGCTTCTGTCTGTTGCTGGCATAGCCTTTGATGGCCTGGCCCATCCCTTCTAAGATATCCAAGCATCTCCTCTGAGGACCCTCCATCCCCTGAGGGGTCTCACCCCACACTGTACTATAAGCATTTACCTGCCTGGGCTTTGTTTTGTTTTGTTTTGTTTTCTGCTGCAAATATCACCCAAGAAAGTCAGAGATGAAAGAAGGATGCTCCTTGGCCTATGCTGATCCCTTTAAGACTTTCTCTGTGGGGCTGGTTCAGAGAGACAGGTAGGCATTTGCCTCAAGGTCTGTGGAGTCACCTGTACTGTTTAGCAAATCAAAGGGAAGTGGTGGTGGCTTGGTGTACAGAACTAGGAAATTTGCCTGGAGGCTTTGCATCGTTACTGGCAACTCAAGAGTCTTTTACCCAGGGGCACCTGGGTGGCTCAGTGGGTTAAGCCGCTGCCTTCGGCTCAGGTCATGATCTCAGGGTCCTGGGATTGAGCCCCACATCGGGCTCTCCGCTCAGCAGGGAGCCTGCTTCCTCCCCTCTCTCTCTGCCTGCCTCTCTGACTACATGTGACACCTCTCTCTCTCTCTCTGTTAAATAAATAAAAAATATCTTTAAAAAAAAAAAAGTCTTTTACCCAAAGATGTCTCAAGAGACCTTCTCATCATACTTGGGGGGCAAATTAAGGCCTACCAGGAAAGTGGCTTACTCTGAGTCACATGTCAGATTAGCAGCTGCTAATACTGATACCTAGTAACCTTCAACCCAACTGGTCAAATATATGTAATAGCCTACAAGGCTTTCTTCCACTTCAAATCTTTATTTTTTCAAATACTTTATTTTTCCTCATTTAAGCAGATCGGCCAATTAAGTTCTCTTCTACAGAGCCAAATATGTATATCTTCATAAAAATACAAGATGGGATTGTGAGGGAGACAAACCATAAGTGACTCTTAATCTCACAAAACAAACTGAGGGTTGCTGGGGGGAGGGGGGTTGGGAGAAGGGGGTGGGATTATGGACATTGGGGAGGGTATGTGCTTTGGTGAGTGCTGTGAAGTGTGTAAACCTAGTGATTCACAGACCTGTACCCCTGGGGATAAAAATATATGTTTATAAAAAATAAAAAATTAAATTAAATTAAAAAAAATAGTTTTTGAATTTAAAAATGTAGCAGGGGTGATTACACATGATTTTTTTTTCCAACCTTTGCTTATTTGTCTAGGGCCTGACCAAAGCTTAAATTTTTCAAATGAAAGGATCTTTGTATCAGTCAAGATTGTTCAGAGAAACAGAACCAATGGGATAGTTTAGTGGGTAGATAGATGGATAGATAGATGGATGGACGGATAGATAGATAGATAGACAGACAGGAGAGGAGAATTACTATAGGAATTGGCTCATGCAGTTATGGATACCAAAAAGTCCCATAACCTTCCATCTGTAAGCTGGACAACTAAGAAAACCAGTGGTACAATTCAGCCTGACTCTGAAAGCCTGATGCCTGGGGAGCTGATGGTATAAGTCCCCAAGTCTGAAGGCCCAAGAACCAGATGCTGTGATGTCCAAGGGCAAGAGAAGATGGATGTCCTAGCTCAAGAAGAAAGAGGAACTCACCTCTCCATTGACCTTTTTGTTCCTTTCAGGCCCCCGATGGATTGGATGTTGCTGCCCACATTGGTGAGGGCCAGTTTCTCCATTCAGTCTACTGAATCAGATGTTACTGTCTTCCAGAAACACCTTCACAGACACATCCAATGATAATGTATCACCAGCCATGTAGGCATCTCTTAGGCCAGTCAAACTGACACATTAAATTAACCATCACAAGTCTACTACTTGTCACTTTGGCACCTATATCTGTGTCCTTAAACCATACTTCATATCTTAATAAAAGACAATTGCAAGGTTATAAATCTGTTTAACATGACTCTGTCTGTCAAATAGATAAATAAAATCTTTTTAAAAAAATCTGTTTAACATGATACAACTATTCTGCATACAACTGAAAAACCTTTCCCTGAAAAAGGAGGTAAACTCCTTGAGTGCACTTTACCCTTCTCCTTAATATCCTGTATCTTAAATATTATGATGTAAAATTAACAATATTTAAATATTGATATAAAGACAATACATCTTACGTGATAAGAAAATAAGGGAAGAAAGAAAACAAAAATATTTACTTAATATATGTACATAAACACACAAACACTCATAAAACAAGGAAGAAATAGTGATAACAATTACAGCCTTGTTTCTATAACTAGTCACGTCATCATGACTAAGACTTATGACTACCTTCTTCTACGATCCATTCTGTATCCCTTTTGCCTTCAGCAAGCACCTTCACTGGTAATGCTTCTTTACCTGGTGAAGTGGCCCAAACCCATTTTTGAAGAGTCTCTCCCATTATTAGTCCTGTCTGGATGAGGTCATTATACTTTTCCATTGACCTTAATCACAAGGCATGATGATTCTAAGAGATGCCTTGAGGGATCTCCTGTATTCCAGACATACTCTTCCATTCTCCATGGTAGAAAACCAGTCCGATTTCCCCTTGTGTGTCAGGATCAAGCACCCCAGCCAACATAGCAATTCCCTTCTTTGTCAGGTGTTTCAGAAGCCTGTGCACCCCAAAATGGCCTGATGGCCATCTCAAGTTCCAGTTCAGTGGAAACCCTGTGTCTGCTGGTGGCACCATTGCTCCTTCAGGAACTAAGACCTCTAGGCCAGCAGAATGTAAAGTCATGAAAACAGAAAGCAAAAATTTTCTGGTGTGTCCCTAGGGATAATAATGAGTTGTGCCACTTCCATTTCTACCCCTTGATTCCTGGACCTGTGAAACCTTGCTGTGGGTGAAACAGCACCAGATTTTGGATGCTGATTCAGACCATATCTACCTTCTGGAAAACTTTGCTCCAGCCCTACCTAGCTGGTGCTGTAAATGTGTCTTCAAAAGGCCATTCCACCATTCTATCAAGCCAGCCACTTCATGATGATGGGAAACATAGCAATACCAGTGAATTCCATGAGTGTGGGCCAGTTGCTGCACTTCTTTTGCTTTGAAGTGAATTCTTTGGTCTGAAGCAATGTTGTGTGAAATCCTGTGATGGTGGATAAGGCAATCTATAAGTGCGTGAGTGGGAGTTTTGGCAGAAGTATTGAATACAAGGAAGGGAAATTTGTATCCAGAATAAGCGTCTATATCAGTAAGGACAAAATGCTATCCCTTTCATGATGAAATTGGTCCAACATAATCAAATTTTTTATTTTTTGTCTTTCAGCCCAATTACCTTGGAGGTGGGAAGAGTGTCCATCAGCCAAAGTTGTTAACCTTTATGAGTTGTTTTCTGTTTTGTTTTTTATTTTCTTTTTGGAACACTATAAGCAATACTTCAATATCTACAATCCACTGTCAAGTAAGAAAAGCTAGAAGCAGAGACATTTATTAGCCCAATTTTTACACAAAAAAATGCACCAAAAATGCATATATGTTTATGTATCTGCACCAGTTTATATGACCTAGAGAAGTATGTGGAAGGAAACGACAAGTTGGCCAATAGTTGTTATCAGATAGAATTAGGTTTCATTGTGAGTAACAGAGACTAGGAAAAAAAGTGATTTAGGATAGAAGCTCTTTCTCCCATATGTGTAAAAGGAACCTGGAGGTAGACTGTCCAATATGATAGCTCTACAAGGTCACCAGAAACAGACACAGCTTCTGGATCCCTCCTCCACTGTCCCATGGTATGGCCCTTGTCCTTATGGTCCAAGATAATTGCTGAAACTCCAGCCATCATATACAAGAGAGCAGGAAGGAGAAAGGAAAGGGAAATAAAAGCTTACTTTTAAAGGAGGCCTCTGAGAAGTTTCTCTCACATGACAATTCCACTTACATCTTATTGGTCAGAATCTAGATATATGACCACACATGGTTGCAAAGGAAGCTGGGAAATGTAATCTTTTAGCTAGGGAACAATGTAATACCTAAAATCTAAGGTTTGTTAAACTGAGATGATCAGGCAGAATGGATACTGATTAGCCTTCAGCAGTCTCTCCAAACAGCTAATTTGAGGATAAGGAAGTGAGGTTATCGGAAAGGAGGGGATGGAAGGGCATGCAGATAGAAATGGTTACATGTGTATATGTGTATATGTAACTTTGTATTATTTCACTAGCTAAAGTGAGTTTTTAAAAAGTAACTTTTGGAATAATTTAAATACATTTTTAATAAGCATGATAAGGGAAATTTCCCCGTAAGTCTTCATATAAAATACACGGAACAGACTAATGAACAAGCAGCTTCATCAGTTTTGTTTTGTTTTGTTTTGTTTTTTAAGAAAAGAGGGCCAAAATGAGACACCATGGTGGATAATGTAAGGTCCCTGTGCGGGTCTTCCATCGAGGCACAAATGCATACCAGCGAGGAGAAGGTCTGAAGGGAGCTGGAGTCTGGAGCAGAAGCAGAATGCAGGGATAAAAAGATGGCTGCTCGGAATCCGAACTCAAGACTCTTAGGACCTGTTGAGCTTGACCAGGGCAGAAGCAGTCCTTTAAGAACCCACCTGAAGAATATGAGGTGGGCCTTCTTGGACTTGAGAAAATTGTGGTACCAGGTGCAGAGTCTATCCCCAAACTCAGCCATGTTCCAGAGAAAACAAGGTATACTGGCATGTTCCATCCAATTCCCGGGGCATGGAACCCTGATTAGAACTCAAGCAGCCCCTTTCCCGGGAAGAGCTCTGCTCCCTATTTCGTCCTACAGCGCTTTTCCCTCACAACCCCATGATCTTGCTATGAGGAGAAGCAAGAACTCATTCTTTCTTGGGTTCTAATTCTTGGAATTTGGACCCCTGTCAGGGTGTGGGGGTTCTAAAGTGGGGATACCAGTCAACTGCTTTTCTCCTGCAAGTTCCTGTTTAGGCACTTGGTTCCCCAAAGCAAAAAATGGTACAGAGTATCCTGGGTATCCAGAAACAACCCTGTATTAATTTCCCAGTGTTGCCATAATAAAACGTCACACACTGGGTACTCAAAACGATGGAAACAAATTCTTCCAAAATCTTGGATCCAAGGTGCCAGCCAGGCCATGCTCCATGAGATTGGATAGACTCCTTCATTGCCCCTTCCATCTTCTGGTGGTGGCATTCAGACCCTGGCTTCCTCTCCTTTGCAGCTCTATCATTCCAGCTTTTGCCTCTGTCATCATGTGGTGTTCTTCCTGTGTGTCTGTCTTCTCCTCTCTTGTAAGGATACTGTTCATAGTGGACTAAGGCCTGTCCACCTCTAACATGTCCTCTTTTAATTTACATATAAGTGCATTTGCAAAGACCCTAGTCCGTGCTGGGCTTAGGAATTCAACATTTTGGGGTGGAGGGACAAACCCCTTCAGGGTCTTTCTTAGAATCTCTCAAGGCCCTCAGCACATCAGCCAGGCTGTGGCCACCAAGAGGATCACATTTGAAAGGAGACCACTATGGACATGATTGTAAACAGAAATACTTTTTGAAGATAGATTTTAATGATAAAGGAAAAAAAAAGGAAAATAGAGTCCTCCAAGGTGTCCCCCACTCCCAAGCATGGGGGCCCAGGACAGTCAGCCAGGGGTGGGCCTGACCTCTTCCTCATGGTTGTAAAAGCAGCAGCAATGGCCTTTCTCCTTTCTGTGAACAGAGTGCCTCTAGCTGTCTTGAAACAGATATTGCATACCACCCCCTCACTGCTAGACCTGGAAACCCTGGGGGTGAGAAGGAGATGAGATTAGATCATGGGATGAGGGGATTCTGCCACACACCACAGCATGTAAGATTATGGGCCAGAGCAATAGCCTCCCATGTCCAACATTGCAGGCAGTTGCTAAATAAAACTATCAGCATGGGTTTGCTCCTAGCCCAGCCCTGACACTCGGCCTTGATTTCCTTGTCTTCCAAATAAAGGGGTTTGATGTCTAAGATCCCTTCCAAACTCAACAGTTCTGAGCTCAGAGTGAAACCAGAAGTCTCTTGGAGGGTGTCTTAGCTGGGTTCCCCTAGAAGCAGAGCCTGAGACAGGGATTCCGCACATGGGAGGAAGGGAAGCAAGACAAAGGAAGGGGAAGGGCAAACATATCTGGTCTCAAGTAAGTCTAGCCTTGGCCTGAAATTAATGTGGGCTCTGAAGCAGAAATCCTATGATTTCTAGCAGCCTAGAGACAGCTAAGGGCATTGTACCCTTTTATCAGTAAACCAGTCTCTATGGGCTGCTTTGGGTGGGAATATTTATAACTCCTAGGTAAGGTAAGCTCTGTGGGTTATTCTCCAAAGGAGAGGGGCTGCTGTGAGCTGTAGCAGCCCCTCAAAGCAGCTGGGGAAGGGGTGAACCACAGCCACCAATGCCTAGGGAAATACAAACATTAATTCTCTCAGACCTCTACACAGGAAAGACTTGCTGAGAACAGAAGCAAGATGCTGCTTTCTGTAAAGCCCTCACCATTCATTCAACTAATGTTATTGAATGAATACCTGCTACCTGCCAGCCACTATTCTGGGTATTTGAACATAAGGCTTAGCATCCAAAAAAATCACACCAAATATTCTGATTATGGTCTCCCCCCTCAAGAAGGGCTAAATCTCTTCTCCAGGAGACCCTGCCTAAAGGAGTGCTACCAGCCGACAGCAGCAGACATCCTCTGGGCTGGGGAAGATGAGAGGAGGAGCAGCACAGGCTGGCAAGTGTTTGGTTTTGAAAAGCCTGTGGCATATTCAAACAAAGATACAGTAGCCACACTTGGAGGTGAGTCTGGCCCCACTCTCCAGGAGTTTCTGGCTGGGATGCTTGCTGTGCAGCCGACTGTAGCCTCCATATGTTTGAGTAACTTCCACTTGGCAGGTGGAGAGTGAATATTTGTTGGTCAGGCAGTCCTTTCTCTTCAAAATCCACTTGCTTTCCCCTTTACTTTTTAACGTGTCTGTGCTCATCTCTGCAGCCCTATTTCTGTGGGATCCTCTCCCAAGGGCCAGGGCATTCACACTGAGCCAGCCCAGGATCAGCTTCCACACCCTGAAGAGCCATGAGCTGGTGGTATGCAGTGGAGGTAGTGAGCCTAAGAAGCTGGGCCAGATCTGGGCACCTGCAAGGAAGACTATGACAGGCAGTATAGGAGGGGCACCAGGGAAGGGTCCTGGGTCCTCAGCCCCTAAAGCCAGGGGGAAATTAAAATAAGCTATTTAATCAAAAGAAATGAAATCTTGCCATTTGCGACGACTGGATGGAACTAGAGGCTATTATGCTTAGCGAAATAAGTCAATCAGAGAAAGACAACTATCATATGATCTCCCTGATATGAGGAAGTGGAGATGCAATGTGGGGGTTTAGTGGGGTAGGAAAAGAATAAATGAAACAAGATGGGATCGGGAGGGAGACAATCCATAAGAGACTCAATGTCACAAAACAAACTGAGGGGGCCCCGGGGTGAAGGGGGGTAGGGAGAGGGTGGTGGGGTTATGGAGACATTGGGGAGGGTATGTGCTATGGTGAGTGCTGTGAAGTGTGTAAACCTGGTGATTCACAGACCTATACCCCTGGGGCTAACAATACATTATATGTTTATTAAAAAAATTTAATTTTTTTTGAATGGGCTATTTAATATTCCTTCTTCAAGCTTGAAGTCCTCTCTGTTCATGGAATAAAAAAGGGGTTGTTTTGAGAAGCGGAAGAAAGAGGCCTAAAGCAAGCATCATGCTAACGAGGGAGGTCAGACTTGGAGTTGCTGGAAAAGAGGTCCATGGAGAGCAGCCACAAATGCTCAAAAAACCAGATAGTATCTGGGGAGATTCATGCATGGCAACAACTCCAACTGCGAACTGAATCTGTTGATGGCTCTAAGCTGGAGTGCCCACCACAACAAGTTATCATGGATCTCATAGTCTCTTTCTATGTCTCTGTCTCTTTCTGTATCTATCTAGACATATATATTATATGTCTGTATGTATATGCACATGTTTTTGTATATGTTTGTATGTATGTGTATGTATATATAAAGATATATAGATATAAATATAGATATAGATATTTCTCTAAAACTATGGACCAGACCACTTTCTATCTTTCAGAGAAAGGCCCAACAGCAAGTCATTTCTGTGGCCACTAGTCTGTAACACATGGTCATAATTTTAGGATTCTGGTGCCATTCCAGGGAAAAATGAAAACATGACAGAAAAAAGGATATAGTATTGATCAAAACACTAACATTTATTGAAGACTTAAGGCGCTGCATGGAGCTCTTTCCTTGCATGATCTCGGTCCCCCCACAGCAACCCCAGGTGAAGGACCATGAGCACTCCCTCTTTTACAGATGAAGAGCCTGGAGTACAGAGAAAAGCTCTCACCTGTCCAATCTCATATGGCTAGTGCTTGGAGGGGCTCCAGAACCCACTTTCCTGTAGACAGAGCTAGATACCAAGTAGCTTGGCCTCATAACAAAAAGCCTCCAAAAATTAGCTTCTATAAGTGAAGTCCAGTAGAAATACAAGAGAAGGGCTGGGGAGGTGAGCGGGGGGTGGGGGAGACTAAGGATGGAGAGAGCAGAGAGAGAAAAAGCCACCCAAAACAATGAAGCCAGCGGGAGGGATGGCACCACACCAGACAACTTAGCTCTGGCCATCCTGGGAGGTGAGGAGAAGGACAAGTCGAGGTGGCACTGATCTCACCTATGAGCAACACAGTTCCTCTGGTCAGATGAGAGTTTCCCAGCCCTAAGTTCTCCTGCCATGGTTTTGTCCCGGAGTTTTTCTTATTTAAAGGACAAGATTCAGAATGGTTGTCACTGTTGCTGTTGAGGTACAGGATGCGGGACACCAGGGTGGTTCAATGTGTTAAGCCTCCGCCTTCAGCTCAGGATCCCAGGATCCTGGGATCAAGTCCTGCATTGAGCTCCATGCTCAGCAGAGAGCCTGTTTTTGCCACTCCCCCTGCTTGTGCTCTCTTTCTGACAAATAAAATCTGAAGGAGGAGGAGGGGGAGAGGTGGGGGAGAAGAGAGGGGTGCTCTGTCATTATGGTTGGCATGTGCTAGAAAAGCCTGTCCTGCTTCAGGTGTGTTGGTGAAGGGTCAGGGAGTGGGGAGGCACCACTGACCAAGGCCCCAAGCATGAGCGCTAGAAAAGCAGCTGCACATCCATGAGTGTCTTCCACATGAGTAAGGCAGACCTGTCCTTCTCCCACACCCCCTTGAGCTCTCTCCACTCTCCCTTTTCTCCACCTGCACCAAAAGCCCTGCAATGCCGATGTGGCCTGACATTGCAGTTCCACAAGTTTGTGGGTATACACTTTAATGTATTATCTCCTTCGCTGGCAGTAAGTGGACTCGGTTATTTGTTTCACTTTACTGCCCTCGTGTCTCCTTTCTTCCTCCAGGAGACCCCTTCCCAGTGTCTCTAGGTAGCATGCGTCTGAGACCGTTTATCTCTGAGGATGTCTTTCTTCCTGTTCACATTTCAGCGATGACTTAAGTGGATATAGCATTCTAGGTAAGAAGGTATTTTCTTCCACTCTGCAGATGTTGCTCTCTATTCTTCCTGCCTCCCACGTGACAGTTGAGAGGTTTGAGGTCTGTTTGAAATGGACTCATCTGTAGAGATCTGTTACCTGTCTCCAGAACATTTTCTCTGTATTTGATGTATTTAAATTTCATTCTAATTATCTTGATGTGTGCGTACATGAACCTACCCTGTTGGCACACCGTGCTCCCCTCCAGTCAGGGGGCTAGATTCTTCAATTAAGTCTAGAAAATTCTCAGTCATTCATTCTTCAAACACTTATTTCCTCCCCCCCATTAACTCATTTCCCTCTTGGTGGTAGTCTTAGAAACAAATGTCGACCCTTCTAACTCTGGCCTCCATATTGATTTCTCTTGTCCTTTTCATCTCTCTCCCTTTCTGACACCTCTGTCAGATGGTTGACCCAAATGTCCCTCTCCATACCTCGTTCTGTAACTGAATCTGCGGTGCTCCTCATCCCACCCATTGGGTGCTCTCAATTAACAAGTGTATTTTTCATGCTTATTATCTCTAATTCATTTCCTTCGTAAATGGTTATTCTTACTTTCCAATCTCCCAGAGGATATTTATTATGCTTATTTTATATTCTTGTTCCATTAGCTTTGCTCCACCTGCACAAGGTGCTCCATTTGTTGGGTTTGTTAACAGCACATGCACTTCTCAAAGGTCTTATTGTTCCCTGAGATTGCTCACCCCAGCCCCTTAGGGTGGTGGGCTGACCCAGCCAGTATATCCACTTAGTTGGAGATGAAGGGCTCCCATGGTGCTCCTCCAGGGACATCTCTCAGAGCCCAGGTAGCACCCTGGGCTTACCCTGTCGGAGGAGGAACACTGCCAAACCACCTGCACTTGTTATCTTCTGCACTTCCCTCTGCCATCTGGACCTCCCTCTGGTGGGACTTCCGTCTGCCCTGTGAAAAACGACCCAGAGGGCCATCATCCACTCCAGCAGCTAGAAAGCCTACCTGTGGCCCCTGTCCTGTCACGATCACCCCACCCTGGGACCCTACCACCTTCACAGTCCCAGAGTTATTTTTTCCAGTTTCTATGTTGGTTCTGGAGATCTGGCCACCTCCTTTTTATGCCTGTGGCATTTCTGGGTTTGGAAATGAAGACAGAGCAACCCACACAGGTTTCAGAAACTCCTTTACATTTCTGAGTCTCCACTCCCTGCCTCCCCAGCTCTTCTCAGGGAGAACCACCTCCCACTGCCAGCCAGTGCTTAGAACAAGAGACATTTACAGAAGCAAGCCAGAATCTCTTCGGGGCTTCTGACATATTTGAATGAAGCCAAGCCACCAGAAAGCCGATCTTGCCCCACCTCCCCACCATCTGTTGGCCTCCAAAGAATTCCTTTGGGAAGTGACTATTTACCCAGTGATGCACAACTCCTGTGGACTCTCCTCTAGGCATGAGGACAATAGTCCCTAAAGGCTCCATTTCCTCCACAGGTATGGAAAATATTTCCAGGCTCTCCAAGAGCATGATTCATCACCTCTCTTATTGAGGCTCTATGGCAATGCAAGTAGCTAAAAGCCTGCATGGAAATGGGTAAGAAACACTTGCCCTTTGGGCACCAGAAAATTACTTTTTGGAGAGTTTAATCAGACCAGGCCGCTGCTCCACACTAACTACGCAGAGTCTACAGGAACTTTTTCAAATGAAGTTTCATCCTCCTCAAGGCTTAGGTTAGTGAAGGCACCATGAGGAGGTCATGGAGTGTAGGGTCTGTGTGTTCTAGGGCCAGATTTGCCCCCATCAGAGCCATTGATCTGATCCATTCATCCCTCTGTGCCCCTCTTTCTCTCAGCTGTGAAACAGGGATTATAACCCCTGTGTGGAGGGTTTGAGATTTGGGAGAGATGGTAAAGGATTCTATGCTTCTCCAAAGAGATCCATAAATATAAATCATCCTCATTGCCTTAAATGAGTAATAAGGGAGGTATAAATAAAATCCCATGGAAACAGAACCGCACATCAAATTCTGAGCAAATTTGGCACCCAGAGACAGCTCCCTGCTATAGGAATTCCTGCATACACTGGAGAATCCTTCTGAAATACAATTATTTATCCTTTATTGCTCTGTTATATTAGTTTATAGTTTGGCACTCCAGTTATCCATAAGGAAAGGCAGATGGGCTGTACCTTGTATGAGCCCTCAGATCCACAGAGTAGCACTGAAACACGGTGTGGATCTGTGTGCTTCGGTGGTGAAGGGCTCAAAGTCTGATGTCAAATAGATCTAAGCTCAAACCCCAGTCCTATCTCCTTCTAGCTGAGCTTCAGCTTCTATATCTGTAAAATGGAAATAATATCCACCACATAGGGTTGTTAGTGAGGATAAAGGGAAATAATGCACAATAATGACAGTGTCAGGGCTATGACCTAATGCTCCACAAATGATGGCCATAGTATTATTGTATTATTGTTGGAGCATGAAGGCCCCCTGCCTTCTCTCTGTTTCTCTCTCTCTCTCTCCCTCTCTCACACACACATGCGTGTGCATGCACGCGCGCGCACACACACACACACACACACACACACACACACATACACACCAGGTCCTGGGCTAATGGAGAGCAAGCTGAGAGTCGAGGATGTAAAATTTAAGGAGGTACTTACTCACAGGTGTATGCAAATGTAAGAGAGTGCCTTAAATTTTACAACCTAAACACCTCCTTGTCTTACTCTAGTCTTCACACATACACAAGTGAGAAAACCGAGGCCTGGAGAAATGTAAAGAACCTGGATCTCAGGGGTTGTTATGGCCATGCTGGAGATTCCAAGGTAGATCTTCTCCTCCCCCTGCCATGCTTTGACCTCCCAGGTCTGAGCAGAGAGATTCAGAAATGGGACAATTCCAGATACTGTGAGCAGGTTCCTGCAATCAATCACACCTGTAATTTACAGAGGAGGCAAGCAGCAACTTCCTGTGTCCGGAGAAAGCTGTACCCAACTCAACTCTTTTTCCACTGCCTGCAAACCTTGCTTTGGGATCTGACCCTATTTTACCCTGAGCAGGACTGGTGCTTAAGAGGAGGGTCTTCTGGTCACTTACACAAAGGTCGTTTTGATTGGTCAGTGCCTGTGTCTTGCTGGTAGTTAAATATTTTTATATTAACCTGTGCAAAAAGAGCCCACAGAGGAATGACTTGCCCTCAACAAGGTCACAAAGTCAGATTCAGCAGGTGAAGGTGTCTCAGCATCTTTATGATTCCTCGTCAGATCTTCTGTTCTTGACTCAAACCTGTCACCCTCGCACCATTGCTCAACCTACTTCCCATCTACGACTATAACCTTTCCCTGATCAAAACCTGACTGCCCAGTCCACAGCCAGATTTCTGCCTTTATTTCCTGAGATACTCCCATCCCCAGGCTAGAATTGAGTTCAGTTTGGGGCAACCTCTACCCCTAGCTCCCTCTTCCCCATCCACATGCACAGCCCTGGCTCTCGCAACTGCCTTTCTCGACAATGGAACCTGATTTCAGACTCTGGCTGGGTCTATTGAAAACTGAACGTCTTGCTTTGACTTTCACCCAAAGCCAACCCTGACCTGAAGACCTGGGTGAAGGTAGCTTGTTTGGCAGATAATCCAAGGAAATATTGAGGGAGTGAGGAAAGGAGGCAAGAAGGGAAGAAACCCATATAAAAGTTTGGACTTATATGAATAGGTTACAACAGCAGGCACCTGAAACTCAATCCTGTCAGGACCCTTCCGAGAGATAGGATAGAACCTAGACTTCACAACTGTCCAGACAAAGGCTGAAGAGGCTGAGATATTTATTCATTCACCAACTCCCAACTGCCTTGAGTTGAGGCTTGATCTTGGGAGAATGAACCTTCCAGCACTTCTGCCCAGTCTGTGTTGGTAACTTCTGTGGCCAGGAAAGTCCAGAAGCAGAGAGAGGTGCAGGGGCTCGAGGGATGAAGGCATGAGGTCTTCAGGAACTGTCAGCTGAAGCTACAGATGACCTTTAGGGTCATCACAGCATAAATGATGTGGCTTCAGAACTGGCAGGGTCTCCTGCCAGCAACACGCTTCCTGAAATAGCAAAGTTTTCCATAGGCTTTTAAGAGCACGGTCTACCTAGAATCTTCATAATACTGTTTTCCTCTCTACCACCCCTGCCTTGATTTTCTCTCTGAGAGAGAAACTGAAACAATGAGAGAGAAAAAAGTACAAAAGTTCGACACAATAATGGTCTGTAAACATCCTTCTTATACATCCCTCCCTCCACTTGCTTATGTCAGGCTTCTGTCCTAGGGCTGGGGTCCCCAAAAGAGACCTGGAGTTGAAAGATCGTGTGTGCTAGTGACTTCTTAGGGAAACTCATACAGAAGTTGGAGAAGCCAGACCTGGCAGTGGGAAAAGCCAAGGGAAGGTGTGATTAGCAGAATGGCCTTAGCCTGATCCCACAGGGAGCTCTGGAGCTTAAATTACATCTCAGAATTTCCATGACCTGTGGCAAGAGTGCTAGGCTCTCATCTTCCTATCCTGTGGTAAGGGCCACTCCAGAAGGATAGAAATTTCCAGATAGAAATTTGAAAGATAAAAATTTCTCCTTTTCCACAACTACAGACAAAGCAGGCTCTTGTCCAGGGACAGTACCACCCATTGGAAATGACAGTGCATCTAGGCCATGGGAAGCAGCTTTAAGGGAATCTGGATGGGACCTCGATATTATCTGCTGCAGCTTCCAGAGAAACTTACATTTAAGTAAATTCTGCTGCTAGAAAAATGTTTGATGCCACTGGACTATAGTATCTTTTGAATGTTTTTGTTTGTTTGTTTGTTTGGGGTTTTATTTATTTATTTATTTATTTATTTTTAACTCCTGGCCTGAAGCCTATAATTCTTTAACACAGAGCTGCAGACCACATGGTTTTGGGGACTGGATACTAAATTATCCCATTAGGGTTGGAAATAGTTCCGAAGTCATACCCTAGCAGTGCCTGAAGCAAAGGCCCAAACTTAGCTGGTGGCAGCAATTTTCAGCTCTGAAAAATCTAGTCACAAAAATATAAGAATTAGTGAATCTTACCCATCAGAGATGACACACAGGAAAGGATGCATTGTGGTTCTCCTGCACCCCCATCTCTGCTTCCTTCTCCTCTGAAGTTTTGGGCTAAAAGTAGAAACTGAGTAGGTGCTAGTTCCTATGTTGCAAATTTTTCTTTACTGATGATGCATAATTGTATTGTATTTCCATTCAGTAATTCTTCAGAATAAACCTTAAGATATGCAAAATGAGAAATGAAGATGAGATTGTAATACAATAAAAGTACCTTGGAAAAGGTATCTTAAACTCTCTCCCCTCTGGATACAATTTTGAAGTTAGGTAAGCTTTCTTTCTTTTTCTCTCTTTCTTTCTTTTTTTCTCATGTTTCTTTAAAAAAATAAATTAAAAAAGAAGGTATGAGGGAATACTCCAAACTACCAAAATATTTAACTTGACATGTAAAATAGTGAGTTCACCATCTCGTACATATTAATCTCTAAGGTGCTGTCATATCCCATGACACCGTCCTATCTCCTTAAAAAAAAATATGACTTTGGAAACTACATTGGAAATATCTTGTGTTTTTCATTTCTAGAAACATTTCATCACTGGTAAATAGAATGATGTTAGAGGACTTTGTTCATTTTGACTACATGAAAAGGTAAACCTGTTCTTACTTAGTTGCCAGCAGGTAGAAATACACAAAACATCCAATCGAATGTCAAAATAAGTTAAATTCTTGCACCTGCTTGTAAATACTCTGTGCAAGCAACAGCTAAAACTTGTAAAGAGTGAGATGTTGGTGACACTAATTCCACTCACTCATTCAGCAAGTAATTACTGAGTGTCTTCTGTTCACCAGCACTGTCCAGGATACTGAGGACACCGCAGTGAACAAACTCCAAGATGCCTTCAAATGTTGAAATATTAGCTCCATCATTTTCTGAATTTGGCTTCCTTATTGGAAAGATGTTTCCATTTTTAAATCTCTGTCTGCTGCTCTGCTAAATAATGTTCTCCCAGGTTCCCAAAAGGAGAATTAATTTGGCGAAACAAATCAGTTGTTGTTTCACTCATTATTATGATAATAGAGAAATTGGGTTTTTAATTAAGGCTGAGGAAGGATGGAAAAGAGTAGGCAAATAAACGCCCACACGGTTTGAGGCCCAAGGGACAAGACAAATCTCCTTTTTGCTGTAGTGTCAAAAATTCTCTCCCTTCCAGCAGCTTCCACAGGTTAAGGCATCTTATCTAGGGTGGACCCCAAGCTACAGGCATTTCCTGCCCTAGGAATCGGTTAGCACCCACCAAGTTGACATGAATGATGATTAAATATAAGCACCTTTCAGGGGGATGTACTGTAGATATCACTGTTTTGAAAATGAGTAAGCTGAAGCTTTGAGAAGGTAAGCAACACACTCCGGGTCACACAATTGTGAGATGCTGTCATGATTTCAATTCAAGTAGTTTGATTCTAAGATGTTCTGAGCCTTTAACCTACATTAACTCTTAACACATAAAGAAGGGGTCTGAAAGTGTCCAGTACATTTATCACTCATCTTGTTTTTTTTAAAAATCACTATGCAAAAATGAATGAATGAATGAATATCACTAGGATATTTTAAGTTATACAAGGAATACATGTTAATTGTGAGAAGTAAAGGAAGGAGGATGTGAACACAAAAAATAAAGGGGGAAAGTAAGGGAAAACGTGAAAGAACCACAAAGAAAAATCTGCATTTTTCTACTGTCCATACACCACCCATTCTCACTGGGCACCACACAGCCCCTAAGGGGTCAAAAACTGGTCCTTGTGGAGAGAAAAGCTTATTCTTTCATAAAGCACTAATAGTCATACAATGCATACATGGACAGATATACAGTATATCTGTAGTATTAAATTTTTGTTGGAGAACAAAATTTGGGGGGGAAAGTCTGAAAAGATCCTGGAGGGAAATTAGTTTAGAGAAGTTGAGAATACTGCCATAGATTTGGATTTTAATAGATTTTAAATATTTTTATTATTCTAAAATATTAAATATATTTTATATATAATATAAATATATGAATATATAAATATAAATATATATTTACACAATATATCAAAAATGTTAAATATTAAATATTTTAAATACGTTTTAAACTAATTAAATAAAATATTATTTATTATTTTAAAATAATAGATTTAAAAAATTTAATCGGTAGCTATTTGTACAGATTTTTCTATGTATTGTATCTGTTTTATTACAAAAATGGGATGTATATACATGCTATACCTTTCCATGTCCATGAAAATTCTTTCTAATAATGTGCTATACCATTCACGAAGCACTTTTGCATACAGTATTTCATTTGATCCTTACTGTAACTGTGCGAAGGTAGATGCTTTAATTATTATTCCTATTTTACAACTGAAGAAACTTAGGCATAGAAAGATGAATTAACCTGCCCCAAACTCTCTTAGCCAATATAAACAACAGAGCTAAGATTTGAATCTTATTTCTTAAGATCTTTGAGTTCACCTTGCTATTTTTCCAAGCCTTTTGAGTAGAAATCTTTGTTAATTTATTGTAAATTGTTTTTAGTTTTCTAATAAAAGCTGTAAGATTTCCTCAGTAGTCACTCGAGCTTCATCTCAAGTTCTGGATAGTTTCTGCATCAGACAGACATAAGAAAGTCTTCCCTATCCTTGGGAAACGTATCACCAGTTTTCTTTCCTTTTTTTTTTCAAATTTTTAAAAACTTTTTACTTCCCAAAGCTTAAAGAAATTTCCTTACCATGCAACCTTGTAGCTTCTTAGGGGATGTTGACTCTCTCTCCGTAAACAGGCCTGAAAGAGATTTCCAGCTCTTGCACTGGCATCAGGAAGCCATAGGAGGCATGCCCTCTCAGGTGACTTCCTTTACCTTCACCTTCCTCTGGACCCCATGCCCAGGCCCCACCATACTCCCAGTCCTGCTCACAGAAGAAATGTGGTGGGAACTGGGCTGCATGTTGGCTTTTCAGCAGCAGTAGTACGCAGCAAATAGGCCTTGAGAAATGATGATAGTAAGAAACATTCGTCTATTTTTGACCATAAAAAATTTTTTTTATCAGAAGTCTTATTAGAGAGCTTATGGTTTGGATTTTTCGAGAAGCTAGAGATGGATGTTTTCTGTCCAGCTCAAACCTGCCAGCCCTAAGGTGGAGAGAGAAAACATGCAACCGGCTGGCACTTGGGTACCAGCAGCTGAGGCTCTGTACACAGCCATCCTTGCCTCCTAGAGCCCTGCACCCTGCGGGGTCCAGAGACGGGGTCCATGTACAATCTGACCTTTGCCTGGTGAGCCACTCTAAATACTCGGGCAAACCTTTCTCCACCGTGGCTCTACCTAGAGCTGGTCTGGTATCTTTGAGGGCCCTTTTTCCACTGTCCTCACTGCAGGCCACTCTTTGAGCCATCTTTATCCCATCCAGGCTCTGTTCCTCCAGGGAGAACAGAGCAGGAAAATATTCTGGTGTCTCCTAAAACTTGTTCAGCTGGGAACTTGACTACAGAGGTTGCTATGGCAACCAGAGCAGATGATTAGGATGCTAGAATGTGGGTTATGTGTTTGTGTGTGCACAAGAGTATGTGGCACACAGGGGAAAGGAATACTACTAAGAAAGGCCTAGACATTCTACACAAGACCCTGGGATTGTCCCAGAAGCATGTCCCTCACTCTCGGTCAAGTGGACCTGGACTGAACCACAACTGCGATTTTAAGGCAACATGAAGCCAGTCCTTTCCAAATCATCCAGTTTAGTTCTGTGCTTGTGGGAATCTTCCCTCAAAATGTGTTTCTACTAAATTTTATTGGGGTCTCATTTCTTCATGATCTCTCAAACCAATGGACCATGCAGGTATCAACAGATGGACACCATGCCTGTCAACTTGGAAATGTTGTTAATGTCAGGTGACAGGCATGCTATGAATTGGATACGTCTCTGAATGTTTCCTTACTTAATCTTTTTGAAATTAAATCTACAATTTCTACAAGGTGTATCCAACATGATTTACAGATTTCAAATCTCATGTAGTGCTCTCAGAGTGTAAGAATTTCTGCATACATTCTAACATAATGTATGTAATTAAAGACTGTTATACACTATGAGTAGTATTTACTTAATAAAATATTTAAACTCTCACATGTAAAATATCTGAACCATGTGTAACTGAAAAAAATGTGGAAGAAATGATATAGATATTTTAAAAATTGGAGACAATAGAATGGTCAAGTTTATACCATACACAAAGATAAAGTCAAAATGGATAAAAGACCTCAATGTGAGGCAGGAACTTATCAAAAATCCTAGAGGAGAACATAGGCAGTAACCTCTTCGACATCGGCCACAGCAACTTCTTTCAAGACATGTTTCCAAATGCAAAGGAAACAAAAGTGAAAATGAACTTTTGGGACTTCATCAGGATAAAAAGTTTCTGCACAACAAAGGAAACAGTCAACAAAACAAAGAGGCAACCCACGAAATGGGAGAAGATACTTTCAAATGACACTATAGACAAAGGGCTGATATCCAAGATCTATAAAGAACTCCTCAAACTCAACATTCAAAAAACGGATAATCACGTCAAAAAATGGGCAGAAGACATAAACAGACACTTCTCCAAAGAAGACACACAAATGGCTAACAGAGACATGAAAAAATGTTTAACATCAGGGAGGTTAAAATCAAAGCCACATTGAAATACCACCTTACACCAGTTAGAATGGCCAAAATTAACAAGACAAGAAACAACAAGTGTTGGAGAAGTTGTGGAGAAAAGGGAACCCTCTTACTCTGTTGGTGGGAATGTAAGTTGGTGTAGCCACTTTGGGAAACAGTGTGGAGATTCCTTAAGAAATTAAAAATAGGGGCACCTGGGTGGCTCAGTGGGTTAATCCTCTGCCTTGGGCTCAGGTCATGATCTCAGGGTCCTGGGATCGAGCCCCACATCGGGCTGTCTGCTCAGCAGGGGGCCTGCTTCCTCCTCTCTGCCTGTGTCTCTGCCTACTTGTGATCCCTGTCTGTCAAATAAATAAATAAAATCTTAAAAAAAAAGAAAAAGAAAAAGAAAAAGAAATTAAAAATAGAGCTACCCTATGACCCTGCAATTGCACTATGCTCTGTGGGCGTTTACCACAAAGATACAGATGTAGTGAAAAGAAGGGCCATATGTACCCCAATGTTCATAGCAGCAATGGCTACAGTTGCCAGATTGTGGAAAGAGCCAAGATGCCCTGCAACAGATGAATATATATTCATATATATTCAGTCCACATATTCATATATAAACAGTCCATATATACAATAGAATATTACACTTCCATCAGAAAGGATGAATACCCAACTTTTGTATCAACATGGGCGGGACTGGAGGAGATTATGCTGAGTGAAATAAGTCAAGCAGAGGGAGTCACTTACTTGTGGAGCATAAAGGAATAACATGGAGGAACATTAGGAGAAGGAAAGGAAAAGTGAATTGGGGGAAGTCTGAGGGAGAGACAAAGCATGAGAGACTGTGGACTCTGAGAAACAAACAGGGTTTTGGAGGAGAGGGGATGGGGGAATGGGTGAGCCTGGGTGGTGGGTATTATGGAGGGCACGTATTGCATGGAGCACTGGGAGTGATGCATAAACAATGAATCTTTGAACACTGAAAAATAAGATAAAATTATTTTTTAAAAAACCAAAAAATTGGAGATAAAATGAAACTCTATAGAGATCCCTCTCTTTCCAGATGTTAACAAGAACAAGAGATTTACTGGGCACTTATTATGTACCAGGCTCTAAGTATTTTGTATGTTCTTATTTGTTGAATTCTAACAATAACACCATAAAGTAGATATTATTATCTCTACCTTACAGGAAAGGAAGTGCAGGCACAGAAGGAAGTTGCCCAAATCACAAGGCAGTGATGATGAAGTTGGGTGCCAGCTGGGTGATCAGGCTCTACTGCCCAGTCTGATAGCCCCAACAGCCTAGGAAAGGATGAGGATCCCTGCTCAGGTCCCAGCACAGCCCTTCTCCAGCTCTCTGAACCTCCTCCCCTCTACATCTCTCCTACAGATCTTATTTCCTTCTGGGTAAGAGAACAAGCTCTTCCCTCATCAGGCACTCCTTTAGAAACTATTGTTTAGGGAACAAACTTCAGGCTTCTGGTATTGGAGCAGTCTAGAATTTAAAAAATCTTATCTCTCAAAGTTACTGCCTCTGTCATGAACTTCAAAAAGTCGGTTTCAAAACCCAAAGCTGAACACTGGCTCATTTCTAACTCCACATTTCAGTCCGCTCCTGAGGAGATAAGGCTCAGCCTCACAGTCTGATTTTAGCAGAGGAAGGACTGTAGATTAAAATAAATCAGCAAAAATGAAGATACATCAATTAAATTTTCAAACTATTATTCCTCTACATGTTGTATCTGAGAATAAAAAATTATTAATTTCATTTCTGAGAAATATATGAATCAGTAAATAAAATGTGTTAACATTTTAAATATTAAGATCTACTCCAACGAAATACGTTACTCAAAGAAAAGTTGTGTCAGGGTATTACATCTCAGTATCTCTTCTTCCTTATAGAATAAAATCACACCCCTCCCCATTTCAGCCTTACAGCTGGAGGCTACATTTCCCAGTAGTTAGGTGTGAGTTAGGTATGGCCATTTGACCAAATTCTGGTTCAGAGCACTTAGTTTACTGGTCTTGTGGACTTGAACAGGTCATTGAGTCTCAGTCCAGAACATAAACACCAGAAAGAACCATAGAGCTAAACCACCTGAAGACCAAGGAAGGACGGAAAGACAGAAGGCCAGAGTTGCAAAGTGAAGTGCCAAGGCTTCTCATCAGCATCAGAAGGGCAGGGGCTTGAACCTCCTTGTCTGCTGGCTATGGACCATTTTTGACACTACCCTTCTGTTCCCTAAGCTTCAACTTTTTCTGCAATGTGAGGCTGATAAGAGCACATGTATAGTGGGCACAGTAGGTGACCTCCCAAATTCCACTGCATCCCTCCCCCACATTGAGTAGTGCCCCACAGTTTGAAAACTTGACTCTTGCTCCAGAGGGAGACTCTGATTAGTCTCAGCCAATAATAATAACCCATTTCCCTTGCCAGGATTCATCAGCAGCTCAGAGCTGAGCTAATTGGCACTGGCCATTCCCTTGGTACATGGGTCTTGGACTAGCCATGGGCATAGAACCCAGGATGGACCAATCAGAATTAAGGGAAAATTTTTTGTTTGTTGTCAAAGAAGAAGCCTTCTTTCTCCCTCTTCTTCCTTGTCCACTTCCCTTCCTCCTCTCTGCCCCCCTCCTTCTCTCTGAACATCCAAGAGAAAGCTTACAGAACTGGCTGAGACCACTGGCCATCCTACAATATAAATTACCCCTGTCCTGGGTTGTGAGCCTAAATGACGCAGCACAGGTAAAGCACTTTGCCCATACCAGGCCCATAATAAGTGCTCAAATAACAGTAGCCTGTCATGTAAGGTCAGTCTATCCATAGCAGCCCTGGCTCATAAGGACATTACCAAATGGTTCCATTATTTCTACCTTGATCAAGGCGTAAGGTTTACCTTTATGCACGCTCCATGAAAATGGTTCAAATTCCACAGCATAATTTTGAGGAGTTTCAGGGGGTTCTGGTGGATTGTGTCCCAGCTGTAGATCAGCAGGAGGTCCCCACTTCGGGAGAAGTGGGGATAGCTCCTTCCCACCCCATTCCTCATCCTAAAGACAAGAGAGCCTTTTCCCCTCACCCAGAGCACTCACAGCTCATACCTTCCTCCCCAGTCTGCCTTCTCCACCCGTATACACCAGCCCCTGCCTTACCTCATTTGGGGGAGCAGAAAACCTTGCACTGCGGTGTGTATCCTAACTTCTCTGTTGGTCACTCTGCCCTATGGCTTCCTTAAGACTTTGTCTCTGCCTCATTAGAGGGGAAAATGTTTTTCAGGGTTCCTGCAAGAGAAAAGGTTTTCAAGATACCTTGAAGTATCCAAGATATGAGAAGAGCAGGAAAAAAAAAAAAGAATACTTACAGACGGTGCATGGGTGCTGAGTGAGACCTTCAGGTGGCCTGGTATTCTTTCTCTCCGTCTTAGAGCCCTACTCAGCTGCCACAAAAGCAAACCCAAACCAGCCTCCTAGAGGATAATATTTCACATGGAGGGAAGACAAGCCATCCCAGTGACTACAGATGTGTGAGCGAGCCCAGATGGTCCCAACAGAGCTTAGGCCAAGATGAGCAGAACTGGCCAGCCAAGCCAGAGAATCGTGACCTGAGATAAATTATTGTTGTATGCCACTGAGGTGTTCCTGGTTGTTGTCGTTGTTGTTGTTTTATGTAATATCATTGTAGCAAGATCTAACTGATGTGTTATTATTTTTAATTTTGATGGAGAGTGGCTGAAATGAAAATTCTGTGGGCAAGACTGGCTGAAGGCTGCTCAGGCACAGAGTTCTCTGGTCCAGTTGACCATGGACTGGGAGGTGGAGAGGGTAGGATCAGGAATGAGAAACAGCATCTTTGTAACCGTGGCCTTTCCTTCCTGCAGTAGTCCTCATATTTTCGCTTACAATGTGTCAAGGGCACCTGGGTGGCTCAGTTGGTTAAGCATCTGCCTTTGGCTCAGATCATGATCCCAGGGTCCTGGGACTGAGTCCCTCATCAGGTTCCCAGCTCCATAGGGAGTCTGCTTCTCCCTCTGCCCTCCTCCCACTCATTCTCTCAATCTCTCTCTCTCTCTCAAATAAATAAAATCTTTAAAAAAAAAAAAAGAAAAGAAAAACAATGTATCCCATGGCATATTTTAAGCTCACATATAAGAGTTTCGATATAATTTTCTTTGTACTGCAAATATTGACACTTAAACATAAAACTATCAGTATTCTAAAATATTAAAGGGAATCTGGAGCTCATAATAATAATTTCATGCCCATACCGCCCAATCTAAAATATATGAATGAGTTCTTATTCACTGTTGAGAAATTTTACGTCTTTTGGTTTTCTCCTTGAATTCACATTTCTTTCCTATTTACTTCACACACTTCTAAAATAATTAAACATTAAAACTTTTAAAATCTTTTGTTGATTACCCTATCACACATTAAAAATACATTGAAAAATATTTTAACACATTAAAAAATATTTTATTCCTATGACCTTAAGGCTTTCCATGTTTTGAAAAAATGGTTCTGGATTGAATTATCACACAACTGATCAAAACTACAAAAAAAAAGTATTACTAATTTTGATCATTATTAAACATAAAAAGTTAAATATAATTGGAAAAGCATCTCCTAATGAGATGAAATAAGATCTAACTTGTCATATGCATTTAATGAAAGAGAAAGATATATTTGGCTGAAAATTAATCAGTCCAGAAACTAGAATAATATTATTCTTGTTAATAGAAGGTATAAAAGATTGAATATTTTATACAGTAAAATAAAATAAGCATTAGCTATCATTGGATTATTTCATGATATGATTTCATAAAAAGGGCTTTAAATTTTCCTATTGAAGAGGA